>NC_086203.1:15880688-17136938 GCF_035770615.1 Melospiza melodia melodia
TGTGCATCTCTGGGTCATTTGTTACAGTTTCTGTGTTTCAGCACAGTTGAGGTGTTTTAATGGCTTTAACCTGATTACCCTGCAGACAGTTTATTATTTTCTGTTATTTTTCCCTACCTTCCCTTTCTGTATCTCTCCCTGGGTGCTACCCTTTCAGATGCTGGTTTGCTTAGCACTGAGCCATTGGACTCCCTTGTTCTCTGCATGTTTTTCTGCCAGGTTCTGGGTCCTCTTTTACTCCTGTTGTACAAGATTTTACCGGTTGTATCCTCCAAAACAAAAAAAAAGTGAAATTAATTTCATTAATTAATGCTTGACTTCTTATAGTAATGAAGAGTTTATTAGATTGCTTGTAATTATATAATTTATTTCTCAGTGTGAAGAGAATTTTTTTATTTGACTCAAAATTTAATCATATTTGAGTGATTTAACAAAGCTATTATTTGTGACCTTCATTTGTGCAAGTGTGCTTTGCTCTTTACTGGCAATACCTGTGAGGCTCTGCTTTTTTTTTTTTTTTTCTATTTATGTGATCTGATTTATAGTTGTGAAGTACAAAGTGTTTCTTCTCCCCTAAGGTGTGCTTGTATCAACAGTTTTCAGTCAAATATGAACTTCTCGACAGAATTTTGTATTTTTCCTAAAATTACAGGAAAAGCCTGGTGAAATTTTGGATTTCCCAAATTTACTCCCTGTCAGGAGCGTAAGGTGCAGTCAGGGAGCAAGCTGATATTGGAATTCAGTTGATTGATGTGGCTTCTGCTCCTCTCCTGAGTATTTCTCTCCCAGGTTTTTGTGTTGCAAATTTAGGGCTACTTTGAGATAATCGGGAGTTCTGAGAACATTCCAAAAATTTAGCTTCCTACTGGAGCATTCAATTTTTGTATTTCTATAAATGGACTTGTGAATAAGACTCTCTTAATGTTTTTGTCTTACAGTAACTGGAAAAAAAGAAGTGTTTTTCAAATGAGGAATACTGGGAAAGAGCTCCATGTGAGACCATTTATCTGCTTCCTGTAATCATGGGTTACATTACTGCACATAATGCTCATGTGCCTGAGGCAATGCCATATTACAGCAGCAAAAATAATAGCAATGTCATTTTAATAGTTATATGGAAGTATTTCCCATAACACAGAAGTTATTCTTACCTTTTCTTAGCTTTTTTTATTTTTTTTTTGCAGAGCTTTTGTGATGTTAATAGAGCTGGGTACTGTCTTCATGTTTTAAAGCTGTTCATAGGGCTATTCTCAAAATGCTCTCTTAATTGTTTGTTTGTTCTGTCAGCCTTCTATTTGTTTTCTACAGCTGAAATAAAGAGCAGCACTCTATGTTTAATTGTAATAATTCTGTGGGTTTGACTGTTGTTTTTTGTTTTTATGGCTGTTACTGAAACATTGGTAGGAAGGAAATATTATCCGTGACTTTCTTCATCTGCAATAATATTTTAAAGCTTCTCCGAGTATTTCTTCATTTACATTTGTTTTTAAGGTGGATTAAAGACGTTCTGACTTTCTAATTTTAGATATGGACATTTAAATTCAAATTAATTAAGTAGCAATAACTTTTGGCAACTTCAGGGAGAGCAGAGAGACCTCCTGAGCCTGGAGCCTGGAACCTTCCAGTCTCTACCAGTTCTATTGCATGAAGGTCTTAGCTGAGACTTGATGCTTTCAAGCAGCATCCTTTTATGCAAGAAATCACTATTTGGCATCTATTTTTACTTTCTGAATGAGAGATATTGAGTGATGAGCTTTGCCCTTGTGGGAGGAGCAATGCCATGGAGCCTTTTGTATCCACAGAACTCTGAGTTTCCAGCACGGGGGGAATGGAGAGGAAGAAGGAACCCAATTTCACTGCACTCCTTTGTTCTGCCAAAAGATGGAGTAAATGATCTACTGAACTGCCTGTGCTGCTAATTGATTTTCTGGGCTACCAGGAACTTTTCCACAAGGAAGGAAGGAAGGTTCTCTGTTGCCTTATAGTGTTAAAGCTTCCTTCTCATAATCTGTGCTAAATGTAATGAGGCAGTTCTTCTTAATGAATTGACCAAATTGGTTGGTAACAGATGGGTTGATGACAAATGGGTTAATTAGTAGTCTTATCTAATCAGTTTTTATTTCAATTATTTTGCCTGCTTATGTGTGAAAGGGTTATTTTAAAACAGTCCTTTCACCTCTTTCAGAGGAAAGAAGTATCTGCATTATTGACCAAAGCAGTCCCTTCTACAAATATAGGGATCCTCAAAACAAGCTAAAAATAGTATTGGTATGCCATAATTACAAGTGTAAAAGTTGGCATTTTCAGTGATGCAAGCTTTTTTTAGACAGTTGCTGTGGAACACTGAATCTCTTTGACAAATAAACCCATGTGCTGTAAGCATAGCTGGGTATATATTGTCATTTTCTGCAGATTTTCACTGTCCATGCTGAAATTACCTGTTGGATTCTAGTGACTGAGCTTCTGCCATGAAGGAGCCTATTCTGGCATGAAAGGCTTTGTTTTTCCTGTACCTTTGTCGCTGCCTTTGTGCCAGAGGACTCTGTGGAATTGTTCCTCTCAGGTATGCGCCGAGTGATGCGGCACAATTACCAACCCCTCCAGTTATAGGGGCTGCCAATCTGAACCTCTGAGTAAGAAGTGCTGGGAAGACTAATCAGGATAAGTTGGAGGAGGCTGAAATCACAGGAGACAGACTGCGCAATTTAGATTCATCAGGTAAATGAACTACAGACGTGTGCTGTGGGTAAAGCTGGTCCCAGAGTGGCCTTTTTGGCGAGGTAACACCACGGTGATTTTCCAAAGGTGCAGGAGGGTGAGCTGCTGTTTTTACAGCAGCCTTTAGTACACGTGTTGCATCTAATGTCTTGTGTCTTCCATTGCTTAGACTTTATTTTCCCCCAGCCATCTCATTTATTTGTACAAGTCTCACCTGCAGAAGTGGTCTCCTTTGACTGCTTCCAGAAAAATCCTTTTTTCAGTCCTGACTTTGTAGCTCTTCAGAGAATTGAAAGATGGAGGACTACTTTTAACTTTGAGCATTTTCAGTAATGCAGATTTTTGCCTTTAAATGTCAGTAACTTGCAGCATTGGAACAGAAGAGAAATGCCTGTGGGTGGCATAAATGGGGCAGAGAGGTTAAATGACTTATTTGGATGTACTTGGGAAGTCTGTGTCAGAGAGCAGTCCAGAGTAGTGTTTGGATTTTGTATCTATTTCAGGTTACAGATGATTCTATTATCAACCTCCCAGTATGAAATTTTAGACATAGCTCCTTGATTCCTTCTCGTCCTACAAAAAAACCTCCACAAAAGTAAGCACTTAATAAATGATAATGTGAAATGCAGTGTGGGAAGATGAAGGAATGCCATCACCAAATTGGAAGGTCATTTTGGTGATTCAATGAATTTTGTGCATTTTGGTTATTACAAACACTGGCAGCTCTAATTGTGTCTTACAAGACTTTATTCAGCTTTCAAGTGCATTTATATAACGTTCACCCATTATTGTAAAAAATTGCTAGATATACTAGCTAGATCACAGGCTCCTACTGAGGATGAGGAGAAAAGTTTTGATTTGACACATGGTGATGAGTTTTTACTGAAATAGAGTCCTTTGCAGTGCCATATTTGCATACTGCACTGTTCTCCAAATAGAAAGGACTCTTGGGCTTGCAGCAGTTCTTATTTGAAATACTCTGACTTTGTTGCCTGTTCTATATAAGGCATAACTATCTGGAAGAACAAACTTAAATGTTAATGAATTCAACTGCTTTATCCTATATGTATTCATTTTAGGAGAATTGGAAGGTGGGAGCTGAAAGGAAAGGAGTTAAGGGTGGAAAATAGATGCTTTGTGTAAACCAATTGCTTCTAAAAGTAGATTTTTCTCTTCAGGTCAAAGTATTATTTCAGAGGCAGTCAATATGCATAATGCATAGATTTTCTCCTCAATTGCTTAAAAAATATCAGTAAATAATCTAAAATTTGATAATGTTGAGGTGGACAAGGTGAAATAAATTTAAATTTGCAGGACACAAAGCCAAACATTTGTGAACTGGAGCAGGTTGTGAAGAATTGCTGCCAGTCCTGTGGTGCGGTGAGGTTGGCCTGGTGCTAACTCTAATTGCTATTGCTTTGTGCTGCCTGGGAAAGGTTTTCCAAAGTGGAGATGACCAGGATAACTTGGCAGCTTTACGGTCCCAGATACTGCAGATGTTGAAAATGTGCTTTTCCCCTGACATCCCAAATGGTTCTGTTTAAACAGAAGAAGATTGAGTACACTGAGGTAGACCCCAGAGTATGGGAAACTCTCTGAAATCCCATTGTTTTACTGCTGCTCTGTGCTTGTTTTAGCTGTGCTGGGAGCTCTCTGTGAGCTCTGCACATCATTTTATCTCTGCTGGGATGCAGGAATGCTCACTGTGGAATGGGCACTGTGCAAGGAGCAATGGCCTGTGGTGTCTGCTTGTGTGGGCATGAGGACCTGATTTAAGTTATCTGTGGCTCTATTGGTGGTACAGACAAAATAGGAGTGGTCTCACTTCATTAGTTGTTTACGCCACACACATAAAATGTTCATTTTCTTCACACACCCTGGCACAAGACACTGAGCAATGGTATGACTGTTGGTATAAATATTTTTCTTTCAAAGCATTTTAATGCCCTTAAGTAAATTGGCTTGAGATACAGGATTAGTCTGCAGTCTAAGCACTCAGAAGTTAGTTAGACACTCCAATTAAAGGCATTCTCTGGCCTCTTTACAGAGGAAATTGGAAACTGCAAGTATAAATCTCTTGGTTTTATTTTGATTTCTGGATGTCCTTTTCTTTGAGCTGCTGAGAACAGGCAGAGTCATGCTGTAGCTTTGGTTCTAGAGTGTGTTAAAGGGAATTGTTTCATCTCTCACTGTAGCATAAGTCTACAGCTGAAAGGAAGCACTAAGTAATATAATCACACTCACCTTGGTTATATTTTATCTGATCTTGCTCCTTCTGAAATCACAAAACTGTCTGAATTAAAGTGGATTGGAAATTTAAAATAAGTTCTGTCTAAAATCCTATGCGTATATATAAATCTTAGAGATTGAAAGTTATCCTGTTGGTGTGCTGCTTTTTAAAAGCAATATTGCAATATTGACAGCGCAGTTTAAATTGAGGTATGCATTTGTGGCAAGGTTGAGTGAGCTCCCACATCTGTCTTTTAAACCTAAAATATTGACAGTAATGTAATCAAAGTTCTGACTTTTTATAGAAGGTTTCCTGAGGCTGTCTGTCAGAAATCTATTAAATCTGAAAAAGAAACAAAACCATGTTCTGTAAGGCTGATGCAAATTATTCCAAAAAATCCAGAACTCCACTGAATCTCTCTCTTATTCTTGACATGAGACTAGCACAGATTTTGTGAGCTTTCCCACATTTCTTTCCTTGTGCTAATTTTTCAGCATTTAAAGAGGAGAATGTACTGGAAGGCCCTAGAGGTGTTAATGGAATATTTTTCCCCCCTCTGTGCTGTGTTTAAAACTCTCCACTGGGGCTATTCCTGCTGGGGCCTTTTCAATTTAAATCTTTAACTTTCCTGATGCAAACACTCACTTTTCTTAATGAACTGAATTTTTAAATGTATGGATTTGTTTGAAAATAATTCAAGAGGAGCAATCTGAAGGTTTTTTTAAAATTATATTACCTTAATTTCCTAGCTACAGTGTGTACTTAATGCTGGGACTAATGGCATTGATGCACATGTCTTCCAGTTAGTTGGCCCATGACCCTTCATTTGTTACTTTTATTCTAGCCTGGAATATATTTTAACCTCCATAGTGTCTGATATGTTCATCACAGAAAATTGTGCTATTCTTTCAAGTTTCTGTCAATTTTTTTAGGGAGAAACCTCCATTTGCAGGAGTGTCTGTAAATAAATAATGTTTTTGTAAACAGTCTTCTATTTGCTCGGTTGTGGCTTCTAATTTAAAATATATTTCTTGCCAAAATCTATCTCTTGGTTGCTCACACTAATTGCAGAGAGTGACTAAAAAAAAAAAAACAAACCATCAAAAACCATTCATCCATTCATTTGTGTGGCTCCTGCTTCATATGGCTCTGACTTGCTGCTCATGACATCTCAAACACACTAAAAGGAGTGTCCACTCCAGCCACAGGCAAAGTTTTCAGAGGTGCCTTGTGTTCAGGTTTGTGAAGGTAGGACTGGATGCTGACCTTTCCCAAGTTATTTAAACTCTCCACTGTGTTCTTTCTGTTCAAATAAAAAGTTAGTTGACTGGCCATGAATACACCAACTCTGCTCCCCTTTATTCCTGCCTGTCTTGCGAGTGTCTCAAGCTTGGGACTTGTCAGTCTTGTTGTCTTGTGTACCCTGATGTGTCTTGAGAGCATCCCATAAAAGGGCAGCTGGATTGGTGATGAACCACTGGTTTTCTTTCACAGGCATTATTCAGCCCAGGTGTGTCAGGAGGGGGAGAATTCAGGAGTGTTCAGTGACCCTCACACTCCCCCTGCCCTGTGGTTTAGTGCTGGCAGAGCTGTCTGTGCTTCCAGGGGGCCCTGATGGTCACAGCCCAGTGGTCACACCACCATCTGAGTTTGCTGTGTGTGTTTTTCTAGACTGTCTTTCTCCTGCAGGTGGAACATTTTATCTATATCAGGATTGTCCCCTATGTGTAACTGCAGAGGATTTTTTTGTTTGCCTTTACTCCCCGGCCCATTACCTTGTTTTCCTCCCTGTGCAGCTGTGAAGGGATCCCCTCATGTCCTCATTTCCCCTGTTTGTCCTGGGCAGCAGTGGTGCTGCAGAGCTAAATCACAATCCTTGACCCAGCAGAGCCTACAGCCCACTGAGGGGCACCACGTAGAGCCAAAGGAAGGGGTATGTTCAGCTGGGTAACATGAAATTAATGCTCAAGGCAAAGCAGCAGGGCAGTGCTGGAAGCAGAAATAAATCCAAAGTTGTCTGAATCACAGACAATCTGTGTCCTTGCCTTCAATGTAGGCAATCCAGCTTCACCAGCTCATAGCATCACATCCAGATGAAAGGAGCCTTTCCCCTTGGATGGGAAGTTATGTAGCTGCTATGCAGAGAGTAATGGTTGATATTAAATACAGAAATAACATTATATTGCTAATTCTGCCACTTTTGTTAGGAGTCAGTAAACAAATATTTGTTCTGTTGCCTTAGTTTCCCTAACTATCAAGTGGTGACCACCTGGTTCTGTACAATTGTGTTTTGTAGGCAAATTATTACTTTGTGATTTGATTTTGTGGAAATATAATAGAAATGAAATATAAATGGCAAAAAGATGTTTTGAGTTTATAACAATATGTCCTATAGACTCTTGTGGTGTCAAGGCTGCTGGTACTAGTTTTGTCTCCAGAGCTAAAGTAAGGCTGAGAATGTGTTTGTTGCTTTAATGTTAGTCCTGGAAAAGTGGTCATCTAATAGTTCAACAGCAGCATTTTTCTATATATTAAAAAAGCAATAAATGCAAATAAAACAAGAAATGTTCTTGGTACACAGGAGGAGGAAAAATCTCATGAGGAAAATCATAAACCCTGTAGCTGATGGGCTATTTTCTCCTAGATTTGGATCTCTGATGTTTCTGCACTGAGATAAAGTTTCTTGCTCTTACCTTTACTGTTCTGTTTTCATTACAATTAGTATCTTAATCTGCTTTCCTAAAACTAGAGGAAACCATTACAGCTTCTTTGTGCACATTGGCTCTCTGGGAGCTCGTGGCTGGGTGATTTAGAGTTGGGCTGAGTAATTTTCTTACTATTCTTGTAGTGCAAAGGATGAAAACAACATTGTGTTATGAAGAATGTTGGAAACTGTCTTCTAGGCTTGTTTTCTGATTTTTTGTAAACTGCTCAGAGTATCCTGTAGTGCTTCGTGTGAGTAGATGCTTTGCAGAATGCAATTCCCACATGTTGTGGGGTGAGCTGCAGGTGCTGGTTTGGCTCAGCCTAATTCAGACACTTTTGCAAACCTGGGTCCTGTTTATAGAAATGCTTGGGCAGTGCCTAGGAAAATGCTTAAGAGCAGGAGAAGCACATAATAGCACTTCCCTCACTATTCCAGTGATCCACTTTATTTCTGAACCTTTCTAAATTTTTATATCCTCAGGGAATGAGTTCTACAATGTAATTACATATTGCAATTTCATTTGACATCCTATAGCTCTTGTACTATGAGAGTTATTGAACACGTTTCTTCTATCTAACTTTCCCCTGTCTTCCAGTATCTTAAAAATCTTCATCACACTCTTATCTGCCTCTTTTCCAGATGTAGTACTGATATATTTAGTTCAGAGCATGCTTATTCCTTTGTTGATAATTCCTAGTGTTTGATTTGATTTTTTTAACTGCTAATGAAGTCTGAGTTGAGGTGTTTACAGAAGTGTAGATTGTGACTTCAAAATCTCATTCCCAGGTAATGGTTTCCAAGTCAATCACTCTGTGTAAAAGTAAGGATCATCTTTCTCTGCGTGCACTACTTTGAATTTGTAAGTGTAGTTTTATCTGCTCCTCTATCAGTCACTCAGCACTGTGAGAACCCTCCACAAGTCTCTGCAGACAAGTTATATTTTTATTATAATAGATGCTTTCTCGGCATAAGCAGAATTTCTCATCTTGGTATTTGCCTCTTTTGCAGATGATTTATGAATATGTTGAACAATTTAGCCTTTAGCAGAAATCTGTGCTGTGCATGATCTCTCCATGATTGCTGCTTGAGCAGCGGGGCCACAGTGGAGCCTTCCTGGGTTGGATGGTGGATTTATTTTTGTATTAGATGGTGGATTTATTTTTGTATTAGATGGTGGATTTATTTTAGTATCATTCATATGTGAACATTTACCCAAATTAACGTGAATATTTCTGTCCCTCACAGATTACTTTAATGAGAAATTTCACTGATATGTGTGATCAGAAGCCTTATGGAACTCCAGCAATGCTGTATCAGGCAGATATATCTTGTCCATATGCCTGTGACTTTTTCCAGGAGCTCTCGTAGCTCACGAGTCGTGATTTTCTTCTAGAAACATTGTGTTGCCTCTTCCTCCATATGTTCTGTTTATCTATGTGTCCTTAAATTTTCCTTCACTTCTGGCAGTTTTCCTGCAGCATAAGCCTGGTTTGTGTTCCTTTAAATTCTTTAAATCTGAGTGCTTTTAAAAATTGGCACTGCAGTTTGCTACCTTCAGTTTCTTGGCATCAAGAGCAGCTTCCATCCAAGCTATTGCATTTATTTCCCTTAGTACTCAGGCGTTTGATTTCTGACACTACACTTCCATTTGCTTCTACACAAACAAAAGGAAGAGAAAATAACTCAGGTTTTATATTATTTTGATGTGAACTGGATCAATACCACAGGACAAATGGTCCTGGGCTGTTGTGAGAGTGCTGGGATAGAAATAATTGTGTGCAGCTAGTTGGGACAAAAAGGGAGAAGCCCCTTATTCTTACTGCCAAACTATCCCTTCCCAGAGAAGGCATCTTTAAATTCAATAATCTGTATTGTCTCTGTTCTAGCAAGGATTTTAATGGGCCGAGTGAATCCAGTGTCTTGGCTCAGGCAGTGGATTATTGGGCAGGTAGGAGCTCTGCTCTGCGGGAGTAATTAGATGTCATTAGGAGGGAGAAAGACGGAATTGTTTTAAGTGGCTTGTATGGGATCAGGTGGAGAGAGGCCAACTTCTCAGCCAGAAACCTTCCCTGTTTCTAGGACATGGATGGATTGTGTAGGTTTGTGGAGAGCTTAATCCAGCTGCCCAATACCTGACCTCACCCTCGTGCTGCAGGTGTGCTCTCAGGGTTTGTGGTTGGTCATCTTGGCTGTGTGGGGCAGTTTTGGTCCATGCTGACTTCCTCAGTGTCGTGTTTGTTTGTGACATTCCTGATGAAATTTACCTGTCTGTGTCAATGTTACTGTTACAGCAGTTTTTCCCAACCAGCAGATAATGCAGAGTGGAGTTAATTGTTTGCTGTGTCTGCAGCTACCTGTGCCAGCAGAGAATTGGATTTGATAGAAGGAAAAATGAATGCTTTCCAAAGTCAATTCATAATAATTTTGGCCTCATTTTCCTTTACATTGGTAATTACTGTAGTTTTCCTCCTGTTCACAACAATGGCACTGAGCAAAAATTAGGCCTTCCTATTATATATCTGTTTTCATTTTAAAAAAATGGCATCCATTACTCTTTTTACTTATTCTGTTTGTGCTGCAGACAGAATAAATACTTGTGGTAAGCTATCAGAAGTCCAGATTCAAGTGACAAAGATGGAGAGAGTGTTGTGCAATGTGAGATGTGGGCAATTGTTCCCATAATTTGGGGTATGAGTGGCTATTTTAGAGACAGACTGGGTATGGTTCTATTTGAGTTCTCCCTCAAAATACATAATATATATGCACCTTATAGCAACAGAGTATTCTGGTAATATTTTGTATGTAGTGTACACCAGGGAGTCAAAAAATACCTGAATTTGTTCAAAAAGAAGCTGGATATTTTTGAATACATTGAATTGGCATTTTTATGAAGCTTGGTAAAGTTTTGAGTTGTTTTTAGACCTTTTTGTTTTTGCCCTGTTTGCTCTTATCAGGAATTTGTTCACCCAACTGCTGAAATTTAATGCTAGCACCTTTATAGGCTATGGATTCCATTCAGAAACCCCTTTTCAGCTGCAGAAAAGGACAGAATCATCAGGGCAAGAATTGCACACACTTACAAAACATACCACAGGGAAAAAAACCCCTCTGTGCCCTTAATTAATTATTTCTCAACCTTATAATATATTATAATTTGTAAGTCTGATACCTTCATTCTGACATGGTATGGTTTAAGAGAATGGTTTAAGTTCTGCTTGCCCTGTCTGCAGGCAGCTGGTTCTGTTTTCTTTCATGTATCTGATAGCATTTATATTTTATGCAGTTAAAGTGACAATTTACAGTTGGCTCAAGGCAAAATTGTCCAGTCAAGTTTTGACTCTATTGAAGGACAGAGGTTCCACAGGAGGGTGCAGGTGTGCAAGTGTGTGTGGGGTTCACTTTTATAGCACCGTGGCTGTGCCAGTGTGATCATGATGTGAACTAATTAGCATGATGTCACTGTGTGTCCCCATGTTTGAAGCTGCTGTTTTGAGGGCTGCCAGCTCTCTCTCTGCGCCCATCTGCTTCTGCTGGAACACATTTTAAGAGGGCAACTATCTACAATGCCTCTAAAATGCATTTGTTTCTAGAAAATGGGATCATGTTGGTGCATGTTGCATCTGACATGGTGCTGTTATTGCAGCCCCCAGCAGCAAGGCTCTTTCTGGCTTTGTGCTGGAGCTGACTCTTCTCATCCACTTCACTGCAATTTTTGGCCATCCACTCATACAGGGTTGTTTATGCTCCAATCTGGGCATATTTCAAGATACACATTTACTGTGTAAAAAGTTTAATTTTGTGTGATCAGTCTAGTAGGAAACAATCTATAGGTACAATTGATGCTTTCTTTGGAGCATTGATCCCTTCACATAGCACACATGCTGAAACTTGATATTGCATGAGAGTGTATGCAGTGAGACATTCATATTTATTAGGATTGCATATTTCATAGAGGAATTTTCATAGTCAATATAAAAAATTCAATCTTAGCTAATTGTGCTGTCACATGTGCTTTTACCACTACATTGATTTTTAAAAAGCTGCTGGTTATGTTTTCTGTTGCACAACCCCTTTTATCTAGTTTCTGTGTTTAATGAATTTGAGATAGACAAGTGTTTAGAAGTGTTATATTTAGTTTGCAATTGGTTGCCTGACAACACAGATCAATCTTGTTCTTCCCCACCAGAGATATGGGAATGTTCTTGCTAGTTCAAAGAACACTTATGCACTTACACTGAGAAAAGGAATCTGACAGCAGCATATTACAGGCTTTCATCTGGTATTTTGGGGTACCTTGTTAAGGTGTAGTTGTTACTTTATTAATAAAAATGAATATTTCAAAATGGAGCATTCAAATGTTGGGGAACAGCAGGTTTGCACTTGTCCTTGTCCTTACAGAATAAGGAGGGAACCCTGTAGAAAATAAGTCTAAAGTTGTACAAGTGAAGGCTGTTAAAGCTTGGGAGTGTATAAGGAGAGAGAACTGACCCTCTTCAGGGAGGCTCTGGCCTGGTGGTCCTTAACTTGAAAGCTTGATTTAGCTTGATTTTGATATTAATTCAGTCTCTCAGCAGCTTACTGCTCTTCATTTTCATGCACACAATGCTTTTATAAAGTATTGTGCTCCATTAAGGATGTTCAGATCTTGTGTCTTGAGCATGCAGTGGGGTCCTTGCCAGGCTGATGTGCTTGGTGGCATTGCCTGGAGCAGTGGTGTCACACACATCTTTTTGTAAAAAATCCTTTCCTTAGGATTTTTCCTCCTGAGAAGCTGAGAGGCCTCAGGAACAAAATGCAAACAATGATTATCTGCTGCTGTGGATTGCAACAGGTGCATCTGTGATTGGTCTCATAGAATTGTTTGTAATTAATGGCCAATCACAGTGAGCTGGCTCAAACTCTCTATCCCAGCCACAAGACTTTGTCATCATTCTTTTTCTATTCTTAGCCAGCCTTCTGATGAAACCTTTTCTTCTATTCTTTTAGTATAGTTTTAATGTAATATATATCACAAAATAATAAATCAAGCCTTCTGAAACATGGAGTCAACATTCTCGTCTCTTCCCTCATCCGTGAACCCCTGTGAACACGGTCACAGAGTGTTCCATCAGTGCCAGAGCTCATGGAAAATGGCAAAGCCTCAGCCAGGAGCATCTCCAGCTGCAGGGATGCTGAGGATGCAGAGCTCAGGCAGCCCCAGGCCCAGCACTGCAGCCCCTCTAACTCTGGCTCCTGTTTCAGCCCTCACAACCTTTGTGAGATGAACAAAAGCCACTTCTCCTGCTCGAAGGTCTGGTCTTTCCTGCCTTGCAAAGGCTTCCTGTAAATAATGGCTTTCCATTCATGAGGAAAGGTTGTTCAGGAAGTGGTAATAATGCTCAGGTTTCTTGCAAAAAAAAAAAAAAAAAAGTTTTTGTTAAGTTTGTGGGGAACCACAGCTTCTGGTGGATGGTGAAGTGGTGAACAAGATGGTGTTTTACAATTAACACATGAAAGAATTAAAAATACTTAAGAAAAATGGAGCTTCTTTTAAAAACCACTATTCTAGTTGAATTTCTCTTTCCTTAAATTAAAATTTCTGTGCCTTTTCTATGCCCTTAAAGTGCATGAGGGAAAGAAAGATTTTAATACTTCTCTGAAAAAAAAGCAGAACTAGAGCTGAACTTTCAATTATCTTCATGTAAGGTTTTGCTGCCACAAAAAAATATGGCAAACCTTTTTGTTAACAAAAATAAACCTTTTTTTCATTAAATCCAATTCCTCAGTGGTAACATCTGTGTTGAGAAGTTTGCCAGCTTTATTAAGAATTCTGATTGTGTTGTGCTGCTCACCTCTGACTCTAATATATGTAATTTGAGGGCATCTTCCCTTACAGTGCTCACCAGGCTGCTGCTTATTCACATCCAGGGGCTGTGCTGGCTTTGACACTTCCAGGACTTGAATCACCAAGGATCTCCTGTTTCTTGGTAATTCAAAGTCTGAAAATTGAGAGTGGATTTTGGCTTATTTCAGCACATCTAGAGCTTTAGAACAACTGTTCCTTTAATGTCTTATTTTGATAATTGCTTTTTAAAATTGTAATACTGACAGCACTGTAAATATCTGTGGTTTTACTAAAGATTCTCTGCCATGGGACTCATTTATTAGAGCAGTTGAAGGATAAGTACATCAGGAGAGTTTTCCATGAGCAGCTTATTCTGGAAATTGATACTTTCCTTGGGATTTGAACTCTCTGCTGGTTAAACTTTGAATCCCAGACCTTTAAAATGCCTTCCAAAGTTATTACCATTTGAATGTGCTGTGACAAATTTTATAGTCACAAACGTGGAGCAGCATCAACTTTTTCTTCAGGATTCCTGTGGAGGTTGGGTTACAGACTCAGGAGAACTTCCTCAGACAGAGATCATGGCTGGCAGAGGCACTGAAGAGATTGGCCTCTTGTGCACACACAGAGGTTTCCTCTGTAAGAGTTGAGTGCTTTTTCCCCAGTGCTAAGTATTATTGAAACTACTGAAAAGGTGTTTAGTTATGAGTAGCAGCAGTAGAAATAACTTGTGGATCTGATTATAATTTCCATTCCTTATAAGTAAACCAGAGAAAATTTGTAGGGATTTCTCAGATGCTGAATCTTTATAGAAGTGTGAGACAAGTATTTGTGTCATGGAAGTAATGTTTCTCTTGAAAACTTTGCTTGCAGTAGAGTTGGATGGCAACAAATTCTGAATTGTTAAAACAAAGAACATCATGGAGGCCAGTTTGTTCTCTTCAGCTTTAGGCTTCAGCTTCATGGTGTGCAATGTTAAATATTGAACTGATTTTATTAAAAGCAGTGCAAGTCCATCTTACTTAGCCAGTGATTATGTGGTAAGTGGATAAAAAGGTATCTGTAAGCCAGAAATGAACTGTAGATATACATCTGATATTCCAGGCAGTACTTTGGACCTGTAAGGATGACTAGAAACAGACAAAATCATCTTTTTCAGGAGACTGGATTCTTCCCTTTCAGGTGCATATAGAACACCCCAGAGGAATAGCTATTCTTTAATGTAAGCTATTCTTTAAAAATGGTAACTCCTGAAAGGAGAAAGTGATAATTCTAATTGCATTTTTGATCATGATTGAAGCTGGGTAAGAAGCAAAGCTGACCTAAGTTTCTGTGCTTAGTAGAAGATTGTCTACATATGAGGGGCAATCACACTATATAAATATATGTTACATACAGTATATATGCCATGGTTGAATATAGCTGTATCTATGGAAACATGCATGAGTTACTCCATAGGTGTGAGCTGTCGATTTTTATGGGAATGCTTAGTTAAGAATCTGAACCTCATTGCAGGACCTGACACTCTAGACATAAACAATAGCACCTTTACCTTTGTGCCAACCTAGTCTGATGAAAATTATTCTTTCCAAGAGAAACTTGTTTAGCTTGTCTAGTGAAAATTGGATGGACATCTCTGCTCTATTTAAGTCCTCTGGAAAAGATTAAATTTGAAATCTAGAAAGTGAGTAATCTCTCAGTAATAAAGCACAGTCTGTAAAATGTGTTTATTTATTGTTACCTGTAGTACCAAAGCCTGTTATTATACACTGGGCTATTTTTAAGAAAAGAGAATTGATAATAAACCCCTGATGTCAGTAGCTTCTGTGAAACCCAGAAGAAGACTTTGTTTGTTCTGCCCCTTTCACTCACAGCTCCTGCAGGGAATGCCTTTGTCTCCCACTGGAATGTGCCCCGAGCTCCTGGACACTTCTCCTACCTCCTCTTATGAGGAGGATTTGGCAGAGAGGAAATAGTAACTTCAGAAGAACATGGAACATTTCCTACATCGTCTTTTGGATCTTCGGTGATTTGACAGGTCCTAGGAAATAATTTGATCCCACTGTAGATTTAGAGAATTATGAAAAAGCATAATAAAACCAAGGCCCTTCTCCACACAATACTGAACATGTTTATGAGTGCAAGAAACAGATGTTTTAGGGACATGTGCCAGGTTTTTCCTTGCTGCTGTGCCCTAAACTGAAAATTGGGAGCCTCAATAGGGAGCTGGTCCCTGGCTGCTGTCAGTGCCAGTGGGAACACATTCATGCTCAAAGATTGGTGTGAAAGGTGTAATGAAGATAATAAAAAACTTGGGGATATGGACAGAACTTATCAACTAACTTCAGGTTTCAGTAGACAATATTGTTCTGTATTCAAGGCCAGAGTGAGCCCTAACCCAGAAACAGTCACAGACAGAAGGTTGAAATGAAGACAAGAGAATGGTGAGAAGAGGCAAAGCTTGGGCATGGGCAGAGTAGTATTACAGGGCAATGTTAAAATTGATTTAATCTGTTTATGTGACTGCAGAGGTTGTCCCCAGCCATTTCTGCTGTGTGGTGTGTCTGCTTGAGCCAAGTGAAGAGAGGTGGCCTTACAGGAGAGGGCTGAGTTGCCTCTTGGAGGCCAGCAGCAGTGAAGAACAGCTTCAGATAAGGAAGGCAATTAATTTGACATCTCTGGTCATGACCTTATTTTCTTCTTTAGTGTGCAGTGTTCCAAAAAAGGGGAAGGTTTGCTAGAAGTGCTTGAGGAGGGCTGTTTATAGGCTTCTCAAGTTTGCAGTCACACATCATTTTTAAATCCATCACTGAGATGACATTCTGTAGAGTGCAGCTGCCCCTGAACAGCAACATTTTAAACCTTTCTTTTCTAAAAAAATATACCTACCCAAGCAGATCTCTTGGATCTGCTAATGCCACATTTGTTCATTAATCTGAAGGAGAAACACTGAGTGCATTAATTCAGTGCTGTACAGTCTTTGGAGCTCCAAAGTTTTTCTGTACAATGTAAAATATTAGCAAGAATTCTGTAAAATTTCCAGTATGGGGGTCTTCAAAAGTTGACAGTTGCTGCCCAATACGTTATCTAGGCAAAAGAACACCTTGCTGTTTAAACTTTCAAATAATGTCCCTCATGGAAAGTGATAGATGTAATAATGAACTCAATTAGTTCTAACGCAAGACAGAGTTAACTTATTTCATGATGTTCATAAATAAACCATGTTGTAAGTATCTCACACAAACTTAAAAATTTGGTCTTGAAAAGAAAATCTGGTTTGCAACAACTAAGCTGGTTCATACTCTGTAGGAACAGATGTGGGTTGTGGGCAAAGATTCAAATACAGAGATATCTACTTTTTCTTTAAGACATCTTTTCATGGCCCAAAGATCCATTACTTGGTTATAATGCATTCAGTCAAAGTACTTTTGTCTTAATTAAAAATCCCACATGTGTTGTAGGCGCAGGTTTGGATTGTCTGTTGTTTTGGTTTGGGTTTTTTTTTCTTTCAGTTACATAGAACTTAGAGGCTATTTCTGTAAGAAGTACTCTATAAGAAGTGACTTGTTTTTGTTTTAAATAAAAATTCATAATGCTGTTAATGATGGCTAAAGACTTGTACACAGCTGTCACTGGACCTAGACACCAATGACAAAAGAAAATCCCCCATCTTTTCCTTGTCAGCTGTTCTTTGGGTTCTTTTCCTTTAGTGTGGGATGGGCAGATGGGTTCCAGTGGGAATGAAGGAGTGACTTTGCTTGTGGCCAGCCTGGGTCAGATTTGGGCTGACAAGCCCTGGGCTGCAGAGCTGCTGGAGACCCCAGTGAGCCAGGCAGCCCTCAGGGTGCTGCTCTGAAGTGCTGATGCTCTCTAATTTCCTGCCATTTGCTATTTCACTGCACAATCATTGATATATTTGAGTTTTGTTTTTTTTTTTTAAATATTGGATTAACACTTTCAGATAAACTGTAAGCCTGAGGGTGCCTAGTACATTGTTGAGAGGCTGTTAAATGGTTTATGATGATTGTGGGTTTACTCTTAATTAGTTGCTTATGTCAAGATAGTTTAGGATTATTTTGAAAATGTTATGCCTTGACATTGATATGCTAAACACATAGAGGATTTTTTTATATCAGCAGTAGAAATGTTAACTATGGCATGTCAATATTGGTTGCTATTAAAAGGATTGTCTGTTAAATGAAGCCCCAGGATTTCTGGTTGGCAATGGTAATGAAGGAAGGATCTAGAATATTCTGAGTTGGAAGGGACCCACAAGGATCATCAAAGGCCAGTTCCTGACCCTGCTCAGGACAGCCCCAGGGATCCCAGCATGTCCCTGAGAGTGCTGTCCAAACTCTTTGTGAGCTCTGTCAGGCTGGGGCTGTAACCACTGCCCTGTTCCAGTGCCCAAACACCCTCTGGGTGAAAAACTTCATTTTAACACCCAACCTAAACCCCTGTGACAAAACCCAGAGCTATTAGTGCAGCAGCTGAATGTTTGTAATGTTTGTGTGTGTCCTCTGCTGCTCCTGTTGGCTGCCCTGCAGCACACCGCAGTGCTGGGTCACAGCTCTGATGAAACCTTTGGGTCACTCTGCTGCCTTAAACAGGCCAGGACTGATCAGCTCAGGGAGCCTGGAGGTCGCAGGTGGCACTGAGAGACCTGCTGGGAGAGCAAGGGAATGCTCCAGGTGACAAGTGTCACTGCTGCCAGAAAAGGGAGCTCCAGCTGCCAATATGGGAGCTGGCAGAACGAGACTGGATGTGGTGGAGTGGGTTAGGTTGTGTGAGGGGGGCTGACCTGCCCAGAGCAGGAAGGAGCATGAATTCACCAGGAGTGAATGATCTGAGGTCCTGTGTGTGCCTGTGGTACTTGGCTGCTTGGCTTTTGAGGTTGATTCATTTTCTAGAACCACCCGGCCAACAAATGCAAAATTCAGTTTTGTCAAAAGTTATTTCTCTTTGGACAAAATGAGCAGCTGCATCAGTTGCCCTGCCCAGTCTAAGACACCAGGCTCCCATGTGTAGGGGCACAGTTTGTGGTAATTGGGAGCTTGGTAATTGGGTAATTGGCTGTGGTCCATCCCCATTATCCCCAATGGGCACAGCTGTGAGCAGCACTGAAGGTGACGAGCCAGGGGCACTGCCCAACCAGGGAAGGGAGCAGAGGGCTCACAGGTGCAGGGCATCAGCCTGAGGGGTATAAAAGGCTGGGCTGAAGGAGCAGCAGACCCTTGCAGCCTCCTGAAGTGCTGAGATGTTCCTCTGTATGGGCAGATGCGTGAAGTCCTCTGTAACTCCACATTTTACAGTGTCACTCTGTGTATGGTGGTCATCTCAACTGTGAAGCCCATGATGAGAAGGAAGGTGGGTTCCGACTTAATTTCACATTGAACTTCATTTCCCATTTTGCTTGGGCAAAATCATGCTCATAAAAGTATCCTCTAAAGTTCTTTCAACTTTGAATGAACTCGTTGATGCTGGGGTAGCAATAGACTTGAACTGATAGATGTAATAAATGTTATTGCCTGTAGGAAATGTGTCTTTTGCCTGAGATGCTGTTGCAGGGTGGTAACTAATTTGATTTCTCAGCCCTTGTCTTCCTCATTGGTGCCTGTTCACCAGATTCATTGGTTTGTTCTTTATAGGCAGTTTTGATTGGCAGTTTATACTGCAGTGTAATTTAAGAACTCAATAAAAGTGCTTTTTACACAAATAATATTCTATAAAAGAGGCACATTTCTTCAGGGTAATTCCTCAGATTCTTAATGAGCCACGTAGATCCTGTATTAGATCATGGCTCCTTGTAAAGGGTTTATAACTAGGCTCAGATGCTTTGTTTGGTGTGTAATCAGCTTTAATAATGGCAGTGTAACCATTCAGGGATGACAAGAAATCCTATGGAAGGAACTGGAAGGGACTATAGAAACTTAATTAGAGTATATAAACATTTTTCTAAATACCTATAAACACATAAAAACCTGAATTGCTCTATAACTCTTTCCAGTCACGGCAGAGACAGTGGAAGATTCTGTTTCACCTGGGGGCTTTTCCCAGCAGCAGCTCTGCAGGGCTCTGAGCTCTGCCTGCGTGTGGCTGAGGATTTGTGCCCCTGTGCCCATCACTCCCTCTGTGTCTGGGCAGGGATGCCAGGGATGAATGGGGCACACAGACACCCCTGTGGCAGCCCTGCTGTCCTCGGGGGACAGGGGTGTGTGCAAGGGGTGCCTGGAACAGGATTCAGTCTCGGGTCACTCACAGAAAATGTTCCTGAAATAATGTACTTCTTTTAATATTTAATATTTTTTAAAATGCTGGATTGTTGTTTCTTCTCTACTCTTCAATTTTATATTTCAGTGTGATGTCTTTATGTTCTCTCTGGTATTGCATTAATTCCTTGTGGTTATGCCCTCAACATACAAAATATAAACAGGAGTGTGTCCAGCTGAGGTTTTCTGAAGTTTTCTATTGAAAAATTCATAAATTCAAGTGCTTCTAGCTTTGCCAATTTAGTACCTTGGGCTCAAGGTGAATGCTAGTATTTTGTGTGCCTAGTGTGTTGTTTTGTTTTTTAATCTATTATAGACTTGGAGATTAGGGAAAATGAAAAAAAAAAAACTAAAGTGGTTGAAATTTGTGGGAATGATAAATTGAAAGAATACTTTCTTTTCCTCTCCTTTAAAGCTTCTTGATGTTGAATTTGAGGGGCTAAGATATGTTTCTAGTCTAAAGTGGGGACATGAAATAGGTACAAGAGGAACTTTGTTATCTGCAGCTTGTGTTTTTGTGTAAATTTGTAAATCCAACCACAACCACAGGTGACCAAAATGTAAACCTGCAGTTTCACAGACAGATTTCTGCCGGGGTGTGATGGTGACTGCTCTGAGACTGCTCTCAAGGTGATCCCTTCCTTCTGCAGCTCCAGTCCCTGGAAGTGCAGGATGGAATCCATCCTGAGGGGTTTCTGCCTGTGCTGCCTGGGACAGTGTGTGGTGACTGAGAGGGGCCCTTGCAAACTGCTCAGGGAATTAGAGAAGCTAAAGGCTGCTCTGCAAAGCTGGATTTTATCCCCTCTGATCCCACAGAACCCCTGACTGTCTCTGGACAAGGCGCAAAGCAGGAGCTTTGCAGGTGGCTGTGTTTGCCTGGCTGTGCCTTGCAGGGCTGCTGAGTGCTGGCTGTGGCTTAAAACATGAAAGAAAGTGAAAATCCAGATGACAAACTGAAATGCCAATTCCACTGACAGTGTCTCACTCCTGGTTATGATGTGGGATCTGCCAAAACAGGTGTCAGTGCTGTCTGCTTCAGTTTCCATGTGTGTGAAATAATATCAGTCTCATTCATAGAATGTTGTAAAAGGGAATGGAGTCTCTAGTGATGAAAGTCTGTAGGAAAACTGACTTTTTTTATCCACTGTGAGGTGGAAAGTGCACACTGTGTGACCATGCAAGACAAACACCAAGTGCTAATGCTGTCTGTGCAGTGCTTTGTTTAAATATTTAATTCTGTCTTTCATTTTCTGATACATGTTTGTTTTGGTTTTTTTTGGTTTTTTTTTTTTTTTTTTTTTTTTTAATTACTTTGAGGTAGCCTGTAAATACATGGTAGAGAAGAGTCCTACCTCTCCAAGGAGCAGGGAATGAGGTGACATCAGGGGTTGAGGGGACAGTGAAGAGCAGCTCCTACTGGGCTGCTCCCTGGCAAAGAGGAGATTAATGTGTGACCCAGCTTTGCAGCTGCCCTCCAAGGAATAATCAGAGCTGGAATGTTCCTCTCAGGGCTGGTACAAGGGACAGCACCCACAAGGCCAATCCTGGGAGGGGCAGATTGTGCCACAGGCAAAAATCTTCCCATGGACAGTGGCACCCTGGGCAGGTCTCTCAAATATCTTTTATAAGGGTTATTCTTTGCTGCCTTGTGGTGGGAACTGACAATTAACCTCCTTCAGAAGCAGCTCTTTAATGTTCTCAGGGCTTCTGTTGCTTCCCAGGCAAGGGTTAGGCAGGAAAATGAGGTAAGAGTTTACAGAAATGGGTATGATAATGGGGAGAGGACTGGAGTTTGTCATAAATTATGAATGCAGCAGGTTTAACTTCTGTGAGTTTCAGGCTTTATTAAGAGCCCTTTCACTCTCCTTGCTTTCCCTCTATTTTCCAGAAACTAGAACATTCTGTGTCTTCTCTGTGGCTCTTTTCTCACCAAAGGGCCTTCCTGGTTCCAAGGCAGCAATGTCATGAAGAGGAAGGTACAAGTGAAGGGATTATTCCTCACTGTTTCATTTGCTGACAAATGTAGAACAGAACACACTTCTGTTCACAGTTACCAAGGACAGAAAACTGAATTGCCTGTAGGCATTCACTTCATTGTGAATTTATGGTGTGACTGTAATATTTGCATTAATCCCATCAGCACAAAGCATACATAAATGCATTCAGAATTATTTTGTCTTGCTCGTACGTTTTACATTAAGATCCATATGCAGAACTGTATTTTCACAGCAAGTTTTTACACATAATATTAAAATTTTTCTCCTTTTCTCCCATCAATATGTTGCATATTTTTAAGTCTAGCTGGGCTCAGTGCCAGCAAAGAACTACAAGGATCTATGGCAACTGCCACATTTGCACTTTTCATTTACAAATCAGTAACTAAACTCTCATTAAATATTCTTAACCATATGTTTGCTTGGGTATTAGTACTTCTAAGTTGAAACAAATTAGATCAGTAGTTAAATTTGCTTCCTAATAGTCAAGGACATTTGAGAAAGAATAGGTTTTGGAATGCAGAAGAGGCAATGCCTCCTTTCTGCTTCATTCTTTTAAAAATGAGACATTCAGCAAAGTAAAAAGGTGGAAATTTCAACTCCCTCTCCACATCTTACTTCTGTGGGGAGACACAGGAGGAACTTTCAAATGAGGCCAGTAAACATCCACTAACTAATGTGGCCAGCCTATAAATTAGGTTTGGTTTTGAGATCCATTTTCTTCTATTTCATTCATGTTTCTGCCTTTTAGACATCCATTAAATACAATTTCTTTTTAATACTGAGAGTCCTGCTTGTGTGGAAGCATTTTCATCTTTGACTTCCAGGAGTGCTGACGCTAATTGCAGGAAGAACCACTTAACAAAAGAAAGTGCAAAATCATGGATGTTAGATCATACCCTTAGAAAGGTTATTGCCTCTGCTTTAACAGCTGTTTCATGCACTTGTTAATGATGAGCTTTTAGTTAATTTCATGTTGTTATCAAAATCACAGCAAGTCTCATATTGTGATGGCTTCAGGTTTGTGCTACCTCATATGAAAGTCACCATCAGCTGATCCAGGATGGGTCAGAGACCCCTCTGGATGGTGAGAGCTGATCCAAATGGGTCAGACCCCCCTCTGGAGGGTGAGAGCTGATCCAGGATGGGTCAGAGACCCCTCTGGATGGTGAGAGCTGATCCAAATGGGTCAGACCCCCCTCTGGAGGGTGAGAGCTGATCCAGGATGGGTCAGAGACCCCTCTGGAGGGTGAGAGCTGATCCAGGATGGGTCAGAGACCCCTCTGGAGGGTGAGAGCTGATCCAGGATGGGTCAGAGACCCCTCTGGAGGGTGAGAGCTGATCCAAATGGATCAGAGACCCCTCTGGAGGCTGAGAGCTGATCCAGGATGGGTCAGAGACCCCTCTGGAGGGTGAGAGCTGATCCAGGATGGATCAGAGGCCCCTCTGGAGGGTGAGAGCTGATCCAGGATGGGTCAGAGACCCCTCTGGATGGTGAGAGCTGATCCAGGATGGATCAGAGGCCCCTCTGGAGGCTGAGAGCTGATCCAGGATGGGTCAGAGACCCCTCTGGAGGGTGAGAGCTGATCCAGGATGGATCAGAGGCCCCTCTGGAGGGTGAGAGCTGATCCAGGATGGGTCAGAGACCCCTCTGGATGGTGAGAGCTGATCCAGGATGGATCAGAGGCCCCTCTGGAGGGTGGGAGCTGTTTTTCCATGGGCTCTTGGGAGTTCCCACCACCCCACTGTCTAGGTACTGGTGTTCTGCTTGTGGCCTCTCTCTGTCTGCAATGCTGAACTCACTTTGCTTTTGGCTCCAAACCTCTAAACTGGCACCCATATTTGTGTACTTTAACAATATTCCACACAGATTTATTTTCTGCCAGTAAAAGCCTGTATTTCCATAAGTGGAGGTTGTTAGCAAGTGACAGCTTGGGCTCTTTAAGGAGTTCATGGTTTTTACTTGCATCTTTATCCCACTAAGGAAGGTTAAAATATGACAAAGTCTCCTCATATTTCTGAGAAAAATCCTTCAGGGAAAGAGCCCTTACTTTTTACCATGTAACCCAGGACCCTGAGAAGCCTTTCATTATTCCAGCAGTCTTGCCCCACCCCAAATCTTGCTTTTGACTTTCTAAGATAAGAAAACCTTTTTCCCTGGAGAGACCTGGACACACAACTTTCTTAATTCAAAGCCAGAGGAGTCAGTTGGGAAGGATGTGTTGGTAACAGAACCTACTGAGGGAATATAGCTCTTTGTGTTAGCTGGATGGGAGTTGGGAAGATTAACTGAAAATAGAACATCCAACAGCCTCTGATACCTAAAATGAAGGGGCAGCTAAATCCCTTCTTTCAAGAAAAATGCTCAGGTATGATTGTTAAGTGTGGATCTGAGGGCACAGAACTGCATCAGCAGCTGGGCAGGAGCAAAGCAGCACTCAGGGAAATGCTGAGAGCACCTTTGAGACCTCTGTCACTGCAGGTTGGTTTGTTCTATCAGCACATTGGTGGCAGGAGGAAAGGAGAAAGCAGAAAACAAATCTCCAGAGCAGCAGTGCAGGCATTAACTGCCCTTCTCTGTGCTGAAAAAGATTGCTCGCCTTTACTTCAGGTAAAGGGTTGATTTCAAAGTTTATTTTCCTTCTGTAGGTAAGATATAACTGATTATCACCAAATGAACCAAAATACATGAAGAATTTATTCTTATTTTTAGAATGGAGAAGTTTGCTTGTTTAATGATGATGTTAAAAAAAATTTCTTGTCCTTTACAACTCTGTGGGGCCAAAGGGAATTTTGTCAAGCACTACTTCATTGTTTTAAGAAAGCCTTGGGAAAGTATCTCTTCAAGCTCTATCTGCAGTACTTCAGTGACACTAAGCAGTTTTTCTCACCAAGATTAACAGAGCAGAAGTGACTTTTTTTCTGATGACAGTTTGCATATTTAGTTCCTGCATTTTTCAATACTGGCTAAATCTTGTAAATAGATCTGATGTGATGCGCTGCAAAAAAAAAGTTCAAGGCCAACATGTTTTGGAAGAAATAACAACTTGGAGGGTTTTTTTTGGTGTTTTTTTTTTTTTTTTTTCAGTAATCGTAGTGTTTTCTTTATCAATGTGCTTAAATGTCAGTTGTTGACAAGCCCCAATACATGCTGGATGTTATTTATCTGAAAATCAGAATAACAAAATGCAGCAACTGCCCTAAACCATTTCCGTTATTTCCAGCTGGCATAAATATTCTGTGATCTTCAGCGAAGATTCTTGCTTTGTTGATTTTATAGGTATTTATTACACAGTTGCAGACAACTCACAAAACTGGCAATACTGTGTTTTATGCTGTGATTCTGGATTGTCAAACTTGTTGTTTGAGATGTGAAAGCTCATGCTGAGTGATGTATCTAAACTGCTTTCCTACATGCAGTTGGGCTGGAAATCCTGAGGACTGGACCTTAAAGAACCTTCAGGGTTTCCCTATTTCTGACCAGGTCAGAAATATTTCTAAAAATGTTGCTGTTTGTGATTAATGAAAGTTTAGGACAATGTGTTGCAAGCATAGTCAAGTACGTTGAGTACCTCCAAGTCACTTATTTCCATTGTAAGTATCCTTGCTTTTCCTTTCCTAGCTCTTTACAGATATTTTTACCATATTGAAAAGTGTGTCTTTGTGCTGGGAGGGAGGAGCAGCAGAACAGAGCTGTTTTCTGGGTCTTCTGAAGAAGTCAAAACACAGATTTCCAGTCATCTCTCATCATCATCCATAGTTAGGGGATAATCATTAGTTTGGGCACTGGTTGAGAGCTGGGTGACCTCTCATGTTAGTGCAACATTAAGCACAGAGTCAAGTATTTTAAAGGTTTTGTACTATTTCTGTGCAGTTGAATTATTGATCTAAGGAGGTAAAATAAAATTTAAAAAAAGGCAGGCAGTGATGAGTTAATCTGCACCTGCCTTGTTGCAGTAGGTGTGACAAAACTCTGTCACTGCCATTGCAGAGAGCCCTGGGGAAGCAGCAGCTCCTGTCTATAACCCTTCATTCAGGGTGTTACGGTGTTGGGGCACCAGTGCAGTTTGTCACTGCACCAGTACGTGCCTGCGAATGCTGCAGGAGGACTGGGAGTATCCCAAATGGAAAGTTCTCAGGATTTCTGATGATAAAATAGCTTTGGTTTGGCTTTGTGGCTGTTTTGTTTTGTAGACTGGCACACTTGCTGGGAGGAATAATAGTGGAGCTCATGTGTTTGTTTAAACCTTGACAAAAGCCCCAGTGCCACCAAGGAGTGCAGTTTCATCTCCATTTCTCAGTGACACTGCACTGTTCATTGACAATAGTAAATTGTGAAGGGAAAGCTTCAGGGAGGGCTCTCACAGGGGTTATTACATGTAGAAATGCACCAGTGAATAAATAACAGGGAGCTGTGGCAGCAGCTTGTGTGTGTGCAGCCCCTTTAAAAACAAACAGTGCTTGTTACTTATGCAAATGGTTGTGCTCCTTTCCTCACCCTCTAGAACAAACCTTTCAAATGCATATGGTGACATGCAACTCAGTGTTGAAAGAGATGAGGCACCAGTAACTTTAAGGTGTACCTAAAGTAGCTGTAGAAATCAAAAGGTTTGTATAGTTATGTGCTCTGTACATAAAATACCCAGCCTCACTCTGTGTTCCTAAAGTTTGAGACCTTGGTCTCCAGCTATTTGGAAAGTGAACCTGTGATCTGAATTTATTAATTTATCACCGTTGCCTCCATAAACTGACTGAGGGCTGTGGCATTGTTGGGCTGTGCTGATCTAATTCTGTTCCTTGAGCCCTTCTCCCTCCTCATGAGTCACTGCCAGTCCCTGGGCGTGCTGATGCTGACTCTGAGTTCATCCTGGACCCTCTCTGACCTCCCTGCTCGGGCAAAGTGTGCCTTGAGCCTTTTGTTTTATCCTCTGTAGAGTCTTGAACGTGGCCCTGCTCCCAGAAAGGAATATTTTACAGAAGGGATGTATTCCATGAGCCATTCTACTTCACAGCACCCATGGACCCTCATTCTCTTCTCTTATGGGGCACAGAAGAACTTCACTTATATCAGATACTTACCAAACCAACTCATCAAATACTGGTTTAAGCTAAATGGGAGAGATTCCGGCTATTATACTCAAAATTCCCCACTTTCAGTGAGGTAGAGATGCTCAAAGCAGGACTCAGTCAGGAGAAACATATTATGAGAATTCTTTTATATATTTTATATTATTTTACATAATATAATATAAATATATAAAAGAATTATATAAAATATATTAAAATAATATAAAATATATTTTATAAAATATAATATATAAAATCCATTAAAATGCATATATTTTAATATTCTTTTATGTCTTTTATCTCTAATGCATGTATACATTAGCTAGATAAACCCAACACCATTCTTTTCTATTTATGTGAGTTAAAAAGAAGGGCTAAAGTTGTTCTTGCATAAAAAATGGCCATTGGACCACAACCTTACTGGATAGAGGAGCTGTTCACCATTCTGTCAAGCATCTGAGATAACAGAAGGCTGATAAAGCTGAATGGTCAAAGATTTACTAGAAATCTAGGGGGAAAAAATCCCCTCTTGCCTGATTTACAACTTGAGTGATACTGGCAGTATTCTGATCAGTGTTAGCACTCTTTAGGCAAAGGGATGTGCTTGGGCTGCACTGTTCCTGTGAATAGGCAGAAAAGGAAAGCTGGTGTCCATTATTTCAGTTTGCAATCCCAAATTTAGTAATAAATTGAAAA
The DNA here is from genome assembly GCF_035770615.1 of Melospiza melodia melodia. Classification (NCBI taxonomy): domain Eukaryota; kingdom Metazoa; phylum Chordata; class Aves; order Passeriformes; family Passerellidae; genus Melospiza; species Melospiza melodia. The sequence goes on from NC_086203.1 coordinate 15,908,194, forward strand.
AGTGAGAGAATATATTTTTTTAACAATTTAGCCTCTGCTAGAACTGATGAATTCATTCAGTAGAACTAATTCTGTTCAGTGTGGAAGCTCAGGGCCCTGCAAAGAATTAAGGAATAAGCAAGCTGAATATTTCTCCTGGAATGAAAATAGGGTAAGATAGTCTGACTAATCTAGGATGAATATTGAGCTTGATGAAGAAGTGTACGTGACCCCAAAAATTCCAGGGAGAATGACAGGACAGTTTGACTTCTGCTCTGTTCTCTGGAGGCCCAACTGGCTGTGAACCAACCTCAGAGCCAGGAAAAGCTGCCGAGGAGAATACTCCTAAATGCTGCTCTGAATTCTTTTTTAGGAAGTTGTGCTGTGGGTGTAGGAGTCACTGTGGGGTTTTATTTCACTTGTAATGATGTGTAAGAGGGATTCCAGCCAGTTGCAGCAGCAGGAATGTGCCTCCTTGCTGCCCTTGGAGTTAGGGTGAATTTTATCCTTTCCCTGTTCTTGTTGTAACCTCAAAAATCTTACAAGTAGTTGGTGGGGAAGTACATATTTTGGTATATCTGCTCTGGTTGGTTTGGACAATTAAAATCTTCCTGACAAAGCCCCAGAGAACACAGCACAGTGCTCTCTCCTTTTGGCAGCTTCAAGGCTGGCAACACGGAAAGACAAATAGAGGTTTTCATATTTTATCTTAGTAATTACATGCTTCAGAGGCCACAGGACCATATTTAATGGCTTTAAGTACACTGTGGAAATAAGGAAGAGGAATGTGGTGTTGGAAGAATTCCTAAATTGAAAAAGCTCTAGCCCACCTTTTAGCCCATATATCTGTAATCTTACATTACCTTGCTACAAGAAGAAAGAGCTTGTCCAGACTGATGTTTTTCAGCTTCTCACAAAATTGTTCCTGCAGTTCTGAGATAGCCCTTCTGTTTACATACCAAAATCAAGTTTGTCTATTGTGGCAAAAGTAGTAAAATATGGAGCTAAACTAATAATGTGTATAATGGTAACCCACATATGTTCAGCTGCCATTGTGAATGAATGTTTCTTCATTCTCCAGTCCATCAAATATTTGGGGCAACAGATGTTTTCTGTTCTTGACAATTTCTTACAAGTAAGTGTTTTGGCCACTTTATTTTAGGAAGATGTGAGATGATGTGTGCAGGCTTATGCATGCAAGAGAATTGTGTTTAGTGGGTAAAGAGATTTCAAAATTGTGTTACTCAAATTATTGCATCAATATCTTACCGCAGACAAGGATGCTTAGCTTACAACATCTTCTGTGGTTTTGCTTAGCTGATTTCAGATGTATTGTTTAAAGAGCAGTCATGCAGAAGGAATTTTAACTGTGCAGGTTTCTAAACAGACTGAATTCAGTTGCTTTTCTGTGCATTGCAGATTTGACACTCTTTGTTACTAGAGTGCATTTACTGCCTTATGAAAGAAACAATTAACTCGTTTTAGCCAGGAAGGGAGATAAGTAGCTGGCAATTTGTATATTGAAAACTGCAATCTGTACCTGAGAAAAACATGTAAGAATATGATAGTGTATCTTGTGCTGGGATTAATCTCTTTTAACTCAGTCTCTCAGAATTAAAACCTGGAAGGCATAAGATACTGTTAGAATGAGATGTGATTATCATCTCTAATACTGAGCTGACTGATTTAGTAACAGCTTGAGGTACTCTTTTTGCCCTAAAACCTGGATATAAGAGCTTCTTTTGTAATGAAACCTGAAACTAGAAGATGCTTGTGTGTTTTGTGCTTCATTAACCTCTATAGCCTGTGGTAATTGTGGAAAATATCTCAAAATAGCTTTCTAGTTTGGGTGAATTTCATTAAAGCTTATTCTTTGTGGTTGGCTAATGGGGATATTTAGTTTTCTCTAATGATCAGCATCAGGGTTGTGTAGATTCATGACCTGGGATTTCCTCTAGAGCTGCTTATAGCAAGTCATTTACATAGTAAGGATAGTCACAATTTTATTCTGCTGTCAGTCATTTCCAGCAAGTGGCACAGTTTTTAATGTGGGACTTGTTACCTTCTTGACAACTGTATTATCCTTTAAGGAAGGTCTGAAACCTTTTAAGCCCCTTGTAAGTGAATTTGCTAGGGAGGTGAGGGTTGTGATGCTGAGCTGTTCTGTGGAAGATAAAGCAGCACAGGACATCCATGTAGATAAGCACTTCACTCTGACAGCCCTGATGTGGCAAGGAATTAGCATCTCCCTGCAAGCTTGTTTGTGTTTACTGGAATACTGGAAGCAACTGCCAAATGTTAGTAGTGCTAAAAACACAAGATTTGCCAAATTACAGTCTGACTGGAGCTTGGCTGCTTCCCACATTTCTCTGTCGTCCCTCACAACTACAATTACAGCTTCCCCCTCTTTTGTTGGCATTCTTCTCACTCCTGTTCACCTCTTCTCACTTCATTAGTGAGCTGCTGGATTTTTTTTGTTACTGAGCTGCTGGCCTATGACTGCATTCCCTTTGCTTTAACTTATTCCTAACCATTGCCATGGATACAAACTTAGTTGAATTAAATACTGACAACATGTTCACAAAGAATAATGACCCAGTGATGTACGAGACAAAGCATATTAGAAGTCAAAGTGATTGTCCTAATAGCTTTTATTGAATACTTAGCAGGGTATTGGAAGGTTCTTGCCTTTCTAGTACGTCTGCAGGGTTGTGTTGCCATGCCCAAGTTTCTCTTACAATCTGCTGTGCTCAGCACCTTCGTCTGACCTTGTCAAATTATGTTTTTTTCTTAGTTTAGTGTCAAATACAGACCTAAATTACACATGTGAAGACTGCTTGGCATTTTAAAAAAGCCACCTTTTGTTACCATGCCTTAGCGGTATTAATTCCTATATCTGATAAGAAAGTAGTTTTGAGATGAAAAAAAGATGCTGAGCCTACAGACCCCATAATTAAGCGTTATTTTCTTGGAAAATAATGCTGAAGCCAATTCAGCAAAAACAAAGCCACGTTTCTGACCTGTCTGGTGCATTGAGTGGAAGTGTTTTGGCGTGGTTAGCTCGGGGTGAGCAGCACTGCCTTTGTGCAGCTGCCCTTTCTAGAGGGGTGCACTGTCCCACCCACCTTCCTGAGAGCTGAGGCAGCTCCTGGGTGAAGGGAGCACATTCAGCTTCTCACCTTGTGAGTTGTTTTAACCCTCATTAGCAGTGAGATGCTGGCAGGATTATGGGTGATGTGCTGCAAATCCGTGTGGGGCGCAGTGTAAACCACAGTTGTGCAAACTGCTGCCCCAGCCAAAACCGTGTGCTGGTTCTTCATTGCTCACCTCTGCTGTTGGAGGAAACCTGGAACTGTCCTGCCTCCCCTTGGAAAACTTCTTCTGTCCCCATGAAACTTGGCTGAGATCCTTTTGGTTTCCCACCAAAAGGCTGCCAGCCCTGTGCTGAGGTGTGTTTTGCTTGCTGTGCCCAGGATCTCACAACCTCTGTCCCACAGGTCTGTGAGGTTCAGTGAGCCTTGGAGGGGCATAACCTGTGCTTAAATGACAAATCTCTGCCACACTCAAATCTCAGAGGGAATGAAGATCATTTTGTGATGAAACCTGTCAAGGTTTCTAAATGCCCAGAGCTGTCAATGCAGCCTTGTTCATCCTTGGCTATGTAGCTTGTAATTGTGTTAAAGATTCTGCATCCAGGAATGATCACAGAAGATTAGAAAGAGCTGGTTGTGCTGATACTCAGAATTGCAGCTGTCCCCTGTCCCTGGCACTGCAGCTGCTCCCCATGCTGTGTCCTGCTCCATCACCCTGGCTGAACCAAGGATTGTGTGTTTGGAACCTGATGCAGCTCCCTGATGGCATTTACTCTTTTAATGCTTTCTAGCATCAAACCCCTGAGAACTGTGGATACGATATAAAAATGGAGTGCAGAGATAATTTGAGGAAATGAATATTAACTTTTCATACCAGCTTTAGCTATTTACCAAAAATGCTGTTTCAAGACTAACTTATCTGTTTCCACTTTCACTGTGGTAAGTTAGGGTATAACATCTAATTTCAATTAACTTTTCCCTTTCTTCTCTCTGTTAAATAAACTTATATGCAAACAGTTTTTCATGGTACAGGAGAATGAGGAACTTTTTGTGGGGACCTCTTAGGCAGCCTGTCAAATTCTCCAAGGATGTGGCTATAAAACGTTATAAAATGTGACTATTATTTAGAAACTCTAACAAGCTGGGAAGTACCTGAACTAAAGTTTTGAGTTCTTGAGAATGAATCCAAGGTTCCCTGTTTCCCAAGATGAGTCTCTAAGACATGCTGTGTTGTTTCACATCCAAAAATATCCTTACTTACCAATAAAGGCTGAAAATGCTCTCATGAGAATGGTCTGAAAAGGAAGGAGGAGACAGGAGCAGACTGTGAGGGTCTGTGGGCAGTCAGGGGCAGGGATGTGCCCTGTCATTACTCACCCCAAGCACTCTCAGCCCTGTGTTCCTGTGGTGCTTTGGGTGGGTAACGCCGAGCCCTGCAGAGCTGCCCACCACTGAACTGGGAACTGCTCTAAGGAAATTGAACTTGTACATTTTTGGAGAGCTATTTATTCTCACACGGATATTCCCTCAATGTTCTGTAGTGGATTTTACTGCTGTGATAATCTCTGCAAGGGAGAAAACTGCTTTCAAATTATGTGATTGACAAAAAGAGCATTTGACCTTGCTCATCCTGAGTGATGCGTGAGAGCTGGGTCCTGCACTGAGTTCCTGCTGCCCTGAGGCACTCAGAAACTGGTGAAGAATACACATTAATCCTTCAGCCTCTGTGGGACTGATCAGTTGATTGCCTGGCTATGTAAACATTTGCATTTTGAGAATATTGAGTGCTCTTTATCAGTAACAAATCACATATTGACATCAACTGGAGATGTATCAGTGTTGTCATCCAAGCAGACCACCCACTGCTTTGGCTTTTATGATTTCTTTGTCAGATATTTGCATAGTAGAAGACATTATAATGAGAATCTACTTTGAAGGGAAGGAATTTCCCAATTTGTGCAAATCTCTGGAGCCTTGGTATACCCTTTATTAGATGTGGAGTTTAAAACATCTGTGTTTAAACTGATCAACTGGCATTACTCCTGGGGGAATAAAGCTATTTTCTTATTCCTGATTTTAACCTTTCATGAGCCAGTTGAACATACTGCTTGGAAATGGAACATGTGTGCCTTTCTCAACCCTTCTGTTCCAGGCAGCCCAATTAAAGTGAAATGTGAGGGGTGATTGCTCCAGATGATGTGCTGATCCAATATTAAACAGCTAAAAATATTGAGTAGCTTCATTATAGCAGGGTCCCATATGCTTCTTGCAGCTAATAAGGGATGGTTTAAATAACAAAATTCAGGAAATAATGAACTTGGTGAAGGTTCTGAGGCACCCAGTGTGAGGTTTCTGGTGTCCCAGAGAGGCTGTTGTGTGAGACCTGCCATGGCAGATCTTCACATGCAAACCCCAAATGCACTGACTCCAAAGCACAGCAACAGGGAGAAACTCTGCCTTCCCCAAACAAAGGAACCATGTGTAAGTTCTTTGTTCTTTGACCTCAGGAGGATATGGAGGAGCCAGCTGGAGCTCTCCTGTTCCCCCAGGACTTGTGTGCGGTTTGCTCTGAGCTGTGCTGTGGATGCTGGCTCAGGACAAGCTGCTGCCACTCTGCACTGGGAACACAACACAACAGCAGCAATAAGGGTGTTGTGCCAAGAGTCTTGGATTACCTGTGCAGTGAGAAGCAAAATCTCCATCAATTTAAGGGTCTCTTCCAATGGCATTTGTGTTGTAAGGGGAGACGGGCTCTCTTACCTTGGAGCTGAGAGCCAGCACAGAGAGGTTTCCTGCTGTGGGAAGGACTGATCAGTGAAGTCCAGTCTGTGTGATAAATCTCTCTTCTCTGAACACTCCAGACTTGCTTTTTCCACGGTTGGTTGTCTCCCTTTAAAACCAGATTTATTTGTTGGTAGTTGCAGGCTGCTGGAATTACAAAGCAAACAGAGGCTCAGGTTGTGACGTGTCTGGCGTTTTCCCTCTGTGGGACTGACCCCCTTCCTTGGCTACTCATGTCATTGTTCCACCCACTTCCAATTCACAGGTGACAAATGAATAAGTATAGGTCTTAAAAGGGAGGGAGGAAAGAAATGTTGATTTTTGGTGATTTCTGAAGGAAATGCTGATTTTTGGTGTTTTCCCCACGGTCCCCAGTATCCAGCTCGTGCAATAATGTTGAAATCTTGGAGTTAAATTTTGTCCCGTTGGTACAGAAGAAGGGAGGTGGAATGGGGTGTAATGTAGCCATGAAAAAGATGTAAGCAACCTTTATTTCAATTGAAGTTATTCCTGACTTTGGGCCAAAAATTTCAAGTGTTTATTGCAAATATTGGATGTGGCCTTTAGAGCAGTGTACTACTAATTATTTGTCTTCCTTTTAAAACAAAGATCTTTTTACTTACAGTCTAAACTTCATCCTCAAAACCGCTGAGCTCACATTGGAGGCAGCAGCTCTGCTCAGCTGGACGTGACCCACTTGAAATGAATCCTTGTAGCTGAGTGCAAGCCTGGATTGAGTCTCACAGAGCATCTCTCCAGATGTGTTTAGCAGAATGTGTTTGTGAAACTACAGCCTAGGGCAGGAGAGGATGCAGCTGCACCTCGAGCTGGAGAGACTCCGGCGAGCAACTCATGCAAAAGTTTTCTGTATTAACAGCTCTCCTGAAATGCACCCCAAGCAGGGTCTAGCAGCAATTTCAGGTAATGTTTTTAGAGATGCTCAGCTGTGGAACAGCTGCAGTTCCTAAGGTGTTTGCTGATTACTTATTGATGCTTTGTCCTGATGTATATAAACAGCTCCACTGCTCTTTGAAGCACGAAAAAGAAAAGAATCACAAGGCTCTCCAATTTGGCTCTATCAAGCAGCAGGTTTTTAAGGATGAATAGGCACCAAAAAGAGGCATTTACAAGGACTTAAGGAGTGTTAAGTAGACTTACCAGCTTTATTAATTGTAAAGATGAAAGGGCAGTTAAAAATGGGCCTGCTGATTCAGTCAGTGGAGTTAGAGATATGGGGAACTGGCAGTGGGAAGGAACACACCACCTTTTCTTTCCAGATGCCTTTAATAGCTCCTCAGAGATGTGGCAGCACCCCAAGCCTTGCCTGAGCCACAAGAGCTATTTATACAAAGTTACACTTCTCATGGTTTTCAGTTTTGTGTGGTCTCTAGAACAGCCAGAGATCATTGTTCCTGCCTGTGCCACACCTGGTTTCCAGGGAGATTGTGTGCTGTGTCCTGGGATAGCCCATGGCTGCTCCCCTTTGTGTGTTAGAACCTCTCTGTCCCAAAAGAAATGCAAGGCCCAAAGGTCAGTGTGAATGAGATTTGAAGGAAACATCTCAGGAATGCTCTCTGTCCCTTGGCCAGGTTCATTTCCAGCTGCTGCTGTGAAGTTTGAGTTTATGTTGTGCCTGTATTCCAGCCATGGCATTCCTGCCTGGGAAGGAAGGGCAGTTGCTTCTCTTGCATCATTGTGCCCATTTCCATGCACAGTTTTATTCTGTGGTCCCTGTCTGCCCACCTTAAAAGTACAATATAAAAGCACAGTATTTAATTTCCCTGTTCTCAAAACAAAATCTGTCCTCTTCAAGAGGAGAGAAGCCTGAAGAACAGTTGAGAAACCAAAAGACAAATATAGGTAGGCTGTAAAGCAGCATCTCTACTGCCCAGTGATAACACAGTGGAAAGGAAATGTTGCTTGCTGCAGGATTGATTATGGTGCCCTCCTCACAGCAGTGAATTCCCTTACCCAATGGGTCAAGAAATGCCCCATTCAAGAAAAAAAAAAAAAATAACAGGGAAAATTTAGCATCTGGATTGTAGCTCATAATACTTTTGACAGTACTCAACAATCAATTCAGCGAGTCATGTCTCAAGGGGCTTTTTTTTAGTTAATAAACTTGGGTTGTACTCCAGCTTCTACAGAGCCGAGGGATAATTTATACAGATAAGAAATGGCTTTTTCATTTTTAATGTGTATGGCTTGTGTGTGCCTTTGCTTCAAAATCAGTTATTTCTCATGTGGGAAGTGGCTCAAAACCAGCAAGGGCTGCAGCTGGTTTGGTGTTATATTCTGTGGTTGGTGGTTGCATTACCTTCTGTTTGATAGGAATGGGACTAAAAAAAGGCAAAACCATTTTTTTACTTGAGTTTTCTCTTTAAACATGTGTAAGAACACTTTGCTGTAGTGTCCATCCAAGAAACAGCAGAACTTTATGTGAAAAATGAGAAAATATTGCAATAAAGGTACTTAGGTTGAGCTGTGTGGGCTGATACACTACTGCTGTTTCTTTAATTTTTAAAATACTTGCAGTAACTCTTATTTTGTTACTTTAGGAAAGGTAAAGAGGAAGGATAAGGAGTTACTTAGGAGTCATTATTGATATTTTTTTCCACTTGCAATCAGTGAGACTGTAATAGAGAAAGAATTGCTCTTGCTTGTTTTCATATAAATCATAATACAGAAGGGCAGGGGGAGATATCTGTGGGTTAAGGGGCCGTAAACTCAGTTATGCTGGCTGGGTGGAAGTGGCTTTCTGTTAAAAACAAACAAAAAAAGGGTAAGTTCCTAGGAAACTCTTAGTAAATGCTTGGTAAGTCTCCAAGAGGAAGCAATGGAGTAGTTTATTGTTTAAAACATGGCTGAGAAAGTTTCCTGTCTAGCCCTCATTTAATACCTAAGGGTAAAAGCCTATGTATGCCTTACAGTGGTGTTTGATGTGTCAGACAGGTACATTGAAAGGCCTGCTGGAATCCCTGTTTTTCTCCCAAAATGCAGAAGTGGAAGTTTGCCTTCCTGAGATGGTGAAGAAATATTCAGCAGACATTCTCTCTGCACCTCTGATCAATTAAATGCTTAAAACGATGTATGTTCCTCATATTTCATGTTTGAGAAAAATCAATTTAGCAGCTTACTGCTGATGTTCTTGCCAAGTGGGACTGTAGATCTCTTTTCAAGGCGCAGAAGATGCTGTGGGAACAAGTGACTGAGGAGGTTCTGTGCCCAAATTTCTGTGTCCTCCTGTGTTACAGAGCAAATGGAGCTGGTGAGGAGCAAGTTCTTTCTTGCTTCTCATTCTGCCTTTTTTGCTCTAACACTGCTCTCCGGATTCTGCAGCACTGGCTGAACATTTTCAGCACCAGCAATGCAATGCAGCCCAGTTATGCTGCAAGCAGGAATTAACCCCCAAAAGCAATGCTGACTGATCTGTAGGCTGAGAGTTGTTCAATCCCTCCCAAGACTTGTTTACAGACACCTGGAGAACTCCTCAGGATGGCTTTAGAATCACGGGAGGAATCAGATTAATTCTCAATTTGTTTGGTGCTAGTCAGGTAGAACTAAAAGAAATCTATAACTTATTACTTGAATAGAAAGAAATGATATTCATCTGAAGGCAACACAATTTCAGGAGCTTTCAGGAAAAACTTTTGTAATTGAAAACTTTTGGTTTGCAGAGAACAAAACCCTGGCAGAGGCACAAAGCTCTTCCTTTCAGTATAGCTGGGATTTCTGGTCACAACACTTCTGCATGTGATTTATGGCAGCATGAAGCCTGGTACATTAAGAACAGGGGGTTTTTTTAATGTTCATCTTGGCCAAAGGAGATCCTTGAGTAAGAAGGCAAACACAGGCAATAATTATGACTGAGCTTTACTGATTTGTACCACATCTACCAGTAAAACTCATCCATGTGTGTATTTAGGTCCACAGTAATTCATGTTTCACATTTGTTACATTTGCATGCAAAAGCCCCAAAATATCTTGCAGGAGGTATTTGCTTTGCAACACTTTTATGTTTTTATTTAATCAGCAATGCTGCAGTTGACAGTTATAAGAAGAGAAAAGAAGTTGCAGGGAAAAGCAGTTTTAGGCTCAACATTATTGTTGCTAAACTTGTGCAATTTTCTTCCTCCATTTAACCTGGACTTTACATTAAATTCTGTATGGTTTTAAAGAGGGGCTGCCTTTCAGAGCATGTCAGGTAAAGGATTTGAAGGTGAAAGGCAAGCTCTACTTTTTACATTAGTATTTGCATCACTTTCCATAAGTCTTGAGATACCATTCAGTACTTTGGGTATTTTTTGTGCTTTTTTTATTCCACTGATAGCATAATACTCCAGCAAGAAAAGAGAAATAATGAAGGGTTTAAAGTTTTGTGTGAAGGAGTATATGGAAAGATCTTTCATTTGTTTAAAGATTACAGTTCAGAGATCTGTATAAAGCTGGGATGTTTGAACTGAATCATTACCTTTTATTGAAAAAAAAAAAAATCAATTGAAATTACCAAAAATTTTCACATGGAAGAGCCTAAAATTTAGAAATATTTTCCATCTCACTCATATCCCATGCCTTATAATTTTGTCTTGTGTAGTTTGCAGTCTCTGATGCGGGCTTTTTCTATTAAAAACTGTTGCCTGGAAACTTGGAGCATGATATAAATTTTTTCCCCAACTTCAGTTTGACAGTAAACTGGGGCTTGGAACAGTTTGTATTATGGCTTCATTATAAAATACTAAAAATGCCATATCTCATTTTCTGTCATTGCTGAAGAATTTTTTTGCCATTCCTTGGCATGTAACACCGTAAGCAGAGTTTGTAATTCTGGATTTTAAGCGAGGCTTCTCTCAGTTCATGAACAACAATGCCATTGTTGTGTAAGCAAAATCAGGTAGTAATTTAATGTCTAATTTCTAAAAGTCCTTAAAAGCTCTTTGGAAACTTGTGGAATTTTCACTGCTGTGAAACAAAGCTCCTGAAAGCCCCTAATGGTGATTTCCATTAGATAACAACTTCACTTTTAGTAGTTGCTGTGGTTAATGACTGGTGTTTCAGAGCGTGAATGAATTTGACTGATCACTGCAAGAACAAGCAGCTTGCCCAAATTAATATGTTTCAATCAGCTTTTGCTGCAGAGATGGGAGCGCCACGTTGCCCTTCACGCTCACTTCCCCTCTTTAATTGTTCTCACAACGCCTTGTGCAGGGGGACAGGCATTATAAACAGCATTTGGGGTGCAAGTTATCATCTGCAGGCATTATAAACAGCATTTGGGGTGTCAATGATCATCTGCAGGCATTATAAACAGCATTTGGGGTGAAAATTATCATCTGCAGGCATTATAAACAGCATTTGGGGTGTCAATGATCATCTGCAGGCATTATAAACAGCATTTGGGGTGTCAATGATCATCTGCAGGCATTAGAAACAGCATTTGGGGTGTCAACGATCATCTGCACTTCAGAATAGGTGGGAATGTTAAGTGCAAGAGTGACCCTGAGCAGTGGTGCATGGGAATAAAGAGGTGGTGTTGCCCAAATTTGTAAGTAACCCTTCTTTCAGTTTGCAGATATGGTGATTCTGTCCAGGCTGAAACCTGTAAAGGCTGAAGTTTTGAGGAATGATTCAGAGGTGTTGGTAAAATAATATAGTGTATGTAATTAACAGTTTTCTTGAGAGAGCAATGTCTCCTGATTTGCCCTGCCCTATTTTCTTCTGGGTTTTTTAAGTGACATTAGTATTTTTTGTTAGTTCTGTACACTTAAGAATAGGAATCTGGATGGTTTTTGTGGGTTTTCCCCCCTTTATTCCTTCCTTGAACTTTACACAGCACCAATAATTTGGTACATTACAAACCAACTGTTCTTGTGTTGTACAAGAGACCTGCAAGGTTAACAAAGCCAGTGGTGTTAGAGGGGACACTTATTTGGAGTTTTGCAAAAGTTGTTGAGTTTGGCATTTTCTCCTACAATAGGAAACTCAGCTTGGTGACTCAGCTTTCACATTTACTGCTTTATTTGGCTTTCCAGCCTCTTGCAACTTGAACCATTAACTCAAAGCAGTGCTGCAATTACTGTTAAGGCTTAATCAGATCTCCTGATCTTGAAATTTTCTGTTTGTAATGCTGCATTTTGATCTCTCATTTTCAGGCAGTCTGGTGGAAGTTAAGTGCGCTAACATTTTGTGATTTCCCCTATCAGTATCACTCATCTTTGAGGCTTTCCTGCCAACCAGGTTAAATGTCATTCCACCATGGTTACTCACGATTTCTGTCCTTAATACTGAAATGATTTGTGAAGTCTTGAAATACTTTATTTTACTTTATGCAAATTGTATCTTAGGTTTGTCTCTGTGGTGCTCATGTTCTTTGTATTTTCTGGCTCAGTTTTTAAAGATCTGAGTGAACATATGATACCTGTGAGAAAAGGCATCAGAAATGCAAGAAAGCAAAGCTGCATAACTGATAAAAGAAAGCCATTATTAACTATGATGCAGTCTTTAAAACTTTCTTGTTATCTGCTCTTACTGATCTCCACTTTTCCATGCAGAAGTGAGGTTCAGCAGCAGTCTTTACCCAGAGTATTACATTTCCCATAATTTGGTTGCACTCCTCTGATCCTATTTGTTTGTTCCACTTTAAACTTCACCCCAGCCTCCCAAAAATGCAGTTACCCACTCGAGGTCATAGGCTTCAAGGTGAAAGAGCAGCACCAAAGTTACTGCAGGGTAAAGGGGTAAAGGGGCTTGGCCAACCTGCACCAATTTCCAGGGGCAAATTAATTAGTTTTTCACCTGTTTGAAGTAATGCAATGTTCCTCCTGTGTGTGAGGCACTGACAAAGGGGATCCTGCTTGTCAAGTGTTTCTTAAAGAATTGAAAACTCAGAACTGCTGTGAAGCATGACCAGGAGTAAATTAAAAAAACTTATCCTATAAATCTGCAGTGGTTTTCACTCTGGGTAATCCACTCTGTGAAACATTGCCATTGGGTTTTAGTTCGCAACCTTAGAGAAGTATTTGACATTTACTCAGATATAAGATGGAGTATAAATTAATTTAAAAAAATAATTCCCAGCAGTTTTGGAAAGAAGACGAGTCTTTTTTGACTCCTTTCACTCTTTTCTTAAAATGAATGTTCATATTAGCTGATTTTTCAGTGTCAATTAGATGCAGCCTCTAACATGTGTTTAATTCTTTGTTAACCAGAAGCTGCTTGCAATGAATACTACCACAAGTATTTTGCTTTTTGCTGACTTTCTCCAGCATTGTGGTGTGGGTCTGTGAGGCTGCAGGGAGGTTAAATAGTTTGCAACAGCACTGGACAGGAATTGCAAAATAGTCTCTGCTTAAAGTCTTTCTCCCCTGTCAGCTTCCAAATTTAATAATGATGGGATTTGGGGAAGTACTAAGAGTTTCTATCTGCTGTGTATGGGCAAGAGATAAAGTGCATATGCAATAATAAAACACTCTTCAGAATGTGATCTTTGGTCTGTTAACATGCTGAACATGCCTTTTTTTTACAGCAGTGATTTATAGTCCAGCATAACCATGCAGAATCACTTCATTATATTTGAATAATGAAAAGAGTGCCATCAAGATGGCATGTCTCAGGGGAGCTCTCTGAGGCAATACTTTAAACAAATGACTTTCTAGATAAATTTATTATGAAGTGTGATGAAAGCCATTTTTCTTGGCAGTCACATCTTACGAAATCACAGAGGTTTGTTGTGCTGGAGTGTTGGGGTGGGTTGTTTTCTTTAATCTCTTACATAAGTAAAGTCCATAGGAACAATGGTTGGTGTTTTGCTGGCACCATGGAAAGGAGATACAATTCCTTAATGGGCAGCTATAATCCTGTCTGATCATGTCTGCTCAATATTTGTGGGCCAAACTTACAACCTAGTACCACAATTGGTGGAAAGTTTATTAGCTGCTTTAAAAACTAATTTTTATAGGTATCCATGAGTGCTCACTCTGTTCTGTTGTGCAAAAATGTGGTTCTATACAATTTGAAAAAAACCATGACAGAATTTGAGTAACATTTATTCTGTCAAAGGAATACTCAGCCTTTGTACTGGCAATTTGTTAAATTGTGTTATGAAAAATTTACAAAACCACCCAGCAATCACCAATGTTATTATTTGTGTAATATAAAAAATGCCATTTTGATTCCTCTGGCATGTTTAGCATCCTTGAACCTCTTGTTTCACTATTTAACATTTGATTACTAGGAGGAAATAAACTGTGCTTTCTCAAATTGGTTTTGTAATCAAAGTTGTTCTAGAAGCAAATCTCTTACACTGAGGACAAGTATGTATTGAATGAAGATACCTCAGGCTGTTTCTTGGAGATCTTCATAAAGTTACTTGAATATGTTTTTCTGTCTTGAGGTGACCCCCTCCTTGACTCTTTTTAAATATAATATCAGTTCAAGAGTAGAATATGCTTTAAAAGAGGCTGATATTTTTAAGAGGTGGAATTATGTCTTTACAACACATAGAAAATTCACTGACCTTTATCTCTTTCATAACCACAAAGTTTTTGTGCTCCTATCCAGACATCATTGCCTGAAATATATTAACAAAGTGACAGCCAAAGGATTTTGATTGCAACTCAGCATGCCTGGATTATTTACCTGAAACAACTACTGAATGTCCTTTAAACACTTCTTTTCTTTACCTTGAAATTAGGATATTTGCCACTTCTTGTGAAGAGCTTTGAGATCAAAACCTCAAAAGTGCAATTGTATCATGTAATTGTTATGTATTACTAATATCCTCCAGAGATTAAAAAAGGGAGCCACAAAAGATGCTGGGAGAATGAATTACTTGTAGAGCTGACCTGACTCTTGTGTCAGTGATGAGAATTTGCACGTCAGGGCTTGGTGGCTGCAGCCAGGGTGCCCAGTGGGAGCAGCAGTGGCAGAGCTCCTGCAGGAGGGACAGGAGGACACCTCTGCCTGCCCTGTTAAATGCTCCTTGATCCTCCTCACCACACACATTTCCCTCCATCCCTGAATGCAGCCTGCAATCAAATCAGAGAGAAAACCTGATTGTCTTCTTTTCTGGCAAGATTGCTTACAATTCCAGTTTAAAAAAATTCAAGACTGATTTTACCAATAAAGAGCACTAATAATTTTCTCCCTCTTTAAGGAATAAATCCTATATAAAATTTTAACTCAGTAGAAACTTCTATTGGCAAGTTCAGTAGCAAGTTGCAGTGAGGTTGGACTCATTCAAGCTTAAGTAAATGGATATTCTGTTAGTCCCTGCAATTGAACATTCTGTACCTCGTTGCATTAATTTAAAAGATATTCAGTCATAAGGAAAAAGTAACTGTAATCAGTTTTCCTTTTTTGAATTCCAGTTTTTCCTAAATGCAAAGCTGGCCATGCTTAATTCTTCCTAATGGGCTAATTGATTCCATGGTCACTGGGTGTGTGACCTGACTTCTGGTTCACTGAGTCTCTGAATGTGGCATGGAGATGATGCTGTTTTGTTTCTGTTTCATTTGGTGAGTGCATTTGGCCAGAGCTGTGAAGGATGTGTGAGCAGGAGGTGTGAGGAAGGAGAGCTGCCCCTCACCAGAGTGTGCAGGGGCCCTGCAAGCACAGCGTGCCCCAGGCGGGCTCCGCAAGGTGAGCCTGCCCTTCACTTGTGTCTTGGACTTCCCATTGAACTCATCCATAATTTGATTTTTGACATCTCAGTAATCACTGCTAGCAAAACCCTGTCATTTTAATGGCAGCAATATACTGCAAAGCACATTTAACTTTGACAGAAACTTGGAATGCCTTTGCCCTGCCTGTTCCTTGTGGGCACTTTTACAGCTGACTGAGGACTTGTGCAGAAGCCTTTGGTAGGAGCTTCTGGTTTGTGATTTTGGTGTCAATTTGGAGCTTTTCGGTGCTTTAGTGGCCCACAATGAAAAATCTCTCCTCCATAAGGACAGATTTTCTTCTGGACTAGCAAAGTGCTTCTGAAGAGGCTGGAGCTGCTGTCCATTCAGATATGGCACCTGTACAGAAGACTTGGTTAAGGAAAAATGAAAAAATAACTTCTGAGTTAATATAATTGTTCCTGTGGGTTTGGAGGGAGAGCAGAGAGTTTAAAAGAACAGCTGAAGGACTGATCAGGTTGGTGACTGCCCCCCAAAATATTGAGAACATAATTCATAAACAAGTAATAGGGATAACCTGAGCTCTTTTTTCTTTTCTTTCTGCTCACAGATCTGTTTGTGAATATTTAGATTGTGACAGTACCACTAGCCAAATTAATTTAAATACAATAATGGATTTCTGAAACCATTAACACACAGCTGTCAGTAATTGACTTCAGCTGGATTCAGTTTATGGGGACTTTTCCTGTGCTCCATTGCTCAGGTTGGATAAGGAATTGCCAAAGTTTCTGCTGTGAATATTCCTGCACACTTGAAGGTGTCTGAGATTGTGCTGATTGTTAAACTTCACAATTTGCTCAGCAGTGAATTTGCAAGCAGGGTTGTTCATTTTCTTACATTTCTCTGAGCCCACTTTTTATGGTTTTTTTAGGTATTTGCTCATCTCCCTCCTTCCTGTTCATGACTGTCCCTGCCCCTGCAGCTCTCATTGGCGAGGGACAACACACAGTGGGTAACTCAGGCTGATGAGAACTTCCAGCCTCCAGTCAGTTCAGGATCACACAGAAAGAATTTTCATGTCACCAAGAGAATGAAGCCAGGGGGATTCTCACAGTAATCAGAGACTGACACCTGTGAGAGTTAATTTTTGAGGTAATTTCTGAGGTATCCAAGAGGAGTCAGCAACAAGTTGTTAATAATGTCTTTGGGAGTGTTTGAGGCCATGTAAATTCTACTGATAATGTGGCTAGCTCAGGTTATTTAGGAATGTCTGATATGAGGAACATGATGACTGCAGGTTGGATGGAAATGCAAGATGGAATGTGAAGGGATTCATTTGGGCTCTTTTACTTAAATATTAAAACATTCTGTGCATACTTCTGTGGCCTACAGCACAGGTTAAAGGAAAATTTTGCATGTTTTGTTTGATGCAAGCCCTCACTTTCAACACTTACACTTTATTTTCATAGTTTTTTTTTTGACGAGAGAGCTGCAGTTTTCCCCAGTGTTTATTCATTTAGGAATTGAGAGGAGTTGAGGATTTTGTCATGCCAAACACATATTTCCTCTCTGTTGTACTTATTTTAGGCCAGTTGGTTTTCTGTTTTGTTTTTGTTTGTTGTTTTTATTTGGGTTTTGTTTGGCTTCATTGTTATTGTGGTGTTGGTTACGTTTTTTTATGTATTTGTTTGTTTTTGTAGAGGTTCAACTCTAATTTTGGAAAAGAATTGCTAAATTCTTTTGAACTGCTATTTAGAAACAGTTCTTTAGAATGAGGCAGGTGGCTTGCTTGTGTTCCTCCAGCAGGTTGGTACTGCTCATTACATTCAGCATCACTAAGTCTTTTCTAGTGCTTGTCATTCTGTGAAAGATTAATTTAAAGACATGACTACTAACTCAGATCCAGCAATACATGCAGTTCAGATTTCTGCAGAGTGTTTCTTATGCATTCAGGATGGGTTTCAGCCACAATATGCCCAACATGAGGCTGACAGCAGATTAACCTTGGTGGTTTAGATTGTGTAAGGCAGGGATTGCAGCTACATGTGTTTGCTGCTCAGGTAGCTGATGGAAAGAGGTTGATGTTCTGAAGCCACAGGATTATGTCTGGTTAATGTTTGATCCTACAGTAAAATGCCTGCCCAGACCCCCCATTCTTCTTGGCTTAAAAATGTCAATATTATTTGGGTGATGTTAAGCAGCATAAGGAAAAGTAGTGAGAAGAATTCTGTCTCTTGAGGCTTCCAGCTAAGGCACTGTTTAGCAGCTGTTCACACACAAATGTCCATGATGAGCGTGGAGGGGGTGTTGTGAGGTTCTCTTGTCTCTGCTTTGCTTTGGGACTTCAGCTTTCTTTTGTGGAGAAAAGGTGAAATAAAGGGGAGGGGGGAAAATAGGAAAAGAGGACATGGGATATAGTTGAAAATGCAACTGCTATGGAGTTGAACTATGCCAGAGAGAGTGATGGAAGCTGGGATCTATTTAATTTCAGCATCAGGGCTGTGCTGTGTAGGTGCTCAGGAAGGAGCACAGGGCTGGCTCTCCTTGGTTGCTGTTCCCATGCTCTCTGTAAATCACTGCTGGTTCCAGCTGGGGGTGATTTGGAGCAGCTCCTGGGAGCTTCAGGAGACACTTCCCTGGGATGGGGTGAGGAGAAAGTGTGCTAAGGGAAGGGACAGCTTTGCTTAACCAGACCAACCTGACAGAGGGGCCGTAGCACAACCAGGTGTCCCAAAGCCGCCGCTGGGTCATGGAGAGCTCCTGGGCAATGCCAGCCTGGCTTGATTTTGGTCCTCTGGGAACTGATAACCAGCCTTGGTGTAGCCACCCACCCTTCTGTGAATGTACAGTTGTGTGCTCAGCCAGCAGAGGTGGTTTTAATGACTTTTGTTCTTAAAGGTTTGCAGCTAAGCAAAAAAGGTACACAAGAGAGCCTGAACCTTCACACCTGTAAGGATAAGGGCAGTGCTGGCAGCTGCCAGGTAACACAAACACACATTTCAGGTGGGAGGCTCTGTCAAGAACTGATTTTTTTAAAGAGCAGGGCCTCTAGTCAGCATTTAATCTGGCCTTGTTATTGCTAGGATGTGTGGCAAGAAGGTTACCTGAGATAGTTTGGAAAATGTAATCTGTCTTTTACTATCAAGTAAATAGAATGTGCTCTGAATTATAAGAAGCTTAAATTCAGTTTTAACTACTGGCCAAAGAGCCACCTGTGACTCTGTGAATGAGTCCCAGGCAGGCCTAGGGATTCACTGAGTCATGGGGATGCACAGAGCTCTGCTTCAGGAACTTCTGAATGGGATTTGGCTTTTAACGTCCTGCAGGGAGATCTTGATTTTCTATTTTATTCAAGGAGCCACTCTGAAACCTTTGTGAAATGAAAGAGAAGAAATAGAAAGTGAGATTTGGGAATATATTAATTGAACAAAAGCTTTAGTTCATGGAATCCTAGTGTCAGTGAAGCCACTTGAGGGGCAGGCTGAGGTGATTTGCTCTAAGGTGTTTTCCTGTTGCATGGGTGTGACTTTAAACCCTGGCGTGCTCATAACTCCAGGGGATTGTTTGTTGCTATGAATTACTAAATGTACAAGGATGCTTGAACAGCATCTGTATGTGGGAGTGAAAATGAGCTATTAAAAACATTGAAAATATGAATGTCTGAAATTAGAATTAGTCACACACTTTTTGGTTAGATTTGCAAGTCTCCCACTCAGAGAACTGTTAAATACTTTTAATTCTTTAGTAGTCCTTTAAATTATGTCTGTTTCAATGTAATTTTCCTAAGCCTTCATTATTCATTAATTATTTTGTTAAGGATTAACATACTTTAGGTATTGGGGCGTTTGAATTGATTTAAACTTGTTTCCTTTTCAGCTGTTACTTCTGGTGACTGGCAGCTCTGCAGGTTTGTTGGTTTTGGCTTCTCAGCTCAGCAGTTTCAGTGATGAGAAGGTGATGTGTACTCAACAATTTGAAGAAGAGATTCACTTTTAGTGTCCTCATTTGGATGGACAGAAATCCCAGTAACTTTATGAATGTAGGCTTAGGGTGGTATTTGCCTTGTTTAAATTTAAAGGGATTAACACTATGCAAGCATTTCAGAAGCTTATTCTAGCAAACTCAAGAAAGCCTGCTGTGTTAATATAGGCATATTCTGAGGGTTTTACCTGTTTTTTTTTCCTTTATACCTTATAAGAGTGTGAGTGGAAAAAGCTCAGACCCCCAGTACTCACCCTTTGCAGCAGATCCAGGGGAATGGGATTCTGCAGGGAGGTGCCATGGTAACTGAAGTCACTGAGACTGTTGGAGTCAATCTGTTTATTGGAGAGTGCTATGTTTAGGCTTTGGTTTACCCCAGGATGAACAGCAAATGGAAAGTTTGTTTGGTGGTCTCATTTCCTGCCCTTTAGAACCCAGAAATGTGAGGTGACACGGAGCACAGGGTTGCTCTGCCTTTGCTACTCCACACCTGGAAGATGGGTCCCTGGAAACCAGGGCTGTCCTTTGGAGCACTTTCCCCCTCTTTGCAGATCTGTGGCACCCCTGCAGCAGCTGCACTGCCTGTGCTGTCCAGTGAATGGTCCCCTGCCTGTCTGCAGGGAATTTAGCCCCTGGCACAAGTAGGGGACGTTTGCTTTGTGACCTCCCAGCCGGGAAAACACCAGGAAGGTCATTTCCATGGGAAACTCTGTGATTGGAATATGTAAGAAAAGTGGAAGTGGAGTGGGAATTCATCCAACCTTTTCTCAGAAATAGTGAACAGAGCCACCAATGCAGGCTGTGAAGTCTGGGTGGGGCAATAGATCCTGTTAGCAAAAACACCACAAAAACTGGTGGGCTTCTCTTTATGCCTCTACAAGAACATTTTAAATGTCATAATAAGAGGTGAGGTCTCATCAGCGAGGTTTCATTTTGCATGCTTTCATGCAGCTCTGTGTACACAGATGTATGACCATAAATTAAAATGCAGTCCTTGCCCAAATGTGCAGAGGGGCATTGCAAGGCACTACTTGTTACTTTGCTCATTTAAAATTCAGCCACTGCTGGTCAGACTTCATCGTTGAGACAAGATAGTGCTGCTTTCAGAAAGGAATTACCACTCTTGGAGCAGGGTTTGAAACACTTTATGAGCTAGATGAGCAAACCAGGGCCCATCAGAACTCTTTTAAACTACTGAGAAACTTGTGAAGTCACTAAAGCAGCACAGCTTGGGTAGGAAGAGCTCAGGTGTGAGATCAGCTCAGAACAGGAGGCTGCCATTCTCACCTGCGGGTAGGGAGACATAAAGAAGCACAGTGAGGAGAACCAGATAAATTGGAAGGAAAGATTAAATCAATAATAGGGGGGAAACTTTAACAAAGTGATTATCTAGATAAAAAGCAGGTCTCAAAGGACCTGAGGCTTGACACATGAAAAATTAATGGGAGGAAGCAGTAACAAATAGTTTTCTAGAAGTGATGTTTTATTGGAGGGAGGATGGATAAGGTATTTACCAAGAATTTAATGAGGTTATGTCCAACATCATTATGAAGTAGGTGAATGTGTGGATTGATTCATCTGGTTAGGGATTTTGTAAATAAAAAGGAACAAATTCAGCTGGAACAAAACAGAATGGTTAGGTAGGAAGATTTCATGCCCTGTAAAAAATATTCTGGGACAGAAATTGATAATAAATCTAATCACTAATGCTCATCTTCTACAGTGCTATTTATACTTTACAGGAAAAACAGAAACCACTTAACTTTGCAGTGAAATAATTTGTCAAAAGAACCCAAAGTCTATTTAATCTCAGAGAAATAGGAAGCTGTATCTAATAGCTGCCTTATTTTCTTCTATTTCCTTTTTTTGGGGGGCAAGTTAACATAAACCAGAGTAGTTTATCTGATTTTATCTATCGGATATAATTGAGTTGATGTTTCTGTGTTGTACTATGTATCTCGGCTTTGCAGGTTCAGGTGAACTTTCAGTGTTTTACAGTCTTTTGCCAGTTCTCCAGTCTTCAGAGTATGAGGAAAACTTTGTGATAATGGTTTCACATTGAACTTGCAGACCTCAAAATTAAATATTTTGGGTTGGTATTACCTGAAACTACCAGTTAGTTCATACCAGCAGTCAGCTGGTTTATGTGCAGTGGAGCTGTATGATTAAAGCTCACTGAATTTAAGGCTGCAAGGAGCTGGTAAGAGTTTGTACCACTGCAACCTGTAGTTTTCATTGCACTGCAAGTGTATTAATTGCTTTACATAGTGTAAGAAATGAAATGTTTCTCAGATGCAGTGCAGCTGCTGAGGAAGGTATAAAAAAGAACAGTTCATGTTCCTACTTTTAGTGATACAAAGCAGATAAGTCCCTACAGGGATTGATAGCTACTTTATATAGTGGAACCTGCTATGTCAGGAATTGAGACTGTGCGAGTGAATTAAGCAATAAACAAGTCTGTGCATGTGACATTTCATTTCTGGATTGCTGTGGAAAATAACGTAGAAGCTGCTCACAAGTGCATTGATTCTGCTTGCTGGCTTGTGCAGTCACCTACTTCGTAGTAACACTGGTATACACAGTTTCTGGAACTTATCCTGCATAGCACACAAACCAGAGCAAAAGCTTTTTTCCTCTTAACTACACCAGAAGAAAGTAGATCCCTTTAGCTGATATGCAGTAACTGCTGCGTTTAATCTGGATTGTTTTAGATAATATGTATAGCTAATTGAGCTTGTGTGTAACATCTGAACACATAGAACATGCACATTCTCCTCCACACTTGCAAAAATTGAAGAAACTTGCAGCCGTGGGTCTATGTCTGACACCTTCCAAGGTGTATTTGAACTTAGTTGCTGGTTGTAGAATTTTTTATTCCCCTGTGCTGTCCCCCTTAGTTACATGTGAAGGAAAACATCTGTTCTAGAGAAAACATTGGAGCCAGAAATGGACAGAGGGGAACTGAAGTGGAGAAGAGCAGAGTAACAGGAGTAAGTTCACTTCAGTAAAAAACTGAGAAAGCAACATAAAATCATGTTCGTGAACAAGTGCAGACCCAAGCTGGTACCACTAGCAACCCAGGCTAGTTTGGCAGTGCCAAGTGGCTCCTGCAATCTGCCATCAGGAACCTGGCCTGGTGGGTTTTGTTTGTCAGGGAAAAGGGCCGGGGTTGGTGTTCAGGGGACTGTGGCCCAGAGAGGCCTGCTGGCTCCTGAGATTCCACATTGCACTAGATGCCTTCCAGACCCAAGCTGGCACCACTGGCAAATTGGGCTGGTTTGACAGTGCCAAGTGGCTCCTGCAATCTGCCATCAGGAACTGGGACTAGGGTTAGGGTATTGAAACCACAAAGCCCAGAGCTCCAGGCACACTGCAGCTACAAAAGGCATCCCAAGGGGAACACAAAACTGAAAATACATGCCTGCCTCCAAAGCCTTTTCCTTAGAATCAGCCTTGTCCAGAGTGGCCGGCTGTCTCCTGAAATTCCGCATTGCACAGGATGCCTCCCAGACCCCAGCTGCCATCATCGCCATCTCCGGCGAATTTGGTGTATCCTGTGCTGTAAAATGCACACGCCTTCATTTTTAACTGTGCCAAAATTTTCTGCTGGGCCTTGGTTTTAATTCATGGCTTGGATAATGAGTTTTGGAGGTTTGTGGACTTGACCAAAATGCTTTTAACATTTGCATGAGAACCACAGGGTCAGGAGAGTACAGGGGGCTGCAGTGCTCCAGGATCCTGCCTCTGCTTTCATCAGGACCCCTCGTTCTGGTCTGTGTCTGTGCTGGGTCATTGCTCTATTTCTGAGTTTGAGGGAGATCCCTGTTTTCTATGGTACTGAGCAAAGGGTGCAGAGTTTTTGTTCTTTGAAATGCTGCTGGAATTTTAGAGCCCAGATGAAAGCTTTTAACATCTGCCAAGATACAAAGCTCCTGTTCATGTTATTGAAAAATCTTCTGTTAACAGCAGCTGTTAGTAATAGGCATAACTTCTCTGCATACCTCAAAGCATATTAGCAAGTAATTAGAAAAATTGTTGCAGGATTCAAGAAAAAAGGCTACTGGAGATGTGTCACAATAGGAAATCTCTTTGTCCATCTGCTCAGATGTGACAAGAAAATGTATTTCAAATAATATGTACTGTGGCAGCGTTGGATGTCAAAGTGTTTAAAAACACATTAATGGTCTCTCAGATGTGACATATTTAGCAGGACTTAATAATAACAAAAACTTGGATTTAATGATTTTTAGACATCGCATAAGGTGGCTGAATCAAGCTAGAAAATTCCTTAGAAGATAAGAAGATAGGTTTTCTTTCACTTTTGAATGAGGTTTTTCCTTTGTTCTCCAGTTCTACCGTTTGTTATCCATTATTGCTGCCTTCCTGAACATGTGAGGACCAGTGAAATCTATCAGAATATCAGAAGGAAGGCACAATGCAGCTATCACCAGCTACCACATCCATCACCGTTTGTCTTCAGTGCTGTGACTGAACAAAACTTGTTCTATCTCTCTCCAGTACTGTTAAAAATTTTAACACTATTTTACCTTGCAGCTAACTGATCAGTGTCCCATATCTCATTTAGTAAGATAACCATTCTGTCCAAGCTGCAGTAGTATTTGGCACTATGTGGAAAATCCTTATGAATTCGTTTTGGTATTTATAGCATTAGCCATGAGTTGATTTGATACTAGAAGAAATATCTGTGATGCTCAGCTGTGGCAGAAGTCATTTCTGTATCTGTTAAAATGTTATGTCTTTTGTTACAAAAGTATTTTGTTTCAGGAGGCTCAGATGCAGAAAGGCAGAGAGTTCAAGCTGCAGCAAATAAGCTAACTTATTGTGACTCTTGTCGAAGGGGAGAATTGGCAGTGAAAAATTTAATACATTTCAGTATCACTGGGTCAGAATATTTAGACAGAATACATAGGATATATAGAGAATTAACAGTGTTAATCTAATCTGTTCTTACACCTCAGCTCCCTGGGCATGCTGGTACTCCAGTAGCTTCTATTGCTGCCTGTCTTTGGCAGAGAGAGCACATCCTCTTGGAAGAAAGTCTGTTGTAATTCCTTCTTCATTTTAGTCTTCTTACCTTGTCTGGGACATTATTTCCAGCTCTCTTCACTAGGTGGATCAGTGGAGTGTGTCCTCTGGTGCTGTTGCTTGGTTTATGCTTCCCTTGCAGACAGTCACAGCTGGCTGTGGGCTGGGGTTTTAAACCTGTTGCACATGCTTTGCAGCTCCCTGCAAGGTCACCTGTGTGACTGAGCTCACACTGGCCTAGCAGATGATACTGCCTGTCACATACTCAATTATAGATACAGGTTTGGGGGAAAACAATAGAATGCTGGTGTAAATTTCCAGATTAAATTTTGAAGGAAGCACCCCAGAAACAGATATACAACACTTACTGCATTGGAAAAAACCACAAAAAAAACTCTGAAACTCTATTTATAAACTTATTTACTTAGGTCTGTATTTTGCTAGGAAATAGTTCTAGGAAGTAAAAATAACTTTGGCATTGACTGAAGGGCAGCATTCCTGTAAGTAAGTTTTTTCTGGAGCAGAAGCTCACTGGTGTTCATGGCTTAGGGCTGGGCAAGAAGCACAAGTGGAGGAGATCCCCTCCTCAGCAGTCAAGGTCTTGAGGGGAGTTGTAAAACTACAACATGGGAGAGAATGATGTCCTGGGAGCTCAGAAGAAGGCCCATGAGGGATTTGAGGGGGAATTTCAAGGCATCCCCTCCTGATTAATGACAGCCAGCATGCCCACCCTGCCCCATGGACAACCTGCCTGCCCTTGGTGGGGGGATCAGGTAAAGTGCATCCCATTCCCTGTGGAGCCAGTGTTGGAGAGGGAATCGCTGCTGGAGATGGGCCAAGGTCTGGCTCTGAGTGTTTATGCATCTTCTCAGCTTTCATTGTTTCTCTGCTGATTGCTTCCATATATACAAAATCTGACAAATAATTGTAGTTTGAAGGGAGTGCTTAATGGAGGGCCATAAAAGTGATTCACAGGCAACTGTAAACTGAACTATTACACTAAAGGATAAAAAGCTTCCTTAATGAGCTGTACAAGACAGTTATCGATGTATTTATGAAAACATTTCCAAGTACATGTTACCAGGGGAATTAAAAGATAAATATTTAAGGATCGGCTGACAGTTTTCACATGTAGCAGAACTCCAGTTCCTCTATTAGGTAGTAAATTTATAAAAGGTATATATTTACTTGATTTGTAACAAACAAGAAACAAAGCTTGCATTAAACCCTGATGTTTTTCTCTGTAATTGTGTTTTTCTATTCAGATGAAGAGATGAAGCATGAAGAAAATGGGTGGATGAGATTCAGAATATTAATAAGGTAAACCAACATTTTTCCTATCCAAATAATTTATTAACATCCTGCCACAGAACTGTATTTAAGAGGATGAAACCTAACAGCAGTTCAGAGTTTGATTAAGTTTCTTTTCATCCTATCATTGCTGTACACAATTAGGTTATTCAAGTGTGATCCTTAAACGTTCCCAATATGATTCATAGCCTTGTTCTTCACACCCCAGAGAGAGAAAAATTGGTCTGTGGGCATGAATCTGATTAATATATGGATCAATGCATGCCCTTTTAATGTTTATTATACACATGCACTTTTAGTTTGGCTAAATGATTATCTCATTGTGTTACTTGCTCTTTTTAGATGTGCTGTGTTATTGTGAGCAAATATTTAGAAGCATTTTAAGCATTTAGGGCTGACTTGTGGTTTGGCATTACCTGGTCAGTTGAGATTACTTTTATTCTTGAATGGATTAATAGTCAATAGGTGTTAAACAATAAGATTTTCCTTTGGACTACAACTGCTCTGTTGTGCAGATCTGACATAAAGAATGAAGATCTGGGTCATGATTTCAAGCCAGCTTTAAAGTTTTTTCAGATATACCTATTTCTGAGGTTTATTACCCCAAAAGGTTTATAGATGGAGGCCATGCCAGTAGCTGTGACTCCTTGAAAAGGAGGGGTGACAAGGTAGGCAGTGCAAAACATTGTCACCAGCCTTGGTCCTGCTCAGGGGAAAGCTCCTGGCAGTGCTGAGCTGTGGTAGCAGGAGTGCTTCTGTCATGGGGGTCCCTCCTACAGCCTCAAGAAGGTTGGGGTGAAGCTGAATTTAGCCCCAGGTGATGATGCTCACCACCTTAATAATAATAATGATAATCTTAACAAAATTACAAATACCAAAATTAGAATGATTTCTACTAGGAGAAAATAGAATATTATCACTTACAGAAACACCAAGTAGATAATTTGGCTAAAAGCATTGATTAACTTCACAGATGCCAAGGAATCATTTAGTAGCCTCTTCTAGGACTTATGAATCTTTCAAAGTGTAGTGCATGTAATAATTTTAAACTTTTACTAACTTTCTGATGGGACACTAGGATTTGGTTTTTTTCTTTTTTTCTATTGACATTATTTGATCACTTTAAATTTTGCTTTTGTGAGTGACTCTTCTATTCCACTTGCTCTGTTAGGATGCAGTTGTTCTAGTCCATGAGAGTCACTGGCCTCAGAACAAAAGGTGATTTGTGGATTAGGGATTCTATGGAAAGCTAGTGATGATTGGTTTGTTTCTACATGGGAATGTGAGGGATGGAGAGTAGAATCAGAATTTTAAACAATTAGTGATAGTGGTGGAAGCACAGGAACACACTCAAGCCTGGGGAAGATTTTCAGTCTGGCTCTGCACACCATGTGTCTGACTCTTTGGGTGGAACAGCCTGTGTTAATTATGTCTTTAATCTCTCTTGTACCAAATTGCCAGTGGTTGAGAGAGAGAAACCCATTGATCAAAAGCAGAGTATTATTTCAAGCATAATAATAATTTGTAAACCCAGTACTTGTACAACAGCTGTTGCATCATCTCCATTGCAAGCAGATTGTTGTGCACTTCATAGCACAAGTAAGGCTTCATTTCAGTGGCTATTGGGAAAGCACTTATGGATTTGATTTCTTGGTACATATGCACAATTAAAACTCGAAGAATTTGATTTAAATACAGTTTATAGATTGTGCACTTCAACCTGGGCAGCCTTCCCTCATGGCCCTGTTGTTATGGCACATCTGCTCTGCACTGAAGCTGCTGCTGCAGCCCCCTGCTCAGCTGAGATGCTTGTTGAGATCAGCTGGTGGAGGTGCCTTTGCTTCCATCTGGAGAACTGAGGCATTTTACATGCAGGGAGGCTCACAGCAACAAATCTGCAGGTAAGAAGGGAGGAATTCCTGAAAGATTCCCTGAGGCTGCCAAACTGTGTTACATCCCCTCTATTCACTGCTTTGCCCAGTGCCTTTGCACATTGTGACTGTCAGGACATGCAAGACCCTGTGCTTCAGATACCTGGATAACATTGGACTCTCATCCGTATTGATTTCAGGAAATACAGTGTGTGCATTTTTTAGCAGACTCAGGCACATCTTACCTCAAAATTTGCCTAGTAGGGAGGAGTTTTTTACCCTGCAGCTACTCAAAATGTCAAAGACAGCTGTATTTGCCCCACCAATGTGATCCTTGCTTCGTTCCGCAGGCTGGAGCAACACGCTGCTCATGGGGCAGAGCTTGCACAGTGCTGAAACTGCAGCTGCTGAAACCTGCACAGAGCATTCCTTTCCCTGAGCAGCCCCCAGCCCTAGCTGGGGATACACAGCACTGGGATGCACTCAGGTTTATGGGGTTCCCAAATCACCCAGGGCAGCACACACGGCCAGGCAGATCCATCAGAGCAGTTACCCTGGCAACTATCACATGATATTTTCCTTGCTAGGAATGAACACAGGAGCTAAATTTGACATGTGCTACGTCATACACAGTGAATTCCTCAGATGGAAGCACGTGCAGGCAGGAGAGCTGACGCCTTTTGCAGTGTGATGTGTATGAGCACAGTTTGTGGTGATTGGGAGTGGGGCTGGCCCAGCCTCATCCCCAGTGGGCACAGCTGTGAGCAGCAGGTGAGCAGCATTAAAGGCAATGAGCCAGGGAGTGCCCAGGGGCACTGCCCAACCACCAAAGGGAGCAGAGGGCACACAGGTGCAGGGCATCAACAGGAGGGGATAAAAGGCTGGGCTAAGAACAAGAAGGGCAGATGCCTGCAGACTTCTAAAATGAAATGATGTTACTCTGTGTGGGCAGATGCCTGAAGCCTTCTGAAGTGGTCTGGTGTTACTGTGTGTGGTATGAAGCCTTCTGAAACTGTATGGAGATGCTCTGTGTATGGTGGTCATCTCAGCTGTGACAGTGATGGGGTGAGTGCATGCCAACAGCAGTGCTGTGCTCAGAGTTTAAGTTCATTAGTGTGCTGCCTAAAGCTGGTCTGTGTGGTGTTAAATGCATAACCAATGTTTTTCGGAGGAGTTCAACGAGGGTGAACATAAGTTAAACCTCTTGCCCACACCCCCTTCAGTAAAAGATGCCTTATTGAACTTTATTAGTAGAATAATGAAACCTTACAGTTCCTGGAGAATTCTCTTCAAGCTTGCATGGTGGGGGTTGGATTTGCTCATCTGCCGACTTTTTTACAGAGTCACATAAACAGAAGAGCGTCTGCACATTGAGAGTTTTCAAAACACCCTGAGTAGGGCGCAGGAATGTTTTGCACTTTCCCCCCTCCTTCTCCTCTCCAGTCTGGGGCAGCTGTAGCTCCCAGGAGCATGAATGGTGGTTTGAGGTGAGGAGGGTTTGATTAATGCTGACAGATTACAACCACAGCTTTTGGGACCTTTCCTCCTCTGAAGTGCATTGTTGGGTGTGCCTGCTCCTTACCACTCCCTCTCAAGCTCCATGGCATAACAAATCCCCCTTCCTGAGAGTCTCAGCATTCACAGTTCTGTTGTTTGAGTGCTGATTTTACAGAACATCAGTAGGGCTTGTTGACAGATGTGATCCGGTGAGACCTGGGTAGGAGAATCATTAAAAAGAGAAATTCTGCAATAATCTGAAGGGCTTTTTTCTGATGTAGGGTTTTTTAGAAGCAGAAAGCTCAAAGAATGAATATTTACCAGTATCAGTTTTGCTAAGTCATTCCTCAAGTGCCAGGGCTTGGATGCAGGTGCTGCCTTGAGATCCAGGTGTTCCATGGTCCTTAGAGCTATTAATGGTTGTAAATACCTGATACAGATTTCAGAGAGCCATGGAAAAACTTTCTCTTTCTTTACATCTTTCATCCTTTTAATATTCTAATCACCTTCTTTGTCTTCCTAGTACCTGAATTTAACGTCATCCTAATTATTCTGTGTGGATTTCTGCCACATTTGGCATTTGGTATCAGTACTGGTAGTTCCATTGTTCTCAGCAGATGGAGAGCTCACCTAGAAAAGGCTGCAGAGAGGAGTCAGTGTCTCACAGAGCCAGATTCACACTTAGGTTTGTACCAGTTAGATCAGGAGAGCTGGGCAGTGATGGAGTTTTACCAAGAAATTGGGAAGGTTGAGGCTAAAATCAGAGATGCTCAAAGTAGGAAAATCTCTACATCTTCCATGGGAAGGTAGAGCTGGGAGAGGGATTCTTGACTGACTTTCTTTGCTGAAGATCTCAGGAGTGGGGTTGCCTGTATAAGGAATGCTGATGAGAATAGGACAAGGAATGCTGATGTTGGGCTGTTCTTGGTTGGTTGGTTTCTTTTAATAGAAGCTTGAAAAAGGTTCCCCAAAGAACAAGAGGACTCAGAAGATATTTATTTTGCTTTGTAGTTATTTTTAAATTATTTGTCTTCAAGGGGAATCTAATTCAGGAAAAGATAACCCAAGTGATTTTGTATTTTTCATTGAATTAGAACACCTTCTCGTGTGCTTTTAAAGTGCTGCTGGCTTTGTTCTCCTTAAGAATCACATCTAGAAGCAACAGCAAGGTGTGGGCACCTGGAGATGTGAAGTTGTCATGTTGTCTTTCTTGTCCTGGCACAAGCTGCTCCAGCCCAGCTTGGTTAATCCCTGATGAAGAATTCTCATGCTGCTGCTAGAATGGGAGGAAGGAGTTGTTGGGTTGGATGGGAGTGGCTGAAGCCTGTGCATCACTGGCTAGCTAATATGCTGATTTCATAACAAAACACTGATGATAAAGCCAAAAAGTACCTTTTGCATTGTTGCCTGTGCTTCCTCTGCCTTCTTCAAGGAAACGGAGACAAATCTATAGACAAATGACAGGCACTGAGGGAAGGCTTCTGGTTGTGTAAATTCATTTTTACCAAACAAGGGGAACATGTCAGGTGCTTTGCAGAGCATCTCTGGATGTGGACAGGGTTGCTCAGATGCAGCACATGATCAGGGCTGTTGCTTCCTGCTGTAATGAGCAGACTGAAAACTTCAAAAGGAGATTTCTGGCTGTGCTGTGCTGTGTGTGCTCACAAGGCCTGTCAGTCTGTCATTCCCATTTGATTTAGGATGATGAAAGCAGAAGCAAAATCAAACTCAGTGAAGTGAGTTTGGTTTGATGGGATTATAACTCCCAGTGCTCTGGGGAGGGAGTGATGATGCCCGTGGTAAGTGTGATACAGCACTGTCAGATCTCATGTGACAATGGGCAGAGCCTGTAAACACGAGCAAGAGCCCTGCAGCTGGAGCCTAGCTCTGAGCTGGCTGCCTTTGCAGCTGTGCAGCTCTTGGATCTTTGCTTTGGTCCACCACAGAGTTGATGCTGAACAGGTACCTTGCTGCTTTCCCAAAGGTTAAGGGATCTGCAACTCTGTTTTAGCACTGTGTGGCTCTTCTCACAGGTTCAGCTCAATCTTTGGATAAGCATGTTGTTTTCTATGTGTACTTCTGTGTTTTGTGGAGTTGGAGACTCTCCAGCCTCAAACCATGAAACAATTATTGGAAAGAGAAGCAATCACATTTTCCCATCTTCCAACACCGGAGTTTTACATGTTGACAGTAATTTACTTTGTTCTGCCCAGGTCTGTGAGCAACTGCACAAAGTTGCTAGCATGAACATATTAAAATGAAATACATTGTTTTAAAAACCTATTCCTTTATTCCTAGTAAAGTACAAACTGCATCCCAGAAACCTCATTCAGTTTTCCAGCTGTCAGTGGAAGGAGCTTTGTGCCACAAGATTTTTCTTTTCCAGCTATATTGGTTTTATTAGATATGTCCCCTCCTCTGAACACTTCTTTTAGGCTAAAAATGTTCCTGCTCCATCACTTTGCACACAGGCACCTGATTCTGTGTGCTGCCACACTGGAGAGAGCAGAATCCTCTGCTGTGAGTGTGTTGGGGTGGAGAACATCCACTCAATTATACAGAGCCAATTCCACAATTCCTGCAGAGGGAACAGCATCACTGACAACCAGAAATACAGTCAGAAAATAGCACAAGGCATTTGCTCAGTACAGTGGGATTTTAGTGCTGTGCACTGAAAAACAATGACAAACAACATGCTTGCTGCTGTATTAATAGGTTTTATTTCACTACAATTCCTACATCACACTTTTCAGCCTGTCATCCTTTTCCTGTATTAATCCCTGCTGTAAGGTTGTGTTCACATCTTCCCCATGTTCTGTCCTTTCTGATAAATTTCCCAGGAAATGAAACAGGATAGAAATGCTGGGGTGGTACTAACGAGACAATACAGACTCAGTGAGGAGGAATGATGCTGTGAGTCTTATTTGATGTCTAGATTTTGAAATCCTAGCAACCACCCTGTGTGTAAAATTTGAAGCTCCTCCATGAAATTTGTTAAGGCATTTTCTGGTTTTTTAGTCTGATTTTCTGTGTTGTTTGTATGTTATATGCTTATGTGATCTTTATTTTTAACATGCAGTTCATATTTTAACATATGGCATTGGAAAGCTAACGACCAGTGAACCCAACTACTCCGGTACAATCCTTCTTCCTTTAATTTAGCCTCATTTTCCCACTCCTTTGAACTGTTAATTCTGCTCTCTGTGCCTTTACATGGACAGTGTTGAAAACCTGCGACAGAGTTTGGTTTTCTCTGCGAGGCTGAATGAAGTCATTTTAGCTTATCTCTTGTGATGATCTAAGATTGTTGTTAATGATGGGAGACTGAGCAATTCTTTACACTGTAGCCCTCTCCTATGTGTCTTGTTCTCTAGACTAAAATCAGAACATGTCAGGAACTTCCCCTACAGGCAGATCTCCAGCAGCACACACACTGTTGATGCTGCAGTGCCTGGCTGCTTTAATTTGTACAAACAGAAATTTGGCAAGTGAAACTGCATTTGTTAGATCATCTGATATTCAAATAGAGGATGATTGAAACAAAACATTGTGGAAATGTAGCTCAGGAAAACTCCTGTTTCTCCCAGAGAAATTATTTTTATCTTTGCATAAGACTATAAAACAGCTGGGTTTTAGGACAGCTCACTCTCTAAATAATGACACAGCTACCAGGAGCATTTTTCTTTTTGTCATTTAAAAAACTGCCATTTTTTACTCATTCTTTATATGTGTTAGTTATTTTCGTGGCCTTCTTAGCCTGTTCTGTATTGCAGGTTGAAGTTGTAGTTCAATTTTGTGGAAATAAAAAAAGATTTCTCTGCCATAAAAATACAGTATTACCTCAGACAACTGGGTTAATTTTCACTTTGGCACAAGCATAATTCCTGAACAGGCACTTAATAAATTCAAAAATAACTGAACATAAAGGCCTGATGTTTGGTTTTCAAACAGGTGCTTGAATGCTGAAGCATTCAAATAAAGTGAACATAGAACTGTAGTAATAGTGCCTGGCAATTCAGGTAATTAATTTTTTTTTTTTCATTTTACCATAGTTATAACTGGCAGTGATTTCCATTTCACACTTTTGCTTTAAGAATTACTTTGAAAACAGCAGGTGTCTGTTCCATGGGGACCTTTTCCCTCTGTTTACACTTTCCCTCTAAGTGTATAAAGTGGTCTGATGTAGATGACAGTTTTTGGACTTTGTCCCAAATAACCAGCAGAATAAGATATTTTAGTTTTCTTCTTGCACTTAACATATGAGTTAGACCTCCTTATTTTCTTCACACTAGATCCCTTAGGTTCCACTTTTTGGTGAGTCTGTATTTCTGTGTGTCTGTGGAAGAACAGAATGTTTTTCTTCAAGTCATCATTGAGGGGTTTTTTTGAGTAAAAAGGGGAAAAATGTTTAAAATAATCTTGATGAATTGTAGCTGAAAATCTACAAATTACTTTAAAAAATGGCATGCTAAGGAGTTACTGTAATTAACTGTGGCCCCAATCCTGTAGGAATTACTGTGCAGGTACTTTGCTTTGTGGTATTTTTTTGCCTTTTACATCAATGAAACTTTTCTGGTTTTGTGAATTGAAGCACACGGACCTCTGGGGACTCCAGATCAACATTTTTTATATACTGCACTTAGATAAGGTAATTCAATGAGCACATCAATGCCAGTGGAGAGGATGTCCTACCCTTGGGCTGGGAGTGCTGTAGGTGTGCGGGGTTTGGGATGCTCGGGAGCCGCGGTCCCGGCCCGGATCCCGCATCCCGGAGCTCGGCGCCGCTCTCCCGGCGCTCAGTGCGGGCTCCTGGGGGTGTTGGAGCTCCCACCTGCCGGACAGCTCTCCCCTCGGCTCAGCTAACACCAGTGAGTGCGAATCTGGGGCTGTGGGGATGCAGGGCTGGCTGCAGCAGCAGCGTTGCACACCAATGCATGGCCCGGCTGCTGCAGCAGCGCCCGCTCCGCGTTAGTGCCCGCACAAAGTGGCTGTTTGCACGGGGACACGTCAATTATCACCCACAGCACTCCTGCAGGAGGCAAACGGCCCTGACGAAGGTGGAATTATTTGGTCATTTTCTTCCCAGCCCTCTGACAGTGCCGGTGTCCGGCTGCTTCTCTAGTGATGCTTTGAGGAGTGTGATGTCTCGCAGCTGCAACGTGCTGAAAGCTGCAGCTCCTCCCAGTGCGTGTGTGTGTGTGCTGGGATGGGGAAATGGGCTGGGGAAAGAACAGCTCCATCACTCTGACCTGTGTGCTGGGATGGGGAAAGAACAGCTCCCATCACTCTGACCTGTGTGCTGGGATGGGGAAATGGGCTGGGGAAATAACAGCTCCCATCACTCTGACCTGTGTGCTGGGATGGGGAAATGGGCTGGGGAAAGAACAGCTCCATCACTCTGACCTGTGTGCTGAGATGGGGAAATGGGCTGGGGAAAGAACAGCTCCATCACTCTGACCTTAACTTGGAGCACCCTGGGGATTCTGCTGGGTGGGGTAAATAGATCCCAGCAATGCAGTGCCCGAGTCAGGACTGAGGGAAGGGGTGAATGAATGCACAGGGAGGGAGTTTTAGCACCTGTAGTTAACTCATTTCTGCAGGGTTATGTTTCAATATTAGATAAATGATGACAGGCTGTGGCTGCCAGTCAGGGTCTGCGGGTGCTGGCTGCTCTGGGCCAGGCACGGCTCAGTGTCCTGATGGAGGAGCAGGGAGAGCTGTTGGGGTGATTCTGTGTGGTGTCAGCTGGGGCACACCCAGGGGCTCCCTGCCCTCCAGGGAACAGTGGGGACCAGAGGGGACAATCCCAGGTTCAGTCCTGGGTGTCTGGGACAGAGGAGTAAATGCACAGACACCTTGTGCCACTGGCTCTGGGCTGTGGCTGTTTCATGGACAAATGCTCCTTCCTCTCACGCTGACATTTTTCCACCAGCCCTGCTCCTCAGTGTCCCTCTCAATTTCCACAACTGCTGCTGATTGGTGCCACTCAATCCCCTCCTGGAGCAGCAGGCACTGCCAGCTCTGCCTGAGCTGCCCAGCCACACCTTCCCTCCAGGAGGACACAAATCTAGCACAGCCTTATGACTTCATTTGTTTCAGGGAGACAAGAAGAAAGAAAAAGAAACAGCTGACAGCTTTATTCCTTGATTAGTTTCCTATTTAGAGCATGTGCTAATGATGTGTTTAACAGAAAATCTGGAGCAGGACTCAGTTCATTGATTAGTGGTTTCCTTACCAGTGGTGATTTTTTTCCCCAAGTGCATCCCATCTTTCCTCTAGGGAGAGCTAGCAAAACTTTTTCTCTGATTTTCTGTTTGGAAAACCTCTGTTGTGGAAGTATAACCTTTCTTCACGAGTCTCTCCCTTTCAGAGTTAGACTGTCAATTTAAGAAAAACTGAAAGAATATGATGATGAAGCTGAAACATTTTGTTTGATCATTTTCAGAATAGCAGATTTGGGGAATTTATTCCAAGAAAAATTTATTGCCTACACTTACATTGTTGCATGGTCAAAGAGAGTGGAAATGAGAATGAATTCCCCTGAAGAGTTTCTAATGTCATAAGAAATGTTTTTATTCTTTTGAATTGTAGCAAATTTACAAGATGTAAAACTTGCAGAGTCTCTTGGAGAATTGCAGAGGTTTCTTATAGTTCTTACTAGGAACAGGGATGAATGTTATGAAAGGGATTACTTTTTCACACAATTAAAATACTGGTTTGATCATCTTTTGTTGACCTCTTGGTGCTCCTTTCCAGCAAAAGCTGGTTTAAAGCGAACATAAGAGATTAATGGGCTACTCTTCACCAGAAATTTTCTTCTGGACTTGGCAGGATAAGGTATCTGTCACTGGGCCATGATTAGCAAAATGGTGCTGCTGGTTGGAAAAGTGAACGTTTATGAAATGCTCTTCCGGACATAATTCACTCAACTCCATATATATGGAATTTTCATTCACAAAAAAAAGCTCACTCCAGTGTCAATCACATGAATTACTTATGCAACAAAATGTTGTTTGTTGATACTGGCATTTATAAACTGCAAAGGAAGTTTTTATCCTTCCCAGTGATTAGGGCTGAAAACCTAATTACAACATGTTCTAACATCAAGTGATGCATTCCTGCAGCTCTTGCTCCCTTTGAGCACAAGTAATTGGCTGCAGAAGCAATCAGAGTTCTTGCTGTAATAGAAAATAGCAACACGCTCTGAGAGCCTTGGTGAAAGAAACCTGAGATAGCAGCAAACCCCCTTGGTGACCTCGGGGGGTGTCTGGGGCTGAGGTAATGCAGAATCCACTTTCAGCCATTGGAGCAGAAGAATCTGACGCTGAAATTTTTGTTTTAAAGCCAAAACTAACAGTGACACCTGCAACTTACTCCTGGCCACCAGCATGCACAGTGAGGTTGTGTTCCCTTTCCTCTTGGAATAACCTCTTTGTTGCCTGATGGATCTACCCAGACAATTCACATTAAACAGTGGCAAAACCTGGTCTGTGAAGAAGTCAGTGCTCAGGAATGGTTCTTGCTGGCACAAGGAGATGAAGCCTTAGTTCCATAACTATGGAATATTTGTTGTTGGTGCTGTAGGAGGAGCCCCACCACAGAATACAGGATTGCTCTTTTAAAATAAAGCAGCTCACCTACTTCATTCACGTGTTTAAGTGTGTCAGCCAGAGCACAGGTGTTTGATGGAGCAGAAATGGCCTGTTAATAAAATTACACAGCCTTGCCCTTCAAAGCACTGCCAGGTGACAATCAGAGGGATGGAGTCTTCACACAGGCACTGGAGTCAGGGGCTGCTCATCTGCTAGGGAAGAACAAAGGAAATATTCTGGATGTGTTAAACATTTGTGAGAAATATTAGTTATTTCTATTGGTGCTCTGAAGGATCTTGGAGATGCATTTTGAAGGATGTGGAATTTCCTGAAAGGAATTAGGGCAGAGACACCCTGACATTAGCACGTAAGAGGGAGTAAATAATAAGTGTTATTTGCACAGGGGAAACTGATCTGAGTATAACATAATAAGATAATAAGGAGAAATTAAGTAGTAAAAAGATTTTGGTTTAACAGCAAAAACTGCATGCTGAAAATTTGCCCATTAATCTAATTTCACTGCTAGTTCCCTGTGAAACTTTTAGTCTCAGGGGGTCATTTGTCAAATCTTCCATTAATGTTTCATTAAAAGTAATTTAAACTTGTGGAGAATGTAAGTAAAATTTGCAAGTGTACATTATCTCCCCTCAGCTTCAGGCTGTCCTGACCCTTCTGGCTAAATTTGGCTGCTGCTCATCAAATATTGAGCAGCTCTTAATGGAATTGCATTCACTCCACAGCCCCACGAAAGAAAACCAAGTCTGGGTGGGCCACCCAGGCCAAGCAAACAAGAGGGACTAAAGAAATAAAACACCTCTGAACAAAAAAAAGAAAGAGAAAAGAAAAGAGATGTTTCCAGCCTATTGCATCCTGAGCTGGGATTGATGAAGGTAACCCTCATTTTCCCTAGCAGGTGCCCCATCCCTCATTCCTGCTGTTCCAAAGGGCACAAGGAGGATGAAAGCTCAGTACCAACTTTGAAGTTTTTGATGCTGCTAGTCCTGTTTATCTAGAAGAAAATATTAATTAGAGCACTTTAGGTATAAGCCTAATTCTTAAAAATATTTAATAATATTTAATTGGAGAGAGGTTCAGAATGAGAGAGACAATGGGGATGGAGTTGAGAAGACCTGCAGGTGTCTTTGGAGGGCACATCTGGTAGAGGTGTGCAAGTACAGGGCTGCTCCTCTATTGCATTTGATATTAATGGACATTTAAAAGGAAAAAGTGCTTTTTAGCACGCTCTAAGTACTTGGGCTGATATTTTCTAAGCCTTAGGCATAGGTATGACTTTAATTTTAAAGAACACTGTGCACCAATTTAAATGAAGATTTTTAGGTTTCTCATCAGGTAGGCAAATTGTAATCTCTTTTGAGAAGAAAAGACACTGTCTAAGGTCACAAATGGTCTTTGGTACGATTGCATGTAAATTGTAGCTTGTATGGATTTACCCCATTAGAGACGAGCTTTCCTGGCACACTTGAAAACCATTATACATGAGTTTGGTGGGTAATGCATTAGCTTAACTGTAATTAGCCTGATTAGCACCAGCTGAAGTTAATTTATTACATCTGTGATCGTGGTGGTGTGTGTGGTGGGAAGAGCCCGGGCTGGGTGAGGCTGGTGAGTGGCACAGGCTGTCGTGCCCACTCAGTGTCTGCGAGCAGCAAATCCACTCCAGCAGAGCCAGGCAAGGAGCTTGCAGTGGTGCTGTGACAATTTCAATTAAAGGTCTGGGAATGGTAATTATGTTTACATACCAGCAGTCTGATTAAATGTAAACTAATTGTGTGACAAGCTTAAACTGTGACCTGAATTACTCTTGCAGCATCAAAAGCTGGATTTCAGCAGAGTTTTTGGATAATAGGTTAGCATTATAAAAGCTTTCTTTTTTGCACATGTGAAATATTATGGATATTACTGGAATAATCTGACTTTCCTTTCCTTACTTTTTCCATCCAGCTTCAAGCACAACCTGTAGCTATTATTTATTCCAGCTGTTCAAACCCCTACTCATAAAGCAAGAGGTATTGACAGAATAGTTCAGGTTGGGAGGGATCTCTGGGGATTATCCAGTCCAACCCCCTGCCCAGGCTGGGTCACCCAGAGCAGGTGACACAGGAACAGAGCAGGTGGGGTTTGATGTCCCCACAGCCCCCCAGGCACTGTTCCAGTGCTCTGCCACCCTCATTGGAAAGAAGCTACAAAACCATTGTCAAGTAATTCCCCTTTTGAAGCAAATATGGGTTCAGAAGGGTTTGCTGTGCTGGCTTTGGAGGGTCTCAGGCAGGTGGGATGTGGGCAGTGTCTGTGCCCAGCTCTCAGTGCCCTGAGGAGGAGGGATGATCCCTGTGGGCTGTTGTGCAGGTTGGTCAGCTGAGAAACAGAGTTTGTGACCTCTCTGAAAGCCATGTGAAGGCAACAGTAGAAAGAAACTCTCAGGTATTGTAAGAACCAAGTGCACAGCTGGGGACTGTAACCCCGGTTTAATCTGTTTAACATAAGCCACAGCCTGGGCTGGAGTTCCAGCAGTGATCTAGAACTGGAGCCTTGCAGGGTGGGTGGGTGTGTCATGACCTGACCAATGTACACTGCAATTCTGAACCTCTGATGCACAGCAAAATGTCAGATTTGAAAAACAGTGAAGGCAGGAATGACCTGACCACCTTCTCAGTGCAAAGCAGGTCTAAATTCCATGTTAGGTCAGGTTGCTCCAACTCTGGGAGTCCTGCACACTATTTCCTTTCAGCACTCTGTAGTTCCAGAGTTTCCACTTGAGGAGAAAATCCACTGGGTTTGAGTGGGAAAATCCCTGCATCCAAGTGTTGTCTGGTTCCCAGATCCTTTTGATTCAATACAAATCAGTCTCAGAGCCTGATCCAGAACCATCCTGTGATCCTTTCAAGGAATTTCAGCATCAAGATCAAAATACACAAAGAACTGAGCTGTTTGTCTACCACTGAGCATCATCCCAGAACTTCAGATTTGCAAATTCTGTCTTTAATACTCATAAAAACGTGAACAGCATTTTTAAGAGCAGCAAAGAAACAATTAAATTCAACCAGAACTGACTAATATTACAATGTTGAAAGAAGATTGTATCTTCCCAATGGAATAAGAGATTGCTGTTTTGGTAAAGGATGACAACACCTCCAGTTCTAAAAATGCAACATTTTAAATTAATCTGTGAATAGGTCTTAGAATAAGTCTGAGTTTTCTGTTCTTAATCCAAAAGGAGCAGAGCCTTGATTACCTGCAGTGGTTTTGCTTCTCTTCTCCAAAAGCTGCTCTAACTGGTGGTTTGCTGCTGCATGCTGCAGATTACAGACAATTCCCCCAGTAGAAAAGAATCACAGCAAATGATCTTTTCTCCTCTGTTCTTCTTTCTTCAGGAATTTATTTCTGGCTTTATTCATTGCCTATATGGAAGATAAGACTGGCAGAAACATTCTGCAGAGATTAAATATAACTACATCTCTGTTTCTTTTCATAGCTTGTTTCCAATATTGTGAAATCAGTTAAAATACCTCTGTGTCTTTTCAGGGGTTTTATTAATTCTTTAAAATCAAACCTTCTGAATTAGTTACTCTTGGTCTCTACATTTTGCATCAGAATTACTGGGATTTTCTGGACTCTCTGAGCAGCAGTTTATTTGAGCAGGGGAGAACAGAGAAAAAAGGAATATGTACTTGGTGCTTTAATATTTAAAGGGATAACTGGGATTTACAGAAACGCTAATAAATATTTACTTCTAAAGTAAACTGACCTTAATACTCTTGAAACAAGTTTATATCAATATTGGGAATGTGGATTACAGCAGTGATATTTATGGGGCATAATCCATTAATTATAGGAATTCATGGACTTTAAAGCATTTGGTAGCAAAGTGCTCAATTTCTAGCATTACTGGCAAGCAGCTTCTTCAGTTGCATGGGAGAATGTCTGTTTGTTTTTATCCCTCACTGCTTTTTTTTTTTGTGAGGGATAATTTAACACTGCTGGAGATAATTGAGCTTCAGGAATAGCATATGTAGAATTTTGGTCATGCAGTGCATCTTGTGCTTTCTGCTGTGTTAAAGAACTGGCACACACATATACTCTTTGCAGCCTGAGCTCATTTGGTGCTCACACCAAGGCCTTGCAGACCTTATGCTTAACCTTGCAAAACCAAAACCTGTTCTGTTGTATTTCCCCCCTGTAGCCATGCAGCAATCAGCCCAGAGAGCCTCTCAAGCTTTCTCTGCTGGCCATGGGGTGCAGAAGCAGCCCCTCTTTCCCAGGAAGTGCTGATGCCTTTGTCACAAGGCCTTTCATAGTTCTGGAAATCATAAATAACATCTTTATAAGATGTTAATATAAATAAATAACATCTTTATAAGATGTTAATAACATTTTTAGAGATCAATGACAATTGCTGCATTTTTTTCTTTGATATCTCTTCACTGTTCAGGCAAATACTTACAAGGTGTTCCAGTGTTTCAGATGGAGATGAAAAAGTGCTATTTCATTTTTAAAATCCAGAACAGCTCTGTTTTTTTCTGCATCTTTATTAAGTTTGCTCTAAGCATTTTTTTCTAATACATTTACTTTTTTGGTCGTTATGGTCCAGAATTCAGCTCTAGAAATTTGTCTGTCATGCTGACTCTTAATGTCTCCAGGATCAGAAGTAATCTGTACCTACAACTTTGATTTTTCTGAATATTTGATTGATGTGATTAAACAGGTGTTTAGCTAGGTACTGTTCATGGGGATTTGCACAAACTTCAACTTTTCCAAGTAGTAAGGAGTTTGTAACCTTTTAAATTCTTTTTACATTTGTTTTAAAAGCTGAGGAGATGAATCTAAGCAGCAGTATTCTCTTCAACAATTTTCATAACTCTACACTGCAAAGAAATTTTTTTTTTTTAAAGCAATAGACTAGATTTTAAAGCAATAGACTAGATTTTCCCATCAGGTCTTGGGAAACTTCTCCAGTCCACTCAGTATCAGTGTGATAAATATGTGCATATCACACAACAGATTTAGGCCTTGTTCTCAGTCTTTAATGAGTCAGAATTTTGCCTCATGTTGCCAAATATTCTGGTCTCCTTTTCACTCATGCTTATTAGAAGATTGCTTTGGTGTGTAATCAGTACTGACAATCTTAGAAGCAGACTTTTTAATTATTTATTGCCTTGGTATCCCTCTCTCTATTAGACTTCAACCTGACTGAGAGGATTGGAGACAGATTTAGGGGGAAAGAAATATTCATTTTTTTAGCAAAAAATAGCCAAGAAAAGAGAAAAGGATTAATTCTTGTTGACACTGGAGCGATCAGCAAATCACATCACTTCACTGACTTACTGCTTTGGCCTTGTCAGGTCAAACCCATTTTTCTTTTATGCTTTCATTGTTTTTGTGCCACTTGCTTCTACTCCATCTCAATGAAGAGTCCAGATTTTCCCTGCTGGTAGGGCTTAGGGACACTCTTGTGCCTATCCCTGATTTGGCCATGGAGCTGTTGAAGCCACAAGCAGGGAGGTTTATTGTAGCAGTGGTGTTTTTATTAGGAATGGAACTAGAGATGCCCTGGTGTTGGTATTTCCTCCTGTGGCTCAAGCTCTCAGGTTTGGTTCCCTGATGTTGTCAGGAGGTACCTGAGCCCTCCCTGAGTATCCAGGTGAACCCTGAGGAACAACCACGGGCTGCTCCAGGAAAATGTGTGTAACATGACTTAAACTGTCCAGCTGGCGCTGCTCCATCTCTGGGCTCAGCCTGGGGCAGGTGATGCTGCCTCTCCTCTGCCCTGGCTCTGCTCTTCCCTGTGGGACTCACTCTGACCCACTGGAGCAGGAATCACAATCTCTTTATTCTTAAAGTATTATGTTGCTTTTCAGATTTCCCTGAACCATGCTGAGGGAAATTGAACACACTAACTCCTAACACAAGGCTTTAAATGATTTTTCCACTCAGAGAGTTTAGCCTGGGAGACAGCAGCTTATTCCATAGTTCCCAGACCCATTAGGAGACCTTCTTTTTCCTGACTTCAAGTGAAAGCAGTTTTGCTTTAGCTCAAAGTGTTTGAAATGGTGTGACAGCACCTGCAAGGCTAAGCTCTGAAAAGTCACAGAGCTGGATGCCATCAGCCTAGAAATGACAAAGCACATCATGCTGATAACAGCAGCACTGCAGCAAGGCACTGAGCTGGCCCTGCCCTGGATCTGACCAAGAACCCCGAGGGATCCCACAGATAAACAGAGGGCTGCAGACAGGGCTGGGGCACACAGACACTGGTTTGTGAACCAAGGCTTTGGCACAGCAGTGCCAGCGTGGCAAAGGGCACGTGAGGATATTGGAGCCCACAACCAGCACTGCTGACTGCAGCCCTCTGATAACACTGTGAAACACCACCAGACTGACTACATTAATAAATCATTAAAAAGCTCTGATGAGCTGTTTGTGTGCTCCAAGAGCACTGATATCTCACATGATTTCCCAGCAGAGATGACTCCTCACTACTGAACTCTCTGAATAAGCCTCTGTTCTATCTTTAGTAGCCACAACACAGAGCAAGGATTTAATGACCTGCTCTAATAATGAGAATGGTATAAATATGTATTTAAATATGTTTATTAGATCCTCTTAGGCTGATTCTGCATCTTTCTAATGTTTAGTTCCAGGGGAGTGCATTTCCTGTAATCACTAGAGCAAGTACCAAGGAATTGCTGGCAATACTGACAGGGTTAATGTACAGCATTGTCACCTTGAGATCTGGACTGGGAACCTTCTTACAAAAGCAGCCTGGGATGATTTGAAATGGCCATGATGAGAAAATAAATTAAAAAGCGGGGGGAAAAGAAAGGAAAAAAGAAATATTAAAAAAGAAAAACGACAAATGAATCAAACATTTCCTCTCACTGCTCATTGGGTTCTGACAGATGAAATTACCTGTGTTATCATCTCCAATACTTGCATGACTGGCCAGGTAATATATGGAGGAAATAGCAAATGTGGGAGAATTAGTGAGAAGTGGTTGAAGAGTCGTCTCAGCAGCTAAACAAGGAAGAATTATGCAGAAGGTGTTCAGCACTTTCAGACAGAGGGATGTGTGTGTGTTTAATGAACTTGTTGCTCTGGTATTAT
This sequence comes from Melospiza melodia melodia, assembly GCF_035770615.1. NCBI lineage: Eukaryota > Metazoa > Chordata > Aves > Passeriformes > Passerellidae > Melospiza > Melospiza melodia. Next base: position 15,952,083 of record NC_086203.1, read on the forward strand.
TTACAGCTATCTGAGTGCTACCAAATGTTTACAATTATTTGAAATTCTTTCTGCATCCAAGAAAGGTGCAGATCTAACATTTTTATGAGCTCTCTCTGGGGCTGACCAATACAACAGAGCAGACAAGGAATAATTATTGTAGACATACTCCAAACAGTGCACTGAGCAGGTTATTACTATGAGATGCCTAAAAATAGCATCCCAGAACTTGCCTGAAGAGCTCTTGTCTATGCTGAAGAAGAATGGATATATGGATATGCCACTTAGAGCCTATTATTTAATGAGAGAGGCAATGTTGACACAAACTAAATTGCTTTAAAGCAAGGTCAGTCATTTTTCATAAAGAGAAAGCCTCGTGTTTCTACCAGTCAACAGTTCCCAGTGGTGACCTGCTTAGGCTGACACAGATACAGGGATGGAAGAAATTATTCCACTGCATTTAAACACAGATATGCTTCTGGTTTTCAGTTTAGCTGAGCCGAACAAATATTAGCTTGGAATGATTTGAAACTGAAACATTTCAATAAATTGAATATTTTTTTGGGAGTTGAATGAAGAACTATATCCAACCATGAGTAAATTGAAATTTCAACTGCTCTTAATAAAAGCAAGAGGCTGTACTCATAAAATGCAAAATGCTGAAGTCAAGCTCTAATTTGGAAGACCGTTCAGCTTGAAACTTTTATTTATTATGAATAAACTTTTCCTGAGGAAAGATCCTTTAGTACTATATTTCAAAAATAAGTGCACGTATTTTGGGTGGGAAAGCAGTCTTTGTTGCTCATTAGTTTTCCCCAGGTGCAAAATGCTGTTCTTGGTTGGTGGGGATGACAGTGAACCCTTCCTGAACAAGTTTCATTTTGGAGCAGAATGTCTCCTGACATAACAAATCACCTCCTCCCTTGTTATTTAATCTTTCAGCATTTGTCAAGACTGGAGTTTTGAAGTTGAGAGATAAAATATGAAGTTGAGTGAAGGTGATGGTGACCACTGCTCCTTCCTCATCCTCTCTGCTTGTGGGGCTGCTCCTTGTTCTTTTCCTCACCCTCCTGTCAGGCACCACTTTCCCCTTTCTCAAGTACATTTTTGGAGAGACAATGTGAAAGGAAAAGGGGTTTGTTCCCTGAGCCATGAGAAGGTATTTCCAGTGGTTGCCTGAAAGAACAGAAACAGAACCACGAGGGCAGAGTGAAGCAGAGCCTTGCTGTACATTGTCAGTGTCCATGGGAGAACCAGAACTGAGCAGGGTGACCCAAAAAGCTGCTCTTGGACACTGGAGAGCTGTGACAGGAGAGACCCAGTCTGTTCCAGCAGGGAGGAGATGCAGGAAGGAACATGTGAAGACTGAGGAAATGCTGTAAATTAGATTTGTGTGGTACCTTGGGCTCCCCTGTTGAGCCCCCTCAGGTGTGCTGGGCTGTGGCCAGGGGAGCACAGCACGGGCAGCATTGGGGAGGAAGGGGAATTGAGAAAGTTCTTCCAGAATTTTCAGAGAATTGTGAAAATTCACCTGGAAAATTCACCTGGAGTGAATGCTTGCTGGGTTTGGGTGGATCAGTCAAGTGTCCCTCACAGCCTGCTCAGGTGTCTCCTCTCTGTGGCATCTTTGCTTCTCATGAACCTCAGCCTTGGGCTGTTTTCATGTTTCCTTTGTCTGTGCAGACTGTCAGATTCTGAAGGAAATGTGGCAAGCACAATGTGCTCCAGAGCAGACTGACCTGTGCTCTTCCATTACATCAGAGATGGTGCCATTTCCTCCTCCTGCGGGTGCCAGAGCTGGAGCTCTGTGGCATCACTTTATCTGCCCTGGTAAAATCTTACACCTGCAGGTTTTTCCAGTAGAAGCCAGGCTACCTGTGAAAAGGGACAAAGCATTCACAGTAATCACCTTTTCTCACTATTATGGGGGCACAAGAAATCACAGTGCAGCTTTTCAATAGGGTTTGGACCCTGATATCATCACATTGGGGCCACATCACTAAAAGATTTTCCTGAAGCAGCCAGAAATATTTCCTGGGCAGGCTGTGGTTTAAAAATTTCCAGTCTGATGAAGCAGAAGAAATTGGGAAACCAGTCATGGTAAAAAAAATTAGTTCCTGCACTTATATTGTTGTTGCCTTAAATTGTTTACTTGTATTATATTCTTTTTCTCTTGCTGGGTGCATTGAATATCAACTCTTCTACATTTTTTGGCGGGTCTCCTAATCTGTGGCAAGCAATAACTTTTCCATTTTCTCCTTATCTGTAACAATTATGATTGGAAGGTCCTCTGCAGTGAGGAAGTAAGTGAGAATTTCATGTTTTCCATATTCTAATTAATAGCTTGATGAAATATCCCAGAGAAGAAATAGTTGCTGTAATTGGTCTAGAACTAATGAAAGAGGAGCTCTGATGAAACATATTGATATTTACCATAGTCTGCCTACAGGAGCAATTTTTTTTCTTTTTTTTCTTTCCCCCTTTAAATTCAAATTAATCCGCGATAGTAAACACTAAATGCTCACCATTTAGAGCGAGGGGGATTTGTCACAGAGCAGTGGCATTGTGGCATTTGTAGAGACTTTTCCATCACTGAGGGATAATGGGTTTAATGATGGTGTGGACAGATTGCTAAGCGCTGCGGTGAGCTCTCCGGGCTGCAGGGCGAGGTTGGAGTCTGGCAGTGTCAGCAGGTACCTGGCAGGGAAACACCATTGCTTTCGGTACCAAATGTCACTTTGGTGACAAATGGCGCTTTTGTTTGGTCTTCATTTATCTTGCGGGCTCTTGTTGGGAGCAGCAGTTTGATTGCAAAGCGCTGTGGTGTCACACTGGAGCTGCTCACTGTGACCGGAGGGGCTCTCTGCCCGGGCTGGGGGCACTGCTGCCACACAGGGCACGCCTCAGCCTCTCACTGCTTTATTCTCTCTCTCCTGCTGGCCGTGAGCTATCTGTGCGCCGTGAGCTATCTGTGCATGGCGAAGTGGGCACGTTTTATTTTCGAGAAACCTGTATGAGTCTAGCGCAATTAAAACTGTTAAACGTAATTAACAATTCTGTAGCATCGTTGTCTGGTGCTGTGAAGCAAACAGCTGGGACCATCTTTGACCACCATCTTCAATAAGGCTCAGACAAAAAACTCCTTGGCTGACCTGTGAAAGGGGAAACTCTGCAGACCACCTTGCTCTGCCACCTTCTCGGGTGAAGACAGAGACCCAAAATCCAACCAAAGTCCCCGGACAGTGTCCGCCCTGCAGGAATTAGGGTGCTGGCGAAATTCAGAAGGTTTTCACAGCACCAGGGATTACTCATACCAAATTTCCTCTTGTTTGAAATGTGTGATGGATGAGATTCAGAATTAAAAAGCATTTCTCCAAAGTGTGGCTGCTTAGTGGAGCCCTTAGACAGTGTCTGTGGCAGAGGGTTTAAGGAGGTCCAGGCACTTCACTAGGACACAATGAGGCACCATCAGGAGAACTGGAAGGTTGATGGGGATTTAACTGAATGCATTTCCTTTTCTTTTAAATTTATGGCATGTAAGACACTTATTAGAATATGCAATTAACCTTGAGTTCCTAAAATTGTGATGTATTTCCTTCCTTGGAATACAATTCCAAATGAACTGCTGGCATAACTTCAGAAATGTCCTTGAGGTATTTAATAAATATTAATTTAACAGGTGATTTTATGTACAGGTGGAGTGCCATATAAATACCCATTCTTGGTTATAAATATTAGATTTAATCTCAGTAAGGACACTTAAAGTAAAAGTGAAATATAGGTAGGCATCAATTCCCAGGTCACCTAATTAAGTGGCATCCTTGCTTTGTAATTTTTATTGTGCTAAACAAGGAATGTGTGTACTAATTATGATGACTAATAGTTATGTTCAATCTAATTATAGCACTGCCAGGAGGCACTATAATAATTAAGGGTCTGTCAATGTTTTTACTACAAAATCTTGGCACTAGTGGTGTGCAGCTGAGCTGTGCTGTACTTGCTGCCTTATGATGTGGTAGAAGATTTCACACTGCATGTACTGTCTTGATTTGAATTACATTTGTTTACTTGAAAGGCATCTTTTTCTTAGTGTTTGAGATAGAAGGTTCAAAGTAAAAATGCTGTTTATTGATTTTGAAGCACACACAAGCAAACTTCAAAAGTTGACATCACCACTTGTTCTATTTGCATAAATATAAATATTTGGTTGTTTATTTGAGTGGAATCTCCTGTGTTAGCCAAAATGAACAGGAAATCTAGCGGGAGAGAGATCTGAGCAGAGCTTTGGGTTCAGTATTTTTATCTGGGACAGCTCAGACTGGCATGAATGGGAGGATTTGCTCTTCATTTATATGAGCAGAAGGCAATGACTTTGTGTTTACTGGGGCAGAAATGGGAACAAGGATGTAAAACACACCTGGGGCTCACACAGGCCCTTCTGCTCTGCTGGGTATAGGTGTAAGGCACAGGATGGGATGTTTTGAAATGGAATTCATCAAAATCAGTATTTACTGTTGTGTCCTGTCCTGAATGGAGAAGTTTATTTTTAGGATTAACTATTTCCCATTAACTTTTATGGTTGTGGTCTACTGAGGACTCTAAAAATTGACAATGATGAAATAGATTTGGTGAATGTTATGAGTAGAAAACTGTCCATTTTTTAAAAGGTTGCAGAGTCCACAGGTTGGGGTAGTTGCTGCCAGGGTGGAGTTCTAACTGTTGTTGTAATCACCTGTCCTTTTTGCTAACCACCTGTCCTTGATGGTTAAGAAATCCTCCTTTTGTCAAGTGGCACCCAGACGGTGAAGAGGAGGGGACATTGAGTTGGCATGCAAATGACACTGGATTCAGCATGCAATGGGAGAGACCCCTCCCCAAACCTAGCCAAAAAACCCTAAAAACAACGAGCCAACACAGAATTGACAGATTGAAGTGATGTCTACATGTGAGCAACAGAATCCAGTATCCACTAAGACCCTTTTTACCCCTCACCCTAACAAAAAATGTGTCACTACAGGACATGAAAGAACACAAGCACACGCTGCTGTTCTCAAGGTGAAGATAATGGGAAGGTTATTTTCTGACTCCAACATTTATAGTTTTCCAAGAGTGACAGTGGATTGGAGGGTGATGGTGCCACCTTTCCAATGACACTGGACAAACTAACAGTCTATCAACTTTCTCCTCCTCCATAAAGGAATGCAAAACAATGAGTTATTTACAGAAAGTGAGTGAGAAAGTTCACTACAAAAATGTCAACATCAGAAAGCTTAGAAAATCTTAAAAAACCAGAGTAGCAAAAAAGATGTTGGCTGGACAGAGGACCTCGAATGTCAAACTGAAAAAGAGGGAATCTCCTGATGCTCTCCAAAGGATGGAAGCCCCAGCTCTGCCCACAGACCAGTGGACAAAGCTGCACTCCTCCTCCTCCTCCTCCTAGTCACTCCTGGGAGCGACCCATTTGTTCTCCCCACCTGAGCTGATAGCTTTTAATAAAAGCATTTAAAAGGAGAAAGATCTCCTGCCCTGTTTATTTCAGTGAAGGATGGTAAATATGGATACAGAACAATGTATTTAATTATAAAAGCCTTTATTGAGACCGGGATATATCTCATGAGTAATCTGTTTAAAACTATTATTACACATGCTAAAAAAAATTATTTTGGTATGGCTGCTGTACAACAGGAGAATAGCAGAAACATACAAAGTCTTCTCAAAAATGGATATGAGAGAGATAAGTTTCTTTTGGTTGGTTTGTGTCAATTTTGATATGGTGAAAGGCAGGACAGGTTGGACAAATCTCACTTGCAAATCACCTAAGCCAGTGTTCCTTGGTACACCTGTGGCAGGGCTGTGTTGTCTCTCTAACGAGAATGACATTTTCCAGCTGAATTTTCAGGGTGGTCATTGTGCACACGGTGACAGGAGCAATGATTGTCAGCTGAGCCCTCGTGTGCATCATCCTGCTTATGCAGGAAAATCAGCACGAGGCAGCACAGCTCCAAATGAGCCGAGGCTGGGAGTGCCAGGGGACTCATTAGCAGCCGTGTCTGGGCAATCAGCAGTGCTGGGGGGGACATTTCACAGGGTGAAACGTTCACAGGGCATTTCAGGAGCTGCCAGGGCCAGGGGGAGGCGGTGGGGCTGGGGCAGGAGCGTTCCCCTCCGGGCTGGGGCTCTCAGCTCAGCATGCTCACAGGTCAGAGGCAGGGGCTGCTTTTTCTCACTGAAATGCTCACCTGGAGCATCACCAGGGCCAGGATCTGTGGAAGGGCCAGCTCGGTTTGTTCTGTGTTTCTGGCCTTGCTGGCTGAGGCCAAGCACCTCCGTTCCAGCTGCAGTGCTCAGAGCTCTCCCTGAGGGGACTGGCTGCTTTCTGCCCCTTCTCCAGGGACACAGGCTGCCCACACAGCTCATCCCATCCCCTGAGCACCTCTGGCTGCTGCTCACCCCAGGGGATTGTTTAAATCATCCCCCGTTTTATGGCTTCCTCCTTCTCCAAATGGAAGCCCCCTCAAGGAAAGCAAAAGCAGCTCAGCAGCCCCAGCTGTGACCTTGGTTCAAGTGTGGTGGTACCTGGTTATTGGCTCAGCACACATTCCCACATTCCCAATGCCCAGTGTTTGCTCTGTGTCATCATACACACAGACCCTTCTTCTTCATCCTCTCAGAGATCAAAAAGAGTTGACAGTTGGTGTTTAATGTTATCTTTTTTGTGTGCTGCTTGCTTGCTAGAAAATTTGTCCCTCCTGAGAGTGTCAGGTGTTTTATTCAAGAGACCATTGAGAGAGTTGATGAAGAGAGAAATAATGCAATATAAGCAAAAGCCTCTTAGAATGAGCTTGGAAATTCACTACCAGCCTTTGTTCCCTTAAGGAGTGTCTAGTGCTGCACAAAGGAAAAACATGCAGTCTTAGGAAATGGTCTGCCCCCTTAAACATGAGCTATGTAACACATTCTGAATGTGCTTTTTAAATGTAAGGACAAGAAACTGAAGGGGTTTTTAAGCAAATGGAATAAAGACTTTCAGCTCTTCATTGTCAATATTTCACTTCTCTGCTATAGGACTGGTTACATCTCAGTCTTCACTAACTTTGCTTTTCTCACATCAGCTGTGTACATTTGTAACCTGGAAGACTCATGGATTATGGAAATTTTTACTCAAGGGGTTCAAATTCAACTTGAACTGTTATATTCAAGGGTTTATTTGGTGCTGGCAGTGCACCAAAACCACAGCCAAGGAGAGTGCCCAAGTGGCTGAGGGCTGAGAGCCAGGTGAGGAGCCTTGCTCTGATGCCTGCAGAGAAAGATTCAGTCACTGGACAGGCTGCTTGGATCTCTCAAAGAGATAATTCTGATGGTTTCAAACAGGGAGGCTCAGGAGTTTGAGCAGCGGGTGTTTTCACAGCCTGTCTTGGTGATGATCACTCCTGAGTTTCGTTTGACAAGGCTCACAATTAAGTGTAACACAGCTGGCAGAATGTAGGTCAGCGGTCTCTTTATTCTAACTATGATTTGTTTTCAAGGGGAAAAAAAAGCCCAAACAACTTTAAAGGAACTGAGAGAGAACAAAGAGCAGAAAAATTACTTCAAAACAAACTTTTAATGAAGCCTTCTGCTGCACACTTTAAGAAGAGGTATTGTGTTTCCTGGAGCACTATTTACATAGCTGAATTATCTTTATGTGCTGCCACTTTATCCTGAGCCTCTCCTGATTATTCTGACTTTGCTGTTTGCCACAGCCCACAAAAACTCTGCTGGGAAAATAAGTCTCAAGGCTGTGAGTAGGAGACCAAAAGGCTGAAGAGCTGGGCTTTATAAGACAGGGTTCTCTGCAGAATTAACAGTCCAGCTTTTATAGTAACCCAGCTGCCAGCCCCATCATTGATGCCCCTGAAAAATCCTCCCATCCTGGCAGAGCTGTCCCTGGATTGTGAGCTGGGAGGGAGAAGAAAGAGTTCCCCTGTGCCTGGGGCTGTGAGAGCAGTGCTGGGTTCCCCAGGGCAGCTGCTCTTCACACACCCCTGAGTCAGCAGAAATTCCTGCCTTAGGAGGTGTCCAATTTAAATTTCAGCTTCTTCCTTCTGCTGAGACCACGATTACCCTGGAGGCACACAACTGATTGTTTTTGCCTTACAGCAGCACAAGCCAACACAGAATGGCCATAATGGAAGGCAGGAAAATGCTAAACATTAATATTTAGCATGTAGCAGCCTGAATTAAGGACCCTTTATGTGAGACAAGACAGAACAAAAGCACGTTGCTGTGAAAGCCCCTGTACTGTTGCTGGGAGAAACAAAAACTGACTGAGGCAGCAATAAGATGAGGGTTATTCCAATAAGCAGCAGCCACAGCACACCAGCTGTCCAGAAACATAGCAGAAACATTTTTTGGGTAGTTTGAGAGCAACTTCCAACCATTTGCTTCTCCAAAAAGCCACAGTTTTTGCATCTTAATCATTACTTGGTCTGCTATTTCATTCAAGGGGTATCGAGGTATTGAGCGTAGAAATTAACCTGAGTGTGCATTTCCCTGGTGCCTGGCTTGATACCAGAAAGAGATTAGAGATGAATTTACATTTTGTGAGCAAGAAAAACTGGTGTGAAATTGAATTTCAGTCTTTTATGGGGTTTAATACAACCCTTCCCCCAGGTAAACTCCGCTTGCTTTAAAAACAGGTGAGAAATGTATGTTTAACTGACAGAAAATAGCATTCAGACAGCTGATTACTTGATTGATTGCCAGTGAGATGGATTGGCACTGAGATGGATTAATTGATTTCCCTGCGTTTGGCAGGAGCCAGGGCTGTCGGAACAATTCTGAGCACTTCACAAACATTTCCCCTTTGCTGTCAGGTGTGGTTTGCCTTCCTGTACAGATGGGGAAAACCCAGCAGTCAAGGATGAGTGCCCCAAGTGAAGCATCCTGCCAAAAGCAGATGTGGATTATCATCTGGGGTGCCACAAGGAGCCCTGTGCCTCAGTGGCCTAAATTTTGATCTCATTTTTTGTTTTGGGGGTATAGGGCCAGGTTAGAATGAGGTGTTTGCAGAGCACAAGGTTCTACAAATGCTCCACAGGAGTGAAGCTCACAGCCATTTTCCTGATTCACAGCAATCACTGATAAAGTGTTATGGATCCCAAAATATAGGGAGATGTAGCCAAGCCAGCCTTTTGAGCTTCAAATATGTAACCAGTTTGGAAACCAGATGTTTCTCCTACCTCTATTTGTTATCTTTTATGTCCTCTCCTAACTCTGACAAGAAGATTAAGATAGATGGCCTTATAAAAGCCTTAAAGCACTAAAGACCAATTGTCCTAGCCTGCAGAGTTTGCTTTCTTCATTGGATGGGGCCAGCATGAATTACCAGCACATCAAACACAAACACATCCACTAAGAGTCTCATCTTTCTCTTTCTTTGCTCTCCTTCTTCCATTTTGGACAGAGGTATTAATGCAACAGTGACAAACTCGAAATCAATGTCAGATATAAAAAGTGTTTATTATCCCTGAGAAACTGAGTTCTGCATTTCCTGTGGTGTCAGCAGTGATTGATGAGGCTGACACAGGAACATCCTCCTTGTTTTGACAGGTTTGATAGAGCTTTTGACTTGATATTTTTTTCCTGATGGATAAAAAGGAAACAGGTGTGGCAGGCTTAGTGTATATAGTTTTTTTTTTTTTTTTTTTTTGGTACAGGTACTGTCTGCTGAGAAATCCTGGTCTTTGCAAATAAAAACCTTTGAGTAGCAAGCTTCTCTCCAGCTTCCTTTGCAATAGCTCTACACACTTTCATTTCTGCACCAACATTTCCTATCCTTCCATGCCAATGATATGCTTTCTCTCAGCCAGTACATAGTGGTAAGCAATTGTTGTTTTTCTACTTTTACAATCCCTGATTTTTCCTTAATATTTTAATTGAGGACACCTCCTCATTTATTTATGCTCCATCACATTACCTTCTCTTCTAGCCTGTCTCTCCAAGTGATGCTGTAGGCTGGTCTGCTGGATTCTGGATTATCAATGTCAGTAAAAATTAAACACTGAGCACTTGGTTTCACATGCTCCTGCTGTTCCTGGAGATCTCTGCATTCTAAGTGCTTGTGCACTTCTGCATGGTAGAAGGAAAAGAAAAACAGTCCAGTTAAATGAGGTCTTGTTTAAAGCAAGGGATAAAAGAAGATAGGATTACAGAACTAGCTCTTAAATTGAACACTTTCCTCTTGTTTTAAAACCATGACTTTAAATATTAGAAGCACAAGGCCAAGTCCTGCTAAAAGCTGACAGCACACAGTGCTTAGGGTGGGAGTGTAAGTGCTATGTTTATTAAATGTTTGATGTGCTGCCATGTTGGTGGGATTAATTCACCCCCAAATGAAAAGATAACTTTCAGGTTTGTGAAATAACATGATCATTGAAATGCTGAGAGAAAGAGCAGCCATGTCTGGAGACAGGGACAGAGCTACTTCTCATGACTGTGTTTGTGTTTTGTTCTAAATATTGGCAAAGCCAAAGCTCTGTGAAGGTTTATTCTGTTTGTTGTGGAAAGATGTCTGCCTTGAGCTCCCAGTCAGTTCTTTTTATGCAATGATTCAGTCAAAAGAAGCCAGGCATTGCCACTTGGAGGCAACTGTCTTGTCACCAGGACTTTTGGGTCAAGGTCCTCGGGATTTGGCTACAAAGCTGTTCTGGGCACATCCAGCTGCACAGCTGGAAAAGGAAATCAGCCTTCCTAGGCCAGGACAAACTGCTTTGGGATGAGTGCTCCCATGAGAGGTAATGGCACAAAGTGTGCTGGGGATCAGTGGTGCCTTCAGAAAAAATCTGCATTTCTGAAATGTCACCTTGGCAGCATCCATGGAACAGCTTGAAGCTTTTCTGGATTTCTTTGGTGCCATTTGCCCACAGTGACACCCTCCATAGGCGATGCAATGCATGATTGTGTTCAGGCCTGCTCTGCCTGGGTGTGGAGCTGGGTGATTTCAGGGTTTATGATGAGGGCTGTATAATTCTGAGGAATGGAAGAATTGGAAAGTTGAACCAACCTGGTTCAAAGTAGCATAATGAATTAGAGATTTCTACAAAGATCTGAAACTCCATGATTTGAATTCCTGTCTGGTTTGGTTTGAATACCTATAAATTAAACTAATTCAGAGGAAGTGTCTTTACTGATTAAAAAAAAAAAAAATCAAAATAACAATGTAACATCAGATGTATCATTAACTTTTGTCATTTGCTTCTGAAGAAAGCAAGGCATTTTTCCCTGAGATAAATCAATTATTTTATCATGTGTGAGCTCTGCCAGTGACAGAGTATCTGTCATGGCTATTAATTCATGAAGCACCTGTAGATTTTGTTTGTCAAGAACAACTCCTCTGGGCTCTACAAATATATATTCTTCAAGTTTCTGCAGCCCAGCATGTCTGGCTGCAGCTCACTTCCACTGTATCCAGAAATCTCAGGGCTGACATAGTGATCATTGATACTCTTATCTCCAGAAAAAGGAATAAGTATTACAAATGAAACAGGAATGGTGAGTGAGATAATACCATGTCTCTGCTGCTTCACAGAGATGTCTGCTCTGTGAGCTTGGGGCAGCAGCTAAAACTTGTTCACAACATTCAAATGGAAGTGTGAATTTCTAGGAAGTAAAAAATCCAATGATACAGGCTGGCTTTCAGACTGGAGAGGCAGCTCAAGGGGATAAGGCATAACATTTTTTTATTATTATTATTTAAGAAATGAATATACATCATGTTAGCAATTTGTGGGTTTTTTCAGAGTTAATTTTTCAGAGTTAATTTTGCCCTTGTTTTCCCTTGAGTTTATTCCAAGTTATCTTAATCACAGGCTATAAAGTAATTTAAAAAGAGAGATCTTTAGATCCATCCCTCAGAATGGCTCAGAAGGGAGTATGTGGGTCAGGGGAACAGGGCACCAGAGCCTCGTCAGACTGTGACAAAATAAATTATTCCACCATTTATGAGAGCAGAATATGAGGTTTGACATAGTGAAAACTGAAGCTCCTTCTGTGCCTGAGATTTTACATATAACAGTGGTTGTGAAACATCCCCAGAGGTGTTTGTGCAGCAGTTTTATACCACGAGTTTTCTTTACAGACACTTGAACAGTCAGGCTTGCAGGAGTGGCTGATAGAGCTGTGCTAAAGGAAGGTGTCAGGGGGGCAAACCCATCATTTTGTCCTGCAAATGTTCAGGGAGTAAAAGCAAAAGTACCCCAAAGAACAAAAAGCCAGCACAGTGATCCAGAGCCCTTGAGGGAGAGGGTTTGGGTTTACAGCCTGGCTGGGTGTGTGAGGGTGGAGGCTCTCAGAAGCACTGCTCTGCACCACGAGGGTCTTTTCAAGGTGATCTGTCCAAACTGGTAAACTGGCACAAAATGTGGCAGGTGAGCAAAAACTTGTGCAGGTAACAGAAGTCCAGAATGTGGCTGAAAACGTTTCAGTTCACTGCTGAGAAGTGCTGGCCAGCAAGAGGAGCACTAATGGCTCCAGCATGTGTGTAAATGGACAGGGTTCTTCAGGATCTGTTCCTTCTGCCTGGTTTTGTCATCCACAGATTTGGCTTCTGCTGCTGGGAAATACCTTTCTCTCTGAAAACAGAGCAGATGCTCATGTGTGGCATGTAGAACACAACAGAACCATGTGTGAATGTACAGACTCCACTCCAGGCTGGCTCTGCAGAGCTGCAGCAGCCCAGGTTCCTCTGGAGAGGGTTACCCTGTGAGCTCTGGATCCCTCACAGCTGTGCACCCATGGGCTGCACACACAGAAATACCCCCTTCCTCCACACTGCTCCCCCTCCCACAGCCCAGCCACTTGTTGAAAATTCTCCTTTCCACCCTTCACTCCTCCTGGAACATCACCCTGAGCTGTGGAGACAGGCAGGCACAGTGTGTTCACGCTTGGTTCTGATGGAGCAGGTATCCAAGCAGTGCCCCAGTGTGGCATTTCTGGGGAGCTGATGCCTTCCCATTGTCTTTGGAGAGAGCCTTAGAAAGGAGCACCAGCCTTTTGTTAGGAGCAGAGCCCAGGTCTGTCTGCCTGTCCCAGGGGCAGATGTGTTGGGCAGGTACAGGCACTGGTGGTGGATTCTCCCTCCCCAGGCAGAATGTCACACTTGCAAGAGCTGCAATTGTCCAGAGCCCAGACAGCTGTGGATTTTGCTGGGCTATGCCAGGAGACAAGGGTGGCTTCAGCTCCCTGAATCATGGAAAATATCCCATGTGCAAAACTGCATTTCTTGGACTGTACTGGCAGGGGGAAGGATTGTGAGGCTGATGCCCATGGGGGTTTTTGAAAGGGTGCAATGAAGCCCACTGTAATACCAGAGATATGGATGATGTTCTTCTGTTCTGCAGTTCTGAGTGTATTATTTAATTTTCCATGGTGGTGGCAATATGGCCCAGGATCTCAGGGATCCTCAGGGATCCTGCAGTGGGTATCCTCTGGCAGGTGAGGAGTGGGGATTCCTGGGACCCTGCAGTGGCAGCTGCTGGGAGCTGTCAGTGAATCAGAGAGCACAATGCCCACAGCCCTGTGTTCTCCTGCAGTCACCTTGTGCCACTCTTGGCTCCCCCAGGGCACAGGGATGGGGCAGAGGGAGAGGCCTCAGCTGTCACCCTCCTGGCTCCAAATACTTGCACTCCTCTGCCACCCCCACACAGCAGCTGAAGGGTTTTTTCAGGATTCCTGACTAAATAACACCCAGGCTCAACTGTAGCTTGTCTAGAAACAACACCCAAAACATCCTTCCCTGTGCAGCCTGAAGAGAGATCTCAGCACTGCTCTCCTTATTCCATCCTCCATTTGTGGTGATCCACAAACACCTGCTCAGTGCTTACAGAAAGGGTCATTGGAGTGCTGCCTTTACATTTAAAAAATAATTATTTTCTCTCTGCCATCCAGGAGTCCTCCTGTGAGAGAATGGTCTGAGCTGGGAAGCTACTGATCTCTCTGTTCTATTCCTCTGCTCTCCCCAGGTTTTTTTTTATGTTTACATAAATAGTCTCAAGAAATAACATCTACAGAGCAATTTGAATTAGCCTGCCTGGAAAACTCCTTTCAGTCATCTATCAAATGAGGAATAATATTTCTACATCTTCAGCAGTTCCAGAGGTGTTAATTCAGATAATGATGCAGCTGCAGGACTCAGGATTAGCAGCTTCCCCAGGCAGTAGATTTACAATTGGAATGTAAAGCTGCATCCAGTATGGCTTAACTGGAGAAGGATGGTCAGACAGCTGACTTAGAGCACTTCCAAAAGAATAAAACAGCTGGAGGAGTGTGGAGGGAGAAAGTTCATCCAGGCAGTGTGGCTGGCTCTGTGCTGCAGATTTGAAGTTCCCTGGGAAGCAGCAGTATAGATGGTCAAACCGTAATTAAAGCCTAAATGAGGTGTTTTGTTCAAATAAATTAAATGCTTCAGAAAAAAACCCAACACAAAACTCTTTCAACTCTCCTGTGCAGATACTGTTTTTTCAAATGGAGTTTTAGTTCATTAGTGCTTTTTTCAGAGAGCCAGGATTTCTTACTAGGTGAGGTGCTGAACACATTACTGGCCTCTAAGGAGCATGGGCTGATAATTATGCTACCTGATCTGGGATATTTCACAGGTTAAGGTGGTTTCAAGTCACTGTTTTCCATCTAAATCAAGTGAAGCTGTTCCTTTTCCTGAGTGATAGGCCTGTGTTGTGACATTGTTTTGTCCTGTGGCAGCAAAGAATTCTCTTGGTTGACTATTGGGTAAATAAACAGCACAGTAAAATGACTTGAGCAAAAAAGGTGACAAAATAAAACAGAAATGACACAATGAATAATAAAACCAGATGCTCTCCATGGCTGATGGCCTCAGTGACATAGCCCCTTGCTTTTTCCATGGTATTAAACTATTCTGAAGTCTAATAGCTCCACAAGTGCCAAAACAAACGGAAGAAGAAAAAGTCAAATTAAAATCCCAACTAAAATAACTGGACATTTTTATAATACTGTAATGTTTGTCACAGTCACCTGACTAGGACTGTGTTCTAGGTGCCCCCAAATCAGCAGGCAGACAAAGTGTTTGGGTTTGGAGCTGGTTACATGCAGAAGGTCTGGGCACGGGACAGCTCCAGAACAAGCTGTGCCTGGGAAGAGAGACAGCTATGACAGCGGGCTCCAGCAAGCCTGGGACTGGGTGAAAATGATATTTTAGAGTTTTTGTTGTTAAATATAACTGTGAGTAACACAACAATTGCCTCCATAACTTCTCTTGCAGAAATGAGGCATGTTGAACTGCTTCCAGGTGGCAGATGGTAAAGGATCCCACTCTCATGTTGGCTAGAGCTGCAACTGGCTGCAAAGCAGCTTTTCTTCTGTGTTGTGGGATCTGTCATGGGAATTCTCAGACAGAAAATAAAAGGTACTGAAATGAAAAGGCTGGTAAACATTTCCCCTTATTCCTGGATGGGGAGGCTGATCCTGCCTCAGCAAACTGCTGCAGCTCATTGTTGCTCAGAAAAACACTCTGTATTCACCTCCACACCTGTTGACTGGAGATGTAAATTCAAATGTCCTTTTCATAACTTTCTGTTTTTCTTTTTTATTTGGCTCTTGACAAAAACTCTTTCTTTTTAAGCAGAGTTCAAAGTAAGATAGGAATGTATCAGTATTTCCTGTCTGCTATCAAGGGGATCACTTCCAGCTGATGGTCCTTACACTATTTATCAAAGATTGATAAATAGAGTGACCCATCTTCTTGAGTCAGCCAAGCTAGAGCTGGTGGGAGAAATAAAAACAGTAGCTCCCAGTGATTCTGCTTGTCTCTGTAAAGTGTTTGAAGTCATTATCTGAGCTGTGACAAAGTAAATGCTGCTGACTGTGCTGTGCTTTGTGTGCTTGGCTTTCACTGGGCATGGCCAATGAGAGCATTTCCCAGTAAATTCCATGGCTGCCCACTGAGGTTGCTTTGCCAGGCAGTCAGTTTGGCTGGGAGGTGTTTCAGTTTGGGATTTGCTGTTCTCTCCACAGCACCTCAGCCGTGGTGCTGGCACCCCTGAGGTGCTGACTGGTGCTGGTGACACAGCAAAGGTGGCAGCCAAGGCCACTGGCAGGGGTTTAGGGGTGGTGGCAGAGCGCTTGTGATTTTAAATGGCAAAACGTGTAAAGTGCCTCTGACTCCATAAAGACGATGAAAGAATAAATAATACAAATGGACCATCTGGCACTCACAACTTTCTATGCAGCCTTAGCCAGCAGTTTGTAGGAAATTAAAACATGATAATATTGTCTCTCTCAATGGTTGTTAGGAGTGATCATTGTGAAACACGTGTAAACACTGAAGTGGAATTTTTGGAAACAGCAGTGTATGCAAAATTGGCAGAAAATCACAGTTGCTCTGGGGATCAGAATAACTGGAAGGAGAGTACCAGAGAGGCTGGAAAGCCTTTTGGATGTGCAGGACAAGGAATGGCTGTGCCAAGGCTGCCAGGCTGAGGTGCTGCTGGAGCTGTGGCACTGCCCAGCCTGGGGGCTCTGGGTGACACCAGGATCCCTCCCAGCTGCTCGTCCTGCCCTCATCCTTCACAAGGGCCATTTGTCAGAGCTACTGTGAGGAACAGGCTCTGCTGAGTGTGTTCATAAACTCTCATTGTTTCCTGAGTAATGCTAATGAGTAAATCATGGAGAGAGCTTGTAGGAACAGGCATCTTATTTAGCAATTTATAACCTATTGACTGCTGGGTTTAGTTGATTTGAAATTACAATGCCCCTCTCCTACCAGTCTCATTTTTTAAATTCTTGGCTTATGTACAATTGATCTCAAATATTTTCTTCTATTTGAACCTTTTAATAACTTTTCTTTTTTAAATCTTAAATGTCAGTTTTAAGATTGAAGAGGAAAACATAGTAATTGCAAATCTTTATTAAGGTCTAGTGCTTGATGTATTCATCTCCTTGTTCAGGTATGTGGAGCTTTTGAAAAGTTGGAAAGAAAACCTAGAATGATGCTGTGCTGAGTATTTGAGTTTTCTTTTTTTTGTCATCTTCTTGTGGAGTTAATGACACTAAACATAAATTGGGGATGAAATGGATAACCCTATGTGGGGGGGGATAGAATGTAAGAAAATAAAGCTAGTGCAGAAGGTAGTCTCACACCTGAGGAGTTGCAGCTGTACAAATCACCAAAGATTGGGAACAGGCCTGCCCTTAATAGGGCACAGCTGTGTCCAATAAGAAGATGAGTGCTACAGAAGAGTTGGAGTTAGCTGGTTGAGGAGAGAGATGGAGTTTGTTGGCCGTGCTGTGAGGAGCTGCCCATGATAAATCACCAAGAAGATATGGGAGCTTTGCAATAAGATGACAACAACCCTAAGCTTCTAGTCTGGCTGTGTGTAGCAGGTTGTGATAAAAGGCAATTTTTTTATCTAATCAGCAATTTGAGATATAATGCCTACCTCAAAACACATCAGTATATTGATGCTGGATTTACCCATATCTGGGAATATAAAACAAAAGATTCAGCTCTCATTTTAAAGTGGACACATAAGCAGCCCAAGGAGCAGGAGCAGAAGAAGAGGCTGAGAGACAGAGTAGCTTGAACCCCTATGGTGGAAATTAGAGGCAAAATTCACTGTGTATCTACCCATACCAATGGGATGGATTGGATTTGCTCCCTTGCAGTGGAGTTGTGGCACATGCTTGCACATTAGTGGCATGTATATAGAGAAAGCAATTTTATTTGCTTCTTTTTTTTTATCTTTTTAAAGATGACAGTTGTGGCTGAGCCTTGTAAAAGGGCTCCCCTGCCCTGGAGCCCTTCTGCACTTTGTGACATGGAGGAAATGTTTCCTCCTCCCAGGCCTGACACTGGGACCAGCTATAGGATCCAGAAATGCTTCTCAGTGCTAATAAACTTACTGAATCTCATGAATTCAAGTGTTTCATGTTGCACTTCTAAAGAAAACTCTTTAAAGTGTGATGAAAGCAACACAAGTCAAGCTGATGCTGGCAGCTGGAATCCTTGACATCAGGCCATGAGCACAGGCAGAACTGAGGAGAGCCAAGCTTTCATCCTGCAGCTCCTTATTGTGGGAGAAGAAGTGGATGATATCCAGTGGTTTTCATAAATTAATCTTTGGAGAGGACTCATTTTATCTAGCTGCTGCTGCCTGGGAATGAGGTGTGTGGTGTTACCTGTGCTCAGTAGCCAGCTGAGAGAGGCAGGGATCTGCAGAGACCTCTTGGCTCCACCTTGATGCACACCTGTGGTTAAGTGAGCTCAGAGGGGTCCCACTCATCATCCTGTGTTCTGAAGAATTTAACTGTTTATACCACAAGTTTTGACTTAATAAACAGGCTTGTTTGTAGGCAGCATTTGAATGAAAACATTTCATTTAACTGGGTAAAAGTAGATGAAAATTATTTTTTGGGAGGACTTAAAATTGCATTTCTTGTAGACAAAATACTCATTTTGCTGCTCTGAATGAAAATAAGGTCTTGAGTGTTTCTCATATGACAGGTTCTCCTGAAACTGGGTGGGAGAAATTCCACCTTCAGAAACTGATGAAGAACCTTTTGAATTTTCAAATTGATCAGGCTTGATGATTTCTGTTCCTTTCTCTTTTTGTTTGTTTTACAATCAGTCTAGTGAGAATTACTGATGGGCAATGTGCTATTGAGAAGCAGTCACAGCCATGTGAGAGAGCTGTTTTATTCTGTGTCAGGCTCCTCCCTGCTTGGTTGTGAGTAACACAGGACTGGGGACAGCAGTCAACAAAACATTGCACTTTGGCCTTAAGATGTAAAGTGCAACTCTTCTGGTAAATGATCCCAAAAACTTATTTTTTGTAGGCACAACCAGCTGGGGTTTTGTTTTCCAAAGCTAGTAAAGTGACTAAACTTAGGCTGATTTCTGTGGAGATGGCAGGACGTGGTGTTATTGTGCCAGTAGCTGCCAAAGCTTTGAGTTGTGTTCCCAAATGCAGGGTGGGCAGAGCCAAATGAGGAGAAGGTTGAAAGCTTTTTAATGTGGGCAAAGCATCACACTGCCTTCTTCATCTTAATCCAGAAACACTGTATTGTTTTAGCTGAAAATTAAAAAAAAAAAGAGAGACTGCTTGAGGCATATGCCCAGCTTGTAACTTTCACCCTAGATCTTGGCAATGGCATAAATAACAAAGGGTCTTATAATGGAAAGAGATGGGTAACTTCAATAATGATGACTCTGATCCTTCAGATATATTTACTTGGAAACACCCAATGTCCATTGTTTTACTGGGTTTCTTGCTTGCAGCTGGCATTGTTTCTTTAATATAGAAGGAAATACTGGAGCATTTTGTTGGGCAGAAAAAAAGAAAATTTTCTATGCTGAGAATTGTGCAACTTGGCAAATGTTGGCAGAAAAGCGAGAGGAACTGTTTAGTACCCTTTTAAGTTAACTCTTGTTTCTTCTGCATCTCAAGCACAGTTTATTTATTATTGAGCCATTCTGGACTTTTATTTTTGACTCCCATAGTGCTCCCCTAACCTGCATGTGACACAGATCATTTACAGCTCTCAGGATGTGACCCAGCTCTAGGGGCTGTGTCAGATCTTTCTCCCAGTGAACCAAAACCCAAGTGCTAATACTGGACCTTCAGTTTCAGTGGCAAAAATGGATCAGTGCACATTAGATGACCAGAGACACCTTCTTGTAGCAGATCCTGCTCTTCCCATTCCTCAGGAAGTGTGAGATTGGTTCTGTGAGGGAGGATTAGCTGTTATATCCCACAGGAAGGGAAAACAAAGAGCTTGTACATCAGTACCTGTGCATGACTGTAACTGCCTTAATGGACAACTTGTTGCTGATATTTTTAATGAGCATTTTTAAAAAAATGCTGGTGTGCTGTTGAAAGCTAGAGTTATTTCCAATTATTAAGATTGCAAGATCAGGTTTCTCCTATTTAGCTCTACCTTCTTGCTTTTTTTCTACTTCATTTACTAAAAGAAGCTGTACACAGCAAAATGAGAGCAGAACACAAATTAATTGTTTGTTTGGGCAAGGCAGGGTTAAAAACCCAGCTCTCTGCATGAACAAAAGCAACTTGGGTTTTTGATTTAGCAATGTCTGATGCAGGGGATGTTCTTACTCCAAATTCAGTCACCATGGAAACAAAACTTCTCTTGAAGCGTGCTGTATCTTTAACGGAGCAAGAGGTTCTTTTTGGCAGACATTTTTCCATCTTCTTTGTGGATGATGAATACTTCTGGAATGAGCCACTTTCTTCTGTCTCCTCTGAAATGCACTGAGTTTCTACTGTGCAGTAGACAGTGTTCCCCTTGAAACAAAGGCACCACTTTTCAACATGTTTCTAAAATCTCAGGAGGTTTAAGATCTCTCTTTTCCTCCAAAAATATAAAAAAATCAGAAGGTTCACATGGTGTGTTGGTAAGAATTTCTATTAAAAGACTCTTAGAGGTAGCAAAAGCATCAAGTGATGTGAAAATTGCTATGGTAACTACTTTTACTCTACTTTTAAGTCAAAAGTCCCATAAACCTATGCAGACACTAGTGAGTAAGTGAAAACCTAGGGCAGAGCTCACAAAACCCCTCTCAACATTGTCTGTCTGATTCCTGGAGTGGAGCTGGGGGTGCCTGATGCTGTGCACAGAGTGTGGTGACCCAAATGCTCTTGAATGGCTCTTGGTGTTGCTGCTGAAAGGGCTGACCATGAACTACAAACTGAATAACTGGCACAAAAAAAGCAGATGCATTATGCTAAACACTGTGTGGTTGGTCATGTGGGATCTGGGGTTTAACAGAGCTGCCTTTACCTCTCCCCCTTTACCAGGGTTTGAGCCACTCAGCTGATGTGAAGAGAATGTCTTCATTTTTTTGTCTGACGAGCCAGTGATAAGCAGAGCTGTGTCGTTCCAGCTGTGGTGCTGTAAGGGTGATGTGGAAACTGGGGCAGATCCATCTGGGCAAGGATTCTCACAACTTGGCATCAACTTTGAGTGTGGACAAGACCATAAAAAAGTCCAAATTGAAAACCTTGAGAAGTGCCTGCCTAAAGGTTTTTAATTTCATGGAGCTCACTCAGGTGGTTTTTGTTCAACTCATTATCCCTGCTGTGTGGAGAGGAGCATCTCTGACATTGAAGATCTCAAAAGGTGTTTGTCTTTTCTAGGATTTGTTTTGCTATTCCTGAGATTTGTTAATGCTCTCAGGCAGACTCATGAGGACTTTAGAGTTGATTGTAGTAAATAAGTAGCAAAAAGGCTGAAGGAAGCCATGGCAGGATTTAATTGCTTTATGGTGATTGGTAGAATCAGCATTCCTGGACCTCATTATACTAATTACTTCTGGGAAAGTTAAAAGGGAAAGATTCAGTTCTTGCTCCAAAACTTTACAATCCAAACACAGGTTATGCATTCTGGAGCGCAGGGACGGGGGTTAGTGCTGGCTGCTACAATGTGCATTTGGATTCTCTGATGGTTTTGTGGTGGTGGTAACACAGAAAAGAGAACAGATAAATTCCAGTGGGCCCTTTAGAGTGGGGTCTAGACAGATGTGCCAGCTTTCAAGTGTCACTTATGTTTGAAGGGTCTGGTCAGGAATTTTTCATATATGGTTGGGACACTGTTTAAAAATAGGAAAAGGCTCTCTTTGAACGTACTTGTAATCCACCATGTGTTTGCATGTCTTACCTTGCCCAGGAAATTATTCATGTCTGTTGCCTTCTTAAAGCTCTGTGAACAACCTCTGTGAACAAGCTACAGCTACACACTTTGAATGTGTGACATTTTGGCTTTTTGTACCAGTTTTTTTTTTCCTGACAATTCTGCAAGCTGCAGAAGACTGGATGTTTCATAAAGGATTATAGGCTTTGGTTCACTGACCCCCTCAGTGGCTGCACACATTTTTATCAAACTTGCAGCAAGCTGCTTCAGGACTCCAGGCTTAGGCCAGGAGGTCGGTGTCTGTTATGGTTCAGGATAATAACAGTTGTGACAGCATCTTGCTCTGAACAAAACTCTCCAGGGCTGCCTTAGCAGAGCCCATTAGAAAGAAGCAGCTGTGTCTCAGTGCTGCTTGGATTGCTGCAGGTATAAATCCTATTACACAGCCAGAAAGGTGCCCCTGTGCCTATTTCCAGCACAGTCACATAATGAAGTATTTCAGAAATTTTGTTTATGGGGAGCCTTCCTTTTGTGTCCCTGGAGTTGTAACACCTAAAGCTTTGACATCTTGCTGCTGCATTATAGATACAAACCATGAACTTGTTGTACTCATTGTGTTGTGTTGTCCCATGTGTTCCCCAGGGGGGAAATTACTCACTGTCAGCTCGAGCCTGATGCTCATATTGGAAGTTTTTCCTACTCATGTTTTGCTCTGTAGAAGATTTTTGCCTACTAGCAGTAAACAATGCAAAGAAACTTCAAGGTTGGGTGATGTCAGAAGAGGTCTGTGCCACGTTGCTATTTGGCTTTCTCAAAAAATCGATTTGCTGAAAGAAGCTGTGTATGTCTCCAAGAATTTGGGATAATGTTTTAGGTAGTGTATTTCTGTGTTGGGTAGGCTCGACTAATTCAGAACAGCCTGTTATTCCTGATAAATGCAAAGATGCAACAGTCTTGAAAATACATCAGGGAGTGTGGGAACAGTCAGTAGATGAATGGATATAAAGTCTGGCAGAATTAAGGAAATGGGCTCAAAGATATCTGGTTTACAGAACAGACCTTACCTAGAAATACAGGTGATGTAAGCAGAAATGAGCAGCTGTGCTTGGGGATATCATTGCAGAAACCTGAGGAATTGGAGAGGCTCTCAGAAACTGGAGTGTGCCAGATAAGGAAGAAAAAGGGGCTGCACACACAGCTTTTGTTTGTCCATTTGGATGTATTACTCTTTTCTATAAGTAATTTAACTAACAACCTGGTGCCCAGTGAGCTGGGTGGTCCCCAAACACCCCTGGAAGAAGCTGCAGCTGCTGCAGGGATGCCACAGGTGTTCAGGAAGGATGAACAGGTAGCTGTAATCCAGATATTTGAGTTTATTCAAATCCAAATGCCTAAAGCACAGTGACTCCAGTGTCCACAACCTCCCACTGAAAGGGTTAATGTGAAAGCAATTTTTGTGCAGTTTCCCATCTCAGTGTGCTGCCTTGGCTCAGGATGGCTGCTCAGGGCCTTCTGTGTGCTCTCTGCAAAATACTGCTACTTGTCCTGTGTCATTTTAGGAAGCTGATTTGGTTAAAACGAGAGGATAAAAACTAGAAATCCTGCAATTTTTTCTTTCAGCTCACCACACAAGTGGTGTTTGGCTATACTATTGGTAGCAGTAGGTTTGGAGGGTATTTCTCTCCCTGGAACTAAACAACTTGGGCTTGCAGCACTAAATCCAAAGTACAAACTGTTGTGTTTGCCAGCTTGCAGACACTGAATGTGTAGGGTGACTGTGAGAGCACATAATGCTGTGACCTTGGCAGTCAGGCTCATAGGACTAAAAGTTCATGGAAAGCATCACCCATAGAGGCAATACTGCACTGGAAAAATAGTGATGTTTCTGTATTTGACCAAGTCATCTATGAAAGGCCCTAATGGCATAGCTCAGTGTCATTGACCTCTGCTTTTACAGAGTGTTTTACTCTAATTATTTCATGTGGCTATAAATGGCTTTGAGGTGTTTGACTTGATTTTTTTGAGCAACAGGTCTGTCTGAATGTCTGTCCCTTGTTACAGTAAATAATGTGTAAAGATGCTAAAATCAAATTAGAGGCAGGCAGAGCTCAGCTCAGCC
This sequence comes from Melospiza melodia melodia, assembly GCF_035770615.1. NCBI lineage: Eukaryota > Metazoa > Chordata > Aves > Passeriformes > Passerellidae > Melospiza > Melospiza melodia. Next base: position 15,975,838 of record NC_086203.1, read on the forward strand.
TTTCTGTCTGCCGGCAGGAGGAACAGTGCTGTATGTCCTAAATTTGAAAGCCAAAGGGGCTTCCAAGAAAATTACTTGTAGGATAATATAAGAAAACCAGCCTGTGCTCAGCAGCCTCATTGTTTGTGTACTGAAAATCCCATTCGATATTTAACCCAGCTTTTTGTGCTTGTGGTAGTAAGAAATGCTCAGTGGGGAATGCTACAATGGAAACATTTGTGCTAAGGACAAGAACAGGCTGCAGAGGACAGATGCCAAAGCACTGTGGCTTTTCAATATTACTGTGCAAACAGAGCAAATGAAGTGATTTTTTTTTTTTTTTTTTTATTTTTGCATGATACCTTACACTCAGTGTTCCATGCCCTGACCCTGGAATTAGCAGGGCAGCCTCCCTGGGCCACACGTTGTCCTCTCCAGTGAGGAGGTGTCACAAGGGGCATCCTGATCTGCCAGAGGTTGAGTAGTTGGGATGCAGCTCTTCACTTGTACTCCTCAGTAGCTGTGGGGGCTCACAGCCCTCACTCATCAGCCTCTTGGGCCAAGGAGCAGGGTCTGGGTGTGCTCTGGTGCTCACAGCACACACTCAGTGTCTGCAGGGCTCGTGGCACAACTCAGCATTTGGCACAAGGATAGTACAGTGCCCATTCACATGGAATTCATTCCCTGAAACAATGGAAGCACCTACTCTCTGAAGTAGTTTTGCCACTGTTGAAACATTAAACCACTTTGTGCAGCAGTTTGTGTTTGCTGTAGCTGGTAATTCCCTGCTCTAGAGGCATGTAGGCAGAAGCAGCCTGGTACCAAGGGTGGGCTCAGATCTGCAGCCACAGGCTTTGGCATCAGAAAAGGTAAAAAAACGTTCAGGAGCTGCCTGAATCAGCTGGGCGGTGCTGTCTGGTGTTTAGTACAGGGCACAGGAAGGCAGGAAGGAATCTCCCAGGCTGAGACTGTCATCTTTCAACCCAAACCCCCCGTCTGTCCAAGAGTTTAAAGCACATGGTGACCATCAGCAGACTTCAGTGGGCTCCTTCAGGGGCTTCCAGACTGAGGAAGAATATAGATTTTCCCCTGATTTACAGAGGGAATTCAGAGTCTCTGCTGGCCTGAAGTGTTGCTGGAGGCTGTTGAACATGTGCTGTCTGTTATTTGAACTTGGACACTGGGATTTATGTGCAAATGGTACAACTTGTCACTTGGGTGAGGTCTGAATTTCAAAAATGGGTGCTGTGGCTGGTCCTGTGATAGCTGATGTTCAGAACGTGCCTGTGGCTGCTTGCTGAGGTCCTCTCCAGCCTCTTGGCAGGAAGAATAACTCCAGTTCTTGTCTGACAAGTAAATGTGTGTGTGGGAGTTCAGTGAATTCAAGCACTCTTTGGAGGTCTCAACTTGTGTGGGTGAGGTCACTGCTGAGAAGGATGAAGCTTTGGTCCATCAGATCCTCTCACTGCATCCCCGGTCAGCTCCAGCAGGGGAGGGAAGGACACACTGCTGGGAAAGTTTGGCCCAAAGTTTTTTTAAGTGTCTCCAGCTTTTCTCTAATTCTCAAGCCAAGAAACTAACTGAACTTTCAGCCTCTTAATATGAGTAGAGAGCATCCTGAAAATAATTGCTGCAAACAAAATTAATCTGGCCCTGCCTGCAGAACACCCCTGAAGGATTGCCTCCAAAGTGCTTGGAGTTAGATAAGAAATAAGCTCTCTTTAGTGATGCGTGAGCTTTCTAAATAAACTCCTTTTAAACAGACTTGCTGTTTAAATCTGTTTATTTACTGTGGCACATTGTGCAGATTATGTTTTAAGGAGCTCAGCAACCAACATCAGAGCTTTTACATAAGTGAGATCTGAGGAAAAATGGGAGTGAGATTTCAAATATCCCATTAATCTTTTCACTTTAGGTCTGAGCCAGTTTCAAATTGCACCGAGCTGCTGCCAAGCATGAGTGAGTTTCCATCCAAATAAAGGAGACTTGGCAGGTCTGAGCTGAGCTTTGTTTCCAGGAGTGTTTCAAGGGCTGGGGGATGCAGGGCTGGTAGAGGCACAGGGCTCTGTGACTCTGTGTGCCAGGCAGCCCCAGCTGCCCACACTGAAGGCACCCCTGCTTTTTATATTTCCTTGCCTGTGTTTTCAATCTGTGTTTGCAGAGGGGGCTGTTAAACTGTTTGTATGATGGAGCCTGGAGTTTGTTTTGATTTAATCCCACACGTGCAATTTGGCATCTGCAGGGCACTGGGATTCAGGACTTGGCGCTGAGGCCTTACCTCAATGGCAGCTGCAGGGTTGTGCAGCTTTTGGATCAGGTGCTGCTCCTGCCCATTGCAGGACCTGAGTTCATTATGTTGGCCTTCTGTGATGTGAAGCAGAGGGGTTGGAAGGGTTCAGAGCTGCGAACTCGTGAGGTGAGGCAGGGCTGGCAGTGCTGTGGCCTTTGGCTGCTCTGAGGAGCTGAGGGGAGGCCTTGGGCAAGGGGAACTGCAATCTCACAGCCTGCCCAAAACCAGAAAAGCATTTTTGGTTTTGCTTTTCATTTCTGGGGTTGTGGATGGAGTGCAGCCTCCCCAGTTCAAAAAGGGCAAGCAGGAGTTGTCTGGAGGGACGAGCTCTCAGGATTCTGCTGAGGGAAAGGGAGCTCCCTCCATCCAGCGTGTGCCCAGCTCAGGCCTGTGCATGCAATAACCCTGAAAATCATCCTGCAGTCTGCCTGCTCTGTGCCCTCCACAATCTGCTGTTTGCTGAGTCTTCCCAAACACTCTTTCCTTGAATTTTCCCTGAAAGAGGAGCTTTATGACAGCAGAAGGGAGGAGGCCGTGGTGGCCACCTTCTCTTGTCTCCTGCAGACATAAATTTGGGATATCTGCTGCACAGCATGAGCATGGCCAGCCTTGCCAGGACCCCAGGTATTGGTCTGCAATTATTTGGCTGTGATCTGAGTGATGACATCCCCCTAAAAATCATTTGCTGCAAAGCACTTTTACAGTTTCTGGGGGCTTTGGAGTGTTTGTGTTACTTCTTGCAGAAACCAAGGATGGCACACAAAAAACTTTTGGAATTTTACCAGTCCTCATTCTTCCTCCCCTGTCAGACCCTTCCCACTCCGGTGATTTTTTTCACTGTGAATATAGGCACTGTGAGTAAAGAAAGTAATTGAAGAATTCCCTAGATGACACTTGTATTTTTGGCAGACACAATTTTTGTTAACATCTTGAAGGCTCTACTGCCTGGAAAGCAGTTCTCAGTGCCTCTGCTTTGTGTTCACACCATGACTGCTGCCCTCAGCCTGGCTGCTGGCTTTGCTAAGCTAAAGCATTAAAATAAGCTAAGTAGCTTGGTGCCCACAGGCCCTTTTCTCTCAATAGCCTCTGCTTGATTTAAGGATGGTTCAAATTTTTTCAAAACCCAGTAAACTTATGTAGCTGGATAAAACTTTTTCCAGGACTGTTTTTGTGTGCTCCTCCAACCTAGTGACTCACACATCTTTGTGGCATTGTAGCTCAAGGTTCCTCCTGCTTTTACTTCTCTGCCTGCTAGAGTTCTTGATTGTCTCTGGACCCTGTTTTATCCCCTTTTTTCCCCTAAAACTTGGTGGAGAAGAGCTGCTGTATTTGGATTTTCTGTCATCCTCAGCGTGCATAGAGTGAATGCAACAACAGATTGTGGTGCATTCTCCCACACAGAGCGTTCCCACTTTTAATGGTTCTCTAGGGTGCCTAAGGCCTGTTCCTGACATACCCTCTTATCCCTGTGTGCTGACCTTGTCTCTCCTCACACACTCTCAGTTATTCCCTGAAGACAAGTAGCGCATCATCTCTGGTGCCTGTGGAGCACACAGAAAGCTGCACAGCTTTTTCACACCTACAGAATTAGGTGTTAGCCCTTGGGCATCCTTGTGAAAAGCCAGCTCGGGGAGGAGGATGGGGACTCCATGGTGTTATCACCTGTCTGGCCTCTGAGCTAAAATCCAGTCCAAGTTTTGCTGAGGCAGAAACTTGGCCACTGAAGCAGCAGATGCTGCTGAATTTCAGAACGAGATGTCCCTGTGTGTTGGCACAGTGAAAGGCGTGTAGCACCGTGCAGAGCAGCCAGCAAGGACAATGTTCCTGCCTGGGAGCTGAGAGCCAGCAGCAAGCCCATGGCTCCTGCTCCTGGTACCTGGGTTGTGTGTCTGCCTCCTCTCCAGCCAATCTGTCTCTCTGGCAGAGCTGCCTCTGAGCTCAGGCTGCTCCCCGAGAAATTGGAATGCAAGCAGCCGCTTAAATAGGCAACCCAGGGAGGGCGTTTTCCACAAGATTGTCTTCCATTGGTGTCAGCTACACACTGGCATCTGCTGAGCCTTGTGGTCCTTGTGCCACCTTCTCCATGATTAGTGTGACAGACAGGACATATTTTATCATCTGGGGATTTTTTTGGGGAGCTGTGCCTTCTTTAGAGGCAGCTCAAACAGGACCCCTGTGTAGGGGGATATAGTAGGGGTAAATGAAGGTGATATAGAATGTAATCTTATCCCCCAATGAGTTGCAGCTGCACCAATTACTAAAGATTAGGAACAGGCCTGATCTTAACCGGCCAACATGTAGCCAATAAGAACAGTGGCATAAAAGAGTGAGTTGGTGGGATCTTGAGTCAGATGGCTGCTGCAAGGACCAGGAAGAGCCAGTGCTTAGAGGAGCTGTCTGCAAGAAACACGGAAGAGGTATGAAACTCTGGCAATATGGAATCCTTGCACTATAATGATAAGAGAACTCTTGATATATAAGAAAACACCCCTGTGCTAGATAAGAGACTGCTCCCCAGAGCATTCCTGTTGGGAAGGGAATTTGTATGTAGAGGAATTTCCTCTTGGGTGGAATGAGGAGCAAAGCTCAGGTGTCTCTTCTATCACTCAACTCATTCTTGCAATGAGGATTTCTTTCTAGTAAATGCTGGTTTACTCTCAGAGCAACCTTGGATATGATAGATTTTTTTTTAAAAGAATTTTGGGTCTTTGGGGAAGTGCAAAGTTTTCTGCACTGCACACCTATTAATCCCTGGAAATCCAGCTGCCTGTGCAGCAAAACACAGATGGGCCAGGGGGTCTGGTGTCTCTCTGGCTTTTAATGCTGTGCCAGTGTCACTCACAGTGCCCCTCACTTCCCTGGCCATCCCCAGCCTTCCAGGATGGCAGTCAGCCCCCACGAGAGTGTGCATGCAACTCATTGCTGTGCCAGATTATGAAGAGAACCCTAAAAGTAGAGTGTTATGTCCTGGGAGAAGGATTGAAAATTGTATTAATTTTCAGGGCAAAAGAATGTCAACAACCCCTTTTTGAGCAGCATCTGCTGAGGGCAGGGCTGGCCCTCTCCTCTCATTCTTCCTCTCTCTCTTGTTTATTTGTGTATTGTGCTTTGTTTTTTCCCTTTCTTGGATAAAACCCACCAGCCTCTGCTGAATGCCTCTGGGGCAGCTGTCCCTAAGTTAGGGAAGGGCTCTTCCCGCAGGAATGGTGGAGCATTGAACCAGGGAATGGGCACAGCCCCAAGCCCCACAGAGCTCAGGAAGTGTCTAGTCAACACTCTCAGGCACATGAGGGGATTTTGGGGTGTCTCATGCAGGGCCAGGAGCTGGACTTTGGTGATCCCTGTGTGTCCCTTCCAGCTCAAGATATTCCTTGGTTTAATTACTTGTATTTTTGGATGGTCATGTGCATTCCTATCCTCTCTGGCTGCTGCCCTTGCTGGAGATGTTATTGCTTCTGTGAAAGGCAGGAAAGTGAAAAGTGCTCTGCAGCCAGAGAGAAGCACTACAAGAAATCATCACCTGTACATTGACTTCTTTATTTTTTCTCAAAGTGCAACTTGTCTGCTGCCTTTCTGCTGCTTCCTAAAGAAGACAGGCACATTTGTTGATTTTTTTTTTTTTTGAAGCTGGAAGTTTTAGGAAATGTGGTTTTGTTTTGCTTGGGGGTACCTAAAAATTGCTACATTAATTTTAAGTCCAGTGTTGAATAATAACTGCCTTGAGGTTTGTTACTTGTGTAGCAGGTTGGTGCCTGATGTGATTTTAAAGATGACCAAGATGTAAAACCCTGAGAGCAAGAATTTATGGAGAAGAGATAAGAAAACTTTTATTAAGAGATTGTGCTTGTCTTTCAATTTACTTTTTCCCCTTCCTTTATATTGTCTGTAGCCAAAAACATCCTAGAATTTGAATTGTCCTGAATATTGTCATTCTCAACAGCACTTTCAAGGGCAAATACTTCCTGAAGTGCTGAATAACTGGTCTTGTATCCATTCTTCAAAGGAAATCATCTGCAATGCCCTGAAATCCTGGCTTGTTCCACCACCTCCTAAGCTGGAATGTAGTTTTCCAAATGAAGTATCACTGATTCTACACCAGCACACAAAAAACTGCAAAATGTGTATCCCTCAGGGTGTGGTTTGAAGCCTTTTCCTTGATGGGGCTCACTGGTCATTTTGGGGCCATTCCTTGTCCAGGTGCACCTTGGTCCCTGTTGGTGCCTCAGGCGCTGAGAGTGCCAAAACCAATCTCCTGATCAAGCCTGGATGAGATTGTGCCCGGTTGTGCTTCAAACCACTGGGCTTTGGGGGGTACCCAAACAACATTTTCTGTGGCAGCTTTGATGTTTCTGTACTGATAACATTCTAAAATGATTTTTCTGGATGATTCGTGAAGCTGAGGTTTGGAAAGAAATATGAAGGAGTAGTTGCAGGGAAGTTTTAAGCTTAGAATAGTGTAACTGTAGATAAAAAAAGCTTTTTAATTTTCAACTTAATTGTTCTAAAGTGAATCTGATCTTATGAGATAAGGGAGAATTGCTTTTGAAGCAGAAAGGGAAACAAATATGGAAATAACTAATGATTAAGGAAGAACACACTTAAAACCCCCACCACTCCAGCAGTGTGTTCAGGAGAACAACATGCACATTCCAGTAAACACTGAGAGCTCATGGTTTGTTCTGGGGGAAACACACATCAGCTCAAATGCTATGAGACAGGGACCTCAAGCAGTTGCTGTGTTTTGAAATCTAGGCCTGCAACTCTTTTGGTTACTGATAAATGTGTGTCCTGCACAACCTGGGATGCAGTGGAAAGGCTCTCTGCTGAGCTAGGTGTTCTCTGCTTCATCCCTGCAGCCCTTGTTAGCTGGGCCTGTGGATCTAGATATTCTCTGGGGATCCTGCAAACATTCTACAATCGTTCCCAATTAAGGGGCATGATGCTTGCTATGACCCTTTAAAAATATCAACGGCAATTTAAATGCTTATGCCACATTTAATGCACTTAAACTTCTATGCTACTTCTCCATCATGTCTGCAGATCCCATGCACTATGTTGTAAATAGAAAATTGTGATATTGGTATTTCATTTTAACTCTTGTGATAGTCTCTTGCTATTTCAACAGTAATGGCATCCTGGCTACTCACAATAAATGCTGTAAGTTTAAGCAAGAGCCTTGTCCTTTCCAAACAGAACCTGGGGGAATGTGTAGTAAGAGCATGAGAAGGAGAAATGAGCACCATACCTTGGAGGTAGCACAATCTGCACTCTGGTATCAGCAGAATCCTTGCAGCTGTGCTAGATCTGATGAAATGGGATTTGGCTTTTTAAGGTTTGGGAGAGAGAATTTTTGCTTGTTAGCTGCCATGATGCTGCTGTTGGGATCCAAGGAATATCTGTACATTGTTCAGAGAGGACTGCACAAGGGCACCTGGAAATGTGGGAATTTGGTGGGATACCAGCATCAGAGGTGAGTGCCCTTGCACCCCCTGCAGCCCTGCTCTGGCTGCCCAGGCAGTGCTTATGAACCCTCCTGCAGCTGTTTACAGCAGCTCCTGCTCTAGAGGGTGTTTGCCAAGGGTTTTGCAGCTCCAGGGATGTGGCATCTCACCAGGGACTCTCTCCCCAAGGCCTTGCTAGTGCTAGAGGAGAAACATCCAAAAGATGTTGAAGTGAAGGCCAGGGATGTATAGGTGACTTCTGTCCTTCACCCTAATGGATGCTGTGTCTTACCCTGCTGCCTTGCTCTGCTGCCAAATGTAACTTGGGTAAGAATTGGAACCAGGTTCTTGATGGTTTGTAATCACATAAGATCTCATGATGCTTTTGAAAGTGTGTAGCTGCTAACCCCAGCATCCTGGCCCCCTTCCAGCTCACAGAATTACCGTCTGTCTTTCCTGCCCCCTTCCCTCTACACCCCTGTAGTTTCAATTAGAGAAGTCATTCCTTACTTCTCTCCAGAATAGTGCACTGTATTCTCCCCACAGAGAAAACCTTCAAGATCCACTGTATTTTTTTATCTAGACATCATTTGCTTTACTTGGTCATTTTGTTATCTAATTAGTACTATCATGTCAGTGCACCTGATGCAAACCTGCCTGGTTCTGGGACCTGAATGTATGTAAGGAGTGCAGCATACAGCTAATTTACTCATCATCTAAACTCTACACCCAGTCACTTGTTTAGGCTGAGTGTAACAGGCTTCTCAGTAGTGATTTTCGTCAGGAGGATGTTGGTTTACTTATCTGTACATGGTGATACAAGCATCCGAAGTTGAAATCCTTAATGACTCATTTCTGATGTTGAGTGGTTTATGCACAGTGTTTCCAAGAGCATTGTGGGGATGCTGAAACAGGGTTGTCTTACCCTGCTGGCAGGCAAAAGCACATGGCTTGGGCTGGAGCAGGGTTCTGGAGGTGGTTTGGGGTCTGGTGAGTGTTTCAGAGAGGCTGCAGCAGTGCCTGGCACAGTGACACAACACTGAAAGGAGCTGAGCTTCGTTCAGCTCCAGCTGTGCCTGTGGCAGCCTCAGCCTGGGCTCCAAAGTGGGAGATTGTGAAGTCCTTAAATGGCTAATTTCTCCTGATATGCTGTGACAGTGCCCCTGTAAAACAGTTTGAACTTCGTGGCTCGCTGCATGTGATAGCAGAGGCATTTCTAGTGCTTTTCAAACTCAAATGACTTTTTACACTTCAGCAAAGAAAGCCAGTCCTTTACCCTGGGATGTGAGCTGGGAACAGATGGACAATGATTTTTCACCAGCCAGTCTGTGTCAGAGCAGTGATTCTCATTGACAGAGAAGTTAATAAACATTAGGGGGTATTCCACAATTGACATCTCCAGTCCACTGCCTTAATGCTGGTTGTAATTCAGCTCAGGACCTTACAGAATCTTGTGTTTCCCAAGCTGTCATTTGAATGTGTTGGATGGAATTAAATTCAGTCGGGTTCAGATGTGGAAAAATTGATCTTTATTTTCTGCACTTAAGCAGGGTTAGGCTGGGACTGTAAATTTTTGGAGAGCAGCTACAGTATGCTAATGGTGTGGTGCTTAGGTTTGCTTATGGAATACACAAAAGGTGTGATATAAATAAGAAATGACTACATACAATAATGGAAGAAAATCAACTAGGAATAACAAATTGTCCTTAGAATCTCTTAAGAATATACTGTTTGCCTAAGGAGGAGAGTTTAATTAAGCTCCAGGGTGAAGTGTGTCCCTGGGGAGGGGGGCCAGCACATGGCTTATGAATCAGTGGCACATTAACCTGTTTCTTCTAGTTTAGAAACAGATGCAGGGGGTAAGTGCTTGCTTCTCAGGTCATTGGGGAACAAATCAGTGCCCCTGATGTGTGCAGGGGGAAGGTGCTCTGAAGGATTTGGGCTGGTTTTCTCCCCTTTACCCCTCTGTCCTGTTTCTGTTCAGCAAATCCTTGAAGATCAGTTCACTGCAAGAGCATGGAGGGACGGGACAAGGGGGAGTGACCACAGGGAAGAAAGAGAGCAGATTTAGACTAGATATTAAAGAAAAACCCTTTACTGGGAGGGTGATGAGGCACTTGGCCAGAGAAGCCGTGGCTGCCCCATCCCTGGAAGTGCTCAAGGCCAGGTTGGATGGGGCTTGGAGCAACCTCACCTGGTGGAAGGTGTCCCTGCCCATGGCAGGGAATTGGAAGAAAATGTGAGTCTGTGAGGTTCCTTCCAACCCAGCTCATTCTATGATTCTGTGTTTGTGTGATTTCCCACTTGCTGTTGATTTTCCTTCTCCTTTCAGCTGCTCAGGAGAGCTGCTGGCCTCCACTGCTGCCTTTGTGTGTGCCAATGGCCCCAGGGGAGACCCTGAGCACCCTGTGCTTGGAAGGAGGAGGTGCAGAGGCAGCACCCAGAAATGTCTGAGCTCTGCAGAGGATTGAAGCAGGTGATCTGTGTGTCCCAAAGCAGATTTACAGAGGATGTGCCACTCTGGGGATCCATCTCTGCCTCAGAAGAAGGCAGGAGAAATCATGATAGTTACCCTGTAGAGAGCAGCACCTGCCCTGTATTGCTGAGTACTCTCTGTTCTGATGGAAGGCCATGGAAACACTGGAATAAAACCATTAGGGTGTTGTGGCTGCTTCCTGTCTTACTTTCTTCACAGTCTGTTGCAGGTGTGATGAAAGCAAATGTGGCCCATTGGGCAACTTTCTATCAGGGGATACTGTGAAGGCTGTGATACCTATTCATCTGATAAGAATAATTATGGGGCAAATCTTGATCTATTCCAAAGCCAGCTGTGGAAAATGATGCATTCTTAGTCAGATCTGCTTGCTGTGGTTTTTCAGAGAAGTCTTACCAAGCTTGATGAACACAATTATTTTATGTCTAGTATATGAAAGGATGCTATTCTGTTTCAGAGTTATGGTTAAGTAAGTGCAGTTCTTAGGAAAAGTCAGTTCTTTACCAGCCCTAAGTAGCCTTGCTGGTGAGACAGACAGTAGCAGGGAACTGGCAAACAGTATGAGCAGAAATGTGTTGGTAAAAAAATCACCCTTTGAGATTGAAGTAACATCAGTGAAAAGTTTGAGTATGAAGAGAACAGGCATGTGTCAGAGAACAAAATCTTTCTGGCTAGAAATAGCCCTAGTGAAAAGACCAAAACCAGACCTTGGAATGCTCCTGATCAGCCATTGTGTCAGGTGCAATAAGCTTGGAAAGGCATTAAAGTGCTTGAAAGAGCCCCAAAATGAGTGATAAGTTTTTTTGTGCCAACTGAGTGTTTTCCAGACCCCTATTACCCCAGACTTCTGCAGGAAAAGTGGCTTTTATGTAAGTTCAAATACACTCTGTGTGTATGTGAGCACAGTGGTTGTGCACTGCAGGTCTGGGAGCACTGGGATCACTGCCTCCTGTGTGGACAGAGCCTGCAGGGGAAGGGAGAGCCCTGCAGCCCGGGCAGACAAGCTGATCAATAAACCACATGGAGCCCAACATTCTTAAGACAGGTCTGAACAAGTTTATTAAACCTCTGCTAGAGCTGAAAAATCACTACATTCTACAAATCCACGTTCAGCTCTCTCTGGGTAAAATTGCATGGTAAACATAAGCAAAAATCCGTGGCTATTACTTACAGCTGATTTAATTTTTCATCCCAAATGTTTCAGTAAAAAGGAAATAAATTGGGAGGTGCATTTTCTATGCATGGGGGCTTTGCAGTGCAGCGTGTTTGTAAATATGTGCAGAGTTTGGTATTTCAGAGAATCAATAAGGCACATTATAGAAAGTGGGAGCCAGGAGTGTTTCCCATCCTTTGTGTACTGGTAAGCCTGGGAACAGATCAATGAGTTTCTGTCAGCATTCAACAATGCCACAACATCTTTCTGAAGTAATTGGGCAATTCATAGAATGAAAGATTCCATCCAAGGGCTCTAATACTAGCTTCTATAAGAGGAACACTTATCTGATATTGAGGTGTTTTGAGGAGACCAGGCAGTCATCCTTCTTTTTCTTCCTCTTCTTTTTTGAGGTAGTTCACTTCCTTTTAAAGTTACAAGTAAACAGACTTCAAAATGACCGTAGAAATGCAAATGTTGTCTTTTCATGGCTTCACCACTGATGAATAGAAGAGTCTCAAGTTGGGTCACTTCTTTTTTGCCTTGAGGACTCTTTCAAAGGAGGTCTGAAGCTTTCATACTCCTGTGCTTGCAATACAGATGGAACAGAGAATGTATTTATGTTTATTATTTGTGTCTTTTGTGCCTGGAGGTGAGGTGTGCTTGCTTACTGATGACTGGTGCCTCCTTTTCCCCTCCTTTGCTGCTGACCTGTGAACAGCTGTACTCATGGGGAAGGAGAGAGAATGGGATGTGTTTGTGCTCAGGGCTTCCCCACACGGCAGCACCAGTGCCATCCCTGTGTGTCTCAGTGCAGATGCTGAGAGCAGTACCCTGTGGTGATGGGGGAGCAGAGCATCCCCAGTGAGTGAGGGCTGCTGGGTTCAGCCCAGCTTGTGATGAGAGGAGGGTCTGTATCATGCTCCCGCTCCATTAGAAAGTGTCAGAGCTGCTTTGGGCTGAGAATTGCCATTGATGTCAGGAAGGAAGAGTGAGGAACAGCAAACATGAAGGCTCCTTAGACTTGTCACCATCATACCCTGGTCAGAGACCTCAGGAGTTTTGTGGTGTGGCCAGCAGAGAATTGGAAAACTTGTATGCAACATCCCCTTGTTCCTTCAGTCATGGTCCATACACCCTTCAGCAGCACAGGAGGAACCTCAGGACACTCGTGGGCATCCTTATGGAATTCCATAACTCTGTTTGTGAGACACCCTCTGTAAACTGAATGTGAAGCCTTGGCCTGAGAAAAATTGTTGTGCCAAATATTGGAGGTCAGTTTAAAAAGGATGTCAGTCCTGAGGGTGAAGGGTAAAGCTGTGGGAAGTGTTTCCTTTCTTCTGGAAAACTCCCAGTGGCTGTGCAAGTCCAAAGCTGGGTGTGCCTTTGGGAAGTGGAGATGAAGGGCAGCAAAGCCCAGGCTGTGCTTTTGCTAAGTGTTGTTTGTTTCTGAAGAGGGGATACCCAGAGGGTGGGTAAAGCGTGTTTGTGGTGCTAAGTGACAATTAAAACCAGAAATGGAGTCAATCTCTGGAATAAATGCCTGCTGTGGAGCTGTTTCAGGAACTGCACTGGTTTGGTGTCTAGAATCCTTTCTAGTCTAGTGGTGTTTTCCTTCCTCACCAGTCAGAAACTGCTGCTTTAGTCTTTTTTTTAAATTATTATTATTTCCACTTGTAAAGTAGCATGTGCCCATCGTTGCTTCTCTAGTGTGCTCAGGCATCACTTTTAGGAAGTATATGGCACAGAAAGGGGATTACTTTCTCCATCCTTCTTTCCCCAACCCCTGGACCATCCTTTCTCTCTTATCTTTGTCCTGATACAAACCTGTATAAAATGGCATTTCCTGGTTAGTGCTTGCATGGCCAAGTCTGGGAGCTGCAATGGCAGCATGGGGAATCCTTGGTTCCTCTGAACTCAACCTGTGCAAAATGCAATCTGTGCACAATGTCTGCAATGTGAGCATGTCAGGCACAATCATTGTCAGGGGAAAACCAGACCTAGAAGGAAAATTATTCATTGCAACATTGGGGAGATTAAATCAAACCCTGTTTTAGTTGTTGAGGTAGGAGGTTCCTCCTCATGGTGCCAGCAAGTGCTTTATATGCCTCAGTAAGGTATTTGTCCAAGGTCTAAATTCTGAATGGCTTCAAAATAAAACTCATTTAAACTGTGCCAAATACTTCCTGACATTTCCTTCTCTTTCAGAAGTGAATTTCTTTATTTTTCTCATAACTTAGTTCTAACTCTTACCATTCATAAATTGAAGTGGGGGATTGCTGCTTTGTTATGACATGAACTTTACCTTGTATGCAAGTGTTTGTTTTGATATCTGTTTCAAAATTTAGTCCTGAGCTCAGGAGAATGAACCATTATTTCTTTCAAGCTGATTTAGTCCAAATGGAAGAAATTGCCTCTCGACTGCTACATGCACTGTGGAACCAAAGAGCTCTTGGATAATTTTGCTGAGGTTGCAACAGGGTCTTGCTTATAGTGCAGAGCTGATGTTTATTGTTCAGCATTTTCCAGAGAGCTTAATACATGGTTGCATATTAAAATAGGATAGGAAAGGATGGTCTGTGACATGTAAGGCAGATTTGACAGGGAAATCCCTCACAGTGCCCAGAGCTAAAGCAGCACTGGTGGCAGTGGAGCAGACCTGGCTGCTGTGCCTCAGCCCCAGGTGACAGGGGGATGATGTGCCAGGCAGTGTCTGCCTGTGTTCCATGGGGGTGGCACCAAGGGAAACTCCAGCTGGGCAGTTTGAACAGCAATGCTCAGCATTCCTGATGTGATGCAGCCTCGCCCACACTGCCCTGGCCTTTGCATTTCAGCTCAGGGTAAAACCATGCTGTGGTTGGATTTTCTGTCCCATCGTTTGTCTTCAGGCACAGGTGCAAAAGAGCAGGCCACAGGGAGAAGGCATCATTTAGTAATCACGTTTTTGTTGTTCTTTATTTTTAGTAACACTATTTTCATTTCATGCTATTCAGCTAAAATTAGCCTTCTGTCTCCTTGCCTCCTATTCTCCCACTCCCTGACTATTTGGCAGTTGGGGTTGGGTTTTGTTGTTGTTTTTTTACCTTTCTCACTGACTGGGACATAAATTGTTTGAACAAGAAGGAATTAGAGTAGGACAGATGGCACCACCTGCTGCTAGTGCTTTGCTCCTTGAAAGGCTTCCTGGCCACTGAGTCTGTTTGGGCAAGGTGAGGAGGAGACAGTCAGGTTTATCTACTTTTCTGAAGTCCAGAGAGTAGCTGTTATTCTGGTTCTCCTTCTCTCTCTGCTGTAAGCAGCACTGCATCCCATCTGCTGGTGGTAGGCAGGGTAAGAGCCTGTTTTCTTTTAGTCTTTAAGGACTTCAGGTTTTTCTGCCATTTCTGCTTGTGCTTTCCAGCTTCTGCTGCCAGCTCTGTGCCTATCTACTCCTTCCCCACCTTGAGAGTCCAGTACTGGCCAGTTAAGGGAGGATGCCAGCTAGGGAGGAGAAGGAGGAAACAGAAGTTGGAAAGGTCAGAAATTGCTGTGGTCCCTCAGTCCTGTGTGACCTGTGTCTGGCAGAGCTGCTGGTCCTGGCAAGATCAGGCTCCCCATGTGATGTTCACTGGGGTCCCTCCCACAGCTTACAAAAAATTATACCCACAAACTAAACATGAAGAGTACAACTCACTCATATCTTTCCAAACCCATTTCAAGTCCATTTGTCTAAAGTCTTTAGTAAACCTGATTATGAGCAAACCACAATAAACTCCCCTCCCCTCAATTTCTCTTCCTAGAAATTAATTCAAATGGAATCAAGCAAAAATGGGAAAGTCACACTGGAGATCCTCAGCAATTTTCCTAGCTGAGTTGTACCCAGCAGAGTAACTTTGAATCTAAGTGAGGATCTGGCTCTTGTATCCAATTACATGCAGAATGCTCACTAATTATGTGTGTATCTCATCAGGTGCCCTGTCAAAGACCCCAGGCAGGCTGGAAACACCTGCGGTTAGTCAGGAAATGAAGGACACTACATCCATACATGGAAGCAATAAGCAGTCAGAAACAAATGAATTTTTAATAATTGCAAGGGATAGCTGACATTTTTTCCCCCTCCTCACTTAAAAATTGCATCTGCAGGTTCCAAAATGTAGAGAGGGATCTGTTTTTGGGGGAAACATGCTCAAAAGTTTTCTTTGCAAAGGGCCAGAGTACTGGGTCTTCACGCAGCAGCACTATCTATGTTCTTTGCTTATGGGGCACTGAGGAAAAGAGTAATTTATCAGGATTATTATGCTAAGAGAACAACACCAGCACTTTGAGGCAAGGGCTTACTTGAATAAATAACCATGAAAAGAAATATTAATTCTAATGGATTTCCTGTACATGCCATATGGATGCAGGAATATTCATGAAGTGACTCACCTGATCATCCTTATCCCAAATGCCTGAAGAAGTAGTTAGAGAAAAGTAACTTTCTTGTAAAATCAAACAAAAAATCCCCCTAAGAAACAAAACCATCAGAGGCTATGGTAGGTAATTTAAATACTTTTTTTAATCTTAAAAGCATATACCCATCTTATTCCTGGTGGACTTTGCTTTAGATGTTTTTCCTAGAACTCTTCCTAATTAGCATACTGGCTGCCATTTCCCACTCTTTAAATTGCAGAAATCACATACCTTGTGATTTTTGTTGGCAGCTTAGTGGAGAAATGTTCCTGGAAATCCCAGCTTTTTATAACCATTTAAAAAACATCACATATATTCAGGGGGGGAAAAAAAACCACCTTATTTTTTTATGCTGTAGCCTTTTTGAGCTAACTCCTCACTTTTGTCTATGCTAGTGTATCCCAAGTGGGCAGCAGGGACCTGGAAGGGCTGGCTGATGCTGCTAAAGTTGTATTATGATATTGCCACTAATCTGTCCCCCAGCTCCAAGTTCTCTGCTTCAAGTCTGTTGTAATAAAAACATGTAGCAATGAAAACTCTTTCTGTTTCCAACAAGCTCAGGGTTTCACACTGTTTTGGGTTACAGCTGCAGGCTGATTTCCTTCCCTTCATCACTCACAGGTCTGGAACCCTTTTCTTTCTCATAAATTAACGGGAGATTTGGGGAAATCCAAAGTGCAAACCCACTTCTGCCATGAACAGCACCAGGTACCTGCCCAGGCCGTGTTTGTCAGCCCTGCTAAACTCCTCTGGGAGCTCTTGTCCTAACACAGCATTCACTTAATCCTCGCCCTATTGATTTCACCTAACAATCCATGTAGGCTCCTGTCTGGAAAACCTGTGAAATTGATGCAAAATGACCTTTCTTTGAGGCCTGTGGAAGAAGTGCTGCTGAGGCAGAATGCTGACCCGATTTTAGTGGGGCTGTGGCTGGGAGGAGCGGGTGGTCCCTCCATCCCTGTTCATTCCCGTCCCTGCTGTGGCTGCGGGAGCTGCCCTGCCGCCTGCTCTGCTCCCAGGAGAGGGCAGCTCAGCTCCTCGGCAGGGCCGCAGTTCCTGCGGGAATTATCAGCCGGTTTCAGGGTCGGTACGAGCAAGCGGGAAGGGAATTTTGCATCCCGATGGTTGTTTAAAAGCGAGGAGCGCTCAGAAAGGGGCTGCAGATTTGCGGGGAAGGAAGGGATGTTCCCAGCTGGAACGTGGATTTTTAATTCCTGGCAGGTTGTTCGTTTTTCCGTCTTCTGTGCTGTGGCTGAAGTCCCTGACTGCTGACTTTCCTCTGCCTTTAAAAAAGAGATCTCAGCCTCTGTCTGTCCTCGTTCTCTGTGATGTCCCCGCTGCCGGGAGCCAGGAGCTCCTCATCTCTCTAACCACCCCCATCACCCCTTCCTCGTGGCAGGCCGAGGGAATGGCTTCAAACGGACAGGAAATTGGTTTAGGTTGGTATTGGGAAGAAGTTTTTTACTGTGAGGGAAGTGAGGCTCTGGCACAGGGTGCCCAGAGCAGCTGTGGCTGCCCCATCCCTGGAAATGTTCAAGGCCAGGTTGGACAGAGCTTGGAGCAACCTGGGATGGTGGAAGGAGTCCCTGCCCATGGGGGAACTGGATGGTCTTTAAGGTCCCTTCCAGCCCAAACCATTCTACAATTCAAAAATACAATCTAAATTCTCAATATATACAATAGGCTCATGATTTCTGGGAGAAGGTGGAGGAGGCAGCTGTTGGTGTGGATGTGATTGTTGTAGCTGCTGCAGAGATCACAGAGTAAAGATGCTACCTGTAGGGTTTTTTTTTCTCCCCCACATTCATGATACTTTCAAAAAAGTGAAAATTGGGGCTTTGGTAACATCAGGACCCAATCTTTCAATAACCACCTGTCTTGAATTTTCAGATAAATGGAGGATCAGTAAAGGCCACCAGAAAATGCTGAATGTTGGAGTAGCCCAGAACTGAGAAATGTATGGCAAGATCTTGTTGCAGTTCTTGAAAATTCTTCATTTTCCCACTTGCTCTTTCACAGAGTTTTCTTTAGATTGGAACTGTGAAACAACACATGGTTCTGAGGAACAGTTGCTTTATTATAGAAAAAAATACGAGGGGTTTCAGTCTGTGAGCTGTCAAAAGAGCGGTGATAGTATCTTATGAAATGTAGTTTGTGTTTCAGCTCATGTTTGACTACAGAGAATTGTTTGAGCACTGACAAATGGTGTTAAGGGCAGTGTGATCTACAGCATTTGAGTTGTGGTTGTGGTCTGCTCTGGGCTTCAGTGTGAGTTACTGAATGGTGCATCAGTTTCACTCTGAGACAAAACATGAATAACACTGAGATCGAAAAGTAGTTTTAAACTGTAAATATTGTTACTATTATTAAAGCATTTTTCTTTTTCTCCTATCTCTCCTGTAGTCTCAGGAAGTCTGAGTTATTGCCATGTGAATATTTTTTATAGCTGGAAAGAAAAAGTTTTGTCTGGATTTTAACAAATACTTATTTTAATCAAGATTTTTTTTCAAAAACCCAGAACTGAAATTAATTTGGGTCACATCCTTGATGTAGTCTGGAAAAAAGTAATTTCTAGATTACCTTCTAAAGCCATGTTAGCAGGACTGTACAATGAGCTGTTCTGTGCATTGCCTGCAAATATCAGTGTTTTATCCTGGGCTGACTTCCCAACTGGTTGTTTTTCAGTAATCTGTATCTCTCATGTTATTTTTTTCCCCCTAATTATTAATTTAGCTGAGCAAATAGAGCACACTGTGGGTTATCTCAGATAGCTGAGCTCTTCTAGAAGCTGATACGAGATAAGCTGGTTCTCATTAAGTTGCAGAGGGAGACCAGAGGACCACACGTGTTCATCTGACATCAGAAGCAATAATCTGGGTAGCACATGAAGAATTAGCCAAGTTTGAGGCATCTGAGCACAACAGGGATTTTTGGTTTCCATCTGAGATTTTGAGAAAGTCATGATATACTGTTTAAGGTGATGAACTGAGGTATTGATTTAGGAATTGCTTCAGCAAGCTCTTATCTTTGCTATTATGGTAAAGTATGTTTCAATGGAAGTAGTCTTATATTGTAACAAAGCAATAAAATTAGGAAGCCAATTTTGGATCATTATGGGTAATAACAGCTCCTGATCTGTCCAGACCTCATCTATCACAGAAGTCAGGTGGAAATCCAGTTGCATATGTCTCCTGATGCACCTAGAATTACGTGGGAGCAGAAGGAAACACGGGAAAGTGAGGAGCTTAGTTCTTGGGGAAGGTTTGTAGTGAGGCTGGTTTGGGGCTGTTTTTTGTTAAAGAAACCTTTTTTTTTTTTAAGAAAACCTTGCTGTTGTTGGTATGCAGCATGTGCAGTGGGACATGCAGGTGGCAGCAGGCCATTGTATTCTTAGATTACAGGGGGAAACTGAGGAATCTGTTAAAATATTTCTATCTGGCACTCTTCATGCAGCCACCTGAGTTCTCCCCTCAATAGTGGAGTGCAAGTGCTGGCTCTGTGACCCCAAAGCTGACCCTCATTAGAGGTGCCAACATAACCCTGGCAGCCTGGCACAGTGGTGTGGCAGGGATACTGAGTGACAGATGAAGTGGGCAATAAACTTTATTCAGAGATTTAAACTGTCACAGTCCTATCCAGGGAACATTCCAGAAATTTATGACGATAATTTTGTTCTCTTAAAGTAGTAAACTCCACCAAATGCTGAAACATCTCCTGCAACTAAGACTCCAGACTCTTCCCCAAGGCCATGTAACTCTCAGTTACTTTACACTTGACTTAAATTACTCCAGTTAATATATCTTTGTCCTCTAACCTTTGCCAGAAAGGTCAAAATCATTTGCTAGCAAATGATAAACTCCTTCCCTACCCAAGGACTCTCAGGAGTATAATAATTTCTTCAACTTACAAATGTATTTCTGACCAGTCTGGGCAAATCTTGCAAAGGATTTTACTTTCTGCCACCTGCTGTGCCCATGTACTATCCATTTCTACAGGGACTGCTCATGAGCTGAAGAGAGTAAGTCCTGCCACTATTTAAAAATAAATAAGTAAATAAATTCAGTGCAGTTAGATGCATTTCTGTCTCCTTCCCTTTAGATGTGCTATGGGCCTGTCAAATTACACCATGTGAAAGGCCAAGATAAGCAGGTTTCAGTCCTGCACCAGTGACAGGTTTACCATGCATAAACCCCGCTGCTTTGAAGTCCATTATCTTCTAGTTCTGGGTTAGAAACTTCTTTTCTCTTGGAGATGTGACTTCCTGCACTCCACATCAGCTGGGCTTTCTCTCTCAGCCACAGGAAGGCTCCTCAGCATCAAAGCCAACTTAGTTTTGGGTCATCTGTGAGGGTACAATGTGTTCTGAGTCAGATTCAGGATCACCAGAGTGTGTGGCTTCACTTATGGCAATGTGAGCAGTGGCAAGGAGAGCAGCAGTGCTGCAGTGAGCACCAGGTCAGAGGGGGAGAGCTGGGAATCTTCCTCTGATGCTGGCCCTGTGGGTGATGCAGAATTTGTTCCCCATGTGATCTCTCCTCTTGGAGCCCACAGAGGAGCCTGTCCATGATTTCAGAGGTCAGGGTTAAGACCTTGCACCCTTGGGTCACCTCTGAGGGTCACACTGGCAGCTTCCAGGGCAGGTGCTCTGTGCAAGGACAAGGTTCAGCACCTGCCAGCAGTCAGAACTTGGCTGATGGGTGTTGGAAATGCTGCTTGTGTTGGAAATGCTGCTGTGCCCTGAGGTGTGAGCAGTGCATGGCTCTGGCTGTGGGTCTGCTGGAGTCATACACTCTCATGTCTATTGAATATGCAATGAATTCATACACTCAAATGTGAGACATATTTATTTTGTTTTATTTGTTTTTCAGCTCTTGCTGCAGTAACTTCCTGAAGCCGTGCATATACTCCACACAAAGCAAGGAAGAAAATATATCTAATTTGGCTTCCTATAGAAGCTACACCCTTTTGGCACAGCTTTCATTTACAACTGCAGTCATAAGCAAGCAATTCATCTTTCAGTGCAAATCAATAGGAGAATCTTGTTTCATCTCCATTTCCTTTCATTTTGTTTTCCTTTGCTCACCGCTCATCTCCCGCCTGTCCAATCCCTCTGAAGGGAAGCTCAGCCCTGCCAAGAGCTGCCTCTGGGTAATTGAGTCACTCACTCTTCCTCCTGCAAGCTCTGTCCAGCTCCAGAAAGGCTGGAGCACTCAACTGCTGCTCGCGTGTGCTTAAATTTGGCTGAGTGTAGCTGTGTGTAGGAGCAGCTCTGTGAAAAGCTCTGACTGATTTCCTGAACTGCTCTGGGCTGGCACATGGAGCTCGTGCTCTTCTAGCCCTGCTCTACTCTCTGCTGTTTCCTCCATGGGATCTCTGCTCCTTTGCTGCATGTGTCAAATGAAATGGGGGAACAAATCCTGTCTGTGAGAGCTCTGCCTCCACTTGAGAGGCTCTGTGTATGTGTGAGGATGAAAAAGGATTTTTTTTCTGTGTTCTAATTTACACACAGTGAACACAGAGTCGCTTTTGGAGGTTGTGGTAGGTGCTTTGAACTCTTGTGGTCAAAAAGTGTCCTTTCCTAAATGCTTCAGTGTGATTTTGTTAGGGATTTTTCCTTGTCCTTTTTCTAAGTATGTTGTTTTCATCTAAAAATTGAAAACTTTTAATTTGGATATGCTGGCAGAGCAGAGGGGAACATCTCTGGGACATCAGTGGGGAGTCTCTGCCTTCAGTCTCTTGCCTGAGCAAGTGTCCGTGTCCAAGCTGTGCATGCTGAGGTAAAGTGTTACATGGAGCTTCCTAAATCCTCTGTAGTGGCCAACAGCTGGGAACTATTACTTGTTTTGCTACCTAAAATCTACAGCTTGGTCATGAAGGAGAATAGTAACATCAAGTACAGGACTGCAACGCCACTAGGATGGCAGCGTCAGCCAGAAGAGTTGTGAACAAAATTTCAAATAATCTATTCAAGATGTTCTGCTTAAAAAAAATTTAGGGGTTTAAAATGTCAGTCTTTTCCTAATGGAATCCACTTATGGAACCAGCTGTAAACAGGGTTCCCTTTGCATTTCCTTGTGTTAGTGTTCTCCTGCGCATCATTCAAATGAACTTTTGAACTGATGAGCAGAGCTGCTGCTTCTTCCCTTTGGTGGGCAGCCAAAAGAATGGATTTTCCTTTCAGTTTAAATTAACAGCTCTTTTAATGAAGTAACTGAGCTGCAGTTGAACCTGCCACTTGCCAGCCTCATGCTGCTGACAGTAGCATAGGTATAAATTTTATTACTGTGAGGTTCCAGATGGAGAAACTGTCCAGTGCAGAGAGCATCTCTAAATCAGTCACATCAGCACTGATAATTGTTTATTTATTAATTGTTTAGCTTTTCACTCAGTGCAGGCCACACTGTAAGTATCTGCTGAGACTTTTATCCACGGATTTGGGGTGTGCTGTGCTGAATAAAAAGGGACACCTATGTAGTAAAACAGGGTATGTTTTAGTAGTTTGTTTGCAATAAAAGAAAATAAAAACCCCAAATCAGGCAAAATTAGTCATAGAACAGGACAGGGTGTAAACTTGGGCTATCATTGCACAGAATTCAAATATTCTGTATGTGCAGTTTTTGCTAGGAGAAATGGATGCATTGTTTGCTATTTTTAACTCATGGATGTGTATCAAATTGTTAAGGAAACAATCAAACCCCATGCTGAACCAAAGAGCATAACCAAGAGGGGATAAACAACCCTCACTTTTGAAGCTGCATGTTGCTGGAACTTGCAAAAACCTGAAGATCTTGTGCTGTTCTACTAATTTCTGCTTCAGCTGGTCCAGCCTCTGGGCAAGGTCCCCACAGGACCTTTTGAGGGGCGCCTGAGTTTGCCTCATGGACATCCTGGTAAAGGCAGGAACCTTTTTAAACCCTTCTAAAACAATGTCTGTGGGAAAAGGAGGTGATACTGAAGGTGATGCACAGCAAGGGGCTGGGGGGTTTTTTAATTCATCTTTGGGCTTTGAGCACTGGCAATGCAGCTTTCATTCTGTGCTGCACTTCAGAGCTTTCCCCCACAACTCTGAGCCTCAATAATAGTTTTAAAACCTTCTCCTGGTGATTCTTATATGAATGCAGGGCCTCTAGAAAAAAATCCAGGCATGAAACTTGAGATAAAGTGTTGACAATGGGCACTGCTGCTCTTTGTGGGAATACCTGTCACCTGGTGTGGAGGTCTTGCATTGTCACTGTTCCCTGCTTGAGACCAATTACTGCTGGGCAGGGAAGAAAGAATATGCAAGAAATCTGTCTAATAACCACTTTTGAGATGCTTTGTAGTGACTTTTTGTAGCTAGCAGTCTGCTAAACTGTTTACCTCCTAGAGGGCATTGCTGCTGAAAGGCCCAATGTAGTTTTAGCCGTAGCTTTTTGCAAATTCCTCTCAAAAAGAGCCTTCTCTTCTCATTGTCACCCCTTTTGTTACATCCTTCTTGCTGATTTTTATGGACATAACCTGAATTTTTATTGGAGCAAGTGAGGTCAAATTCAACTTTTACCATCTCTGCTGTGTTTTGGGAAGTGCTTTTGTGCTCAGGGAGCCATTGTTCTCCAGCCTCAGCTTGGAGAGTTCTCACAAGGATAAGGCTATCTCATAAAATTAAAATCCATGCAGTCAATTACTGGGATTTTTTTTTTGGTTAGTAATTAACTATTTTGACTGACATTCTGTCCAGGTTTTTGGGGAAGGATTTTGCTCTAAGGAAATCAGGCTACACATTTAATAGCTTGGCACCGAGAAAACCTTGAAATATTAAAAAGAGTTTTTAATATAGGCTGTAGCATGGCTCAAAGCATCAGAGGTTTTTAAAAAAAGTTAAATGTTTGGATTTGTGGTCAGAAACTGAGAAGTACTTGGCCAATACAGATGGAGCTCTCCCAAAATCTGTTTACAATTAGGAATACCAGCTCTTTTGCAATCTGACCTTCAGTTCTTTGGTTTAGGCTTAAATGTCATTTTCCTTAGGCTGAAAGGGCCACTACAGAAATCTCTTTTGCTGTCAAACACATCCTTTGCTGGACAGCAGCAGTCACAGGAACTCTTGTTCACTCTCTGTCTCTGTGCAGTAAAACATATCCTTGTAAAAAAAATCATATAAAACCTGGGATTTTTTTTACCGTGCCAAATCCCACATAGTGAGGCCAGATTGGATTAAATTAAATACCAGGTCCAGACTGCAAGACCTCTCAGAGGGCTGTCCTGGCAGCCTGGCTCCAGTGCCCATCCTCACCTGGTTCTGTGTAAGGGGAAGGCACCAGGAGTGGGTTACTGTGGTTGCACTGGAATTTCTGCTCTTTTCTGGCTATTGTCATTTCCTCTTCCTTAACCACCTGTAGCTTCAGGTCACACAAGAGTAACACAGCACATCACATTTGGAAAATGCAAATAGGGGGTGATGCAACACTCACACACACAAAATTCAAGCTGTCCAATATATAGCACCCTCTTCTTAAAAATTCCTAAATGTTTGTACCAGGGAAATTTGCCTCATTTAAAAAATTTTAACCAAGTGTTTTTGAAGTGCTAAGTGATTCCAGAACCCTAACCCAAAAAACCCCAAGCCATTAAGGGAAATTTTTTAGACATTAATCTGTATTTGTCAAATGCAACCTAAATTTTTGACAGTGGTGGCAGAGAGAAATGTTGAATAGTGCTGTTGTGAGGTCAGGTCATTGTTTAATGAAGATAACTTCCACTAAGGTGCTCTCCAGATCTGACAGTTACTTAAACCATTGCTTCTAATCACACTTACTGTGATTAGAAACCAGTCACATTCACTGCCAGCCATACCTGAAATAATCAATGCATGGAAACCTGAACTGGTTTTTCTTTCACTGTTTCCAAGAGGATGTGTGGGAGTTACCACTGAGATACAGCAAGTGCCTCTTAAGGAGGAAAGAGTGATCAGAACTCACCTAAAGTAGGTATTATAAGAGAAAGATCAATTTATTTATTTCCTTAAGAAATATTTCTGAATGCTACAGAAAATTTAGAAAATGAAATATAAAGGAATTAATAATCTGAAACTGACTCGATGTTATCCTGAGAAAATGAAGCTCTTAAAGGTGTGTGAAGGTGGACAATGGGAGTGGAATCACCTCCTCCTTCTTTAAAATGCTTGGTTTTGTTGATTTTGGGTTTTTTTATTTTATTTTGGGTTTTTTAAAGACAGCGTGTGGTGTTGGTGCTTTCACAGTGGTGTGTAATTGAACTCAGCAGCCAAAGTGAGTCTGGTTTTCAGATGCCCATACCCTTTGTCTTGCATAAAGAGTGAGGACAGCTTTAAACATTCAGTGAAAGGCTGGGCTGGGATTGCTGGAGTGTAGGAAGAAAGACCCTTTCAAAAGCTTTATTTAGGTACAAGGCTCAAGGAAGGAGCATCAGTCTCTAACACAAAACTCATCATCCAAAGTCTGGCTGTGAAGCTTTAACGTATCAGACCAACTTCACAATGCAGAGAACAGTCAGCCCTGGCAATCCAAGCATCAGTGCTTTAAACATTCCCCATTTTCTGCAAAGAATTGAGACCTCAAGTCAAACAAATACGCTGTGTTAAGTCTATGAATGCTGATTTTTCTTTTAAGATGCAATTACCTGCAGGTGGCTTTCAGTGCCTCCTGGTTTGCCAGCCTGAATCCCAGCAAAAACCCAACTTGGGCAGACAGCTGAGTGCAGGTTTCTGATGGCTGCTCAGGGGTCCATGGTGATTGCATGTGGTCATTGAAGATTTTGCCTTTATATTTATAAAAAAGCATAAAATACATACATACATATATATATATATATATGTATATGTATATAATATAAATATACACAAGGTATTTGTTTGCAATATAGAGCACACATATAGCAGACAGAACATTGTCATTCTGCAAGGGGAAATGATTTCCTTAAACAATGAAGAAATACTTTTGGTTATTTTTAAACAAAATAAAGTTTTCCTGAGCAATTCCAGCATGCCAAACCCACAGCAAGCGTACTCTTAGTGCTGAGGAAAGTGTGTGCTGAAAAGACTGAATGACTGAGTGTCAGCATGAAAGGAAAACAGTGGCTGACAGTGAGTGAGTGGGAGATTGGGCTGTCACATCAAGGGGGAAATCAGTGCATGGAAACAAAAATGAAGTAACATTTTACCAGCTGGTTGGGTAACTTATAATGATGTTCAGCTTTTGGACACAATGCCTTAAGCAGACTGCTGATGTGAGAGGAGCCCCAGCAAAGATCTGCCAAGTCATATGTATTATTAGGTGTTCACACAGATTTCAGTGGGTGCAGGGAGAAAGGAGAGGTGGAAAAAAGAAAATGCAGTAAAAGGTGCTAGTACTCTGACACCATGATCTCTGGGAAATTATGCCCCTTGGAGAGGAGCAGGACCAAGGAAATATGACAGGACAACCACAATTGCATTTGTACTCAGTCACTACTCTTGTAAGAAATGATTGCTGGCAAAAAGTGAGCAGCTTAAAGCAAAATCTGAATTCTAGAGATTTTCTTCCTCTTGTTATTTTGCTTCCCAAGGACCCAATTATCTGGCTCATGGAAAGAGATGCTTATACATTCACCAGATCAGGTGTGTTTGTGCAGAAGCTGAACCCCCTTCTCCTGCAGTGATTTTCACCTGCTGGAAGGGAGAGTGCTTTGTGACCTCTGCAAAGGAGAGCTCTGCCAGCCTGGTGCTCTTATTCTCTTTGTTTAACAGCTACATGTGTACCTGCAGGAGGCTCAGCTCATGCCTTGTTAGCAGAACACTGGAGAGGTTCCTCTCTGTGCCCCAGCATTGCTCCGGTCGTTCCTTTGAGTTGTGCAGGAGGGCAGGGGCAGCCTGGGCAGCAGCTTCCCTTACAGCAGCTCAGCTGTATAAAACAATTTCATGCCTTAGGTTGGGCTCTAAAAGAGATGTGAGTCTGGAGTAAAACAGAGGTCTGGATTTAGGTTTGGATTAATTTCCCAGATTTCTGGAGAATTCACGCTATTATGGCTGGTCATTTCTCTTTACTCTTGCAGGCTTTGGAGGGAGTGAAAGCCCTGCAGCTCAGGGGTGCAGCTTTTGCTGCTTGGGCTCCTCTCTGTGCCTTCAGGCTGGGCAGGAGCTGGCACCCTCAGTTTCCTCCATCCATCCAAGGAACATGGGAAGGTTCACTGCAAATTTTTTAAACCTTTAAAACAAACTGGTCCTATTAAAACTCCCAATTTAAAATACCTGTGTGCTCCATGTGCGTCCTAAACTGGAAATAAAGCACCATATGGGCTTGCTTGCCCTCATCCTCACAATCTTTGTGGAGTTTTTTGTATGGATTTTTTAGGTTGTTTTCCTTGTGGTTTTTTTCCTAATTTTTAAAACTGTCATTGTGTCCAGAAGTCTTATCTCCAAAGTGAGCTCACGTTTTGTGGGCTAACAGGTTACTTTAGTCAATTATGCCTATATGACGGTGATGTTAATTAAAGAACGTATTTTGAAGTTATGGTGAATTTGTTCAAGAAATAATGTTACCCACCTGAGATATTTGTGCTTGAAAGGTATCACTACAGACAGAAAGAAAAGTGTGAACTGGCTGCTTAGGCTGATGTTTTCATACTTTTGTCCTTGAATGTTAGAAGTAAATGCATGTGAGCATTGAGCTGTATAAAATTGAGCTCTATTTTATCATTTGAATCCATACTTCACTTCCAATTAGCTTTCTCTCTGTGCTTATTTTGACTGACCTCTTCTTATTTGCATTAAAAGCTCATGAGTAATTTCCATTTCTGAGGACCTTTGCTGGTGTGCCCCTTGCTGTGGCCTTGCCAGGGTGATGCACTCACCGGGCTCCAGGCAGGAGCAGAGCCTGGCCAGGAGCTCCCAGAGAAACAGAGGAGCTGCTGAGGAAATAATGGGGCTGCTCAGCAGAAAACGCTCTGACTGAAGTGCAAGTTGTATTTGATATTAAAGATCCACCATCCTGATGGTACATGAAATAAAGGAGGGGTACGAAGTGCTCTTTCTTCTAATCTTTCCCTTTGAAGCATTTGCATGCATAAAAATGATCATTTTGGGAAAAAAAGCATGTTTGAAAGCCAAAATGTACTAATGTGGTGCTTTTCAAACCAAATTACTTGGTGTGCTTTTGCAAAACATTGATGAAGTGTCTCTGACATGAGAGAGAATGCAATGGTTTTGAAAGACTCTGTTTCCTTTTTATCCTACGGAAATACTCTGGACGGATTCCCTGCTGCTGGCTCCTCATGAAGTGGCAGTCCTGGCTGAAGGAACCTTTCTTCCCGTGGTGCTGGAGCCTTTGGTCAGTGCAGGTGGGGAATGATTGCCCAAATTGGCTCCTGCAGCTCCTGAGCATCGTCCTGCCCGTGCCCTGAGCTCACAGACGGGGCCGGGCCAGCGCTCCCCTGCCCTCCCTGGGGCCAGGAGCTGCTCCCTGCAGCTTCTCCTTTGTTTTATTCCCAGACCCACAGAACAGACCTTGGTGTCACATTTAGAACGTTTGGATCCTTTCCACATAAACACTTCAAGAGCCCGTGAAATAAAATTGCCTTGCACGTGTTCTGAACAAACAAAAAAAGGGATATGCTGAACAAAAAATGGGGGAGCTGGCCAGTGGGATGGCTGGGCATCAGCCAGGGGGTGGGATTACATTGGGCACCACTTGTTTGGTGCATGCTTTTATCATTATTATTGGTTTTCCTTCCTTTTCTGACCTATTAAACTAGAAAACCATTTCACCTTTTTCCCAATTCTCTCTGTGTATGGCTGCTGCCAGGTTAAACCACAGCACTAATTAGTGCTGTTGCTGAAAAAGCTCCTTCTTAACGACCCTGAAAGTGGTGTGGGACAAAATGCAGACCAGAAAGTGTCTTCTGGAGAAAAGATCAAAAAGTCAAATTTTTTAAATAAAACTCATTATTTTTTCTTCTGTTTTTTCCAATTTTTTTATATGATTTCACAGCCTGCTAATACAGCAAAGTTGGCTGTTACATGTCAAATCACGCCAGCACTTCCAATCATCTCCCATGCTGTAATCCCAGTAGTGTATTTCATTTTTATTTACTTTAAACCTTGTAGGCAGATGAACATTACTTTTTATATTCAGCTCAGAAGAACTGTTGTACATTACCAAGAAATATTTTTATGCTGTGATTAATGGTGTTACTAGAAAGCAATGCTATTCCTGCCACATCATACAGTCAGGTCAAACAAGAAACATAAACAATTAAATTAAAAAAAACTGTTTCAAATTACCTCAATCTTAATCTGGGGGGATTGGTTTTTATCATTTTTATTTCAATGTCTTTTCCTTTACAAGGAATTTGGAAAATTAACTGGGTTTTAATTCCAACCAGCAAGACACACTTTGGACTGAAATCAAATCTGGATAAGCATGTCAGGAAAAGCTGAAACCTAAGCTCTGTGTGCCATCATAAAACTTTTTGCTGCAGCTTCTAATCAGGTGAGACTCCAACTAAAATTGATAGAAATCTTGCCTGTGGAATTTTGGCCTTGAAAGTGAGCTGTAAACTAAAAAAATTAAGAAAAAAAAAAGGGGGACTCACTGCCAGAAAAACCTCAAGAAAATATTAATGATGTACAACAGTTCATGTCTTAAGAGGTAATGCAATGTTGAAGGGAATAAAAACTTTAATAGCATAATTTTACAGGAGTAGATGTTGAAATTCTGATGTTTTAGGGAATCAAGAAAATAACACTGTGGCAATTAGGAGTTCAACCCACAAGGATATGTCTTTTAAGGATACTTTCAAGGATCAGTTGATGAGTTTGTACATTCTGGTGTCCTTTTAAAGGAGCTGCATGATCGGGGGAAGTGTTTTGGGAATTGATGCAAGCCAAGCTATACTGCACCATAAATTACAATCAGTGGTAATTATCTGCTTAGGATATTTATCTAATTCTACGTCCTGCAACTCAGTATTCTCCTCTGTGCAAAAATACCCACTGTTCATTGAGCAAGGAGTTCTTTGTGTCTTTTGACTCTTCTAAGGAAAGTTGTTTCAGGAATGTTTTGAAATCTGTCCATCATGTAGAGATGAGCTTCATGTGCAACCACTTGTTTCAACTACAGCTATCAAAAAAGAGTTAAACCCCCCTTACCTGCTCTGGGACAGAAATGCTCTTCTAGAGTAGTTAATTCCAACAAGTGTCAACTGACAAATGATCTCATGAATCAGAGGGATCTATGGAGACATCGGTGTGGAAATTGCAAGAGGATTTATCAGCGATAAAAGTCTTCTTATTGTGCAATTCAGAGTTCCCTCTGGGAGTCCAGACTTTAGAACTTGTGTCCAGGAGTTTAGGACTTGTGGAGTTAAACCCTGTGCTCTTCCCTTGCCCCCATGACTCGCAGCAAGGCTCAGCTCCCTCTCCCTGAGGCAGGGCTGCTCCAAAACACCTCAGGGTGACTTGGGATAAAAGAAGTCCAGTGAACTCCATTTTCAAACCACTGGAGGAAATTGGTCAACGCAGACTGCATCCCAAATGATTGTTTGTCTAATTTAAGTCTGAATTAAGGAAAGCATAGGTAAAGGTAAGTTATTAAAAAAGAAGGAAGATAAAGCAAAAGGCAAAATATGCATCTGCAAAAGCTATTCCACTTGTGTGTATAAATCAGGAGACTGTGTGCTCAAGTGGAGAATTAAGCTGAGTTGCCTGCTGTCATGCATTTAAATTAAGCAGGATTCTAATGGCTTTTTTAAAATCTGGCCCTAAGTGTGTTTGGTTTTGTTTTTTTTTTCTCTCAGGGAAGAGATCACCTAATCAAAATAGTGCTTAGGAAGGAAGAACAACTCAATACTGAACTCGAGTGAGGAGCTCTAGCTCTGATAAAGACTGCACTGCCCAGGGAAGATTTGTTGCTGTTGGTAAAAGCCTGAAGAGGCTCTTTGCAGCCAAGCTGGGAGCAGAGAGGAACCATCCCAAGTGCTAATGGGATGTGTGGTGTTCCTGTCCTTGGGACAGCTGCTGATTGAGGGGCTGCTCTCAGTTTTTGTGCTCTCTGCCTTCCCTTGTGTAGCTGTGCAGAGGTTTTGGTCCAGGTGAGCCCCTGGCTGTCAGCTCAGCAGTGCTCAGGCACAGGATCTCTCCCTGTCAATGCCTCACTGCCACGCAGGGTTCTGTAGAATTCCTCTCCTTTGATCTTTTGAACCACGCTCTAAAACAGGCGGCAGAAATTTCCTAGAAAGTTTTGACCTAATTTCTTGTCCTGTGAAAAGAGAGGCTGGTGTTGAATCAGCTGCTTGGAGGCAGGGAAGGGAAGAGCCTTTCCCCATCCCTGGAGCAGGAGGTCATGCTCCAAGCACGGCTCTGGGGCTCAGCTCTCTCATCTCCCCCTTTCCAGCAGTGCTTCTCTACCTCAACACCTCATTTTGCCTCTTTGTCAAAACATCTTTCTCTAAACATGAGCTTTCTGTGTGAGCTGGACACACAGAGCATGGGCAAAGTATTTCTGGTACAAAGCACCAGAGCCTTTTGCCTGCTGTTGTTGTACCCTACAGCTGAAAATCAAAGGGAGCACTGCACTTGTCCTGCAGAGATCAATTGCTAGCAGGGACTTTAAAAGTGAATTCAGTCTAATTGCTGCATTTTTGAGCTTTACAGAATGGCTAATTTCACTTGACTATTGGGAGGTGAGGTTAAGGTTTTTAGTTCTGCAATTAGGAGACCTGTCTGCACTGTCTCTGGGAAGGATCTGGCTAAAAAGCAAATCTGAAATTCTACCTGTGTTCTCTTTGCCTGCCGTTTTTTGTTCCTAGAATTTACTGTCTGCTGCAGCTGGAGATGCTCTGGCAGCTGGAGAGGCAGAGGATGAAGGGAAGGCAGAGGTGCTGAGCCCATGCTGTCTGCATGTTTATGAGTGCACTTGGGAGAGAAGCAGGAATCTGAAAAACCTGTCCTGGACACTTTGGGTGGTGACTGAAGTGCTGGGCCAAGTGGGACATGGAGGGGAGGCAGTCCTGGGAGTCACAACAACTCCTGAAGGCCACGGGTGTTTTAGAAAGGGATGCAAGGTGTCCCAGTGTTCCTGATTCTGAGCAAATCAGCTCCTGAGCAATCTCCTTTGATTTACCCTGCAGCTATGTCCTGGGCTGAACTAATCTACTGCACAACTGTATTGTCTACAGCACAGAGCACCAGCTGGTAAATCAAACCATTATTTCAACTTCCCTTCATTATTTTTCCTCTTTATTCCTGCTGCCTTTCCCAGTGCAGAGCTGGGAATCTGTGGCCAGGTAAACAGAGCCCTCTGCACCTCTGCTGTGGAATGATCTCTTGGAGCCTGCATGTGTGATCAGCATCTTCAGCCTTTCTCAGCCTCCTGTGTGGCTACACCTATTTATACCCTGTTAGCAGCTTTATATCCTTCACATGAGGAGTTCAAGGCCTGCTAATCTTGCATCATTTGTAGTCCTGTCTAAATTCTGATCTTTACAGCCGCTGCTCTAGAAATGAAAAGATTAATCAAATGCCAGAAGATTACTAGAGCTTCAAACCAGTCAAAATCTGACTGGGAAAACATGTTAATCACTTCTCACTTAACCTGAGCACATACTGCACCCTGTATTTCTCCTCCTGCTCTTGTCACTGATGTTCTGTATAATGAGCAGCTCTGGCTGACAGATGCAGAAGAAATTATAGTGCTTTTTGCCTTCTTTTTTTACCAGATATCTCTGTGTTGGTGCTTTAGATACTCTTCAGGCAATCCTGCTCCAGCCTACATACAGAAAAGGCAAGATCTCCCCACCAAAATTCACAGGTAGAAATACAATTGCAGAGAATTATAGAACCATTTGTAGGGTTTACAAAGTATTGCAGAAAAGTAGTAAATAAGTCAGAGAGTAAGGATAAGCTACACTATTCAACAACTCATTTCTTGTATTTTAGTAAATTGAACGTAAATCTGTTTCAGCAATAAGCAAAATTTGTTTCAAGTGTTTTAGTATAAATGCATTTACTTTAACAGAAAAAAAAAACCCCTTCACCTTTATTGCCATTTTGAGCATGTGAATAAAAAAAGGCAGCACTTTTCAAACACCTGATTTTTTCAGCAGCACCCAGTGAATTAGTCCTGCTGCAGTTGACAGGATGGCTGCAAAACTGCCCAGATACAGTGCTGAACTCAGAGAATATGCTGGTACCCCCTTTGGGCAGCAGAGCCACACCAGGAAAGGACAAAGAAACAGAAGTTTGAGGCGTTTTTGCTCTTCAGGAACTTGTGCATGTCCCACAGTAGCACAGATCAGTCCATGCACAGTGCCTGACACTGATATCTGACTGTATCCCAATGTACACTCAATATACAGATAGATCCTCTCTTCTGAATTGTGTCTAAAGACACAATTGGCAGGAGGTTAAAGAGGAAAAGATATTTATTCTGCTGTTGTTTCCATCAGGTTAACTGCTGATACAATCAGTGTTGGTTTTTATTTTCTTTTTCTGCTTTTAAATTTATAGAATGACTCCATTCCCCAGCACACCTTGTTGATTTGGTCTGGAAAGAGAGAAGTTCCCTTCACACAGCTCACACACAGCTCAGGTGAGTTTAATGGGCTTCATTTTCTTCTTCACTTTTTGAGTGATTTTATAATGGGAGCTGTTCTCTCTTGTGGTCCTCTAAGACTATTGATATTTCACTGCTGGGGACCAGAGGAGTGTCTATAACTGTGGCTGCAGCTCCTGTAAAACATGCAGGTTCTTACTGTGTGGTGGGTGGACTTGGGAAAATACTCATTTTGTGATGGGACTGTGTCTAACACCTCTGGATACAATGGTGCTCAAAAATACTTGGGCTTACCATTATTATAAATAATAGGAATTTCTGTGATTGTGTTATCCAAGTAAGTGCAAGGAGAAACATTAGAATGTAGAAGACAGAAAAGTGATGAACAGAAAACCATTTTATTGTAATGAAAATAATTTCTTGTGCTGCTTTTTTCTACTGCAATAAGGGCAGGACTGTGTATGCATAAATCACAGCCTTATAAGTATAAAGTAAGGGTATGAAAAAAACCTAAGATCAGACTTTTTGGAAAAGAGTCTGTAGGATGGCAAAAATATTCATTGACTTACAGGAAACAATAAAGTGTCCCAAAGAAAATATAGGATCCAATTGATTTTATGTGCCACCATTTGCAATCTATAAATACCCCGTGGCAAACTCAGAAGATCTCAGTTTATTTGTGACTGGGAAATGGAGACCAAAAGCAGCCTCATATATAAATACAATGGATTTCACAGCCCCAGGATTTATTGTGTCTCCTTCAGCAATGGGGGTTACACACTGAAACAAAGCTGAGCCATAATGGGAAACCTGTCCTGCTTGGGATTTATGAATTTATAAAGGATATAGCCAGTTTTGCTGTGTGATTCAGCAGTAAATCACTGCCTGTGGGTGCCAGAGCTTGCCTCAAGTGGGAAGGTGCTCACGGAAGGACACAGCACAATTCCCTAGCAGCCACTGGCACCAAATGGGAATGAAGGGAAGGGTGAGCAGAGAACCTGCCCCAAATCCAAAGTGCTCACTGCAGCACAGAGTAGCCAGCACCGGAAAGATAAAACTTCTCAGCCAGCATTTGGAGAGTTTTTTAATTAGGAAATATTTTCTGTCAGGCTTGTATTTAACTTTGTTTGCCTCATCCTTTCCTCACCTTTTGCTCACTGTCTGTGTGTGAGTAGATTAGGACAGGGCACAGCTCCATGCATGTTTTATTTACCTGCAAATTTAGGCTTCCATTGCTTTATCTCTGTGTTATATGACACACAGTGTTTGATGATGTGCTGCAGCACCTGTGAAAGGTTTTCCTTTTCATAATTGCAGCTGATATATTCAATTTTCTAAGGGGAGTGGAATGTGTAATGGAAAGAGAGGTTTCCATCCCCAGTCTGACTGTGGCAGGAAGGTTCTGCTCTCATCCTTGCAGAGGATGTGCCTGTTGAGAGACAAGTTTGTGAACAGCAGGCACAGTGCTGTGCTGAGGCTCAGATGGGATCAGACTGTGTATCAGACTTCAAATGGGGCATAATCAGGCATTTCAGACTGCTGCTCATGCTCCTGGAGGATTGGCCTGATTTTCAAATGTACCAGGCAATCAACTGCCCCTCACTGATTTCAGTGGGAAGTAGTCAGCCCTCAATGCATCAGAAAAATTGGGCTGGTTACCTAGAAACCTGCATATGGTTTTCAAATCTTTACTCTGGGGGTTGTTTTGTTTTGGTAGCTTGTTTTAATTGCTGGAACTAGCCTCTGTTTTCCTCTGCTGCATATGCTTTTCATATGCTTTTGCTTACTCTGCAAATAGTGGCTTTTTTGGCACACTCAGCCCTTGAAGTGCAGTTGATTAATACATTTTATCTTTTCTAGATCTCTCTTGGAGAAGATGTAAAAGTTGCATCTAAGAGGAGTTAAGGAGTTTGGTTTTGGTAATCAAAAGATGGCTTGCCCTCTCCTCTGTTTCTCCACATTTTCCAGTTAATTTTGCTGAACTGGGAATCTTGCTTTGGGTCTCAGCTGACAGAGACCCTCTGCCACTGACACAATTTATAATCACTGATGTCCACAGGTGACAATTCCTTCTCCCCCTTTGGTACAACAGGTCCTCTGCATGTTGTGATTCAGCCAAATGCCTGCTGTCCCCTCTCATCCCAGGCAAAATGACCTGCAGGAAGAAAGAGGAGAGGGCAGTAACAATGATCTGTGAGCAAAAGCAGAGTTTCAGCAGAGGAAGGAAAAGTCTCAGCTCTGATGGTCACCATCCCATAGGTAAAGGGCTCTATGCCTCTTGTCCTCTGCCTCCTCCTCCATAAGAGCAAGACAAAAGGGTGCAAATTTTGCAACAAAGAAAGTATAACTTGGATACTAGGGATGTTTCTTGCTTGTTTGGGGTTGAGAGACCTGCAAAGTGCTGGAGCAAGGTTGTGGAGGTTTTGGAGGAGCAGTTGAACAAGCAGATTTTGGAACCACAGGGTGTTGTTTGAGCCATTGCAGACTGAGGGAAGTTCCATCCAGGGAACTGCAGTTAAGGAGGGCCCACAGGGGGCTGCAGCTCCCATGGGAGGATGTGTGGGTTGTCCTGAGCAGAGCAGAGGCTGAGAAGTGCAGCTCTGGAAGCAGGTCCCTAGAGGAAGGATGGCAAAAGGAGGGGACCATTCCCTTGCAGGTGTGACTGGAGCTGTGATGACTCTCACAGCCAGGTGCTGCTTTCCTTCCATCTGGCACTGGGAATGTCCCGCTCCTTTGATTGACATGTGTCAAATAATCCACAGGCTGGAAGGAGAGGGAGCATCCAGGGCTGCTTGTCCTGCCTCTGCAATGTTCTTGCCTAATCTCACGAGTCCTTTCCCAGCTCTCAGCAGCACCATCCACCAAGGCAGCACAGTGCCGCTGAAACTTTGGAAAACAGCTGGAGCTTGCAGGTATTTTCAAACCAAAGATCCAAAGAGAACCCAGTAGCTTGTTACATGTTTTTGTAATCAAAACAGTGGAACAGGCTCACAAACAGCCCTTCCTAAGGGCTTTGTGAGGGTCAGAGGTCCTGTTCCTCTTCTCTCAGTCTTACAGCTCTCCACAGCTTTCACCAGAGACTGGGACAAAGAGTGGTTTTAGGTAAAACTCCCTATGCCAGGCAGCAGCATGGGGCATGCCCAGGAGCAGAGCACAAAAGGGATCCCTGCCAGGTCCCATCTCCCCAGGGCACCTCAGCTGCTTCCAAACCTCTGTTCAGAGCCCTGAGCAGAGGCTTTGTGCAGCCATTGTGACAGTAATGCTGTGAGAGATGCTGCTGATACCAGTCTGAGACAGGAAACATGTAAGGAATTAGAAACAGACTCCCCTGAAAGAAGCAAGACAACAGGATATATTACAATATCAAAATGTGCTTGACAGGTGGAATTTATATATCACAGAGTGAAAGAAGCTGTTTGGTGAGTGATACATTTCATATTAAAATATATAAATCATTCACTTGGAGAAGAATTGGACTCTGTGGGCAAGTAGCTTAGCTGCTGCATCTGACATGCTGCCTGTTAAAACAGATATATTCATTTATGAATCTGATAATCATTACCTACTTTTTGTATTTATTCCATAGTAAAATTCAGAGTTAGATGCATCTGTCACAGCATCTGACAATACTCTGTGTCTGTTACTGGCTTGATTATGTTATTCCAGTGTTGCAGGATAGTTAATAGTCCCTAGTTAATCAGAGTATCTATTGATTAATATATATTCCCATTAAGGTAAATATAAATCATAATAAATTAGATAATATAACCATAATAAACCTGCTGTATCCAGTATGTAACACACTAAATCAAAATTAGCAATTACTAATTGAAATTACATCCCCTAGTATAGCATTACATAAATCAAAGGCATTTCTCTAAAATCCATGCATCATTCAGAAGATTAATCCTCTGGCAACTGTAAATGTTTTTCTACTCCATTCATTTGGCTGAGCAGGATAATGGTAATAGCCTTGAGGTTAAGTACACAGCACTGTGTTAGAGCTGGCTGTGGCCACAGGTGCCCCTCTTGCCCATCCCAATGCACCCATGGCACTGCACCCACCACCAGCTCCCAGGGCTGAGGGGAAATTGTCTCTGCAACGTGCTTGGAAGGTTTCTGCCCTGTGGAAGGATCCTTTTGGGACACAAAACAAAAGGCACAAAAACTAAATGCTCACCTGGAAGAAACATCAGGGACTTGGGTGATCCCAAACCCACTGGGGTTTTCCTTTTCTTTACTTTCTGCTTGGAACTTAAAAGACTTGAGAGGGGTGTTTTGAATTTCATCTCCACCATGCCAGGGAGTGGAAGGGAGCACCAAGAGGAGCTGCTGTGCCCTGAGAGGGCAAGGCAGGCACTGAACAGCTCAGCATGGACCCAACAGCCTGGCGCGGACAGGCCTGAGTGGGGAATGCTGCCAGGGTCCCTGGAGGGGATCTAGAGAGAAATACCCTTTATGAATGGTTTTGGACTGTATTTCTGTGGGGATCACCCCTGCCCTGTCCGTAAGGGTCTGGAGAAGCTCCACCCTGCCGCCCAAGCAGTGGGGGAAACACTGATGGCCCTGGGGTGAGCACGGGGTGAGGAGGTGCAGGTGAGACAGCCCGAGCTCCCTTCACTTGCAGCAGCCTCACAAAATGTCCTCACCACGCTCAGAAACCAACTGGAGGTTACACAAACCTCTCCTGCTTACTTTGCATTTTCAAAGCAGAGGACTGGGCACCACTCCAAGCCCATAATCCATGTGAGGGCATGTCACAACAAATAGGAAAGGGATAATTAGAATTTTATGAAGTGGCTCTCTATAATGTTACCTACTGTTTACTTACCAACAATTTTAAATTTAGCAACTGATGCAATTTTAATACCAATTAAAAAAAAACCCTCTAAGAAGCTCATGTATGCTCATAGTTATGTGTGTTTTTAAAATAATCCCATTTCCCCAGTGGGACCAGTGTGTGTGCACGTGTGTGTGTCTGCTCATAAAATGGTACTGAAAAGTATGAGAGCATAGGAATGTGGCTTAGCAGACAATAACTCTTGATTTCATTGTTTCAAGTCTTGTGTTTTTTCTAAAAGTCAAGGAAAGTCCAGTTCACTGCAGAGAACAGAAGAGAATGAGCCATTCCTGGGCTTTCAGCAGTGCGGGAGAAGATCTTCATAAGAGGTAAATCTAAGAGCAGCACGAGATGGAATGATTCCTTCATTGTGTTTGATCACAGCTGTGTAACTTAGCTAGAGTGGTTTTCTTTTACCCCAGGCAGGACACTATTTCAGTGGTATCTCACACCACTACATGGAGTCCAGAGACAGTAATTTGACATATCGTTTGGAAAAAACCAGTGCTTTAGCAAGGCAGTACGTTTTACATTATTGATTTGTTGTAGCTAATAGAGCTGCATGGATATCCTTATCCATGGGCTGATCTGAGAGTATTAATCTACTCACACAAAGATTTGTGTTAAAAGCCAACACAGAGAAAGTAGCTCAGCTCTGGAGCAATTTTTGATACCTGATCACCACTGAGGCTCCCAGTGCACAAACAGAGCCACAAGGCAGGGGCAGGGCAGCCTCTGCTGTGTCCTGCCAGGAAATCACCCCCTTCTTCCAGCCTTGGCACAGCTGGACCTGGGCACTGCTCTCTGCTTCTGACAGCACTTGCAGGGCCATGGTTTGAGGAGGAAGACAGGGAAATCCTGTGTCAGACAGAAGGGCTGTAAATCATGGGCTAAATTATCCCTGAGCATAACCGGGCAGGGATATGGAACAATTCAGCCTGCCTGATTCAGCTTCAGGTATTTAAATCCAGTTCTCCCACCTGTGAGAACACTGCCCTGCAAAGTGTTTGCCCTGCTCTCAGAATTTCTCTGTGCTTTCTCCCTGCTGTGGCAGGAGTGTGGGCAGCTCTGCATCACCTGTGTGGGCATCTCTGGTGTGCCAGAGTTAAGGCTGGGTGGTTTAAGGAGTTGACTTGTGCTAAAGGTAACCCCATCAGACATCATCAAGGTCCAGTCTGTTCATGTGAAAAGCCACTGGGTTATGTGCAGAATCTGACAGCATTGCTTCATAGTGCCCATCCTTAATATGTGTAATAGGTTCTCACTCTGTGGACAGGGTGAATGGTGAAATGGATTCAGGTCTTTTTATTTTCTTTTTAGCTTGTTATTATCTAGAGGGAAAAAAACACTAATTACTAGAAGCTAATAGCTAGTGTGTTACTTATCCTCTTAATTAGTACCCTAATTATTAAGTGTGGTGATAACCACCAGTTAGAACATATTTGCTTTTTAAGACTTTGTTTATCTGTCTTCTCACTCCCTCTTTTTAATGACACTGATACCAGCAGAGTTGGTGGAAAGGGAATGGCAGTGATTTCCCCTTGGGAAGTGAGTCATTTTGAGTCTCCTGAACACTGTTATGATTTTCATTCTGTTGTAAAATGCTTTTCACCTTTGAACTGCTGGCTTGTGTTAGATTCTGGTATTAAAGTAATAACATTCAGAGCTGTGAGGATGAACTCAGGGCAGCAGAAAAGGTCACCCCAGCAGCACAGGAGCTCACTCAGCTTCAGCCCTGGGGGAGGCTGGAAGGAACAGCACAATCCTCAGCTGCCCATCCCAAATTTCCTGGGGTGTTCAGTGAAGGATTGCCCATTGCACCTGTCTGAAGTTGTGGTGTCAGGCTGGGATGGGGCTCCACTGACCATGTCCTGCTCTCCATCCTCTGGAGTGGGAGGATGGGATTTCTGGGTGCTGCCACCCCCTGTGTCTGCTCTGAGCCCAGCACCCACTGCCACAGCAGGTGTCTGTTCCAAGTTCATCCTTGCTCAAGTGAAATGCCAGGCAACTACGTGTGAACTCTTAATAAAAGAGTTGTTTAAGTAGAGAATTAAGTGCAAATACCTGCCAAAAATCCTGTATTGAGGTGATTGGTATAGATGGGCCACTGCCAGAAGTTGTAATAATACAGCATTTTTATGGAGTCTTACTAACTTTTTCCAGGGAGTGGCACATTGGAAATTACTGAACCCAGTGATTTAAGATGTGTGGCAGAAGGGAAGAAAGTTCTCTTGATTTCTGAGCACAGTGTATGGCTGGGCATGAGCTGGAGGTGCTGCAGCCCACAGAAAGGTGCTCTCCTAGCTGTAAAATCTAATGGAAGGAGCAAGACATCCCTGCTCCTTCTGCCCTTGATTCTTGGCAGCTGGGATTACAAAGTGCTGAAGGGATGTGGATTAGCTGTGTTAGCTGTATGTGCAGGCACTGCTCCTGTGGCCTCATTAGCATTCACCATGCTCACACTGATTTGACATTGTTTCTGCCCCAAGGAGCCTGAAGCCTAAAGGCAACACCCCGTGACCATCTGAAATCTGAACATTTCAAGGAAAGCTCTGAAGGAAGGATTCATGAGACTGAGAGCAAATACATTTCTGTTGCCTTGTCAGAAGCAGGGAGCAGGCAAGGAACAAACAACTGGAGCGGAGGAGAAGAACAGTCAGAGAGTCCCAATGGCTGTCAGCTTGATTCCAGCCCTGTCCCCCCTGACAGAGCCTTTGTCAGGGCAGGCTTTGCTGATTTACACTGATCTAAGTGAGAACATCCTCCATGCTTTTATCCAACACTGCACAGCTTTTATCCAGCTGTGCTGCAGTGGTTTTAACTCCCTGCTCCTTTTGCCTTTTTGGGTGCACAGGGAGGAACAAGGAGCAGCACGGCCAGGCAGGATGGGCAGGGAGCTGCTGCTGCTTCTCCATGCAGGAACACACTTGGAAGGGCTGCAGGGGTTCCTCTGTGCTCCTGAACACCACCTGAAGCTGGCCCCAGGTTTTTCTGAGCAGTGATGACCTTCCATGAAAGCAGCTTTTCCTTTGGGCTGTTCTGAGCTACCACAAGCACTTGGCTTGTGCTGGGAAGTGCAGGTTTTCCATCACACGGACATTTTCTTGTTCCCTTCTGATTTTTAGCTGTAAGCTCTGTTATTGGCAGTAGAAAATTTTGGTTTCCTTGAGAGACACTCAGCCTGGGCTGGATGGGGGTTTCTTAGTGGAAAAAAACATGATCAGCACCTTCTGATTCCAATTCCTGGAAGTACTGCAGGAGACAACAGGCTTCAAAAGCAGCTCCCTTTTCTGGGCTGGTTTATAAATGTCTCTGTAGCTACACTCATAGCATAGCATGTTCTCTTTTTTTCCCCTTTTTTTTTTCAGCTTTCTTCTGCTGGAGCAGTGCTGCAGCAAGAGATGGAGAAGAAGAAAAGCTGTTTGTCTTGAGGGTTTGGCTCCTGCTGTCAGGGTCCCACCACTCAGAGGGGACCCAGCTCTCTGAGCACTGGTGTCACTTGAAGCTCACCAAGAGTCAGCAAAGTGTTTTGTAGGGTCACCACGTGTCCCAGTGCCAGATAAATTCCATTTGTCCATCTTGCCTGGGAGGCTGGGCTCCCCTGGAGTCTCCCACACCTCTTTATTATGAATTCTTACAGACTTCTCCACTCCTGCCTGCAGAAGTGGAGAAGTCTGTAAGAATTGGCTTTCAAATCTGGCTTTTTTGCATCCATGAAAGAGTTTCTGTGCAGTGATCAGAGGAGCTTTCAGCACAATTTATTTATTATCATGCTCTAATACAACACTTTCTTAAAACATTATGTACCCTGATAGGAAAATGTGTGATCACTTAAAATTGAAAGCTGCCTGTTGCTGTTAGAGCATTTAAAAAAAATTAATGATTGCTGGGGTGGGGACTCACAGCACAGTGCTTTCTAATTTTGTGTTCATTTTATGCTTTTTTAGCACAAAAAATTGTGTGCAACTGTAATATGTTGGCTCACACAGAATTAGATGTGCTGAAGCTGCCACCTGATGTTTCCTGATGTTGCCACACTCCAGGCCCCTGCGTGACATCTGTCTCTGAGCCTTTCTTGTCACTGTCCTTATAAATGGGATCATTTATAGAATATAAGGGATAGAGAGCCGTTCCAGGTGTGATCTGCTCAGAGTTGCCTCAGGTTTCATAATTATTTACAATAATGGCCCATGGACAGGAGATAGTTGCTGTGTGGAAATGCCAGGAGAGTAATTTCTGGAGTTGTGCTGCTCTGTGCATTCAGCATTGCCTGGGAAGGAGCCTCTATTGGCACAATTCCCTTTCACAGGGCTCTTGCCCTTACTGGCCACTGGCAGAAGTGAGTTCACAGATTTCTGTACTTTTGCACTGGGTTTCTTTCCCTCTGAGCCTGAGAGGTGCAAGGAAATAAAATCATAAAATTGTTCCAGCAGCAGGAGTCCAGTGAATAGGTAATTGTCACACAATGTAAAGGTGTTTGAAAGAGTGGAGGAAAAAATAATCTAAATGTTCTCCTTTTACTGGGCAAATGTATTATTATTTATGAATAATTTTTGCTGTTGAAGGGAAGTGTAAGATACAATCAGAGAGACCATAAAAATGAAATGTATAAAGTGTTATTTACATTATATTGGAGAAGAAGGAATCACTGGCAGGAAAATGCTGGTTTATTTAAATACAAAATCAGGTTATTCAGAATTGCATTGTTAGATTAACTGCTGTAGAAAATGCAGTCCATAATTCTTCCTGCAGTAGAAATATGAATCCTGGTGAGCACTGCTAAGACTCTAAGTTTTGTTTGTGTCTCCACACCATGCTGGTGTCTGGGGCTGGGGCTGTATTCTGCTGCAGCAGGAGCTGAGCAAGCCCAGAGCTGAGGGAGAGGCTCTGAGTTTTCTGGAAGTTTTGCTGTCCCTACAAAGGGTGAGAGAAGCAGTGAGAGCACAGCAGCCAGTCCTGGACACCGGGGAGCATCCACAGCCCAGCCCTGGGGCAGGAGCTGGCACTGCCCTTCCTGCTGTTCTCAAAGAACAGGCCCATTTTT
This sequence comes from Melospiza melodia melodia, assembly GCF_035770615.1. Taxonomy (NCBI): domain Eukaryota; kingdom Metazoa; phylum Chordata; class Aves; order Passeriformes; family Passerellidae; genus Melospiza; species Melospiza melodia. Next base: position 16,019,053 of record NC_086203.1, read on the forward strand.
AACGAGGTTTGCTACTAATTGTCAACATTCAAAGGTTCATCATCACACCAAGGCATGAAATTGTCCCTGTAGATCCTCTCTGGGCTGCCAAGCTTGTGGAAGCGAGGTTGTGTTTGGGGTGTTTCCTACTCTGTTTATCCATTCATTGCTCGTTACAGTGCCAGAAGCTCCTTTGCATCTTGGAAGACAAAGACAGCACAAAAAGGAGAAAAACACTCCATTTCTTAGTTACCAAGATGCATTTGGAGACTGGTGTTGCTGGCCTTTGTAGGTAGATGCCTCACCTGATTTGTAGGATGGGTGATCTGTAAAGAAAGTTTTTGCCTTTGCTGTTTCTGTCTGTCAGTAGTGGAGCATGAAGAGACACAAAATGCCAAAACCTCGGATTTTTGCACTTCTATATTTTACCATAAAATTGACTGATTTCTCAGATTGGAGAGATTGGACTGTGCTGAACTGATTTGGGGCAACCCTTTACATCCATTAAAGAGATGAGCACTCAAAAGGGGGTTGTAGTGCTGGAAATTCTACCCACAAAAAGATAACTATAGCCTTGAAAAACATTTTCTCATATCTTCCTGCTGACAGAAAACCAGCCCCAGCAATGTAAGCATATCAGATCCCTGCCAAGGGAAAAGCATTGCTTAAAATCAGTTCAAACCTGCTCTTTCCACTGGGAAAGGGAGCTCCTACAGAACTGCAGACTTTGGTGGGTGCTTTCTGCTTTTCATGACAAATGACAGCTCCCAAGAAAAGGAAAAAGCCTTGGATTGGAAGTTTGGGTTTTGATAAAGATGCTGAAGTTTTGGTGAGAGCTGGAGGAAGTTTTATGTTCTGACACAGCAGGACAGAAGCACGAGGAGCAATCAAGGACTGTGCAGAATGAGGAACTGCTTTAGAAACGTCCAAAATATTTGTTTCCCTTGACAATCTGCTGCTTCCTCAATCTCTACATTGATGTGTTCAGGGGGAAATTCCAGCTGCTGCTCTGGGCTGCCTGCACCCCCCTGTGTGTGTGTGAGTGTAACCATGCCTGGGAAAAGAATAAAAGGAAAAGCACTTTTGCTTTCCATTTTAAGAGCAGTTCCTCCTCCTGAATAGTGAAATAAAGGTGGTGGATGAAAGACAGTTCTGTGTCACAACCTCCTGAGCCACAGACAGGAGATGCTCAGACCCTCTGGGTGCCCAATTTCCAATGTGAGGTTGAGTGTCACAGTCTGCAAATATCCTAAAGAAAGGTCTGGAGAGATGAGGCGTCCTGGATTTTATTCACTCAGGAAACAAGACTCCAAGTGGTCTGTATATATGGCTGCCTATAATGAAAGGTCTGCACAAAACAAATACGGCAGTACAACTCCTTTTTACCATTACAGCACCCCACACTGAACACAGACCTTGTGAATAATTGGCACAGTGATAAATCCCCAAATTGATGGTATTGCACAAAGTTTTTCACTGGGAGAGTAAACACAGGGGATGTGTTATCTGTCAGGGGTGAGAGGGGACAGGCAGGCTGAGAAGCTGGAGATCTGGAACAGCCCCTCATGTGAGCAATGTCTGCAGCCCAGGGAGAAAATGAAGCACTGCCAAGTGTTTAACAATCATTCATTTTATTCCAGCATTACTCAGGGCCTGTAACTCAGTGAAATATTGTTTGGAAAGCCAATTGTTCAAATGGGTGTGGATATAAAACCAAAGAAAAGGCTGCCCTTGGAGGCAAGGCTATAGTCCTTAGTTTCAGTTGGAAGAAAATAAATAGTAACCATTACTCTGCAGCCTTTTGAGAGCTTTTTGTGGTCTTAAGTCCATGAATGACTGTGGGGGGAATACAGAAGGAAAAGGTAACCTGCTTAAGATAAAAACAAGCTCTAAGTGGTTTCTCTTCTAATTTTGGCTCAAGACTCCTGCTGAGCCTAAAGTAAACACCATGGTATTGCTAAAAACCAAATAGGCTGTTTGGGGTTTTTTTTGCATTCATTATTTTTATTTTTAATTTTGTCTTTTTTAGATTTTTCTGGGAGCATCTGCTAGTCCCTGGCTGTATGACCTATGAGCTGCGGGATTTCTTTTGCTTTTTTAAAGCTCATTCTTTCCAGAGTTAAAAAGGTTCTGGTTACTTCAGAGACAGAAGTCAGACCTTGCTGTGTATTGTTCACAGAATGCATCCAGAACTCCTCAGGCTCAAAAGTTCCAGGACACCCCATAAAGTTCCTTGGAGGAGCTTGCTTGATGGCAGAATGCACAGGAATTAAAGGAGAAAAGGTCTGGGTGATTTGTATGGTTTGAAAATGGTGTTGGCTTACAAACTCTGGACTTAGTAATGAAAAAAAATCCTTTGAAAATCAAAAAAGAACTTGGGAAATTCAATTTAAATCAGCCTGAGAAGCCATGAATTGAGTCATCAGTACTGAAATGTGAGTCACCAGTTTGCCAAGCATGCAAAAATGTCTGTTCTGTGTTAGAGTAGGGATTAACCAACATCAGATCTGAAAAACTGGCAGGTCCTATCAATACTTCCAGATAGCACAAGTGGAGATAAATACTTAAACTGAAACCTGAAAGGAGGAAGTTGAGGCTGCTCCTCATTTTCCCCATGGACCATTGCTTTAGTTGCTCTCAAGTATAATCCTTTTCAGCACAATCAAGCTTTTCAAATTTTAATTTTTTTAACATTTAATCCACTTTGAAATTTTTCAAGATGGACTTCAAATTGAGTTTGGTTTTGCTATTCTGAGAGCAGCATGAGGAGTTCATATAATAAAAGTATTTAAAATGATTGCCAGCTTTTTTACTTTGGAGGCTTTTACAGAAACTCCAAATCACTACTTAAAAGTGCAAATATTTACATTTATAGATTAAAATCTGGCTTTAGTTTTTATTTTGCAGACCACATTTCAGAGCCAAGACATGAAAGAAATGGATTCCTGGGCTGAAGAGTCAGGTTGGTTTATTTCTTGCTAATAAATTTCTAACAATGTGCATATTTACTGTAATCCTCAAAATTAGCCTTTTCTGGAAGGTTTGGAATATCAGCTGTCAGGCTGTGCTTTAGAAATACAGTTGTGTGTTTTATTTACCCTCAGTCCAAGCAGATGCTGTGGGTGGGATCCCTGCCCATGGCAGAGGGATTGGAAATAGATGGTCTTTAAGGCCCCTTCCAGTCCAAATCATTCTGTGACTCTATTTTGAGCTCATAGAATGGCAAATTCTTAATCTTTGTGATTATTTGGGGATCATATAGTTAATTTGTTACTATTTCTATCCAAGTACTAATTTAAATGCTGAGTAGAATTATAGGAAGGTTCCTTTGTCTTTAATTTTTGGTAGCAATGGTGTGTGTGTGACAGCTCAGGTTGGAGAGTGAGTATCTAGGTGAATAAGCAAACCTGTCCTCTTCCTTTTTCTAAAATTTCCACCCATCTGACCATTTTTATCTTGGAGAAAATGGGAAGAAAGAGAAACTCTCCCCACTAAGCTTTAAAGGCTGCTGCTGAAATAACCAGCCCCACTGAGCAGAGAGTTCTGCTCAGTGAGTGGGTACATGCAAAGGTTATGAACTGAAAGGAAAAAGCAAAGTCCTAAATTGGATTGCTGGCAGCAGCTCCTCATGTTTCACTTAAGCCACTTTAGTTAAAATGACTTTCCTTTTTGTTTGCCAGGAAAAACAAGATGCTTTGTTTAAGTTCATTACCTGTAATAGTTTATGCTCTGTTTTCTGTGGCCTGGGCTCTGGGATGAGAGCATTGCTGTCTGGAATTGCCATCCTGCTCCTGTTTGGGTACAGAGCACTCAGCACTGAGCACAGACTCTCTCTGGGCTTCCCTTTGTGCCCCCTCTGTGCTTGGCTACCTCAGCAGCTGAATAGAATAGAGCAGAAATGCTTTTTTATCCTTTGCTTCTCAGTGTTAGGCACAACTGAGATGTTTCTCTCTTGGGTCATGAATGAGGTGAAACAAAAGCACCATCATGGGCTGCGCTGACCCTGCCAGGTGCCCTGCTGCCTGTAGAGGTGTAGGTGAGGGTTTTGCACCTTTCCCATGGCTGCAGGGGACAAAATGCCCAGAGTTATCACCTGCATGGACTGATGCGTCCACAGGACACAAATATTCTGCACCCTGCTTGTCCCCTGCCTGAGGCTGGCTGGTCACTGCCATGGTGGACCCCAGGCTCTTTGGGATGCTTTTTCACAAGGATTTACTCCACACCAGAACAAGATCCTTTCCTTGTAGGCAGGTCAAACCAAGATGTTGCTAAAGATCTGGGACTTGTCCCACATTGTCACTAAATCATGGCTTTTCTGAGGAGTAAAAGCATTTTTAACTCTGCTCCTGGTTTCCTTGGCCACATCTGGTTTGGCCTGGGTGCAGCCACGCTGGAGGTGTTGCTGTGGGTTCCTGCAGGGCTGTTCCTGGGGAAGCAGGGCCAGAGGCACCTCTCTGATCCCAAGGAACCCTCAGGACACAAGGGGGATCCTGCTGTTATGCATTAATCTCATTTCAGAGCAAAATAATCGAGAGGACAGAGTATGACAAGGAATGATGGAGGGTTAAAGAGCAGCCCCTGTAAAAAGGATGTGAATAACTCGAGGAAAGCACATCAAAGTGCTCTCTTGGGCTAAGAAACAGTCCAGCCTCATCCAGAAACTGTAAATAATATTGCCCCCAGGGTTCTGCTGCTCAAGCAATAATACAATAAAATCCTTTCTGCAGACCAGGGGCTGGATTTGGATGCTGGTGTTATTGCAATTTCCAGAAAGTTTAAAGTTTAAGGACTGCAAAGACAGTGGGAACTCAGCAGTTTGGGTTCTCCTGGCGCCTGCCCTGAGCCCCCCAAACTCAGGAGCTGGGACTGGGGGCCAGAGCAGCCCCAAGCCCTCCCCAGCTTACACAGGGCCAGATTCTTTATATGAAAAACACAACAAAACCCCCACAAAGCAAAACAAGTAAAGTTGTTGCTTTAAGGGCTCTTTCTTCAGTTTTAGCATCCACTAAATGACTGAAATGGGCTTTGTAGGCAGACACATGAGGCACAGTGTGGGTGAGGATTAAGCAAGCCCAGTTTAATCCTACAAGGAGCAATCAAATGTGGAAACACCCTGTCCTTTCCCCCTGGGGGACGTTCAGTGAGCAGCAGCGTTCAGACCAAGCTTTGTTGTTGGCTGGAGCCACCTCCTTGCTGGTTTCCTCATAGGGCAGGAGTTGATGCAACCCTGCCTATTAACTTTTTATTTTATGTTCTGTATATTTTTATTATGAAAGGGAGTAGGGGAACCAGTATGCTTGGCTAATCAGGTTTATTTATATCCAGCCCTGGTGTTGTCATTATGACTGGAACACACACAGTAAGTAAACATCAAACACAGTAAGAAACTGGGATCTTTTGCCTTTTTTGAGAAAAATACCAGGTATTTGAGGCAAGTAGGTAGGGGACATGGTGAGCAAGTTTTATTTTAGAAATGTCACTCTGTGCTACCTGGAAATTGAAAACATCCATTCCAGGTATCTTTGAGCATTTGGAAATTATTGTCACCTGAAAGCTTTGACCCAAGTTTCACACAGAAGGCAAAGTGAGTAACAGTAACTAAGTGAAAATGAAAAATTAATTGTCTTTTTCTCCCTGGAGAAGAGATCCATTCTGCTGGAGCTGGATAACACTTGCAAGCGACAGAGCTCCTTTTCATTAGAGAAATGAAAGGCTCATCATCCCTAGAGCTCTTAATTAGGCACCTTTTGCCATTCACAAAAATCTGGGTCTCTGCTGCCAAGTCCTATTTGTTTTAAAAATTGATTCATTCTCATCAGCTCCTTTGTTGGGCAGCAGAAATGGATAAACCAAATGAGTGCAAGCCCTTTGGAAAGTGTCAGAAGTTTAACACGATCAGCGTGGCCACGCCAAGCTCAGAGAACGAGTGTGCAACAATGCTTTGGTGCCAAAGGCTCACAGAGCAATAACAAAAACCATGTTCAAAGCAGAGAGGGCTACAGAGGAGAGGGAAAAAAGTACATATGGAGCATCAGCTCCCTGCAGACCTATATGGCACTCTTTCATTTCTGGGGGCCATTAATCCACAGGAATTACGGAACAGTTGGGTAGGGAGGGTCAAAATGAAAGTGCTTGGGTTTAAAAATACTCAGGCTGAATGGTTTTTAGTGCAGGTTTGCTGATGAGGAGTGGTTTAAACCTTTTGTTTAAAGGAGATGAAATTTCTTTTTCACCACCAGATGAAAAATAACGTCTCTTAGGTGTTGAATATAACTTTAAACTGAGATCATCTGTGTTTGTAAGGCTCCCTTTGAAGCATTTCTCCACATTATAATATTCAATATCTGTTTACAAGGCTTTGATTTCATGCAGGAAACAACTGCTTTTGTACAAACATGTAAATGTATGTAAGAATGCAGGTATTTGCATATAAATGTGTCCTCTTCATTGTTTTCTTGTTTAAAAAAATCTCAACCAGCCTTGAGACAGGAACACAACAGTAACCACCACTCGTGGGACCTGCCTGACTGGAGCTCAGCAGTGAACCCAAGCAAAGCTGGTGCAAGCCCCACCATGCAGGAGACTGAGCCCTCCAAGAGTGTGGCTGCTGCTTTCCAGGCTGAGCAGATTCTCCAGTTTCCTGCACTTTCAGGTGTGGATGATCTGTTCAAGAGGCAGGACTAAGTATATAGAGAGGTTTTTTGCAGAATTTGGTGTAAACCCTCCAGGTTTTTTCCAAAACTTCTCTTTTAGGCTTAAAGCTACTATAAAACTGTTCTTTGCATGGTTAGAGGGGCAAATGGCCCATTGTTAAGCAGTGTAGTGCATTTTAGAAGGTGGATACAGGGAAAGGTAAAAATTTATCTTGTGTGGAAGCTAATTCTGGGAAGAAAGAGTTTTGAATAAAGGCCAGCATGATTAGAGGAAAAGGGTAGATATAATTGATTGAAAGTCTTACAGGAGTAGTTTTCACACTGATTATCTGATTGTCTTTTCAGTACATACACCTTTCTCTCTAGAAGTGGTGCCAGTTTGAGTCACTGCTTCCTGTGTTTTGTGGCTGCACAGGTGAGCTGTGCTGGGAGAAAGCCCCAGAGAATTTCCTCACATGCACAGGAAGGATTACAGAGCCTGTGTTAGATGCATGATGAATCCTTGCAAGCTTCCTCAGCCAAATTGTGCCAGCACTGGTGTCTCAGCTGTCACTGTGGGGTTTTATCATCTTCTTTTTCTCAGCCAGTTAGAGAAGTTGTCAACAAAAGTATCAGTGTATTAGAAATAGTTTAAGAAATTATAAAAATGCTCACCTCCTGTATTTCTGTGCCCATTTGTTGTTGCTGCTGGCATTTACGTGAGATCCAACACAAACACTTTTATTTAGTTGAGTACAGTACAATTTGCTTTTTAGTTCCTTCTTCTCCAAAGATAAGCAGGTCCTACTCCTATTTTATTGATTGAAAGTTGAAATTTCCATAACCACACAGAGAGTCTTGCTGACAGAGCAGTGTAAGCAAATTGTCTCAGAGGTGCTCCCTTCCCAGAGGATGAGATCGAAGAGGATTTATGGAAGAGCTTCACACAGAAAGGAGTTTTGCTCTTTCCCACACACAGACAGTGCTCACCATGCCCAGTTCAGATTGCTGAGTTGGATCATGGCCATTTCCAACAAGGCAGGTGTAGCATTTCATACACATATTTTTTGCCCAAGGTTACAGAAGCCCCTGCAGTCAGTATTTGCTTACAAACATGAGGGATGATCCATGCACATACTCTGCATTTGCATTGGATCAGCTGCAATTTGCAGCACAAGTTCTTTTGGGTGATGACAGTGAAAGCATTAAACATCAGAGCCTGCTGGAGCTGTGCAAAATCCAACAGATGCACCCTAAACACTCTAAACTTACTTATTTGCACTGTAAGAATCAGCTTGGGTGTGCACCTGTGGAAATGCAGAGTGATATTGCTCAGAAAAGCTGTTTCATCTGGTGGTGTAGCAGGGCCAGGCATCCACTGGTGTCAGAATGAAAATGTGGCACGTTGTGTTCAGCCAGACCTGAGATGAATTTTGAAAGTTGCTCAAGCTTGGAAAGCTTTACCTGATTTGGGAGGAGAATGAGCTGCAGAAATGCTCAGCAGCCCCTGCAGATCTCACTCGTGTTGAGCAACACAGGATTAACAAATCTTGGGCCTGGGAGAGGGAAATCATTGAGGGAGAATATGCAAAGCTTCTTGTTTGTATCTGGACAGTGGACAGCTTCAGTAAACCACTGAGTAGCTGGCAAAAGAGGATGAAAACCTGCAGTTATTTCCTTTTCCAGCAGGTTTGTTTAACCCCTGACAGAATCACTCCAGTAAAGGGGAAGGGTCTGGCCACAGCTTCAGTATTTGAATTTTAATCAATCTTTGAGCAGTTGGCTCAAAGCTGTGTTTCAGTTGACAATAAACCATTATTTGGACTTGTTTTTACCTTTCCACCTGAAATTAGGACACTCAGGTTAACCCTACTGGTGACTGGGAGAGCCATGGTGAGGGCACACGTGAGCAGAATCTGAATTCCAGTTTTCCCTCCTGTGTGCAGCACTTCCAGAGCTCCAGCACTTGCAAACAGCTGTGTTAACACATCTGGAACTGCTCCTGTGGGGATCCATCCTGTTGGGGAGCCCTCTGCAGCTCTGGGGCTCAGCCAGCCATGAAACCAAGTGAAAGAGCAAATTCCTGGCAGGAGGGCACTGCCCCTCATGCTGCTGTGCTGTGACAAACAGAGGAAGTGGTTACAAACCTCTGTCAAATCTTCCCATTTCACTCAGCTCCAGTAATTATTGGCAGGTCTAATTGCCACCAGATGGCTGTATTTTAGTGTAGGACACCATCAAAGACCCCAAAAGCTTCTGTAAATGTACAGGTTCTACCTGGAACCTTGGGAAGGCAGAGAACAGCACTGATTGAAATCTCACAGAAATCACAGAATCAATTAGGCTGGAAAAGGCCTCTGAGATCATTGAGCCCAACCTGTGACCCAACACCACCATTTCAACCAGACCAAATAATGATTTCTGAAACCAGTGGGAGTCTTGCTGACAGATACCAGATATTTCAGCATTCTAAAACCAGCCACAAATAAAATTGGCAGCACTCAACTAAACGGCAGCAGGAAGGAAAATGTGTTAGGGAAGGGAAAACAAATTCTCCATTTACATAACAATAAAACTTTAGATATAAAAAAAGAAGCAACCTGACAGTGTGAAATACCTTTCAGTACTGCTTGCTCAGGGCAGCATAATAATGCCTGACTGAGTAATCTCAGCTGGGAGATGTGATGTGGTGGGAGATGCAGAGGATGTGTTTAATCACCCTTTTTTTGCTAAGTGAGTCAGATAAAAGACTATGTGAGAACCACAGTCAGAGGAAGGAAGTTATTGTCAGTCCTGGGCACTGAAACTGAATGAGTTTACATTTTTAAAAGTTTCATACATTACAGGCTTCTGGAAGATTCATTGATTCAGGGATCCTGAAACAACAGACAAATAACCCAATGTTAAAGGACAGTGTTGGCAAGGAATGTACAGTCAGACTGCAGCTGTGGGAATGTGGCCACAATATATTGATTTTGTAGAGTCCTGAAATGATTTGAGCCCTCTACCATCTCCATTACTGCTTTAAAACAGAGTCTGAAAATACCTGTGTTTGGAAGAAGCAATTCTGTGCCAAATTTCCCTGGCAAATCCCATCACTCACTCTAAGAGAGAAGTTGCTGAACTCGCACATGCAGGGAAAGGCAGTGAATTACAGAGGTTTGCAGCCTCATGTGGAGAGAAAATTGCAGGATTCATAAAGCAGTAGCTAGAGGAAGTGTGTACAGATGCTTCAGAGACCTCTTGTGCAAACAGACACCACCTTAACTCACAGATTTAGAAGCAGAATTAACTTTGTTCTTCAGCACTGCTTCTCTTAACTGCTTCACTGCCATCACAGATGCTACTGGAACACTTCTGGGCTGCCTTTTTTGTAGAATTGAGTCTAATATTTTCCCCAAACGAATCTCCTCCAGCAGCTCTCATTGGATTTGGTGCCTGGCCCCTGGTACCTTCTTCTTTAACTTCCAGTCTCTGACAATTTACTGTTTTCTTAATATTTCACCTTGGACTTGTAGGATAGTACCTGACAGACCTGAGTGTGTGCACTTGATTTTACACATTTGATTTTCAATTTAGACACAGCTGACTCTGGAAGGGATTTATTACAGCATGAAATACCTGATTCAGCAGGGGTAACATCACATGGTGCCATCCTCACTAGCAGAAGTTCCCTGAATTCATTTTGAAGTTTATAAAAGACATCAAGTATCAGAATGGTCACTTTTACATACCATAAAACAGTCAGGATTACTCATGGAGCTTACAGCCTGTTTGCTCTCTATTTAGTTCATGCAAAATTCATTATATTTCTAGGGGGAGATTTATTTTGTACTAAATAAATAAATATACTTGACTCTATAGATTTTTAAATTTATAGTCTATTTTAAATCCATAGACTCTATTTTTCAAAAGTTCCTTTCTGTGTTGGGGATGTTGACATAACTACCATAGCCTTGCCAAACTAGCTTAGTCTTTCCCTGTCACCCAGGCCTTGTGGGCTATTAATAGATATTTTTATAAATACATATTTTAAATAGATATTTTTTTAATGTAAATATATATCTTTAAATAGATCTTTTTTTCTTCCTCTCTTCCGTTCCTTTCTTTTTTTCCTGTTTCTCATTTCTGTAATCACCTGACCATTTGTCCTGGTGCTGAACGCCTGCCCTGTGCTTGCCTTGCAGAAAATGCCCTTTATCAGGTGCTGTGCCTGTGGAAGCCTCTGGAAGGGAGCACCCTGATGAGGCACTCCCCCAGCAGGACCTCCAGTGCCAGGAGCAAAGCTCTGAGGGGCAGTGTAGGGGGACACAGTATGGGTAAAGGAAGGTGGTACAGAATGTAATCTTATCCCCCAACAAGTTGCAGCTGGACCAGTTACTAAAGATTAGGAACAGGCCTGATCTTAACAGGCCACACCTGCAGCCAATAAGAACAGTGGCATAAAAGAGTGGGTTGGTGGGAAGTGGAGTCAGATGGCTGCTTCAAGGACCGGAACAGTCAGTGCTTAGAGGAGCTGCCTATGAGAAACATTGAGGAGGCGGGAAACTCTGAGGGTATGGAATCCTTGTACTATAATGATAATAGAACTTTTGATATATGGGACAACAGAGCAGGACCAGGCAGAGCCAGCTCTGGATGTGCTGTCTGGAGGGCTTTCCAAAGGACACAGCCTGCTGGGAGCATTCCTGGGCTCTGTGTGGGGAGCTGCAGACAGGACCATGCACAGTGTGCAGCCTGAGCTGGGGGGAGAAATGCTCTGAGGAGAATGGTGTCAAACTGTGGGGTGTGAAGCTGGTCACAGACCTGCTGAGCAGCACTGGCTGTGTTCTCCTGGAGCTGCTGCCCAAGGAGGGACAGGACAAACCCTGCTGCTCACCCCAGCTCCCATCCCATGGACCCCGGGCCTGTTCCCGCCATCTTCTCCCAGGCGCCTCAGCCACACAGGGCCTTGGGGCTGCCTCTGCTTGGTGCTTTTCACCCACCGCCTCCTCCAGGTGCCCCACCAGCCTGTCCTTGCTGAAAGGGCTGCTCTGGACAGGCTTTGCTGTGTGTGCAGGGTCCTCTAAAGCTCAGCAGTGCAGCTCCTGCAAGAACAGCAGGGTTGGGATTCCACCAAGCAGAGGCTGCTGTAAGCAGGGTCTGAAGAGCAGCACAAAGAGGTGAGTCAGATGTGCAGGAGGCTGAGTGTGCACTGTGGTTTTGTTGGTAAGAAAGCTTGTGGCCCTCTGAATGCATCTTTCAGTTTTCTGAACATGCTTTTGATTTGCACAAACTAAATCAAAGGGCTTCCTTCCCAGAAAGAAGAGGCAGCTGTGTTCAAGCTCTTCCCCTGACCTGAATTCCTGGTTGAAAAAGAAACCAGTTTCTTAGCTGAAAAGTAAGTGTCAAAGGATGCTACAATTAAATTATTTTTTATTTCCACCTATCAAAGAAAATTAAGTGAGAGGGATTAAGTGGATGAATGTATCAAGTAAACCTGCAGTGAAAACAATATACTCCCTTTCTACAACTGTAAACAATTACTGCCATGTGATTTGGAAACTGTCAATTAGCTCTGAGCACAGTGAATCAGAGCTGCTTTTGGTGTAATGAAAACAGAGCGTCTCCCCATCACATCAGTATAGATTGCATTAACCTTAATGACTCCTGGAAGGCTAAACCTTGTCTTGCCAGGCAGATTGAACACTGTGCCTTGTAAGCTTTGCCTTTAACTTATCTTTGTAGAACTCCCATTGATTCTACTCTAATTTAAACTAGAAATACAGAAATTGTCAGGTCTGAACAGACCACTGGTGCAACTAATTTGATTTTTTTGTTGCTAACTGCAGCCAGTGATGGATGGACTCAGGGAAAAGAAGAATGATTCATTCCCTGTCCCCTCCCCTTTTCTCTTTCCACTTGTACCCTTTCCCTAATTCGTTTAATTGTGGTGTGATTTCTTTACCCCCAGTTGATGACAAGTTTGTGTACTGAAATGGAAATATTAACAGATCTTGTGTCTTCAAACTCCCCAGTATTATTAGAGATATTATTCTTGCTAGTGTAAATGTCAAATCCCAGTTTGGAAATAATTCTTTCTGTTTCTCCTGTATTAAATGGATTATTCTAAGAAGTTTCCAAATCCATTGCCAGGAGCCTTCTTTTTTAAAATCATTGAATGCTTCCTTTCAGGGGGAGAAAATGTAAATAGGACCATGTTACCCCATGAGCTCCACCATCTGCCACATCTCCTGTTTCATTATTAATCCCTGGCTAAAGTTTATTTGGTGAATTGAGAGGAGTTCCTCTTAGATGTATCCCAGTGTAACAAAATCCAGCTCTCTTTCTTCCACTTACAGGGAATCTCTCTCTTCGTGATGCACTTAAATAAAATTGCTGACTCTTCATGGGGAGAAAGACAAAAACTGATGTCTCAGCTAGAATAATGTCCTTTTGGTCTAATGACTGGTATATCTTTATTGTTTACCTTCTCCAAAATATCTCCTAAGTTCCTATAATGAAGTGATTTTTCTATGGGCTGTTGCTCAGCACTTTAAAATTGGGCCCACAGGGGTTCCAAGCTCAGGATTTGAAAATGAGGGTACCAGAAGTTAATTACTTTTTGTACAAAAATAGGGTGTGATTTCAATTTCTGAGATGTGTGAGCTCTACTTAGCTCATGCCAGGCCAGGTTTTCTCTGAACTGAATCTCTAGCACACATCAGAGCAACTCACCTATGAACACAGCAAAGCCACTGCTGCTGCCAACCTCATTGCTGCACGAGTTATTTCCAAAGCTCTCTTGCTGTGGTTCAGAGAATGTGTATTATCAGCTTTATTTGTTCCTCACATTAGGAAAAAACCATCTGCTTTGGAATTAGGAAAAAATCCAGGCATATTTGAATCCTGATGACAACAAATACCACTATCTGCTACAGTGCAGACTAGGAGGCTGTACTTGAATTCAAGAGGGAAAAGAGTCCTTCAAGCTGGGAATTTAGCTGGGAATCTCTGAGTACAGCATTTTCCTGCCCAGGTGTGAAGATGGAGCATCTGCTGGCACCTTGCCACCCAGCTTTGCACACCCAGCTATGTTTGAAGAGCAGCTCCACTGCAGGCAATGCACTATGATATTATTAAAATTCAAGTATAACTACTTTTCCTATCTTCATTCCTTGCATTGGTATGTGCAAAAGCTTCTCATACAAGTGGGAAGCTAAAAATAAGCAAGTAAGGATGAAGCAGTGAGGAGGTTAACTTGACAACTCCCAAATCAAACCGGGAAAATATTTAAAAGCTGAGCACCTTCAGTATTGTGACAGAGGGGGAAATATCACAAAGACCACAGGCCTTTGGGAACCTGTGCAAGATTTTTATGGACTTTTAGAGTGTGTGGTAACTGCAGGACCAAGTGAATTTAGGGAAAAATTATAAAATACTGAAGGCCAAAATTGTTGGTAAAGCTTTCCTTATTAACAACTATTAAAAATAATTGAAATAAATCAGGAGGTAAAGGCAGAGGGTTTCACTAACTACAGAGCCTTGTATTTGAAACTGAGCCTGTATTTCCAGCAGAGGTGTGTGCACACTGGATTGAATGGCCCAGTGGTCCCTAATCCAGTTCTCAAACAGCAGCAGAATGCAGCTGCAAAGGAGAGTTCTGCAGAAAAAGGCACTGTCAGGGGCTCACCCTCCACATCAGGTGCAGGGAGCGCTTCTGAGCTGGTGTCTTGTTTGTAACAGGCCAGAATTCCCATAAACTTGTTGTGCTCAGTCACTGCAGAGGCCAGAACCCAGAAATTTGGATGCACCATTGAATGAATGTAGTGATTTTGTACAGTAAAGGAGCTGCTCAGTTTTTGTGAGTGCTGAGCAGTGCCTATGTAGCTTGGAGAAAAAGGGAGAGGAGATGCTAATGAATACAAAATTTATAATAATCTCATTAATTTAGAACCACCAGAGCTGCTCAGACACAGTGTTAGTAGCAGAGCTTTGCAGCTATCAAGTTTGATCCATGTATTTATTTCCAGTGTCTCAGTCCTGATCCTCTCCCCTTCATGCAGTAAATCAAACAGGACACACCTGAACTTGTAAAGGTTTCCAGATGTTTCTTCAGTTAGGCTATTGGGAGGCAGTAACTCTCAAAGGGCAGAGGAGTTTTGGCTGTCTGAGTTCACTCAGAGGAGCAGGAGGGGGCTGTGTGAGGACAGGGCCCATCAGGTGGGCACTGGGGAGCAGCAGAGCACAGCTGGGGCAGGAATCCCCTTCTGAGGGATGGGCTGGGGCACCAGCACTGCCCAAATGGGCTCAGAGGCACTGGCAGGGAAGCTGTTCTGTGATCGGAGCCAGACAACTGCAGAGCTCAGTTACTGCAGCCATGGATGTGCCCTGTGTGCATCACAGGGGTCTTTCTGGCTTTGCTTTCCCAATAAGTCAGGGCTCAGTGCTTTAAAATGTCACTGTTGTCACAACCAAGTGCATGATGGCTGAGCTGCCACTTGAGCAAGCAGAGAGGACTCTGTTTTTTAAAGACATCCCCTTCCTAGCGTACCTCCAGGCCTGTTTGCCTCTTCCACTCACCATCTAGGGAAGGAATCGAAAGAAAAAACAAGCATTTCATGCTCTTCCAACTCCATTTCTTTGTCCAAAACTCAGTGCTTGTCCCTCTCAAAATCACATTTTTAAGCTTATAAACTGTCTGTATTAAGTAGTCTATCCAAGTGGCAAATTTCTGAGGGCATTTAGAAAGCTGAGAGGGACAGGAACAGCTGCATTCAGTAACCCCAAAACTCTTAACTCTGAATAAACAAGGTGCGTTTTACAAAGACCTTGTGTTTAGAGGAAGGGTATAACAGAGAAAACATGCCAAGGGGGTCTGCACCTTACATTGCCATTGTCCATGATGCCATTTGCAAATTTGTCTCCAAAACCAGAAAGTTCCAGGCTGAGGAACACTCCAGGGGTAGCAAAGGAGGGACAGCATGGACTGCTCATCACTCCTGGCTGCGTCTGCATCCCTGGTGCCAGAGGGGGCAACCATTCCTCCAGAGAAGCCAGGAAGGGACCCTGCAAACCTCCTGCCTTCAGCTGGGACAAGAGATGGAGCAGGAGCTGTGTCTGGCAGAAGGGAATCCCTGCTGAGCTGCTCACCTGCACCCCAAACTGCATCCAGGTACTGCAAATGCCAGGTGGCCTCTCCCCCTTCCCTTTGCTAAGCTGCTTCTCACCTTGGCAGCCTCTCTACAAAAGTTCTCACTGAATATCTCAGTCTGCTCAGCTGCAGTTTGTTTGAGCTCATATTTTCTGCTAAAAATGCCTGATTGGTTCCCTAAGATAACAAAATACTGCTCTCATTTGTGAAGGCTGAGACTGCTTAAGCAGAGGCTTGAATTACTACTGAAAAGTGTGTAACAGACTTTTGTGTAGAGAGTTTGTGTCATATGCTGTAATTTATTAGTCTCCCAAGGTATGCAAAATTGTTCTGTGACTATTCAGTAGCCATAAAATATATGAAGAAATGCAACTACCCCAAATTTCTGAGATTTCTTTTGTGTATAAACGCATTGCCATTTCTAAAATGTTTATGTGGCTCTAGGACATTTATTTGCAAGACACAGACTGCTTTAGTAGTACCCAGAGTACCTTAACCTTGGCTGGACTTGACTCTAGGTGCTTCTGTAACACAGAACTACAATCAAATGAAGCCCTAACTCCAGTAATTGAATTTTAGTAGCCAAATTTTATGAAGGAAACAAATTTCAGTTACACCTGTGTATTTGCGAAAGATGAATTTTCAGTTGTTAAATGTAAGTGTTCATAGACAAGCCTGTGCACTCAACCAAAGAGAGAAGAGAATCAATATCACCCCTGAGCAGCAGCTCAAATTTCAAATATTCACAGCTTGTAAAGTCGAACTTGTGAAGTTTAATTGACCAGGAATAATTTGAAGACAGTGATCTGTATGAGCTTCATAGGCAGAATGCAACTGAGTTATTCACTGGAAATTATTTATTCCACTTTAGAAATTACGGGGCACATGAAATGGGGCTGTGCATTTGCTAAAATCTGAACTTTAATTTGCCCATGAGCACTGCATGATCCTCAGCAGAAAAGGAACAGCAATTAGGAGCTTGTTTTCATGTCATTCCCTCCCACCAGTGCTCTTGTGAGTAACCTGGCTATCAATAAGCACATCCCTCCTGCCACAGCCCCACAGAGCTGGAGCTGTAAAGGAGAAGATTAACAAGGGATCCATGATCTCTTTTGCTTCTGTGACTTTGAAGTTCAGAGCAGAATTAACCTGTGATTCTTCCCTCTGCTGCTCTGCAGTGACCACTGAACTAAATGCCCATTTTTCTTCCTCAACTGCCAGGGAATATTTGCTGTAGTTTTTCCTGTAGAGCCTTGTCCCTTTGGCAGAGCTGAGAGTTTGGCTCATCCAATTTCAGTGTCTCTTTTGTAACCCATGGCAATGCTTTGCTCCTCTCTGCTGTGGTTTAATATTACATGTCTCTGGGAATGCCAGGCAGGAAACAGGGGCTGCTGGGGAAAGTGCTTCTGGGGAAATGGGACAATCTACAACCTCCCAAAATTTGTGAGTAGTGTACTCAGGGACATCAAAGTTCAGCTAAATGAGTTTTGAGAGGAAGAAAGGTAAAAGTAAAGTGCACAGAATTTGAAACTTAGGGAACACTTCAGTTATTTTTTTATAAACTTAAATCTTGGAAATTGCACATTGTTTAGGAATATTGGTGTTGGCAGAAGTAAAGTTGTTTGGAGGAGTCTGTCGTGACTTAGAGGATCCCATATGGAATACTGTGATACTTCATGCATGTAATCCATCCTCCTCCCCTGGTGTCCAGTTTACCCCTTTGGTAAGGCTGTGAAATTAATGCCCAGCCAGGCCCCTTCAGGAGCCAACACTGCAGGCTGGGCTGGAGACATCCAGTCCCAGAGCTGCTGTTGTGTTTGCAAATCTGGCATCCCAAATTACAGTGTCTGTACTCTTAAACTGCAGATACAGGCAGCTGGTGAGGCTGATACCCTGCAAGGTGTCTGTGAACTAGCTGGGGATCCCAAAGTACAAAAAACCCATGAAATGGAGCCCATTCTGCTCTGGCCTCAGCTCACAGCCAGGTGTAGGGACAGTTAATGTATAGATGCACACTGGCTGGAGAACAGACACAGGGCGCAGTGACTCTGCTTGAGAAAATGTCACATCCAGACTCCAGGGTTTAGATTTTACAGGTGGGCAGTGGGGCCAGAGATCTTTCCTTTTCAAAGGTAAAAATGAAAACTGAACATGTAGCAGTTTCTTTCTCATGCTTTGATCTTTAGGATTTAAGTAGGTAACCAGGCTTGTGTCCATTAAAAGGGTGAACTCAGGGGTCCCTAATTAGGAGTTAGGATGAAGATGTTCCCTGCCAAGGACATGACATCCCCACCATGGTGTTCAGCTTCCACCTGATGAATGTTAAGAACCTCTTCACGTTAGAAATCTGAATTGCTGTGTTGGACAGCAGGTGCTGCAGACTGGGGTGGGAGTGCTGAGCACAGCTGCCTGTGCTGGGCTGACCCTGGAGCTGGCTCCCTGCTCACCTCTCTGCTCAACCAGCAGCACTTCAGGCTGCATCACCCTCTGCCAGACACCTTCTGTGTCAGCTTGCCTACAGGTACAAGCCAAGCAACTGATGAAAATTACAAGGAATCTTTTGTGCTTTGCCCTATTTTTAAGCCTCTTTGTCACTTAGCCTGAGTATTTAAGCAATACAGGTTGGGGGCTTTTCTGCTTTACTGCAACTTGTTTGAAGGGTTGTCAGTGTTTGTTCCCTTTTGAAATTCTTATCCAGACTGCACAGCTCAAGTTCTATGGTGCAAACCCCCCTGAGAAGTCACCATCTCCATTTTGAGCTCTGCCTCACATCCCTTTGGCCAGACTGACCTCATCTGTGCAGATTTAAAATCCTAAGCAGCACAGCCCACTCACACCAGCACACCTGATGAGTCTGGACAGTATTATAACACTGGCCTGTATAACAGTGGTTAAGCAAAAGGTCTGCAGAGTGATCTACAGAGAATTTGTCTGAAGGAAATAATGCTTAGGGTTGTTTTTTTTATTTTATTTTACAGGATGAGCCTCCCTAATTTGCAGTTCTTTGCAGCTTTAAGCTGCACATTGAGTGAGAGTCCTTCACCAGCTTTAGATGCTTCTGTCACAAGAAAATTGATTGGCAGGGGCCAATTTTTTGCTTGTTATTCCAGGTAAGATGACTCCATTGAACTACTTCTGTAGTTCACTGATTGAGAAACCAACTACCCAAACATTTAGGGGTGTTGACATTACTAGCAGTGTGAAGGGAGACAGAACAAGGCAGATTTTTCTTTTTTGTACATCTCAGCTTTATTCCAGCATTTCTTCCCTCTGTTCCTTCTTTTTCTTTCCTTCTGGCATGGACAGGGTTGTGTTCCTTGGCACAGGGTTGTGTTCCTGGCCTTGCCTTCCAGCAAGTGTGCTCCCCCCTGGTCTCAGAGAAGAGCTGCTGTGCTCTGGTGCCTGCTTGGGCTGTGCAGCCCCTGCCCACACCAGGCTGGGCTTGCTCAGGTGCCCTGTTTGCCCTGGCTGTCGAGGAGAGCCGAGTGATGCACGCTCAGTGGTGGCAACAGAGCTCACACATGTGCTCCATTGTGCTCCAGTACCTCTGTTTCCATGGCTACCACAGAAATTGCAGGTTTGCTGTACAAATTAGTGGGAGAGATTCAGAACACCAGCCCATGTGCTGCAGCTGCCTGATCCTCACCCCGCTCTGCTGGGCTCAGACGTGCTGCTCTCTGGCAGGGCTGGCATGCTGGGCTCCAGCAGGTGCAGCAGGCTCTGCTGGGGAATTTGGGTGCACACACCAGCCTGCCCCTGCTCTGGCTCTGGGCTGACAGGGTTTTGAGCAGGAGGAGCATCAGCATTTTGATGTACAGCCAAGGGGCCTGGGGGACGTTTCCTCCCTGGTGGTTGGGGTTTGTGCCACTCCTCAGGTGTAAAGCAACTGAGTAAAGGGATATTTCAGTATGTGACTGTAGAGCTTTATGCAGAAAGGCTGCAGGGAGAACATAAACCCAGACAGAAGAGGTAACACAAAGCCCTTCCAGACCAGTACCTGTCACAACTGGAGACTGACAGCAGGGTCCACAGGGAGGATTACAGGGATGCAGAAGCTTTGGAAATACTCTCCCTGTGCCCAAGTAGCTGCAGCTCTGCTTTCCTGAGTCAGAGATGGTATCAGTGTCTTTATTTGCCTAGTGAATTTTTTTCTATTAATTTGCCTGGTTGTGTTTGAGCTCACATCCAATTTAGCCTGTGCAAGAGCTCAGCAACAGGCTCCAGAGCTGAGCTGTGCACTGGGTGACCAAACCCCCTGCAGGCATATTCTCCCAGCATCAGCAGTCCTAGTTCAATTATTTGTAGTCATTTAACAAGCAGAAGCCATCCCATAACTGTGATTATTGCCCATCTCCTAGTGGTCTCCACTTCTAGAGAATCCTTCCTGGGAGGGTTGGTGACCAGAGCAGCTCATGGCTGTCAGGATTCAGATGCTTTGTGGATGTCCCTGTTCCTTTCCTGGTACATCCCAGTATCTGGATTGTCCCTGAGCACTGAGCTGGCACAATCTGCCAGAATACAAATATTCCTTTATTTACTGGTAGCTGTAAAAGCAAAGCCCATCTCTCTGTGCTGCCACAGCTGTCTGCTTTGAGGACTCTGCCAAACTCCTTCCTTGGGACCAGCCTACCCTGGCATCCCCTGGTCAGTGGGGTTAAGAATATGGCCAGACCAGACTTTTGACTTGTCAGGTAAAAGTTTTTGCTCACACTTAGTATAAATTTCTTCTCCATTAAGTATTTGTATCAGCATGATCTTTCTTGAAGGCTTTGTCTTTCCCCATCTCTCTGTGGAGAGCAGGACTGCAGGATCCTGCAGCAGGAATGAGTTACCTGCCATTTCTAGTGGGCACTTCTGCACTGTGGACTTTGGTGGTCCTCCAGCTCTGCCATCCCACAATACTTTGTCTGCCTAATGCCTGCATGAGAGATCCTCAAACCAGAAATTCAATCCTCTACCACAATGTGGCCCAGCTTGAATTGTAGGCAGTTTGTTGACCAGCATTTCTTTGAAGTGAAAGATGTCCTGAATGGGACAGCTCTGGTGCTCATTCAAGGTTGTCCTGTTGCTGCTACTCATGAAAGGTTCCAGAGGGAGGAAATTTTGGCAATCCCTAGAGGAGATTTGTCCCATTGCAGCCACTGAGATAACAAGGTCGCAAAGAGCACTCCTTGCAGTGTGTGCATCATGCCTGGCACACAAGGGGTGTGTTTGTCTGGTGATAATCAGACCAATAGGGTGTGTTATTACATTGCACTGTGTTATTGCAGTTATTAAATAGCTTTCCTGAGGATTATAGAATAGCTGTTTTTCAATAATATGTTCCTTGATGCCACCTTGAGAAGGAGCTCATGAGGATTTTTAAAAGGTCTGTCAGCAACATTCCAATTTAGGTAAGTATTGTGGTTGAATTCAAATAATGAATAAAATATGAAATAGATTAAGAAAGATGAATGGAGTGTTGAAAGGAGATCCAAAATCTGTTTTGGCTAATGCTCATAGCATTAATTTTCTAGAACTGCTTTCTTCACACACTGCTGACTGAAAGTGCTTCATCCATTCAAATATCTACACTGTCACAGACAAGTTTCTTCTACATTATCTTTCACCAACTTGAAATTGAAAGGAAGTGACCATAGAGGATGGCTTCTCAGATACATAATTCTAGCATTTAAAGAAATTTAACTCTGCCCTGTGAAGTCACATAGTACATGTTTGAGATGGTTAAAGATTTTGTCTCCAGATTAGAATAAATTACATTAGCAATGAGCCAATTTTAATGTATTCTTCTTTTCTTTGTAGGTCTTGGTGTGTCTTTGCAATATTTCATACTTAAAGATTTATTTTGAGAGAAATTTTGACTTGGATCACTTGCATTATCCTGTAAGTAACATAATTTCAGTTTTATTGTCAGGAATACTTTCTTTTAGACCTTATGATAGTGTTCTTTGGGGATTTATTTAATTTTGTGTATTCTGACTAAATCTGCTGAAAAAATACCATAGATTATTTCTAGCAGTTTGACAATATATAACACTGACCTTGCTAAGAAGCAAGAATATCTTTTCTTTATTTTCCAAGATTAAGAACATCACCAGATTCACTCACTAACATTACTGCTGCCTCCCCTAATAACGTATTTGTGAATTTGTCCTCCAAGTTTAATGGAGGACAGTGCTAGCAATCTGGAAAATTTGGCAACATTACTCATTGTAAAAAGCCTATTTACATATATTAAGGATGCCTTGCTAAAGTTTAACAACTAGACCTCCCTGAGCAGCCCAGCAGCACTGAAGCTCTCAGGTACCCACACAGCACTCAGCTTGTCTTTGCTGCCTGGGGAGGTTAATTGATGCAGCTGAGTCAGCTAATCACCCCTGCAAGGAAAACACATCCACATGTTTACTGTAAAGCACCAAGTCCTTGGACAGGGACAATTCCCATCCCTGCAGAAAATAATAAGCCATCAAGCAGGAAAATACTTCATTTTACTCCAATAATCCGTCTCTGGTCTGCAGCAAATGCTGTGAACCGCACAGAGACAGGGCAAGCATTCAGTGATCCTGCCCAAAACACCCTCCAGTCTGCAGTCCTCTGCAGCATAATTCCTAAACCCGTGGTTGTGCTTGTTTTGAAGAACCTTTCTCCCATTAATCCGCCCAGGAAGTTGTATCTCCCTATATTATTGGATTTACAACCTCACGTGGCGAGGATCTTCTTCCAGTTTATCCTGCTTGCCTGCCTGAAGCACCAGTTCCAGGAGAGGGTTTATGTGGTGGAAGGTGTAGAGCAAGTCTTCTGGAACACCTTGGGCTGCTTTCAGGAGTGCAGAAAGGGCATGTCCACACATCCAAGCCTTGCAAGCAGGAGTAACTCATGTTCAGTGAACAAAGAGTAGCTGGGAAGCAAAAATTAAGGTTTTGGATGAGGTCTAGTCTCACATTTTTTCTCTGCTGTGTGTTTGCAGCCTTAGGATGCTTTTAAAAATGTAGGTGCTCTTATGGTCCTGTTAGAAACAACTGAGCCTCCTTTGAGAAATGCTGTGACTGTTCAGGTGGGGCTGGACAGAGAACAGTGCATAGGAGCACTCAGAGCAGTTTTAAAATTCAGGTGTGCTTCCATTTGTCCTGCTGTGGGACTCATCCACAGCTGTGTGCAAAGTCCTTCCTAGATGTTTGCAGTGTCCCTCCAGCTGTCACTCTCCAAGACAAGTCCTACCCCCACCACTCTTGCCTGTTGATCCCTGTTTTAATTGATCAGTGTTACATCTGCCCTGTTCTGGACTCTGATTAAATTAGAATCCCATTAAGCACAATTGGCTGTCAGGCAAAGGAAATGTCTGATCTTATTTTCAGTATAAAGCATGCCCTCTGCACTCTTACACATCAGAAAATTTCCAAGGAGTGATAAGGCTGCAGTTTTGATAGGATTCCTGCTTTTCTCCAAGGATTTGTTGAAAATGTGGCAGCTTAGTAGTTGAATATTAGATTGTTAAATGGCACAGTGCAATGTGTGTATAACTCCTAAATAAAGGCTCCTTTATGCACAAATGATTGCACTGTGCCACTTAACAATCCCAAAGAGCTGCCCACTCCTCGAGGGAGATCCTTCACAGCATCAGCCCCTCCCCAGTGGTGCCACAGCAGGAGGACCTGGGCAAAAACACCCCTTGAATCCATTAAAACAGTCACACAGATGGGAGCTGTGTCCCATCTCATGATAAAGAACAAACCTAGTTTGCCATTCCTTGGAGAAGTACTGACAAAACCTGAATTTAAGGTGCTTTGTGTTTTTCTCTTTTTGTTGGAAAAACAGGATATCAGTGGAGCATTTGTGTCAAGGGCCATGTGCTGAATATTCCCTTTGACATTTCTAACAAAGCCCAGCAGAACTTGCCACGGTGTCCAAGGCATTCCTGACGTGTGTCACCCCTGCCTGTGCTCCTGCTCCCATTCCTGGAGGGGTTACAGGTCCTTGTTCATCAAGTGTTATTTACTTTGAGTGCAACAGGAGCTGTTGTTTCAGCAGCCTGGTCTAGTGAAAGGTGTCCCTGTCCATGGTAGGGGGTCAGAACTGGAGGGTCTTAAAAGGTCCCTTCCAACCCAGGCCGTTCTGGGATTCATGTTGAGAATATTTGGCAAATTATCAAAATCTCTTCTTACTTGCTACTGTGTTCATATTTGGCATTTTCCTTTAAAAGGCAGCCTGTCTTCTGCAGTCTTCCCTTCAAATCAGGTTGCTTAACAGCTTAAAGTCTTTAAAACAGTGTGTGCCCATTTTGTTCTCTGGGATCATTCTATGCCTTCTGCTAAGCAGTAATAAAACAAACTGGAAATACAAGATTTTGTTTTAAATATTCACTCCTTAACTGTGCATCCTATGGGCTGGGCTCAGTTAATCTCTGGATTTCAGTGTAAAATATTATGGCATTTATCTGTAAAAATTATTTGTACTGCACAACACTCTCACTTGAGAAAATCCCTAGACCAAACCCTTTTTGTACCAGGTACATTCGTTTTCTGCTCTCAAAGAAAAAAAAAATCTTGAGAAACCACTAAGCAGCTGCAACCTTTTCTCCAGACCTTATTTCCCTGATATTAGCTGAACTGTGCCTTGCACTTTATAGGAACAGAAAGAAATCCCTGCTCTAAAGCAGGAGTCTGTGCTGTCTGTAAATGCCATTCAGCCCTTCCAGACCAGAAATTAATTGTGCCCCCACCATGAGAAAATGGGCAGGTCAAGGCACTTCTAGTGCTGTGCCCTGGCAGGTTATTAGGGTTTCACCTCAGGAAATCCAGCTTCAAATGCCACCTAACCTACCTTAGCTGGTCACTCAGGAGCATGCATGGAACAGACACAAAAAGTTAATAAAAATACACCAGGCACCCCCCACTGACAGCTATTTAATTACCAATCATTTGCTGCTCACACAGAGGAGCAGCGTGGTGTCCTCTCGGGTGCTTCATTAGTACCATCCAATTTTGGCTATGTCAAGGTTTATTTTCTGGTCAGTCCTTTAAGAATAGAAAAATCAAATATTATAAAAATACAACCCGTGGCATTGTAACTGTCAGGGTAGAAACTATTGCTGGACTAAAATCAGACCTTCCAGCCTGGTTTTCACATGTTTATAGTTTCTTTTGTTGTTTCAAACTATTTTGATGCTAAGAAGGAAATGTTTAAAAAAAAGAAAAATCAAATTGTGTTGTCCTGCAACAGAGTGTTGTGCCCAGGGCTTTGAGATGCTCTGTCATGACAGGCCTGCAGGGAGCCCCAGTCCTGCTCAAAGAATTAATCCCTCTCCTTTCATCCACAGCACAGCTCACCAATTTATGGGGTCCCTCAGTCAGCCCAAAGGTTAGTGAGCACTGAGGAGCATTACAAAAAGTGTTTGCAGCTGATTTAAGATAGGAGGGCATCAGCTCTTTTGCTGTGCTTCCTTCTCCTCCCTAAATTTAAGGTTCCATTCTGTCCAGTGGAGTTCAAATAAGAAAAAAAATTCTATGCTCAGAAAGAATGAAAGTGAGGGAGTCCTTAAAAATCTCGTTGCAGCATAGAGCAGATTCTCAGGCTGCTTCTGCCATTAGATTCTTTGGTTTTCCTTGCTCAGCATGATAATTGCAATAGCTCCTGGATTTATGTACTGGAGGAGGATTAACACATGCTCATCACTATCTTTCTGCAGGTGCAATTTATGTTTATCTTCCTCCTGCTGCTGGTCCCATCTATTGATTCCCAGCTGCTGCCTTTCTACCTAAGCCTTGCTGCAGAGGGAGATTGAGTCAAACACAAGGTCCCCACTGCATCCTTGGGAATGGCTCAAGGTGCTTGAAATTCCCTCAGCCACAGGACTGTGGGTCTGTGCTGGAGCCACAATCATCTCATCACTCACTCCACCTGGCCAGCCTTGTTGTGGACACTGAGTGACAGTGGCAGCCCCCAGCAAACTGGGCACTGAGCTCTGGCCTGGATCTGTCCCCAGCTGCCTGTTTAGGGTGAGTTCTGCTGGGGAGAAACTGTGTGCAGAGTGGTGTTTGGGGCTTTTTTAGGATATGTGTGTATGCCACTGCAATGCCTGCTAACCACTATGAGCTCCAGATTTTTTCAAGTTTTATTGAATATTGACCCTTCATTTCTGTGGCATGGAATTGTTTCCTAGGTAATGCTGTGTGCTGTCAGCCACTCCAGGTCACCAACAGCTTCAAATGGCTTTACTGTCTTTTATCTTGCTCTGTTTCCAGCCAAACCCTGTGAATAATCTTGGCATTTTGTTGTGGTCTAAGCTCAGGCTTTGCACCTACACACAGAAGCTCTGCTGCCAGTGCTGTCAGTTCTTCAAGGTCTTTCTTTCCAGAGGCTCTGGGACAAGTCTCAGGGCTCTCCTGAAAGCTCCACACTCCTGAGCTGCTGGAGAAGGCTCAGGTAGATATTCCTCTCTGCTGCTGGGTCCCTTCCCAAGCTTGAGGAAGGACTGATCCCTGCTGAGGCTCAGAGTCTGAAGGAGAAGCTCTCAGCAGAGCTGGCTGCAGCACACAGAAGGTGTGTGACCGTGTTCACAGGGACCTTAGGATGAGGGAAGAGGTGAGGATCTGACTCCATGCTTCAGAAGGCTTGATTTATTATTTTATGATATATATTACATTAAAATTTTACTAAAAGAATAGAAGAAAGGATTTCATCAGAGGGCTAGCTAAGAATAGAATAAGAAAGAATGATAACAAAGGCTTGTGGCTTGGACAGAGAGTCCGAGCCAGCTGACTGGGACTGGCCATTAATTACAAGCAACTAACATAAGCTAATCACAGATCCACCTGTTGCATTCCACAGCAGCAGATAATCATTGTTTACATTTTGTTCCTGAGGCCTCTCAGCTTCTCAGGAGGAAAAAATCCTAAAGAAAGGATTTTTCACAAAAGATGTGTGTGACAAAGGTGTCCTTTGGGAGATGCCCATGCCTGGATCCCCCCTGCTCTGTGGGGCTGCTGCTGTGGCCTCTCAAGCTCTGTTCAGCCAGGTCAGAAAGGCACAGCACAGACAAAGCTTTTCCATGCTTTTCTGCTTGGTTTTATTCAAGTTCCCTCAACAGAGCCATTCTTCAGCTGCTTATTCTCTCATCCTGTTTTAATTCTGTTCTGTGAGTCTTCTGGACCCAGTGCTGATCTGCATGTGTGGCAGTAATTAAATAGGGATCATGAAGTAACTTCATTTGGATAATCTAGAGAAACGATATTCAGAAGCATTTTTATACCCTGCTTTTTTATTAAGAATATGGGCTCATCAAAGCAAAGTGTTTGTGGGAAGACTTTTAAGAATAATTTTGTGGATCTGATTCTGATTAAACCTAGAGAGCTGGATCAACCTCCTGCATAACCAGCTGCTGATATTTAAGGTGAAAGTCTTGGGTTCAATTTCCTCTTTAAGATCAGCAGACCAGGAGCTTGGATTCAAAGCAAATTCTAAAATACAAATCCTTATCTTGCCTTATTTCATACTCTCACAAACCAAGCCTCGTCTTTCCACAGCTTTTAAAGAAAAGCTTTGCTTGACCTAAAAATCAGCCATACAGAGCTCCAAGAACCAGGTTGAAAAGTTAATTGCACCTTCTACACTCCACTGTAGCATTATTGATTAGAACACTTATTTAAAAAGTAGATTTTTTTACGTACTTCTAAGCTTTATTGCCCAGATGGTGAGATTGCTTTCAAAAATCCCTAACCTTGAACTCCACTCATCAGTATAAATTCATTACCTGAGTTAATCTTGCTGTGTAGCAAGTAAGAAAAAAGTCTACCAGTATTATATTCCTAGAAGCATTTCCAATCTCACTTTGGCATAACACTGTGGCTTTAAAGGGCTTGAAATTGTGTTGGAGTCTTGTTGCAGCTGAGATGGGAAGAACACAATCTGTAATACTTTTCATTTGCTGTATCTACTAAAGTGTTCTGTACCTGAGGTTATTACTGGCATCTCTACAGTAATGCAGCAGAGTATGTATCACCTTAGAGATGTAATTAGTGACCTACCCTTGTTTTTCATCTTTCATGATAAAGACAAATTCTAACTTTCTTTTCTATCTCTTGTCCCAAATTCAACCTGGCAGGCAAAGATTAACGACAGGAAATAACCCCAAGTGCCTTCCCTGGGGACTCCTGTGCCTTGGCTCCTGGCTTACAATCTCTTTTTCCTGCTTTAAGGTATGATTGAAAAAAGTCATTTATTGGTAGTTTGTTAAATTTAGGAAGTTGAAAATGCAGGATGTGGGGGGAAAGCAGTATCCAAAGCAAGCCATTAAATTCCACTGATTTCAGAAGCCAGAGCATCTTTTTGAGATATTTGCTGTGTTGTGCCCATTTTGGAGGAGACAAACCCTTTAGTTAGGCCAGCTGTCAGGTTTAGTGGGGCTGAGCAGTGTATTACAATCCCTGCTCAGCACACAGTGGTAACTCAGAGCTCAGCTACAGATCATGTGTAAATGGTGCCTGGCTACAGGGGTACCTTCACCCCTACAGATGTCACCATCTCTCAGGGCCTGGTGTGATACCTTAACGTTTACCACAGTCAGTTCTGCTAATTGCATAACGATTAGCACAAGAATGCTGGCACAGCTGCCAACAGTGGGTTTGAAACTCTGAGAAATAGACATGGTGACCCTCTGCATCCCAGGTACTCTTCTTCCTTCCTAATAAATGGATTCAGAGACAAAAAAAAAAAATCATCTGAGCTCTTTGTCAGGGTGGTCACAAAACAGCCTCAATGGCACATTCTTGGTTGTGAAGGCAAAAAAATACAAGTGCTTTCCAGAAATCCATCTGTTTGGTGACTGTGGCAGAGCCTCCAAAGACAGAGAGCTCCATTCCCCCCAGCCTTCATCCACAAGAAATGCAGCATCTCTCAAAGGGCCATTCCCAAGCAAGCACAGGCAACCCTGTAACATCAGTCAAAATTGCCACCTTCTAGAACAGTCATGAATATGAAATCAAGCTCTAAGATGAATGTATGGAAGTTGCCCCTCCTTGCTAAGTGCAATGAGCTTTCCCTCTGTATGGAGTCTCTTTGGGTGGAATACATTTGTTGCAGTGGTTTGGTTTTGTTAGTGCTGAGGAGTCAGCACAGGTCAGTGGGCAAACTGAATTGTCATCTGTGTGCCTGGAACAGAATTGTTCCGCCTGTGCTCACCCCCAGGAGCCTGGGGAGGCAGAACCACGTTCTGAGCCCAGCCCATGCTCTCTGCACAGCAAAGGGGCTCTCTGGGTGCTGGATGACCCCTGCAAACACCTCCCCAGGAGCAGCCACTGCTCCTTGGCTTGTCCAACACTTGTAGAACCACTTTGCACAGAGAAAGGATTTTTTTTTTCCACTTTTATGCTCTCTAACAGATATGAAAAGTGATTTCTGAGATTAATGCAGTATAAAATTTTAACTCACTTTGTATAACTTCCTTCTTTTTAGACAGGAAGGGTTTTTTCCTCATCTATATTATGACATGCTTTAGCAAAAGCAATCTTACTCTTTTTATCTTTGGCAGCTTGGGATGGGCATAATATTTACAAATGATGCCATGAACAAGTTATGCAAATCACCCAAATGAGAACCAGTAAGCTTTTATATCCTGCCAAACAATCGTGTATTGTAGAAATGCCACATTTTACAGTCAATTTGAGAAATGTTTTAGAGACTTTAAAATATTAGTGCCCTATTTTTCATATTGCTCAACATATTATAACAGGATTTGTTAGTACCATGAGTCAAAAAACATAAACCTTTGGAATATGACAGAAAAAATAACTGTAATAGATTTTAAAAACCTAAGTGACTTTGAAAAGCCTCTTGGAAGTTCATAATACTGTCAATTTTTTAAAGATCTTGTCTAAAATTGAAAACCTGTATGACTGCAGAGAGGCAATCTGTGCCTTTCTAACTAGTATAAAAATACCATTTCTTAGTGCATGTAAATGAGCCATTATAAAATAAATCAGCAAAAAAGTAATGGATTCTCTTAATGTATGAAGCTCTCCAAAGGTTCATCTACACTGCAGAATTCACAAGTGTCTGAGCTGAGCTAAGGATCAGTGACTGCATGGCCACATTCACTGGTTTTTAACGTCGTTCCACAATCCCTTTGGCAGTGTCCTGGAAGTTTCATTTTTAGGAGGTTCTGGCCACTCAAAGTGGGGTTCCTGGGAGTCACAAATCCCAAGGAGATCTGCAAGATTCCCCCTTTCCTAACCCAGTGTGGGGCTACTGGTGAAAAATGAGCTGAACCGATTCAGCCTGTCAGCTTCCATGCCCATAACCAGCTCATTTTTAAATTATTTATCTAAATTTGAAGACATTATTGAATTATTTGTAGGCTTTAATTTTTTTTTTCATGTTAAAAGGGGCATGTGGATTCTTGTTTGAAAAATAGCAGAAGTTTTCCCTTGAAAAGGAAATTGCCAGACACTGTAGTAACCCACACAATTTTCCTCCCCAAGTGAAACAAAGGAACATCTTGGAGGGGAATAAGGAGCAAATATCACAACAGTAAATTTGTGAGAACTACAAAATGATAGCTTTTTAAAATGTGCTGTTGAGGGTTTTTCCCAAGCAAAAATGTTTTCATGCCATATTACATTACAACAGCTTTCCACCTTCCCTGTATAGACCTGGGAGAAAGGGCTTATTTTTTCAAAGCTCTTCTAAATCTCCATCTCCCTCCCTGACTTTATTTAAAAGGTTACAGAGCTCCAGAGCCTTTTTCCTGGTGTTTGTGCCTGCCTTTTACTGGTGTTTGTGTGCTGTGCCCAGTGCCCTGGGTCTGCAGAAGGCTGGTGGTGTGGGGCTTCTTAGGTGAACTATTTACTGCTGGACAAGGGCAAGCTGGGGCTTTTCAAACTTGGTTTTCCACAAAGTTTTCAATTTATTTTTTTTTTTTTATTGAGGCTGTGACAGAAGCACCTGGGCTGGATGAAGCCAGGGCAGGCCCTGCCAGGGAGGACAAGGGTGGATATTTCAGAGGTAAAAATAAATGCACAGGGTGAAGTGTGAGGTAGGGACAGGGGGGTGCTTTACTGTACAAACCTTTGTGTAGTACAAATAAATATTGTGCATCCTTGTACCCTGAGGAACCACAGGGCCTCTGCAGCTGAGTCTTCTGCTCTTTTCCCATTTATAAAATATTCTCCTACGTTGCTGCAGAGTGTTGGGTGTTCCCAACCCAGCTGAGACCCCCCCTCCTGCCACACTTGTGCCATCACTTTGTGTTTTAGGCCCAAGGGTTGGGGCTGAGTGGGAACTTTACCCCTCTCTGAAGCATCCCACAAGTTTTTGGCATTGAGAAACTAACTCTTACCCTGAGCTGTGCTGGCAGTGCAGTGTTGTGAGCTATTTCACCAGTGCTGTGGCATGTGCAATATATATTGTGCATGTTGCAGCAACAGGAGGGATGATGAATGGGTTATGTGTGCCCTGCTTTCTGCTGCTGTTGATAAGTGACTGATAAAGCTGACAAATAGCTGGATTAAGTAAACAGAGCCTACATAACTCATTCAAAGGGAATAACTGTTTACAAATTATCAATTGTTATCTCCACAGTTTTGAGTTAGGGATGATGGATTCTGTTCCTGTGTAGAAATAATGGGCTGGTGATGTGTATCAGGTATGTGAGCAGTAAAATTGGCCATCTGACAGTGCTCATCCTCAGGACAGGGACTGGCAAGAAAGTGAAAAAAGAAATGTTGCCTGGAGAAAGTAGAGCAATTTTTGTCTCCAGTAAAGAACAGGAATCTGAATACAACAGAGGCTTCGAGATTTGGCTTCTAAATACAATCAGAATAATTTTTAGCCTTGTTTAGAAGCTATTGTAACTAGTTACTACTCAAGGGCCAATTTCCATCTCATTCCCATGAGCAGTGTTTGCAGAAAATGTAGAATGCATATCTTTTATTAGAACAGGAAGAACTGCCTGCTAATATAATGCCACTTCATTTCATAATTCACTGCAGGATGAGAATGGGATTTCAGAGCTGCTGATGTTTTAATCTCATGTTTCCTTGTCCAAAGTAAAAAGCCGTGCATGAACCATGTCAAGTTAAACAGATTTAGTTCCTCGATGGCTGTGTTGTATTTCTAGCACGTGTTAAAGGTGGGGAAGTGCTTGTGCTCAGCTCTCTATGATCAAGTGCTTGCTTTTAATTTAGTGACTCGTCCCTGCAGCATCCTGATAACAAACCGTGGCTTCAGATTGCTGAGATAACGCTGAGTGCCGACTGCACATCAGAGAGAAAATAACTTGGCTCGCAAGAGGCTGGATTGATCCGCAGGGGAAAATGTTCTGAGCGGGGCTGGGAGCGCTGGCACATCGCAAACCCCAGCACAAGCCGGCCAGAGGGGCCGGGACTGCGGGGGATGCCCGGGAGCTGCCGGCCTGGGCGCGCTCCCTCCGGGGGTTTGGCACCCTCTGCTGTCCGAAAAACCCCAGAACACCCCGGAAAGCGGGCCGCCCGGGGATGGAAAAGGGCAAAACGAACTCTTGACGGAGTAATTTTGGTGATCAGCCCCCCCACACTCTTTCTTGCTGCAGCAAGTAGTGAATGTCCACCAAAAAAAAAAAAAGGGGGGGGGGGGAATTTCCTGCTTCACAATAGTAATTGATAGTAATTGCATAATTGCATTGCCTCTGTTTCACATAAATGAGGTGACCAGGTCTTGGCTCCTGAATCCACTGCAAGGCTGCCTGACCATTCAGGCTGGATGCAAATACAGCACAAAGGCTGATGCTGGAGGAGTCTCAGATATGCTGAGGGAGGCTTTTTCTGCCTCAGCAAGGGCTCTGCACAATTATCAGCAACTCAAAGCCACCCCAGCATAGTAGAAACAAGCAGGTTCCTGCCTAACATCTGGCATGGCTGTTCTTGCTGCACGAGCATCTTGTGCTGCAGCTGAGAGTGCTGAAAATTGCCTATGACACCTTATGCATGTTTTAGCTATTTAGTTAAATGTTTATTCACTCCAGGTTTTTTTGGTAGCAATTAACAAATGCTTTCCTTGACAGAGACACACAGAGCTTCACTCCTGCAACAGAAACATGGGACACCTGGCGCTGCAGGAAGGGGAATTCAAACCTAGAAGCTCTGGGAAACAGGAGGCCTGTTTCTATTGTGTGATTACCTCCACTGAGTACCTCCTGTATTTGATTGACAAGGTAAGAAATATTCTGTGTATGGGAGCGTGTAAGGAAATAGCCCCCGTTTGCCCCTTCTGTATTTCACGTTTTGGATCTGTGCTTGCACACTGTATTCAAGCTAAAAAATAGTAATGCATCACCCAGATCTGCAAAGCACACAGTGCCAGTCTTCCCTTAACAGGACACCAGAAAACCAAAGCTGTGCTTCCCAGTGGAGGCCATTCAATGGCTTTGATTGTTAAATGGTTTCAGTTCCATCTTTATGAATTTCCAGTTTTCTGTGGCTTCAAGTATGAAATCCGTGGCAAAAGCAGGACAAAGCACTGTTCTTCTGAGGGCACAGATCCTGACAGGCATTGCTGCATTCCTTCCTGGCTTAGCTGGAATTCTGAGCCATGTTCCTCATGCTAATCTGGGCTCCAGAAGACCCCCACAGTCCAGGGCAACAAGCACAAGGGCCTGTGTGGGGCACGTGCCATGGTTTTGCCCAGGGTGGGCAGTGCCTCACCCTTGTCCAGCAGTAAATAGTTCACCCAAACAGCCACACAGCACCACCTGTGTGCCCTGGAGCTGGGGGTGTTGGGTACAAGTTCAGCCAGGAGCTCCTGTGCCTGCTGATGTCCACTCCATCCCCAGGGGAAAGTCACTTGGGGAATGCAGCTCTAGGGTAAATTGCCACTTGTTTCTCCTGCATTTCACTTCACTCCAGCAGGCTCGATGCTGCTTCCTTAACAAAGGATTAAATCCTTAAATGGATTTACTAATCAACTGCTTTTCTTTCCATACCCGCTCTGCTTCTCCTCACATCTTCTCAGACCTGGGAGGATAACTAAAGGCTCAGAATGCTCATACTCATTTCTATTATAAGAAGAAGAAAATACACTGATTCTAAGAAATTCCACTTTTGGAAATAGCTTTGGTTTTTTTGCTGCGAGAGCCATGGTGTTCTAAATAGACTGCAGCTCTTCACATTCAGTCTCAATAGAAAATAAAATGGAGGAAGTGCAGAAGGCAGCATTGGCATGATTTGCATACAGTCTTTGAAAACAAGCCTCAGATAGAGGCAACTGAAAACCAGCTTTATACCAGGCTCTTGCTGCAACAGTGCTCAAGTCAAAGAAAGAAAAGCTGACCTTGTGGCAAAATAACCCTCACTCTGGTGTGTATCTGACACAAACAAAAAAAGATAAGACACTGTTATTTTAAAGAGGACACAGAATTAGAAACTTGAGTGGTGGGAAAACACTGAATAAAACCCAGAATCCTTGTTTGAGATCTCCAGTGAGTGGAAGCCAAGGTACCTCGTGCTGCCTGTGCACAGGGCAGTCTGCTGCTGAGCTATATATTCCACCACAGATTGGTTTCCCCAAGCATCAGCCAAGACATTGTTTTTATTGATTTATTTTGCTATCTTCCCACTGCAGTGATAGGATGACAAAAGAACCACCTGTGGGTATCCTAATATATCTAATGCCAGCAGATTTTCAGGTTGAATAAAAACAATAAATCTTTCCAGGCACAAAGGGGAAACTGTGAGGTAAGTTAATTTGGGAAACTAAAGAGCATGATTTAGGAATATTGGGTTTGTTAGAATGGATCAGACCAGTCCTCCTGGTTTACTGTCCCTCAGAGACTGATCCTTAGAGAAGACACAAAAGAACACAAAATAAGGCCCAAACTAGTCAAATGTTCAATGACACTTCCAGGGACTGGCCTGTTTTCTGACAGTGCAGCAGTAATTGTTACACCAGTGAGCAAAGGGTCTGACTCTCACTGTATTAAGCTCCAGAAATTGGCTAGAATTTCCTAAGGAACCCAGGCACAATCAGCTCATGGCTGTGCTGATCACTGCATCTCTTGTGGGACACAGCCTGGATTTTCCCTAGGGCAGTACAGTTAGATTTGTTGTACAACTTCCTCTTAAATTAAGGGAGAAAATGAATAAACATGTAAACCTGTTCAGCCACGTAATATATTCACAAATCAAGGCTAAAACAGTAGTTAGGCAAAGATGGTGTTGAGTCTAGCACACCAGAAAACAAAGTTCTCTTTCTCCTCTGTTCTTCCAGTGGGGTTTCCTGTCTCCTCACTGCCATGAACAGGCTGAACTTGTCTTGTGGGGTGCTCCTAAAAATACATATTAAGCCTTCATGGTAACACAAGGTTTCTTGGATACCATCTATTTCAAAACAGTAATTTTACACTCTCTTGAGCTTTCTGCTAGTTAAAGCTTCCAGAATAACACATCCCTGATTCTGCACCACTCTGCTTTCCCCAAAGCAGGTCCAGCATGGGCAGGAGTGGCTGAAGATCCCCACAAGTGCTGCTTTGCTGATAAATCCTAGCCCCAACCCATTCTTGGCAGTGCATCTGAAAGGTTAGTTTTTGCTTTATTCCTGGCTTCTGCATCATATTTGTCCAAATTTGGAGTCTGATCTAGGAAATCTAGGCAATTTTATTCATCCCGATCTTGGATTTTTGATAATTATATTACAACATGGTACATATACATGAGCACTTCTATACATGTAGCTCAAGAATGCAGTTTTGAATAATAGGGCAAATTGTGTAATATATTTACACTTCTTAAGACTATTTAAAGGATCATAAATAAAGGCAGTGTATCTGCCCCTAAAACCCCAGATATCAGTAGTGGCTGCCTCTGTAAGGTCATTGCATTAATACACACCTGCCAAATTCAGACCTGCACCCTTCTCAGACACAGGGAAAAAAATCAAATTGAAGGTATAAGAGCTCCAGAGATATTTCAAAGCAAGCCAATAAAAGGGAAAAGCCTGAAACTGACACCAATAACAGGATTCTTAAAGCCTCAAATTCGATAAACCCACAAACGAAAAGAAATTAAGCAGGCTGTGTCACTTCAGGACATCATGCTATGGGATTTTAACAAGATTCATGGGTATTAAAAAGTAATGGCATAAATTGGGCATTTAAAGTCAGTATTGATTTGTTGCCAGATTCTGCATATCAACAATTGCACTTGAGTGTCCGTTTACTTTGCTCAGAAATAAATATTCCTGCCCAGCTGCATGTGCTAGTTGGAAGAGAATCAGTTTTCACCACTGGCAAAGGGACAGGTTGTTATCTCAAGCCACATGGTTCATTGATTTATCTGTGGTGGAGTAAATACAAAAATGTATAGGAATGCTGTCAAAATCATTTATTTAAAAGCTTTTTTTGGAAGAAAAATGATAGCACATTCCCAGGTAAGAATGCAAGAGGCTTTCTGAGTATTTGGACTTATTAACTGGTTGAGGTAAATTATCTCCATTTGATGTTTCTGGCTGGCAGAGTTAATTTATTTGTACAAAAGTATTTAATGATGCAGGGAGATTGTTATTGGTGGTTTAATTATTGTTTTGATCAGAGCTTCTGTATGGGTGGTAGTACTCCTAATAAGATAATCATACTTTTTCATCTGTTAATGAGTCTTTGGAGTATTCCCAACACAGTTTTAAGTCTTAGTTGTTTTCCCGCTCTTGGCTTAATTTCTGTGTTTCATTTGGCTTGCATAATGAAACAAGATGGGCTGCTTTACTGCTCTTTATAATAGGTCTTCCTAATATGGTTTTCCTAGCTCAGGCTGATCAGGATTTTCCAAAACTACATAAATGTTTTTAATCTGGGGGGAAAAAATCACTTTGCCTGTAAATTGAAAGCAGTAAATTGAGTTTTTGTTCTCAGGTAAATGATAATATTGTTCTTGCACAATCTCCTAGTGGTATCTGAATTTTATCACTAAAAAGCATGTTTGTCTGCTTCTCTTTTCCATCTATATCACTTTAAACCCCCCCTAAGAATTCCCTATATCTCTTCCTGCAAATATTTACTAAGCACTTGATGAGATCATAGTGAAATACAGTGGAAATATTGACAATTTGGACAGTATTTGAAAATTAACAGTGGGAAGGGCATGGCCTGAATGAAGTCCAGGGTACTTCAGCAGTGGGTGTTGATGTAAACCATCTTTACAGAGGTTAATTTTAATTGTATGAGAAGCTGGGAAGTGGTAGGAATGTTAAGAGGACAGCCATAAAAGAGCACAGTTAATATCACGTCAACAGAGGAGCTTTGTTTTTCTCTAAAGGTGAATATTCTAGTTCTCATAGTATCTTCTTTATGGAGCATTCCTATACTCAGCTTTTCTCAGTTGTGTGACTACAACTTTCCCTCTGCTTCACTTTTATTCTGAATTTCCTGGGCCCGGCTCTCCTTGTTTTGCAGCCCACCTTGGTTCTGTTGCAGTGATGTGCCCACAGGGACAGCCCACACTGCAAAGATATAAAACCATGGGCACATGAAAAAGCAAGTGGTGCCTAAATGTTCATGTGTTCTGCCTGCCACAAGCACAAACAATATTTCAGTCCTCTATGACAGTTATACAGGTGCCTGCTACTAAAATTGTACTAGAAGAAGGGGACAGAAAATTCCTTTTTCTCCTCTGGAACGTTCTCATCCTCTTGATGCCAAGGAAAAAAGAAATGTGTTTAAGCAGTAACAGAAGTGCTCCCAGTCCAGCTTTACCTTCAGAGCTGGGTAATGGCTTTTTGTAAGGTCATTGTTAAGGTCTCTTTGGGATTGTTTCACTGTTTCTTATAGGCTGGGGTGTTTCTCTTGTGCCATCTCACAGACCTTCCAGAGGCAACAGGAGATGCACAGAGACCGAGGAAAAGGTCTTTTTTACCAAAAAAGAAAAAGAAGACTGGAAGGAACTAGATTAGGGAGGAACAGAACTTCTTGTATTTTTACCAGGCATCACAGATCTTCAGAGTTAGCAGTAATTTCCTATTTGGTATTCACTGAGCTGGGGAAAGGGCATCGAGCACTTCTGCCTATAATTTAGGAAAAGTGCAAGATTACTCATAGTTTCTCCCGTCATCTCTCCCAGGCTTTAGCCTGAGAAATTTATCCCTCTCTGTTGTGACCTGTGTGATGTGCCTTACAGATGCAAAATCTTCAGCTGTGTTAAAAATTTTAAAATTATGAGGATTTTCGTAGTATGGAAGCTATCCTAATATCTTAATTACTGACATGAACCTGGGGAACAGAGCTAATGCTGGACCTCATATACAGGGAGCTGTTGCACAAGTAGAAATTAAAACTCTCTGAAAAGCTAAGTCTGAATAGACTAAACAAAGGGCAGGGGAAAATTACATATGTAAAATGAACAGCACCATGGCTGCTAAAGATCAGTTTTCTTCCATGAATTTATTCTTCTTACAATTTTGAGAATTAATGTGAAATGTAAAATGAACCAAACAACCCAAGTGAGGTGCAATAGATGCTAATAATAATAATAAAATAGGATGTACAGCAGTCAGGAGAAATGAGAAAGAAGCAAAAATGCAGGTGGAAAAAGCATTCAAACATAAAAGATGCTCAGAAGATGAACAGAGAGAAGGTGGAAGATGGGTGTCCGTGCTGCAGAGACCAGGCTACAGAAGCCTTGCTGCTGCTGCCAGCTGAATGTCTAACTAAAGGCCCAGTAGCCTCTTTTTTTGTCACCTACCTAAAATCACTAAAATGGTGTGCACTGAAGCCTTCTTGAGCCAAGTCTAAAGTCTGTAAACCACAAAGCAGGCAGCTGGGGAAGGGAAGGTATGGAGCACATCACTTGGATCTGTTTCTTCCCCTCATCCTGAACCTGCTCGAGCTTATCTGTATGCCAACAAAATGCCTTTGAAAGAGAACTGTCTCTAATATTTGAAAGAAGGTGTTGCCTCAGAACTATTAACACCCCCAGTGTCCACACCATGCCCTGCTGGCACACCTGGCACCTGCTGCTAATGGCAGGGGCATCTTTAACCAGGCCTCTGAAGGGGCTGGATGGTCTGATCGGCACCACCTCATGTGCCCCAGCAACAGCAAAGGGAAGAGTCCAAGTGGCTCTTCTTTTGTGCCTGCATTAGGGTTCCTCTGAGGATGAACTGATTGTCCTTCACAGGGCTGGCAGCTGAGCCTTTCACCTGCACTACAACTGCCACAATTTTCAGGCCAAACAAAGTCTGAAAACAGGAAGAGCAAAGGAGAAGTCCAGGGATGTCACTCAGTAACCCACAGGTTATCCTTTGGGTTAGCCTTAGTCTGATCTACTGGCCACAGAAATGGAAACTGTACATCTCTGGTTGTTATCCCAGAAGTACAAACTGTGGAGAGCACTGAAGGTTAAAGAGCCCTTGGCAAATGTCCTTTAACACTGCAGTAGAATAATATACATTTTGGAAGAAGACATGGAGTTCTTAGCTAACAGCATTTGCTGAGGAAGCCCCTGTAGTTATGGAAAAGTTCATGAGTTCAAGCCACTGTGTCCTGCTGTCTGTGGAGAGTCACTGACTGGGCTTGGTCTCAGCTCAGCCTTGGGCATCCTGGGCAATGCTGCTTTGCCCTGCAGCTCTTGTAAGGGCCCTGTTTCCTCCACAAACACCAACTTCTGCCCCGTTAATGGGCTGGGCTGCAGATGAAGGTCACAAGGCATCCAAGGATTTCAGAAACACTCTTGGATTTCCAATGTATGACACAAATAGTAATTCCAGTAAGACAAATACATGTTCTGCATACACCTCACAACCTTTAGTCAACCAAATCTACCCTATAAGTAAGGACAAAAGCCTTTAACCAACCTGTTACTAATTTGAATGAATATATCTGTAACTCAAAGCAGACAGTGCTCCTTTAAAGTAATTATCCCCACTTCACTGAAGGGGATGCTCTGTTCCAGGAGTTTCATTTGAGTACAAGCACAGAGCTGCAAACCCACACCAGTGCTGTTCTCAGTGCAGGGATGTACAGCTTGAGCCTGCTGTCTGTGCACAAAAACATTCAGAGGGACTTCCTGGCACTTGCAGCCCATAGGAGTGTGGTGCTAATTAATGTAGCAAAACAAAGGCAAACTGAGTGTTTTAGTGAAAGGAGCAGAAAGCCCTGCTCAGAGAAACTGGCTGCACTTGAACCTGGGCACTGATTTCTAATGCTGTTCACACAGCTTGAACACTTCAGCTTCAAAACAGGTCTTCCCTAGTGTGAGAGAACAACTGAAGGAAAAGGTGGTGTAATGCTAACAATATATGTGACTTTGTGGATCAATTCAGGGAAAATTTGGAATTCATCATTAATCACTTAATGTAAACAAGGAGAATTGGTTTTTCATGATCAGGAGGTTCCTAAAGACACATGGCTTATTTTGCATTAAGCATTCCAGTTTAATTTTGTAGAAGAAATGGCCTACTACAGCCTGCACCAAAACAGAAACAAGTGCCAAAACAGTGAGAGATTGTAGGAAAACAGGTGAACCATTGTGGTTCTTGGAGATTCATGTGTTACCAGGGACAGCTTTGGTTGAAGAAATGGGACATACTGAGGAATTTCTAGGCATTTCACAGAAACCCAGGAGCAGGCTGCTTTACAGGGACAACATTTGCCAACTTCCTATGTGGCCAAAAGTGTGGACAGGTTGCAAAGTGAGCTGCTGGAAAAGGTGAAACCTCTGAGCAGGCTGAATGGTAAATAATCTTAAAAAATAGGACAAGATGCATATTTTTAAGGCATAGAATCTTAAACTGCTCTAGCACAATTGATCGATTGCCTGGAGTACCAGAAATGGGTTGGAATGTGATAGCAAGAAGTCATGCACTTAAAGATTAATTAGAGTAACTGCAAGTGAGCTCAGAGGTTCATCAAATAGGAGATTACAAGAGGAGGAATCCAGGTATGTTATTGGTCGTAGGATAACTATGATGCCACTGTAATGTGGTCTTAAAAATGCTAATGTATTCTGGGATGCACTAAGTGAGGTATTTTCAGGAGACGGTGAGATATTAATATCGTGGTACAAGGCAGTTGTTAAGACCTTGTTTAGAACACTGCACACAGGGTAGATGGTATAAAAGGACACAGGAGGAGTGGAAAACCTATTTGGAGAGAAGATTAAAAGCAAAGCAGAAAGACTGAGAATGAATGATCTAATTGCTATTTATAGGGACATTTTAGGTAAGTATCAGAGAAGCAAAGTTATTTAATTCAAAGGGCAAAATGGTAAAGACCTAATGGATATAAATTGGTAGTGAATACATTTACACTGGA
This sequence comes from Melospiza melodia melodia, assembly GCF_035770615.1. Lineage (NCBI taxonomy): Eukaryota > Metazoa > Chordata > Aves > Passeriformes > Passerellidae > Melospiza > Melospiza melodia. The sequence continues at coordinate 16,060,064 of NC_086203.1, forward strand.
AATTAGAAAGTTTCTAGTTTCAGAAGAGTGGATGCTAGAAAAGCCTTGAAGATAAAACTAAGGCACCTTGGCTGTCTGATGGCAGCTTAGTTACCCAGTTCATCCTCCAAACTGGATAATAAAATGGTATTGGGTTTCTCACAAATTGCCATTCCTGCAAAGAGGATATAAGGAGATTTAACCCCCGTGTGATGAAATGTGTATTTGCAGTGTGTTAGCCCCATGTTCCAGGAGTTTGCTAATGTGCCAGCAAGATTCCACTTCCTTTCCGTGCCTTTTTAACCTCCAAATCACCAGAGATGACACAAAGTTAACGTGTCACAGAGCTGGCCAGGCGAAGGTTCTGTAAACAGCTGTCCTTCTGTGAGTGACGATTCATAGGACATAGAAGATCGTTTAGATGTTTCACGGATCAGACTGGTGGGTCACGTTTCTTTCTCTACGCAGTTGTGTGTAGCAAGGACTCATTTCCAGGATCGCAGAGCAGTCTGAAAGGGCGTGCTTCTTGCTCTTGCCAGTCTGGGAAGTTTGTGATACTTGACTTTTGAGGTTTTCTTCCTGTTGCACACCAGTTTGGGGCTTTTGCAGAACAAGTCCTCAGTTTCTTAGCGGCTGTGCTTAGGGGAGGGGGTGGCTGCCGTGCCTGGCGGTGGCCGCGGAGGTGTTCCGGGGGACTCACGGAGCCCGGCTGGGCTGGCCCGGGGCTGCCTGGAGCGGCGCTCGGTTATGCAGGCGGTGTCTGCTGGGACTCAATTAGGCGGTGCGGCAGCGCTTTCGTTTGAATAGTGAATAGCGCGGCGCCGGGCCGGGAGCGCTCGGCGGGGCCCTGCGGATCGGCATGGCGAGACCCCCCTCTAGCGGAGGGCCCGGGCCTCGCCCGCCCCTCGGCGGGAACGGCAGCGGGAGCGGGCGGGCCGGCGCTCCGGGAAACGGAACCGCGGGCAAGAAGCGCTCCAGCCCCGCGGGGCCCGGCCTTGGGCAGCGCCGCGGCCGCTGCGAGCCCCGGGGCGGCTCCGCCGGGCGCGGGCCCCGCTGTCCCGGGCGGCGGGCGCGCTGTGCTCCCTCCCGAGCGCCACGGCAAACGTCGTCGCTTTTTTACTTCAAGCCAGTGGGAAACGGAGCTTTCTTAGCCTCGTGGAGAGCAGCATCTCTCCTGCGAGAGGAGCTGCGTGGCCGGCTCCGTCCTGCCTGGCATCGCAGCGCATCGCTCAGCAGCAATGGGAGCCCGGCGCGTCTCGGCGGTGCCGCGGCGCGCAGAGCGGTGTGAGCGATCTGCCCGCTGGATGCGTAATGAGCAACTTCATGGTTCCATTCGTTCTTCCTGCCCGCTGTTCCGGCACTGCCGCTCTGGTTATTTGTTGGCACTTCTTTGCTCCAGAGACAAACCATACAGCTCGCTCCATCCGCCCGCTCTTCGCCTCGAACACTCATTTCGGGTCGGTAGCAACTAGTGTCCGGCACGCCGCGAGGGCACGTACGCACGGATAAGCCCCGGTGCCCGCGGGCTGGGCGAGCCGGCCGAGAGCCCGCGGCCCGGGAGCGCGTCCCTCCCGGCGGCGAGCGGACCGGAGCGCGGCCGCAGCGCTCCCGCCGCCGTCTCCGGCCGCCGGCGGGCGGATGCGCTCCCGGGGAGCGCAAAGGCTTTTCGCGCTCTGCTCCCGCTGTCCTCCGCCGACCGGCGGGCTCGTTGTCGGCCACCGCCTCGGTGCGGGCCGGCTGCGCGGATCGGAGCGGGGGGCTCTCCCTTTCCGCCCCTCCGTCCCCGCCGCACGGGCAGGAGCGCGGTGTTGCACAACCCGCTTCCTTTTTCTTTCGCTTCGCTGCGCCGCGGGCAGCGGCGGCGAGTGCGCGGGGCGCCGGTCTCCGCCCTGGGTGGGGGGAACGACACGGCCGGTGCCGCCCGCTCGCTCCCCGCCAACTGCGGCGCTGGCGCGGCCCCGCCGGCTGCGCGGCCCCGCGGGGGCTGGGGAGGGGGGGCACGGCCGGTCCCCGCGCCCCGACCGAGGGGGCCGGTTCTCTCCGAGGGGAAGGGGACTAAATCCTCGCCGGGGCGGGGGGGATGGAGTCGGGACCGCGCATCCCGCGGCAGGCACCGACCGCCCGCTCGCCCGCCGGGCCGTATCCCTTCCCGCGGCGCCCGGGCAGGGCGTGGGCGCCCGCCCCGCCCCGGCAGAGTCGCGGCGGCGGCGCGTCCCGTTACCGGCGGCCGAGCCCGCGCTGCCCCCGGCGCGGCGGGAGCAGGTGTCCGGGGGCAGCAGCCCGGGGCAGCGCGGCGGGGGCGGGGTCGGGGCCGGGCCCCGCGGGGCCGGGCGGGCGGCGGCGGCGGCGGGCTCGGCGCGCCCGCGGCAGGAGGGAGCCGGAGCGCCCGAAAAGCCGTGAGGGGAGGGGAGGGCGGAGGGGCGGGAGGGGGGAGGCAGGCGGGCGGGCGGCGGGCGCATGCGCTCTGGCGGGCCGTGCCATATTGGAATGAGGCAGTGAGCGGAGCGCCGGGGAGCCCGAGCCCCGGCAGCGGCGCAGGGCTGGAAAAACTCCCCGCAGGTGAGGCGGGCGGCGGCGGTGCCCGCGCACGGGCGGAGCGGCCCCGGGCGCAGCTGCTGGGGGCGTTTTGCCGGCGAGGCGCGGGGCCCGGAGGGTTTTTCCGGGCTCACGAAGTTTGGATGCGGGAAAAAGGCGGCGAGGCAGGAGGAGGAGGAGGGAAGAGGCAGGCGGAGCGCGGCGGGGAGGCGGCAGCGGCAGCGCGGGGGGGACGCGCCTTCGGCCGCGCCGAGGAGCGATGCGCGGGGCTGGCCGGGCGCCGCCGCGCAACTGCCCGCGCGCAACTCTGCGCGCTCCCGCCAGGGGCCCGCGGCGTCCCGCGGCGCGCTCGGCCGAAGTTGCCCTCCCGGCCGGCCCCGCGCCCGCCCGAGGACGCGCCCGGCCCCCGCGGGAACTTTGTGCGCGCCGCGCCACCGCCCCGGCGGAGCCGGTCCCTGCCCGCGCCCGCGGGGGGCCGAGCCCACCGAGCGCCTCTCGCTCGCCCCCCTCCCCCTCAAAATGGCGGTGGAAGGGGACCTTTAAACCCCGCGCCGCTCCGCTCCGCACCCCCGCCGGGCGCGGCCGCGCTCCGCTCGGCGCGGCGCGCGTCCCGCCCGGGGCAGCGGCCGGCGTCGGTCCCCGTCAAGTGGCCCGTCAGCGAGCGGCTCTCGCCTCACGGTCGGGCTGGGTGGGTGGGTGTGGGGGGAGAGGGGCGGGCGCCGCCTCCGCGGCCGCGCCGCCGGCTCTCCCGCAGCGCCGCCGCCCGCGCTGCGGGGCCTGCGCTGCCGCGGGGCCGGGCATTGTGTGCGCGCCGCGCCCGCCGCCGCCGCTCCGCTCCTCCGGCGGCTCCGCGCCCGGCGGCGCTCCGGCGAGCGACACGCAGCCTTTGTCTCTCGGGGAGTCGGTCTGCGCTGCCCGCCGCTCCTGCACCTGAAGTCGTAAATCGGGCGCCGGTGACACTGCCCGGGCGGCCGCCGGGGATGCCCCGGGACGCCAACTTCGGGCCGGGGAGGGAGCGGCGCCGGGACAGCGGCTGCGGGAGGGCTCCCGCCCGGGCAGCGCCCGCTGTTAGCGGCGGGGCGGAATGCCCGCATCGGAGGGACTGAGCAAGTTTTCCGTCTGTGGCTTTTGCGAACTTGCTACCAGCCCCCCCCCCACCCCCACCCCCTACACAGTGGAAATAATGAAAAGAGACGAAAAATAGCGCGGGCAGTTAATTGTGAATTTGTAACTACGCTCGCTGCTGCAGTTCTGCAAGGCCCTTATTTATTGAGAAAGAGGCCAGTGATGTCTGTTTCACAGTCACATGCGTGCTTTAGCGAAGCAATTATATCTACTTTGGAGAAACTTGTTGCTATTATGAAAAGGTTGTACATGGTAACCCTCGTGTCTGTCAGTTTCACCCACTCTGACAGCAGAATTCTGGTGGAAGATGTTTTGCAGCAGAAGAAAAGGCCTAACTTGCTGCTTCTTTGCTGTACCTTCCTTCCTTCATGGTAGCTGGCTGCTGTCAGTAGCCCAGGAGGTTACCATAGCAAACAGTTCTGTGAGGCAGAATATAAGGTGCACCACCAAAACTCACACTGGAAAAAATGATAGTCCACCTTGTAACTTCAGAAATACCATTGTTGCCACCTACATAAGGTTTGTGATGTGTGTGAACTGGTCAGAAAGGTCTGATTTGTAAGAGGAGAAGTTGTTAGTGGCAAGAAGTCTTGCTCCTTCAGGAGTGGGGCTGTAACTTGTAGCATCTACAGCATCCAGCAGGATGGATTCCTGGTCTGCCTGCGGTCTGTGATGACTGTTTCAAAAAAGCCAACTGTTAGGACTAAGTAAATCAATGTGAAGATAAAAATAGATCAATTAACTGAAAGCCTAGGTTTCTTGTGTAGTAGGTGGTACTGACATGGATTTTACAATTTAAAAAAACTTTAAAACTATTTGTCTATCTAAAAGATCATCTCTAGGGAAAACACTTAGTGGCCTTCCTGCCTTCCATTCAGCCACTTCCTCTTTTGCATTTGGTTTGTGAATTGTTGCTGTGATTGAGGGATGAGAATGAAATCTGGTTCTTGCCAGAACCTGTGTTGGGAAGATGCTTATAGACAAGATGGACAACCAAATAAAGCTGCTCTCACTGCCTTTTTCAATGAGTTAGAGTTAGGAGATGGCACGGGAGTGCTGGGAGAATGGCTTTGCCATTGTTTGGTGTGTCTGTGGCGGGCACTTACCCTGGGACACCTCAGGATCCTGTTTTGTTAGAGCTGACACGCTCCTCACGGGACACACAGGAACAGTGGCAAATCTCTGTCATTATTGATCTTTATGGGTTTTCCTTTGCTGGTTTTTCCCCCTGTACTATTAATTTGCCAGTATTGAGTTATCTTATCTGATTCTTAAACCTGGCAAATCTCCTGAGCGATTGCTGCTATGTAGAAAAGGTGGATTAAGTGTAAGCTGACATGTTAATGACTGATAGAGTTTGCATGGTGTGATCTTTATATTCTGGGAGCCCTTTCTCTGCCTCATGGGGAAGATGTTAATGAGCACTGCAAAAACAACATGTGCCATGGTATGTTTTGCTAACAATTTCCAGGGGATTTTTTGTCATTTCATGGCAGACCAGTGACAACTGTCGACCACAACCTTTCTGTGGCTGCCCTTTGAATCCACCGTGTTTGGAATTCACCTTAACATCACTGCTGTGCTTCCAGTGGTGAAGTTTGGCCGTGGCATGATCATCATGCAGTGATGCAGACATCAATACACTCATTTGGTGCTGGCTTGGCTTAAGTAATTGTCCTACAAGTGATGCACGTGGCAACTTAATTACACAAAGACACTGACAGTGAAATGATTCATGTTAAACCCACTGCAGTGTCCTTTAAGGGCATGGGAAAATTAAACCTGGAGGTGCTTAGCAAGGGGCATTTTGGGGAGAGAGCTTCCAGTGTCTAAAACCACAGGGCTTGCATTACATCCATTGTTCCTATAATGACACGGCAGCCTTAATGCTACAGAATTGTCTTGGGATTTGGTTTCTTGACTTTTTTAAGTGTGCAATTCTGTGTTTTATAGATTGGTCATTGACTTGAAACAGTGTAGCCTGTGCAAGTTACAAATGTTTTCTGGACCTATAACAGCTTTCTTTTGTGTTGTTCATCTGACTAATCTTGCTTGATGATTAGCAGATTTCATGTGTCATCTTTGTTTTGGTCTCTTGGAGCATCAGCGTGGCTGCTGGTGGTGGACTGGACTTGGTGCTCCTTTCCTTCTGCTTTTGGGAAGTGGCTGCCAAGTTTTAGGTGTTTAAACTTGAAGTGGATGTTATTTAAAGATTTTAAGGTCATGGGGGGTTCTCCCTCTCAGGATTACTTTCTTACTTGAAAAGTCCAGGGATACAATAAAGGGGAAGGAGTTTTTTTGTTTGTTTGTTTGTTTTGATTCAAATGCTTGTTGAAATGGTGCTGAAGGCAAACACTGTCAATGTGTGAGATCCTGGAAATGTCCTGAATGTGATGTTTAGCAGTTTGCATTATTGAAGTTCAGAAAAAGTAAAAAATGAGAGTAAATTTTTGTCCTAAATTTATATTAGCATCTTATGATTTTGAAAGCCATGTCATCAGTACAATGATACTTTATTGTAATTATATATTTTTCTGACTTTAATCCATCATTCTTTCCACTTTCTTTATATTGATAAAACCTATGAAAGAAGCATTGAGATGCTAATTAATGCTCTTTTGATTTTAAAATAGTTTTGGTTCCCAGGGTCCAGAATATAAATACATTTTTTTAAGTTGGATTTAGTGCATGTGAGACACATGTTTTCTGTGTTGATTTTTCCTCCTTTTTCCCAGACTTTGCTGACAATCTTTGTGGATTGGTGGTGTTCATAAGATAATAATAGTAGCAATAGTAATAATAGTAATAATCATCATCATAGTAACAATTATCATCATTGTTTTGCCCCTATTTATGGGTGAGATTGTGGTTTTTTAAGTGTTCCTGGTAAAGTCTGGTCTGTAGAATTAAAGCATTACAACATGAATTTTTCTCTGCATCCTTAATAAGACATCTCTTAGGGGAATTACATGTTTGAATAGTTTAAATGTTCCCCTGTGAGAAAGGAGGGTGTGAACTTAGGCTGGAACAAGATATTGTGCCTATCAGTTGGGACTCTCCAGGTGACTCTCCACATCTCTGGGAAATCAGTGAATTTTAACTAATGCAGAGCTGCATTGTGGCTCCTGAGTGGTGGGGGAATGCTTTAATAACCTTTGAAGGTGGAAAGCCATAAGTCTTTGGGGTACTTTTCTGCTTTGTTTGGCTTGGGAGTGTTGGGTTGTCACCCACAGACACCACTGAGGAGTGTTCAGCTGGGAGCTGTGCAAATAAAGAAGGCCTGTGCCCCACACAGCTGAGGAATCCCAGGTCCCAAAGTCTCTCTCTTCACCTGTCTGCCCCTCCTCTTGTTCCCTTTCTTTATATCTTGTGGATTCTCTGGGATGTCTTCATTCATCTTTCCATGGAGACAGTGATGTTTAGGTTTATCTTCCCTGTGAAAATAATCATCCTAGTACAACACCTGTTGGATCTTGGTGTCACAGACACCCCAGACCCTCAGTCTTGTTTTGTTGACTTGGTTTGGGGAAGAGTCCTGAGAGGAGAGGCAAAAAACTGCACACGTGCAGGGGTTCCATGTTGATCTAATGAGTCTGTTTGCTGGGATAACCAGGTAAGCAATCAATAATGTTAAAACCTGAAGCAGGAGGGGCTTCAGTGAGGTTTGCAGTAGCACAATCATCTCTTCTGCAATGCCTTGCTCTGGCACTGGGATTTCTGCCCTTTCAAGTGTGTTTTTTTATGAGACAGAGCAGCCTTAAGTGACACAAGCTTTTTGCTGCATGGATTACTTGTGGTAAATAATGCACAACTAAGAGATTTCCCTTCACTTAAAGTTGGTGGGAGCCACATATTTTGTTTTGGGTTTTTCCACCCATTGGGATGTGGCACATGGACAGGGCGCAGATCCTTTTACCTACAGTGCAGGTGAGTTGTAGCTACAAAGGTAATCTCAGCAATTTGTTCAGATTATGTGGACGTTTAAAATGTGATTATTGTCCCTAGAGTCATCCTGAGCAGCAGTTTGCTGGTGTTCAAGGTCATTGTTTATATTGCTGTGGCACTTCATTTACACTGGTTTATTTGCTGTTACACTTGAGGACACTTCTGTTCACTACAGAAATGATCTCTTTCTTCAAACAGATGAGTTGGGAAGGAGATTAGTGGAATGTGATGTTATCTAAAAACGATGCAGCTATTAAACCAGCTTTGAGATTCTCTGAGAGTACTGATCAGTGGGAGAAGAGATGCATCTTGGATTATTTTTTCTCTGAGAGTAAATGATGCAGGGCTGAGTGACCTCCTCTTCCATTTTGGCTGATTGGAGTTGAGGGCTCTCAGCATATCTCAAGAGGTGCTCTGTCTTGCAGAATTGGGTCATTGGTTGAAAATAATGGTGGTGGGGGAACCCTGCAAGGTTTTGCTGTTTGTCACTTAATCCTTTTCAAGGCTGTGAGGGACGGCAGCAGTGATCCTGAGGTAGATATCAAGTGGATGAGAGAAGATGAACTCTGTCTTGATGTATTGAGAGGCTGTAGTCTCTATTTCTTCTGGCAATGGGTGACAGAAAGCCATAAATAGCACCTTCAGATTTGTCATTGTTTCCAGAAGAAACCAATCAAGTCAGGAAGTGAAGGCACTTCCCCTCTGATGCTGGGTGCACATTTATTACAAATGGCACTGTGGGTGTCTCACCTCTCTGTGCTGGAGCAGGTGATGCTCTGGCATTTCTTATCTTTTATCTTGACCTGGGAAAATACATACAATTGTGCAATTTATTTTTTTATTATATGGTGTATTTTTTCTTTTTGTTGCCTGACTGAATGAAATCCCTTTAGGATTCCCCACCTCCTTGGGAGCTGTAGTAATGTGCACGTTTGCAGCTCAAGCATGCACTTTGCTCTCTGCACAGGGAGCCGTGGCCTCTGGTTTAAAAAAAGAAACTTATTTGTCTTGAAATCATAAAAAAAATTTTAAAATTTTAAATCTAAGGACTGTGAAACTCCATTATACTGTAAAGCTTTGTCTGAAACCACTGTGGGTTTTTGAGAGTATCTTTGGTGTCAAAGCAACTTTTGAAAGGAGGCCAATGCTGACTTTAGTAACTTTGAATGAGGACCTGGTGCTGAAAAAGCTGTGGTGTTTCACAGCAGTATGGAAAAATGCTAGTGAAGCCTGACAGGGGTGTGTGTTATAGGCTTTCCCTCACATATATAAATATTAGTGTTTATTTTTTCCTAATGTCACTTTCCAAGCATTCCCCCGTTAATGTGTTTAGCACTGAATTGTTGAAATTGTGTTTTTAAGTAAATTACAGGGCCTGTCATTAGGTTCCTAAAGAAATGTCCAGGTAGGGAATGCCAAGCAGGCAGTCAGGGGGAGAAGGTGGAGATGCTTCCCTGCAGTTGGGGCAGCAAAACTCACAGGATGCACAGCCTAAAAAAGAAATTATTGAAGGAGGCAGTGATTCCTTCCAGGATTAACTCCACTCATTGCTCTTTAAAGTGTTGCCATGAGGGTTAAACTAATGGCCCTGAGAAATAATGCAAGCCCAGGATCAGTCACAAGTGTTACAGATATAGCACTAATTGGCCAATTGAACCGAGCTAATCAACTCCTTTTAAATGGATGTGACCATGGGCACGAGCATGGGGAAATCTTTCCTTCTTCCAGGGAGGTTTTTCCTCTTCTTTTTGCATAACAACATCCAATCAGTTTAGCTGTGAGGCTTCTTAGTCCAGTGGCCATGAGCAAAAGTCTTTTTTTTCACAAGTTATTTGTTATGCTTTTTTTATAGATTTTGGGGAGGGAGAAGGAGCTTAATTTTGAATTCTCCTCTTTCTTGTGGGCAAATCTTACATTTTGAACTTACTCCTTAGCAAATCTAAACATGTATTTTGTCACTCCCCTTAATGAAAACCAGTGTATTTAGGGAAGTGGTTTGGTTGAAGCACATGAGTCCAGTTTGTTTTGATAATAAGCCAGTTCTAGATAATTCTAGCCTCACTGCAAGTGTGGAGGGAGTGTGTCCAACAGCTGCTTTGTCTGGTTTTGACTTTTTTTACTGGCTCATCTTATGTAAGAAAGAGATAATGACTGGAAACTGAAGAATCAGGGATGGTTGTTTCTTCTTCTGGTCTTCATACAAAAAAAAAAATAAATAAATAAAAATTAAAAAAAGGCAGAGTAACAGCTGGAAGGGCAAGGTGACAATAAAAGCCACTAATTTTTAAACTGATGCTAATGTTCCTTGGTTTAAATCTTATGTTCTTATATTACCAGAATTTTGGGGTTTTTTTGTTTCTGCCTTCTCTGTATATGCTTTTAAGGTAAGAATACTCATTATCCAATTAAAGTGTAGTTTTATTTCTAATTGAAGTTCAATTTCCATCTAAAATCAACTTGACAAAAATTATGATTCTTATGATTATCCAATAAGAAGTGCTGAAATTATCTTTTCATAGTAAATCTAAGTTTCTATTTCTATAGTCAGATTTAATCTTTTGCATTTATATTTTGTTTCAAAACAGTGGTTGCATCTTACTGGGAACTATTTTTAGGTTATTGAGAAATAGCAGTATTGCATAGTTTAGTATGCTTTTATTTAAGGCAATTTATGTAAATGCTTTCCTTTTGTGCTGTGATGTAGGTAATGACATCAAAATACACTTTGGTCTTGATCATTCTTACACACAAATGTGAATGTAGATAATATTGCAGAAAAAAATAACAACTTTCTATCAATTACTGAAAGTATCTTTATAGAAAAATGGCAGCATTGTTGTTTCTGGAGAGGTACAGGTTTAGAAAGCTGGGTGACAGTGGTTACAGTGGGCAGGCTGGATGAGTCTCTGAACAAAGCAGGTTTTTGGGGGTTTCAAAGACTAACAGTGTATGATTTCTTCATTATCTGCCTTACCTTAATGCATCTGACAAACAGCATGGCAAAATCCACTTCAGTGTTTTAAATTAACCCTTCTGAGATTCTGCCTTAGCAGTGAGATTTGAAACAAAAATCCACTGTGGTGGCTCTTGGGCGTGGCTGAGAAATTTCATTGCCTTGCTGGAGCAAGAGTGGCTTCAAGCCTAGCTGAAATTGGCATGATCATAAAAATTGCCATGATGTGTCAGATCAGCCCCCCAGTCCTGTGCCTCAGCAATCCCTTGGGATGAGGATGGAGGGCAGTGAGGTAGAGCTCAGCACGCTCTGTGCCGAGATGATGCAGGAGCCGGGGACTGGAGCTGTTCTCTGAACCCACACCTGGTCATGGCTCTGCAGTTTATTCTGTGCCGTGTCAAAAGGTGCTCAGTCTGTGCTTTCTGCTCCTTGTGGTAGGAGAAATAGGGAATAACCTTTCTTTATACTTCTTTTTGATCCTGATTTTGGTTTTGCACAGCTCTTGTGCTCTCCCATAGTTGCCCTGTTCCACTCAAAGAAGGAACCTCGTGTGTTGTACAGAAGATGCTGGAGCCCATCTGGAGCTTGTGTGTGCAGTGCTGGACAGGGATGCTCTTTCTGGTTGTGGGTGTTTCTTGTCTTTGCTATAAAACCAAGTTACACATCCATCCCTATTAATATAGAAGTATTTCAAGCCTCCAATGCTCTTTCTTACCTTTTTTTTGTGCATCTTTTATTATTTCCATGGCTCTTTGACACCAGAACTACAGGCTGTCTCAAGGGGCTCTGGATTTCTAGAGTTGTAGTACAGTGTTTGTTGTTTTCTGCTTCATTCCTTGGGGCTCTTAATGAGTATGAAATTGATGTTCCAAGAGAATTAGTTGTAACAGTTTCAAAATTCCGAGTTGCAGTAGCTAATTTAGATCACATTGTATAGGTGAGGTTATTTTTTTCTGTGTCTTATTATCTTGCCTTTAATTTCATCTGCTATTATCCTTCTGCTGTTCTTAGCAAACAGCATTTATTTTACATCTCTTGAATGGTTCTGTATTGTCCTAAAACTCATTTAATGTTTGTGTGCTTCCCTTGAAAAGCAGGACACAGTACAGCCATTAGTCCTTGTATTGTGAACAACTGCTTTTTCTTTCTGTCATTATTTCATGTCTTTGTAATCAGCCTGTTAAGTATGAGATGTACTAGAAGAAGCTCCACAGTATTTCAAGTCTCATTGGATGAGAGCACCCTCTAACCTGAAGTGATCACTTGGGTTTGGGTTTGGCCTTAATGCCCAGATTGTTTTATCTGCTTTCTAAAACTCTTACTTCTTGACAAATAGATTGATAAATTACCTTCATTTAATGAAGTATTACCATTTAGTGCGCTTTGACTAGATCTGCTGTGCAGCATATGGTATGGAATTTAACACTGATATTTTCAACATTTAAAAAATATTATCCTGAAGTTCCCAGGTTGTGAAGCTTTTGAAATGCTGGTAATTCAGATATGTGTTCCCAGACACCAGGCCTCCATGCTGTGGTGTGAATGGATCTGTGGGTGCTTCAATTTGGAAAAGGTCAAAATGGGCATCCCTGGTCTGGAAAACAGGATCAAATCAGTCTCCTTGTGGTGGCCACACCTGTGTGATGGGTACAGGAGAAAATGCATTTTACATTAATCCCTATTGGATGGGAATGTGCCACAATCCAAAAGGTTTACATTCCACATGATTTACTTTGCTGTAAGGTAATAAGTGTGTTGGAGATTGTTGAACTAAGAAAAGTGATTTCATTTTGCTGTTAATGAGTGTTTTTCTGTCGCCCTTTAGAAAAATCCTTTCACTCTTTGTCTGTACCTCAGCAGTTTTCTGTTCATTTTGTGGCCATTCACTACTTCTGGGTGTGCCCAGCCCTCATATAAGGGAAGGAGCTTTTAATCTTTTGTGTTTAGAAGACCCTTTTTATAACCATAAAGGCTAACAAAGTACCTTACCGAGAATTAAAGTTAAGATGTTGCAGAGATGTTGACCTCAGCTTTGCAAAGCTTTTAGGGAGTATTTTTCCAGGCCAGTTCTTCACTCAATTGATGTTCTTGCTTTGCATAGAGATCTGATAATTCATTTTTTTTTACATCCCTGTTGCTCCTGGAGCGATTGTGGCAGAGCTGGGCTGAGCAATTTCCGGTTGCTGCTGAGGGCAGCACTTAAGTGGAGATGGTGTAATTTACATCCAGGGCTGCACTTGCCACTTAATGTTTTCTAGCAGCTCCATTTCTATAGGGAGCAAATCAAAACAGACTTGGGCTGTCAGCAGAGATGTGTTTTTTAAACACAACCAGACGAACGGTTTTCTTTTCCATTTAATCAAGAGTATATTTAAAATTGAATGTCACAGCAGAAGCATGTGATTATAACATATACAGGTATTTCTAGTGGGGTTAGCTCTAAAGAACTTCCATGGGCTACACTTAGATGCAGAATACTGACATGGTGGAAGGAAATGCAGGAGACTTCATAAAATAACTTCTTAAGGTAGTGTTTTCAGGACAAAGGTGTCCTTTGGTTTTTCTGAGGCACTGGTTTTTTTTTTACATCCTGCTACAGTATTAAATTTCTATTTTAATGATCACAACTAATGATTCAAAATTTGAAGTGGAACTTGAATAGAAGAATATTATCTCTCTTTTGTATGTATTAATGAAAGAAGGTTGCATGTGACAGCACGGTGATGTCTGAAAAAATACATGCTGAACTTTACAGGGAAAAGGCTGCAAAAATAATTCAGGGGGGAAAAAAAGTATGAATTTGAAAACACTTTTTATGACAGTGTAAATGTTCCAGTGTTGTCAGGATCAAGCTTTGAAATTGTACTCCTAAAAATAGAGATATCTTTTTCAGTTGCACTGCCTTTTGAGCCCTTAGGCTCAAGTCTTGTTTTTCTCTCTGTATGAACAGACATGAAGAAAAAAAATCTTAAAATGAGAACAGATTTTCTTGTAATTTTACCATTCCTGATGTTGGGGTAATAAGAGCATCATCCCTTACTGTGAGCTCTTTACTAAAACCCTGTGCTTTAACTGTTCTTGGGCCTGTAGGCCTGTTAATGTTCTTGTGATTCAAAATGTGTAGTTGAAAGCTGTTGTCCTTTTTTTTTTGGTTTTTTTTTTCCTTCCTTTTTAAGCTTTCAGTACTTTTCAAAGGGAGTAATGAGAAGGGAGCACATCAGTTAATGAGCAATAAAAAAAGGCAAGGCCATATTTTTGTGGCATTGCCTAGAGAGAGAGAATTCCATGGTTTAGCACAGCTCATAATACTGTAATTCTATTTAGGGAGAAGATCCAGGGGAAAGCTGTGTTCTGCCATCACAGTTTGCATGTGCAAGGAGTGATAGGTGACTCAAAGGGAGCTTCAGCAAGTGAAAACAGCTTGGACAGTGCATGGATGGTTTCAGTGGGTAGTGCAGGCACAGCTCAGGAGCTGCAGTGGAATTAGGTGCCTGTTTGGCTCTCTGTCAGAGGGTTTGAAGATCATGTTTGGTTGAAGATGTTCCAAGATCGTATGAGGGGACTTATGATGATTATTTATGTTGATGCCTGAAGTCTCTTGGAATTAATCAATCCAAGAAGACCTATACTGGCATTATAGCCAGCCAAGTGTGTATGTTTTTCTCAGTTTTCTGCAGTTAAAGTGCCACGTTTAAAGCCTTGTTACTCTGAGATGTTTTCTCAGCCTGTTATGAAACTTCACTTACTTCACTTGAAAGGCTTGGGTACTGCTTTAGCACCTAAAGTGTACGAAGTCATCCAGGCTGTGAGAAGGAGCCATATTTCTGTGCTTTTAGCCTCTTGTTATTTCTGCTTGGACACAATGTTAAGAGATGTGCTGGCAGTGGAACTGAAATAGTGGCTGTGTTCTGCTGGGTCAGTACTGATAGCTGGAGAGGGATTTTCTTTTCACACACAAGAAGTTGTGTCAGGGCATCAGGCAGCCAGGAGCAGGTATTGCTGACACAATGGCAGGGTATTCAAGCCAGCTGGTCTTTGTGAGATTTGTTGGATCTCACAGGTAGAATGAAAAATTTGTTATGGTACCCAGATCTGTAATTTCACACAGAATTGTATGTCCTGTAAATATCTGCTGCTTGAGCAGACTTGTTCTAAGAGATTTGTGATGGAACTTGGGTTGCCTTCATATAAAGAGGGAAATTCTTTATGTTATCCTTATAATGCACCTCGTCTAGATATGCATGCATTTACATTAAAAACCCATTTGCTAATCTGAGCTGGAACCCTTTTAAAACAAAATGTGAATAAAATCTTGGAAAGCAGTGGGAGACCTCAGGACTCTACAGTGAAAGGATTGAACTCTGCCATCCACAGCCTCTTATGAATAAAGTTAGCCTTCTAAAGATAAAAGAAAATTCAATTACAAAGCAAGAAGGAGAGCGAAGGGGTGTAATTAAAACACATAATCCTAAAAACAACATGAACAGTGCTTTTTCATGTTATATTTAAAGCAGCCTGCTTTGTGTGTGCAGTTGCTATTGCTTAAGATTATTGATTTAGTTTCCTGGGGGAAACACTTTTGAGAGGATGCGAAAAGGATGACGTCTGTTGCTGTGATTTCACACGGGCATTCTACTTAAGGCAGTTTGCTGGAGAGTTTTCCTTCTCTGCTTGCTAATCTTCCTTTGACAAAAAAAAAAAAAAAAAGGCCTGAAATGAAGTGCTGCTTCTCCTTTTTCTCACGCTAGCAGCAGTTGTCCTGCCAGCCCGAGCGCTGCAGGCAGGAGGAGGAACCAGAGGCAGCACGGGGACAGCTCATTCTCCCTCTCACATCCAATCCAGCACTTGGTTCCCAAAGCTCAGCAGTTTGCACCTGGATTTTCAGAGCATTTGGAGTCCAGCTCCCGCTGAAGTGATCCACAGAGGTGCCTAAAGCCTTGGATGGGATGTACAGCCCGCGGTCCCATTAGTCTGGGAGCTGGAGAAACCTCTCTGGAGCTCTGTGCTAATGGGTGCTGCAGTAAATACACATCTGCTCTGCTGCTCCTCTGCTAATTAGCAGCTTTGTCTTATGCTAATGGCAGGAGCTGGGTTAGACCACCTATCTCCTTGGTAGTGAGGCAATCCCTGGCTGGAGTTACAGCATTTCTTTAATCAGGACTGGCTTTTATGTTAGAAATATTGAGATCCTGTCCACAGCAGGGTGAGGCAGTGGCACACACGGGCCTGCTCTGCAGCTGGGTCAGAAAGGAGCCTGTAGGTGTTCATGAGTGATTGAAGGTGACAGGCTGTCCATCTTCAGAGCTCGTTCCTTCAGGAGCTGCAGCTGGTTTGGTTTCACAAGCAGGGGTGATGCCTGATTTGATGGAGAGGAAGAAGCTGTGAGGAAGGAAATGTGGGAGGGAAGTGGCAAAAGAAAAATGAGGATGAGTATAGAGATGAGGGTTGAACATGAACTTGACAGTCAAGAGGTTTCAGAATGTCTTTTGAATGCTCTGCTCTTAATACCATTCAGAAACTCATCTCTTTCCCAGCATTCTAGAGATTAGTATTACAAATTCCTTGGATTATTTAATATTTTAGGCTGATAGCTTGATAAAATATTAGTGGTATTATTTCATACATTATTTTGTGCAAAAAAATTCTCTGTTATGGAATATTTTGAATTATTGTAAAGAAAGTATTAATTTCTTATAGCAGTTGATGTGCATATCTTGTTATCTGCGTAAATATTGTGTGCAAGCCTAAAGAAAAATTGCTTGAGTGAACTTTAGTCATGAGGTTTCTTAGTCAAAAAACATTCTTGCCTCTAATTCATCTTTTACCTGGAATACATTACGTCCTGTTTGTCTGCTTTTGTAAAAATAATTTGTGCCATCAATTCAGTTCCTTTGATAAAACTAATAATTAGAAGATATGCAATCAGAAACTAAAAGCAGCTATGCTTTCCAGCTGGAGAGAGCAAGTCACTGCTCAGAGAACAGGTTCCTGAATTCGGGTTGCAACCAGTGCATTTTGAATCTATTAAAAAAATCACAATCCTTTCAGTGGAAAACCTGTTTCTGCAAGAGACGAGCTTGCTTGTTTTCTCCTGATCTGCTGGGAGATAGAAATGGAGGAACCTCAGCATGCTTGTAGTGCTTTTCATGGACTGAAGCCCTGTGTGTGACTGGGATCCTTCCCTCAGGACGTGTTTCCTGGCAGCTCTGTCAGACTGAGAAGTTCTGGGCTTCAGTCTGCAACTGGCCTGTGCCAAACGTGTCTTGCATTAAAAGTTTCACAGCAGCTTTTAAATGCCTTTAAGTGGCTCTGGTCCTTGGAGGAGCCTCATCTGTGATGGGTTTGGTAATTAGCTGCTGGCAGTGGGCTGGTGTTGCTGGGGAATGGAGCTGGGATTGTAGGGAAGGTCTTGATGGTGTCTGAACCCACTTTTGGGATGGATTGAATTAATGATGCAACTGCAGTGTGGATATTTGGGACTTGGAGATTGTAACAGTGACTTTCAAGTATTTAATGAAATATCTTGGGGAGAAGTTTGAGTATTGGTAGAAAACCACATCAAGGGAAAGGTAGAGATTTCTAAAAATAAAATAAAAAAACAAACTTTTGTGCTTTAAGCAGGTCTTGTGTAGTTTACTGTGAATGTTAAAGGCTTTGTGGATTGTTTTTAGAGTTGCTGTAGCATACTACTGAGTGAATATATTCTAGATGTTTCTGATGCTTCCTCATGCAGAGTTACAGGGCTCAGCAGTTTTCACCTGCTGCAGGTGCCAAAGAAGTGTAGAGAGTGATTTACAGAGCAGATTAAATACAGGGCAGTGTGCATGCCCACAGGTGGCTCCCTTCCCCAACAGCAGGAATTTGCCTTTTTTACCACTGCCACTTTTACACGAGTAGGTGTTTTTGGCTTTTTGTTTTTTTTTTTGGTTTTTTGGGTTTTTTTTAATAAGTCACCCACACTCTGTCATACCTCTCACACACATTTTATCTTCCCAGTTTTGATGGGTGGTTGTTAATTCTGAAGTCTGATTGTTATTGTCACTGCAGTGCTGGGGATACACTTCTGCCAGCACTCGCTTTCAGCAGTGGTTTGGTTTTGTTTTCTTATTCATCACAAGCCATGTACAAGGAGATGATGAGGCATTCCTGTGTGCTTGCAGGCTGTGGATGCTCTTGCAGATGAGGGCTACCTTTGCTGACTTGGTCATAAAATACCTTCTCTGCCAACAGGCTGAATCATTTCCATGCTACAAATACAAAGTTAGGAGGGTCCCGAGATTTGTGGGATGTTTTTCTTTCTCCCTTGCCTAAAGTTTGCTTCAGGGAAGCAAGTGGAAGTTAATGGAAAGTGAGCCTAGTGTTCATCCCCCTGAAAAACTTGAGGAAGGATTTAGAAAATCAAAGAAAAAAATATATATAAACTACAAAGGCATAGCTTTAACTGTGCTGTAGCTAATACACAGTTGATCTTTATGACTATGTCCTGTGTCTTTCAATAACTAATCAATTGTAAACCAGGAACTTGTGGCAAGATTCTTTTAACCTGAACTTTATTTAAATTTCTCTGTATTGTTATTCCCTTGTATTGGTCAATAAGGCTTCATATGTGGCTGTTCATTAGCCTGATTTTTATCACAATAATCAGTTTTATAAATTGTTGTAAGCCTAAAAGTTTTGACAGTCCTCTGTAGGAAACTATACTGATAACTAATGTTGGCTGATATTTTTCATTGTATATTTAACTGGTTTTGGAAAGTATATATTTAAGTATTTGAAAAGCAGACTGAACTTAGACTAAAGCTCTTCTCATCCATGTGGACACTATAATCATGCTAGATAGATTAACATTGGAAAACCAACGTTAGCATTTACTAATTTACCACTTTCTCCTCTTACCACACTCTCCCCTGCAGAATGACAAAGCCCTTGTAGTCTTTATATAAATTAAAAGGCTGAAACCATTTGTTCTGTCATGAAAATAGCACAAAGTTTGCAGTAACTTTAGTAACATTAGTTCAGAGTTGCAGCAGATAAGAGATTTAATGTGCCTTCTGTATTTTTTTGTGGGTTCCCTATCAGGTTTTAAGAACTAAAATAGAATATTGTGTTAGAATAGAAACAAGATTTTATCTACCCAAATACAAGAAACCCTTAAAAATTATACAAAGTGACATGAGGAAAATAGAGAATTCATGTTTGCTAGTTCATGTTATCAGTATGATTTTGGGCACAAGATAAAGAATGTTACAGTGAATACTGTGGCTGGAGGAGAGTTTGAGTCTTGATCAGGGAAGGGGAGGTACCAGTGCATGGAAGGACTGGAGTTAACAGTGGGTCTCAGAAATAACAGGCTGCCAGAGGGAGAGCCTGGAATGGGCTGGCCTTGGTTTAATTTGCTTGGAATACACAAAATGTAATGATCCATTTTTGATACCTGCCTGTCCTTTGTTGCTTGAAGATCTTCCATAACAATCTTTTCTTTGAGAGACCAGACAAGAAAAAAATGTTTTAAAAAATTCCTGGTTTTGATTGTTGCAGCTTTTCAGGGATTGCTCTGCGTATGTAACTGCAGCAAACCCATTTGTCTTTTCTAGTTAGAGCAGAAATGGGTTAGTGTTGCTGTCAGTTCAGCCCATTTCTGGCCAGCATGAAGGGTGCAGGGAGCACATGGGCTGTTGTGCCTGCCCTGTGGTACCTGCCTTGCTTTGTGTTATTGTACAGACACCATCAGTGGCTCTTGCCCTCCCAGCCTGGGGCTGCCTGGTGTGCAGGGCTCTGTCAGAGCTGCTTCAGTGCCAGCTTTGCTCTCACCTTATCTGTACCCAGCCCAGCTCACAGAGAGCAGGGAGAGCTCCCACACTGCCCTGAGTGCCCATGGACATCCTGGCACTGCTCAAAGTGGGGAGCACTCCTAGGTGAGCTTTAATGTCTGCCAAATCCCCTGAGCTCTGCAGCTCCCTCCACATCAATGTGTCAGTGCTTTTCAGCTGCTTGGCCATGACAAATTAAGAGTGTGGGGAAGCTGGTGTGCTGTGCAAAATTTCTGTCTCCCCTTTACTTGATTTCAGTTTCTCCCTAACCGTGGATTTTCCTGTTCTTTTGATGATGTATGGTTCTCCTAAATTTACATCATCTGTTTCTCTGATGTTGTCATTTTATTGTGTGTATAAAGCTGAAAGGTATTTCACTGAGCAGGTGAAAAGCTAGATATTAGGTCTTGTTTAATCTGATAGCTAAGGCAAAGTTGTTGATAAATATGTTTTAATAATTTAGTAAACATTTTAAGATTTATAACTTAAAACTTTTGAATAGCTGAGGTGACAGTCTGAGCTTGCTGTTGGAGTAAGTGCTCCCTGGAGCTTATGTAGAAAAATTGGGTAGAAACTTCGAATAAGGAAGGTGTGATGTGAATAACTGTAGTGGATTTCTAGGAAGTGCTGACATGTTCCACATGTTTTAAGCTGTGCTGAAATGTGGTTGTTTTGACCAACCCAAGATCTGCAATTCCTTCACGTTTTGATTAAATTTTGATTTCCTGTGTGACATCACATCATCAGGATGTCATGCCACTGGGACTCCTTCTGCATGGCCTCATTCACTCAGTGGCAGAAGTGACCTGTCTGGTTTAGCTTTGGGGCTCTGGGGCTTTCATACTTTAATCTTTATTATCTTTCCCTTTTACAAATCACCCTAAGTACTGTCTCTTTGCAAGAATGTCTTTGTTTTACTCAGAGGCTGGCACTGCAGGGCACAGCGGTGTTTGTACAGCAGCATCACTTCAGGTGTTACACACAATGCCCGAGTTCTCCAGCTCTGGTTGTGCTACAGGGAGAAGCTGTTGTGAGGCACAGGTACAATACAAACCAGGGGGAGGCACCTGTCCCCTCCTGGCACACCTGATCCAGTAGTTCAGCAGTTTAGAGTAGGAGTCTGAATCCCAGGTAAGCAGAAGTGTGAAGTGAAGGCTTGGCTGGTGGCTGGGGCGCTCCCCAGCTCTGGCAGCAGATTTCCTGTGCAGTTTGCAGTGAGGAGTCACTTCAGGCAGCATCCTAGGAAAGATGCCAGATGTTGTTTTCCTGCCTGCAGACAACACTCCCATATTAAGTCTTTAGTTTGGTGTATCAGAGAACAAAAAGCACATGCTGGTAAAGTAGGAGGTTATTTTCAGTTTTGCTGTTTAAAATGGGGGATCTGGAGTGTGAGCCTGGAATCCCATATTGTTTAATGAGTCAAGTGGCAGTGAAGTCTAAACGAAATTTCTCATTTCCTTTTAAAAACTCCCCAAGAGCACTGGATTTCTGTAGTTTTTCTTTAGATACTGATAGTAGATTAATTTGGTTACATTATTAATTAATAAGCCCTCATGGCATTTAACTTAACTCCTACTTTATTTATTCCTGTTACCATTATTGTTTTTAACGTCAGTGCTGCCATAAATTGTGGAAGCTAATTTTGAATGTCCTCTGCCCACAATTTCTTCATAGCACGGTATTATAGGTTGTGCTACAGTGATGACTAAGAATCACTATAACAGAATTGTTTTGGGTTTTTTTTTGGTAGACATCTGTTTAAGATCAGGATGTTTCTAAAGATGCTGTCATTTATGTGCCTTTTGGGTAGTTACAAATTCTTGGTAATAGATGTTAATGATGTGATTCCTGTCTGAACTGACTATAAATGCATCAGCTATGACAAAATAAACTTGGGGTTTTGCATTAAATGAGAAGGTAGTGAGAGCAGAGGCAGAGAGCCAGTGTGAGTCTCTCAAATCCAAAGCACACCAACGTCACACGGCATTGCTGAGCTAATGCACCTTGTCTGTGTTCAGTGACAACTAAAACCAGAACTTTTACACTTGTAGTAATTTTGATTAGGAGAATGAGGAGGTTGTGTGTTGCCTGAGCAGCTGTGTGGCAGTGCTGGCTGCCACCCCCTGAGTGCTGCTGGTGTCCCTGCCTCAGGGATGGGTTCAGTGGCAGCTGCTCACAGGTCAGCACTGGTGCTGCTGCCGAGGTGGCACTGCCACCTCTTGGTTTTACTTGTGTTTGTGGTGACAATAATGAACTGGCTCTGGAGCAGGGAGAGCAGGAGCAGCTCTGAATTTTATCTTCAACTCCTGAGCAGAGCATTTGCTCTGCATTTGGCTTTAGCATCTTTAATCCCCAGCTGCCTCTAGGAAGGCAGTGGTCTTTTGGGAAAGCTTTTCTGATCAGCCTTACAGCACTGGAAGGAGCTGGAAACAGCCAGCCTGAGGAAAAAGCCAGCCATAAATTCCGTATTTCCTCATTTTTCTCACTGTGTTTTCCCCTACCTGTGTGGGAGGATTGCATCCTTCTGTATTTTGATGTAGCAGTTTCAGATCTTTCTGGTTTCTGTTACTTTGTCTTCTCTGCTGGCTTAGAAGAAAGCCAGGACTAGGTGGACAAACTGACTGGGGGTCATTGCCTTGCTTTTAGAGAAGAGTGCCAGGGATGCAGGGCACACTGCAAAGTTGGAATGTCACATTCCCTTCTCCAGAGCTCAGCTGCAGCAGCAGGCAGCTGTCCTCTTGCTGCACTCTAGAGGCAGCAGGGTAACGTGAGGTGTTGGGCAGCAGAGACCTCTGAACTTAGAATTTTCTGCTCTTTAGATCTATTCTACCTGTGTTACTCTAAGCTCAGGGGAAATCATTTTTATTCACCGGTCCAAAACAGATCTGGCACCACAAACCAAAGGCAAATTGAGTAAGCCTCAATTAAAATTAAAGAGTGATTGCCTGAGAAGAACTATTAAGTAAAAGTCACAAAATGACATTGTATTATCCTGAGCAAGGAGTGAAATGACCAGGCTGAAGGGT
Source organism: Melospiza melodia melodia (assembly GCF_035770615.1). NCBI lineage: Eukaryota > Metazoa > Chordata > Aves > Passeriformes > Passerellidae > Melospiza > Melospiza melodia. The sequence goes on from NC_086203.1 coordinate 16,082,437, forward strand.
GGATTTTCCAAGGCTGAACAGCTGCTGCTGTTTGTGCCAGGTTCAGAGCACTGGTGGCTGTGGCTGTGCCAGTGCTGTGCCAAATGGTTTTTCTGCTTAGCCAGAGCACAGATGATGCTCAAAGACTTGATGGCATTCCCTACCTGGGGACTTAGCTCTGTGACTCTTGTGATGGATCTGGCATCATCATTGTAGCACAAACAGTGGTTTTCAGGTGAAAGCAAGGAGATATTTCCTTTTCTGAGCAATGAGTTTCACAGGTCTGGTCCAGGTGACTGCATGGTGCAGGATAGATGTCTGAGGCTTTTGGTAGTTCTGGATAAAAGTGTTATTTCCCATAAAATAAAAGTGTTATTTCCCACTGTTCAGTGAGTGCTAAGAGGAGAAAGGAAGATCCCACTCACCTAAATCATTAATAAGTGTCACTGAATTCTCTTGACAATGGACATTTTTTTCCTGTGAAGGAAGCTGGAGTACAGGTGCTGTGTTCTTGACAGTGACTGATAGATGCAGCTCAGAGTCTAAACTGTAAGCTGGCTTTTATATTGATAAAAATGTATTTGTGTACCTTAAAAGTTTGGTCTGGTGAGCACAGATGAATTTTTACATATAAGTAAATGAAACATACTGAAGAGGATAAATGAAACATCTCTTTTCCCTATATTTGGGGTTCAGTTTGTATTCCTGATCTATCATAAATGATATAATTGATCAGGAATACAAAAGCAGACTAAGCTTAGACTAATCTTTACTTTAAAAGCAGCTGCTAAAGTAAAGATTTTCATTTGAAATGAGAAGCTGAAGCATGTTTCCTTGTCTTAACAGGTTTTTTTCCCTTGGAACCAGCACAGTTACTGTGGGATATAAGTTCACTTGAGTTTCAGAGGTACCAGACTGTGCTATAGTGTAAACACAGCTGCTGTTGAGTAAAATAGCTTCAGTCTTCTCTAAAGTATACAAGTTCAGTGTTAGTGCAATAATAGATGCTTATTTCATTAACTGTTAGTCTGCCTGTGGACTTCCCTGGCAGACTGAAACCATGGGCTTGGCCTTCCATTACCTGATAAAGGAGAGTAAGGCTGGAGCTTCCCTGGGAAAATCTGCATCTCCTGGTCACCCAAAGGACTGGAGAGAGGGGGAATTCCTTCCTCAGATTGTTGTGTTGGAAAAATCCATGTAATGATGTGCAAACCATGTTACTTATGCTGGTTAAGTTAGTTTATATAACATGCATGAATGCCACTTGCTGTTGTGTGTACTCCAAATATCAGCACAGATAAGGTCATCTCCTGTTCATCACTGGCTGGGAAACTGATCAGGAGCAATTAATCAAGTGCTGGTGAATGCTGATGGATGTGGCCCCTCCAAGTCCTTGGCAATACTGCTGGTGTCAGTGAAGCAGAGGTAACAACCATCTATATAGAAATCCTGATTTTTATTTTCTTTCTTGATTTTTTTTTTGGTCACTGTATGCTTGGGTTTCCTGTGGCACTTTTTCTGACTGAGAGAAGGTGGTTTTTTAATTATTATTTTTTAGTTTATAGAGGACAGCTTCTTTAATGCATAGTGAAATGGCATAGTGATACAGCCTAGCTGATAAATGAGAATCTCTGCATGGCTGTGCTTATTACAGACAGTCTGGGCATAATGGTTCTCTCATCAGAACCAGCTTTAATGACACTGATCCCATGGAATTGTCTCAGTTCTGCAAGTTCTTGGTTTAAACAAGTGAAAGTGCAGTGTGGAATTTTGTCCTTAGGGTAACTAAAATATAATTTAAATAAAACAGGTCGACTTTATGTGTGCAACCACTGAATACGTGGAGCTTGTTAAATACCTACATTTAGCTTATGTAACAAGGCTGAATTCCCTCGTGCTGGTTGTGAACTGGTATTTTTGAGGACTGTGCTGTGTAGATCTCCTAGAGCTGTAGGAGCTCTGCTCTTCTGTTCACAGCACAGAACCTCTGGAGCGAGTGGGTGATGCTCTGGTGGGTGGAAAGCATGGAGAGCAAACAGCTAGAAGGGGGAAAAGGGTTTCAAGGCTTCCCAAACATTACTTGGGACTGATACCCAAAGAAATCAGCTGTTGCTGTAAGTGCAGGTAACGTGCAAGTATGATCCAAACTCCTGTTTTGCACTCCATAACTCACTGAAAGCTGCTGTGTACTCCAAAGCCAGGTTGCATTGATCAGCCTGGATGACAGAGCTGTCTTCCCATGGCTTCTCATGGCGTGGTGCCTGGGGAGATCTCCAAAATGTGAGAGCCACAGAACAGTGCCAGGCTGCTGTGCTGCAGGACAGGCTCGTGCTTGAGCTCTGCTGCACATCCCTTCTCAGGAAAAGCCCTCACTGACCTGTGAGCTGGGTGCTGCCAGTGCTGGCATTGCCAGTTAATGCCTGCTCGAGACCTTGGGGCAGTTCAGGTGAATGTGCAAAGTCAACATTTTCTTACTTGAGCTCCACAGTTTCTGGTCTGTGCTTGGATATTTCCCATGCTCCATCATCCTGTGGAGCAAAGCACAGTGTGTGACAGCCAGGGTGATGGGACACTGACAGGCTTATAAATAACTGAAGGCTGGAAGCTTCATCCATCTCTGCTGTTAGAATTGAATACTGTGCCTGATCAGGGAGATGAAGGGGGTAGTAGTTGTTTATAAATCTTATAAATAAAGATTTAGCCTAGACACAGTCTTCTCTTTGGCTTTGCTGTGTGGGTTTGCCCCATGGAAAGTTTAGTGTGGGGTAGGGATGAATGAGTGGGTGTGGAACTGCCTTCTTCAGAGTGGTGCTGCCTTATTTTGCTTAAGTTATGAGCAGAACTACAGCCAAGTTACAAAGAATGTTCACAAGTCTTTTAAGAGCATGGAAGTGGTGAAGTCTGGGAACAAACATTTTGAGGTACATTTCCTTGTTCCATGCTGAGGCTGAGCCCTGAGGAGCTGTTATTCTCAAGAAAAGCCTGACCTCTTCTTTCAGGTTCCTCCTCTTTAACATCAAAGGTTCTCATAGCACATGTTGAGGCAAGAACTTACTTGGACATTCACTGTTAGCACTTTGATTTTTGCTCTCTTCATTGTTGTTCACTTGTTTGTGAAAGCGGTAAAATAAATTACCAAGTCTAATGCTGAAGGGTTGGTGGGCTTGGTCCCCAACTTCTTCATGAAAATCTCTGGACTAATTGGTTAATGTTTAAAGAAGGAAGTTTGGTTTCTGAAGCGACTGACTGTTTTCTAGGTGTTTGCTCTTCCTTTTCTCCTTAGTTTCTCTGATCCTGAGGGCAAAACTGCAGTGATTCCTTCACTGACCCCCTCTTTTCCCTCTTCTTTCTCTCGCTCCCTCTCTCCCCAGCTGTGTGTGTACCAGGAGGAAGAGCCTAACACCCTTTCCTTCTTGAGGCTTTTCTTATCAAATCTAAGTTTTTCAGGCATGATACTACTTTAAATATTTATGACCTAATGTGTCTGTGGTCAGGGAATTGAGTGGTGCTAAAAGTGATCTTGTTGTCTGAGAAATATTCTGGTGTTTGCTCTTTATAATCCAAGCAGCACTAAGGATGGAGCAGAGCTGTTTCTAAGGCAGTAGTGAATCTCCACACTCAAAAATGCTAAAAAATAACTGATGCCACTGAGTGAACACATGTGAGATAATGTTTAAAAGTGCATGGAAAGAAAAAGTGTTTGAAATCTTGAATGAGGCAGATTTTAGAGTAAGGTTTGAATGAGAAAAGCTCCTGATCTCCCTTACCTGTTGCATTTGCAGCATCTGAAGTGCAAAGGTAGAGTTTTTCAATGAGAACATTGAATGACTTCAGCATTGCAAGGCTGCAAGAGCATTGTGTTTGTGTTTTTTAAATGCTTTCTGAGTGATCCCAGCTCCAGAGCTGCCAGGTGTTAATTTAGCCTTCCAGCTCATGATGACGTATTTTTGACCTGCTTGGTAAAAGCTGCTTCTTTATGGGGTCCCCCACAAGTTGATCCTCTTTTTCCCTTGGAAGTCCTTGCCTCACTGCAAAGGCAGATTTGCTGGGATGTCTGTCTCCCTTACCTCACAGCACTGTTTTTCTCTCCTTCCCATTTTGGTAGCTCCCACTTTAGAGAGCTGCAGGTTGTAACCTGGTTTTGCTGGGTGGGTGAGGATGCAGTTCAGTGCCACTGCAGCCTTACTGGGGCTCATCAGCATCCTCACCTTTGCCTTCTTGCCTTGAGCACTTAGAGTTTAAAAATAACCTCTCTTCCTATGGCAAAGCCTCCTTTACCCTTCACCCTGAGAATTAAAATTAATAGCACTTGGACACATCTCAAAGTGAGAGGTGCCATTTTTCTGTGGAAAAGAAGTAGCTTGCACAGATCACCTATGGCACAAAGGTATGAAATAGGTTTTGTAAAATTAAAATTCAGGTGGGGGGTTATGCAAATTGCCTTATTTGAATATTTAAATGTTCTGTAGCTTTTTGATGACTGCTTTATCATTGTTTTCCATATATATGCAATGATGCTCATTTGCAGCCTTCCCCAATCAGTTATACAGCAAATACCACTGCTATAAATAAAATGCCATTTGCAGGAGACAGAGTTTTGGAAGTTAAATGAGGAAGAAATATTAGCTGTGATCAGTTGGTCAGGATTTTCTCTGCAGGATTATTAAAAGGAGTGGTTGAAATGTGGATTTTCCATTCCTTTCTGATACTAGCCAAGGAATACTTCGGGGTTTCAGATAGTGTTTCAGAAAGATTGTCCAAGAGGAAAAAAACAAAGTCTGGGGATGTTATCTCATGTTGCAGCTTAGCCAGTGTAGTATTTGGCAATCAGAAAGCAGCAGTGCTGCCTGTCACCATCCCTGGCCATGCAGTCTCACCCTCCTCTCTGCCATGGCTGCTGTCTTAATCCTGCAGTCAGCTGTTTCTGCTCTCCAGCAGGAAACTAATAGCTGTTGGGTTTTTGTTGTTTTTTTTTTTTTTTCCTTGTTCTTTTCTTGGTCAGATCCTACTTTGGCTTGTTTGGTGCTTCTGCACTGTCTACTAAATAATTCAGATATTTTTGTCTAGTTACTCAGTATCACTGGCTTTGCTTTTAGCATTTGAGCTGTGTCAGTAAACTCATATTTGTCACCATCAGGGAAAATACACTCATTTTTTGCTGTTACACTCTGAAACCCCAGCATTATCTGCCAGATGCTCACACAGGCATACCTTGGGCTTTCCTGCACCTGCAGGGAAATCATATAACTTCCTTTGCAGTTTTATCATGTCTCACCTGGGAGTGATAGATCCTGCCCTGGAATGGGGAATCTTGTCCTATCAGTCCTAAAGTAACTCAGATTAGATTAGTTGGAGGTGATTATGCTCAAGGCTTCCTCATCAGTGATGCTATCTTTGGAGGATATGGAGCAGCTCAGGTCAGGATGCATCTCCTGCTAACAGCACAGGGGGTGTTCAAGAGTGCACGGGAGACCTATGAAACAGGCTGGGGATCAAAGAAAAGATCTGTTGAACCCAGGCTCCAGAGGGCTTCTTCTTGTACAGAAAGAAATTTAGGTGAAATTTAGGATATAGGATAACCTGCTCTCAGCCCATGTTTTTATAAGGGATCTTTCATTATGCATTGTAGGAAGTTGAATTTTGCCTCATCTAGAATTTCTGACTTGAGGTGATAATTTTTACTCAGTGGTTGACGTGGAAAGTGAGTCTATTTAATAAAAATGGAATTAGAAGTTCTTATAGTCACATTTGGAGGCTTGAGCAGAGGGACACAGGCTTTGAGGTACGTTCCCCAGTGGTACCCATGCATGGTAGAATTGTGGTTTTGTTTTTGGCTTCCCCTCAGTTTTAGGGTGATAATTGACAGTCATGTTTTGACTTTCAAGCTGAGGAGTGCCTGTGAGCAGGAAACCACTGCAGTCCTGGCAAGGATTAACATCTGGATGGTGTGTGGGCAACATGCATTGAATTGAGCTCTGCTGGGGAGGAGGAGAAGAGAACAAATCCTTGCAGAAGGAGTGAGACCTGCTGCTGTTTAATTGTCTGTGCTGCTGCTGTTTCTGTGCAGTGCTGGGGGAGGGCTTTGGGAAGGGTGGGTCAGTGCCAGGCTGCAGGAGCTGTGAGGAGGAGGAGGAGGATGAGGAAGGGGTGTCCTCACTCCTGTCCCCAGGCTGGCAGAGCAGGGCTCTGTGTCCCTGTGCAGATCTGTGCTATCTGTGCTGGTGCTGGCCCCTGCTGCCTGCAGAGCCCTTGGGAACATTCCAGGGCTGCTCTGGTCACCAGACCCGCCTTGCACAGTAATGAACCCGTGAGATTGAGCTGTGACAGTGAAAACCTGAGTAAAAACCTCAAGTCCAGGAGTGATGCTGGGCTCAGAAACGTGGGTTTGTGAGGAAAATGACAGGGCAGGCCCCCAGACCTGACTCTTCAAAATCTGTAGTGCCATTTATTTGGGTTTCATCTGAAATGAAGAGCAGCTTCTCAGCATTTGAGAGCAAAGCCTGAGCACTGATGGGCTTGGTGATGAGGTGGCTTTGTAGAGTGGGGTCAGTGTGTGTTGGGTGTGGCTGTCTGTCACATTTTAGAGTCCTTTTAGAGTCCTCTTTCCTGTTCATCTTCTTGCTAGTAGGTGCCACAGCATCCTTGTTAGGAAAAGTGACCTCGGATGTTACTTTCCAAAGAGCACTTTGCACCACAGGCTTTCCCTGTTTATTTGCCTATTCAGTGCCCTGTTCTGGCCATGCAGGAGTAAGTTAATTTCTTTGTAAGGAAAATTGTGACTTCTTAGTCTGTTTTGATCCAACTTGATTTGTTGTGATGACTGCTTTTGCTAAAACTGTGTCCTATTTGCTTCTGCAGCTTTTATTTGCAATCATGGACAGTTTTTTTTAGTGCCACTGCTTGTTAAAATAGGTTTTCTGTCTCTTGGACAGTTTGATTTGCAGTTGCATCTGTTTGTACAGACCTTATGTTCAAATATCACTAGTGGGCATAAAAACAAATAAAGATGCTGTGATTAAGGGCTTTTAAATTGAAATTATTTAAGGTTAAATTACTTAGATTGAAATTATATGATACCAAAACTGCAAACTTTGAAATAAGTTATTTTCTGTCTTAATTTTCACTCCAGCCTGCCACTGACAATTTGACTAATGGATTGTTTGTCCAAGGAACAAGGCCTGATGATCCGTGTATGCAAAGAAATATAAATGAAATTCAACTCCCTTTGTTTTCCCCTAGTGCCAGTATTTTAAAAACAGGAATATAAAGTTCAACAACTGAGTCAATTTCTAAACCCAAATCTGAGTTGTCCCGTGGTTGTGGTTATCACTCATGGGAGCGTTGCCCTTTCAGAGTGTAGCTCGTGGATGAGAAATTAGTGTAATATATTACTTTTTTCTGTATCGTGCCATTTCAATGGCATGACAAAAGAAGGAAACGAGTGGGAGTGTGCTTTTACATGCCAAAGGCATTTTATGTCATGGATTTTTTTCTTAAATGTCTTACTTGCAAGATACCTTCCTTCCCCCACCAGTCTTCTCCTGTAATTGTTGTATTGTCTGCAGTGGTGACATCCATTAGTTGGTTCTCTGAAACAGGAGTTCATTTTCAAGGAAGAATTTGGGAGTTTGGCTGAGTTTTTTTCCCTTCATGTGACTTGGGTGCTGAGCCAAGCTGAGTGTCCTGTTCAGATTTTATTCCAAGATTTTCCTGTAACACATGCACAGAATATGAGTCGGCAGCAAAGACTTGTTTGAACAAATCAATCTCATGGCAGTGTTAGGGAACCATTTATTGTAACTTTGTGAAGATTGCATTGACCTTATGTTGTCTGCAGGCCTGACATCCTTTGTAGGCTGAAATTAGTTTCCAAACTTGGTGTTCTGAGGTTTTTCCAGTAATCCTCATATTTTGGGTACTTAGAGATTTATTTGTATCATTGTTAATTGCCCCGATGTATGTGCAGTGAAGGTACTTTTTGATTTAAAACTCTTTTCTCTCACATAGTAGATAGGCTCCTCAAAGGGATTGTAAAGGGTTCCTTCCTCCGCTGGCAGATAACTCTTGCCTATGGCTCCCTCACAGGCAGCATCCCTTTCCCCATCACTGTATCCCATGGGATTCCATGCTTACATGCACCAGGGATTCAGATCCAGAGGTAGAAGTCAGTTTCTTTCCATTTGAGCACTCTATTTTATCTCACCATGAATCATACTACATTTTACTGGTAGAATATTTGCTTGTTCATGCTGCTTGTCTTCGTAAGGAGGATGAGAAGCTGCCAGGCTGTTGTCTGGGACTTGGTAGCAGCAGGAACTTCACTTTTTTCCTTCATCTTCTCTTCCAACTTGTAACTTCAGGCAGTTATATTCATGCAATAGGACATGAATTTAAAAAATCAACAATGAAAACAGAGCAATCTGTTCTGTGTGGTTTCTTTATTTGGCCCATAACCCCCAACGTGCTTGTAATCTGCATGCCATGAAAGTAGATGAAGAGAACAGAATAATGCTGAAGATTTTTGCATTTAAAAAAGAAACAGAACTCCTGACTATCTTAAACGTTAGAGGCAAACTGTATTTAGCAGCTCCTATTTGCAACCACTTAGAAACATGAGGGAACTTTTTGGGACACCCTGTTGTGTGTTATTCCCCTGTCAAGTCAGTGCTCTCTCTGTCCAGTGGCATTAAATTAGCTGGGAATAGAGCTGTGACTGTTTCATTCCCACCTGCACTTAACCTGCAATCCAATGGAAATTGCTTTACTGGCTGGGTAGCACAGCACAGGTTGGAAAGTCAGATCCTGTAATTTGTTGAGCTGGACCTGTGTGTTTCAGGATTTATTAACCAGCCTTCCCAGTTCTAGGTGTGTTACCTGGATGGTCAGGCAGATCCAGGCTCTGAGTCAAATCCTGGAAGCCACTGAACTTCAGACAGGGGTCAGGGTCGGAAAACAGATATTAATTGACCTAATATAAGTGGAAAAGATAAACATCACGTGTGGTATCAGCAAAATTTTGTTAAATGGGTTTGTTATTTTTTTCTGTGATGTACAATAGATCTAATGAAAATGGAGTTAAAGGCGGGAGCACTGGTTCCATTTCATGGCCATATAGATACTCCTTTCTCTGGTAAATATATTTATGCTAGTAAAATGTACATTCCTCCACATGTTCAAGGCAGAAAGGACTGCCAGGCTGTAACCTTTCAGTCTGCTGTGAGGTTCTGTTTATCTGACTGTGTAATGCCAGCACTTGCTGTGTTTAACCTGACCTGAGGGGCTCTGGTTCCCTGGTGCAGCCTCCCCGTGCCCTGTCCTGGTGACACAGCCACCCTGTCCTGTGTGCTAAGGAGGGGCAGGGGCACAGCTGGGACTCCTGTCTGAGCCCTGGGTGTGTCTGTGCACGGAGGACAGCAGTGTTCAGCCCTGTCAATAACTGTGGGCTCTGCTGGTTCCGTGTGCGCAGAGCAGCCTCTGCTGGCTCTGCCCACCTTGATGGGTCACACTGGGTCAGTGCAGGGCAGCTGTCACAAACACAGGCCTTTTATTTTGAATAAACCCTTGGAATAGAACTAATCCCTTTCCTATTGCAGTGCAGTGGTGCAGTGCAGGCTGCATCCTCTGCAGGGTGCTTGTTTGTGGTTATCTCCATGTGGAAGGTGTGAGGCATGTTCAGAGCCACACTGCTCTGTAAGCCTGCCTGCTGATGTTGGCGATGGCCTGCATCCTCCTCTGCAGATTCTTTGCCCCTTTCACATCTTACAAGAATTGCTTTGGGAGGGTAAGAACAGAAGGTGTGTTCTTTAAATGCACTTCTCTTTGAGGAGTCTCAGCATTGCTGTTGCAATGGAATGGATAAACCTGAGTTCTGCTAAAACAGATTTAATGGGAGCAGCAGGGAGTTGTCAGGGCTACTGGTCTGTGAGTAGAGATTTCAGTGCAGGTCGGAGAGAAATTATAGCAAGTTTTAATAGTGAATTAACTCTGGTGATAGTTCCTATTTGCATTTATATACATATATAATCTTCATGCCCAAAGCTACCAGCAGAATATTGCTGTTCAGATAAGACAACTTAAAGGAAATGTTCTACCTTGGTGGTAGATGGTGGTTCTACCTGCATAAAAGGTGATTCAGTAGTTTGTTTGTATTTAATAAATCCTTACAGTATCAAGCAAATAAGCTGCTTCTCACAGACCAGCTGTTTCATTTGTGTGTGTAAAAATAATGCCTTAAAAACTGCAAGTCAGCCAAAGGTTTCTGTTCTCCACATTGGGTGGGATAATTCCTTCAGCAGCTGTGACTAATGAAGTTGGTAGTATTTTTATTACTTTGTTATAGAGGCATCAAACTTTATTTTGCCTATCCGTAGTCTGCTTACTGGACCTTGCAGGTCTTGGAAGGATCTGGAGTGTGCTAACAATGCTGAGTCAAGGCTTCTGTGACAGGTAGTTTTCTTCCCTACAGAAACAACCAAACTGATTTTTTTGCTTCTTGTCACAGAATAGCAATTACAATGGCTTGAAAATTTGGAATTTCAGCATAAATTGGACATTGTAAGAAGTCTTCCACTCTGTCTTTTTTTTGTGGGACATCAGGTATTAGGAAGGCTTGTGAAATGCTTATTTTGTTTATACAACTGAAAGTTGGAAAATATCTGAAATGTTATCCAGGCTTCCAGCTGGTAGGGACTAAAGAAGAGAAGACAAAATTATAAGGAAAGCCTTAAACCCTATTTTGACTTTAAACAGCTTGGAGAACTAGGAGCTTGCATGAAGTATGGGACTCGGGAGACCCTTTCTTGGAGAAGTAGGACCTCTGCCAAGGGCTCCAGCAGAGAGAATGGCAGCAGGATGGAGCAAGAGGGAAGGGCATAGATACATAGTGTGTGCAATAATATTTTACTTCCCAAGAAAATATTTTTCATGTCCTGTCTGACAAAAGAGTTGATGCGGTTGTTGAATGAGAAAACATGAGTCGTGTTCCATGTGGCTGCGTTTGTGCCCACCCTGCTCCTGCAATGTGTCACTGGAGTTAAAATCCCTCAGGTGAGGGAGAGGAGATGGGCAAAGCCTTGGTGGCTTTGAACACCCCTGTGCTGGTGTCTCCCACAGCCTGCAGCTCTGGGGTTTGGTGAGCTGCCCATCCAAGTGCAGCAGCAGTGATCCTGCAGACACCTGATCTGGGAATCTTAAACTGTTCCTGTTCTTTCACAGGTATTAAAGATCTCCTGCACCAGATGCTCTTCTGAATGTTTGTTTGCTTTTGCCTCTCTCAGCCCTGATTTCAAGGGTGAGGTTTTTGTTCTAAGGAGGCAGAAATCTGCCATTGTGCCTGATGGAGTTGGTTGCTGATGTGCTGTGGCAGGTAATCAGCTGTGTCCTTCCACAGAGCTGGCAGCAGTGCTTAGCCAGAGTCTCTGGCTTTTTCCCCAAAAGGATGGGGCTGTTTTAAGGAAATGTACTGACCCTAAGGTGGGAGTTTGGGTATTTCTGTGACTGCAAGTGTACTGCTACAAAATGGTGAATGAAACTCACACTAAATAGCTTGAAAAATAATTTTCTCCAGCACTGTTGATTTTGGTTCTGGTTGAGAAATTTGCACAATATATCTTGTTTTGTGCTGAAGACACTTAACTGAGAGTGATATGAAACTCGCCAGTATAGCTGGAATGCATTTCCAAAATGTTTATGAATCAAGTGCTACACGTTTTAAGTTTAACCTAAAACTAAATTGGCTCCTACCCGAATAGTTTATTGCATTAGATTCTTTTTGTGCTGTAAATTTTATTTTTTTTTTAAATACAACACTCAGTTGTCATCCAAGAAGGTCCTTTCCATTTTTGACTTTGTTGTGCCAGCGAGGAGTGGCAGAGTCTCAGTCAGGCTGGCTGGAGTCTGTGCCCTCTGAGCAGGTGCAGATGTGCTCTCCAAAGGGCTGATGTTTTGGGCCTGGCTTATCTCCTAGGGCAGAGGATTCCATGCAGCTGCATTTCTGCCTTAGCTCTGCTCATGCATTGATAAGCTGTGTGGCCTGTGAGTACCCAGTCACACACAAATCTCAATTCCAACACGCTCCCCTTTCCCCTGGAGCCGCTATCTCATCTTTGTGTAGTAAAAGGGCCGGCTGAGACCTAAATTCATTATTGACTGTAGTGGTGTTAGAGTAGAAAAAAGCTTTAAAAAAGCTGGTTGGAGTGGTGGGCTTTTTGGAGGCTGTGGGAATGGCTGGTTTCTGCAGCAATAATAGAAGCAGAGCAATTGAAGTGTGGGTTTTGCACGGCAGCATCAGGAATTAGGATTGAGGGGAATCTGTGCTCTGTGGTTGGAGCCCCGTCCTGTGCAGCGCCAGGATCGGGCCCACCGTGAGTCCTAGAGAAAAATGAGTTACAAATGTCTTTAGAAAAAGTGCACTTGTTGTTTCCCGTCCAAGGAAACGCATGATAGCTGTTTCTAGAGGTGAAAAAGCCTGGGTGAATGGGCACAGGGACCCAGAGGACATTGAGCCCTCTCCTGCCGCCCCCCAGAGTACCAGAGGCAGGACCCGCGCTGCCCTCGCAGCAGAGCAGGCTCTGGGTGCTGCAGGAGCCCTGCCCTGCCCTGCCCTGCTCTGCCCTGCCCTGCCCTCTTTCCCAGAGTACCAAAGGCAGGACCCGCGCTGCCCTCGGAGCAGAGCAGGCTGTGGGTAGTGCAGGAGCCCTGCCCAGCCCTGCCCTGCCCTCTTTCCCAGAGTACCAAAGGCAGGACCCGCGCTGCCCTGGAGCAGAGCAGGCTCTGGGTGCTGCAGGAGCCCTGCCCTGCCCTGCCCTCTTTCCCAGAGTACCAAAGGCAGGACCCGCGCTGCCCTCGGAGCAGAGCAGGCTGTGGGTAGTGCAGGAGCCGTGCCCTGCCCTGCCCTCTTTCCCAGAGTACCAAAGGCAGGGACCCGCGCTGCCCTGGAGCAGAGCAGGCTCTGGGTGCTGCAGGAGCCCAGCCCTGCCCTGCCCTGCCCTGCCCTGTCCCGCACAGCTTTCCCGCTGCCCGGCCGGGAGCAGCTCCATGCTGGACACGGTTTGAAATAGCTTTTACCGGGTGCCTCGGCATGAAGGAATTCACTGAAACCCGATCCTTGCTGGAGCTCCGTCCTAAGCTCCTGTCCTCATTGTCTGGTGCGCCTTTGTTTTAAAATGATATGAAGCCTCAGACACCAGCTGATTTACTTTAATTCAACAGCCAACTTATGTTTGATTTCTTTTCATATTCAAGTGAGCCATCTGGCTTTAATGAACTGTAACTGTTTTTAATGCTGCCTCCAGTTGCTAACATCTGAATATTTCATGTGCTGAAAGGAGATTTGAAATGCAGAAGTGAGGCTGAAGAGTCCAAAGTATTTCCAAAGCAGCTCTGTTCCAGCAGCACTTGTGCTCCACTTCCCTCAAGGTTTATCAAAAGATAATCTTTGGGGTGCCAGACTGTAAGCAACAGCCATGGTGGGTGCTAATTGCAAGTGCTCTCAATTTTGTGTACATAAAACACCACAACTGCTTATGAAATCCTGAGTAACAACCCAACTTGACTCGGGCAGAATATCAATCAGCTTCGACAGGAGCTGCCAGTGTTTGGCATCCTCTAAATCAACAGCTTCTTTGGTGCTTGGGGTTTGGTTTTGTGGGTTTGTTTTGGGGTTTGGTAGGGAGGCTGGTGTCCTAAATATTCTCATGTTTAAAAAAAAAGTGTAGTTGCGTCACATAGTGTAGTTGTCAAAGCTAATTGAGAACTGTATCCCATAAACTGAAAATAGCTTAATTGCAATTAATTCTGAGTATATTTTGCCAGGGCTACACTATTCTAAAGCAGTGGCATATCCTCAGACTTGTGAATATGTGCTTTGCTCACAGCATTGCCTTTGTTTTGGCTTAGCACTGTGACAGCTGATAGACTTGGGACAGGCCATTACCAAGACATGTTTTGATTAATGATTAAAAAGTGTTTTGTTGGTTCGTTCTTCTCTGTGTGCTGAGCATCGTGCCAGTGACATCCACTTCCAGCATCCCTTTATAAAAGATGGAATAGATGGAAGCTCAGTCTGTGCAGGGAGAGGATAGGCTGGGGACACATGCTTGAGTTACCTTGCCCTGCTCTGCTTTGTCCTCTGGGTTGCAACAACTGTGGGGAGCCAGTGCAGAGTGAGAGTGGAGCCTGTGCTAAATTCCTCAGTGCCTTTCTCACAGAGGCAGAGCTGGGTGGGAGTTAATGTGTGACCTTGTAGTTGCATGCTGAGCACAGACTTTCTGAGCTGGAGTGGAGCAGGTTAGAGGCATAGAGCAGAAATTGGCAGCTGGGTTCCATTCCAGACGCATTCCTGTGAAGCTGTAATGAATAAAAGTTATTAGGATCTTCTGCACAGTAGATTTTTGTGGCATTAAGCTGCCATTCAATAGGAGCTCTTAATGATAACTCTTGCTACTCTTAAATTTTTTTTTCACCTCTAATGAAAATTTTTGAAGTTGCCTGTAGTTTTGATTGTACTTGAACTTCCTACATGACTGAGCACTGCTGCTGGATATTTTATTCCATTCAAGTTTGCTGATTTATTTGTGTGTGAAGGAAGCTACCAGTGTTGTGTACCTCTAAGGCTTATCAGGTAGCCTGCATAGACACTATAGCTGTACAAAACTCAAAATCAGAGACTTTTCAAATGTGTAGGACTTCCTTTTTATAAAGCATTGTTATTCAAAATGTGTTCATTTCAGAAGCACACCCTATGTTTTTAGAACCTGATTTTTAGTCTTCTCTATTATTTCAGGTATATCACTTAAATAAAACCAGTGCTTCACAGACATTCAACAAGAATGCAAAGAGTTTTTAAGATTACCTTTTTCTTACAAGAATTTTCAAGCCCACAATCTTGGTTTTGTGACCACTCATCTCTTTGATTCTTATAAAGATGTCAGTCAAATTGTGTTATTTCTAAAGAAACTTGTTACCTAGACTCTTATTTACCGTGCAACTTTGCTTTTGTGGAGAATTTTGTAAAGAAACAAAACTTGTGGTTCACTCCTAATGAATTGGTGGGCTTGCTTTAGTCCTGTTTTTACTTACTTTTGAGCATTCATAATGAAACAATTATTTAATTGCTAACAGGAATAGGTTTGTAAATTGGATATTAGGAAGAAATGTTTCCTGTGAGGGTGGTGAGGTCCAAGGCCAGGTGGGATGGGACCTGGGCAGCCTGGGGAATGGAAGGTGTCCCTGCCCATGGCAGGGGGTTGGAAGGAGATGATCTTCAAGTTCTCTTCTAACCCAAACCACTCTAGGATTCTATCTTAAAAGTAGCTAAAGGTCCCATGAAGGTTTCCTTACCCAGCTGTTCCTTTCAGGTGTTTTCCAGGCTCCCTTCCTGAATGTCCCGTCTGCTGTGGAAGGCAGGAGGTGACTCATGACCACCCAACAGTGACAGCCTCGGACCCCCCTGCTTCTGGCTGCTGGGAACAGCCTCTGGGCTCCTGTGGAGATGAATGGAGAACAGCAGTATGATGCAGGTAACAGTCCTGGCCAGCTTCTCTGAAAACATGAGCAATGTGGGAGAAAGATGAGCACAGCGAGTGTCCCTCGGTGCCTGGTGCTGTTCACAGGGAGAGGCTCCAGGTTCACAGACTCTGGATTGTGCTCTGGGGCTGTCATGGCTGTGTTTGTTACTGCTCTGCATCAGAGCAGGGTGTACCACTGGCTAAAAGGGAAACAAAATCTGGCCCACCTTGGTGGTTGTGTTTTCAAGAAGCTGCGACTTTCCTTTCTGTGGTACCACTGTGAGATGGGCTTGTGAAAAGCTTGGTGGTGTTAACATTTATTATTTTAAAGCATTTCTCTTTCAGAGTGGTTAATACCTAGTTCTATCCTAGTGTTCATCATTTTCTTAATATTTTGGCAAGCTTTTGGTGCTGGTTGGAAAAGTCACAAAACTGAAGCTGTTTGCTACAATTGTAATCTGGTTTTCTGTAGTCCCGTTTTTCTGAACTGCCTTGCTGTGTCCCCTTTGATAGGCTTGTGATATCAATACCAAAACTCCTGCAGAGTGATGTGTTATGACAAATCAGCTCAGGTTTTGGATCACCTTGGAACACCAGGCCAGAAGAGTGTTAGTCTGGGATGGCTGAGAATACCAGCAGCTTTCTGAAACAGTTCTGAAATGTGGGGTTGGGACCATGCATTTGCTGTGTCTTGCCTGCCATGGCTTGTCCCTTTTCTTTGAGAAGGTCCCTACCTATCACAGTTTTTATATAAAGCAAATTTTAATTTGTGATTATCAGTGTAAACAATTGGATCAAGATTTTATCTGAGTATTATTTTCCTTTGGTACTTGTCCAATAAGCTCCTCTTCTCATAGGATAATTCACTATTGGTAATTTTACTGCCTTTTCTTTATGGAAATCTAATTGTCAGTGTTGCTGAAGAAATGTTAAACATAATTTTAATCTATTGTGCTTTTTAGGAGAATGGTATCATCTGCTTTATGATGCTGGAATGTGCATTTTGATTATTAATTAAGCAAGTCAGTCGAGTTGTTGTCAATGTTAAATCCTCAAATAGTCCAGAAAAGGCATCATGGGTGTGGATGTAGAATTTTTCCTGGCACATGCACATACTTGCCTGGTGGATACTGCAGGCTTCTGTCACAGAGTGTAAGGAAGGGAGAGGAGGAGTGAGGAGTTGCTTGCATGGTCAGCAGTGGTGTGTCCACAGGCTGTGATAGCACATCCCTCAGTCTTAAAAACCTTTATTGACATTTTTCCATCTTCCTCAAAAAGTAGCAGGTCAGAGAGTCCTCTCTCACTGTGTGCTTTTGAGTAGCTGAGGAAAGGTTTGATACTGGCTTGAAATTACTCAGCAGCTATTTCCCTGAGCATCTTTTTGTGCCAGGTTTGAGTACAGGAGGCTGAAGAGCAAACAATAAATGATGAGAGCTCTACTTGCATTCAGAGATAGTTCCCAGCAAATACCTGTGTAAGCATAAGCACATTGGTTTTGTTGTGCCCTCTGATATTGTTTTCTGAAGTGCTTTTGAGTTACACTAGTCCAAACCACTGCTGGAACATTGCTTTCATATTCTTTGACTGGTGTAATTTTCTTCCGCTTGATAATTTGCTGCAGCTTCTGGAGGTTCTCCTCTGCTTTTCTGGTTTTACATCCAGGCTCTCTGGCTCCAAGAACCCAGGCAGAGCTCAGGGTTGCTGGTTGTGATGCTCCCTTGTGCTATGAGAGGAAAAGACAACTTTTATTCATGTCACAGTCTTTTTCAACTCCTGAAATTCCAACCTGTCTTTATTTATTCATGGCCTCGCAGCTGGTGAAGATGAAAAAGATTAACTGTTATTAAAATCAGATTGAACTATATCTACATTTCAGGATGAGAAACCTTTGGGTTAGCCTTACTGAAGTCTGCAAGACCTTCAATTGTGATGTACTTAAATGTCCAATGTGACAGTCTTCAACTAAATGACATTAAAAATGCATGGAAGTTATTTGCAGTGAGAATTTAGCTCAAATCCAAAGATGAGAACAGCCTAGTGTAGACTCTTTCCATTTCAGATATTTTTAAGGGCTAACTTCCTTAATATTTCACTACATTCTCCAGTCCAAATGGTATAATTCCATATTCTTTCTCTACCTGTATGTATCAGAGAGCAGCAGGGTGTAATTTGTGATAAAATTCAGGAAGAGTGAGTGTTCCCACTAAGGCCAGTAGAAATAGGGACAAATGGGAAGTGATGCACCTGCTTAGGAAAAACTGATATTCATATGAAGAATTTTCTCACCTCCAAAGTGGATGAATATTCTCTGTAGGACACTTCTCTGATTTTATTTAAGAAAATGTTAGCTTGATTTGAAAGTTCTTCTGACACAAACTGGTTGCATTGCAATGCCAGAGAAATGGGAATTGTGTCAGGTTCCTTCCCCTGCCTTTGCCAAAGTTGTGCTTTGCCTCTGGGCTAATGTGCTGCTCAGTCATCTTGTCTAATACAGAGAAATAAGTCTCCACATAGCAGAAAGCTGAATTTATTTAGGGCTTGTAGCAATTAAGGATATGGGGAGAAAGAGAGAGCATAAATATGTACACCCTTGCAGAATTAGATGAATAAATTGTGCTTTGGAATCAAATGCATTAAATATGGTTTTGCTTGTTGTCATCTGTCACACTGATTTGCAAGTTTTCTCACAGTAGCAAGAACCTCTGCTGAAAATGTCTGAGGTCTTATGGAACATTCTGAACTCAGACTGATCAGGGTGTTTAATGCAGAGTTATGGCCCCTCAGGAGTGTGGCTTCATTAAACTGGTCCTGAGTGTCCAGGGCTCTGCCAACCTGTGAGGATGGAGCTGTGCAGTGGGGTCTTGCAAAAACTGCCAGCAAAACAGTTCAAAGGCTTGATTTAAGCAGGGCCTGTTCTGCTGCCCCTGTCCTGCCAATAAAATCAGAAAAGTGATTGGATTCTGGCTCTGAAAGCCTTAGCAGAGAGATGGTCCTTTGCTGCACCTTTGGAGTGCTTCTGCATTCCGATGTTGAACAAGAGAGATTTATTTGGGGGGGGTTTTCCTTTTTTTGTGTAGTCCTACCACATGCCACAGTTAAAAAGCTGATTTACTGCTCTCATTGTGAATCCTCATACAACATTTTCACTTGGAGCTTTACTCTGTGAGCTTTTCCTGCTCCACATTGCTCCAGAAGGAGCTGTGCTCAATAACCTGGGGTGCTGGGGCAGGTTTGTGAGAAGCAGCAAACAGGATGGTTCAAACCCTGGCTAAGCACAAACCTCAGCTGGGGCAGCCTCCAAAAGGGAGGAAAATTCCCCAACTCTGTACCCAGTGGTGGAAGTGAGAGGCTGATCACCTCAGCTATAAAACCTTGGTGAAGTGTGAACACAAGCTGAGTTCAGCTTTATGAATAAATGAACAGAAAAAGTTGTGGGTGCTTTTTGGAGAAGTTTCTAAAAATCCCTCTGACTGAAGGAAACTCCCTAAAAGAAAATGGTAAGAGTATTAAATTTGCCATTAGTGTTGGATAGGGATTTGTCTTTTGTTGGGGTTTTTTTTTGGGGGGGTAGGGGGCTTTGGTTTTTGAGTTGGTTGGGTTTGGTTTGTTGGAGGGTTTTATTTGTTTTTCCTGTGAAAAGCTGGTTTCCAAGTGAGCTTTTGGCTGTGCTGATGAGCTGTGGGTGCTGTGCAGGATGGAGCAAGCTGAGCCCTTCTCACCACAGGCCAGCACTGCACAGAGGGAGCCACTCTGGGAGGGGGACAGGCTGCGGGGCCCAGGATGAGCAGGTGGGTGGCAGAGGAGCTGCCCTGGCACGGAGAGAGCTCCACTGGAAGGAAGGACATGATTCCGACTCCCTCTCAGCCAGTGAATAGGACAAATAGGTTGTTGGTGATTATTAGGATGAGTACGGCCATTAGGAAGAATAGCAGGTAGGTGGAAAATTTCGTAATGTAGGGGTCTGAGGCCATATATCATGTTTCAAATTGTAGGATAGGTCATGATACAAGCAGTGCAATGGGGAAGAACAGTGCAAAGGTAAGGGAGTAGAAGTCTATTTTTATGCTGATGGGGATTTTGAAGTTTATGATGAATTTTCATTCTCAGAAAGAGGTGAAGCTTCCTGTTCTGGAGTGGATGTAGATTGTTATTGGGATTAGGCTGATTAAGGAGGTTTTGACTGTGTTTGTAATTGTGTTGGGGTTGTTCTTGAGGTTGTTGGATAAAAGTGGGAAATAGGATGGTGGGGAGAGGGCTGATAGGGTTAAGAGTATGAATGTGTTTAGGACTAGTGAGAGGTCCATTACTTTCACTTCGATTTGCACCAAGATGAGCGGCTCCTAAAACCATTGGATTACTATTATCCTTTGAAAGTAAGGAGGCTGAGGTTTTACACTCAGATACAAGAGTTAGCAGTTGTCGCTGGTTTTACCTCTCCCGTTGGGTGTGTGGGACAGGCTGCAGGGCCCAGGATAAGCAGGGACAGAGGAGCTACGGTGGCACGGAATGAGCCCCTGTGGGTGTGTGGGACGGGCTGAAGGGCCCAGGATGAGCACGGACAGAGGAGCTGCCCTGGCACGGAGAGCCCCTGCGGGTGTGGGACAGCCGGCAGGGCCCAGGAGGAGCTGCCGTGGCACGGAGAGACCCTGTGGGTGTGGGACAGCCGGCAGGGCCCAGGATGAGCACGGACAGAGGGACAGCCGGCAGGGCCCAGGATGAGCTGCCGTGGCACGGAGAGCCCCTGCGGGTGTGGGACAGCCTGCAGGGCCCAGGATGAGCTGCCCTGGCACAGAGAGCCCCTGTGGGTGTGGGACAGCCTGCAGGGCCCAGGATGAGCTGCCGTGGCACAGAGAGCCCCTGTGGGTGTGGGACAGCCGGCAGGGCCCAGGATGAGCTGCCGTGGCACAGAGAGCCCCTGTGGGTGTGGGACAGCCGGCAGGGCCCAGGATGAGCTGCCGTGGCACAGAGAGCCCCTGTGGGTGTGGGACAGCCTGCAGGGCCCAGGAGGAGCTGCCGTGGCACGGAGAGACCCTGTGGGTGTGGGACAGCCGGCAGGGCCCAGGAGGAGCTGCCGTGGCTGCCCAGCCGGGATCTGCTTCAGCCGCAGCTCAAGGCGGGGCTCGCTGAGCAGCTGCAGGCGAGCCGGCTTTCCTGGGAGCTCCTTGTAGCAATTAAGTGGCAACAGAAGTTACTAATTGACCCTTTCAGTGTGTGAAGTGACCTGTGGCTCATTTAAGGAGCTTAAGTGCCCCTGGGCGGTTATCTGATGATAACGGGGCTGGGGCCTCGCCGTGCGGGGCCGGAGCAGCCGCGGCTCCTGCGGCGCTCCCGGGGCGCTGCCGCTCCGAGCGCCCGCCCGGTGCCTCTGCCTGCTCTGCTCTGCTCCCCTTCCCTTCGAGCAGTGTCACCCCATGTAGGACTGGCTTTTGGGGCTCGAGGGGAGTAGGGTTCTTGCTGCAGGGGGGTTTTTGATGCAAAGGGTGAAATGGTTTTCTTTGGGTGGGAGCAAAATGAGAATTCGCTCCTGCGCCTGACTGACCAGAGCTGCCTTTTGACAACTCTTGTTGCCTTTTGATTCTGGAGCTCTGATGTTCAGCGTTTTTATGGTTGTATAAAACTAAAATTCTGTTTAAATTAGTTGAGAAATCTTAATCTATTTAAACAACATTTTGTAATGAAATTGTTTTTCTTAGAATGGCTTGCAGCCAAAGCTTTGATCGGCTCCACCCTAATTTGCAAAAAACTGTGGTCTGCGTCTTAACTTTTTATTTCCTAAAAAAATTCCAAAATAAAACTTCTTATTTATTTCTTCAGGTAATTTCTTCAGTAAGTTAAAAATTATCCTTTAAAAGTGGTGATGTTATTCAAGCTGTGAACCTTTTGAGCTATGAAAGGCCAAAATAACCAGCTGTGGTTGGTTAAAAACAGACAAAGTTGGGTTCTGGAGAGATAAGAGCCTCTTTAAGATAGATAATGTCATCAGCAAACAACAGCTAACTGAATGTACATTTTTAAATTTTGGGAAGTGATAACACCCAGAGTCACAATGAAAAGTCAAAGATGAGCTTAACCATCAGTCTGAAGGTTAAAAGAACCTATTAAACTCAAGACCTGTAGGTTTTTAGTCTATTTATTGTATCTCAGACTTTTGGACAAATATTTGCTCCTTTCTATTGGAAGACTGGGAATTGTCCCAGAGCTGACTTAGCTTGTTAGCGTGTCCAGGGGGCTGATAAGGACACGTGGTGGTAATTAATTTATTTTTTTATGTGTAATGTTTCCTACTCAATTGCTGCTGGGAAGATCAGTTACTGCCTGCCCTAGGAAAGGCACGGGGTGTAGGAAATGCCAGTGTCCTGTAACCTTTGCTGAGCTCTCCTTGGGCTTGTGATACACAGAGATTTCTCTGTTTTCAAATATAAACAAGGTATCAGGTTTCCTGGTCCTGAGGGGGGGAAAAGCTCTGTTCATTCACAGCTCTGGGGCAGATGGTGGAACCAAGCCTGAAAATGAAAATGAAAGCTCTGCTCTCGTGTGCTGTCACTGCAACCCCATTTTGCTGCTGAACCTGAACCTGGTGTGTTGAGGTTAAAAATGCTGCTTGCATAGGCTGGGACCCTCACTGGCCATCCCACTGTGTTCCTGCAGGAAAAATGAACCAAATAGGGGACCTGAAATCCACCCTGGGCTGGCTTGGTGTCTTTTTAGCAAAGTAGGTACATGTGTGTGCTGGAGAAAATAGGAATAGGAAAGCAGCAGGGAAGGGGACCAAGCTGTAACTGAAGGGGAGACCAGGGCTGGAGTACAAGCTTGACAATAATAATGGAAAATTTGACTAATCTGTAGTGTGGCTTGTTACAGGTGCTTGCTTCCCTAACAGCCTGAGTGAGCTTTGAACTGTGGTTTGAGTGGTTTTAGCACATTTATGTTTTAAATGCATCCCATAATGAGGTTTTCTTGGTCTAAAGAAGCTGTTACACCTTACAAGCTGGGCTTTCAAAGTGACCAAGTTGAAAGGACTTTTTTTCAGTTATGTCTCAAGTTGTTTTCTTTAGAACTACCCTGAATCCCTCTCTTTGCTTTTGGTGTTTTAGAACAGCTAAATGTGTACTATCTGACTTTAAAAAGAGCACAGTCATATTTCAAAGGTTTTTTTAGACTTTCTTTTCAAATCTCTTACTAGTGGTACTGCTTTTTCCTGGGTGGTTCTTAATTTAAAACACCAACAGTCCAGTGTGCCTGGAGTTGTGAGTCTCTCATATTTGTTGATATAAATACAGAGCTCTTCTGCCTTCGTTTCCCTCTCACAAATCATAAGCAAATTTGTGCTAAATCAAAATCCCCAAGATTTCACTGTTTTCCACACAAAGTCCAGCTTATAAGTTCTGTTCACAGGCAACAAAGGCCAAGTAATGTTGTTCATTCCTTGAAATGTGATCACTGCACACTTGTGTACTCAGTCATTTGGAATCAAAGTGGGTTTTGCTGTGGTTTGTAGTAGCCTAAAGCCACAGAAGTGTTTGGCTTCTCTTCCAGATGCTGGTTCCAGTGTGGAAGAAATGGAATTCAACTGGGATGAGTATCTAGAAGACACAGGAGCAACTGCAGCCCCCCATGGATCTTTTAAACATGTGAGTAAGGGAGCGTGTGTGTGCTTGGCATCTCCTGAATTGTTTCTTTGATACATGAAGTGTTTAGGGTTTCTTTGAATGAGTTACTGCTCTCAAACTTGGAAGACTAACTAGAATCATGTTTTTTATAGAGAAATGTAGAATTTAACCTTTTTATTACTGTTTCTTGTCTTCATCCCCTGTACATAGCACAAGGTGACCCCACCCAGAAATGCTGAAATCTAACGAGTTAAGGTCTTTTCTGCACCAGAAGATAAGCTTGATTTTTCTCAAGAAGCTCAAAATATCCAGTCTCTTTCTTCTTTTGGTGATTGCTCCTGGACAACTGTTTTGGAGGAGTAGCTTTAGAAAGCTGGTGGCAGAATTAGTTCTTGAGCAGCAGAATTCAAATGTGCTCTTAGAGAAAGCTTTAAAGGCAGACCTCAGGGAGGCAAGGAGAAAATAACAGCTCTGCCAAACACCTGACTGTAGTAGTTAGAAAACTGATTAGGATAATTGTTGATCACAGGCTTAATGAATAGGATGAAGTCTTGATAAGCCCTTGTCTTTGCCCTTGGACATCTTAAATGTCTGCTGGTGAAGTCCTGGAGAGTACTGTCCCATTGGGGGAGACCTGATTGTGAAATCTGCCTCCTTGTACAGGGCTGTCAGTGAAGGTGAGCTGTACAGAGCTGGTGTCCAAACCTGTTGGTTCTCTTCCAACAATTAAAGCACCTTCCAGACTGCCAGACTGGTGGCTGTGTGTGACACATTGCTTGGAAGACACCCTGTGGTGCTCTGGCTTTTGGGTCCAACACCATGACTTTCAGTATGAGGAAACTTAAATCAGCAGGAAAACAGCCTGAGGTCTGTTTGTGAAGGATCACAAAGCATTTTGAGTTCAAGGGTAACCTGGAGAAATTAAGATTATTAAATAGTCTGTTAAAATGTGTCAGTTGTGTTAGCAGTAAAGATACACAGAAAATATAGACTTCACAGAGGCTGTTAGAACACTGGGATGTAATTGTAAGTTTTTTGTTCAAAGTAAAAATTAATTTCTGAAGGGAAAGGGACTGTGCTTGTTTCATTTTTCCTGGGTGTACTGAGACTGTGGCTAGAGCCAGCTTAGAGTGGTGGTGTCCATGCAGCTCACACTGAGGGCACAGCATGGAGCCAGAGCAATGGCATTTTGCAGTAATCCAGGGAATGGTCTGTCTCCTCTGGTGTGGTTTACCTCATTGGATCTCTCTTAAAGAGGTCTGCTATCATAACTTGGACACTGTATAACTAATTGTAATGCCAGCTTTACAGCAGTGGCCAACTGAATTAATATTGTAGCTGGATTTGGTTAATTAGCAGCAGACACACTTTGAAAGACTCACTGCACTTGCACCAGCTCAGGGGCGTCAAGTGTGAGGTCTGGTGGCTGTGGCCATGGTTGATAAAAATACGATTAGGTTTTAAAAAACCTCCACATTTTGTACTGTTATTATTATTAGTGAGGAACACTCACTAATAATAATAATAACACTGAGTGCAAGTGTGCTGGTGAGGTGACATTGTGATGGAGAGTGGTGAGTAGGTCTGGGCAAAGCCCTGAGGGTCAGGGGGCCTGGACCTCTGCAAGGAGGTCATCAGTGAGCATGGAAATAGATGCCTGCACATTCAGAATGAAACTCTTGGGTATTTTCTACCAGAGCTCCTTAGAATTTGTCCAGAGACCAGTGTTGATTTTCTCTGTAATAAGCCTGGCATAACATTCTTTATTGCTGACACTGAATTGACAGGCAGAGGGAGGAGCATATTTATATCATAGTCCTGCTGTTAAAAGAAGTGCAGGAGTGCAAGGGCACATGCTGGGGGTTTCTGTGGTCCATTGGAAGGTAATGTGCTGGAAAAGGTGGAGTAGAGAGCCTCACTGCCTCCCAGTGGAGAGTGGCAGCCCTGAGACAGGGTTAGTGTGATTCAGGGTGCATCAGGTGAGTGGCTGTCAGTGGCAAGTACTGGTACTGGTGTGCCTGTGCTGCTGATTGTGTTCCCTCCAGCTCAAATCCGTGGTCCTAGTTTCTTGACTTTAGGAATGACATATATTTGTAATCCAACATCAGGAAAGCTAGCAAGCTTTACTCTCAAAGAAACAGAGTGAAAAATTCTGAGCTGAAAAATAGTATTGGCACAAGAGCAAACGAACATGTATGATAAATTAATTAATATGAATGCATTTTTAAATGGAAATGTATGGTTTTAGTTTGATTGTTTTTAAATACTGAAATAGCGAGCTCCCATTGTGAGTTGTGGGTGAAAAATACCTAACTCATGTTGTAGGAGAATACATGGACAGGTTAAGGGAGTGTAATCCATGCTTACACAGCCTGTTAGCAAAGCACTGAACTTGCTTATGGGAGAGGTGACTTTCTGTATTTGTATGTTTTTTATTAATTCTGAGAGTTTTGCCTTGCTATGAGTAAGACGCATTGAAGAATTTAAGCTATTTCTCAAATTAAGTGTGTTCTAATGTTTAATTTGTTAGCATTTTAAAAATTAAACAATATCAAGATCAAAGTGACTGGCATAAAATGTAGCAGAAAAAAGAACTGTAATGAGCTGTAATGAATGCCAGTGGTGTTATCCCCCCAGGTCTAAATACCCTTCCTCTAGAACCAAATGCTCTTTTTAAATTCCTTTCTGCCCTTTATAACACTTATGTGACCATGAAAAACAAGTTGGTCTTCAGTATCATCTGAACACATTTGTTTGCTGCGTGTTCTTGCACGCTCTTAATCCTTTTTATCTGTTCCTTATCATCATCTCCCCTGAACTGAGCTGCATCCCTGGCTCTGGCTTGTGCTGTGGCACAGCCTGGTGACAGCTCCTGATGGGAAGCGGGGACAGGGGTTGGAGTCACAGCTCCTGGCCCGCTCAGCTGCCCTGTCGGACCGCCTGCTCCAGAGGAGATGCTCTGGAGGGTGCCCATCCCGCCCTGGCTGGCCCGGGAGGCTCCTTGGAGGAGTTTGTGGTGCTCCCCCAGCCCAGCGGCGCTGCCGGGAGAGGGCGCGGGCAGCGCTCCGTGTGTGCGGAGCTCCGGGAAGGGCCGCGGAGCTCAGCAAAGGCTCCGGCTGCGGGGAGCGCTCTGTGTACGGAGCTTTGGGAAGGGCCGTGGAGCTCCGCAAAGGCTCCGTGTGTGCGGAGCTCTGGGAAGGGCCGGGGAGCTCCGCAAAGGCTCCGGCTGCGGGCAGCGCTCCGTGCGCGGAGCTCCAGGAAGGGCCGTGGAGCTCAGCAAAGGCTCCGGCTGCGGGCACCGCTCTGTGCACGCAGCTCTGGGAAGGGCCGCGGGGCTCCGCAAAGGCTCTGGCTGCGGGGAGCGCTCCTCCTGCTGTTCTTGCTTCTGCTGGAACCTGCTCTGCCTGCCGGGACGCTGTGCTGAAAGATCAGCTAAAGGGAGCAGCACAGATTTCCCAATTCTTCAAATGATGCGTTGAGCTCGAGGCTTTTCTCTCAGGAATCAGAACATGAAGTTTTTTGTCAGCAAGACAACTGTCTTTTTGAAGAGACACCCTCTATAATACCACTTCAAAATGCCTGCAGGTATTGGGTCCTGCTGATTAGGTTTTTAAGAAGAAATTTCTCTAAGTGAAGGGTATTAACCCAAAGGATATGAACGGTTAACACAGGCATATGCTTTTCTTTCTGGTGTAGTTCTCTTAGTTTTATTTTTAGCAAACCAGTATGTGCTGGCTGATGAGACTATAATAGCTATGGCAGTTACTGAACTGTCAGCACAGAACTGGGAATAAATACCCCAGAAAATATCTGCTCCATCTACATCATGCTGAAAGCCTTTCTTTTAGTAGTTTCAAAGAGGAAAGAGGGATCTTTTAATAAAGAAAGAAAACATGAGTTACAGACAACTGAGAATGGGGAATTGACATGTCAGAGTTTTAGTTAGGACTGAGGTCCTGGAATTAAGTGTAGATCAGACCATTCTTTAGAGAGAGCAGAACAGGGTCCATCTGCTCTTTTGGGATTGTTTTGGGGTTTGGGAGAAATGAGGAATGTGAGAAACTTAAGGTGTTGTCTTCTCTTTTAAGTCTTCCATTCCAGTGTCTCAGTTCTGTGCAGTCAGATTGGTCACCTGCACACAGCACACCCACATACAAACAGAGCACTCCCAGTGTCTGGTGCTTTATTGTTGTCAAAGTATGAAGAATACAGACTGATTATGTTCCATGCAATTTATGTAACAGTGCTGCATATAGAATTGTTTAGGTTCTTGCATAGAGAGGCTAAAAATTCTTATTCTGCACTTTGTGCAGGTTTGTGACTTCTTAGATGAGCATGGTGGAAGAGACAGATACTGTTACCTAAGGCATGTTTATGTACTTCAAATAGGCTTTTAGTCCAAAGACCTTGAATGACACAATTTAACACAATGAGTCAAAGTTGTGGTGCTGAGTTTGACCTTTAGTTTTGCTCAGATTGCCAGCCCAGCTGTGAGTGGGAAAGTCTTTCAGTGATGGGGGAAGATATTGTCCAGGGCAGAAAATGAGAGGCTCAGTGTTTCTTTAAGCTTGAAAAGATACTTTGAAATGCAATGAAGATTTCATTAATAATGTTTCTGTGTGCATTGCAGTTTGGGTCCCATAATGTGCTAAGGCTGTTTCTCTGAAGAGGCTGGGTGGCATTTGGCTTGAGTTTTTTTGCTAATGAATTTGTCTAAATTGTTCCCTCTGTTATTCAGCAATCTTTCTGAGAGGTGCTCAGATGTGATGATCTTCTTCCTCTTCAGGTAGATACAAGTTTGCAGAATGGTTTTGCCCCTGGCATGAAGCTGGAAGTCGCTGTCAAGTCTGACCAGAACACGTACTGGGTTGCCACCATCATCACCACGTGCGGGCAGCTGCTGCTGCTGCGCTACGACGGCTACGGCGAGGACCGCAAGGCCGACTTCTGGTGCGACATCCTGACTGCTGACCTGCACCCCATCGGCTGGTGTCAGCAGAACAAGAAGATTCTCAAAGTGCCTGAAGGTACCAGCTCTGTGTGCAGACACAGGGAGCACACCAAGAGGTGCTGTTGGCCTGTGTCAGCCGGGCAGGCAGCCTGTGTGGGTGCTGTGGTGTGCAGGGGCTGTTGCTGTGGGGACAAGCTGAGGTTATGTGCTGTGTTTTCCTGAAATCCTGTGACAGAGGCTTGTGGTTATCTTAATCATCACCACCAAAATCTACTGCTTTGACATTTCCTTTAAGTTTTATTTTGTTTTATTTCTTTGTTTTAAGTTGTTACTGGTGTGTGGCAGATTCTCTTGAATTAGGCAGTGCAAGGTTGTGTCTGAATAATCTTTATCTGGCAGGAAAAATCACTGTCTTTCTCTTTCACTGTTTGCTTAGGTATCAAGGACAAGATACCTGACCAGGAGGAGTTCCTTCAGCGGGTGCTGAAGGGGGCCTGCAGTGCCCCTGCTAACCTGCTGGAGGGGGTAAGTGCTGCAAGGGGCTGCATGCTGGGTTTTGTCTTGGCTTTGCCCTTCATCATTAAGGGGACCTTATTTGAATTGTCAGTTCAATTCGCTTTTTAAGTTTAGGAATCATTGTAATATGCTGTTGACCCTAGAGTTCCACTCTCTAGTGTTTCCTATTTACAGTATTTAATTTTTATAGTGTTGTTCTGAAACATATCTGCTGCTGCAGGTTTGGGTTGTTCATTTATCCTGGTAAAAGAAAGACCTTTTTCAGCTCCCTAGGGTTTCAGTCTTCTTCCTGTTTTGTTCCTCCTCCATACAGCTCTAAAAAAATAATGCTTTATTTATCTGGCTTTCATGTTGTCTCCTTTCTCAATTAACTTCTTTCACTCTGAATTGTTTGTTTGGGAATTTTTCACTAACAGTCATATTATTGTTTCACTTAATTACATCTTTGCAAGGGAAGAACCAATTTTTTTATATCCCCCGCTCTGCACTTAAAACAATATCGGCACCTTATATCAGTGTCTGGTTGTAAAGCACAGAGCATAATGGTTTTTGGAAAATGCCTTTGACACCTTCATAACAGCTAACAATTCTGTCTGTATGTTTCTGTCTAGTCATCTTTGTATTCTGGATGACTCAGTTGTAGAAAGAGGTTATTCATGTTTCCTTCAAACCTGGAATATATAAATGATAATGTCTCTGCAAATGATAATGAGGACTTCAGTGAAATGTGTGACTGTGTCTACAGGCAGTGCAGAAGCTCTGACACAAACACCAGCAATTCTGAACGTTGTCACTTCTGGCTTGTGTTAGGAAGGGACATGGATTTCTGTGCTTCTGTGCTCATACTTTATTTATGCAGACAGAATGTGTGTAAGGAGGTGGAAGTATGGCATTTGTTTTGTTCTCTTGTACAGAATAATTTGTATTCTTTCTGTAGCTTCACAGAGGGAAAAATCCACTGGATCTCATCGCGCCCGGCTCGCGCCTGGAGCTGCAGAACCCCCGGGACTCCCTGGAAGCCTGGATCGTCACCGTGGTGGAAAACGTCGGCGGGAGGCTCAAGCTGCGCTATGAGGGCCTGGAGGACTTGGACAAATTTGACCAGTGGCTCTTCTATTTGGACCCTTTCCTTCACCAAGTGGGTTGGGCAGCTCAGCATGGATACAGCCTGCAGCCACCTTCAGGTACTTGAAAACACAGATCTTGTATGTTGTGGTCAGAGGGTAGAGGCTGCTGCTTCAGTGCTTTGAATTGTCCTTCTGGGTGCACATGGTGCCCACATAATCTGTGTGATCTGACAAGTCCTGTACCTAATAAAATGTAGGTGACGGCACAAATACTCCTATGAGACTTTGCACCCACTTCTTCTAAATGCTTTTTGGCCTGTCAAAACTTTCCTCATGTGTGTGCAAAGGAAAGAAGTGAGGAAGGGATTGCCTTCATGATTTTGCTTACTTTTGGTATGTTTATCTTCCTGGGGTGTTAAAAGTCTTACGGTTTTGGAGTACTACTCAGCAGGAGCTTTTGCAGTTGAGACCCTCAAGCCTACTGGACTGATTTAGATACCATTTAAAAATATGAAAATCTTTCTTAAAAGAAGGAACAAGTGCATGGAAGCAGAGGCAGAAGTTGACACATCTTTCAGGCGTGTCCATGTCAGGGCAGATCATCAGAGAAGGGAGGCAAAAAGTGGCAGAAACACAAAGGGATGGCTTGTGAGCTTGCCAGTAACATGTTTCCTGGTGGGGGGAAACCTTGGGATAAAGAATTTGGCAGTTTAGAGGGGCACAAATCAAACTTTATTGCTATGTGTTCTGAGAGAAAAGAAGAAAAATGACTACTCACTCTTTCCTTCTTTTTCCTCAAGCCATTAGGTCCTTGAGGAGTGAAGCAGATTGGCAAGAGATCCTGAAGAAGGTGAAAGAGGAGGAAGAGGAGTCATCTGTTCCTACAGATCTTTTTAAGGTAGTTTCATGCTGTGGATGATAGCATGGGAAATGGTATATTCCTGATCAATGATTCAGGGAAGTCAGCCACCCAGAATTCTTTCCTTGTTTTGTTTTGTTGGTTTTTAAAATTTATTCCCTTTTTCTCTCTGGTTTAAAAATGTATTTATAAGGGAAAATAATCATACTGGTATAAATTCTTGGTAAGTTAGACAATGCACCCATCACATTTATGTGAGTCATTAGTTGTCCTGGTTCTTAGTCCATTTTTCTCAGCTTTGTTTGGACCCATAAGTAGAAGTAGAGGTGCTGATGCTCTTGAATTTGTTGGGTGAGGTACAGAGATATGGATAATTCTGGAGCAAGAGCCCTGTTCTGCAGGTTTCTGTTAGTCTGAAAATGGAGGCCTGTATAGTTTCATTTAGTGTAGCTCATGATGGGTGCTAAAGGTTACAGGGAAAACCTCCAAACATTTATATCGACCTTTGAGACCCCTCTGTATTATCAAATCTTGCTTCTTTGTGGAGAATGGCAGAGGAAGAAGTCACAGGGACTCAATTCCCTAAAACTCATCAAAAACTGTCAGTCTCAGGGCATCATTGGGCTTGTCATTCAGAGAAGTTGCTGATACTGAGACATGTTGATTTCTTGGAATGAACTGATAAAAACTCCTTAAAAACTCATCCTCTTCAGTTAATATATGTGAGGTATGTCTCTTTTTTGATGGAGGAGGGCAGGTAATCAGAGCAACACATCATTTTCCAGGATAAACCTGTGATTGGAGTGCACTCATTCTCTGAAGGCATGAAGCTGGAAGCTGTGGACCCAATGGCTCCCTTTGTTATCTCTCCTGCTACAGTTCTCAAGGTACCAGAGTTCTTAAACCAGTCCTGCTGAGATTCACTTCTACTGCTACTTCTGTTCTTAAGTGCTCAGGGAATTCTCATTAACTGGTTATCTTAAAATCTTGAGCTAGTTTCCAAATGAAGTGTTTTGTATGTCTCCCTCAGGGGACAGGCTGCCTGATCAAACAGCTGCTGGTGCTGAAGCCACTGGATTTCAGTGGAGGGGAAAAGTTCCATAAAGATACAAGCTCAAAATATCAAACGATGAAAATTGTCAAACCCATATTTTTAAAATAGGGTATATACCCTCACAATCTGAGTATCCACCTGGAGATAGTTTTTTGAGGTTTTGATTTTGTGAAGGTTATGTCATTACTGTGACATAACCTTACATTACACATGACATTTAGATGGCCTGATTTCCAAACGAGGGGTTTCAAAGTTGAAATGAAAACTCTCCAACATGATCAGGCATTCCTTTTCTTGCTATTTGCTTGTCCTGCTTCTATTTGCTTCAAGAGTGTAGTGGTTTTATTTGTGATAGTCCATCCTGGGATGCAGTTCAGCCTTGTTGAAATAAGCAGTTTGTTATAGAATAGTAGGAAGACCACAGATGCTAATTTCTGTGCATTTTTCATGAGAAAATTCCCTAAAGCGCTAGGTCACCTTATCTTTTAAGTGCTCAGACATTGTTTTATTATTCATATTTGTTAAGTTTCTGGATAACGCAGATGAGTCTGCTGGTTTATGAAACCCAAAGATTCTTTTATTTTTTCATAACCCTCCTGGTATTTCAAGGTAAAGGGTTTCCATCAGGCAATACTGCTGTTTATTAAAGTTATCAGAATCTGCATCTCACAAGAGCCCATGGTTCTCTTTTGGCTGACTGCAGGTGTTCAATGACAAATATTTCATGATAGAAATCGATGACTTGCGGGCGGAGCGCGCGAGCAGCCAGCGCTACGTTTGTCACCTCAACAGCGCCGGCATCTTCCCGGTGCAGTGGAGCCTGAAGAACGGGCTGCACCTCAGCCCCCCTCCAGGTATGTCTGTGCAGCCTCCTCCTGCTCACCTCTGCTCCTCACAGCTCCTGGCAAAGCCATGGACAGAGCAGCACAGCAAAGATCCAGTGTTGTGTTTGCGTTGCCCCCAGACAAAGGGAGGAATGATGAATCTGACTCCATGTTCTCAGAAGGCTCGTTTATTATTTTATTATACTATATTATATTAAAGAATACTAAACTATACTATACTAAAGAATACAGAAAGGATACTTACAGAATGCTAAAAAGATAATAATGAAAACTTGTGACTCTCTCCAGAGTCCTGACACAGCTTGGCACTGATTGGGCAAAGAATCAAAACAACTCACACCAGAATCCAATGAAACAATCTCCAAACACATTCTGAAGGAGCAAAACGCAGGAGAAGCAAATGGGATTGTTTCCCTTTTTCTCTGAGGCTTCTAAGCTTCCCAGGAGAAAAAACCTGGGTGAAGGGGATTTTTCAATAAATACGAATATGACAATCCAGCTCTGAAAATCAGGAGGTTTGAGTTTGGGGAACTGAGGTTTCCAGGGCATGAGCATGGATTTGGGAGGATGAGAGAGGCTGAGGATGTCATGCATAACAGCCTGAATGCTGGAATGGATGGAGTGAATGTTCCAGACCTGAAAGAAATGTTGATTTCAGATTTAATTTACATGCTATCAGAAGCCTGTAGTCATTTGCATTGGATTTTTGCTTCTGGTCAGAATGGAACATTGTTATCCAACATTTTGTAATATTTTTAGGCTATCTTATCACTCAGAAGTTAATGAACTATTTTTTTGACCAATGGCCCATCAGACACTGTTGCAGATTGTTGAAACATTGCTTCAGGACATAAGGGAACAGGGTAGTCTTCCTGCACTGCTGAAATATTTATTCATTTTCTCAAACTAGAAATGTCAGTGGTACTGTAAAACCTGGTCGTCTGCTCTCTTACTTGGCACCTCACAATTCAGAGTTTTGTTTTGTTTCAGCTGCTCCTTACATCAGGGGAGCAGAGACTGTAGGATGTTTGTCTCCTGCCTTTGCTTGGATAAGATGTGAAAAGTGACTCTGCCTGACCAGCATTTCCTAAAATTTTGCATGTGAAAAGTGAAATCTTCACTTTATAGGCATGTGACTGGAACTGACAAATATTTTAAGTTTCTGTTCTCATTTCTCTGGACATAGTGGTCATTCTGAATTGTGTGAGGTCTCAAGAGCTCTACTGGCACTGGTAAAACTGAGAAAAATGAATAATTAAGTCTTTCCGTGGTTCAGCCCTTTCTGAGGAAGAGTCACAGAATAAGTTAGGTTGGACTGGTGAGGTCTCTCCTCAAACCCTGGCTTCAGTTTTGGGCCTCTCACTACAAGACAGACATTAAGGGACTGGAGCATGTACAGGGAAGGGAATGGATCTGGGAAAGGGGCTGGAGGCCAAGCCCTGTGAGGAGCAGCTGAGGGAGCAGGGGATACCTGGAGAAAAGGAGGCTCTGGGGGAAATTTTGGATCTCTGCAATTTAGATCATCATGTTAATGCTATATTCATACACTGGGTTTCAAATTTTGTTTGATTTCTTAACGTGTTCCTTTAAGGGGAATGGAATAAGTGCAGCACTTGTGTCCTTGCTAATTTACTGCCAGCCTCAAACTGACACGGCAGCACGCTTTTGGGCCCCATTCCCTTCAGTTATTTGCTTTTTGTTAGATCACAGGGAAGCCAAGTATTTCCCCCAAGAAGAATATATTTTTTCTTGGAAGGATTCTCTGTCTCCTGATGGACTCCTTGTTAAGACACTTACCTTCAGATGTCTGCAGATCTACAGCTGTTATCAGACTTGATGAGGCACTTGGCACATCTTACTGCTCTCTTTAATGACTTAGCATTTAACATGTCTTTGAGAGAGCAGTGTGTTGATATTGTGCACGTTTTGAGTGCTCTGTTTTAAAAAAATAGCTTCAGAGCTGACACAAGAGCAGTTGCAGAAATCGTTCCTGAATTTCATCTGTACTCTGTGAAACTGTTAGGGGTGAAACTGCTTTCCCGTGTTTCAGTTGCTGCCCTTGTCTCCTTGGCAGATTCATGATTCAGGTTGGAGTGGTCTGCCCTCACATGGCTCCCTGAAGCCCTAAGTCAGTTCACAAACCTGAGTGACTCAAGCAGATCTCAGGCTCTGTATCAGGTGGGTTTGAAATGAGTCTCAGCTGTTAAACTCTAACCCTTGGCTCTTTGCTGTCCTAGGTTACCCTGGGCAGGACTTCGACTGGGCTGACTACCTCAAACAGTGCGGGGCCGAGGCAGCTCCCCAGAGCTGCTTCCCTCTGGTAAGGTTCTCCTGCTGAAAATCTCCTCTGCTGCCTCAGTGACACCCTGATTCCAGGGACAGGAACATTTTTGTTTCTTACTTTAATTGCTTTTCCAAGTAGAATAGAATGTTTGAGCTGGAAGAGACCTGCAGTGATCAATTATCCAATCCAATGCCTGACCCTCTTCTGGGCTAAGCATAAGTTAAAATGTGCTGTTAAGGGTGTTGTCCAAACACTGCCAGGGATGGAGCTTTGAGCCCCTCTCTGGGAAGCCTGTTCCAGTGTTTGACCACCCTCTCAGTAAAGAGGTGCTGCCCAGTGTCCATCTGAAGGTGCCCTCAGAACCATTCCCACACATCCTGTCCCTGGAGATCAGCACCTCCCTCTGCACATCCCCTCCTCTGGGAGCTGCAGGGAGCAGTGAGGTCACTCCTCATCCTCCTGGACAAACAAACTGGACAAACCCAGAGTCCTGAGCTGTTCCTCACAGGGCATTCCTTCCAGCTTTTCACCAGCTTTGTTGCCCTCCTCTGGACACATCTGAGCACCTTAACACTTTACCTGTGATAACTCAGGAGGCAGAAGAGATAAGACAGCATAAATGAGAGTGAACTGAAATAGTTGCATGCCAGCTTCCTAGATAGGGAAGCAGTGGACCAAATGTTTCAGTTATGGTAAAGCAGACTGAAAATAAATGTTTGTTTTGTGAAATTGAGATGTGTAAGAGTCCGTGGAAGAGACATAGAACAGCATCAGTCATTGTCACTCCTGTAACTGTGGAAACAGAGCCTTTTAATAGACCTTATTTTCATTTACTAAGGGTGCTCTTTCAATCTTCCATCCTTTCAGCTTGAATTAATTCTATTGTATTAATCAATACAAAGTCATCTTAGATTAGTACCAAATAATCATTTTGCATTAACCAGTGCCTGAAGGACGTGCAAGATTTTGGGCTTTTGTTGGTTCAGTGACAGTAATGCTGTCCCCCAAAGCACAATACCTTGTCAAGCAGGAAAGGGTACTATTAACACCTGCCTTCCAGTTCCATTTACCATACTTGGGCTATTGCAGTGCTTAGAGGGAGAAATTAGAATGAGTAATTACCAGTTTTTGAAGACAGTGTTGCTGGCTATGAATTCTTGTTGCCCTTGTTCTGTCTTGTAAACTATAGCATCTTCGAGCAGGTCACTGAATTTATTATCCCTTTCTGAGAAGAGTTGATCACTGGAGGCTAGTTCCAGAATTCATAATGTATTGATCCTGTAATTACATTGCAGAGTGGCTCTGGGAAGAAGAGTCCTCTGTCTGGCTGGTACTTCTTATCTTTAATTCAAGAGCTCCAGAGCTGGATAAATACCTATTCTTATGTTTTAGGGATTTTTATAAATATATAAATAAATGCAAACTGTATTGGTGAATAAAGTAAGACCCTACTTATCCAAAAAATGTAAAATGAAAAGAAAGCTTCCTATTCTGCCTGCCAGAGCTCAGATGAGGCAGGAATGTTATTTGCATACGTAAAGTGGATTTCCAAGTTAACATGATAGAATAGAGAACCTGGTCAGACTATTTGTCGGACTTATCACTCAGGTGGCAAGCAGCAGAGAAATTCTGATTGCTGAGAATGCACTCAATCCTTTCAGTGAGCCTGAGCATCCTTATTTTTTGAGGACAGATTTGCTAGGTCTGTAGAGCCTTTTGTAACTTAAATTCGTTGTAGTTCCTGATATATCTTACTTGTTTACACTGTGCTAATTATCTGAAATCTCCTCTGTCTGAGTATCTCTGTGTTATTCAGGCTCTGAGGGCTTTGTGTTGCTCCTGTTCATGGATATTCATATCCTGTCCTGGATACACAACTGGTGCCTTACTGAAGTATTCTGGCTTTTTCCTAGTTAACTTCTGACCATGGATTTAAAGAGAACATGAAGCTTGAGGCTGTGAACCCAGTTGATCCTGAAGAAGTTTGCATTGCTACAGTCACCAAGTTAAAAGATTCATACCTCTGGCTTCAGCTGGAGGGTAAGCTGGTTTGGGGGAGAGAGGAGTGCTTGCCCATCACTGCACTTGCTTCTAGTGCCATCCCCAAACCTGAGGAGTATTTGGAGCAAACTCACTGTGTGCAGAATATGGGCAGCAAGGCACTGATTCCTCAATGAAATCATAGTCAAAACCCACTTGCATTGTCTGTTTCCAGTTTGCCTTGGCTGGCACTGCTTATTTAAGCCCAAAATGTCATTTGTGCATTGCAGTGTCAGAGCTGGGCTCATGCACCATGCAAAGTGCTGAGCAGGGCCTTGTGGGAAGCAGGGGCCTTGTGACAGTTTCACAGATGAGTGACTTGCATTCTGAGCAAGGCTTGGCCAGACCTAGGGAAGGAAAGTTTCTTCATTAAGGTAGAGTAAGCCTGTGTCAGCTGTTCTCCATATAATCCCATTTCTTGATTGGAAGTACATCAGCATTCACTTGCTATGCACTGTGCATCTCTGCTAAACTGTGGAAGGAAAATTCCCATCTCCAGCCTTTAGGAGGAAGTAAATAAGGTCAGGAAAGAATCTGGTCAGTAAAAGGGGATGAATAAATGATTGTTATTGTGTTCCAGATACACCATAAATCAAAGCAGCTTCACTAACAAACGGGCAGCAAGTGTTAACCAAATTAGAGGTTTTATGACTTGTTTCAATTTTTCCTTTTCTGAACTGAACAGGCTCCAAGAAACCTGTCCCTGAGTGTATAGTGAGTGTGGAATCAATGAATATATTTCCAGTGGGTTGGTGTGAGACGAATGGATATCAGCTCAGGCCTCCTCGCAAAGCAATAGGTACCAGTTCTCTTCTGTTTGCAGTGCTGGGGTGGAGCTGCTGAGACCTGCCAGAGCAAATTGCTGCAGAATTACTGCTGGCATTGCTGAGTTTGGAAACATTCATCATGCACTGAGGATCTGTGTGTTGCACAACTCTTCCCCTGGCTGTTGGGACCAGTTGGAAGCCCTACAACTTCAAACCCCACAGTGCTGGCTTGAGGCCCCTGCACACTGTGGGGACAATCCACTGGCCTAACAAAGAAATCCTGTCTGTGTATGAACACCTCCCCTGCTCTGCATTTACCTCTGTCTGAGCTGTTCTTGCCATGTGTCTGACCCTGATGCTGATTTTACTTGTGCACTTGTGCAAATGTTAATGCCACAACAAAACAGTGTGGATTGTGTGCACATTTGGAGTCAAAATAAAGGAAACTGATTTTCTCAATGGGCCACGTGGTGATGGTCCCTAGTGACAAAGTGCTGAAGAGTAAACCCTACCTTTTTAACTACACTAGTAGGTAGAATAAGTGTCTTCTCTCAACTGCTTAGTGAGGCATGTTTATTAAAGTTTCATGGGATTGGAGAAACTGAAGAACTTCTTCAGTGTTCATTAATAAGAAAATCTTTATATTGAAATGAGCTGTTATTTTCTGCAAGTCAAAGCAAGAGAAATTAATCCACTTGCACTGCCAAGGACAGATGAGGAAGAAGAGGGGGGGATCCTAATTAGATAAAAGATGATTTGAAAAAAAAATCCAGAAGTTTGTTGGGGCCAAAGCATGAAATTGCTGATGAGGCATAATATGTTGCATTACCTTGTTTTATTTTACTACCTGGTTGTGAAAGCCAGAATTAGCAAGTGGACCCATCACCTAAATGACTGATTTGGTTGCTGCACTGTGTTCTTGAACAGCAGCTGGCTGAAGTCATTGGTGTTTCTAACCAGCTGATTTCATTCCATTTCAAAGTTAAAGTGCTGAAGTTACTGTGCCAGTAAAGTGACATGTTGGGCCAAAGAACATAACCTTTGGGTGCTGCAAAAGAAAGCATGGCATTCCTTTTTTGGCTAGTAGTACAGGTGGTTTAGAGGCTCTGATGCAAATAAAGAGGCACAGAAAGTAAAATTTCATAGAAAACTGGGCATGTGCATGCTTGATTTAAAGAATTTTTAATAGAAGTTGAAGTAAACCTTCTGGTTCTCTTCAAATTACTTGGACCAGGGTACTTCTCGTGCAGCTGGGTCAGTTGTCTGACACTGCAGTGATGGGAACATAGATCCTTTTTGCTCTATAACTTAAAGAAATGAGTCCAATATATATATGTGTATATATTTATATATATGTGTATATATATATATATATATATGTATGTATATATCTTAGTCTAGATGCTTCATTTGATTTCTTCTCATATTTTGTTCTTTTTTTTTCTTTCAGTAAACAAGCAGAAAAAAATTGCAGTAGTTCAACCAGAGAAACAGTAAGTAACAGGTTATTGGCTGTTGTTTTTTGTTGAGTTTTTTCTCTTTATTTTTCAACTGGAAAATATGCTGTGTTAGGGAAGATGTAGATTTGCAAAAGTGCTGTACTGAGGGTTGAGAGATTCCACACTCCATTTGTGTTAATGCTGGTAGATTCTGCTGATGTTCAGAAAGACCTTTTGCACTACAGTAAAGAGATAGAAAGCCTGGAATTTGTTTTTTTGGAATTGCTCCTTCCCAGATTAAATTTGGCCCAAAGCAGGCAGAAAGAAGAGTTCTGCTAATATCTACAATGAGTCTAGAAACTGTGTCGTGCACATGGAGCTCAGTCTCGTGAGCCTGCTCAGAAATGCTCCACGGAATGCTCACAGTTGGCTTTATTGACTCTTACAGCTTTACAAACACCAGAGCTGTCAGTAGTCCTGCCAGTGTTTGCATTGCTCCTAAAATACTGAGCAGTCTGTTCCCCCATGTTTTGCAGTTGGGATCCTTACCAGAGTACTGGAGTCATTTTGGTTGTGTTTTGTTTCAAAGCCAGCTTTTTCAGAATGCATAAGGTGAGGGTGCTCTGCCTGTGCTGTGAAATGTGAAGTTAGGAGGAGTCAGGGGATGCAAACTCCTGTGGGCAGCTTTGGGAGGTGTCTGTCACCATGGTGGCCCAGGGACTTCAAGCAAGGGAGGATTGCTGCTGGCTGTAGCAGGACAGAAGTCCTTTCCAAATGGAATTTGGTAGTTTCTGTATGTCATTGTGAAACAGGGGAGGTCTAAAAAGCAGGTTAATAAGGCTGGAGCTGAGGAAAAAAAGTGTTGTGGTGCTTTAGTAACAGAGAGGTGACTGTCATGACTATCTGTCAGTTTTCCCAACCTCCTTCTTTCAATTTCAGAATTTTATCTTCAAGGACAGTTCATGATGGACTAAAGAACCAGGAACTGAACTCTTCTGACTCAGGTATTGGATCACAGGTCAGGCTAACAAAGGCAATATCCTGTAAGAACCAGAACATTGCCCATCCAGCAGAGGATCTGTGAAGCTGAATGTTCATTGGGACCATGCAGGTGACCTTCTGTTGTCACCTGTTCAGTTTGATAATGTGGGAGAAGCAGGTGTGCTGTATTTGTGCTCAGAGTTGTTGGATTCTGGCTTTGGGAAGCAGATCTCTCTAGTTTTATTGTTAACTTCATCATGGTGATAAACAAAACCAATTCAAACAACAAACTGCTTTGTGTGCCAGATGGCAAAATCTAATAATTTTCTCAACTGTTGCAAGAAGGAATGTGATGAATAAGTACATCTGCTGGTGAAAGTCACACAGATCCATCCATTTGGCAACACAGTGCCTCCTCCTCTGCTGTTTTCTGTACAGTGAAGTGCACATCTGAAGCTTCCCTGAAAGCGAGATAAAAATGATGTGTCCTTGTTTATCATTTTAATCGGCTTTTAATAGAGTCATAATGTAAATTTGACTTCATTTATTTATCTGCCAGTTTTCAACTGCTGAATTTAAAGTCTTTAAGTGGTAGTGTTGCTCAGCTAAGAAAAACTAGAACACTACTGGGTAAAACAATATTGGTTTTGTACATAATTGTATTGCAATATATATTAATACTTGAATTTTGAGCAATGCTGAACCATTAAATAGATTCAGAGAGCTTGATGTCACTTCATTAAAGGTCAGTTTATCAGTTGCTGAATCTTTTGTTTGCTAATCAAAGGAAAAGGATTTAAAATTCAAAACAATGTGATGCTGCAATTTAGGATAAACAGTGGAGAATAACTGCCAGTTTCTCTGATGGCAGAAGTTTGGGGGAGAGAAAATTTATCTGTAATTGCTGTGTAGGAACTGCTTCTGCTACCAAAAAATTGGGATTTTCTTTGTCTTTGCTGTTCTTCATGGTGTGGTACCATGAAGCAGCAGACTAGCCAGGAGGGAATGTTTCCTTTCTGATACATGACCATCTTTATTTACTGCAGCTTGACAATTTGCAAGCACGGGTGTGAAGTATGAAAAATGTTTTGACAACGGGGAATAACTAATGGTGCCATTGCAAACGTGACACAGAAAGTACCTCAAATCCCTGTCATTCAAAACTTTTCCCCTCCTTTTTTTACAGCAGATAAACTGTTACCTACTGCGAGATTCTTTCCTGGGGCATTTGCAGCGTGTGATTTCAATGTTTGTTTTCTCATTTTCTCACTTCTCAGTGGTAATTAACGGCAAGTACTGCTGCCCAAAGATCTACTTCAACCACCGGTGCTTCTCGGGGCCTTACCTGAACAAAGGCAGGATTGCAGAGCTGCCCCAGTCCGTGGGACCTGGGAACTGTGTGCTGGTGCTGAAGGAGGTGAGCTGATGGACATCTTTTATTTTATATTTTAGTTTCTTTTGTGATTGACTCCAGAAGGAGCTGCTCAAGCACTGCATAGAGAGGCCTACAAATAGCAGAGTATCTTAAACACCAGAGTATCTGTCTAATTACAGATGGGTAATTCAGAAATTTAAGCTGATGATAAGTAAGGAGTGTCTTTTTGCATATAATAAAGTATAAATCATGAATGGTTTTATGAATGGCTGATAAAAGTAAAAGCCTCTCATTTATCTAAGTAACACTCAGCCTTCTACTGCTGAATTTTATTTTCTGTTAAAACAGTATAACCTGTAATTACCACAATCAAAGGAGTTAGTGTCTTTTTATAGCTGTAATAAATGTTTCCATTTTAATTAACAGAAATTAGCTGGAGATAATCCCAAGATTCCTTTACGGTTTGCACTGTTGATGGTAAAACAGAGGAAATACAGATTTTCTTAGTCAAAATGGCAAACTACATTCAGTAATTGGGAAATGAAAAGAGTTATCTGTGCTTTATAAGTTGGATACAATTTGCATAGATCAGGTGAAATTACAGTTTGGCTTCTTAATGTAACTGAGGGAGGAGGAAGCCATTCTTTAATGCCAGAGAGCTTCTTCTCCAGAATGTTTTTCACAGCAAATTTACAGATACTTTAATGTAATAATTATTTTTCTGAAATTTCAAAAAAGATCATGAGGTGGTTATTATCTGACCTGAGAGGCTGGAAATTTCCCAAGACTGGAATATAACTGGATATGCACACTTGAGCTGTCATGAAATGATTACTTTATATATAAGAATTGGCTTAACATACCTGGAATTTTACCTTCCCTACCAAGTATCTTAATGGGGAGAGAGCTTTAAGATTTTCTGGCAGACATGCTGTAAAACAAGAGTCTGGTTGTCAAGAATCAAGCAGACTATTGAAAAAGGGCCAATTTTGCATGCAGAAAAGTACCCTATCCTTTCTGCCTATTTCAGTATTTTATTGAAAGAACTGCAAAAGAGCAAATGTGAAATTCTGTGGCAGCTTCATTTAATCTTGAAGGTTTATTCTGCTTCATTGCCTGAAAGCAGAAAGTGTGCACAAATCCTGCTGATGTGCAGGTGCTGAGTAGTGCTGAAAGTTCAGTCAGTATGTTCAGTTGTATACATTTCAGTTGTGAGTCTTGCTCATTGTAGGGATCCTAGAGTTTGGTGCTTACATTATACCTAATAGTTCTCTTTGATTTCTGGACTGCTGCATTAGCAGCAATAAAACTGCAAATTTGTAATGTCAAGGTTGTTATGCAACCAGTTGGGAATGATTTGGAATAAGCACACAGTGAGCGTAAAAAGTACAATTAGAGTGCACATTTTGTACTGTCCCCCACTAACTTCAGGTTATTCACAACTTCAAGTTACTTTACAGTACTCAAGAAATTATCATTTTATTAAAATAGAGACCTTATCATGGTTCATGGAAGCAAGACAGGAGAGTTTAGGATTCTGCACTATGGTTTTGTTGTTAGTAGGCAGCAAAATCCTGCAGCGTTTTTCGGCACAACTTCACATGACACACAATCTTTAAGATAATCGCTCAGATTTAGCCAAGGTTATGCAAGTTTGGGAGTTCTCAGCCCCAGGCATTAATTTAGTGATGTGTAATTCAAGGGCAATGACTTGGAAATTGCTGGATACACTCGTGACTCTGCAGACGAATTCTGAGGGCTGGGAAGGCCCAAAGTGTCGGCTGCTCTCAGTGCTCGTTTTGGCACTGTCAGGAGGTGTCTGTAATCCTGCTGTGAATGAGTGCTTTGATGCTAGATAATTTGGATGAATAGGAGTAATTTCCTATTCTGCCCTGGCACTTTAAAACAGATTTATTGTACAAATAACTTACACATGTTTCCTGCTCTTCCCTCCCGTGCTGTAGGTTCTCACTTTATTGATCAACGCTGCCTACAAACCCAGCCGTGTCCTGAGAGAGCTGCAGCTGGATGAAGAGGCTGCCTGGCATGGCCATGGAGAGACCCTAAAAGCCAAGTAAATTCTTGTCCTGTTCCCTGGCTCCTCAGGCCCAGTAGCTGTTCTCTGCAGGCTGTGCTTTAGCTTACATTTCAGGGAAGGAAAAATCGCTTAGAGCACATCAAGATGCCAGCAGCCATTAAGTGTTGAATTCTTTATAAATGTCTTTATGAGTTCTGGTGGAGTGCGTGTGATTTTAATGCTCCATAATATGGCAGTGTACTCTGCTACAGGCTTGTGAGCAGCTAGAGACTGGTGTGGCACTGGTACAACATTGTACTGACAGACCTCTGGGTGATTATTTTAAGATTTAAGATTATTTAATTCACCTGAAGATAATTATCAGTGTTTTAAAGCAAAACCATGTACTGCTTGGGAAGCTTCTCAGGCATTATCACACAAATTTCTTAGTTGAAAAAGATTCTTCAGAAATAAAGTTAGAAGCTTTGAAATGGCCTCACATGGATGGCTTTCTAGAGCAGTCTACCCTAAAGCACTCCCAGTTTTCCTGCTGAGCTTTTTGGGTTGAAGCTTCTTTGCAAGATTACTTTTACAGCTAGGAAAAGAGCAGTGAACATATTTGCATATATTTGATAAGTCCAGATACTCCTTTATAGTCTAGGGATGGTTTTGTAATTAGGTCACTGTGTTTGCATATTAGAGATTAGATTTTCCCAATGTGCCACTGCACACTTCCTTAGATAATTATGAACATGTCAGTAATTCTTTTGTTGGATCAGTTTCATGTACAAAAAGACATCTTTCCATATATTGGAGGACTGCTCTGAATTGGGCAATAGGAAGATGACAAAGGTTAGTGTAAATAGAAGGTATAGCTGAGGAATAAAGAAAAAAAATATTTGTTTAGTCTAGCTGAAGTTGCTGTTTGCTTTCTTTTGCCATAGTAGTAACACTAGGGGTATCTGTGATGGACTATTATGATACAGTTGGTTTTTTCAAGGTATTACCTAGGTACTTGCAGGCCTGAAACATATCTGGT
The DNA here is from genome assembly GCF_035770615.1 of Melospiza melodia melodia. Lineage (NCBI taxonomy): Eukaryota > Metazoa > Chordata > Aves > Passeriformes > Passerellidae > Melospiza > Melospiza melodia. The sequence continues at coordinate 16,126,766 of NC_086203.1, forward strand.
AGATATCAGCACATGCTTGTAGCTGTGCTGGGAGGGCAAAGCAGAAATGCTGAGCAGCTCTGGTAGATATTGTACAGTGCAGCTCTTTCAGTGTAATGGCAAGTTTGGTGAACAAAAAGGAACAATTTCTTCATTTAAATCAAACAGGAGCAGTATGTGGAGTCATGCAGGTGACTGTCCCAGGGAATTGTTCAGCAGTTGGACAAAAGCTGATAGGAAATGTGGCAGTGGTCCCCTTGTCTCCATAGGATGAGCACAGAAAGGCTCGCCAAAAGCTGTCTGCAGTTACCTGAATGAGCTCAGTGGCTGCTTTCAGCCTTGGTTTGAGGAACCAGCCATCCATGCCACAGTGGGCATTTCTGCAGTCCCATAAAAGCAAAGAGACAGCAAACCATCTGTGAACAAAGAAAACAAAATATCTGAACTCTGGGGCAGTCCCCTCAGATGGTGTTTTGTAGTTGTTGATGGGGCAGTGTTGCTGTGTTTGGTACTGTAGCCACCTCTGTGGTGGATTTTCTTTATTTGGGGATCTGACAGAAGAGACATGAGCTCCTGTTTCCTGGACTTGGCAGTCCATAAAGTTCATAATTCCTCATATTTTTTCTCAGTTTCATCTCAGTATTTTTGTACACCTTTCAATGAAATCCTCTTATCCTGGTAATTAGGAGATTCCTAATTATGCCTGTATTTTCACTGCTAGGTACAAAGGCAAGAGCTACCGTGCCACCGTGGAGGTTGTGAGGACGGCAGATCGGGTGGCAGACTTCTGCAGGAAAACCTGCATCAAGCTGGAATGTTGCCCAAACCTCTTTGGCCCTCAGATGGTGCTGGATAAGTGTTCAGAGAATTGCTCTGTCCTGACAAAGACAAAATACAGTGAGTAGATCCCTGATCCACACCAAGGTGGAGTTTGGAGTGTTGTATTTTAGTTGGCTTTACACCAGAAGGAGCAGCTCAAGCACTGCATAGAGAGGCCTACAAAATATTTGTGTTCCAGTGTGTAGGGGAGAAAAAATTAATTCTGAATTGAGTGGTAGAACCATGGCTTAACTTCTGTTGTGTGATTAAAACTTTGTCTTTTTAAAACAACTTTTGGGACAAGAACTGACTAATGTTGTAATTTAAGTAGCATTATAATTACTTTTATTGATTTGTTGTGGGAAAAAAATGCAACACCTTCAAGCTATTTTCTTAGTTTTTTGGGGTTTTGTAGGCTGGCTTTAACCATTTGACACTGTGAGAACAAGCAGTGCATTAAGGCCATGTTTAAAAACTACAAATCATCATAAAAAGCGCTGTTAAATTGGACCAAATCTTTGATAAGTTTTGTATAAAACAGAATCATTTGGAGGCTTCCCAGAGATGGAGGAAGTAAATCTTCACAGGGCAAACAAAATTGATCAGTAACTCTCGTTCCTTAAACCAAATTGAAGTAGAAAATACAGACATAGTGATTTTGAAGATTTGCAGAACTGGAATTCCTATTGGGAAGTGTCCTTCTACTGATATTCCAGTCCTGATGAGGGGCAGGCATAACTAGTGACACCCTGAAGGTGCATTTCAGCAGTGTGCTCCTTCCCTCTGTCCTGGCAGCACACTATTATGGCAAGCGGAAAAACAAGCGGATAGGTCGGCCCCCGGGCGGCCACAGCAACCTGGAAGTCGCCATGAAGAAACCAAATAAAAGACGGAAGAGACGAAAACATTTCTTTGTTCATAAGAAAAAACGTTCTTCCACGTCTGTGGATAACACTCCAGCTGGATCTCCCCAGGTAGGACAGTGCTCATGGATCTGGGATGTGATCTTTGACTGCTTCATTTGAAACAGCAAACCTTGTAACTTCAGGGTTACAGCTGCCTTTTTTCTTTTCTCCTAACTCTTCAGGGCAGTGGGGCAGAAGAGGAGGATGACCAGGATGAGGTGGATGAAGAGTCTCTGACTGAGGACAGCACCTCAGAGCACCAAGATGAGCTGCTTGAAGAATCAGAGGTGTCAGAGAAGAAATCCCTGTCATCCTCTCCCACCCAGAGTGAACTGTCTCATTCCCTGGCTCAGGACCGAGACAAGAGGAAGAGGAAGCTCAGGACCTTCTCCTTTTCTGATGATGAAAACAAACCTCCTTCGCCAAAGGTAACTTGGAATGTGGATTTCTGCTCTGGCTTACTCCCTGCTGAGCAAGCACCAAAATCCTGGGGGTATTAACCACAATGTGTGTGTTCTCTGTTTCCCTGTGAAGGGTGTTGTGAAAACTCTACAGAATAATTAAAATCCATGATGTTTGTTATGGTTTATATTATTTGCAGGGATCCCCGTGGCAGGGAGGAATGACGAGGACAACTCCATCTTATCAGAAGGCTAATTAATTACCTTATTATACTATATTATTCTATATTATATTACACTATGTTACATTACATCTAAATTGAATCTGCTATGCACTCAACTCTGCACACACTGTCCAGAATCTCGTGACTGTCACCCAATAGTTCCGACACACACACACACACACACACTCTTGGCCCTGATAGGCCTAGGACACAAAACACCATCACTTTGGGTAAACAATCTCCATACTGCATCTACTTTAGCACAATACAGCCACAGCAAATAAGATAAGAATTGTTTTTTCTTTCTCTGAGGTTCCGAGAATGTGAAACCCAGATATCTTGTTGGGAAGAATTGTGCCTTGCTTTTCTCTGTGAAGAGAAATGTGGCAACAATGATTGATTCATAGGACTGTAATAAAGACCAAGCATATGTGATATTTTGGAATTCTTTTGGCTTGTCTAGGACATAAAGATGGAAGTTGCTGAAAAGCTGCAGCTGGACAGTAACCCTCTGGAATGGAGCGTGGCTGATGTGGTACGATTCCTCAAATCCACTGACTGTGCTCCCCTGGCAAGGATTTTCCTTGATCAGGTATCATTTTCTGGCTGCTGAATGTTGAATCTGTCACTTGACTTCTTATCCCCTAAGGAGTCTGAAAAAGAATTTTTTTAATAGGGTTCTGAGGAAATAAACAACTTGGGCAATTTGTGGCAGTTTGAGAGATGAGAGTTGAGGGAATGACCAGAATTTTTCAGGTTTCTCACTACTGGGGGGGAGGATATTTTGGTCTGCAGAGCATCTGAATCTTAAAACTACAAATAATGCCTACAACAATGCACCGTGACAAAAGTCAACATTTTATTTGCATCTTGGTGTTAAACTTAGCCATAAAAACAGTGTCTATTAAAACTGTACTATTAGAATTAATGGTTGGGATGGTTTGTAGTGGTGGATGTTGCAGATGTACTTTACCTTGTGGAACTTCTATTTCTATTTTTTATTTAGAAAGATGCAGTGTTTGGTTAAAATTACTTTCTGCATGAAATTCCCTTGGTTTTTTTTGTTGGGTTGTATTTTTTACAGTAGAATCTCCTGAGAGTCTGTGCCTTGGTGGATTTGAGCTGGCATTTTAAGAAAGGAGTTAATTTGTTGTGTGTGAGAGAGATTTTTAAGCTGCCTGGGGAACATCTAATTCACAAACGGTCACAAATCTGAAATTACAGCGAGTCAAACCTGAAGGAGCAGGGAGAATAACAACAAAGTCACTCTGGAATTTTTGTCTTGTGACAGGAAATCGATGGCCAGGCACTGCTGCTGCTGACCCTGCCCACTGTTCAGGAGTGCATGGACTTGAAGCTTGGACCAGCTATTAAACTCTGCCATCACATTGAGAGGGTCAAACTTGCCTTCTACCAGCAGTTTGCAAACTGAGGAGCAGCCAAGTTGAAGTGGACCTTTGAAGCACAACTACAAAACCATGCTCCTTCTTCTCTAGCAAGTAAAGCCAAATGAACTTAAACTGAGGCCCTGGTGACCTAAAAGTGTGTGTCAGCCTCAATTTTTTCTATTTCAACAGAAGGAAGACAACATCTGGAGCAAAATGCCAATGCAAACACAGGGGCTACTTTACCAGCTGCCAGCTTGGGAACACAATAGTCTCTTGCTCTATGGTTCCCTTTTTTTAATGTATTTTTTAATGATGACAGAAAAGTCTCCTCTTGTGGGAAATGACATTTCAATAGTTCTGTTGGCACGGAACTTTAAAAGGAGAAACGGATCCTGTTTACGTTCGCATGTAGGCTGCCAGAAATAACCTTTCTGTTCCTGATGTTTCACAGAATCCCCTGCCCTCCCTGTGGATGAACACTTGCTTTACCACAGCACTGACTTTGGAATGTGTTCTTTGCACATTCGTGTGTTAATGTTGAGATTTTTAATGAATTTGTTCATTGTTAGGACAACAATGTGGCCACAGGGTTCTGAATGTACAGTATAGCAAGAGTGTGGTTCCTTTTGAAGTTTTTGTTTGTTTATTTTGGTTTGTTTCACTGTTGTTGGTTTTGCTTTTGTTTTTACTACCTCTGTAGCCTGAACAGTAGAAGTGATGAACTAAAAAGGGAGGGAACTGCTCTTTCTGGACACGTGGTCCGTGGCTGCACAGCAGTCTGGCTTCTGTGGGCATGTCCAGAGTGCAAACCAATGTCAGCTTCTGTTCCAAAGCTTTAGCTGAAACTTCTGTAGGCATAACCTGGATGCTTCCTTTTTTCAGATGTCAGAAAACTGAATTATTTTGCACTTCTCTTACAGGCAGGCTATAGGACATAAGGAAGGAAAGAGAAAGTGCCTCTGCATTTTCTATATTTGGGTTGTCAGATTTTTATTTTTTTCTTTATTGTATGAAGTTATTTCCTTTTTCTTCTAGCAAACAATTGGGCCATGTACATAGAGCCTGTCAGCAGACTTTTGCTTTGCTACCTGAACATCTATTTAGAGAACACACTAAGGAAACTGCAATCAATAGAGGACTGCAACATAGCTCTGCCAGTGTTTGCATTCTGGAAACTCTTATGAGCTTGACTTTGTATTTTTAACTATCTACAGATGCTCAGGATGAGACATTATGAAAATTTGGTGAGTTGGCAAGGGATTTGTGTGCTTTTATTACAGAAAAGGAAAAGGACCAGTGGGGCATCTTAGTTCCATCAGTAGACTCACAGTAGGATGAACTGCTGATTTTAATTTTCCATGGTAATAAAACCCAATCAGCCACTTGCTGTAGGCCAGTGCTTTACACTTTGAGTAGCAGGGCTTATGTTACTTTCCATTAAAGGTGTGGGGAAACTCACATCAGGCTCAAGATCTGCATCACATCAGTGCTGAGTTTCAGCTGGCTTGCATTCATTCACTCTGCCTGTTCTCAGAGTGTTTGTGTTTGGAGGAGCACAGGCAGGAGCTGGATGTGTGCAGCTCTGCTCCTTTATGTCCTGTTCAAATCCATCTGCAGGAAGCTCCTGGCCCATGAATGCATGTGAGTAAGGAAGGTGCTTGCTGCAGGAATGGCTTTAGGAAGGATGCAGTTATTGGGTTCTGATGAACAGGGATGACTCTGCTTAAATGGAATTATTGGAGTGTCCCTTCGGCCCAGTGTGACTGCCCATTCCAAAGCTGTGAGCTGCAGGATTCAGCAGGATGTGCTCTGTAGGCTGAGAGCTGAGTTGGCACAGCCTGTGACTTCACCTGCCCCCTTGGTGCTGAGGGGGAGCTGCCTCCAGTGAAAAGCAGAGCTCAGTAACTGGGGCTGGTTGCTTTTGCCCCTAGAGTAACTGCCTAGTCAAGGCAGAACTATTCACACAATTCTTAAAATCAGATTTTTTTTCATTCCAGAATCAAAATGTCAGATTATTTAAAAGCTGAATATTGCTGAGGGAGGGCAGTGTGTAGCTAGGACAATTTTTCTCCCATATTGTAAGCAGAGTGTGAAGACACAATTAAATAGAAATCAAAGTGTCCCTTTTTCCTCCTTACACCAGATATGTGGCCAATAAATGGATGATTTGGCTCTTCATATTGTGCTTAGATCATTTGCCTGTACACCAGTCCCTTAGGACAAACTCATTCATAAGCCATTAGGCTTGAAAAAATTTCTAAAGAAACACTGCTGCTTTGCTGTCAGCAACTTGTCTTGAGAAATTTGACCAGCAGAGAACTTCTGGGCTGCAAGATGATGCTTTTGGGTCAGTGCAGTAGAATTCCCGGAGTTCTGTTGTCCTGGTGCCCAGCAGGATTGCCCTGCATAGCCAGGAGATGTTGCTTCCACCTTTCCCCATGGACAGATAGATGTCTTTTTAAGTAGCTGTCAGGAGAGAACAGAGCTGAACCTGTTAACATGGTGCCTGGGGTTTTAAATACAAATGTCATACTCCTTTTCTCAGTAAATAAAGCAGTCAGCAGTTTCAGCCCTTAGTGGGATGCTCACTGGTCACCTTTGGCATGTTTTATAGGCTGGATTTTTCTGCCTTGTTTTGGGAGGCACTGACAGTCTGGTCCCAATGGGATCTATTTTTGTTGAGATTTTCAAAAGGGATGTTTTCATTATTTGTGAAATGTTTTTATGCTGCACACGGGTACTGTACACTCTGTTTCCTGGAAAAAATGCACTCTGTTTTATTGCTGGATTTAAAAGGGATAATTGGGGCTTTATCTTGATGGATGGTGTTTCTACTTGACTCTGTTTCAAGTTCCTCTTTCTCTGTGCGTGGCAGATGACACAACTGCACTTACTTGTTCATCTTACTCCAGTATGACTTGAAATGAGCTCACGTGCTGCTTTAGTCACTCTTTCTTCAAAACTGGATTTTGTGTAGCTGGTGGCTGAATCTTGGATTTGGGTGAGAGCAATGTTTCACCATCAGAAATCACTGGGACTGCAGTCATTTAAGGTTCAGGGGTTTGTGCTGTCCTCTAGCACATAATTCACCACACAGTACAACAAAGCTGGAGTCCAGGAAAAGGCACTGATGTCTAAACAAATGCCTCCAGTACAAGAAAATGAACTCTCCACTGAGCCTTGTGTACTGTTAATGTGGCTGGGAACGGGAGTTTACCCTTGGCTTGACCCACTGAGGGTTTCTTGCTTGTCATGTTTTCATATGCATTGTGCAGTGTTGGGTTTGCACAATGCACCTTTAGAAACCTGGTGGTGCCACTTTGGCTGGGCTAAGCTCAGCCTTGTTAGGCAGGAGGATTTTGCTGGGTCACTGTTGTGTGCTTTCTGCACCAACTCAAGGATTCTGTAACAGAGAAGTATTTGACCTCCAAAAATGCCACAGAGGTTTAATGTGGTAGAATTATTCCCAAAGCACAAGCAGCTTGCAGTCCATCCTAAACTGAAAGCAGTCCTTCCAGGCAAGGAGAGGTACAGCACTGATCTTTGTGAATGAAGATTACTTTTTTCCTATCTCTAAACATTTCTGAAAGTTCCTCTTTGAGGAATTAAATAAAAGGCAGATTAATTTCTGTATTGTATAGAACCCCAGGAGTGTTTGCAGTCTCTCCTGGGGTTAATGGAAACAGTACATACAGAGTTTGGGAGTGGTTTTAAAGATTACATTCTCTGTCACAACTTTTAGCAGTATTTTGTTGTTTTAGGATTTGCTAGTGTTTGTTCTTTATTCCAGTGATGCTTTAAAGGAGGGAAGGAGTATTTAGCTGCTAGGTCCACAGAAGTGTAAATATATTTACAGGCAATTGGACTGAGCACTCCATTCTTCTGTATGAAGTACAAGCCTTGGTACTTTGTTGGCAGAAAGCCCAGTGGCTTGTGAGATTTTTGAATGTAATTGAATGGGCTTCAAAACTATCGAGCTGGAGTTGGAGACTGGATGGATACCTTTGGACCAAATCTGTTGTTACTAAATGAAGTAGCCTTACCAGAAAGCCAAAAATATGATCCTGTACAAAGCTACTCCTTAACCAGTCCTGTCACAAAGTGTCAGCCTGGTTACTGCCTACTGTGAGCTCAGAGTACCTAAAAGTAACTAAGCACAAAGACATAGGCTGGGTCAGGAGACCTCAGATGTAGGATGAAGGCTCCCTTACAGGGGATTGTGTGCTGACCCCTTGTTTCAGAGTGCTGCTGCCCTTCCCCAAACTTGCATGTAGCCTTGTTTTCAAAGGCAGCCTTTTGGGTGAAGGATTGGGACCACCAGAGACAAGAAGCCTCTTTTATTGTTGTAAAACCAAAATACCAATCTGTATCAAACACAACAAAAATGAGTTAAGGTTAGTGACACTTTGTCTCCATGGCCATTTTGGTGGTATCTGTTCTGAAATGCACCAGACATGCAAGTGGACAAAGTTGCTCAGTCCAGGTGCCCAGGCAGCAGTGTTTGGCCCAGCTTTAAGCCATGGAAGTGAGCAGATGTGTGCTGACAGGGCTCCAGGGCTGTGGGTCTGAGTGACTTAGCACAAACAATGGCACCCCTGGCCTGGCACAGACCGGGGGAGCAGCCCTGGGGCTCGGGGACAGCACTGAGCTCTGGGCACAAAGGAATTGTCACCCACTCTGAAAGCTGTTGAGCACCAGTTTCCAAGAAACCTCAAGGCAAAACAAACAAAAAGAATCTGGAGGTGTCATGTTTCTCCTCTCCTTTTTAATTTCTTTTTTTTTTTATTATTTCTGTTTAAAATAAATTTTAAATAATCTCTATAGACAATCAGAGGTCTTCTAGGAATCTCTACCCAAAAGGGTGCCAGCTCCACACCTGTAGGCCTCTTTCTTATACTAACTCATTGGAACTGATGCACTTTTCCTGTATTTTGCCTTTTTTAATTAGCTGCTTGTTCTTAAACAAAGATTTAAATGCATCTTGTGTTGTGTCCCTTCTGCTTGTTTTATCTTTCTTTATCTTTTAAAAGAAAAAAAAATATATATGCAGTGAGACTGAAGTACTACATGGAAGAGAAACATGCACAAGAAAATATGCCTATTAAGTCCCACCATTGTTTGAGCAGGTGTAACAATTTAATCAGAGGATTTTTTTAAAAAATATTTTGGATGGATATTTTACTTGTTTTGTCTGTAAATAGTGTACAAAAGTTTGTGTTATATGACAGTTTTAAGTGGTTGTAAGAAAATTAAAAAAGATACTTAAACTGTTACTGATGGCTTTGGTATTAATATCATAAATACTGCTGCTGACCATGAGCAATTTTCCATCTTGGAAAACTGTGGAAAGTTGTTTGGAATGTTCCATTGCTTGCATAAAAGGTGAATGCAAACCACATAAATACCACTTGGAGAGGCTTCATGCTGATTGGGTTTATTCAGTCCCCTCAAATGGAGGAGTCCTCTTTATCAAAGCTTCTTCTAAGGTAACAGGTTTTGTTTCACAGGATGCTGAATCCAATTAATATACAGGAGCTGAGGACAGGACCTACAAATTGGAGTCATTTTCTTTTATTGCCTTCTTCAAGCCTTGGAAGATGCTTGATACAATCCACTGCAAACCTTGCAGATGCTGCAGCCTCTGGATGGTTTTGTAAAGGTTAGTGCTACCCCAGCAAGCTGAAATTTTAAAACAGGCTGGCTTTGCTTCCTCTGAATAACATGAGATGTTTCAGAAAACTTTGCCTTGCAAAGTTCTTGTTTCCTTACTTGGCATTCCAACAGATTGTACTCAGCACTTGTTTCTTGGCTGCACTTCAGTTACCTTGAGCTGATTTTACACTGGCTGCAGAAAATGCATAGGAGTGGGATGAAACTGATTTGCTTAACACTGTATTTAGACCTCTATAAATAAGCAGGATTTAACATAAATCTTCTACTTGCCTTCCCAGAGCACTGTCTGCTTGAGAGAAATCTGAAGGCTTGTGAATAGTACATAGCAGGAGGCAGTGATTTGTCTGCCACAGGTTTCAGAAGGGCTTATAGGAGTCATGATGCAATGAAACCCTTGAAGAGGCATTTTGGGGGAATGATCTGGTTTAAAGCATGGAATATGGAGTAACATGAGGCATAAGCCCTTTGAGTTATGTTTCCAGATTCATGTCTGAAATATAGATTTTGTGTGTAAATAGCATTAGGTAAATCTTTAACCAGTATTGGGGTTAAGGTCAGGTACATGTGTGGGATGACTGATGTTCAGCAGCAGCTGTGAAAGCTAAAAACCACCCTGGGCCACAAGCAAATAGGTCAAGTCCAGGTTGCAAATGCAGTGCTTGATGGGTGTTACCACTGTGTGCAAGGGGGAGAAAAAGTAACCTGCTTTGGTCTGTGTCTTTTCTGTTAGATAACTGTTTGCTTTCCTGAGCTCTTGCTTTTGGCAGCTCAGAGCAGAAGAGTGTTGACCTGGGGCCAGAGGCACTGGACAGAGCATTTTGGCTGTGTACTCTCTAGGTTAGAGAGCTGAGAGCATTTCTTTTTCTAGCTGCAACTTCCAGACATTTATGACACAGCCTAAAAAGCAGAAAAATCACTGTTATGTGCCAATACTCTTTGGCATCACCTGCCGGGAAGGACAGTCATGTAGGTAGGTTTGTGATGTAGACACAACAAATGTTATTTAAAGAACTAAATTTAAATTCATGTGCTTGGCTTTGCTTTCTGATAGACTTAAACATGTGCTTTCTGGGTCATATTTATAAGTGAATTCATATTAAGACAGGGATTTTAAATTATTTAAAGAAATTAAAGAAATTGTGTAAGAAAACAATACAATGCAACATGACCTGGGTTGATCCTGCACTAAAAATAAGAGCTGAAACTTGATGCAGTTGTGCCTGGTGATGATGAAGAGGGGTACAGCACAGCGGGGCCAGTCGAGGCTTGCTGGCCAACAGGTCCAGTTTGTCAGTTTTCCAAATGAAAGTGCCGACATGTTTTGTTTAACCCATTGGGCCGGGGGTTGCCCTTTACAAAGGATGAAACATTTTTGCTAAAGAACCCAGGTCATACTTTCATCTTGCAAGGGCGATAGCAGCCTTGTCTGACCCTGTGCGGTCTGGGCTAAGCAAAGCCTCCGGTGCTGTGCTTCTTACCCCCCGGGGATTCCTCGGGGCTGTGCCGCGGTTTGGAAAAGGGGGGGACGCTGGAGCCGGACGGTGTGTGCATGCTGGAGCCGGTGTTTGGATGCTGGAGCCGGACGGTGTGTGCATGCTGGAGCCGGTGTTTGGATGCTGAAGCCGATGTCTGGATGCTGGAGCCGGACGGTGTGTGGATGCTGGAGCCAGACAGCGTTTGGCAGCTGCCCGCAGCACGGGGCGCTCCTCTGCCGCGCCCCTCAGCCGGCTCTGTCCCAGCGCGGCGGCTGAACCCCCGGCTCCGGGGGCCGGTCCGTGTCAGGGCCGAGGGGCGGTGCGGTGACGCGGCGGGGCGGGCAGGGGCGGTGCCGGGGCGGTGCGGGCCGGCAGCGGGGCGGGCAGGCAGCGCAGGCAGCGGGGCGGAGCGGCAGCGGGGCCGGCACGGCCGCCATGCGCCGCTGAGGGCGCCGGCCGGGCCTCGCCATGGGGGCGCCGCCGCCCAACGGCAGCCTCGGCCTCACCGCCGGCACCCCGCGGCCCGCAGGGGCGCCGGGGCCCGGGGACCGCGGCTGCGAGAACGGCGCCCTCATGGACAGATTCGGCATCTTCCTGCAGGGGCTCCTGGGCGTCGTGGCCTTCAGCACCCTCATGCGTGAGTGGCGGGGCCGCGGCCTCCGGCCTGGCGGGGAGCGGGGGGCGGCCCGAGGACGGGTCGGGCTCGGTAGCGGTGCCGCGGCCGCGCTGCCCCGAGGCCGTCCCGGGAAGGGCCCGGCTGTCCCGGGCTCCCGGCCGGGCAGGGCTCGGAAGGGCCGCGGCGGCCTCGGGGGCGCAGCCGCCGGCGGCGCTTTGTGGGTGCCGGGTGAGCCGGAGCGGGGAGGCCTCAGAGGCGGTGGCTCAGGTCCTTTCGCTTTCTTAAACTTGCCTTCCCAATGCTCGTACCCGTGCTGGTGGAATTGATTGGGTGGGTGTGTGTTCTGCTTGGGATCCTGCCAGCAGGAGGAGGCGGTGTGTGCGGAACCGCTCGGGTTTGGGATGCACACAAGTCACGGGTTTGGCTGATCAGGTTTGCTGCAGGTGCACATTCCCTGTCATGTCACCGGCAATAAGCCACGCTTGTTTCGGTGGTGCCTCGCTTCCTTGGAGGGCCGTTCCTGGGAGCTGGAGCAGCCCCAGAGCTGTGTGGCCGCTGGCAGAGCTCAGCTGGCGGGCAGCGCTCCTGACGCTGCTCTCTGATTGTGGGGGAAAGGCAAGGAAGGTCTGGTGGCTCTGCCCTGTGGGAGGGAGTCACAACAATGTGAAACAATTCTGGGGGATTGTCTCTGTGCCGGGTCTAGTTAGTATCCTTTGAGTGAAGGAGTGGAAAAGAAGCTCGGTGTCATTGCTCAGCTGACTGTGACCTTGCTGGTAGCAAAAAATGGGAGAGGAAAAAGAGAACATCAGGGACATGTTTTACAGTTTGATCTAAAGACTAAGATCCTGTTTACATTAGAATTGCCCTGATGCCTTTTCGTGCTGCTGTCATACCATTATGGTTAACTCAGACATTTGCTACCACGTTATATTTGCATGCCTTGGTGTCTTAGTTGCTATTGACAATTACATTGCTCTTCCAAAAGCTATGTGTGTAGCTGTCACCCTGTGGCTGAAGGGCAGCAGGAATCAGCAGTGTAGCATTTGGTCAGTGACAGCAGCCTCATAATTAGAAGTTTTAGCAGTTTCTAAACAGAAGTACCTCTGTGTAATAAGGTGATGAGTACACAGTGTTGGTTTTAGATTTAAGGCATACAAATAGGTAACTTTTATGGATTTGGCATCAACAGATGAAGAACTATAGATGTTAGTTGTCAGGATGGTATTTTTTTTTTTTTAGAAACAGTATCTTTATGCATACTGCAGTAACACTGGACTAAGTGATGACAAGAAAAAGCACCTATAAAAAGTAGGGAGTAGAAAAATGAAAACCTTGTTATTTGAAATGAAATATGAAAACCTTGGCTGCACTTTCTGACTTGGGTTAGGAGCTGTTAAACCATGAACTGGGAGGAGACTGTTGATGCAGTTGTGGCAGAGGGGAGTGGAAGGCTGCCAGTCCTCCCAGTGTATTGGGGAGAAAGGAGTCTGTGTCCAAAGCAGACTAGAGCAAAAACATAGCAACTTATCATTCTTAAAGGTGCATATATTCAAAAACAGGACAGGTTTGTTTGTCCCAGCTTTGCCCCAGTATTTTGTGCCTCTCCCTGAGCAGGAAGAGAAGCTGGTGGGCCTGTTACACTGGTACAAGTCTCTCTCTCTGTTAGGGGCTGTTTTGTGCAAAAATTCTGTTTGTCTGATTGCTATTTCTGCATGCTTCTATTCACTAGCATCATAAAGTCACCCCAGGACACCTTTTTAAGTAATATCCAAAACACCTAGTGTGTTGTTCCAAACCCTTTAAAGTTTCCTCAACAAACAGGGCCTTTTGTGGCAGGTAAGATGTGACAGAAAAGCAGGAACTTGTGGCTGAGCATGGAGGGAGAGCTCAGCAAACATCTGGGCACCTGCACAGCTGTTCCTGTCGAGGCTGCTGGAGCTGCATCACAGCACTGCTTGCATCTGAGCTGGAGTAGCTTTGGTCCTCAAGCTGTCTGGCACAGAGGGAGGAACAAGTGGCTGTAGGCAGGGGCTGATTCAGATTTGTGACTGCAGCCAGGCCCCTTTGGAACAGCAGTAATTCTCTGTGTGCAGCTGTAGCATTTCTCCACTCTTGCCTTACTGGTCTGGTATTTAAATTTAATAAGGAGGAAGTCACTTGTCTTTTGTCTTCTTTTTTTTTTCTTTTTGAAAGGAAGCACTAGAAGGAGATGTTCTAATATTTCAGTTGTGATTAATGGTACTGAGCCCTCTGTAGTAAAAGAAATTAAAGTAGTGGCACCAGAGATACATTGCACAATTGGTCTTTATGCATAGAAACTGTCTTTCTTTGAAAAATATTTGATTTGACATGTAAAGAATGAGAAATTTTGGTAAGTGGCTGAATCAAAGGCTGACCCAGATGTGCCCTTTTCTAGACAAATTTTACCATGCTTGCATTCAGTGGAAAAAAGAAAATATTTTTAAATGTAGGCTATAAGAGAAGGACCTTTTCTGTGCCTCACTGCTGGATGTTCATCTACAAAGAACTGAAGGACTGTTCTGAAAGCAAAATTATTTAAGATCTGACGCTGCAGTGTGCCACCTTTTTGTTCATGCCCCTGTTCAGTTGCTGTAAAGCTGTGCTGTCAGCTGACCCGCCAATAATATCATTCAAACTTCAGATTTGAAGGGCTAAAATGTGTTAAGTTTTTATTTTGTGGAAGATGTGGTGGCTCTCTGCCAGGGAGAGTGTGGGAGCTGCCCTGCTGTGTCTGTCTTGTGAAGCTGGTGGGAAATGCTTTTAGCCCAGGCACATTGCAGCCTACCTGTGTGTTCCCACTGCTGAATGGGCAAACCAACAAGTGACAGGAGTGCTGAATTTCTCACTTTGAGCTGACAAAATGTTCATTTGATATTAATTCCTAGGTTTCCTTTACCTTGACTCCCTGTTCTGACACGCAGGGCATGAGGATCAGTTTCACCACTCACCCCACCTTGCCATTTAAATGAATGACTTCCTTCTAGGTTTTTCCAGATTCAGATATAACCTGTCCCAACCCCTAACCTTTTTCTTGTGGAAGGTGCTTCTAGTGATCATCTATCTCGAGTTAATATGGGAGCTCCCCCATCTCCCTTTAAAAGAGATGAAGTTTGCATGTGGTTTTTATTGTTTTAAGTTAAGGCCACACAAATTCACTCCTTAGTCTCTCTGAATCCAGATTGTACCCTGCTGTTCTTGATGTGAAGCATGTGCAGGGAGGTCCTTTTCTGATGTCTGAACCAGCAGTGAATTTACTTCATACTATCAGAGCCCACCTGTTGTGTTTAATTAGTGTGAATTAATTTTACTGCTCAGCTGTGAGGCTAAAGATGTGTGAAACAGTTTCACCCAGATGCTACAGAGGTTCCAGTACAGGAAAAGCTGAACTGAAGTTGGGTGTGACAACTTCTGTTGGGTCTCTCCTGACCACAGGCTCTCACTCCCTGTGCAAGGGAACTAACTGATGAAAATCCACCTCATTTTGGCAATTCTGCTTGGACTGGCATCCCTCTTGGACTCTGCTCAGTGACTCTCAACCCTGTTTGCCTGATGGTTTGAGGTGTATTGCTTGGTTTTGTTCTTGTTCCTCCTGCCTTACATACGGGTTTGTTTTTCACCCTGGTTTGTTTGAGCCAAGGCACTTCATAACAGGAAGTCTTAATGAGTTTCCCTTGATGGAAGAAATGCATGTTTATGCTACAGGTCACTAAGCCAAAGATATTTTTTTTCAAAGTTTGCTGCTGTCATATTTGTATCTTATTTCACAGGATCTTGATTTAAAATGACAGCTTTGCTCCTGAGGTGTTTGAGGTTCCTTGGTGCAATATTTGTGTTTATTTCCTGATGCCACAAAGCAGGTTTTAAATACTTTAGTATAATACCATGTTCTTTCTGTAATTACAAGCACCTTCTGAACATTGTGTAGTTGGGCTTTCAGGGGTAGTGCATGATAAGAGAGGGATGTTAGCACAGTGTTCTCATACATGTGTGACGTTAGATGGAGGTTTAAATAACTCCATTTTTATTACCTAAACCTGGGAAAGGCATGAGGAGAAAGCCACTGCCCATCCCCTTACCCTGGCTGACAAACTGTTTAAAGTAGTTTATTTGCTAAGCTTGTTTGCCAGAAGATTGGTACCTTATCAGAGTGTGGCAGTGTTTGTTCTGAGCTACTTAGGAATGGCTGAGAAATCAGATGTGAGTTGCATGATGAATTATTGAAAGAGAGGAGTCAGTTGGTTCTCTGTAGGTAGAAGGTTTGTGTCTGTCTGTGAGGAAAATACAAATATGCTGTAAAGGAGACCAGAGTGTGGGAGTCTGTTCCCTTTTTGTGGCCTTGCTAGAGTTTGTGTCTGCACTCAGGCTGAGAAGGGTTTACACAAGTGGGATGATTGGGTACAGGTGCAGTGAATAACCCAGTGGGTGGGTTTGCTGTTGAGTCACAGATGAACAAAAAGAAACCATTCCAATAAAAGATACTCTGTATATATTGTTTGGTGCTCTCTTTGCTTACAGTACCTTAAAGGAAATACCTGAAAAACTGCATCCTTAATGCCAGTGAACTTTACAGCAGGGTTTTCCAACTTAGAAAACTGTCCAAGGAGAAAGAGTGCTTTCTCACATAATAAGCTGTCTTAGTAGGTAATTTAGTAGAATTTGAAATGCCTTAGCAAAAATGTGCTTTTCAGAGGAATTATTTCGTATTTACATGAAGGTAAAGGAGTAATTTTATGGGAATAATTTTCTGGGGAGAAGGAATTAAAGGTAATTCCAGTTGCCTTTAAGAAAAAAGCATAAAATAAGCTAATGGATACAAAAGGTCTAAACCATATGATTTAGTTGTTTTCTATAGCAATTTTCTTTCTGCTTGAGCAGGCTTAGAAAATATGAAAATTTGATAGCCTGTAACATCAGCAGTGGAATACAGACCTCTAAGTAACAGCAACTAGCTTATTATGTGTGACATTTCCTGAGATGCTGGGCAGTGGCCTGCTAGCTTTATTAATAAAAGCATTTCTTCACAAGATTAAATATTATTCTGACTTGCTAATACTGCATCCTTGAATGTATTTGCTCTGAGTGATGCAGTTCATGTTCACATGAATTCCTGAGCACCCCTCAGCAGGGTCCTTTTTGTGTCCAATTTTAAAACTTGTCTCCAAAGTGTCAAATCACAAATGGGAGCTTTTCTAATTGTGAAAATACCAACAGCATTGTGCTTGCACTCTGCAGGCACAGTGCAAAACACACTTTATTCATTCTCCCAGAGCTCTCACAAGTGCAGGCTCCTTGTGGCTTCTTGGGGCCTTTTGGGTCACTGTGACCCTGAGATTGTTCAGTCTCTTTTCCCAGCCCCACGCTTGAAGAATGAATTGGAGCTCTTCAGTTCTCAGTCTCAGGGTTGTTTATTGTGTCTTATCTATAAAAAAATTTTCCTCCTGCCCTGCCGAGGTGCATCCCGCAGGACAGTTCCAGGCACTCTGCCTGCCCCCAGGGCAGTGTTATGTCTTTATACTAAAAAAGACATATACAATGTTTGCAGTTACTTTTCAATACCCATCACCTATGTTAGACACTGAGCTTCTACTCTAAACCAATCTGTAAGTGCCACCATCACAGCAGAAGATGGAGGCCAAGAAGAAGAAGGAGAAGGGCTGGACGTGCCCAGTTCCTTCCATCTTGCCTCCTGATCCCCCATACCACAAACCCTAAAATCTACTTTTCCACCTTGTGATAACTTCACTAATATTCTACCTAAACTGTTGTGGCCTGCTGGTCTTCATATAAGGTTGGTAATTTGCTCCACGGGTCATAATCAAACCCACAGGTGTTTTGGGCTCCATGCCAGGGTCTCTGAGCCCCTTGGCAGGGTCCTGGCCGTCCTGGACAGTCAGAGCGATGTTCTGGGTTCCCACAGTGGCTTGCCAGGTAAATGCAGAGCTGGCATTGCAATGCCGAAGGAGCTCTCTGGGGTACCGCAGCAGCGGGGCTGGATCCCTGTGCAGGTGAAGGAACGCCGGCAAGATGTGCTGTTGCCCTGTGCTAGAAGGCGAGGCTCGGGAGAGCATTATTTTTCAGAAGCGGGAGGTGCCCGAAGCTCCCCGGGAGCGGCGGGGTCGGGGCAGGACCCTGGAGAGCTCCGGGCCGGGGCCGCGCCCGCCCCTCCCTGCCCGGAGCCGGGGCCGCCGCCCCTGAGGCGCCGCGCGCGGGGCTCGGCCCGGGCCGGGCTGGGGCTGCTCCTCCCGCCGGGCGCGGCCGGGCAGCGAACACGGGCTGAAATAAATGTGTGTGCTACTCTCTAACTCCTTCGGGCCCCTACCGCGGCTGTTAGTGACGATCGGTATCGCAGGGCTGCTGTTGGGAAGGTTAAGTGTCTGCTTGTAGCTGCAGGACTTGGAAAAGCCCTGTGAGGTCACTTTGGTCAGGGCCAAGGAAATTGCGCCTTACAATGATCCAGTGTTTCCCTGTCCCCAGATGGTGGGGTATCGCTTGCAGCCATGGAGCATTGCTGCTGCTTGTTTGCTTTAAATAAATCATCAGCCCTTCCCGTGCCTCTGTGACATCCCGAGCCCTGTTTGAGACAAATAGGAGAGATGCACTATGAGCTGCAGCAGAAAAAAGAAATCCAACCCTGGCTGAATTAGCAAAGTAAATTACTTTCTTTTGCCATGCTAATATCATATTACTATTTAACATATGAAAAATCTATGTGGAATAAATTCTGTCCGTTGTAAACTCTCCAGAAAAAGGCACATCTTGCTGACAAGTTTCATGCTTTCCCTTTCCCTATTTCAATAATGGAGTTGGAAACTGATCCTTTTTAAGTGAAGGAATTAACCTGTTTTTTTATTAAAACTGCTTTCAAGATGTCCAATTCTTAGTTGCCATAGATTGTAATAGCACTTTATTGGTCCTCATGTCCTGATCATGTCAGGTCATTAATGTTTTAGTGTCACTAACTATCCTTGAAATACCATAGTGGTAAAAGTTAAGGAAAATAAGGCACCAATTTAGACAAATAATCTGCAATCTCTAAGTCTCTCTTCATTAGGTCTGATGCCCTACTTTGTCTTGCTGACTCAAAGTGTTACATTTTCTTATTACTCAGCTGATTGCTGGATGTAGTTGTAGGCCCCATAAGATAATAAGATTGTTCTAAGTATAATTACACATGACATTCACATTATGAAATGTTTAGGAAAAAGGATAAGTTATGTTGACATTTGTAAACTATTAAAATGATAAATTATCTAGGAACTCTGAAGCTGTGCTTAATTAGGATGAACTTCTGGACTGTTAGCTAGAGTGGTGTTTAACTGTAAAGTGCATAGTGATTGTCTCCTGACGGGTGTTTTATAATTAAATCTGTAAGGAGCTGATTTGTACAGACACACAGGCTGCAGTTTTGCATTCTGTGGTGATATTAATTTCATGGTTAATGAAGTTTGCATTCTTAAAGTGATATTTAACAAGGTCTTATCTGTGTGGATTTTGTTGATGAAGTGAAAAATCAGGTCTGCTTCCTCATGCCTGCTGGTAGGAAATGCTTTACATTCTCAAATATTTCTTGATCTCAGCAAAATTTATTCCCTGTGAAACTCAGTTTGTTAAATCTGTGGCAGACTGAACACAAGCTCAGAGCTTGCATGAGTCTGCCTTTGCAGGCAGCGTGGTGTGGGCATGAGGTTTTAGGGTTTAGTCAGGGATAACTAAACCTGTTCACAGTGATGGTCATGATACTGAAGACCTGTTTTTCTGCCACTTACCCTGAATCACACATTTTATGTATATTTGTTATCATAACCTCATACATATGTTGTCATATGCAAGGAAGGTTGAGAATGAAAATGAGCTAAAATGGATTTACAGTTCAGATTCCTCAGAGCTCACTGAACTTTGAAGAGTTCAAAGTTCAGATTCATAATTCAAGGTGTGAGGTATTTTACAGACGTGCAAGCTACAGCAGGGGAAGTCATGTCAAGGAAGTTACTAAACTTGTTTTTTTCTGGGTTTTGTGATGTTTTTTTCCTCTAAATGTTGCACTTTTTTAATAATAAACAAACTTTGGTTTGTATTTTGATACGTTTTTATATGGTTTTGGTCATTTTGTCTTCTGTCACATTTTGGCTATCCCAGGTTCTAAGCCAAGCATTTCTTCTCTCTTGGCGATTAAGGTATGTTGGCTTGCCAGAGAGGAGAGGAAGCTGTGCCACAGCTCCTTGTTTCCCTGGTGATGGGACAGTTCCAAGCTCAGGAGCAGCTGGTCTGGGAGCTGCAGAGTGCTCCGAAGGTGGAAATTGTGACAAGGAGTTTATTTGGGTGCTGCTGCTGTTGGAGAGGTTTCTCCATTGCTCCACTGACCCTGTGAAAGGGAAGAACCCATGGAAGTAAATACAAGTGAGGTTCACCACAGCAATCTTGGACAGTCTAGACAGTCCCTTGAGAAAGTTCTTTACTTACAGAAACAACCTTTGCTTGCTTTTGCTTGTTTCACTGTGATATTTTTTTTTCTGTTTCTCAAAAATGCAGGATTTTTCCGTGGAACAAAAATTACTTTTAAATTACAAGCAGCTATTCACAACTACCAGCATATATCCTCTGTCTCTCATAATTTCTGAAGATACTATGCTCTAAAATTTTAATTCCATTTTAGAATAATTGCATTTACTTCCTTCCTGGTACTTGAGAAGCTGCTGTTCAATATCTTTCAGCACATCTTCCTTGCTTTGAGGCAGGTGATGTGACTAACAGCCTACATTATTTTAAATACATAGGACTTAAATGCTTTCTTTGGAAGGTAATTGTAAGGTTAGAAGATGAAATAGTCTAAGGAGCTTTAAAATTATTGGGGAGAAGTCCCACCCTCCTTCATCTAATCTTAAAACCTTGAGTTACTTATGGCAATATGTTTTCAGTGCTGGCATTGGGTTGTGATGTAGTTAAAGAGTAAGAAGCCTTTTGCAGGTGGAAATCATTACATTATTTCATCCTGATTTCAGAAATTTAATTTATGAAGTGTATACCTAGTTGTTAGATACATTATATCAAAGAAGTCTGCGTAATTGGCCTCTGACTCTCATGGTATTTGATCATGTGTAAAGAGAATATATGAGAGTAGGTTGTGTATCTTTTGTTCTTTGTAAAACAATTGGTGTTGTATGAAATGTCTGTCTTGCAATTCAATGCTCTGGTGGTTCCAGCCTAGAAAGACTGAATCTGGTAAGCAAAGCTCTTTAGAATTTAAATGGCCTCTGAACATACAGTTTACATCTACCTTTGACCCCATTGATTTAACGTATTTGCTGTGTTACCATTTTTCACAAAGTTTTTACAGTTTTCCTTTTACATCTTTTTTGTATCTGAACTTACATTTCAGGTTTGCTTTCTGCTTTTAAAACTGTTACAGTTTCTGCCTTGCTTGATATTTAATGAATGGTGATTGAGTTTGGAGCTGTGCTGTGGCAGCTCTGCCTGTTCCCAAGAGCTGATTTAAAACAAGCAGCTTGAATGACTTTAAGTTCATTGATACCTGTTGTCATCCTAATAATGTTCAGAAAGCTTCATGTATTATTGAGTGATCTTGTGAATGCTGGACGTGAAAATGGTGTTGTGAATCGTAAATTGCTGCTTAGTGCACATTAATATGGATTGATTCTATTTGTCTTGTACTAAATAATTCATGTTTCCCAAATGGTTCTGATTTCTAACAGAGAAAAAAATCCACTTGAACACAGCAGACTGTATTTTTCAGTCTTCACTGGGTGCTTGCATAGCATGACAGGAATGGCACAGCTGTTTTTCTAGCAACCTTGCTCTTTCATTTGGCAGTTGTTTAATGATACCTGCTTCAGAATATAAAAGTGTTTGCAGGAGGGATCTCTATCAACCTTCCAATGCCAGTCTCACAGGCATTTTCACAGGAAGCTTAAATTTGCTTTGCTTTAACTATCTCATACCTGTTGAAGAAACAGAATAGCAAATGCCTCTCTCTCTCTCTGAAAGTGCTGGGAAACTGATTTATTATGATTTTCAAGCAGAGCACACCTTGACCCAACTGGGCTGTGTATGCTAAATGCAAAGAAAACAAATGCCTGTCTCTTAAGACTGAATCGTGGCTTTTAACTTTATTATTTGGATAAATATTTCCTAAGCTACTTGTGCTGTTTGCCTTAGAGTTCTTAAAGCAGTTACTTGCATCCCTTTATTTTTAGTATTGCCATGGCATTTGGGAGCTGAGGGCTGGATGCTTCTGTTTACAGGGTGTGTTGTAGATGCATTTTATGATTTCTAAAGTGCTCTTCTCTCTGGGGAGACAGCAAATAGGTTAGTAATCAAAAGTGAGAAGTTGTGTGCAATTCTCCCTCTGCTAAGTCAGTTTAGTTGTTTTAAAAGTAAGCTTTACCTTTAAGAAAAAGGAAAAAAGCCCCATGCCAATGGCTATTGACGTGGTGTGTCTGGGCTGCTGGCTCTGCTAAGATGGATTTGTTTCCTTTATTGACAGCCGAGTTAATGCATCTGTCATGTGCTACCAGGGTGCACGAGATCAGTCTTGCTGAAATTGTCTTAGGCTGAATTGTGTGCAGGTGATATGATTTATTTGTGTCTCCCAAAGCCAATCTATACAAGCTAAGGATTTAGGGAAAAGTTTTGAAGCCTAAAGTGCATACATGGTAGGGGAAAAAAAAACTCACCAGCCTCATGTAATGCATTTGGCTGCCTTTCCTGAAGCAGCAGAATCATCTGATTCATTCCAAAGCTCAGACTGCAGTATTTAGGGTTCTTTCCTGATAATGATTTGTCCTCTCCTCCCCTGCACTGTGAAGGGGATCTTTACTTTGTGATAGCCATTTCCTGCAGAATGACTATAAAGTTTTAGTTCTCACTAAACCTTTGAAGGGATGAAATTTACAGGCAGGTTTTTAGCTGGCTGTGGAAGCAGGTAGGAAGTAAATGCTTTTACACAGGCAACTTTCAGTTACTGTATTTCACCAGCATTTATCTAGCAAGCACTTCTGCCCATTTGATAAACAATGTGAAATCCAGTGCTGGCACCTTGTTTTCAGTCATCTCATGTCATCTGTGTTGAGACAAAGGAGCCCAGGTCATGAGATAGCTGGGCTTGATGGATGCTTGGCTCTGCTGTGTTTAACTTTGCAGTAAAACAGAGCCCCTTGTTCTCTGCTCTGACAGAAGTTCCAGTCAGGCTCACAAAGGTTTTGCTGCCTTATCACAACATTATTGTCACTGCTGGCAGTGGAACAGGGGCTGAGATAAGATCTGTGGTTTGCAGGTACCTCGTGGCTGTCCAGGCACTGCATCTTTGCTGTGACGTGTCCCTGAATAACCAACTGGCTGGGTCATTAAACTTTATTGTGTCCAGCTTTCTGTAAAGTTTCTCCCTGGGTGACCTCCTTTAATGGACCAGTTCTTAATTACACTACAGAATCATTAAGGCCAAGGGCACAGTGGAATTAAGGAAAGGGGTTGGGTTCTTGCATGGCTAATGCTGTTTTCTCTCTTACAGAAGTTTGAAAAATCCTTTTTGGTGGCAGGAAAGCTAAGGGCTCATGCACTTCCTCGTATGTCAGTCTAATACTGACTAGAACAAAATTTTCCCTTGAGTGAGTTATTCCATAACTTTTTTCATCATGAAGAAACCATGGTTCCTGGTTTGTATCTGTAATGCAGCAATATCACTGGAAATCAGTTCTAATCCAATCTAATTTCTGCTTTAGTATCAAGGATGTCCCAAGTGTGGAGAAGTCTGCATCCTTAAGCAAAAATATTGTGTAGAATTCTGGTGCTCTTATGCAGGGAAATAAGCAGCAGGCTTAGGTGTCCTGCATTTGAGCATGTAGCTGATGGGACTGAGGAATAGAAGGAAGAATTTGCAATAGGGCAAAAATTGAGTTGCCAAGAGCATAGTGCATTTTGGGGCTGGAGAAATGAGCAGCACACCAAAAACACTGATTCTTTTGGTGTTTTTTTGCAATCACATTTATTACCTCTTTTAAAACAGATGCAGACAGAATTCCTTTTTTTTAACTCTGAGTATGGGGAGATGCTGAGCTCACAAGTGTCACAAAAGCTTTTGGCAATTGAGTGATGCATGGTTTACACACCTATATATCTTTTGTAAAGCATCACTGTAGCCTGTTCTCATTGGACATGTTGTTTCCTGCACAGTTAATTCTAAAACAAAAAATTCTATTTTGGGGAAATCTTTTATGCAATCTCATGTAATTATTTATTCTCACTGTGCTGCTACCAAGAAAATAGTGGGAAAGAGACAAAGTGAAATGGCAAGACAAGCCTCTTAAAGGCTTTGCTTTAATAGTAAAGGGAGGTAAGTACAAATTAATAAAAAAGATCACAAATAATATGAAATTCATTGGTAGTTGTCATTCCATAGTCATGTGAATTTTCAGGACTTACTAGTGTGCATATGCTTGTAGAACAGACATGGTTCCACTGTTGTGGGAGAAGTGTTGATACTAACAAGCAGAACAGTGTTTTTCAAAGTCTTCCCAAATAGAATTTAAAAAATAAAAATCTGGTCTGTGTATGTAGCTGACTTTACAAGTTGTTTACAAGGTTACAAAGTGTAGGTTCAGATTTGTGAGGCATATGGTCTGATAACCAAATGTTCTGGAAATAGTGCCATTCTCTGAGAGTGGTCATCTGAAAATCTGCATCAGATTCCAAGCTGGTGTAACTTCAGTGTTACTCCACACACAGTGAGCAAACACTTGTACAGGAAACTTGTAATCCTTGTCAGGAATGTGGAATCCTGTGAATCAATACCAAAGTAGCCTGCAGATCCCAGCAGTCTTGCACTGTGAGGGCTGTCTTGGAGGATCTGTCTGGTTGCAAACCTGTTATTTGGGAAGCTCACACTGCAGCAGATTTCTCAGCGTGAGATTCTGTCCCTCCACATATGTGTGTGTGTGTGTGATTTTCAGTCAGCCATACTTTAGTCCTTTGATAATTGGTTCAAATCTTGGAACTTCTGAAGTGTCACATCGCAGGAAAATGAGTTTTGACTTAAATACCAATTGGTTTTGGAGGGGACTCCAAATGTCACCTTCTCCCAGGTCCTGCTCAGAGCAGGGCCAGCCCACGTCCCCTTGCTTGGAGCATTGTCCAGGGTAATTTTCAAGCTCTGTCAGACTGCAGTTCCTGCATGTTCTTTGGGCAACTTGCAGAATTTAATTGCCCTCATTGGAAATTTTTTACTTCTTTCACCCTGGGATTTCTCTGGCTCCAACTTGTGGCTGTTTCCTGTGGCTTGTGCACTTGTGAGAAGGGTCCAATCCTGCCCCAGCTGAAAGTGCCCATGCACATGAGGAAATGTGGATGTGGTGTGCAAATGTGATCCTCACCAACCTTTCCTCCTTTTCTCTTTGGCCAGCTCAGCTGTTGCTCTGCTGAGGTCTGATGGCAGAAATGTATAGGAGGTGTATGAGATGAATCAGGCACATGCTTTGTCTGTGACCCATCTTTGAAAAAGTTTTGAGAAGCACTGGAAACACAGGTGAAATTCCCAGCTCTCTCCTCAGAAGAGCAGTGTTGTCATAGTGCAGCTGCAGAGGGCATTGAACATGTTGATTCTTTTTTTTTTTCCTTCAAATTAATGAGCTAGAGAAATCTTTGATCTTTACTGGGGTCATAAAGATTCTTAATGAGAACTGCCAGAGCCTGCATCTAAGACATGCAGTAGTGCATGATACATAGAAACATTTCAAAGGTGTGAGATGAGCCAGGTTTGTGCTGCTACAAGAGCAACCATCCAGAAACTAAGAGTTCTTGAATCTGTACTGAGGTTACTTCACATCAGCAAAATAGTTCCTGTGGGACTTCTTGAGGAGAGAAAGGCTGGATTTCAAGTGTTGCTTTGCATATTGACAACTTGGAGAGGTTTTATTTCATTACTTGTCTCTGTTCTGGCCATTATTTTTCCCTATGAGCCTTCTGAAATTTTGATTGCCAAACTCCCACATTAAAGTAAGTGTTAGAAACCTTTCCACAGTACTTTGGCATTAATTATTCCTAGAATTTCAATGAAGTGGGAAGACAATTCAATGAACTTGAATTTTGCATTAGCAGTACTGTGTCTTCTATGCTTATCTATTATCTGTCCATCTGGCAGCTCACATGCTTGTTGGCAGAAGTGCTTTTATTTCCTTCTCCTGAAAAATTCTGGCATTGAATGTGTAAACAAGCAGTCCTTCTTTCTTCATTTATGATTCAGCACGAGCTCGTGCCCGTTATTAGTTAATTAATATGAACTGTGAGGATGGCTGCGGGTGCGAGCGCGGCGCTCCGAGCAGATGGAGCAGCGGCGCGTCCTCGCAGGCAGGGCCGGCAGATTGAGATCCATCTGTCAGCTGACACACACAGCCAGCCCCAGCCTGTGCTCAGGCTGCCAAGAGAGGCTGGCAGCAGCAATCCTGGCTGCTTTTGGGGGAGCACAAGGGGAGAAATTACTTCCCTCTTCCCCGTTTGATAGGTGCTGAAAGCGCCGGTAAAGATTCAGTAAGAAGCGTGTGCTGGCTTTTGGTTCTAAAATTAATGCATTACTAGAGAGCATGCTGAGGACCCTGAGCTTCCCAGTGTGGTTGTCTGCAGCCTGTTGGGTTTTTGCTCAGTTTGGTTACTAGGAAGGCTCAAATTCTGCATCAGGGGTATGCTGAGAAGTACCTGGCAATGTCTGCATCTGTCAGAAACACCTGATGCTCTCAGACACTGCTGCAAGGAGCTGGGCTGGGCTAACAGAACCTCCTGTGCACAGGTACATACTCATCAGACTGCACCTCCTCAAGATTTGCTCATTTCAAGTGCACAGGTACATTCTCATCAGGCTGCACCTCCTCAAGATTTTACTCATTTCAAGTGCACAGGTACATACTCATCAGGCTGCACCTCCTCAAGATTTGCTCATTTCAAGTGCACAGGTACATGTTCATCAGGCTGCACCTCCTCAAGATTTTACTCATTTAATTTGGGAGCATACATTTTTGTGGTGTGATCAGCCAGTCAGTACATTCCCAAAAGACATCTGCTGAGGATTTCCAAGCTTGCTCTCCTGTTTAATGTGAACTCCAATGAAATGTTGTGTTTCTAGAACTGGCCAGAGAAGCACAGACCTTATCCAGGCTGTTTCTCAGTACAGATAAAATTTGAAATGCTGTTAATGGAATTGCTTTTGAATATCCTCTTCCAAAATGAATTTTTGTGAATTTTTAAAAGAAATTAATGAATCCAGTGGCAACATAGTACTTCATAGCAATAACAGAATTCAGGGGTGGAACTCACCCCTGCCCAAAGCATGCACACCATAGCAGTTTATTGCCATTTTGTCTGCAGAAAAGCATCTTGCACTAACTCCACAGTAAGTTGAAACTTCTGTTTCTTACATTTGTTTTGTGATGCTTTGTGGCTTCCTGTTGTTACACAAAAGTGCCACTAATTAAAGTAATCCATAGCGTGACTGGGGAGGACTTGTCATAAATAACAAACTGGTTAACTTGGCTGAGTGTTGCTCATTTTTAACAGAAGTTTTGTATTTATGTCATGCTGTTCACAGGGAAAACTGCTGGCAAATGTTGCTATTGCAACTTTATCTTTGGTGTAAATGTACAGTCTTTTTGTCTTGTCACTTTTTAGCTTCTCCTGGGGGTGAAACAGTTTCTCTCTGCTGTCAGAAGCAGTGACAGGGAGGTGACAGGTTGGCAGCTTGGTGTTCCCTGAAAGTGCTGCCCCTCCACCTTGGAGGTGATCTATTTAATTGTTTCATGAGGACAGTTACTTGGGGGGAATTACCTTACTTGTGAAAAAGTTAAGATTGCTTCAGAAACCAGAATGTGGTTTAAAGGCTTGTAAGCTGGGCAAGCATGATGTACACAGATGATCCTCTGTAAAGCTGAAACTCATCACTAATACCTGGAGAAGCAGGTTTAAATACCTGTTGATATTTTGCCTGACTACACCTGCAATGGTTTGTGCCTCTTGAACCAGAATATCTGCAATTTGAACGCGTGGAGGAGAATCAAGGATATTTTTTGAGAGATCATTTCTGAAGTAAGAGCCTAAGTAATTGTTTTTCAAGAACTTATGGTGAAAAAAGTGATGAGTGGTACTGAAATTTGGGCAGATGGAAGTAAAACAGTTATGTAAACCTCATTCTTAGTGGAAGAGTTTTGCATTCGCTTGTTGTGTTTGTCTTCTTTGGGATGTGTAAGAATTTAGTATCTTGCAGCTGTAACAAAGAATAAATCTGTGTTAGGATATGAGGCCAGATCTGACAGAGGTGAGACTGCCCCAGCTCCGACCCTTGGCTGTGTGTTCCCAGCAGGAAAAAGGTTTTCTTGCCCAGAAGGAGTTAGAAATGGAATTTCCTAAAAAGATGGAACAAACTTCAGACCAGACAGAGCAAATATATGGACCAGCCACTGTTTGCACACCAGCAACTGCTTTTGTGCCCTTGTTCCTCTGTTTCCCACACTTGTTCTTCAGGAGTCCTTCCAGAAGGACCAGGGATGGGGTGGAAGTGCATGGACATAAATGGGCAGGGTATGAGAGGAGTTTTCTGTCAGATGCCCAAGCAGTTTCTATAATAAACTGCAATAGACAAACTTATGGACTCTCTTATCTTTGTGTATAGCTGTCATTATTTTAATACTGGTTTTTTTTTTGTTTCCAGCATGTTAAGAATTGTCTGCCTTTCTGTGAAGGGATTATCAGACTAAAAAAAGATAAATCTGTCCTTCTTTCCTTCTGTAATTCAGTTTGCCAACAAAATAGAGAACATGTTGTCAGAGAATGTATTTGTCCTGCTACTGATTCACTTGATTGCATTCTGATATTATGAACTGCCCCAAGTTATGAGAATACTTTCCAATTTGAGTTTGGGTCTCCAGTGAGGAAAAGAAACAGCTCTTTCTACTACCTGCTTTATTGTTGGAAATTAAATTTTCTGGATGGGCAGTTGTAACACTCAGGCCAATGGAATGGTGCTCAGATGTGGATTATTGTTTCATGTGAGGGATATGGATATGGGCAGTCAGAGAATGGAGCTCTAGGAACTGAGAGGTGGCAGAAGGGAGTTTCTTTGAAAATGGATCCTTGGAGTTTGATATGGTGAAGTGCAGTAGTGAAAGATGCATTTCATTGAAGGCTGTAACATTTCTGCAAGTCTTATTTGCTTTCACTTTTCTATATTTTTGTTGCTTTGGAAGTTGCTGATTGTCTTCAATTATATTTTTTTTCTCCCTAGTAAAACGCTTCAGAGAACCAAAGCATGAAAGACGTCCCTGGAGGATATGGTAGGTTTCTGCATGCTTTATTATTAACTTCTTTTCTTCTTGCATGTTGTAGAAATTGAAGGGATGATGTTAGTGTCTGATGATTAAAATAAAGAAAAGTAATGACAAGATATTGGTAACTGTCAGTGAGGAACCAAAAAAGTTACCAAAATACTTGAGTCAGGCTACCTCCTGTGTGTTTCCTGGGTAGTCACTTCTTACTGAACACTTCCAGGAATCTGTAGAGATGTGCACTTAGGCATAAAGCTTCAATTTGTGCTTCTTCCTAAAGACAGAAAATTAGAGTAGCCCTAAGATGTATCTGAATATCTACAAACTTGCATAAGCATAGAGGGAGATCTCAGCAGGGCTCAAATAAAATTCCATGTTTTCTTGGTATCCTGCTATGTATAAAATAGAGAACAGCATGATAAAAAATACAAGTACATCAACTATAAGAAATGCAAGATATAAAAAGTGTGTTTGTGTTTACTACACTTTAAAAGTTCCTGGATTGAAGCAATGCCAGCATAAACTTTACCAATTTTGAGACTGGTGTGTAAGTGTTAGGCTGCCATTCCACTTGTTTGAGACTTCAGTGGTTTAAATTCCCCTCAAACAAAGCTGCTTTCTCAAAACTAACATTGACCTTTATTTTATTGAAAAAAGAAGTACAAAATCTTTGTGTACTACAGTCTACCTCATCCTGAAATTCTGACAAGTGCACTGATAGCCCTTAATTTTTAAGCAAAGGATCTTGTTCTGGGACTCAAGTATTGTTATTTATAGCAGAGTGCACTGATTAGATATGTAACCCACTGGCTTCCTGCCTCATCTCCAACACTCAGCTCTCTGTGTCATGCAGTGAATGAGGAGATTGAAGTTCAAGACAGTTATCAGGGAGGGTAGATGAATTCAGGCATAAAATGTCATTTGGGTCTGTTGGGGTGTTTAGATCTTTTTAGACATACAAACAACAGGCAAAATGGTTGTTTTTCTGAATAATACAAACACACTCTTGTCTGCAGAATACTTGTTATGATTCTTATGTTTTACATTTAATGAAACATCCACTGAAAGTTTTGGTTTTATGCAAAGGTTGATGAAAAAAGAATGCTAAGGGCTGGAGTCATTACTGAATCACTGTCTAAGTGGGGGGTTTATATTTTCCCCTTGAGAAACAAACACTTTTCTCTCTGACTTTATCATCTGCTTTGGAGATAATATTGTCAAGGTTGGAATTCCTTTGCAGTGTGTTCTAAGCTCTGCACTGTAGATAAAATTCAGTGAAACCACTTCATGCTTCCAGGTGAAAAATATGCTGGCTTTTAAATGAAATACTGCAGATAAAGGACTCATTAGTCACTGTTAAGTTGTTCGCCTACAAGCACATGATGAGGATTTTATTTTTGTCTGTGCCAGAAGCTTGCTAAAAATGCATAAACATAAAAGGTCCAAAATACCTATCAGGGCTGGAATACTCATTGTTTCCAGGAGGTTATTAAAGACTTAGCTGGAGTTAGTCAGGATTAGCTCTTGGATCATGCACATGATACCAAGAGGATATCCACAGACTTTGTGTTTACAGTGGTAGGTTTCAAGTTAATGTGATTTGAGTTATTGTTAGAAAAAAAAGGGGCAAAATTTAAAATGAAACATTGTTTAAAAAGAACTAAATACTGTGATACTTTTGGCATTCTGGGGTTGTCATTTGGAGAAAAAAAATAGTAATAGAGATGGAGTTTTAATTAACATAAATTTGCAATGTCTGGCTGTGTTGTAAGCAGTTTTGTGTGTCTTAAAAACTGTTTTTACTTTACATAGGTTTTTAGATACTTCCAAGCAAGCCATAGGGATGTTGTTCATCCACTTTGCAAATGTCTATTTATCAGACCTGACAGAAGAAGACCCCTGTTCACTGTGAGTGTTTAATTTTGGAATAACTGGCCTTTATGGAAGTTCTGGGGCTGAGTTGGTGTATGTGGTTAGTAAGGCAAGATAAAGCTGAGAAGAGAGTTTTCATGGTAAAAATCAGTCACTTTAAAAAGCTGTGGTTTAAACTTAGTTAATCAAGGGTCAGGATCCTTTTCTTTAAGTTCATGGCTGGCAGGAGTCTGGGCTGTGTGTAGCTATTTTAAATCTAAAGGGCAAAGCCTTGCTACTTGTCCCTCTCCAGTGAATGAATGGAGACTTGGGATGCCCATTGCAGTTCAGGTTTGTTTATTGAAGGTGCTGGGACCAAAGAAAATGAATATCCTGTGGTGTTCACTGTAGTAAAGCAAGGCTGTAATACAAAGTGAGGTTGCTTTCAGGGTTATTTAGCAAAAATCATTTGTGTTTGTATTTGCTTCTTAAACCTATGTTGTAGTATTATTTTCATTTTGTTAAAAATGGGAAATCTTGCTTGGTAGGCAGGCAGTTAGTACAGAAATTAATTCTGCAATGTCACGCTTGGAGCAGTGTGACTAAATAGATAAGCATTTCTCTGTAGTGCATTAAACCTGAAGATTTTATGACTAAGACCCCGACAGGCTCTTTACAGGAGCTCCTGAAGCAAATGGGAATTGTTTGGGTTTGTTCTTGATAAGGCTCATGCTCAAAGTAGCTTACACATTGCTGGTAGTGAAAGCTGTGAAATTACTTTTAAAAGCCCAGTAATTTGCCTTTTAGAGCCAATCCAGTTCCTTTCCATGGCATCTGCTCACTTGTTGTTCTTGAGTAAACAAAGGAGAGACACAGCTCAAGGAACATGCTTGTGTTGCTGCACAAGCCAGTTTTTATTCCTTATTCCTCCTTGGTTCCTTCTGTGCTCCTGCATGGTAGAAATGTGCAAGAACACTGCTTTTCTCTTCCCACCACAAAGCATTCTGTTAGGCAAAATGCATCTATTTTAGCACGTGAAATGTAAAATTTGAGTTATGGCAGTTTCAACAATACCAGGCATCATTGTAGGATTTTCCTTGCTTATAGCTTTAAGAATTTCCTGAAAGGTTTAAAAACTGGCAGATGCAAATTACTTTCATTCAATTTTTATAACTCAAAAGTATATATTCAAGTGAGGTAACAAAAGCATGTCAGAAATTGTCAGTGTTTAAAGCCAAGGCACAATAGTGTATTACAGTATCTTAAATTTAAAATAACTTTTTTTATAAAAAATAACGCAAAGCACTTTGTTAGGCAAAATAAAGACATGTGCAAGACAAGTCTCTCCTGCATTTACATATTTTTATTTTCAAATCCTTCTTTTAATCTGAGTGTAACATGACACAAGTAAGAGAGTGAGATTATTCAGTGTTCTCAGGATAACTGAAATTACAGTGTAGAGATGAATAATTTCTCAGACAAGGGTGCAGGTTCTTGATAGCAGAAAAAATACCATGCAGCATTAACCAAAATCTATCTTAGGAAAAATATCCCTAAGTCTGAAGGTGGGTGCAGACATGCCTGGCAGCAGCACAGCAGGTCCTGTGGGCAGGTTAAGGATGCATCCCAGGGTGAGCCCGGTGTGCTGGAAAATCTCGGTGTTGTGGGGAATCCTGGGCATCCCTGGAGCCGGGAGCCCTCTCTGGCTGTGGAGTAGGTGCTGGCGCCTCTGATTTCCCTGCTCCTGCTGCTGCTGCCTTCCTGCTGCGGGCTTACAGCAGCCTCTTGTGGCCTCAGCAGGACTCAGCAGAATTGGATTGCCGATGTTCTCGCCACTCAGCCTTGATTTTAACGTTTGACTAATGCAACGTTAATTAAAACTCAGATTTGGTGAACTGTTATTCAAAAATAACTATTTTTATCAAGTTTGGGGATCTTTAAGGACAGAAAAAAAATATTGAGACTGCAAAAATTATTTAAATTGTAGGCACCCAGTGTAATTACAGAAGTGGGTAAATGATTGTTCTCAGTACTCTGGCTTCTCAACATACTTACAGATCTTTTCTCAATCATGGTGTTAAAATACCCCAAACCTGTAGAAAATAGACCCTGACTCCTTGGGTTTTTGTTTTTCCTTTCAGGTACCTTATCAACTTCTTGCTGGATGCCACCTTAGGGATGCTGCTGATCTACATCGGGATCCGAGCTGTCAGCAGCATCGTGGAGTGGCAGCAGTGGGAGTCCCTTCGCTTTGGGGAATATGGTAAATGTTCTGCTCTGGCACTGAAGTGGTTCTCAGGGTAGAATCCCTGAATATTTCAGCAGGTGGTTAACTCATCCTCAAATTGTTGTACAGTCATTTTAGTGTTTCACTTGTCATGAGGGTTCTTCTAAGTTCTATATCTCAGTATTCACCTTGTGTCTTAGAAAGCTCAGCAAGTCTCTGAGCATTCCCTGAGTTTGGAATGACTGCTTGAATTTTTACTTTTTTAAGGAGTGATTCAACAAATTATGACATTGGCTAATCTCATGGAAAAAATACCAGCATGATAAATTTACTCTGAAACACTTCTAAAGAAATGATTTCTGGAAGGTCATTTCCTAGTAAAGCTTTCACTGAACCACATGCCTGAAGATACAGACCAAGAGTTCTGCCAGCCCTCTTTGAGCAGCCACATCCCTTCAGAGAAGGAAATGCAAGATGATCTATGCTGCTCCTCAAGTAATGATCACTGGAGCTTGTGCATGTAGGGTCTGTGTCTCTGGTGAAAAATGTGTGAGGGACAGGCTGTGAAATCACTTCCAGGTGAAGTTGCAGAGTTTATCTTCCATTACTCAGAAGTCCACTGATGTGCAGAAGTTGTGGATTTGCAGCTGCAGTTGACTCTCACACATTCTTAACATCAGCATTTAATTTTGTTCAGTCTGTTATTCTCAGATTGCTGAAAATGAAATTTTTGTGTATATGCT
This sequence comes from Melospiza melodia melodia, assembly GCF_035770615.1. Classification (NCBI taxonomy): domain Eukaryota; kingdom Metazoa; phylum Chordata; class Aves; order Passeriformes; family Passerellidae; genus Melospiza; species Melospiza melodia. The sequence goes on from NC_086203.1 coordinate 16,160,403, forward strand.
AGAAATCACATTTGCAGCTCCTTGAGACAGGAGTGGGAGGAGATGTTGCCTTATAAGAGAGCTGTGGCTCTTCATCAGAGAGAAAAACAACAACCCCAGTGGTTTGGGGGAGGAAGAAGTTTAAGAAAGTTAAAAATGTTTGCCTAACAAATTAGGAGCTTTCACAGCAGTTTTATAATTATTACTGGTAGGATTTGGTTTTGTAGATTTCTTTGGTTTTAATGATCCTAAGCAGCTGACAGAACTAAGAATAAGTAAAGACCTTGTGAAATTGGAGCACTTTAAAAGCTTGAGAAGTTTGCAATCAAATAACATTAATTGCTATTTGCTTTAATGTCAGAGGTTTAGATATGATAACAAGCAACTTAGAAAGAACTGCCTATGCCATCAGTGCATGTTAGATTTATGGAGATTTAATGCATATCTTTTAGGGTGCAGTTTATGGCCACTTAAGCTGTTTAAATCAGCACTGCCACAACACTGCTTGTCTGCTTTTATCCCACGTGCCTCAGTCCAGTATTTCCACTCTTTTCCTTGGACTGGTGCATATGTGACTCTTCAGGGAATTGAGAGCTAAACCATCAAAAATTCACTAGATGTAAGAAAAGTAAATAGTTCTTTCAGATTAGTCCCAGACTTGTGTCTCTGAGGGATTAGCTAAGCACCAATGCCCAGGGAAGGCAAAGAGGCAAGGAAGGAGGTGAGACCTCTTGCCCAGAGCCCCATTTTCTGATTGTTGGTTTGGCTTGAAGCCATTTGAAGATGTTTGAGCAGCTTTCAGCCCATATAAAACTTGAGTTTCCTCTTAGAGAAAAAAAAAAAGTGTATCTATTATAGTTATAGGTAGGTATTTGTAATCATGTCAGATGTTAGATTTTATTTCTCCCTAATAACATTTTGAATTTTTTTGTGTGTAATCTGTTGTCCTTTCCCATTTTAATGTGCTTTCAACAGTAAGCAGTCTGTGGGTGGGGAGATGTGGGGAGTATATTCACTCCCTTGAAATTTCTCTATTTCTTACTGACTTTCACAATGAAGCCAGGTCTATTTTAGTTATGAGGCATTTCTGACTGCAGTAATTAAGCTCTTAAAATCAACAGATGAACTTGTGTAGTGCTTTGGAGATGGTCTGTGGCTGCTCCAGTGTTGTCACTTTGAATTAGATCTGAAACACCTGACCCTGTTTATTGAGTATTCTCCTCTGTGTGTGTATAAGTGACTTATGAAATTACATAAACCCTCTTTTGTTAGTTGTTCTCTCTAGTATCAGATCATTTAATTAGTCACTAACTTTCTTTTCTGCATCTTTATAGATGTGCTGTCCTGCCCTTAGTGTGTTAGGTTTTTAATCAAGCTGGAGTCATTGTCAGGACTGTTTTAAAGCATATTGCAAATCTGCATTTCCATTAATCATGTGGGAGAGGCTTCTGGTATAAAGAGAATTCGAGAGCAGATGCAAAGTTATTAGTTCTGGCTAAAACTAAGTAGGTGCAGTAAGGTTAGGCCCTCTGTAAGAAATCCCATGCAAAAGGACAAGTTGCATTGGATCATTTGCTGTCATCTTGTTTTAAGTGTCCCTGGGGTTCCTGAAGTGAAAACCCTCCTATCACCAGTTTAACATTTTTCAGTTTGACCCAAAGAACACTGTTATTTTTTGTAAGATTTTTAAAATAAAGTAAAAGAGGGGACTAAAATGCAGTTCTGTGGGGTTGCAAGTGTGTTTAGAACTTGGGATTTTGAAATTAAATATGGAAGGTGTAGCATAGAATCACAGAGTGTTGTGGTTTGTAGGAGAACTCAAAGCCCATTTTGTTCCACCCCCTGCCATGGATAGGGGCACCTTCCACTATCCCAGGTGGCCCCAAGCCACATCCAGCCTGGCCTTGGGCACTGCCAGGGATCCAGGGGCAGCCACAGCTTCTCTGGGCACCCTGTGCCTCCCAGGGAACAATTCCTAATTCCCAATATCCCATCCATTCCTGCCCTCTGGCATTGGGCAGCCTTTCCCCCTTGTCCTCTTGCTCCACAGCCTTTTCCACAGTCCCTCTCCAGCTCTCCTGGAGCCCCCTCAGGTACTGAAATGCTGTAATAAGGTCACCCTGGAGCCTTCTCTTCTCCACACATCTCCTCTCTTCTCCACCCCATGGGTCACTGAAGAGTATCAGAATTTTGGAGCATTTTATCTGGAGTACTAGAGTCAAGTGCTCAGCTTGGAGATCAGTGTGATTTCAGTTTGTTTGTAAATATGGGAAAACAAACAGGAGCCCTCCTTCCACCCCCAGGCAGGTCTCTTCTTGTGACTGAGTGATGTTTGTGTTTCTAGAGCCTAAATAATCATTTGTCTCAAGTTAGTTCTCACTGTGAGCTCATTTCCCTTCTTAGCTCTATTACTTGATCCCTGGTGATTCATTACTTGAAGCTGTCACAAAAATAGCAATGTCCTGCTGGTTTTAAAAGCCTCTTCTTTATATGGAGGATAGTTTTTAAGCATAAATGCCTCAAGGAAGGAATGGATACCAAAATATCAGCATTTATAAATGGTGGCTGTTTGTACAGCAAAACAGCACTGCAGTCTGATTTATGAGCAGAGGGCCAAGACGCTCCCTCAAGGGCTTTTTTACATGAGAATTTTTAATTTTATTGGATTTGTCTTCATATCTATGGTTTTATATTCTCAGATTCATTGCTTCAGCAGTTGGATTTTAATAGAAGTACAGAATGTGTTAATATATTTGAGTGTGTAAAGAGGAGAAAAGCAGTCATGATCTGTACTGAAAAGAATGTTCCCTGCGTTCTCCTTCCCTTCTTGTCTTGAGCTACTTTAGCTGCTGCAAGTAGGAGACAGGTGATAAATCCCTCCTGGTGTTTATAAACTCCACTGGCAACTGAATTGGCTGTGGCCTCTTTCCTTGGCTTTGCCTCTCCATGGCAGAGCTCAGAAATTGTATTTAATGCATCTTTTTCCTCCAGGTCTTTATTTGCCCCTTGCAGAGCAACTTACTTATAGCCAGGTGGGGTAGCTAGCACTGCCTTCAAAACGATTTAAAATTTATTTTGGAGTAGTGCTGTGAGTTGGCATTTTCTTAAGAAAAAATGTCAGGATCTGAAGAACAGAAGGAATTACAGGGTAGAGGAATACCAGGTATTGGGTTCAAGAACTGTTTCTAAACATACTTCCACAAAGCACCTGATGGCAGTGGCAGATACAAGTATAGGCTAATTTGGCATTGCCCAGCAATTTCCAAAAATGCTGCTACAGTTGTCACTGCAGACAATTCAAAATTTTTCAGTTTCATTCTTTATTTGTTTTTCTTACACTAGCAAGATTTCCAGTAATTTGCTGGACTGTTTTATATATGACAAGTATAAAATCAGAATTCAAGAGATGACTGTAAGAGACTTTAGAAATTAAATTAGAGCTTTATGGCTTCAACATTAACATTAAAGTTCTAATTTGGGTTTGTGTACAGAACCTCTGAATGTACAAATGTCTGAAGGTGCTCTTTGGAGCACCTTCTGGATGTGGTGATGTTATTAACTTGAATTTCATGGCTTATAAAACCATAGAAAAAAATTGGTTAGAAAGAAACTTCATATAATCCAACCTCTTGCTCAAAGCAGGATTAACTTCAAAGCTGAAATGGGTTGTTCAGGGCATGGTCCAGTCAGTTTTTAATTTTTCCATGGTTTAGGATTTAAGAACCCCTTTATCTAAACAACCTACTCCAGTAGATTTAACCACTCTCACTGTGAAAGCTTCTTTTCCCTCATATCAGAATTGTATCTTCACCCACCCAGTCTGTATCTTCCCACCTTTCTTCAAGCATACTGCTGGGACACTGTCAAAAGACTTGCTAAATTCAAAGTAGGCAGCATCCCTGTTGTCCCCAATTGTAGTTATAGCTGAGAGATAATTTTGTAGGTGCACACAAAAAATCCTCGAGCAGAATTTAATATATACAACTTCTAATTTCAGTCATGTACCAAAATAAAACCCCAAAGAAAGCAGCATCACTCCCCACAAAAATATTGTGGAACAAAACATTCATTGGTGAGAGTACACAGCACTTTTAATATGGAGTTTCACAGTTTTTGCATGTACAAAATCTCCTGAGAGTTGCAAAAGATGCAAAATTGTTTTCACTGTCTTTGCTTTTAGGAATGAAATAAATATTGGAAAAGAGATTAGAATAAACTGTTCATTTCAATTGTACTGCTATAGCCAAAGCTAGATTATTTTTTTAATATTTGCTAATTAGTGAGAAAAACTATAGAATGCTAAGAAAAATGGGGAGTATAGAAATTAATTGCTAAAATGTAATTCTCAAACCTAATTCAGGCCTTGTATCTTCAGAAGAATCACAGTTGCTTGACTTTGACTTACTGATGTTTTCCCTTTAAAATTCTAACTCTTTGGGTTTTTACAAGAGAAGCTGCAACTGCAATATTTAATTGTAAAACTTGAGCATTTTAATTGCTTTCCTCTCAGACTGTTGAGTGTTGATCAGAAACTCAGCCTGTAAAACTTGCTTAGGAAGTCTTTGTTGTTTTGGACTCCAGTCTGATTTTCAGTTTCTCTGTGTAGCATTTCAGCAGCAAAGCCTCAGTCTCAGAGTATTACCAAGCATTAATACTGAAAGCCTTTCAGGAGTGTTCCAGAAAAGGAAGCAGCAACTGTCCATTATGCATTACAAACACATAAAGGCATCTGATTTTCCATTGCACATTATTCATCCCCAGGCTAAGAGTTTGGAGCTGCCTTTGATGAGATTGCAGAGGCTGCTGCAAAGACTAAAAATCTGTCACCCCTCTCCAGAGCTTGCTTTTGTTTTCTGGTGAAGTGCAGCTTCAAACTCACCTGCAAAGCTTATTAGGCTTACCAATCCTCTTTTTTTCCCCTTTTTTGTCTTCTTTTTCTTTCTCTGCCTTCTTTCAAAGAGTCTAATTGTGTGCTTAAGTTTTCCTGTTCAAATATTTGTGGTCTTCTTTCTGTCCTGGCAGATAACTTCATGCACTCAGGTTTTCACTCTGTTGAGTGCACCTGCTGCACCCTTTCACATTGGAGCTACAATGTGATCCTAATTTTTTATTCAGCTTAATTTTTTATAGCAGCTCTTGCACCTTCAATTGGTTACTTATGGTAACTCACTTCGTAGAGATGAAAAATATCTTTAAGGTAGCCTAGAGACAATGGTGGAAATTTAAGTTCTACTTAGACTGAAGGGAAATGTGTTTTCTCCAGCCATGTTTGCCTCAAATTTTCCCCTTTAAGACACTTAATATGTCATGATAGAGGATCAAAAATTAACAGTATGGGCAGAAACACAATGAAAGTTTATTTGTCTTGCTTTCATCAGATTATGTGAAACAGTATAGGCATATCACAGGTACTGCTGGATGGGACAAAGTCCTGTTATATTCAGTTTCTGGTACTTTTTGAAAGCTGGGGTGAGACAGAGGGAGGGGAGGGAGCAGCACTGAAGGAATTGGAGAAGGCACTTCTGGAGGATTTAGCTGCCCTGCTGTCTCTTCCAATACTGCTTTTTAAAGATGTTTACTCTGAAGTAAATCAAACCTATGCATACATTGAACCTTTCTTCTTTCTTGCAGGTGACCCCCTGCAGTGCAGTGCTTGGATGGGCCAGTGTGCTCTGTACATAATGATTATGACATTTGAGAAAACCATCATCATCATAGTGCTGCTTATACCTCAGTGGAAAGAGGTTGGTGTTTTTACAGCACTTTGCAGACAAGTGAATTTCAGGTGGAAGCTGTAAAGACTTCCAGCTGTGTTTATTGGTTTGGCTCAAGCATCATGATTGTCTACACTCATTGCCAATTAACTCTGTAGTAGTGTTATGTTCTTTAGTTTAATTGGGATACTGCTAATGAGACCTTTATCCATTACCAGGAATATCATATTGTATTTGGAAGGTTTTTTGTAAACTGAAATATCCAAAATTTAATTCTATCTCCATGTCTAAAGTACCCTTGAAACTACTCAGTGGTTCTTTCTTTTCTTAACTCTAATTCTTGCCTACAGCTATTTTGTATTCTTGTAGTATTTTGAAGAATTTTCTTTGCCTGACCTTGTTGATAGGTTTTAAGTGTAGACTTTTAGAAATTCGTGGTGGATTCGTGGAATCCACTGGTGCTGACTGGATTAACCTTTATTTTGATGGGCTCTGTGCAGCCAGATATTCGAAGTGGTGCTGATATTGCCCATTAAAACCAGTTAGCTCTGTTGTGTACCCTGACTACTTCAGGAACTCTGTTCTCCTTACTGTGTATTTTGTAAAACTCTACTCTGTTTAAATTTCCTAAAGATGGTTCTACATGTTCCTTGGGAGTGGCTCTAAAATGTTCAAGATGATTCCAAGGCAGCTCCTCAGACTTCTGTAAACAAAAATGACAGAGATAAGTTTCCTGTCAGCCCCACTTACTTATCTGTGGTAATTTATGAGCTGTCCTAAATACTTTGCTTTTCTCAAAGCTGCCCTTTTTTGGTTCACCTGCGTTATTTCTGTCACATTAGCTGGTACATGAACATTGCCCTGCCTGAGGCAGTTGTGTGCACATACTGCTGTGAGCTGAACCCAGTCCTTTTCTTTCCACAGGTGGCTTTATTGAACCCCATAGAGAACCCCCAGCTGGAGCTGGCAATCGTCATGCTGATAGTTCCCTTCTTTGTTAACGTTAGTACCACTCACTTCTGAGATGTTTACTTGGATATCCTTCTGCCATGTGCTCATTAATTAACATTAGTCCTTAAAACACTCTGTACCTTGGTGCTTAAGTTAATTTAAGGGCTGCTAAAGAATGGGTAAATTGTCTGGTTATGTAGATTTTACAAAGCTGAAATCCATATGGAGCTAAAGAACCAGGTTCAAGAGAGGGGCAGAAATGCCTCATAGACCCCTTTGGCCTGATGACTTCAGTAGTTTGACTGACACAGAGATTATAAAATTACAGTGAAATTTGCTTCAGGAAGCAGTTGGTCTAAGGACAGACATCCTGTGAAGTATCCTGTGTCTTACCATAGCTAATAGCAGCTGGCTGTGGTGGAGCAGAGGAAAAGGGCAAGTGTGCAGTCATCCTTCCCAAAGTACACTCTTGCAGCAATCAGGGATTTAGGGATTAGAGCCAGAGACAGAGGGTGTCCTTGCATGTAATGCTTCACCTGCTGGTAAAGCATTGCTTCATGAAGAGTTAATACACAATCACTGTGAATAGTCATCACTTCTCTGATTTTCTTCTCTTCCCTAAAGGGATAAAGTAGCTGGATTCTAGAGCATTCCTGAAAGGGGTAATAAGATATGTGACACTTTGCCTACACAAGATTTAGCTTTTGGCCAATTCAAAATCATTTTCAAGTTCATTTGGTCAGTATTTGGACCTTCCTTCTACTCTGAAGAAAGCTGAACTGTTGCTTTCCCCTTCTTTTAACAGGCGTTAATGTTCTGGGTAGTAGATAATTTCCTTATGAAGAAAGGGAAGACAAAAGCTAAACTTGAAGAAAAGGAAGCAGGACAAGACTCAAGAAATGGAAGTAAAGTCCGATACAGGAGAGCAGCATCACATGAGGAGTCAGAGTCAGAAGTATGTAGAGTTAATTATTGCAATTAATGCAATATCAATCCAGTTCATCCCTCCTGATACTGATTTCATTGTAGCACTGTCAACTTTGTGTTGATTTGCTGAGCATCTATCTATAGCATTGGCAGTTGAGAACCAGTTAAGGAAAAAGTCATGGTTGTACCACTCTGGCAGGTAATTTCCTTGCAGATGGGCAGGAAGACACAATAATATATGTAAATACCATGGCTAAGCTGTGCTGCAAGTGCTTCTAAAAAATACCTTACAGGGAATACAAAACTAATAGACAATTCTAATTCAAAGAGAGGTTAATAGCTTAAAGTGAGAGGGAGCTGGTGGAGGTAACTGACCTGATTTTTGAGAATTATTTACATAGCTGCCTTAGCATAACATTATTCTAAATTACATTAAGTGAGCAGATTTTAATTCAGCTGAAAGATGGGTGGTTTATTTGAAGGTGGGTCAGTTTAGCTTTAGTAAGTTAATGTAACTTTTCTGTGAGGTAAACAGTGCTCTTATGTGGGGTTTGCCAGGTAATGTGACTGCCTTGTTACCAGTGTGGATCAAGACTTTAAATATTCTCTCAAGATGCTTCTACTGTTCTGGCATCACTCTTTGGGTTCAGAGTCAGTGGCTGTAGTGAGATTAATATGCATCCATCCTTCTGCAGAACTTACTGAAGGTTTCTGATAGTATCTGCAATGATGTGGCAGTAAATCCTAATAGTGTTCTAAGCTCTTTCCTGAGCAAATAATAAGGTGCTTTGCAAGCATAAAAAAGTAAAATTTAAAAGTAGAAAGAAGGATGTGACTGCTCCATGTGCTCAGAAGCTGTAATTTGTTTTTAGATCCTTATTTCAGCAGATGATGAGATGGAGGAGTCAGATGCTGAGGAGGACCTGCGCAGACTGACCAACTTGAAGCCCATCAAGAAGAAGAAGCATCGCTTTGGTCTGCCTGTATGACACATTCCTTGGCCTGTGGACTCGCAGGTTTTATGGCAAAAACTTCTGTCAGTGGGGTTTAATGTTGCAATTGCATCTCCCTTTTCATACAAACTGACTTAGAAGCAAGGTCTACCAACAGAAGGCAAAGCAGTTGGAAGACTTCCAGTTCAGTTGCACTGCAAACACACTGACCAGTTATGCAAGAATGTCTCCTCGTCATGTGTGGGAAATGGAAGAGTCCCTAAGGATTCGTGTGGGAGGTGTCAGAGAAGATCAGAGAACAGATACAGAATCTTTCACTTTCAGTTACTGATGGGACAGTGTATGGAGTTCTCAAAAAGGCATCAGAGTTGACTAAGTTAAAGGAGTGTGTTTTATTACTAAAACTGGCTTTTGCAGCATAATTCCTAGAGCAGAATAGTTTATGGTTACAAGCTGTAACTTAACATTATTTTTTTAAGTACAAATGTTTACTTGCTACCGGGTACCTATGGAACTAATAGGTGGAACAAAGATTTTTTTCCAAGTCTTCTCAAATCTGACTATTTTATATTTAAGTTATATTTTCATACAGTTGTATTTAAAGATTCTCTTTATCAGAGAAATGGGTACCATTCCCTTTTTTGTGCAGAACAGGTCAAAAGATTTGTAGTGAAAATCTTATTTATCCTTGTCTCCTGATTTAAGACAAAGGGATTGCAAAGGGAAAAGCTCTCTGTCACTGCTGAAGTCACCAAATATCACTAAAAAATGCAGTCCTATGTGTGCTCTTGACCACATAATTTGAAAATACCTTTTTCAGTAGGAGGTGGTGTTTGCATATTTGACAAAGGTGCACTTTAGTGTATAACAAAAATCCATTGTGATAAGTTGTTTGTGAAATGAGTATCTATGGGTACTCGAATTAATTCTTTTTCTGCAAGTCTCTTGTGCATACCTCTCAAATGACCCAAAAGAGATGGAACATTTCTGATACTTTTCCTATTATAGGGCCTGCAGTACAGGACTGTGATCTGATTATAGCAGTTGTGCTGCAATATTGCAAATGCAATTCTGTCCCTTGTTTTTTGTTGGAAAAGCAATCTTCTACTTAATGTGCTTAACAGCAACAACAAAATTTCTCCTATTTATTTTCCATAAAGTCTCTTTATCCTTCAATAGTAAAAGAACAACCCCGAGGGGTAGGGGGTAGAGTGCAGTTGTTACCACAGCATTTCTGGGATTTTCAGTGTCTCTTCTGATAATTGAGAGCACGTGGTGATCTGAAACCTAGCAGACATGTTTTCAGTGATATCCTTTTGCTTTGCATATTTTCTAAATGATTGTTTCTGACAGCTTTCCTTGCTTAGCTAAACCTTGTGCAGGACAAGGCAATGTGTCAAAGAGGTGACAACAGACCTTGAATGCAAATCTGTTGTAGTATCTGGACACCAGAAAAATTCCAAGCCTTAAACCAGTTTCATTGGAAAACTGCTCAGAACTTTTTAAGATTTTTTACATTTTTTTATAGATTTACTAGGTCTTAATGTGATTTATTATCCAGACCACTTACCTGGGCCTTAGTAAATACTGAACTGTGCGCTCCCGTGCTTGCTTTCACTATTCCAGCATCCCTTTTCCTGGTGGCTGCCAAGGGGACACGATGCTCTGACACCTCAGGGTGTCCAGCCAGATCCAAGGGACATTTGCCAGACGCGAGGTTTTAGTTGAGCCACTGACCTTTGTTACTGTGCACTGAAACGTAAGAACTGCAATAAGTTACAGTACTAGTGTTTCCTTTAGACTAAATCTAGAGACTAATGACAGTGGAAGCTTACCTGAGTTCTTTTAACATGGGGGGTGGGGATGGGGAAATGTCCCTAATCAGTGTTGCCTCTGGGTTGGGGGGTGTGGGGTTTTTTATTGATTGTATCACTCCATCTTCTCTTGACTATTGACCACTGGGCGGGCGCAGATCTCCAAAAGCACAGTACTTCAAGAAATTCATCAACACAATAGTCTCCTACAGCTCACTTTTCCAAAGGGATTTAAGAGTTAGGACTGGCTCTTGTCACAATTGTCAGCATTTATTTTTTTAGCATAGGATTTGTTCTGTTTCAGATAGTAAACTGAAGCTATTGAACATGTGCTACATCCCAGTGCAGAGCATGGCTGTCCTCGCCAGCTGAGATAACTGAGCAGCGCACACAAATTTAACTGTGCCAGCTTGCATCTTATCTTCCTTTTCCCTCCTCCAGCTACTTCAATTATCAAAATGATTCTAGTCTCATGTTTAGTCTGTGATGTGTCAGTATAAAATTATGGCCTTAATCATGTAAAAATATTTCTTTTCAGCAGACCTCAAGCTTATTGACCAAGTACAAAACAGTATGAAGCACTATGGAGCAGTTTCTTGAAGGTGGTTATAGAAAAGGTTCTGAATGCCTAATTTCTCATGTCTTAAGTGCTGAAATGTCTCTTCTTGTGAGATCTAGATATGCCTAGCAAGATGATGTAGTAAAGCACTATGATCCAAAGACACAGAAGTATTTTAAATACACAGTAGTAACAGGAGGAGCAACCTTTAGAGGGAAAAAAATTAAATTCTCTACTAAGATAATAATTGTATTCAGAATTTTAGATAAGTAACAAAATTTGGCTGTTTTTTCTATATATTCTTTGTTACTATTGTGAAAGAGATGGAAAATGTAAAACTAGCCATTTTCCTCTCTGTAAGGTAAAAATTGGAATTTGTGCAGTAATTATGAGTAGGACAAGTCCTTTTGTCTGACAGGCTTGCATGTGTGAGCAGGGAGTGCGTGCTTAGTGCTTCACTGTGTCTTACCACTTGTTAAGATGTATTGGCAGTACAGTCTGAAATGGACTTTTCATAAAGAGTTGATCCAGTGTGAGATTGCAACACCATGTTTGCATTATCCTCCAGCTGTCACTCTGATTTCTGCCTGGCAAATGTACTTCAGGACAACTCATAGCAAAGGTTTAATTCAGGCTGTGCTTAGAAAATAGGATTCTGTTTAATGAAAATAAGCTATGTAGTGAATGCCAAAGTAAGAGGGAGGGATTATAACTTAGAGAAGAGACACAAATATTGGTGGAGATGGAATTTACCACGAGTGGTCAACCTAAATACATTAACTGTTCCTAGTATCTGACCTGTGATACATCTGCATAAACTTAAAACACTGGTGTTGTCTAGTATGTGGTTTCCAAGTTCTGGCTTCAATATGTTCAGATCCCCTTGTCTTACTTTAAGTAGGTGAATGCTGTCTGTTAATGTTACTAACTAAAATGTACTATAGCTTTTCTTCAGGGAAAACTCAGAAACTGAGTTGCAAATTAGAGCAATGCAAAGTGATCCCCTCGGGCAGGTGTCTGCTCCGATCCCTGCCGGGCCTGGGGAGGGGGGCCTGGGCTCTCCCGCTCTGCTCAGAGCTGAGCATCACAAGGAATCTCTGCCACTGTGCTTGACTAACCCGTGTTTGCAACTTTGCTGTGCTTTTTACAGGAGAAACCAGTAGTGAAAGCTAATAAATTCAGCCACACCAAGTCAGAGTACATCTACAGCATAGGCGTGCAAACTTTTTTAGGTGAAGTTTCCAGTTCAATTACTGAAAATGACTACTATGGTTTTACAAAGTAAAACTGCAGTATCTTTAAAAAAGGGACTCTTTTGTAGGTGTTTTTGTCTTGTGTGGGTATCCGTCTCAAACTGAATGTGGAGTTTGTTTGTAAGTAAATTCAGAGTATAGCCAATGTGAGCAAAACCAACAGCTGTATTCTGCTGCCCTCTGTTTGGACCATATTGTTTAATCAGTGGTGTTACCTTAAACTTTTAAGGGTATCTGATGTAATTACATTATAATGGTTTACAATAAAGTCTGACTTATTACAGATTTGTACACTTGTTTTATACTTGTTCTGTTTCGAAGTGCCTGTGTTTCAGTGTCTGTGGTGTCCTCTCCTGGGAAGCAGATTCTGCTACTTGAGTTTAACTTCAGCTCTAATTGTGCACCCTGTTATGTTGATTTTAATTTCAGTATATTTATTTACCTTAATGGCAAGTCCCATTTGATTGGGAAGAGCCATTGTTCTTAAGTTGCAAATTTTGTTTACAAGTTTAAGAATCCTTGCAGGCTCCTCTCAGATCCATTTCCTGAGGAAGGTTTTTTTTTAGGAACTGAACAGGATGGACCCAACTCTGCCTCTGTAACTCCTCTGTGACATTTCCCTGTTATTTTCATACGTTCCACGTGCCATATCCAAGCAGCCCCACATCCACTGCACCCATTCAGGGAATTCAGAGTATAATCTTCACTCTACCTAAAGTGGCAGCCCCCTGAGAGGTTGTTAGCACTTTCCTGGAGAATTCAAATCTTCCCTGACATTTGGAGACCACAGTGGCAGCCACGTGTCCATTCACTTAATTCTCTATGGTCATTGCCATATTTTAGTTGGAACCATTCCTCCAGCAAAGGAGTTTTCCACAATTCCTAGTACAGTGGAAGTTTACAACTTGTATTTTTAATAGCCACTGTTGGATAAATGAGCCATTTTTTTCCATTGTCATTTATGTACCATTTAACAGATCTCAAGGACCTCAACCAGGTGAACAGGATGTCTGCTCTAAAATTTAAGTAACTGTTGATTTAGGCTGGGTTCTTTGTGAGGAAAAATAGCCCATAATCTATGCAAGAATATGTTTGTGCTGGTTTAGGAAATGGAATTGAAGAGAACAGAACTCTCCAGGTTTTGGGGATGTTCTAGAAACCCCAGGATGTGCTGCCTGCCTCTCTAAGCAATTCACCTGCCCCAAATGGCAAGCAAGGTATGAGTGGTTTGATTTTGTTTGTATAGATTAAATTGCTATGAAAGCACAACTCTGTTGATTTTGAGTGAGGAATATGCAGTACCAATTAAGTGAAACAATTTTGAAAGTTGAAGGGAAAATAATAGTTCAGTGTCCTGAATTCTAAATATTTGCTTTAAACACGCAGAATGTTATTTTGCTGTCATAATAGAATAGTGACGCTTGTGGGGCTGTAGAGAAACATCTTAGTAGAGAACTGTTGCTTTGTACAATAGGAAAAAAATCTGTTTTTTCTAAGGTCAATGTTTTATTCTTCTGTTTTGTTGGCCTACTAAGGGCACTGCTGCTCTGCAGAAATGCTTCTTCTAAGCATTACTAAGACATGGGTTTAAAATAGAAAATAAGGCTAGGGAATAGCTAAGGGCATAACATCCAAGCTGCGTTTTAGCCTACAAATAATTCCCCCAATAAAGGAGAAGATCTCAGGCCTGGAAAGAGTTCGGCTTAAAGGCAGTTTGGGCATTGGGAGGCCTGGGGAGTAGTTCATAGCCAACAGATCCCACAGTCCTACTCGTACAGCGCTGGAGCTGTGGTTTGATGTCATGTTTTCATAGTGAAAAACAAATTTTTGTTACTCTTGTGCTTCTCTGTACCCTAAAAGCACTGGCAGAGCCTGAGGAAAGGCTAGGGCAGATTTCTACCACTACAGCAGTTGATCTCTCTAGTCGAAGGTGTTTGGAGGTCTGCCATGCCTGCCCTTCTCACATTAACCCACCTGGCTGGAGTCTTGGTTCTTTGTAGGTGTTGAGTGCAGTCACGGAAGCTGATTTTTTTTTTTTATTTATGTAAAGATTTCATATAAAAAACCAAAAGGGAAGCATTCTCCTACTCAAACCTCTCCCAGTATTGAAAAATAGAACTCATGCTCAGAGATGGCAGGGCTTTACTTAATTAAAAAATTGTTTAGAGAACAAATATTAAAAGTTCTGAGAAAGGGTTTCCTGCTGTCAGCAAGTACAGTGGGGAACACCGAGTTTATCTGTGTCTGAGTAAGCTATTCCTGTACAGATGTGGGTGAAATGGTTAAACTTGCTCATAGTGCTGGAAGTAGAAGGTGATTTTACTCTCTCAGTTGTGTAAGAGCCTGCACTGGAGCATGATCAGAGATAGAGCTGTAAGGGTAAAACCATACCCTACTTTATTAGCTTTCCAAAAGACATGAAACACTCTCCTGTTAAAGATCCCTGTGCTCAACTGATTCAGGGCACAGTTATGCTTTGGACTTCAGGTTTGTATCATCTTTAGAGAACACATATTTTTGTTATGCTGGGAAAGCAATGCCCACTCTTTTTTTTCCCCTCCCTCCCCCAAGAGAGTTCAGAGTCAATTTTGTGTCCATAACAACATTTTGCCTTTTAAAGCTATAAATAGCTCCCCGGCGGACTCCCCGGGCAGCGTTTTTGGCGGGACCCGGGTTCCCCGCTGCCGCAGCTGCCCCCGTCAGCCCGGCGCGGTGAATGCTGCACGCCCGAGTCATCGCCAGGAATAAACCTCGGACAACAACAGCCTGCCCCGACCCGAACCATCCCGCGCTGCTGCGGGAACATGAGCCAGCCCCTGACTTCACTTGGATGCTCTATATAAGTCCAGGAAAACAACAGGCGCTCGCAGAGCTCACGGGCTGGATTTAATCAAAGTCGGGAACGACCTGGGAGGGATTTCAGCGAGGGAGCACCGCAGTTATGTCACAGGTACGGGGACATCTGTGCGCTGCCAGCCCTCGGAGCAGCGCCTGGCAAACCTGCTGCTGGTTTGGATGCTGTGCTTGGAAAAGCTTATTAGCGAGTTCCTCCCGTTAGCCAGTGAATTCAGCTTTACTGCTCTGTGACTTGTGTGATTAACATATTTTAACAAGTGCGTACTTAGGAAGGAAAGCAGCTGCTCTCTACATGGTTAATTAATTTAGCTTTAAAATGTTCTGGTTTACCTTAAATATTTTTATTCGTGTAGAAAGGGAAAAATCCTTTCCCCTGCCCTGCGTTGGGATGTTTCACAGGTGGAGGAATCTCTGCCTTTCTAACACACTTTCTCAGACAGTGATTCTGAAATTCTGTTTTGCAAAGAGGTGGCTGTGCTGAAATGTCACTGTGTAAAGCTTAGTGCATTAACATGCAGGAGAAAAGAGTGTGATTGAAAATTCTAAGGGTTAGGCTAAGATATTTGAGACTGAAATTTTGTATAAAATGAATACCTTTATATTGATTTTATAACTAATGGTTTGTCTTTAATGCATGCCCCAATAATCAGTGTTTCAAAGTGCTCTTGAAACGAGCTCAAAAATGGTGAGGTTTCAGGTAAATGTTACATTTGCATCACAAGCTGTGTGTGCCTGGCAGAGCTCTCCTCAGCATTAGTTTTACAGGAGTAGTGTGATGGAGAGTAGGAACACAGAGAGAGTAGGAGAGCACAGTTCTTCAGCCATAGAGAGTAACTCAGTTCAGCTGATTTTCTTTTCTCCAAAGAAAATAGTACTTAAAACCCAGTTGTATGTCTTGTAAAGTAGCACTTTCTGTCTTGTGACAGGAGGAGATAAGCACAGGCTGCACTCCCGTGCCAGGAATGGCTCCTGGCAGCCCCTGCTCAGAAATTCTGGCAGCAGTTAGCAGTGGTGGGGCTGTGACAGTGGCAGCTGCTGGCCCTGGCTCACCGTAACCTCTCTGTGCACCAGCTTTGCTCTTCAGCTGGGGCCGACTAATCCACAGCAACTGTCCTGCTGGAAAATCCTCTGCCATCAAAGCATGAGATGGTTTATTTTAAAATAACTGGGTGACATTCAAGAGCTCTGCTCAGCCTGGCTGTATCTTTGTGCATGCCAAGAGCCACCTTTCCTCACCCTGTCCCCAGGAATTCCCTTGGCCCAGTGGGCAGAAGCCTCACAGTTAGTGTCTGTTACCAATAATGGGTGAAGGATCCTTGCAGATTTCACATTGCTCTTAAAGCAAGGGGCTTTTCCCCTTCCTGGGTTGGCTGCCTGTGGAGCGTGCCATGGGCATGAGGGACTGTTGCCATCATGTGCCAGTTGTCATTCCGGAAGGACAGGTGACTCCTGGCTGTGGGGATGTTTGGTTCACCAGCTGAACAGCCATGCATGAGGTGTTGTGAATTTTGAAGGGTTTGCTGACACCCTTTCCCCTCGCTTGCTTTGGCTACTCATGAGTGTTTTCCCCAGAGATCTCGTAAATGTTTTGTTTCCCACAACACATGCGAGTGGCATTGACAGTGAGCTATTCTGAGCGTTCCCAGGAATTTGCAGCAGGCAGAATTCGTGCTGAAGGCTCCAGTGGGGCCAGCCCACCCATCCAGGAGCCAGCCATGCTGGCACTGTGTCTGCAGGCTCCCTGGGACGCGCTGCTCCAGCCTTGAGGGATTTGTTTCCCTCCACAACTGCTTTTAGCCTCACAGGCAGTGCCTGAGTGGGCTCCACCAGTGCCAGAACTCAAATATCAGAAGCCCTGTGTATGTAGTGATGGTCAGAGAAGTTTGTTGTTGATCTTTCAGTGTGCAAATCTATTAGAGTTGGAGTGTGGGGGTCTTCTGTTCCTCTTGATCATATCCCTGTGCCCCTGAATCTTGCCATGAGGGCTGCCTGGTGGGACATTGAAAATCTGTCCATGAAATAATAAACTGATGGAGGAATGCTTATGGTGTTGGCTGCTGCAGAGTGGGGTTGTGTCTGACTGGGCAGTAATTTAAAGATGGGGTAGGCTGATGAAGCAATGTTATCCCTATTTCCTTGTAGTGGAATCAACTGTGAACAGATTAGTACTTGGCTTTAGCAGAGCACCACCTGATGATGCATCTGTTTCTGTATTAGGTTTCCTTCTCCTTCTTTGGGTTCCAAATCCAGGGCTTTAGATGTGTTCAGTAGAGAGCCCTGTTGAGCGCTCAGATCCTTTTGTTCCTTAAATTTAAGATGATCAACCATGGGTCAAGTGTTTATTTGAACTTAAGCCAAGTCCAGATTTGGAATCTCTCTGACCAGTTTTCCAAAGAATTAGTAAGTAGACACAAGCCCAATTTAGTAATAAAGTGATTTTTCCTTTCCAAATATTGGGCAGGTTCTTGAATTACCAATCAGTACTTGCAGAATAAGCTGGTAGGGGTGGACAGAGAAAATCTACGATTTTTTTTTTAATTAAGTTGCGCTTTCATTGCTCTTTCAAAGGCTGTACAATAAAAAAGACAATTTCAGAGTGGTAAGAATGGTAGCTGATTTTGGGAAGGGCAGTGGAATTGTGATTATGGGAAGATCTGAAGTAGTTGTGTATGTAATTTCAGAACTGAAATAGGTGAAATGTTGTGTTAGCAACTCTGTATGTTGTAGCCTTTGGGTGGAGGCAGCTTTGTTCCCTGTGCTTTGAAAACAAAATACTGATGTGTGGGTCTGTTTCTTAGCCAGCCCCTGTGAAAAAGAAGCGTCCTCCAGTGAAGGAAGAAGACCTCAAAGGAGCCAGAGGAAACCTTGCCAAAAACCAGGAAATTAAATCTAAGACCTACCAAGTGATGAGGCAGTGTGGTAAGTGTCCTCGACTGGAAGCAATTAAGCAGAGTAAAACATTGACTTAATTGCCCTTTTCAAGTAAAAGGGTTCCTCATCTGGTGGACAAGTGAAGTATTTATCAAATGTATATATGTATTTCAGCAGCACTAATTTGACTCCCCTAAAATCGGGTGGTATTTCACTGATTGTCTCTCCTGGTTTTCTTTTCTAAGAACAAATGGGCTCTGCAGCACCTTCCATATTCAGCGGGGCTCGGACAGGGGGTGAAACAGTCTTTGAGAAACCAAAGGATGAGCCAGCCAAGAGCGTCTTTGGCTGACGGTGACCTGGACATGACTCACCAAAATGATTGTTGTAACATTTTTCAAATCTTCTGTTCCTTGCACTAAAGTCGCTGTAGACTCAAGTAGCTAATTTCTACTGTAAGTCCTTAAGTAGTGAATATACTCATGTCAAAGAGTAAAATTCCATGTTCATTTTTATTACATGCTTTCTTTCTATATATTGGATAATGTTTGCTATAATTGTTTAATAAAAAAGGTTGTTGGACTCAGCTTGGCACACTGTGGTGACTCATTTCACTTGGGGCTCAGATTAATTCCGTGGGCACTTTGGCACTACAGGCAATGATTTTGTCTGTCAAATGCAAGGAAAAAATACCCTGATGACACAGTGTCAGTGTAATTTCTTCACACCAGGGGATCTGAGGAGGAGCTGATCAAAGGGGCAGCACAGAAACCTGGAGACTTCGCCCAGATCTGTGTTGCTTACAGCGACACCTTGGCGAGAGCCCTCACGGTGGCGGCATGGCGCAGGGTGGTGGCTGTCCCCTCACGGCTTCCCCTCACGGCGCTCCCCTCGCAGTTCCCGCTCACGGCTCTCCCTTCACAGCTTCCACCTCACGGCTCTCCCCCCACAGTTCCCCTCACGGTTTGCCGCTCACGGCTCTCCCCTCACGGTTTCCCCTCACAGTTCCCGCTCACGGCGCTCCCCTCACAGTTCCCCTCACGGCTCTTTCCTCACAGTTGCCCTCACGGTTTGCCGCTCATGACTCTCCCCTCACAGTTTCCCTCACAGTTCTCCCCCATATCTCTCCCCTCACACCCTTCTGGGCAGCAATGCCATGATTTCCCTTTATGTAGCTCAGCTGTGAGGACAGAGGCCAGGCTCTCAGAGTGCCCCAGCACCGAGTGAGGGATTTCAGCTCGTTCCCCAGTGGCTTTTTCCTCCTGTCCCACTGGATCTAAGGAGAAGTGGGGTGTCAGACCCAGCCGCCATGTCCTGCCTTACCGTGGACATGAGAACCCAATGAGTGTCTCTGTACAACACCAGCGCACTCTGAGGGGGAGCTGGCTTTTTTTCAATGCTGTTTGCTTCTTAATTTACTGCATTAAACACCAGACCTGTTTTCTCCCAAACCCCAGAGTGTTTCCTCTCAGCTGGATATCTGTGCTAAAACACAGAGGAACCTCTGTGGGCGCCTGCCGTGCTTCCCACACACCCTGGGTCTCTGCAGTCTGGGCATGGTAAGTCAGATGCCACCTTAGTTAAATAAACTACTTTTATTTTACACAGACTAGGCATGATTAAGAAGTAAAAGTGATGCCAAAGTTCTCTGTGCACCATGAAATGCATCATATTTGGCATTTGTGTCCTAAACACCTGACAGATAAAATTTGACAATGCCCACACAAATCCCAGAGAGGCTGTGGAGAGGAGCTCACTTAAGGCAGCAGCAAATCCTTTGGCTTTAAGGGGAAAGCTTCTTTAAAGATATTGCTGTTGCATTGCCTTGGCCTGCTTTTTTCACTTTAAAAGATTATTATTTGCAGCCCAGGCCCCACCTCCTCACTTTAGTGGGCACAATTTCTCCATGGAGCAAAGGCTCCTCACAGGTATGTACATGTGGCAGAGCCTTTTCCCAAGAAAGATCCTACTAGAGCATGAAAAAAGTCACAGTGGAAAAAATTCCTGCCCTGATAATACTGGAGCTGCCTTTGCATTGGGTTCAACAAACCCTCCTTAATTAACCTGTGTTGAGAAGGTGGAAGGAGATTGTTCAACAGTTATAGAAATGGTGGCAAGGGGCAAGTAGGGCAAAATGTTGTCACTTTCCTTATTGCAGTACAAGGGCCTGACCTGCAGGTTTGCAGGTGGGGTAGCAGGACAGGGGGGTGCTGTATTTCAGACCCTGCTTTGGAGATGTTGGTGCTGATTTAATAAAGCACAGAAACCTCTGTGTCCCACATGGATTCTACAGGGAAGCCAAGTAAGGTGTCTGCCAGAGAAGGGGGATTTGGCAAACAGCTCTATTTCCAGGATGTTGTCATGTTCATTTACTTGTGCTGCTTCCAAGTGTGACAATAAGGACTGGGCATTGTTTTTGGTCTTCCTGTCTTTTAATGTGGACCTCATCTAAAAATGTGAGGGGCAGAGCTGATGCTGCAGCCTAAATCTGTGCAACAAAAGCAGCTCTTTAACATCTGTGTGATCTTACACATGAGCATTTGAAAACTGATGACAGATCCACTTAATTAAAGCTTTGGCTCTTGCAGCTCTTAGGCCACTAAGTGTCTAATCCTGTGTATTTTAAGGGATTAAAGCATTGCATGAGTTGTACAAGTTATTAGAATGTATTGCAGTTTAATTTTTTGTCCTTTAAAAGATATATATTTACATGTCCTGCCATAAAGGATGTGGTATTTGCAAGTAGTATAAGCAGTCTGCCTGAAAGGAGTAAGTTTATTTTTTTAAAAATTACTTAAAGCACAAAGCTTGTAAGACCAGACTGTGCTTAGCACATTCTTTGTAGTGAACTTGTAGATGTCTGGTAAGTAATAAATTATTGAGCTGTGCTTTAGTGTCTCCTTGCAACTCTGAGACCACTAGAAGCTTGCTCTCCACATGGAAACTTTGGAAAACAGGCATGAAGAAAAGACAGGCGCTTATATTTCCACAGGATCTTTGTGTTAATTTATGACAATGAGTGGCATTACCTACCAAGGATCATGGCCAGTTGGGCAGGGAGGCACAAAGGTTGAGAAAGCCATCAGCTGTAATATCTCATGTGAATGCTGCCTGCCCTGGCAATCTCCAAATCTCTGAAGTGCTTGTGATAATGTTAAGGATGCGCTCTTTCCAATTATTACTGTGGAATATGGTAGAGATTCCTGCAGCTTCTTGCACAGACCAAGTCATCTGCCCAAGGGATTTCATGTGACACAGTGAAATCTAATTTTTTTAAAAATATAGAATTTTCCTAATTGTATGTGTTATGAAACATTAAAATTCTAATGTTTAAGAGCAAAGATCTGTTGGAAAAATAAGCATTAACCAAGTCCAAGTTTTACCTATGTTTAATGGGTAAATATTACATTTCTGTGTCTCTTCAAAGCCTACATGATATCCCCAAGTACATGTTATTCATTAACTGATTAAGATAAATAGAGATTTCATTTGAAATTTTGGTTTTTTCCAAAATGGACCAGAGAACATTGCTTGCATTGATGGTCTTTTCCTCACTCATAGTGTTAGCAGAAACTAATGATCAGAAGGTATTTGCTCTATTTTTATTATCAATATCTCATTTGCTGATGCGGTCGTATCGTGGTAACTGGCCAGGCAGTGCAGGTAACTCCTCTGGTAACCACCTCCCAGGGACACTTGGGTGGGTTGTGTTGAGATTTTAGAGCTTTGGGTCCTTTTAAGGTCATTTTGATTGTTTGTCCGGGTTGTTGTAGTACAAATGTAGCAGGAGGTGCTTGTGGATGTGTTTGATGATTCTCTTCCTTTGGAATGTAAGATATCAAATTTGAGAGGTCAGTAACTCTGCTTTGGCTCCTGGATGAGGTTTGGATCTTGACACAGGACCTAACAAGCACTAAGCAGTGCCAGGAGGTTTCTGAGAAGTGTTTAATAATAAATATGGAATGGAAAAGAGAGAAGTAGAAAGTTATTTGCACTGGCTGGAGGAGCAAACTCTCTTTTGTACCACCAGAGTGGTGACTGGTGGCATTGTAAAAACATCAATATTAGAGAGGAAGAGGAAGCTTTGCGTCAGAAGATTTCTCTTTCCATTGTGCCTATTTAGAAGAGAGTGAAGTGGAACTGAAATGCAGGCAGGTGTTGGGGGGCAGGGCCAGGCCTGGTGGCTGCTTCAGGGAGCTGAGAGCTCTGCAGGAAGCCATGGATGGGGTGTATGGGGCCCACAGTGCCTCTGCCTGTGGGTACCTGCCTGGAGCTGGTTCTCTCTGCTTCCTTGCCCTCTCCACACAGCAAAGCTCCTCCCCATGCTGCATCCCACTGACCCCTGGGTTGTGCTGCCCACAGCCTAAAGTGCAGGAGATGCAGGTGCTGCTCCCTGCAACATCCCTTGGACACGTGGCAGCAGAGTAGATTCTGCACTGGGTAAATTTTGCACAGGACAAACCACAGCTTGGGGCTTGGTGTTCCTTATGGAAAACCTCACCCTGAATGTGCCATGGGCAGGTTTGAGTATGGCAGGGCAGCCAAGTTTTGCATTTCAGCCAGTGTCCTAATGGAGGAGAAGCCACTGGATGCTATTAATTGGCAAGCAAAGTACAGGAGATTAATTATCAAAATAGCTAAAGATAATTAGCCATTCAAAAGACTTGGAGGCTGGAAAAGTAAAAATAGAAGTGCAAAGATATTCTTTGTTGTTGAGCTTTTTTGTTTTAATCAGTTATTGGACTGTTGTGAGGCTGGTGATGCCCAGATCAGCCTTTCTTAGTGCCACTGCTGGAACATGGGTAAGGCCTTTAGAAAGACATCCCAAATGCAAAAGGAGGTGTCCATGTAGGCAGGTGCTCCAGGCAGTTCTCAGTCCAGCCACCCTCTGGGGTGCTCCAGGCAGCTCTAGAATGGTGCCCTCCTCCTTTGGCCATCAAGGGAAGAACCAGACCAGGAGAAACCTGAGTGCTCAAAGGGCATCTCTGCTTGTGTAACCAGTGAGAGGTTGGGACAGCCATGTGAGGTTTTGAGCCTGCTAAACATCCTGTGGGACACAAGATACCAAGCTGGAAAACAGGAAGCAAAGTCAACAGCTGGGAGAGCAAATAAACAGTTGCACAAAAAACAGGGACCTTCCCTGGGTCAGGCTTAAAGAGGCTTCTGATCTTCCTGAGGAAAGTCTTGGGCAATGCATGGGGTGATGCAGCAGCAGCTTCACTGTACCCCAAGCAGAGAAAAAGGTTCAACAGAATCCCCTGTGGAACAGCAAAATGCAGATGTAGCTGCAGGCTTTGCATGGGACAGTGGCTGTGGCTGCAGAGAAGGGAATAAGCAGACTGGTTCAGAACAATCCCCTCCCCAGTTCCAGCTAGGCTTTCTAACAGGTCATTTCTTCATCAGACTTTTCCAACAGCATCATCCAGGTAAGGATGGTCTGGGAGCAAAACCTGCTTGTTTGTCTCAGTCTGTTTATTTTTTTCCAGCCTGCTGTTGAAATATACAGCCTCCACGTGGACTGCAAGGTCACATCACGATTTGCTCACACTGTCATCACCAGCAGAATCGTCAACCGAGCCAATGAGTCCCGAGAGGCCACCTTTGAAGTGGAGTTACCCAAGACAGCCTTCATCACCAACTTCTCCATGTAGGACAGTCCTCACCTGCAGTGTAAAGGAGGCAGCTCTGAGGGGGGGGTTCATTTTCTGCTCAAAGAAGGAGCACAAAGAGGGTCCTCTGTGAAAGTGCTCTGTGGGGCTAAGTAGTAAGCAGCCAAATAGAAAAGAGGTGCCTAGGGCCAGGCTGCCTGCTGCATAGGGTGGGTGATAGATGTGCTCAGTGGTGGTGTTTCTCCTGCTCCAGCCTCCTCAAGACTCTGCAAGGACAAGGACTGTTTTCTGGTGGTGGCTCCTGGCATCCTCCTGAGTGGGGAGGGATTTGGGAGCCAGCGTCCCTTGCTCATGCCCAGAGAGCCACATAAAACTTCTGCTGAGTTTCTTTCCCCAGTGCATTCCTTCTAATATGAATTAATTTTCATGGAAACCAAACAGGTCCATTGATGGTGAAGTATACCCAGGAACAATAAAGGAGAAAGCTGCTGCTCAAAACGAGTATGACTCGGCAGTCTCACAAGGACAGAGCGCTGGCCTCGTCAAGTACGTTGTTATTCTGAGTAAGGCAGCCCCAACACCCCTCCTTGGCTTCCTGTTTGGCTGGGGGCAGATTCAATCCTGGACATAGCCTCATCCTAGTGGGGACAAATCAGTGAAATTCAGTCTTGGGTTCTTGGTAAGAGGGACAGTGTATCTTTGTGTGTGTGTATACGCATATATACGTATTTTTAACATATATATAAATTCACATAAATGTGATGTATAGGTGGTCCTGCAATGGGCTCCATTGAAGCATCCCTGTTTAGCAGTGCCTTGGGACTTGCTGTCACAGAATCACTGAATCACAGATCACAGAATGTTCTTGAAAGGGATCTACAAGGATCACAAAGTCCAGCTCTTAAGTGAATGGTCCACAAAGGGATTGAACCGACAGCCACAGTGTTACTAGCTCCCTGCTCTGACCAATTGAGCTAATCTCAGGGTCAAAGCTCCTTAAAGATCATCTAGTTCCAAGCCCCCTGCCATGGGCAGGGACACCTTTCAGGTTGCTCAGAGCTCCATCCAGCCTTGGTCACTGTCATTCAAGAGCACCTTGCCATGCTGGAATGATGCTCAGTGCTGAGTCTGCCTCCTTGCAGGAACAGAGGACCATGGCACTTGAACAGATATCACAGTTTCAGGGTTTATTTAATATGTGCTTCACAGGTATTCACTCTGAGTTATGCAGGGGTTTCTGCTCCATTTCTCAGCTTGCACTCATGACATGTTAATGTAATGTTCAATATGTGGTGTGCATAATAGCACCTGCAATGTAAAAAATCCTCTCTATGATGAAAAATATTTACTGCTATTCTTTATTTTTTTTTATTTATCCCATGTGGCCCCTTGGAGGGGCCACAATAAAAGTGTGCAAATTATTTCAAACTGCAGCCACCACAAGGAGGTAAATCACGGTTTTTCCATCCAGAATTACAGACAGAAAGCTGGAGCAGTTCCACGTGTCTGTCAGCATCGCAGCTGCCAGCAAAGTCACTTTTGAGCTGACCTACGAGGAGCTGCTGAAGCGGCAGCTGGGGAAGTACGAGCTGCTCATCAAGGTCCGGCCCAAGCAGCTCGTTAAGCACTTCCAGGTGAGCTGTCCTGGGGAGGGCTGGGCAGGGAGCAGTGCCGTGGGTTTTAGCACAGCCATGTTCCCTCTGAGACGCTGATGTTCACTTCCCTGCTGCCAGATCGACGTGCACATCTTCGAGCCCCAGGGCATTCACTTCTTGGAGACAGACAGCACATTCATGACAAACGAGTTAACTGAGGCGCTCACCAAAGAGCAGAACGAAACTAAGGTAAAGCAGCAGCTGCCAGAGGTTACTGCCAGGGGCTGCTCTAAGTTATATTGCTTTAGAGATTTCTTTCTGATTGCTTTGCAGGCTCATATTTTATTTAAGCCAACTCTAGAGCAACAGAAGAAAAATTCTGAACTCGATGAAACGCTCCTCAATGGTGATTTTGTTGTGCGTTATGATGTTAAGAGAGAAGCCACTGCAGGTGATATACAGGTAAAAAATATATAAATGAAAATGCTTTTAGATCACAGATAGGTATGAATGTGAAGTGAAATCAGCAAAACAGCAACATTTGCTTTGAAACACCAAGAATGACAGGAAAATCTCTTCCCATTAATCCACAGTCAGCAAGAACTGAGGGTGATACTCAGTAATCCCCAGAGAGATCCAGGTATATTGAAAAAAAGGATCACTCAGGAAAAAAAATCAGTCTTTCAAATTTTATTCAAATGCCCAATCTATATTGGTATTTCATAGATGGTTTTTTGCAGTCTTTTTTAATTATTATTTTGTCTCCTCTAAAAGTGTATTTGTGGCTTCCTGTAAATGAAGTTTAGAGTAATGTGATTTATATCACTTCAAATGATGCTTGGTCTCTGTGTTTTTGTGGTAACTGAGGTAATAACTAAATACAGCAGGAACTTCACAAATATTTATGAACAGATGCCTATTCTAGGGAATAAAATAGAGTATTTTCAATATCATTTCACTAATAAAGTATACATGGGTGGGCTAAAAAGTGGCAGCCACAGTCATTAAGAGATGGACTCATAGGTAATGATAAAGAGGTAATGTGATACACAGTGATAATATGCATATATCATACTTATGGCACTGAGATGTCTAATATATATGTATGTATGCATGCTGCTCTCTGGTAATTTTCTCTCTACAGACAATCTTGCTTCCAGCTAGGAAATACATTTTACTTTCTTTAATTTAAATTCTTTTATTTGGGCTTATCGAGAGAGCAGAATGCTGAGAATGCTCCCCACTTCTTGCTGTGCCAGAATGTTAAGATTTATTCTTTATTTATTCAGATGTACTTTTATAGGTGATTTCACATTCTGTATTTCAGATTGTCAATGGGTATTTTGTCCATTACTTTGCACCCCAAGAAATGCCAGTGTTTCCCAAAAATGTCATCTTTGTTATAGACCGAAGTGGCTCCATGACAGGCAGAAAAATTGAACAGGTAACTTCCCTCAAAGCATGACCTCTGTTAGCAGCAGGCACGCACTCCCCAGCCTTCTGAGGAAGCAACTGGGAATTTTTCATTGGAAGCACACACTGCTTTTGTGCACAGCAAAAGGTTCAGACTTACAGAAGTGCTTGAAAATGCATATGCATATATTGAAGTTACTAAGGAGTAACTCTTGTCTGACACAACTATTTTCATGGATATTAAACATTGAGGCAGAGAGAACCTTCTGTATTTTTGCAGAACTTCTTGTGCTTATATTTTTCTTTAATGAAGCTTAGAGAGTTAATTTATCTGTTTTTTATGTTTATTGATGACTGTGGATGCAGCTCTGTTTGAGAGCAGACAAACCCCCTACAGCCCTCACAGGTTGGATTTTGTGTCTGTAAGTGAAGTGAATTGTCTATTTCTGATGGTCCCAACCTAAAACATACCATTAGAGTTTAATAAAGGCATAGGGCTGCATCTGGAACAGACCTGTAGAGAACTCCCTTATTACACTGTAATTTCAATCCCAGTTCTGGCAAAGAAGTGGAAATTATCAAAATCATTGTTTTCTCCTTGGAACAGACAAGGGATGCCCTGTTGAAGATTTTGCAGGACCTCCGCCAAGAGGATCATTTCAGCTTTATCACCTTCAACCACAAAGTGGTGGAGTGGAAGAGCTCTTTGCTGCCAGCCACTGAGGAGAACGTGGCCAGTGCTGCAGCACTGGTGCAGACTCTCACTGCCAGGGGAGGTACACGTGCTTGTAGCCACAAATATGCACCCAGTGGAATTAATTGCTTAGAAAATAATTATTTTTATTAGTTATATAGTGCCCCAGAGCTACCACTAGTGCTTACAAAGCAGGTCAGTTTTTAAAACTTATAAGTGAGGAGTGGGAAAGAAAGCCTGTGAGTGGTCAGACTGGTGACTACATTATGAGATAGATATAGTTATATAGTACATAAGAGATGCTTACAGCACATCTATGAACCAAACCCACAAAGTTTTGTTTCCATTTTTTATCACAGAGACAATTAGGAGATTCCTTGGTAGCACACTTTTTCTACAGAAAAATGGCAACTTACTCAACATTTGATAGCAATTTCCTGACCTTTTTTTCTATTTAGATCAAGTGTCCCCTTGTAAAAAAAAAAAAAAAAAAAAAAAAAAAGAAAAGAAAAGAAACACATCCAAAGTCATACTCCCTTGTAAGCCATGCCATATAAACAAAATAGGCCAAACAGACATGGCATTTCAGTTGCTGCACCAGTCAGTGTGCTTGGTGTTATTATTTAGTTTTAAGCACAGCTCAAGGGCTCTGTCTCCCTTTAATGTTACACTGTCAGTATGAGCAGAAGTCTCCTTACCCTGGGCACTAACACCAATAAACCCACCCATGCTCAGCTCTTTTCTCTGATTTCTTATAGAAGGCAGGGAAACATTTCTTAAATATAGGTTAACAGATGACAGTATATTTACTTAAGCATTTTTTAATGGCTCTAGACATGTTTGTATTTGCCATGACATATGTGTGGAAAATCCTCCCAAGAGAATATTCCAGCACTGCTGCAGCAATATAACACCCAGTAATTAAGTCCAGTAGGCTAAGTCCCTAAATCCTCCTCTCTCAGAAGGATTACTTCCTGCAGAAAACTTTAAACAAGTCTGCAGGGCCTGGGCAGATGCAGGGCAGCAATCTCTGCAGATTCTGCTGTTGAGGTGAGCAATGCCTGCTGTCATTGCAGGCACAGACATCAATGGTGCCCTGCTGGCTGCCGTGGGTGTGCTGGACAGAGCCGAGGGGCTGCCAGAGCACAGCGTCTCCATGATTATCTTGCTGACAGATGGCCAGCCCACTTCTGGTGAGTGAATGCATCCCAATATTGATAGACCTAGCCCATGTTTTAGAGGAGCTTTGGAATGCATAGGCTGAGCTACTGCTGGATCTGGAGAGGGGGGTTATGAGAGGGCTCTGCTGAGGGCTGTGATGGCACAGCCTGCCTGCCCATGACTGCACATCCTTCAGCTGGGAATTGTTTTGCTGCATACTGTTGCCTTCCCAGTTTATAAACACAAGGATATTGGAGATATTCCAAACACAGCTGAAATAGAAAAGTGAAATACCTAGAGACAAAATACAGACATTTTGCAGATACTGTGTACAGTTCTATTTGAGAGATATTGCTTGTGCTTCTTCACCCTCCATGCCCCAAACTTAAGATATTTTCAAGGTGCTTCTTGTTCTGTATTCTTTGCCATGTCTTAATTAGTGATCAGCTGTGACAGCACAAACCAAAGGATTGAGATTGAGCTATCAGGTGAAATAAGCAACTCCCAGAGCAATGGCACAAACTCCCTTGTCTTGAATAGGGGTTTGTCTTAGTTTAGTGTAGCACCAGCATCACTCCAAGGTCAGCAATAGTACTTCATCTGTAAGCCTGTAATAAGGTCATTCTGCCTTTTAGATTGTGTGAGCCATTCTGCTTTGGGGTTTCTTGATTTTGTTTGGGTTTTTTAATAAAATTCAGCTCACAGTGCTGCCTCCCCAGCATAGTCACAGTGAGTCTCCAGTGCTCCCCACATCCAGCAGTCAGAAATCAGGCCAGGGTGGAGTGTCAGGCATTATTGCCTACACTGTCTTCCATAGCAAAGCAGCTAAAAAAGAAAACTCTGAGCTGCTCCCATGGTATTGCTGCAGACAGTGACAGCTTCAGCCTGGAAATGCTGATGGAAAAGCTCTCACTACATGGCCATCAGCAGCTTCTCAAATGGAGTAAGGTGATGGTGTGAAAATCTTTTTCTCTGTCACACAAAGGGGCTGGGAGAGAAGCATGGCTGACTTCATTGGCAGTTGGTTGGAACTGCACCATTAACTAATCCATTCTTCTCTCAATTGACACACATAATTTTTATGGATGGCACTTGTCTTTTGAATGCTTGATGAAGTGTATCCATCCCTCATGTTGTTAACTTGTAGTGTGTGTCCCTTCCCTACTAAAAACCTCCTCTGGCCCTGTAATCCTATAAAATATTTTGCACTTAGCCATGACAACATCAGAAGAACCTAATAAAAGTCACTAAGGGGGGAGAATCACGTTCTGGCATTCCACATGCAGAGTTGTGGTTTCATTTCCAATTTGATTACTAGCATTTTATCCCCTATTTTTTTAGTATTTTATTCTGAATTATTTTAAAAAACTTCAGGCAGAATTTTCCATTAACCTGCTGCAGTCTTTTTGCGCTTGAAAAGCCCCAAACCCACAATGGTGTTTATGTTTCATTTACAGGTGAGAGAAATGTGGAAGTAATTCAAGAAAACGTTCAGAAAGCAATCAATGGGAATTATGCTCTTTTCTGCCTTGGCTTTGGGTTTGATGTCAGTTATAAATTCCTGGAGAAAATGGCCCTGAGCAATGGGGGAATAGCACGGCGTATCTACGAAAATGCTGATGCAGCCCTGCAGCTCCAGGTCAGGAGTAAGGAATGTGCCAGGAAAGCCTCAGCTTATATCTAGTTCTAGCAGCAAAATCACAGATTTTCTGAGATTAAATGTTGGGGTTAAATTTACCTGTTACTACAGCTGAGGGAGGAAGGCAATTTTGGGGTATCTGAGGATTTGTACTCTCCATGTTATCCATGACTCAAAGTTTTCAAATCAGCCACATTCAGACAAACTGGGAAACTCACACATTTCTCTACTACAAAAAGAGAAATTGTCTAGGGGAAATGGACAATTTCTGAGTTTGCAGTAGTCTTGCACTGCTAAAGAAAAAGCTTTTTAAGGGGGCTTTAGACATTCAACATATTGCTTTGCACAATTTTGCTGTCATTTGTGTGTGTTCTCTGTCCTTC
Source organism: Melospiza melodia melodia (assembly GCF_035770615.1). Classification (NCBI taxonomy): domain Eukaryota; kingdom Metazoa; phylum Chordata; class Aves; order Passeriformes; family Passerellidae; genus Melospiza; species Melospiza melodia. The sequence goes on from NC_086203.1 coordinate 16,190,774, forward strand.
TGCTCTTCTTTAGGGCTTTTATCAAGAAGTGGCTACCCCAATATTAATGCAAATTGAAATGCAGTATCCAGAAAATTCTATTGAAGGATTAACCAAGAACAATTTCAAGCTGTTTTTTGAAGGATCTGAAATTATAGTGTCTGGAAAAATTAGCAATGAGCTGGATCTTTTGCCAGTGGAAATTAAAGCTCAGTCAGTAAGTGTTTAGTTTGCTAATTGTGAAACACATCTCTCCCTTCTGTCTTTTGTGGCATAATAGAAGGCTTCAAGAAGTGTTTTGTGTTTAGTATATGTTTGTTACATTTGGGCTCTCACTTTTCTCATTGTTTGATCTCTCAGATAATTTGTTAAAATTACTCTCTCTTGAATTTGCTACAAAAGAAAAACCTTGAAGAATACCCACAAATAAGTAAACAGAAATTTTAATTGTTTTAATTCTTTAACAAAATTCAAGTATTTTAGCCTTTTAAGCACTTTTAGGTTTCTATTGTTACAATGAAGTAGGAAATCTCAGTTATTTACCTCGAAAATGCTGAAATAGAATTTAATTAACTCCTTTTTTCATCATTGTTTCAAGTGCAGAAATAGAAATCTAAAATGCATGCTTTTTAGATACTTTGGGGATGCATTTTCCAATGGGAAAGAACAAAATTGAAGGACAGCTGGTACTGAAAGATATTAAGTCTCATAATGTGACTATAAATAAAGTTTATAGAGCTGAAGTTTATGGAGCTGTTCTTTTGATGGTCAGTTTTCTCCCACTTCAGCACACGAGTAACTTGACTCTTAAGGAAGAAGCAAATGTCAAAGAGAAGGAGCAAGTGTTCCAAAATCAAAGATACATCTTTGGGAATTTCATAGAGAGACTGTGGGCTTACTTGACCATTCAGCAGCTTCTGGAAAAAGCGTAAGAGATTTTAATGCCTCACATAACAAACTTCTAACTTCTCAAAGCACAAATTCCTTATTCACAAGTTATATGATCAGAAAATACAAAGAAACAGAAATATTTTTCCAGATGGTACCATAAACATAAGATACTGGGAGAATACTACATTACTGTATGATGAACATGAAGTGCCTTTCAGTTTATGATAGCACTACAACATTCAATTTCATGTATATATGAACACATAATGTAACACATTCTACATGAAATGACTATGAAATATATTTCAATTGTATGGGTTGTGTTGAGCTGTTCTTGCACACCCAGAAATATTGTCTGTAGATCAGGAAATGGCAATACTTAGGGAATAGAACAATATGGATGTCCATAAGATACTTCACAGACCATGTATCTATTACTTTTATGTATTTAAACCATACATGTTGCAAAGAATGAAGCATTTCCATAATTTCAGGCACATGAACAGCTGAGTTATCCCCATAAGACTACTGACCCTTCAATGATAAATATCTGAGGAGACACAGCTAATACATGAAGGAATCTGCAGATGATTTGTTCATAGTCCCTACACATTTTTGCTCCATCATTAACACAGACTTTAGTATTTCAGCCCAAGAAGAGGACCAGAAGGCCCTGGAGGCCCAAGCCTTGGATCTGTCCCTGCGGTACAGCTTTGTCACACCGCTCACTTCCATGGTGGTCACCAAACCCCAGCAGCAGGAGGAGCTGGCAAACAAACCCACCGAGGCAGGTAAAAACAGCCCCCCTGAAATGCTCTGCTCTTCTTGAGTCACTGCTGTTGACTTCCACTTAGGTTCATTTGATAGTGATGTAACAAGGCAAATCAGAGGCAGGAGTTCAGGGATTGGCTTCTTTTCAAAATAAAACATGCAGGATTGTTTTGAAAGGTGAAGCGATGAAACAATTACTTCAATGGAAATGAAAAATAGTTTGTTTAAATATTAACTAAAGGTAGTCTAATAGCTGTTACTATGAATGTAGGGGGGAAAGCACGGCCCCAGTCAGAGTTTTGCAAGGGCTATGTATACCCATCCTTTAGCCCAGAAAACAACATCACCTGAAGCCCTTGTCCCAGTTTGCTGGTTCACATGGGTAAAGTAATTCAGTGTTGACTGTATGACACTCATCTGTCCATCTTCCTCTTCACAGATAATGAGAAGCCCAGGAAACTTCCAGCAGGAGGTAAGTGTTTTCTTCTTTTCCAGTAGCATATTTTCATAATCTCTAAAAAAACAAAAAAAAAAACCCAAACAAAAACACAAACAAAAACCAAAACAAACAAAAGAGTTCATGGTGGTTGTTCTGTAGAGGGAAGTATCTGACACTTGAAAAAATATGTGAAGTAAATCATAAGCAATGCCTGCTACAGTCTGTGCAGGTTTTAGGTGGATAACAGGGACAAAGGGAGAAAATCTTCCATTCAGAAAGTCTCACAAGTCAAAATTATCTATGCTCTTGAGGAAAAGCAGTTCTTCAAGTCAATATTGTTAATGATGCTTTCTGCTTCTTCCTACCACGTGTGAAGCATCTCTCCAAAGACTCCACTCAGGAATGCCTGGGGAGGACGATTCAGGTATGTTTTTCCTCTCTGGAAACTGCATTTATTTGAATAATAACTTTATAGGTGAAGAACCTTGGGTTTGTTCTAGTTCTTTCACAGAAATATATCAAGAGAATCACAATGCTGCCCTGTTTCTAGAAGCTGCCTCTTTCAAAGTGCTGCTGGGGAGTTCAATAGCAGAACCTCTCCTCTAAGGGATGTAATGCAATCATGAGTAAAACACAGATACTCTTTTTTTTTTTTTTCTCCAGTTGCTTTTGGACTGAGGGGTGGGCGACTTGCTGGTAAGTACTCCTCCTCTGTTTCTCCTCAGAATAATTCTATAAAGCTCATTTCATATGTAGGGTCATACCAACCTTATTGTATATAAGTGCAGTTGGATTGGAGATGCCCACTTGATATATAATTTAGTTTTTATTATATGTATTTCAGTCCTCAGATATTTTATAATGAACTATAAACTTTTGAAAACAATATTGGTCCCTTTTCAGGAATAAAAAAAAAATATACCTCATGAAAATAAATGTGAAAGATAAGGAAAAGCATGTATTAGTAAGCTGAAAGAAATGGAGCTAAGAACAAAATAATTCACCAGTCCTAGGGTATCCAGAAAAGTCAGTGGACAGCAAGCAAGACAGATTCCCTCTTTCAAAGTGTGGGGAGGGAAGTGCAAGGCATAAACCCAAAGCAACAAAACATTGGGAAAACCCTTTTCTTTCAGATCGATGGCGCTCTGAGCTCCAAAGTGGCAGCAACAGGAAGATGTTTTCAACAGGTAGTTGCTCACAGTGGGGTCAGAGGGGCTGGGCTGGGTGTGCTGCATTCAACACTGTCCAGTGACCCTTGAAAACACAGCTCTAAACCCTCCTACAGCTCCAGCTGAGCACAGGCCCATCCTTGTGCTCTTTTCCCCCATTGGGACAGCTCGTCTTAGGCCAAGCTCTCCACAGTTGTCAGTGAAGAGCTCTGTTAAAAGGTTTCTGTAAAGCATTTGTCCTGGTTCATCAGCTGACTTACAGAAAAATGTTTCATTAAACTCTTCTTAATAATTTTGACTGTTTCAGTTTCCAGGTTCAGACATGCCAAAATAGCACAACCTGTTGGTGAGTGACACACATCCTTATACCCATTTCAATTTCTAATGTAATTGTAATGTACACTTCTTCATGCAACAATGCTTTTTCTGACTGCATCAACTCTGTGAAAACCTTTTACCACTTCTTGCTAACCTTGGCTAGTTCTTTCCATTTAAGTAGAAAGTATCCCTGTATTCCATGAGAAGACCTCTGTGGCTCAAGGATATAAGAAATGCAGTACAGCACATCTTCAGCCTGATCCTTTTTAACTGCTCCTTGTCCTTAGTAAACTCTATATTTAAAATCTGTTGGTTTCATTCATATCAAGGTGCTGTGTCTGGTATGCTTTTCAACAATATTACTTAGTTTTTAATCATTCTGTCCTTTAAAAGCTATAACTACTGTTTAGGCATAAATCTATAAATTATTTCTGCTGTAACTATCCAGCACAGAGGCTAGGTTTTTTTTGTTGCTGATATTTTTCTTCTTTCTTTTCAGCCAGTGAACATCCACAACTTCTCTTGCAATTACCCAGACAAAATGAAAGAATCTGCTTAAATATTGATGAGAGAGCACAAACCTCTGTCCCCCTGCTGTCAGATCCAGAGCAAGGTGAGTGAGCCACATTGCCCCAACACCAAGATAAGGAAAGTCACTGGGTCTGTGAGTGCAGTTGGTGTTTTTGGGAATAACCCCCTCTCATGAAGAGACATCTCACACCTGCTGCCTTGCACTGACCAAAGAGGCTGTGGTAAATTCTGCCTTTCTGTTAGGCAATATTAACAGTGCAACAGCTGGGGGCACTTCTCACATATCTGGCTGAGAATCCCCTTCTCCTCCTGGTGTTACATCCTCCCTGGTCCTTAGAGTGTTCTCCTATCCAGCCCTTGGGGCTTTGGAGGGTGCAGAGACCCTAAACCTTATGGTCCCTGTGTGCCAACAGAAAGGTGCATGTGCATGCTCTGGGTGCACAGCAGATTTTCTGTGGTCCTGTCCTTGAGGAGCCATGGCCCAGGCACCAGGCACCTGCTCTGATTATGGAACAGAGGCAACTGTGTGCAGGAGGTGGAAGCATGGGGTTAAACCAGCTCTAGAGACCCCACCACAGACCTGGGGCATGTGGAGCTACAAGCCAGAAGTGTCCCACAAAAGTAGATTTGAGACCCTGCAGTCATTTCAGTAACAAAACCGGAGCAGGTTTATTAAGATCACTTGTACCTTAAGAGAAGAATCACCTGACACATTTGTATTAAAGGACTCACTGTGATGGGGAAACTTGGAGATGGAATAAATCACTTTGTGCAGTTTGATATCAGCTATGTGAATCCCCCTGTGCAAATCCATGTCTACACTCATGCAATCCTTGTAAGCCACAAGAACAACAACAATTGGCTGTCATGGACAACGTCAACCTCCTCCACCATCCAGGGGTAAGAAACATCTCCCTGTCTTTTCCTAAACTTGAAAATGTGTCAGATCTTTGTTCATTCAGGCCTCTCCTTTCCCATTTACCTGAAGTAAGTGCTTCCAAATGTCCTTCTCCAGCAAGTATATCAGTGTGAGTACCAGCAGAGTATCTTCATAATCCTCCATTTCAAATATGGAGAAGAAAATAAGTTTAATTTTAATTCTTCATGCCTGTGTAAAGACAACCAGAACAACTGCACCATCAGCCTGCTATTCATGTATTTATGTTCCAAAGGGAAGGAGCCATGCAGAGCAGCCTGGTGCCACCAGCAGCCCCTTTGTGTTCCTCCAGGGCAGAGCGAGCACTGCCACTGATGGCTTTGACATTTACTGTCCCTTTTATACAGCTCTTGGCTCCACACAGGCTGGGGTTTTCTTTCTCCTCAGTTTTAGCAATAACTCCCATCTGGGAAGCTGACATTTTTTTATGGGCAGGCATTAAGCATTGGAATAGCTGTCTGTAACTTAATGTCCACTTAGGAGAAGGAATACTTTAAAGCATACCTCATTTGTTGGAGTAATTAAAGCAGGATCCTTCAGTACCCCAAGGAAGAGCTGAGCGGAGCTGGTTCCCCCAGCCTTTTTATATTGCTGGAACAGCTCTCCACAAGGACCCCTGCTGGCCTGGGGCAGACAGGACACGCATTGCTGCTCCCACACACACAGCTCTAGACAATAACAACTCCTGCAACAACTGCTTTCAATTATCCTTGCATTCCAAACAGAGCCAAGAGCTGGCTGGATTTATGTCCCAGTATAATTTGCCAAGCAGAATGATCCTCCTGCTTCAATCCAGCACCCAAGCACTTGCATCAGCACTTTGGGGGTGGCATTGTTAATCCTCTCTGCAGGGAGCAAAATGACAGTGGCATCTGTGTTCTCCAAGACCACCTGGGATCACAATAATATTAATGGGTCAGAAGAAAGGCAAGATCTGAAAAACTTGTGAAATACTCAAGCAAAAAAAATTTTACTTGTTCATTTAAAAAAAAAATAATTATTTTATTAGCCTACCTTTTTTCTCATTAAAATGGTGAGAATTTTTTTTTCCCATCCAAGCATTTCTTGTCATTATGAATAATAAGGTGTATTCATCAGCAAAAAATTGTCCCCTGGTATATTTGCAAGACCCGTTGTGCAGCACGGAGAGAAAAGATATTCTACTCAATATTTTCTACCTTAAAGATAACTAAAACAGATCAGGAAAAATGCAATTGCAAAGAGATAAAAGGCCAAAATGAAATTATTTTGATTAATTAATGTCAGTTAGTTAAATACATATTCTTTCTTCACATTCTTCTTGGAAATAACTTTGTCATTTACTTCCTAGGCTGACAGTGTCAGTTGAAAAGGAAAAGAGTGTTACAGCATCGCTGCCTGATACGGTCACAGTAAAAATTTCCTTGGTCAGGTTTCCAGAAGATTTCCTTGGGCTCTATTTCTTGAACACCGACCGTTTTTCAGCCAAAGTCACTGGAGTTCTGGGTGTGTATCAGCATGGATGTGTGCAGCAAAGAATGCTCCTGTAACTCAGCTCCTGAAATGAGACTCTAGTCAGAAGTTTGTTTTGGGGAGTTCTTGAGAAATTTTGCATTTAATTTATTCCTTTTGGACATTGAACTTTTACTGCCCAGCAATCCCAAAAAGGGGAGGTCTCACTCTAGAAACATAACAGATAACACAATGCTTTTCCACTCACCTTAAGTAGCCCATTGTGGGTTTAGAAGATGTTAAAATAAGACAGAAATAATAGTTGGGCTTAACCTCAACAGTGCTGTGGAATGACATGACTGATGCAGAAAATCCATTTGATCTCAAATAACAGATTATAAATAATGGACAAAAAATTGTAAACAATCATGGTTAGGAAATGAAAGCCAGCTGCTCCTGAACCTCTTGGCTCCAAAAATCCTGGTGGGACCTAAGTTGAAGTTGTTTTGGAAACTTTGCAAAAAGAGAGGCTCTGTATTCCAAAAACCACAAGGATGAAATAATTGTGAAAAACCATCAGAGAAAGGCTGAACCATCCCGTGGAGAGCGTTAGGGATAACAGCAGATCACAGATGAAACAGAGGAATTTTCTAATCTTGCTAATGGAGTATCCAAACTTGATCTTTGGTTTGTTTTCTGAGATGAAGAGCTGCTCTCCTGGTGTTAGAGCTGCCATTTGGCTTAAACAAACAGCAACACTCAGCTGGTTTGTAATTTTTAATAATTTCTATGTCTGTTGCTTAGGTCAATTTTATTCAAAAGCACAATTTGGGACTAACTCCAACAATGATCAGAGAGCTGTGGAAAGACTCCTGAGAGTGTCTGGATCTGAGCACAAAGTTTCCAGGTACCAGATATGGAGGGGAGGGGGTGTGCTTTGAGATGTATTTTATCAGCAAATACCAGAGATCTAAAGAAATGAAACTGAGGGAGTGTTTGTAAGGACACACCTCTTTGGTGTAAATAACTTGCATTTTAATTCTTTCCCAAAAGCTTGCATTTGTTGTTTAAGTGATGCTACAGGGCTCAAGTCTCCTATTTCATTGGGGGAAATAACTACACCCTGGGGGTACAGCTTGCATTGTTAGCCTGGAAAGGGAGAGTGTTCCCTCAGTTGGATTTACCATAAGGAAAATTTTCAACTGCTTTTAGCACACATCTGTGATGGGGAAAAAACAGTGTGAGTGTGCAGGTCCTGGGAGTGCTGAGGTGCAGCTCTGCCCACCCAGGCCTCTGACTCCTGGTACCATCTGCACATCAGAGCAATTCTGACCCTGCCCCTTGATTGTGTTATCACATCACATTTTCTCTTTTTTTGACTTCATTTCAGGTTGTACAAGAAAGATTACAGGCTTGAGTCAGCCAGTGAAGCTGTTTCCTGCTGGTCAATAGAGCTAAGTCCCTAGAAAAAAAAATATTTGAAGGAAATTATGGAAATGAAGCTCTTCCAAGTATTTTTGGTACTTTCATCAAGAAAACCACACAGTTAAACCCTTACTGTTGCTCTATATATGTGTCACAGATGTTTTATCTTGAAATAATTATACTTTCAAGATATAATGGTCCTTGCTTGTTTGCTATTTGAAAATGGTTTCTAATTGCAATGTGGTTTTGTTGTTGAAGATTTATGTGAATGAACTAAATAAAATTGACATTATCAGCTCACAGTTTGATATGGACACATGGACTTAAGTTTCCAAAGAAAAATCAGTAGTGGAATCATCCAAGCCAACAAATGTGTCATGCAAACAGTAATAGATCTCTAGGACTTTATCCAGTTATAGATGGTGTGTTCTTGAACCATGCATTTTGTGAGAACACCATGAAGATTGAGGCAGTGTTAGTTTACCATGTCTCTCATTTTCTATTTTATTGCTGTATCAGGGCTCTCTTGGGGGTTGTTCTGTAAGACCATTCAAAGCTCATGGAATCAGCAGTGAATGGGGTGATGCAAACCCACACCAACTGTGCTTTGGTTCATTGTTGCAAAAGTCTCTGAGGCTCCCTTTTGGAAACATCTGCAGAACAGCCATTGGCTGGTTGCAAAACCTCTGATTGCAAAACATTGCATTTCAACCCCAAAAGTTAGCAGCTTTTTTTGGCTCCATTTCATACATTTTGCAAACATTGGAAGATGTTTTACAAATAATGAACATCTCAAACCCAACCTGCTGTGCATGGAGGTAACACTGCAGAGTAAACACACACACAGAAGCCTCTGCCCATGATATCCAAGCTGTAGTTTCAGTCTTCTGCTTTTTGTAAGTTTTAATTCCAAAATTATTTTGTTTTAGAATTTCAGTTCATTTGTATCTTTGAACTTGTAAACATGCCAGCATTATAGGCAGTTTAACAGAAGTTTCTTCCTATCATGCCAATAATAGATTACTGGAAAAACCTTTTTATTTTAAAGCAATGTACTAAAAGAGAAACAATTTCTTGCCAAAGTCAATAATCTAAAACAAACTGTGTAATTAGAAGCCTGGTTTTTGAAAGAACTGTGCAGACACAATGCCAAGATATGTTTGTGTGAATTGCTTGTACTTTCAAGGTGCTGATTTTGCTGCACAAATTACATGACCAACTGTGGAATTTGGAAACTGGAAGTACCAGATTGCTCACTTCACTGCATCAAAAGCAGGCTTCACAATCTGATTCCATGATAGATGAACTTGGGGTTTGAATCACAAGCTGTTGATCCAGGGTTATATCAGCAGAGTTGCTGTAAATTAAATATTCCCTGCTTTCAGCTGTGGGGTGTCTGTGTGTCACCTGCTGCCAGCAGCAGGGATACAATCAGCACTGAGCAGGCAGCAGTGGCTCAAGGCTGGGGCAGCTTTCACCTGGCACCCTCTGCTTTAAGTGAGGCTCAGTCAGGCCCAGGCCATGCTTGGGAGCTGTACTCACACTGCATGCTGAGCTTTCCCAGGCAGCTGCTGCCCTGCTAATGCAGTTCTCCCTTGCTGCAAAGAAGCTCTGGGCCAGGGAATTTATTAAGGTACAATAGAAACTCCTCACATTGTTCAAAGATTTTATCTGACTTTGAATAGACAAGTTGTGCTGACAGAGGTTTCTGTGCTTTCTGCAGCAGCCCAAAGTTGCTGGTGTGCCTGGCTGCTGCAGCTGCCATATCCATGTAGTGCTGTTTGCTCTCTGCACTGTGCTTTCCATTCTGTAAGTAGGTGCCATTCCACTCTTCACTTGAATTTTGACTTAATTTGTTGTTTAGTCACTCTCCTCCTGTGCTTTCCAAGCCCCAAGGTGAGTTCTGGTGGGTTTCTGATTTCCTATATTCCCTTCCCTTGCTCAGAAGCTGAAGGCAGATGCAGTAATGAATATTTGGCATTTTGTAATTTCTAATTCCAATACAAAATAGTGTCAGTGTATATGTAACAGATCTATGCATATCTCACAGGATATGGCCCCACAGTTCTCTTTTTAACCAGCAGCCATCAGCAGGAGGAGTAAATGTTTTATCTAACTGTGAGCACCTGTCTGCTGCTTCTCTCTGCCCTCTGTTACCTTTAGCCACATTTGCTGTTACCATATCTTCTATCACCTGTTTCTCCCACTACACTCCTCATTTCTCTGTGTTCTACACTCTAGTTTTCCACACAATGACTTTCTTTGTCCTACTTCTGTTGGGCAATTTTCTGCTTTTCCACTGCCTTTTTGTGACTGATTTGTTTAAAATAAATCTTGAAGTAAATAAGAAATATGGGAGGGAGAGTACATGTTTTTGGTTGGGTGGGTTTTTTGCTTTAGAAGGAAGAGCTGGCAATTTCTTGCAGTAAAAAATGAATATATAAATAAATGGGGCACTTGCCCTGAATGTGTCCATTAATTCTTTTATGGGAACAGAAAGAAGGGTCTTCCTCAAGAAAGATACAGTCCAAAAGAACTATCATTACTCAAATGTGAGTGCTGCTTGCAACCTTGGTGTTTCATTAATTTATAAAGGTTCAGATGTTCCAAAGAAAGGTTCAAATTAAAATGCTAAAATACAGAATTCCTGGATGCCAACAGCTCCTGTGCTGGCAGCAGCCCTCAGCTCTGCACAGTCAAGAGCTCAGGTGGTTCCAAATACCACGGGATTATCCCAAAATCTGGGCTGGGCTGTCAGATGTCCTCTTGTGCCCAATTTCAAAATGCATCTGGCACCCTGGGCTTTGTGAAACTGGCATGAAAACATTGAGCTGTCAGAATAACAGAACCAGACACTGAGTATTGATACTTTTATTTAATCACTCCTGACACTCAATTATTGATTAAAAATTGGGTAGAGGGTTTCTGTTATGTAACAAAGTACCATTTTAAGTCAGAATTTTAAACCTAATAAGGAGGTCACTTCAGAGGATGAGGGATCTTGCCCTTCAGATTGGATCAAATACAGAGTAAAACTCTTTATGAGAATCCATCATACCTTGTCCTTGCTAAACATGTATGCTTATATGCTTTGAATAGATCTTATACATTGAAAATACTGTTCTTTCAGACAAATATTGTCTGCCTGTGCTTCTGGAGGAAGTTACTTAGAAGAGACTGGAAACAATATAATCTGTGTGAACACCATCTATCAGCCCAGCTCCATTGTCATGGACAAACCAGCAGGGAATATCAACCCCGTGTGCAGGATCTCTTCTGTAATCCTTCTGCCAGCCCCTGAAAGGCAAAACACAGCCATGGAGTACTGAGGTAGGAACTGCACCTGGACAAGCAATCTCTTGCCTAAATCTTACCTAAGGACTTCATTATTTTGTACCTTGTTACTGTCAGTTCATTGTTCTTAACAATCATTGTGGCATCTGGTTTCTTGGGATCAGAGCCAGGATGAATTTCAAGTATGGTGAAGTCAATGGGCCGGAAAAACTGCCCTAAAAAGAGAAGCTAAAATTACCTTTTCAGACATTAAAACAGAAGCAAACCAAACAGAAATCCCAGAATTTCTACATTCCTGTGCTGGCTTCATATCCCTTCAGAGTTTGGATTGGATGAGCTAACACCAAGTGTCAGGTAAGACTGAACATATGCCTGAGGTATTATTGGTATTATTTCCTGTTTATAACCCAGAATTGTATCCACATCATCTGCATGTAAGCTCCAGTTTCTGACTGCACAGAACAATTACAGCCTTTTCTAGATATCCTTCAAGATATCATCACCTGGTGTGTGGTCTATTCTCTTGAATTTATTCCATATTTTCCAAGTCCTCAGCTTTTAAATAATCAAATAATCCATACGTTGATCTCTGAAATTTCTGGGTGTGGTTATTCTCAGCATAAGTACAATATTCTATCTATAAATTATGTAGCCTCAAGGAAAGATCAGCAGGGAAAGGCTAAACAAAATCATACCTAATAATCCATGGGTCTGTTCAGACAGTTTATCACTTTTCAATGTATACAGTCCCAGGAAATCTTGGTGGAGAGGATGTTTCTTCCACACTTGGTGCAAAACAACAACAAATGAGACACCACTGCCCATTGAGAGCACCAGATTTTTTTTCCTGTTAATTATCAAAGTTAATCTGAGGAAAAAAAGAAAAATATGACTTAGAACATTTTGTTTACCAGAGTTAACGGCAACAGAAAGAAATGTGAGAAGTAAAAAGGAATGTAGCTTTATAAACTGCTCAGGGCATTTTAAGAGAGAGGGTTTGCTGCCTAGTTTGGCCCATGGAGTCTCTCTGTGGGTTCACAGAGAGTCACAGAATCATATGAAATGACACTGGAAAAGGCTACCTGGCCTTTAACATTTCAGTAAGATGTTTTTAGCAAAACTCATCCCTTAACAGTGTAATTGGTTACAGACAGGTTGGTGATATGTAGATAGAGCACCTGATGCTCAGTGATACAAATTTTATTATTAAACCATCAGTTCTTTGCCTGAATGCTACATGACACTTTTTCCTTTAGTCTTTCAGAGAAGCCAACTCCCAACTGCCTATTTTAGTGCTGGGATAGAGAAGATTTGCTTCTGATTGTGTCAGTAATATCACCCATATGTTTATCACAATAAAAAAATCATGTGTAGCAATGAAAGTTTGCTCTTTCTGCTGCACTGCTGGGCCTTGAGAAGGCAGGGATTTTATTCTACACAGTGAAATGTAAAGGAGGAGGAAGAGAAAATGTTGCATGTTCCTTCTATAAACCTTTTGCACAGGTATAAATGATTCTGTAATAGATCCCATGAGAAATATACCTGCTGACAAGAAAAAATATACCAATTCTGTAACTGCCACAAGTTCAATTTTTAAAATGGAGATTTGCTTTTGGAACACTATTATGCCTTTGAAAGATTACACACTATGTCTGAAATTACTCCTTAAGTATTTGCAAGATGCTGCTGTACAAAGCACAATACCAAATCTAGTTTCACCTTAGTCAGAGCAATAGAAGATCAGGGAAAAGTCTTCATTTACTTATTTCAAGCAGAGAAATTTGTGAAATTCAGCAATTATGCAACAAAGTAGAGAGCAGAATTCAGCAAGGCTTGAATCAATTGCTTTTGTAGATTGCCACACAAATCTTAGAAGTTTATTATTGATCAACATCTAAAAATATTTCAAGTAGAGTAGAAAGTAGTACAAGAGCCTGATACCCTTTCTGTAAGTCTTACCCTGCTTGTTGCAAGGTGACTGAGTCCAGCCAGGTGAAACCTGTTTTTTCATCACCATTCTCAATTGTGATCCTCTCAGGAGTAACTGTCAGCTTTACATCCAGGTGCTTATTTGCAATACCAAGTTTTCCAAAATATGAGTTTTGGATCTTTGCATTACTATTTACTCTCTTATCACCAATAAGTTCTCCATTGACTGTGATGCCTAATATAGAAGTAAAACAAATATTGTTTTATAGACAGGACCTGATCAACTGATGTCAAGGAGTGTCTTGAAAATTTATCAACTTAAGAAATTAAATACGAGTTGAAAAATAGATCAGAATTACTTGTGAATATTTGTACCAAAGCAAAATAATATTCTGTGGGTTGTTCTGTGAATTTCCACAAAGCCAACAATCATTTTGTTGAGAAAAGTTCAATTTTCCCCTAAGCACAGAGAGTTTGTGATGGGTACAGAGTCTGAGTGACATCAGTCTCTCTTTACCAGGTATTCCACAAACTGGTGACCTAAGGATTATTTTATTGCTTCTACTACAACTCACTGAGACAAATTACTACTCTCAACCCTTGCACTAGTTTTTAAAGTGAGTTTAAAAGTTCATTTTGCTACAAGAAGTGAAAACAGTCATGGTAATGGTAAGCTATCATAGCTACAGGACCTCCTGCTAGCTTTGCTGGGAACAAAAGCTTATGCATTATAAAGAGATAAATAGCCTTTAAACACATTTTGTTAAAGTATCCTGTATTAAAAGAAAAAAAAAGTTAAAAACTCACCTGTAACTGGGTCAGTTATTAAATTTAAGATCATGCCAGGGTTTTCATTGATATTGAAACAAATGGCATCTTTTTTTTGTGGCACTGATATAATGAAGTGTGGATCTCCATCAACTGTAAAGGCAAATCACAGGTGTCTGTATAGTGATACACAGAGTCCAAGTTGCACATGAGCCTTTAATATTGCTTAATATTTAAATTTAATAACTAAATATAAATTATTTAATAGTAAACAGGCAATTATCAGCACAAAAATTACTGATGGGAAGGAGGACTGAGAAAATGACCACACATAATTTCAATTACTTGATCTTTAGAAGACACTAAGAGATGTTTAAACAGTAAATTAAAATACTTGCCCCTTAAACATTAAAAAAATGGCTGCTATTATGGAAGGAAAATATTGAAAACATTCATAAGAATTGTGTAATTTAGCCTTAAATACCCTCTTCTGTTCTCCTAGACAGACACTACCCCAACTACTCACCACTGGTATACCACGTGGGTGGTGATGCATATGTGTGATAGGCTGGTGAAGCTGCAGAAGGAATGAAAGTTGTTAGAAAAACTCACACCACAATGGAAAATTGCATGGCCTATGAAGATGTCAGGGAGTTAATATGCTAGGTAAATCAGTAATTGCATCCTAGTTTTCAAAGCATGTAATCTATGGAATGACAATTTGTGTGCTGCTTTTAAATCAAAAAAATCTTCAGGATAGACACAGATTTCACATGCAGTCTAAATTGCTCTGAGGGTTTCCATATAGCCCAAGCAATCTATCTGTAGGATACAAACATTTCAGACGTGAGGATCAAACTGTCAGCAAGGAAATGCAACATCATCCATTGAAAACTTCTGATTTTTTGGCATTTGAGTTGGTTTTGTTTGTTTGTTTGTTTGTTTGTTTTTTTTCCAGAATGAATTTAAGTCTTTTCAGTGAAAACTTGAAAAAACTAGAGAGAGATTGGCACTAATATCCAGAGTAAAACCATAGTTCTAACTCTCCCATTTCCAGGATTGCCCAGCCAGGAATTTGGTGGATCAGTTGCTGTCTCTTGAATAAAACAGATGCTTTTTGTACAAATGACTGAACACATTAATTTAGCCAGAGATGCTGACATCAGAGTCCCTGGATTTATATAATTCCAAAGGAAATGCAAAGTGAAGTCCATCCTCTGTTCTTGGGAAACAGCTTTCAGGAAAAAATGGTGGTTTATGAACAGGTATTTACTCCCTATAAACTATTTAGCTGAAGCTCTGTCACCTCCTATTGTTCAATCTTTAAATGTCTTTTCAGCAGTGAGCAGAATTTGGTAGTATTTGTGAAAGTCCAGTTGTACTGCCAGAAAAAGCATCTCTGCCTCTGGTAATTTCATTTGACAGACTCTGCTCCATTCAGAAAAATAAATTAAATTACTTACCCATCAAAGGACCTGTGAACATCCCTGTTTGAATGAAACAAAATGTTATTTTAGAGGCTACAAAGAACAAAACCCAATCTCACCGACTTCATTCCTTCCTCCTTCCAAAACCAACCCAAAAATCTTGTCATTATGTATAAATTTCTAAATATTACAAAATAAAAATTATTTATTTAACAGTGCTACAAAGCAACAGTCTTGAAGGGGCTGAAAGCACACCCTGCTTCCCAGCACAAATGTAACATCTCCCTGGGGTTTGCTCTCTCTGGGACTGGGACAGCCTGCTGTTCTCTGACACCTCTGTGCCACCTTCTAAACTGCACTTATGGGAAGGAAGAATTGCCTGCCTGGTTCCACATTTTTCTATTCTTCTGCTCTTTTTACATCTGAAATTCTGTCAGGATGTCTCTGTGCTTTAGAAGTGGCAATCATGGCATGGATGAAGGTATCTTTGTATGAGATTGCTACACACAGGTACCTGGGAGGCCCTGGTGGCAGCCCTGGAGAGCAGCTGACTTGTACTGGGCCTGAATTCTGGGTTATGGGATGCTGCAATCACCAGAGACAGGAACTGAACTGAAACCACTACTTATAAACTTAGCCATCTGAAAAGTTGTATATCTATTCATAACAGGATATTGATTAATTCCTCTTGAACTTTATGAAAACATTGCATCCTAGATCAAAAAAGTAATGTAGAAAATTCATTTCTATTAAAAACATTAAGTAAATTTAAGAAAAATTCACATACCTTCAGCTGTTACCATGGGCAGGTAAGACATAAAAGGAAGAAAAAGAGAAATTCACAGTTTCAGTTATACAATTAAACAGGAAGGATTATGACCCTAATAAAACATTGTAAAAAAAATTAACTGTTTGAAAACTCAACCAGCTATCTTTAGTATTTTTAAATGCCATTTTCCCAGTGATAAAACACAGAATTTGTAGGTCAAACAGAAATGTACTGAAAGTAAAAAGCTTTTATGCAGGGCAGTGGAACTGCAATTTATTATGTATGGGACAAGAGCTCTATTTGGAACTGTTTTATTGTTGTGCCATACCTATATTGCAAAATGTTCCTTACTGGTTTTATTATTTTGTGGTTTTCCAGGCATTTAGATGATTCTGTTAGTACTGACTGGATGATTCAGTACATTGATTTGTGAATTGAGATTTCAGGGTGAGTAAAATTGGGTTTTTTCCTTACACAGGGTCAGAGCTTTGAGTATTTTCTCCTATTACTGCTCTACACTATCTATATACAGAGAGGATTTCCTTTGAAAGAGGTTTAGAAAAGAGCTTTTATACTACAAATACCTGGAAAGGGAAAGCAAAGAACTGAAGATGACTGAGTGGATGTCACTTCTGACACATGTTTGGGGGTTTCCATGTTATGGAGAGCAGCTGCAAACTTTAAAGTCATTATCTTGTGTAGTGACTTGAATGTTAAATTAATCATGAAGGGGTTTTATGTCAGTATTCCATTATAGGAGTCATGAAAAATAATGCAAAAATTTATCAGCAGAATGCCTGAAGAATGATTCAGAGTTGAAGGGCACTTAGAAATTCACTGGTCTTGGGACCTACTGCAGCTGAAAAAACCTCACCACACTCCAGTATCTCTGTTATGCTAAAATGCCTCAAGTTCCTATGCCAAAATCAGGAGATGAGAAATTTTTTCATCTAGAAGGCAGCAGAGAGCCCACACAGAGCTTCCAAGGAACTTTCAGGGGCTCTAAACAAAAACTGGAGAAAAAATAAAGGATGGTGATAGAAGAGACTGGAAAGCCTCTGTCAGACCTGTGGGATGAGAGTGGCTCAAACAACACAAGGAGATGAGGTTAGGATGACTGGGAGGCACACTGAGCACAGAGCACTGCTTTGCTTGGCCAAAGAGAAGGAGGAACAGAGTATTTGATACACAGGAGTTAAACAGAGAGGCTGAATTATAGGAAAAATAATATTTCACTGAGCAAGGAGTTCATAATTAGCTAAAGTATCAGAGGAGTTGAAAACAAATTGTGTGTTTTCAATATAATTGCTTCTCTTTCTGCAATATATATATGACTATTGTGTTTTACATAAGTAATCTCAATCCTTTTACAGCCTGATATATCCTGCCTGAGGAAGAGCTCATGCAAATTTTCCCTTTTCATGTGGAAAGAGGTTACATCTATCCCTAGGCTGAAGTATGTAGAAAAATAAAGGAGAAAGTGATGGTAAGTCATCTGAATATAGCTGGATTATTAGATTAGAAATGCTTCTTGGTTTTCAGGGTCTTTTTCTGTAATAGTTTTTCTATTTAGTTTAAAATACATTTATTTTAAATTTATAGTGCTTTGCCCATATGATTTAATAATGAAGGATAGTTTGATGGAAATGAGCTTTACAATGAGAAGTAATTTTGCATAAATCACACACATGCCTGACTTGGAAAGTAGATTTTGCAGATACATATTTAAAACTGTGCCCACATGAAAGCCTTTCTTTAGGCCAACATCAAAGGAACTCTTAGCTTCTCAAATACAGTACAATTGTGAAGATGTCTATACCTTCAGTGGGTTTATCAGCAATCCCCTCTTCATTTTCATCTTCTTCTGGTTTTGTTACCACCATGGATGTCAGTGGTGTTACAAACTTGTACATTAGTGAGAGAGCCAGGGCTTGAGCTGTAAGGTTTTCCTTTTCTTCTCCTGTGGCTGTAATGCTGAATACAGAAAGAGACTCCCAGCATCAGTGATTGCTGAATCACTCAGCACATGTCAGATTACATATTTTAAAGTAAAGTAATTTCTCTGCAGGCAATTTATCAATAAGATATAACTGTTACAGCTTAAGAGCACTTCTGATTCTACTGGCTGTCCAAGAGAAAGGCAAAACTGTGCTTTATCCTTGCAATAATTTAAAATTGTTTCCTTTGCAACCTGAAACATGAATACTGAGGCTAGGGAAGAGAATAGCGTGGTGGATTTCCCTCACTGATTTTCATGATTTTCCATTGGCAGCTCAGTGGGATGTGAACGTCAGCTTCACATCCTAGAAACTTCAGGACTCAGAGGCTGTGAGGGGTTCAGAGCTAAGGTATAATTCCAGCTATAATTACCGTTTTTCCAAGAGTTGTTCAATGGTAAGATAAGCCCAGAGCCTTTCAATGTACTCTCCAAATATGTATTGCTGTTCTTGGAAAGCCTGAGCTGTCTGCTCAGCTCCTTGCTGTGTAGTGTACGACAGGGCGTCCTGAGCCTGTTGGGAGTAAGAATGTTCTCTGCATCACAAGTAGCCAGGGACTGACAGGACTTCCCAAAAACTAAGATCTTCACACCTGAAAATCTTATGAAATCGAAAGCCAGTCTGGTTGTACACCAGAAAATTGCCAGTGTTGTATGAGGAATTTTGTCCCATTGTTTCTGGGAATTTTAGAGATGTACACTACAGAACATAACCCAGTATTCCACATACACATGGCACTTTTGTTCATCACAAAAGAGGCAAAAGAAGCATTCAGAGATTTTGTATAGTTTACATAAATCAAAGAAATCCATACTTACACCTTCACCTCTTACATCCACAGACAAATGGTTTTGGTTGCTGTCTACAAAGCGCCCAGCCACCACAATCTCAGACCCATCATAGAAATGCTTGAAGCTGTTAGTAGTTAGGTCTGATATTTCATTTTCTGGGTAGTTTAACTCCACATCTATGAGCATGGGATTTGACACCTCATCATAAAACCCCTGTAGGATTGAAAGAAAAAAAGAAAACATTTAACTATCATTGTTTCTTTAGTTCATGGGTAGATCTGTAACCAGAAACATCCTGCTATTCCAGGAATGAAAACTAAAAGGGTATTTTATAAGAAATATTTAGATATTTAGTTAAATCTCAGAGTGTAAAGCCTAGAAATCTACAAAAAATTGAAAAGAGAAAGGACATACAAACTCTTCAGTCTTGCTAAGAGAGAGGAAGAATATTTGAGAACAATGTGCTGTGGATGATGAGTTCCATCAATATAAATCAAGAGGGATACCAAGCCTCCTGTTATTTGATAGAGATAATTTTCTACACCTCTTCTCTGCAGATACTGACATGGCAACATACTCAAAGGAGATTGGGCATTTGATTTTACCAGAGCTTGCAATGAAATCTAATATCTAATTCTTTGATGAATTCTTTGAATGGTAGCTACTGGAATGTAAAAAAAGACTACCCTGTATGGCCTATACCAGTTTTCATGTCTTATACAACTCTAAAATGCCTCAGGAGTGTGGTAAGATACACCTGCTTGCAGTGAGTTTCTTAAGAAAGAATATCTAGAGCTTTATGATTTGTTACTCTTTTTGTCCCTTGACAGGACATTAACCACATGATCTGTGAGGTGCAGAAGATGCAATGACTGCAGAAATTCCACCAGAGTGTCCTTCAGAACTGTGAGTTGTGTCACCCTATGCCAAGTTTTAAACTCCCTGCCATACCCCACAGCATGTCCCTTTTACTGTCCCTGCACTTCCTGCTTATATAAGGGAAGGGGAAAATTAAATGCAACTAAAGGTCCCTTCCACATCAAACTATTCTATGATTTTAATACTCTGATCACAGCAGACTCTGGAGCATCTCAGTGTCACATTACACACTGGGATTTTGATTATTTGAAAATAAGAACATGAACAGTTATCTGACCTTATGTACCTCTGACCTCATGTACATGGTAATTACTTCACCTGAAGCTGCAAAGCTGCATCAGAGTCAGGGTAAATCCGACGGGCCAATCCTTTATTCTCCAGGGCCATCCTCTCCAAGAAGCCATAGTCAACACCACTGCCAAAGCCAAGGTTGTATAAGGTGTATCTGCCATCAATGGCCTTCTTCACTGATTTCTCAATCTCCTGAGTATTGGATACACCTGCATCAAACCAGGAAATGGTTGAGTTGTTTTCAAAATAGATACAATGATCACAAAATGAAATGTGACTTGGCATGTTCAGATTTCTTAGGAGATATTACCAAAAGCTTGATTTAGTACTATGATTCTGTTAGCGTTCAAATCATGAAAATACCCAGAAGTCAAAGATGAAGGCCATTTCTAACTAGCATTTTTTGTTAGTTAATAACTATCTTTATTATTCCATCCAACACAAACTTACCTACATTTGGCTGACCATCTGTTAACATGATAATTATAGAAGCGCTTCTCTTGGGCACAAGGTTTTCTTCATGAGCAGCATTCAGAATATCAATTCCTCTCATCAAACCACCATGTAAATTTGTCACTATGAGGTAGACAAAGAAATTCAGGTTCAGCAAATGCTGTCAAAGTAAAGGTTCATTTTCCATTGGGGTCTGAAGAGCTTTTATTACATTACAGAAAATGAAAGATTTGGATTTACAAGCAGGGGCAAGTCTAGATAGAAAAGTACCTGGACTTTGGAAACATAAAGAGAAATAGACAAATTTTCTGAGTAAAACTGAACTTCAGGAGTGCCTCATCAGCAGTCTGAAACCCCAACAAACAGTAGCATTGTGTTCAGAATCAATCAATAAATTAACTTACACAATGACCTACTGGCAAGGCCTGTCGAGTACTTACGGCCTTGAGCAGAAATTTGCCGAACAAACTTCCTCGCTTCATCCAAATTCTCAGGACTGGCCTTGATTAATGTTTCTTTCCAGGTAGATATTTCACTATCAAATAATATGAAATTGAAGAAGTCATCTTCTTTAATGTCATCTAGGATTTTTAGCAGTGCTTCTTTTGTCTGTAAGGCAAAGAGATTTAAATACATGATTCAAAATTTAACAGATATGTGCTTACAGGTTTGACATCATTAATCTCTCAGCATTGGGCTATTTTTTACTCTTACACAGTATATATTGCAAAAATTCTGAGCTTGTTCTGTTCTTGCCAGTCCCTGTGTCAATTTCAGAGTAACTCTAGGGAAGTCAGCAGCAATAACATCTGGTAAATCTTTGCAGCTGAGATGAAAATCCGTTTTCCCATCATAGTTGGTTGCTTACACTGAGATAAGCTGGCATGGCAAATGGGTAGTTAGGTTAATGGAGAAGCTCATAAACAAGCATGCCTGGATGTTTTGATGCAGCACCAAAACCTGAAAATTCCAAACATTAACTCAGTCATAACTCTGAAAAGAGCTACTGCTTCCCAGACACAGAGTGAGCAGAGAAAATGCACATAATCTGTATGCACAGCTTATTTTGGAACTGTCAAGCACATGACAAAACTCTCTGGAAATGCTGATATTTAGAGTTTTGAACTAATGACATTTATAAGTAAATAAAGGCTTAATGTATAGATTTTTGCTCTACAGCAACACTGCAAACCAGTACATCTGGCACTGGGCATTAGAGAGGTCACACCATCGAGCCACTTTGTAACAGCTTGAGCAGCACATGTGCACTCCAAGGCATCATGTCCCTTCCAGCACCATCTCCCTCCCAGCACCTTGTTCCAGCTCTTTCACTGGAACTCCATAGTAATGTAATAACTCACTTGTTCTATTTCTCTTCCAGACATTGAGCCACTAGTATCCAATACAAAAATAATATTCTTGGACAGCTTTGGAAGATTTGTTGGTGCAAAGAAGTGTACAAAATAGCCATTGACAATCTGAAAAAGAAAACACCACCAGCAAAAAGTTTGGAACATTATAAAGGTAAAACAGATAAAGGAGATATTACTCTCATTTAATGTCTAGCCTCTGAGCGGCCTAAAAAGTTTTAATGGCCCTGATCAGTCTCACCTCTATCCATGGGCCCAGGGGTGTCATTTAGGTGCAAGACTGGGCTTTTAGACACTGAGCTACAGTGTGAGAACAGCAACAGTGTCCTGTCTCCAGCTGTGTCACACCTGTATCTGTTCCTATCCATGGACTCCACTGTTTTGGATCCCCCCCTGAAGAGCCCACTGAGTGCTCCCACTCAGCTGCCTTAGGAAACAGCTGGCCCTTGCTGCTCCCTGACCTTTACTGTGCAAGTTCAACTGTTCAACAGTTCAGAATTTCAAGTTGTTAGACTTACCTGCAAATTATCTGGAGTTGTTCTCTTCACATCATATTTTACAGTGAAATCCCCATCCAAGACAGACTCTGAGCAACTTGGACACCTTCGCTGCTGGTCGAGGGTTGGCTTGAAAGAGATATGGCCCTGAAAAGAAAAGCCTTCCTTAGATCTGACCCTTAATAGCTGAAAATCTCCTACAGAACACATCTGCATTTTTTTAAAGCTGGTATATTTATTTTCACAGACATAAGAATAACCTGTTTTATTGGGTTAGCTACTAGATTGTACGAATCTATATGTACTTAGAAATTTATTGGTGTTAACTGACACATGAAGGCTGCTTTCCACAGCTTTCTCCGTATGAGTACTTCCCCTTGGGTCAGCTCTTCACTCTGAACAACAACTTTGATAAAGCTGTTGTATCTTTTAGGAATTCTACTACCCCCATACAAGGGAAAACTACTTGTTAGTAATTCAGTTTTTCTATAAGGGATAATCTTACTGGTATCCAGGTTTCCTCTTGCTGCCATTGCTAGCATTGAAATTATTATTTCAGAATTATAACCATAATAAGTAAATCATGGAATGCAGTAATCAATTTACCTTTTTTCCTGAAAAAGTTTTTTTAATGGTATTTTGTAGCTCATTGGTGATGAATGTTCCTTCTGCTTCCAGCTCAGTGATACCCTGGGGCTCAAAGATATCTACTTCAATCTGAAATATTAATTAAAAATTTACTGTCATTAATTAAACCACAATACATCAGCCATTTACAGGAGGATCAGTAGCTACAGATGTGAAAGAGGAATTTTCATAAAGGTAAAGAAATTTACTTTTGTAATACATAATAGCAGTCCAAATCTACACTTGTGTGGTGGACACATCTTCAGCCAAAGAGGCCTTTTCAAACACAGAAGTTAAACACAAAGCTAGAAATAAGTAAACTTTAATAGAAATATGACGTGTTGGAAAGCTAGATAGTTGCATCCTATCAAGGCAGATGGACACAAAAAGCTGCAGTATCCCAGAATTTAAAGATGATGTTGTTTCACAGTGGAGTGAGAAAGCTGGAGTTTATGCTATAAGGGTATATACAATTAGTCCAAGGCATTGCAATAGCTTTTTCAGTTTTTCATACAGGATTTCTTTTGGAGTGCTCAGTAGATGAGCAAATTTGTCAGGTTTACAAGTAAAAGCCTGCATTAAAGTGAATTGATGAGTTATCCCCATGGGACTCATGGAAATGAGTTATCAGAAATGTTATCATGGCCTTTAGCTCACCTGTGAACCAATGGGAATGACCATGGTACTCCACTTTCAACAGATATGCAGAATTCCATCATCTCTTAAATTACAGTCAAATTTGATCAGTTTGCCATTTACCTCAAAATCTTTGACAAGCTGCTTTGGTTTCACTTTGATGAACATTTCATATTTTCCAAACTGTCGCTTCAGCAGTTCCTCATATGTGAGTTCAAAAGTGACTTTACTGGCTGCTTTAATGTTGACTGAGACAGTGAATTTTTCTGTTTTTCTTCCTGAAGCTCTGTATTTAAGTGGGTAGGAAAAAGATCTTTATCCTCTTTCATGGTATTTATTGTTGGTGGCATATGATTTTCAAAAAGAAGTAAAACAAAGATGGGATTTTTTATATACTGCTAAAAATCATCAATCAATACTCAAAATTATGCTCAACCTGTAGACTTTATTCAAGTTTCCCACTGAGCTTAATCCCAGGAATAGGTCCCACAAAGCCAGTGAAAGTTGCAGGAACAGCCTTTCCATAGTTGCAGACAGTGCTTGTGCAGTCAGAGGCTGTATTTCCTTTCTACAATTTGTGCTACAATAACTTAACTTAATGATTGTTCTTTTGTCCCTTAATGTCAGCAAAGTGCCAGAACACAGCATTTCCAATCTCACAGTCTGCTATGGAGTGATGGTGTGGAAGCCACAGGACATGATCCTTACTTTACAAGACCAGCAGTCTGTCCTCTCGAAACAGCCTTCTCATATTGCTTTTTTGCAGCTTCTTTTTCCTTTATAGTTCCAGGATAGGTGACACCATCAATTGTCCTGCAGATGAAAAAGTCCTAGTTCAGTGGAAGGTTGTGACAGGAATTCTCCCTTTATTGATTTGTTTGCTAATAACCTTTCAGAGACCTGCTATTGCCAAGATTTGGGCCCTTTCACTGAAGCCAGGCTCCTGAGAGAATTCAGCTGGAATGAAGAGCTCTGTGCTCAGTGTCATAAAAGAATCTAAACCAATTTTTACTTTAAATTAGATCAAAACTGGGCTACGGCAACACAACTTACACCTGCCATATTCCTGCACTTCAGCAGCTTCACCATCTCATCTCATCTAATGGCAAACCAACTCTGGATGTGACTCACCTGTCCAGATGTCATCATCTACAGAGGAGCATTTCATCCTTGAGCTCCTTAGAGGACTAAGCAGCCATTTCTCATCACCTCATTCTACCAAAAAGGTTCTAAGATGCTCTATGAGTGTTTGTGTCCTAAAGCTAGTGCTCCTCTTCACTGGAGATAAAGCAGGCACGGTGTGATTAGCAGAGATGGATGTGCTTAACTGAATCAAGCCTCATCATGGTGGAGAACTGCACATGATTGCAACTAAAGGTACAAATGTAAAAGAATAATTCTACTTTCTGCCTTTCATTCAAATATGATTTTTAAATGAAGAGATAAATTAAACTATAATGCCATCAGGGAAATGAAGTAATGGAACTTTCCTGGTTTGATAATACCACAGTAAGTAAGAGGCATTTCTGAATAGGTGGATGAATCTGCAGGAAAGGTCCCACATTCCCTAAGGTTCCCTTCTATTCATAATGATGAATAGAAATAATTGAAAATTAGTCATCTTTTCTACAGATGTACCAATGTTTGCCTTTCTCCACATATCTTGCATGTTAAGTTAATAGTACCAGAAAATTACCCAGGAGGTATTTAGAAATCTATTCAAATGGCAAAGTAAAAATGAACACTCAGGTTCCATTTCTCCCAGTTGAATTAGCACAGATTTTTAGTCTTCTTTAACAATATTGTAAAGATTACACACATGCTGAAGTTGGTAATGAAGGCTGTCTTAGGGAGATCAACATCAAAGAAAACTTCTTTGGACACATTTCCACGATTGACAGCTCGGCTGGTGATGACATTGTGTGCAAAGCGGGAAGTCACTTTACTATCAATTTTCATGCTATAGATTTCCATCCCATTGACAACCTGTAAATTGAGAAATGAAAAAAGACAAAAAGAGCACTAGCTGTTACACTCGTATGTGTATTAATCAGTTGTAATCATATTTTTAAAAAGAAACCACAGAAGTACATTGATCACTGCAAAGCAAAAAGAAAGAAAGACCTAATATAAGAACTGGAACACAGCTGTGTTTCCTTGGGTATCTATTTCACTGACATGATGGTGCTATTCCACAAGTCATAACTATAGACTTTAACAAAATACTACCACCAAAAATACTGCCATTATAGGAATAGGTTTTTTCTCTACTGAGTAAGTGACTTTTTATGGTTATTCAAAGAGCACAGCTCTTTACTGCTGCCCCACTGTATTAGTGACTGTGGTTATCAGAGGAGTGGATGACTCCTAGAGCAGGGATGTAAGTAATCCTCTTGTTTTAAAATAGCCAAAATGCCTCCAAATTCCATTTTATGTTATTCTCAGTTTCCTCCCAGCTGGAGATCAGATTTTTCTAAACAAGTAAATGGGCAAGGCAATATTTATTTTCTTTGAATGTTCAGGTTTCTGGACACTAAGTGAAAGCATAGGAACAACAGATGTTCCCATTAGGAACTCCACAGCAAGGTCTGCTTCTGGCAGCAAAACCAGCACTGGAAGGAACTTTGGAGGTTTTATGATGGGTCTGGTTTCTGCTGATTAATTGAGAAGGTCCCCAAACAATCAAAGCATTTAAGCATTGCTGAAGGGGAATCCAAGTGCCAAGTGGAATCAGCCCCAGAGATGAGGTCTCTTGCCTTCCTTAGCAATAGCTGCAACATAAAAGTAAAAACAAAACCAACATAGAATGAAAGTCTGTTAGAGATATGCAGGTGACTTCAAAAGAACTTAGGTATTTATTCAAATACAATGAGATTAAAAATCATTTGTTCATGCTCTTTCCTTGTCCAGGAGCTTCCATCAGAGCTTGGAAAGCAACTGTCGAGTTAGTCCTACTGCCCAAAACAGGCAGCTCTGGGCAGTTTTCCTTGTCACACACTCAGAAATATCCATTTGCTCAGACTGGACTCACAGAAACATTTTGTGAACACATTAAGAATATTCTTGTCACTATAAACTCTTGGTAGCCCAGACAAAACCAAACCTTACTCACCAAGTCATTATCAGCATTTCGCTTCTGTAAAGAGAAAAGAAAGGGAAAAAATCATGATTAGGTAGAAAAGCTGCATTTAGAAATAAATATCTTAGCATCTGTGTAGTTGTCACAAATTAGAAGTCCAGGTTTGAGAAAGATCTTCATTAATAAACTGAAGTAAATTTGAGGGAAAAGCAAGCAAGGGATATGAGGCGGGTCGGAGTTATTTTGCTTATGGCATTCCCAGCTTTGGTGAATCTTTTGGTTTTCATTTGATGTTAGTGTACCCTAAATACAGTGTTTTTGAAGGGCAAGTTAAACTTTGAATGTTGCTGACTTTATGTTGCTCATGAGACACAAAACAGTGTCTTCTTCCAGCTGAAAATACACATAGACCTTTGAAATATGAGGGAGAATGAGAGGAAAAGAGGCTCAAATGCTCAGGGCCATTTATAATTAAATGTTATTGAGATTAAAGAACACACTAAAATCTGTTTGATAGGTCTTCCTTGAGTAAGGGTTGGCTGTGTGGAGACCTCAAGTAAAACCAAAATATCTTGTCCTCATAGTAACATCTTTTTCTTGAGAATTCCCAAATCTGAGTCCTGCAGTACATATTTTCTTTTCAAACTTATTTTCCTTTGGAAGAAAAAGAAGAGTTGTATCAAAGCATAAAAACCCACTTTGCACAGTTTTTTTCCTGGCACACAAATCCAAACTATCATGCAGATGCAGCCTTACATTTTTTTCAGGCTCCTAAATTTTCCTATTTCAGCCCAACAGCCTCTCATCCTAACATGACCAGGTAGGAAAGTAATTCAGCAGGATTAGATAGGAGGGGCTGTCGCTACAAAAAGCTGCATGGAGGGGGAAAAATAAGCAGTTAAAATGTGGGGTTTTTTTCCAATATTTGCTCCCAGAGTAGTGCAAATATCAGAAGCTGTACAACAGTATCGTACTCTGTTCTGAAAGAGAGGACAGGCACTGAACAAACTTCCTGAGTGCTGTTAAAATAACAGCTTGTGTAACTCAATTCCCATCAGCTCAGCTGCAAACACCTTATCTCATCTGGCTCCAAGAGCCTTGGGGGTCACATTTTGTGGAATTGTGTTTACCTGCTCCATCAAAGGCAGGGGTAAGGACACAACAAATCAGACACACATCTCAAGTACACTTAAGGCTTTCAGTACCTTCCCTAGTTGGAAACTGAAACACAGAGGATTATTTTTTTGTTTATTTTGGGGTTCTTTTCAAGACACTATATTAATCTAAGGTAATGCAAAATTTGAGGGAGGAAGCTTCTCTTCTGGTGTGAGAGTCTGGCAAAAAATGTCAGTGTGCATTCCTTCAGGTTCATCTTTCAAACTGTTACTGCCATCCAGATGATTTCTGTGTGTCCATCTCTCCTTTTCACAAGCATATATGCATTCCTTTAATGCCAGTATAGAGTGTGCACCAACTCAAATCTGACCTTTCTGAAACTGGAAATATTTTTTCTGTATCCATATCTGTCATTACAGCTTGTCATTTCCCCTTACAATACCCAAACTGAGGTATGCACCTTGGGAAATGAAAAGCTGGAACTCTGTGAAATGCCAGTTTGTTTGGTGCAAACTTTTCCTTACAGTAGAATTACCACACAGTTTATACAAAATACAAAATATATATATATAAACCTATAAAAATGTGTGTAGCTACAAATTCTGCAATTCTGACTACTGCTTCCAAACTGAAAGATACTGTACCTGCATTTGAGTTTTACAGAATTGCTGTTGTGCACATTCTTTATCAGAATCACAGCTTCAGTGGTAGTTTTGAAGGAGTTCTATTTTGATTCTGTAAATATTTTGAGGGGTGCTCTGCAATTTCCATTGAAACTACAGAAAAATCTCTCTGTGAAAGGCATTGCTCACTTTGCACTTGGGCTGATCTCCAATGGAGATACTCAATCCAGCTGGACATCACCCAGCTACCTGCTCTAGCTGACCCTGTTTGTGCAGGGGAGGGGATTACGTGACTCTAAGTCTGTGATTTTGTTCTGGGTTTTTTAATTTTTAATGATTCACTTGAGTGTACCTTGAGCCATCACTAAATCAAGGTCATTCCAAGCTATGTGGGCAAAAAGCCAATCAAAATGATGATGCAATTCTAGACTAAAATGAGAATTAACATCCTCTACCCTGGGTTATTGTTACTTGATAAAATGTTTCTGTATTATTTTCACATATTTGCCAGCTGCACCAATTATTAGAATTCTATTATTTTTCAGTTGTGCAACAGCAACAAACTTCTTTTGTTTAATACTGTTTTGCTGTGGCAGCAGAAAAGAATAGAGGTGCAAAGAATCTATGGAAATTGGAAAGTAAAAGAGAAACTTGAACTCCCAGGAAAACAGAGAGGGAAAACAGGACTCGATTACAGTACTTGCTGAAAGAAGCTCTGATTGTACAGCTTGGGAAACTAAACCACAGCAGGACTAAAAGACTCAGCAAAGACTGTACAGTTACCTTGGAGTGACCTCTGGGAATCCACAGTGCAGAACGAGGTATTTGCATATATCCCTAAATGCTACATAGGAAAACAAGGCATGAAAATTATCTCTGAATCTACAGCAGCACTGAAGATTCCATCACCCCAAGTGATGCCAATTGGGTGCCACAGAGAAGAGCCCATAATGCAGCTCATAGGAACAGGGAACTGATGAGGATTTTTGTTCCGTTTTCAGCAGAATTGGGTCTGCCAACTGTGTATACCTGACTGGGGCTCTAAAAGCAGCTTTGACAGCTTAAAGGTCACCAGACAGCCAGAATCCCAGCCATGCTTCAGCACTGGATACTGCTTGCTCAAAGGGGCCAAGACACAGATGGGCACCGAGACCTTCACCCTACAGAGCAATCTCTTCCATTTCAATCAAATCACATTTGCATAAAGTACAGAACAAAACTGGGAGAATCAGCTGGCTTTTTCATAGTGCTCTGCATGCATAGATGGAGCATGGCACAGAGTTTTGGCAGTCTTCCATTTAGAAAGGCTTTAGCATTGTAAAACACGTAGAGAACTCCAGACACTACAGTAATCAGAAGGAAAAAGCTACATTATATCTGGGCTACATGATGGTTAAATAATAGGAATCCCTGGCGTTTCCAATTTGCAGCATTAGATCTCAGGTTGACTTTTAGAAGTTAGGCATGTTACTATCCTGATTTTCAAAGAAAAAAATCTTGGCAAAGGTCATAACCTCATCAACAGCAATCAACCAGAAATTGTTTTGTCCTGTTCTACCTAGTAACTCAGAATGCTCCCTAAAGAGATTTGCCCTCTGCAACTTTTCGGAGTGCACAGCCACTGACAGAGAGGGAAATAATTTATGGAGGTGAGGAGTAGTGGACAGCAAGATAACCAAAGAAAATTAGGCAAAACATCAAGTAGCACTTACTCAGAGATCCAGTCAAAACCAGAATGGCTCCTTTGAGAGATGTATCTCATGTTGTGCTAACATGGAAATCTTTTGAGAAAAATCCTACCATGTCATTTGGACTGTGGGCATTTATCTTTATGCCATGTTACAGCTCTGTTTTCTGCTTCTTAGAGCCATCTTTTTCATTGTATTCCTTAACAGGTGTCAAAATCAGTTCTCTGGCAGCACTGATTGCTTTACACATTTAAATATTTTACTAAAACATGTCACCATTACATGGTGATGACAGGGAAAACAGAAGAAAGGGATGTTTTAAAAAGAAAGAGAGAGGAACTTCGGAACTGATTGAAAACTGAGGCTGATTAGAGATCAACCAGTCTGAGTTCCAGCTTTTATCCTGTGTCCAGGGGTACCAGAGAAGACAGAGCTCCAGCTGCCAGCATTGTATGAACTCTCTGATAAATGCTGATAAACTGCAAGAAGTTAATCTCGGAGGAGTGGGAGACCCACAACCCACACACGGTTGATTACTTACCTTGATGTTTCTGACATGTGTTAGCAAGAAGTCTGAGGATGCAAAGGTAGGAATCAATACTAAAATACAAAGCAATAGATTCTTTTCCATTTTGGAAAAAAAGTGAGGTTGCAATTGGAATGATATGCATAAATATATAAAGCTTTGTTTACCCAGTGTTAATAAATAACCCAATGACAGAAGTGGGATAAAGCATTAGGCATTCGGGAAAAATCAGGCGCTGAATTTTGAATTAGTATAATCTACAGAATACTGTTAGAAAATCTCTTAAAGAATTTACAGAATATTTCAGCAGCGTCTCTTCTATGTAATAGCTCCAAACAGAAATTCACAGCCATTTCCGTACTGGCAACTGATATTAATCTCCACCCCAGACCCACTTTTTTCCCAAATGAAAACTGTCATCTTTCTGATACTTCCTTAAAGGCTTTCCCTGGCTCAAATTTACTGCAGCCGTAACAGAGCTTGCAGTCTGTGAAAGCCATTTAAGCTCCATTTCCAAAGCGCCCCTGTAATCCTCCGTATCACTCAGGTACCCGATTTAGGTATCGTTATTTGACACGTATCCTGTCTAACCTAGAAACTCCCCATTCCATGGGTTCCCATTCATCTTGGTGGCTGAAACCAGGTCCGAGCTCCCAGGTTTGCATCTTGCACGCTGACCGTGCAGCTGCAGGGCATTTCCTGCGTTTGTTACCTTGACATGATCAATTCTCTCTTAAACTTTTTAGCTGTTTAGCTCTGCGGAGCTGCTCCGCCCTGCCACGGCTCATGACAGGTGGCGTGTTGTGACACAACTGTGGCCGTCTTGGGCCCGGGCTCGGCACAGGGATATCCCGGAGCAGCACACCGAGCCCACGCTTCACACGGGCCGGGGCGGGGACAGCGCTGTCCCGGGGCCGCGGCGAGGCCCGCCCCGCTGCCACAGCCGCGCTGCCCGCTCCCAACATGGCCGCCGCGCCTGCTTCCAAAATGGCCGCCGCGGCGCCGCGCCCGCGCCCCGCAGCTGCGCGCCGGGCGCTGCATGGCCGCCGCCGCCCCGGGCATCTCTATGGCAGCGGGCGCTGCCCGGGCCCGGCGGCGGGAGGATGCCCCTGGCTGCCTACTGCTTCCTGCGGGCCGTGGGCAAGGGCAGCTATGGGGAGGTGAGCCTGGCGCGGCACCGCCAGGACCGCAAGCAGGTAGCGAGGGGCTGGGCCGCGGGGCAGGG
Organism: Melospiza melodia melodia; assembly: GCF_035770615.1. Taxonomy (NCBI): domain Eukaryota; kingdom Metazoa; phylum Chordata; class Aves; order Passeriformes; family Passerellidae; genus Melospiza; species Melospiza melodia. Next base: position 16,222,650 of record NC_086203.1, read on the forward strand.
GCACGGCTCGGCCTGCGGGCAGTGCCCGGGCTGGGCTGGGCTGGGCGGGGGTCCCCCAGCGTCTGGTTCGGCTGTGACCCGCGCCCAGCTGTGGCTCCGCTGTGGCTGCTGGTCCTGACCCACCCTGGGCACGACCAGGGACGTGACATCGTGTCATGGTGCAGATGCGTCTACGGGCTGGTGTCAGAGTGGGGCTGTGACGATCACCTGGTGTTGAGGTGTTTTTATAACCATCATCTGGTGTCAGGGTGGGGCTGTGACCATCACCAGGTGTCAGGGTGTTTTTGTGACCATTATCAGGTGTCTGAGTGCAGCTGTGACCATCACCAGGTGTTGGGGTGTGGCTGCAGCCCCCCGAGCTGCTGTTTCTGTTATCTTCCTTTGTCTAAAAGAACTTTTATTAAAGATGTGGAGAAGACTCTTCCCGGGAAGGTTTTGCTTGTGTCAGAGTAGAAGCACAAGCATTTTTGTTGGAGAACTGGAATAATCTGTCTAGTCTGGCCAAAGCAGAGGTGTTTCATAGGGAAGGTGAGAGGGCAAAGAAATAGGGACCGAGAACATTCAGAGAGCAGTGCCACAGGAACTGCTGTGTGAGTTTATGGCCGGGCTTTTACTGGAGATGCTGGAGGAGGATTGTGCCCAGCAGGGAACAGAGGTGTGTCCTTCCCGGACTAGGGCACTTGTTCCCTGCCTGGAATCCCGAGGTGAATCCCTGTGACCCTTGGCGTGGGTAGCAGTGAGGAAAGGACTTGTTCCCTCCAGGCCATCACCACGTGCACAGTCCAATGCCCTCAAAGAGATCCTAACCCCACCTCACCCCAAAAATAAACAGTGCATGGAGGTCACTTTCACTCGGATACAGGTCCTTGGATTTCATTGTGGTACTGCTGATCATTAACACTAGTCTTTCTTCCTGTTTGTCATTGCATGATAAATATTTGGAGTGGTTTGCTGTGTTTTATCTTTTGCCAACTTTTACAAACTTTCTTCTCTAGCACGATGATCAGAATTTTTTGATGGGGTTTTGGCACAGTGCTACATTTTCTGTGAAAGAAATAGTGTCTTATTTAAGCATATTTGCTATTAATTGAATGCTGGATTTTTGTGGGGAAGGTCAAGTACCTTTAAGTGTTTAAATCAAAACTAAATGGAATTCATACACAATTTGGTATCAAATAAGGTGGAAAAGCATTGCAATAGACTTCAGCAGAGAATCTTGCCAGGAAAACATGCTCATTAAACTAAATATAATCAATGCCAAATTTAAAATTAGGCTAATATATGTGCTTTTTACATTTTGGGGTGTATTTTTGCTTTTTCCATTTTGGTGTGTATTTTCTAAAAGCTGCTGATATAAGCTTAAACGATTTCCATGCCCAAAGTTGTAGTTGACTTGTCACACAGACCACAGTATTTGCAGCATTTCTATTTTATTTTGAAGTTAAGTGATGCTGTACATAATTACACACTCCTGGAAGCTTTGCAGCATCACAGGATCTATCTGAAACACAAAGTCATGATGTGCTGTGGGTTTCCTGGGTAATTGGTTCCCTTGGTATATAGGGCCATCTCCTCAGCACTAATTAAATGTGCTGGGCTAATTAATAGGTGCAGCCTGGAGAGCAGACACTGAAGCATCTCTGAGAATGCTAAAATTCAGCAAGTAAAAATGTTTTAAAAGTTTTGATTTACAGCCTCTCCAATAAAAGCAGGTTCAAGCATAACCATGGCATGAGTGTTGTGTGGAAAGCTGATGCCCTAAAGTGATGTCCTACAAAATTTTCAGCAGAATTAGGGCCAGGTCAGACCTAAATATTGATGTTGTGGGTGATGAAAGTGTTCTACGGATTTTATTGTCTCATCTTCAGCTTCATTAATGTTTTTGCTGAAACCTGAAATTCCTCAGAATTACATAAAATGTAGTACATATTAAGGAAGTAGATGACAACTTTTGTATGTAGCTTTGAGAAATTCTTGACCCATTTTAATGAAGAATAAAAGAAATTTAGGAATGAGCATAAGACATTTTGTCTCTTTCAGATGACTTTTATCATTTGTTTGCACATGACTGCATCCTTTATTTATATAAAAGTTTACTATTGATGTGGCCTTTTTGAGAGTAACTGTGGTGCACAAACAGGTACTTCAGGCTTAAAAGGTTAGTGACAGACACACATTTAAAGTGAGAGCGGGGAGAAAAAGAGAAGTGTGAACATTAGTCAGAAGAAAGCAAAACACCACAAAATTCCTGAGCAGAGTTGTATTGAGGTGGATGAATGGAACACACCTCTTCCATTTTTATGGTGAAAAGGTAGAAGAGAAGAAGTTCTGGATAACTTTGATCCAAACTGCAGCCTCTATGTAGATGAATCAGTGGATATTTCAAATACTGCATTCTGGGGAATTTCTTAGGGCTTCTGCAGAGTCCCTTTCATCTCTTACCATACACTTTGCCTTGTCTTTTACAGTATGTCATCAAAAAGTTAAACCTCAGAAGTGCTTCCAGCCGTGAGAGGAGAGCAGCAGAGCAGGAGGCCCAGCTGCTGTCCCAGCTGAGACACCCCAACATTGTCACCTACAGAGAGTCCTGGCAGGGGGACGATGGCCACCTCTACATTGTGATGGGCTTCTGTGAGGGAGGAGACCTGTACCACAAGCTCAAGGAGCAGAAGGGAAAACTCCTGCCTGAGAATCGGGTGGTGGAGTGGTTTGTGCAGATTGCCATGGCACTGCAGGTACAATGAAGTGGAATTTTGTCACTGCCAGATAGAAGCTTAATTTGACTTTTTTTCTATTTAAAAATTCCAGCTAAGCTGCAGCCTTTGGATTCCTGTTTGGCTGGGTTAGCACCTAATTATAATAGTTATTAGTACATTAAAAATGGATCATTGCAGTCAAATCAACTATTTTAAGTAAGAAATTGCTGACATATTTTATGTCCACACCTCTGTAGCACAATAGACAGGGGTGTTTGCAACTGTTGTCTGATATGCTTCTCTGGTTTTAAAGTTTACATTAAATTTACAAAATGGAGTTTTTGGGGGAAAAAACCAAGCATATTCTTTCAGAAGCATTTTGTGTTCAGTCTTGTTATTATTGCTGTTTTTAGTGGTAAATTTAGCTACCAATGCATCGTTTCTATTAAGCCTTATGCTACTCTTTTAAATTTGCAATTGGAGGTTATCAAACTTTAAAGGCAATTGTTACAGCAATAAAGACCAGATATAGATGTTAACATTAAAGAATAAGAAATTGGACAAAATATTCTATCCTAAAGTTTGCTGTCATGATCAAAAATAGACTAATTATGGGTACTGCTTGTTGTTTATTATGACTAATTTTCTTCCCTGTTTACACAAAGCTCACATTATAGTTTCCTCTGAAATGTTTTTAGACTGAGATTGTCAAGAAATGAAAGCAGCAGAAAGTGTGTTACAGTCTTAACTTCACATTTTTATTTCTCCTTTTCTGCTGATTTATAAGGGCCATGCAGGGAGATTTGGTTAAAGCAGTAATAAGTTTTGGGCCCCTGCCTGTATCAGTCACTTTTAATGTTATTTCACCAATACTGTCTTAGCAGGTCACTCCTGACCTTGAGAGGGATTTCTGTGTTTCTTCTGCTTTTGTGTTTTCTTTCTTTGACTTCTTTAATGAGACTTTACAGTTAGGAGTTGATTAACCTTATTTATATGATTTTTTTCCCCATAGTATTTACATGAAAAGCACATTCTGCACAGAGATCTTAAAACACAGAATATTTTCCTGACACGAACCAATATAATCAAAGTGGGAGACCTGGGAATAGCCAGGGTGTTGGAAAACCAGTATGACATGGCCAGCACTCTCATAGGCACCCCATACTACATGAGCCCTGAACTCTTCTCTAACAAACCCTACAACTACAAGGTACAGTATGAAAATGTCATTTCTATTTTCTTAGGAGCCTTACTTTATTTGTCTGAAATCATTACCAGTGTGTTTTGGTTTCTTATTGCTTCCAAGTCTTTTTCATCTTCCCAAAAACCAAACAAAAAAATAGGAGAGAGATTTGTAGGAATGTTTGGTTCTGGAACTGTGTTTAGGAATTCAGAGCACGTACTAAGTTATCCCAACCAAGTTGTTCAGCAGGCTGCCTGTACCTCTCACAGCTGGAGAGACAGAGAATGGGAACAGAAATATCAGCCTGTGTTAGAGATGCACTTTCTGAATTTATTATATACCAGACAGGAAGTTTTACGCTCAAAAATTGTGTTAGAAATAACAGCAGCATTAAAAAAAAGAGCAAAGAAATTTTAATGAGAGGAATAAGCTGTGTTATTGTGAATTTAAAATACAACAGAACAAAGCAAACATGTTCAGCACTTGCTGTAAACACACCATAAATATGAGTGTCTGTAATGAGCAAGAACTGAGGGGAAACTTCTTCCAATGAAAAACCAAGATTTTTCATTTACAGCTAGGATGGATATTTTACTAAAAAAGGTAACAAGCAACATTTCCCCCAAAGATGGCTAATTTCTACACTTCCTTTTGGAAAAAACTGGGGATATTTTTAAGGAAATAGTTGACTTGATCAAAATTAAAAATAGAAGAGTGAGACTGAAGCCAGAAGTTTGCAATGGGATTTGGACTTAATTAGCTTAGTGTCATTAAAAGCCTCTTTGAAAGCAGGTAACTAGGTCCAAAGATAAAACTTGTACAATTACTAAGAAGTTCCCAAACATTTTCTCTTCCCCTTTTTTTCAGTCTGATGTCTGGGCCTTGGGCTGCTGTGTTTATGAAATGGCCACACTGAAACACGCCTTCAATGCCAAGGACATGAACTCCTTGGCTTATCGAATCATTGAAGGGAAGGTAAAATCTCCTGAAATTTTATAGGTGCTTGGGTTTCTTATCTAGAAATTGAAATGTTCTTTTCTAATCAGAAATATTGCATGGAGTTAAAAAAACTTGCATGTAATGTACACCATCATATGTAAGACTGTTGTTTCATGGTGGTGGATGATGTGATACCAAGGAAGTTATTCCTTTGTAGATATGGCTAAAGTTTCTTGTTACCTCTTAATTTAATGAATGTACTGAGTAGTTTTCAAAGTTCTGAGATTACTTTATTAATTTGCTTCTGGTTTTGCATAAACATTCCATAAAAATTAAATTACTGTGTGATGGCATTTTCCTGTTATGAAAGATTAGCTTATTTAAGTGTCCTCTTGCTTTGGCATACAATGAAGTGAATGTGGATTCATTTCATAAAAATTTTTAAGCCTATTTACAGAACTTTTACTGGTCATATTAATAAAATTAGGAGCAGTTCTTAGCCACACACATGGAATTTCAGTATTTTGTTTAACATTAGGCAATTGGGTAGCTTTCAGCATTTGAACAATAAGTCTGTTTTTTACACATACATATTTTTTTATGTATCTGACCATCATGATCACACATAAATGTTCTAGAAGTAGCCCCTGTTGATGAGTATATTAAATAATATCAGGCTTCCCTTTCTTTTCACAGCTGCCACCCATGCCAAAGGATTACAGCCCACAGCTGGTAGCAATAATACAAACTATGCTCAGTAAAAAACCTGAGGAGAGACCAAGTGTGAAAAGCATCCTGAGACAGCCATACATCAAACAGCAGATTGCTTTGTTTTTGGAAGCTACAAAGGCGTAAGACATTTTCATTTGAGTGATTCTGTGCAAAATATTCATCCTATTGTTGTCTTTTTTTTACAACTTTTCCTGGGTTTTGTGGGAGGATAAAGTAAGTTTTGTTATGGGCAGCTACAAAGCATATGAACATCAGTTTCTTTGAATTCTTTTAGAAATATGAGAGAATTAGAGTGGAAAATATTTTTTTCTGCAAATGCAGAATAAAACTCTGTAGTGCTTAAAAATATAGAATTGGTAGAAAACACACACCTTTCCATGTGGTTCTTGAGGCCATTTATCATCTGGGTGTTGAAAAACCAAGTTCCTTTTGATATACACTGATATAATTATTTTTCTTTGTCAGGTTTAGTCAGTTATTTTACAGCTTCCAGATAGAACTGACCTTGGTGCTCTGCAGAAAGGTGTATATTGCTGGCAGAATCTGAATTGGGTTTTTAAGATCCTTTTTTGGAATTGAAAATGAGGTTGTTGTGCACAGTCTATTGAAAAATCCCAGTATCTGATACTCTTTGTATGAAAACTCTTTAGTGGAGTGGATTTTTTTTTAATTAGTATAATCAAAAGAAATATTTTAAAACCTTGTTGATAGTGAATGAATGAGATGGATGAGAAACTTTCATTTTCTTCACAGGAAAGCTGCTAGAAATCATAAGAAAACAGTGGATTCTAAACCTAAAGAGCCTTGTTCTGTCATCTCAGCAAAGAATGAATCTCACAACAGGAATGTTCCACACCAAAACCACTCCTCTGAGCAAGCCAGAAGATACAAAGTTGTAAGATATGGGGGGGTTTTACCTTAAAAAAAAAGCCAACAAAACCCAAATCCCTCTTACTTTTTCTAGATAAAAACCTCGGTTTTATAACAAGTGCCTTGAGCATCCCTGAGAACATTAGATCTGAATCCCAGCAATGTGTAAAATTCATATTAGGGAAGGAAATGCTTTTAGATTAGAGTGGAAGTAATTAAACACCTGTGGATCTAATTGCAGGACCTGTAAGATGTTAACTAAACAACACCTGGTTTTATGTGAGTTACTCTTGGAAGTATTTGGGGTCAAATAATTTTTCACATATCTCATGACAAGTGGTAATAGTTTTTTCCAGTCAAAAACATATTTAAAAACTATTTATAGTCACAACCAAAATTCTTTATTGTTGAAATTCTTTCCAGTGGTTACAGCAAACCTTTTGTAATGGTTAATCTTGTGCATGCTTTTTGTTTTCTGTAAAAGTCTTCTGTTCTGGGTTTAAGCTTTCAGTGTTGAAATACTGAATATATGTGGTGGAGCACATCCTAAAAACTCTGGGTGCTTGTTCCTCCCTTAGGGAAGAGCTAAGTGAGTACAATTTTGCTTTCATGGTCCTGGTGAAAAGTAGGTGCATTCCATGAGTATAAACCAGTACCTGAAATTGCCATTTGCAAATCTGTATCTCTTTAAAAATGCAGATTTTGACTTTTTTGAGGCTCCTAATTTGTTATTGATCATAATTTCCTTTCAGTTTATGTGCCCTGGTATGTTCTTGATTTTCCTTAGTGCTTAGAGATTTCTTTCGTATGTGTGTAAAATGCAAAAGATGACTTTTTTGGTTTTCTTTTAATCCTAGGATGAAGAAGATTGCATCAGCAAATGTAAAGCCAGCAAATTTTATCCCTCAGAGAAACCAGCTGTTGAGTTGGAAAGAAAACCAAGCAAAAATGATCTGAACAGCTTGGGAGACTCCATAGCTACAGTCAGTGGAGTGAACATTGATGTCCCCCTGCCTGAAAGGATGAAGCATGGAAGTGACAAGGGTGGCAGTGAGAGTATTTTAGAGAATAATAAAGCAAAGCATTTACATGGTCCAGGCCATTCTAAAATAACATCTAATAACCCACCAATTAAGGAAAATGGACAACAGCAAAGAGCAAGACAGGCTTTTAAAGCTGAAAGTGTTGAATCAAAGCCATCTTCTGTTGATTCTGTAGAAGATGAGGATGACACTTTGAAACTCCTGCAGCCTGTATCAAAAGACCAAAAGCAAACTGACCTGGTAATGCATTTATGCTTATTTGAAGTAGATTTAACCAGTGGCCAGCTCTTACAATTTAGAGAGCTGCTGCACGTTTTTCTGTCAAAGTAGGATGTTGCTGATGCAATTATTGAGATTCTTAAATGGTTAGGAGCCTTGAGGTCAGATTTGCAAAGGCAATATGGTAAAGTAGTTTTGGGATTGTATCTATCTAGATGATTGGAATTCTATTTTTACAGGGAAAAAATTTGCATTCCCAGCTGTGAACAGAGAGAGTAAGAATAGTTTTGTAACTTTTGTTCTATGTTGTAAATAGGCCTGAATAATTTTGATTTGGATGAGGGGGCTAATTGGTGGTGATTGTCTTTTCACTGCATTTTGGTCTACCATGAGATTTTTAATGAGAAATCATTATTTGTTGCAGAGCTTGGATTCCACTGAAAAGCTGCTGGCACCCTTTGTTCCTGTTATGATTCAAGTAAGTGACCTTCTTTGAAGGTTTAGTAGCTAAAGATGCTGGTACAGCAGGTATTTTATCTCTCAAATAAGAATTTATTGTGCTTGTACCTGTGCTATGTTAAGGTGGTTGCAGTCCAAATTGTAAAGGGGCCTGTTTTGATTATTTTTTTAAGTGTGTTTGTGTAAATCTGGAAGTGACAGGTCTGCATTTTTTTTAAAATGCTTTTACTTATTAGGATGATGTCAGTCATGGAGCTCCAGGAGATGCTCAGGGAAAAATGACCTTGCACAAGCAGCCTCAGAGCAGTGTCAGTGAACCCTCTCTCCCATGGCAGCAGCAGCAGAAGAGAGAGCTTGCTGAAGGCTGCTCAGAGAAGGTGCAGATACTTGAAAAATACTTCTCCTCTCTCCTTTAAGACTCCTGTGTTTTTCCTCTTTAAACGTGGGACCTATTTTCTAAAAAAGGGTGGGTGTTTTAATGCTGTTCTTGTTTCATGTGTGTCTGTATGACTTCAGATCACTGAAGGTGACTGTTAGAAGCAGCCTTAGTACATCTTTTGAAAATCCCCAGTACCTTTCAGGGATGAGGTGGCTGTGCCAGATGGGCTGTGCCTTTACTGGGTTGCAATATTTCCTAGGAAATTCTATCAGGACTTCTGACTACAAGTCAGTACCTTTGTGGATAAGGCTACTTGTGGTGGGTAGTGGCTTAGTAGTGCTTCAGAACAGATGTGTAATGGCTGCCCTGAGCTTCTGAGTGCAAACTGTAGGAGGAAAATCTTGGCCTGCACACAGGATAGAGCTCCTGTCAGTTCCTCCACCCTGAGCAGGGAGGTTTCTTTGGGGAAAGAAGGCTATGGAAGAGGGTGATTGGTCATTAATAACCTGGTTTTCTCTTTGGGTTTTGCTGTTTGAGGGTGGGGACAGTTGTTGCAAAGGCATTGGCTGAAAAATAGTCTGGGAAGAGGGGGATAAGATGTAGGGATGGAAAGATGGAAAACAGATGTAAGCAGAGATGGGGAGAGGGAAGGATCAAGCTGGGAGATGTGAAGAGGTTACAATAGGATTTAAAATCTCTGGCATCCAGCTTTACCATGCAAGAATGTCTTCTAGATTGCAGAGTACTTAAACTTTCAATAAAAAAAAATTCTTGCTCACTTTTCTGTCAAGTTCAGAGCAGTTTCTCCTCGGCCTCTACCTGTTCCTTCTGATGTGACCCCAAAGACAGCCCAGAGGGGTGCAGAGCACCCTGAGCCTGCAGATAGTGCCAAACCCAGGCAAGCAGCCATTCCAAAGGTTAGTGATGAAAACTGTCTGGCTTTTGTCTCATTCCTTCTGAGCAGTTTGTTCTGTGTGTGTGCACAGTGAGTAAAGAAATGTTTGGTAGCTTCCTGCCTCATGGAAGCCCTGCTCAGTGTGGGATGAGCCTTGCTGAGCCTAGGAGGTCAGAAGCCCCTTTACTAGAGTTCAGATTGGTCTCATTGAAAACAGTTCTGTAATAAATAATTAAGCATTAAATAATAGCTCCCCCTCCTTGAACCCTTGAAAAGGATTTTTTGCTTAATAGGTGATTAGGAAACAAAAGTCATAATGGTGATTGCAAATTAAGGCCAAATTAACTTCCTTTGAAGGAGCGGCCCTTGTCAGCGAGAGAACGGAGGAGGCTGAAACAGTCTCGGGAGATGCTTCCCTCTGGTAATTTTTATGTTTATATGTGAACAGTTTATGTTATTTTCAATAACTTTTTCCTGAAGAAATGATAACTTCTTGTCTGTTCTTCACTGCCATCTTCAGAATAGTGCACTAAGGGGCTAGTTCTGTGTTAAATAAAAAGTTCTGTTAACATGTCTGTAGTTTTCTGCTTTTTAGTTATGTCAGTTGTGTTCTGTGTTGACAATTTGTCTTTGAAATGTACATAAAATGTAGGATATTCACTTTCAAACAGAAGTTTCAATGTTTTCTATTAGCAAAATACCTACCTCCCTGCCTGCCTTCTGCTAGGTGATAGATTTTTTTCTTGCATGAGCATGAAACTTATTCAGAATACACACAGCTTAGTTGTAAATATTGTCAAAATGTCATCCATCCAGGGGTTCCAGTGAGACAGTCATTAAATGGTGCAGCAGTTGAAGCAAAGTCACGTGTGGAAAACTGTGTTAAAGTTCCTCAGTTCTCATCAGATCCCAGTATTTCTCAGGTAAACTTTGTCAAAAGTATTTCTTCCATGTAGGAACAGTAATATATGCCATACTGCTGAATTACTTTCAGAATTATTAGAATTCTTGTTATTTATTCCCTCCTCCCTTAGAGAAAGAGAGAAGCCCATTGCCTGTCTGATGATGAGCTAAGCTCTTCCACAAGCTCTACAGACAAGTCTGATGGTGATTCCAAGGAGAAGTAAGGATTCTGTTTAATACTGTGCAAGAATTTTCACTGCTATACTGGACCTTGACTTGGAGTGGAAATAAAAGGCTTTCACACTTTAGCTGTGCATAGTGAGTGATTGAAGAAGTATGTGATGCATAGAGGAAAACAGCCCCACTGATTTATTGTCTCTCTGTGACTGTACACTTTCCACACTGAAGTTTCTGGGTCATGGGATTGGGTATGATGGTTTTGTGAACTGCAGCTTCCCAGAAAACAATCTTCCAGCACCAAAGGACATCTACTGCCAAGATGCATTAAAAGCACAAGTTAAAAGGTGCCAATGTGCATCCTTTCCACTGTAAATGAGCCTGAATTTATCTCTGATTTTTGTCAGTGTAAGCAGCTTTCAAAAGATGCAGTTTGTTGCATTACCAGAGTCAGCAGTAGCCAGTAGGATTGTGGGGTTTTTGCTGGGCTCTGAGCCTTTGTTAAATGAAATAGTACTGATTTTGCTATTGATAAAACTGCACCACAACTAGGAATTTAACATGGAATATTTATTAGGACCTGAATAAACTCATTGAAAGCTCTGGAATGCGGGTGGAAGTTGCATTATGATGGTGACTGAATTATTTATTCCTTGTATCCTAGGAAAAGTATGAATGAAATGAATGACTTGGTGCAGCTGATGACATGGACACTGAAAATGGACTCCAAGGAGAACTCTGAGTGCTGTGTAACCTCAACCCCAGCTCCAGAGTTTAAACTTCATAGAAAGTATCAAGATACTTTGATTTTGCATGGAAAATCACTTGATGAATCAGAGGAATTAAAAATGGAAGAGATTCCTTCAGGTCTGTTTCTCTGGGATTCTGTGGTAATACTTAGAGTCATCCCATATTCTTCTGCAGAATGTGAAAATTGTCTGTACTGAAAGTAATTACTACTGCACTGATTTTTTTTAATTGTATTTTATTTTTAATAGATATGTCATTGGTCCCTTTCAAGATTAGGAGAATGGTTGAAATCTTGAGATCTGATGTGGTGCAAGGATTGGGAGTGAAACTTCTTGAGAAAGTGTACAGAATCATGGAAGAAGACGATGAAGCGAAAAGAGAGGTGAATGTCTTCCATGATAAAATAGTTGAATTTCTTTATAAACCTAGATAATTGAGCAGGCTCTTTATCCTATTGAGATAGGGTAAACCTTGATTCCAGAAGGTGTTTATGTAGTCATGGGGGGGCAAAGATCTAAGTATATTGTAATTTTCATGCTTAAGTTTGAATCCAGATGTAGACCACATTCAACTCCAACTTCTTCAGAAACCATCAGAGCTTTACAACAGTACCATGGGGAAGGTGTGAGGGATGTAAATAATTTTACTCTGTTAATAATTTTATGCTGTTTCTCCAGTAATAAGTTCTTCTGTCTCTCAAATGTTTGCCGTCACATTACTTTCCTTATGCTCCTTATGTCCAAAATAAGAAATAATTTAACATCAATCCCCAATAGAGGTGAATAAGGAATACCTTCAGCTCTTTTGATTCAAAACTTGGTTACACTTACCTAGACAGTATTTGATTTGTGACCTGTGAAGATCTTACATTTTAAATTTTTGGGTGCGATTTGAAAGTCTCTTGCTTTTAGACAGCAATAGTGTTCATTTTTCTTCTCTCTCATCCACATTGCCAAGCTTCACATGCTTATTTGAGCTGAGTGCTTTGGTATTTTTCTGTTAATATTTAGGTAGCATCTGCTTTTTTTCAGTGCCAGTACATGTGGGTTTATTTCTGTGTTAACAGCTGCAGTTGCGGGAGCACATGGGAGACAAGTACGTCAGTTACAGTGCGAAGGCTCGGCACCTCAAATTTCTTGAAGAAAATGTGAAGCTCTGACCAGAATCCTTTCCTTGGACAAAAGAACTGTTTTCTAGCTCCTTTGATAGACTGGACCAGCTTACAGAGCATGTGCATCCACTGATCTCCTTTGCTGGAATAAGGAGGTGAACTTGCAGGAAATGTTGAGTTCATAGTAATATTTTTCATGTTAAAATGTGAACCAGGCTATCACTTTCTCAGAAAAGAAACTTCTGAGTTTCTCTTTAGTTTAGTTTAGTTTTTATTCTCTTAAAAAGTTGCTTTCCATAGGGGTCAATACCAAGTTTTGTATACTAAGGAGTGTCAAAAAAGATTATGTTCTGGTTTGAATTTGTCATAGCAAAAGGTTTTTGGTATGGTCTTATACTAAATACAGTAACAAAATCTCTGCCAAGGCTCTGATGTGATAAACTCTAATCTGTTACATCAGATAGTTGTGAAAATTTAGCATGAAGAAACAATTACTAATTTTTGTGGAACTCAAGGTCCTCAGGTAGTGTAAATTGCCAAGTCCAAGTGCTAAAGGGGGCAGCTGTACTGCTTGTAAGGAGAGACTTTGCTCTTGTGTTTTGTTGCTGAGGCAGTCACCAAGGTGGGGGAAAGCATTTGGTATCTGGATAAAGTAAGTCTGAAAATGTTTGAAAGGAATGCAGCCATGGTTACCATGGTTCCAGCTGGAGAAATCCCTTTGCCTTACAAATACTAATTCCTTTTAGGAATGTAAGTGCCCAAGACCAGAATCTCTTAGGAAAAAGATAAAACATTTATTTCTCTTAGTTTGAATCCAGTGTGTCTCACTACAGCCCCCAGGCATTGTTGTGTACCATACCTACAGAAAAAGCACATTTTTTTAAAATGATAAATCAAATGGAATTGAATTTGTAAAATAAAATTATAAAGTCTCTTTTCCTGCCTGTAGCTGAAATACTGTAACCTCCAGCAGCTGTGAGGGAGCTTACTGACGTGAGCCATTCCTATGGATCCTGCTCACACACTACAAACTCAAGTTACAATGTTTCAAGAGCAATTCTTACTTGTTCTTCCCAGGGAAATTCATTTTAAACAAAAACTGGCTCTCTGTATCCTCCAATCCTGGAACAGTTATTTTCAGAACTGTGGGGTATGTACCTTTTCACAGTATTTATTACAACCTGGCAGTACTGACAACTTGCTTTACACAGAGTTAGAAACATTTCAGTAGAAGTTTAGCTGTTTATTAATCTCTTAGGCTATGGCAACAGCTTAACTAGAATTCATTTTATTCACTGTGTTCCTTTTTAGTGAAATACTCAAGATGTGACCTCCAGTAGCCTTCTGAAGTTAATCCCCCCCATAGTTTTGTTCCCAGTGACTCCCGTGAACCTCCAGACCCAATTTCCAGCCTTCATGCTCCCTGCAGAGCTTGGTTGTATACTCGTGGATGGATACAAAGTACTAAGAAAAAACCCAACCACTAAGCCAAGAAGTATTTCTCAATGGAAAGTAATTTAACAAAACTTAACAAAGTACCAGCCTGCACACCATCATTTTTAGGTTTTGGAATGTCTCTTTGGCTTCCTGTCTGCTGCCTTCTTCTCTTCCGTGCCCGACTCCTGGACCGGCAGCCACTTGAGGGGATTGCGGCGGTACATGGGCCACGGGGGCAGCGTCAGCTGAGGGCAGAGGAGGCAGTCACAACAGGGACACTGGGTGCTCAGGGGCTGTTCTGTACAGCTCCTGAGGAAAATCTTCATCTCTAACTCATTATCTATTAGTCCTTAAAAAACTCTTGCAGTTTCATGTACATTTACAGTTTACATTGCAAAGTCACGCTTAAGTATGTGACTAAAGCACCCCAGGTTGTTGCAAGGAGAAGGACAGCACCCACCCTGAGGTCAAAAGGACTCCTGAGGTGACACCAGCATTCCCAGCACCTCCCACATGCACTGAGACCCTCCCCTCTTGTGGCATCACAGGTAAGTAACACAGGGATGTTTAAGTAAGTAAGGAACAGATGGATGATGATGATGCCAGAGAATTACAGGGGCTTTTCAAAACAGTGGAATGTGTGTGTGTCCTGAGTAGTGACTGGTCAAATTGTGCTGTATCTGAGCTCTTGAGAGGTGTAAGAACCACAAGTTAAACCAGATTGGTTTTACTGTTATTTACTGTTTTACTATTGGGAGTACCCCAATAGGAATGGGACACCTCTCATGTATAGTTAAGTAATTACTCCTGAAATTCCATATTGTCTCCTCAGGCAGCAGGGGACAGCTGCAAAATTATCATGCCAAGCTGCTACTGCACAGAAAGCCTCCCTGTCCTTTCTGTTACTAATGCTGTCAGCTGGACTTAACTCTAACTTTTAATTGAAATGAAAAATGAACTCAAAAGTGGTGTTAAATTGCAAAAATTCTGCTAGCATTTAAAAAAAGCACTTAATGGGCTGCAAAGCATTTTATGCAGATCAAAGGAAGCACAATATTTATAAATCTGAATTGCATAGCATACATTAGTCTGACAGCCCCTCAATTTAGCAATTATTCCTGATTAAACAGTGCATGTGTTTTTTGGTTTGGGGAAAAATATTCTTACCAAACATGATAAAGCAAATCCAGCCATAACTATGTAGACAGTCCATCCAAACTGTTCAGTGATGTATCCATAGATGAAACCAATTACCTGGAAAAACAAACATTAAAAAATTCAAACTTTAAATAAAGAAAAACTTTTCTCATGACATGATTAAGAGGCAGGGGGTAGATTTAGGTAGGAGAATACAGGTTTTTCAAAAGCATGTACATCTTTCAAACTTTTTTAAAAGTGCAGGCCAACAATGAAAGTAAAAGATGGGAAGTATAAAAGTTTTAATCTATGACAGCCCCTCTTTGTTTAAAGTTTTTAGTGACCCCAAACAATAAGAAAAATATTTACAAGATCAGAAAATAAAAATAGTCCTTTATGTTCTCACCCACAGGCCTACTATACTTACTGCAGAGACAAGAATGATTCCTTGAAAAATCTGTTCTGCTAATTTTTGGCCCTTGTAGTCCTGTGGAAAGAGACACTTCTTAGTCAGTCATTCAAAACACAGACCTGCCCACTTAACTCTCTCAGGTTAGATCCTACAGTCTACCTGACCATGGGTTCTCAGCGTTTTTGTTCAACTTTCAAACCAGATTGCAATTATTTTTCTTACAGTGGCTGAAAACACCTCCTCTGCAGGCTTGGCCACATCACCTAGAAACAGAAGCAAGCACTGTCTGATCAGGGTAAGTAATGCAAGTTCAAAATATCATTGTAGTCACCTTAACATCACTAAGTAAAGCTGTATCACCACAGAAGAGGGCACGGTGTGAGTGGCACCTGTGTCCTGGAGAAGGCTGACAGATAAATGTCTGCAGGCTGGGTGCCAACAGGATGGTGCCAACCTCTCTTCAGTGGTGCCCAGCACCAAGATGAGGAGCAATGGCCAGAAACTAAAACACACCAAGTTCTACCTCAACAGAAGGAATAATTTTATGTTGAGGATGGCAGAGCACTGGGACAGGCTTCCTAGAGAGGTCGTGGAGACATTCCAAATCCAGCTGGATTCATTCCTGCTCCAGCTGACCCTGCCTTGGAGGGTTGGACTGGATGATCTCCAGTGGTTTCTTCCAAACCCAACTAATCTATGTTTGCATGATGTTAGAAAACTCTGGGAGCACACGTTGCCTTCTGTCCTGCAGCAGAGGCAGGAAAGCACAGAGGGGCTTCCCTTACACAGACAGCTTCCTTTTACAGCGTGACGGTCCCAAACTCGCTTTTACAGCGTGACAGTCCCAACTCGCAGGTCAAAACCCGGAATTACAGGGATTCATCCTGCATCCCTTTGGCCGTGCCTCGTACACGGGTGTCGTGCAGGGGACACTGAGACCCGCGCCGGCCGTGTCACCGTGCGTGCAGGGACACCGAGACCCGCGCCGGCCGTGTCACCGTGTGTGCAGGGACACTGAGACCCGCCGGCCGTGTCACCGCAGTGCCCCGGTGCCGAGGCCCGAGCGGGCCCTACCATCTGCGTGGGGATGGAGCGGAACACGCTCAGCATGGCGGCGGCGCTTCTCCGGCTTCTTCCCGTTCCTCTTGGCAGCCGTCTCGGCGCTCCCGAGTAGGGCCCTGCTGTTGGTGGGGCGCGGCGCGGCCTCTCCGCTGCTACCGGCGATGGTCGCGGCGGAGCGGAAGGCGGCTGCTGAGCTGGCCGGAAACACGCCCCGTCCGCCCCGCCCAGAGCCCCGTCGGCCAGGGGTGCCGCCCCCAGCCCCGGCCATCGCCCCCGCGCCGCCGCCGCCGCTCCGGGGCTGCTCCGCTCCCGCTCCCCTCAGCCCGCCGGGACGCATCCCCTCGGCAACGGCGGCTTCGCCCCGCAGGACCCCGGCGGAGGCGCCCTCCCCGCAGGTGCGAGCCGCGGAGCCGCCTGTCGGAAACCCGTACTGACTCGGCGGCTCGCGGGCCGCCCTCCCGTCCCAGCTTCGAGCTCGTCCCACGGAGCAGCCGGGCGCCGCCGCGGCCCCGGTATCGCGGCGGGGTCGGCGCGGCGCGGGTTGGGCGCCTGGCGGCGGTCAGGCACCTGGGCGGGCACCCGCGCGCTGCCGCGGTGGCGGCGCGGGCGGACGGTCCGTGAGGGGCCGGGGCGGTGCGGGAGAGCCGGGCACGGGCCCGCCGGCCCCGGAGCGGGGCTGTGCCCGCAGAGCAGCCCGGGGAGCGCCGTGTGCGCTGCAGGCGGCCGGCGGAGTGGCGCGGTGTGGGTTTTATTGTGGTCCGTGACCATCCCCGTGCCGGGGACGTTCTGTCGCTGTCCCGAGCCCGGCTGCCGCGTGTCGCTGAGGCGCCGGCCGTGTCCGTGCCCGCCTGAGCCCCGGCGCTGGGAATCGCCCGGCGGGACGTGGCGTTGTGCTCCCAGTCCCAGCTCCGTGCCCGGCCCCGTGCCAGCAGCGCGGTGCCGCTCGGAGGGCTCGGGGCAGGGATTTGTTGGGCTCCGCTGATGTGTCTGCAGCAGCGGGAGGAAAGTGGTTCTGATACATGTAACAGTCACAGCACAGTCTGAGGGGTTTTAATTTAAGGATTTCGCAAGTCTCTCACCGTTTCTGCTATTTTGCGTGTTGTTAAGGAGCTTTCTGTGTGTCATTTGACAGCTCCTTCGCACGCCAGGATACACAGCTCTTGTTCTGATTTCACCTCAACCCTTAAATAATGAACAAGCATGTTTGAATTTCTTACCGAAATTGCATTGGTGTTGTGTTTCTATCCACTTCTATAACATGATGGTACTGCCTTCTTTCCCACTTGTTTTTTTCCAGTTCAGATAGTTAAATAAATAGTTGCCACAGTAAAGAAAACATATATAATTTTCCAGACCTTTCAGATTAGTTTTGACTGGCAGAAGGAGTTTGGCCTTTTTCTGTCAGTGAAGTGGCAAGATCTGCATGTCTCCTTTCTATCTCTGAGCTCTTTAGATATGTGATTGTAGTGAGGGGGTTCCTAATGTGAGAAGGACGTGGATCTCTTAGAGTCCCTTCCAGTGCCTAAAGGGGCTGGAGAGGGACTTTGGACAAGGACATGGATGACAGGACAAGGGGGAATGGTTCCCAACTGGCAGAGGGCAGGTTTAAATGAGGTATTGAGGAGAAATTCTTCCCTGTGAGGGTGGTGTTGCCCTGGCACAGGCTGCCCAGAGAAGCTGGGATGATGTCTGTGCCCATGGCAGGGGTTGGAACCAGGTGATCTTGAAGATTCCTTCCAACCCAACCCATCCTATGATTCTGTGGTTGTAGTCAGGAACTTCCTGAGACCATACTCACTTTTTAAAATGTGACATAGTTTTATGTATGTCATAAAACTGACAGAGGGAAACACTCACTGCCTTGGACACTGAAGCTGTTGTGACACTCCTGGTGATAGTGTGCTGTGCCTCATGGAAGAATGCACTGACAGTGACTGCTGTATTTTTTTCTTGCAGATTTGCAGGAACCTTATGCTAATAAAATAAGAACAGAAAAATGACGTTAAGGAAAGGTATGTGTGTATGCTTGTCTGGTTTTTTTTATATCTTTTGTATCTGAATTTCTCAGTTGTTCTCTGGTTATATTGATAAAGATTTTTCTTCTTAATTTTCAGTGAACATTTCCATCCTTATAGTGGCTGTTGTCATATTTCTGCTAGTTATTCATCATAACTTCATAAGCCTCAGTGACTTCTTGAGACGAGAATTGTCAGGTATGTTGGGTTTTATTTTAATTTTAAAAAATCTGTATATTTTTAAGATTTGGTGGGAAAACACCTGCTCTGGCCAGACAGAACCTCTCATGTGGTTTGGGTGAATGGGAGGTGGAAGTTAATGAGGTTATAGGCATGACAGAGGGGACCAAAGGCAAGTGCAGACTACTGTAGCTCAGCCTTTTAATACCTTGTGCTGTGTGTGAATATGTGGGGTTAAAAGTGTGCAGTTTTCTGTAAATGTGGTGTTATTCTATTCATAGGCATCTCAGATTCTCCAAAGCTGATGCTCTGAGTGTTTGATACTGGCTCACTGTAATCCACATCTCAGCTCAGGCATCCAAGTGTTTAGCAGAAATAATTGAAGTATTGGGAATTTTAGTGTGGTAATAATAATATATGATAATAAAAACAAGTATGTCATTTTTACTCCACAGATCCAAGTCCCTTAGGACTCCAGCCTATAGATTTCATTCCTGCAGCTCCCCAGAGGCTGGCAGATGAGAGGAATGACAAGGAGATTCCTGTGGTCATTGCAGCCTCGGATGAGAGGCTGGGAGGTGCAATTGCAGCCATGAACAGCATTTACCAGAACACCAGAGCCAACGTGGTTTTCCACATTGTTACTTTGAATGATACTGTGGATCACTTGAGGTAATGATCTTTTCATTGGATTCCCACCTGTATTTCTGAGAGGAGAGCCAAGCTGCCTTTCCCTGGAGCTGCACTCCCTTGACTCCCAGTCCCAGCAGCTTTTTGACAGAACTGCTGTGGGAGTCCCACCATTCCTCCTGGGCAGGTTTCAGGGATGGAAAAGAAACATCTTTTCCAATGGGCTCATGTCCAACCAGCGAGGGGTTTGTTGGTGGAAGGGTTGTAAAAGTTATTTCTATGTTTCATCTAAGCAATTCAAATGCTGGCAATCGTGTTTTTCCATTTTTGTAGATTACTCTTTGATCCTCTTATTCTAATCCCCTTCTGTCCACACTGATGGTTTTGGGAAAGGCCTGTGATAACAGGAATGTGTATTGCTGATAAAGCAAGAAGTGACCTCATACCTTTGACACGTCCCAGGTGTGCAGGTGCTGACCCTGGACTTGCCCCAGTGGCCACACAGGACAGCACTGATGGCAGCATCAATTACACCCCAGATGTGTTTGTAGGGCAGGGAAAGAGTGTCCACATCCAGATCTGTGTCACTGTTAGCTGGGTCTCCTGCTTTTCCCTTGATTTTGTGTCATTACCAAGATCTGTGCCTCTCTCCTGCTTGCAGGATGTGGCTGAGGATCCCTCCTCTGAAGAACATGAGGTACCGCATTCTGGATTTTGACCCTCGGGTCTTAGAAGGCAAAGTACAAGTGGATCCCCAAAAGGCAGACAACTTCAAACCAGTGAGGATGATGCTGATTACTTTTTGCAATTAGTAGTTACTAACAATATATTTTGATGTTGGCTTTTGAACCCAGCTGGAGATCAAAACCAAGTCTGTTAGCATAGAAGCAATCTTTCATAATAAAATCCCTAAATTTCAGTAAAATTAAGTATCTGGATAGTGAGAGATGGATTTGAATATCTGCATATGCATGCCTAGGATCATGTTTTGCTGCTAGCCACAGTGAAACACTGCAGCTGGCATGTCAAGCATGCCAACACCTCAGAGATGCTGCAGATCTATGTGGAGAAATAAGTAATTCTTATATAGACCAGTTTCAAAGTTAGTTTATCAATGCATACATTCATGGTAAACCAGGAATTGATGGAACTTATTTTAAATTGTAGGATATTGCTGCCTATTTTACTTCCTCTATAGATGTTGTCTTGGACATTAATGCCATAGATAAGTGCCAGAAAAATCAGTCAATTTCACATTTATTTGGACACTTTTTTCATTTAATTTTCCACTTGTCTTGCTTTGCTGCCCTCACAGTTAACTTTTGCAAGATTCTACTTGCCCAGCTTTGTACCTCATGCAGAGAAGGTCATCTATGTGGATGATGATGTAATAGTGCAAGGTATGGGACCTTTGTTAGCTGCCACTAGCCTTATGCTGAGGTCAGTATCTTATCTCTCACAGAACTCAAACATTTCTGTACAAACTTTGTAAATATGAGTGAATTGAGTTAAACTGAATATTTATCTGCTAACAATGGACTGAACAAAGCCTAACTTGGCACTTAGTCAGGATTGCTTTTGATTTTCCTGTGCTTGCTTCCATTTTCCAGGTGATATTGTTGAACTTTACAACACTCCATTGAAGCCTGGACATGCAGCTGCATTTTCAGATGACTGTGACTCAACCAGTAGTAAAGTTGCTGTCCGTGGAGCAGGCAATCAGGTTAGTTTTAGTCTTGTTTAGTGATAACAATACTGTAGATCTCAGGCTTTTGGGAATGCTCCAAATGCTGAAACCTAAACATGTTGACTGTCCCTGCCCAAACCAGTTTTACAAATGGGACCTGCAGTTTCTGGTCAGGCACAGTAAATTACCTGGAATTTTTGCTGTGCTTTACAATGAGAGCAGTTCTCATTGTGGAACAGCGGGAGGTCTGAGAACATTGAAGGGACAATTTTTCATTTCTGAATGTATAAAAAGTACTTTAGCTGAGACTGGTACTATATTAATAATATGGTATTATTAAGTCCATGCAGCATTCCTTAAAATATGTAGTCTATATAATCATATTTTTAAAATGTTACACCTCTTAAGCTTTCTTTCTCTCATTTTAAAGGAAAGGATATTTACTGTAACAACTTCAACTTACATCTATCTGCTATGAGTTGTGCAGAATTTTTCTTTAGGAATTTCCCCATATATTTTAAGCTAATTTCTACTTTCTTTTCCCCCCCCAGTACAATTACATTGGGTTTTTAGATTACAAGAAAGAAACCATCCGAAAGCTTGCCATGAAAGCCAACACCTGCTCTTTCAATCCTGGAGTTTTTGTTGCCAATTTGACTGAATGGAAATTACAGAACATCACTAAACAACTGGAGAAGTGGATGGCACTTAATGTGATGTAAGTACCCCAGGCTAGGGCTGCCAGCAGCTCAGGGTTCTGCTGGAGGCATTCCCTCTTGAACAGAGAGCTGTGAATCTCTGCTGCAAGTGAAAAATCAACTGATCAGCATCCTTTCCACTTCCAGAGAGGAGCTCTACAGTAAGACTCTGGCTGGCAGCATCACAACACCTCCCCTGCTAATTGTGTTTTACAAGCAGCATTCCAGTATCGATCCCATGTGGAACGTCCGACATCTTGGTATGTATGAAGTGTTTGTGATGCTGCTCCCCCAGGGCGTTTTTCCAGGGCTGTAGCTGGACATCTTGGTGATGATGTAGCAAAAGGAGATTTTATTCCCCTAATCTGTCCTTTGTTCTTTAGGAAAAACAGTTTTGCAATTCCATCTTGGGACTTGTGGGCCTGAGTTTTTTCAAGCTGCTGGGGGTTAGTTCTTGAACTGACTTACTCAAAATTCTTTTAATTTTCCACAAATATATTGTATCTGATGCGATCAAAGGTGTTTCTTCCAAAACTTTTGAGAAGGGCAGACATTCATGTCTGTTCTAGTGATGAAACCCCAGTGCTGGGAGAGCTTTTTCAGGTTATGTTTCTGATGAACAATACATAGGCTCCTGAATTCATCTGGGTGTTAATTGGATTTTAAAGAATTTGGAAGTTAAGGCAGTGTATGAAAATAGACACAGAGAGATCAAAGTGACATTTAGTTGCACCTGATTGTTTTTCATTTGCCCTAATTCTGCTTCCCCTATTACCTTCTTTCCCCATAAATTATAAGATTTCGTTTGTTAAATCCTTTGTTTTGAAGTTAACGTTTTGCACATTGGTATTTTGGCTGCCTTTATTTCAAACACTAATGCTTCTTTTTCAATTGCAGGGTCTAGTGCTGGGAAAAGGTACTCTCCTCAGTTTGTGGAAGCTGCCAAGCTGCTCCATTGGAATGGACATTTCAAACCCTGGGGAAGAACAGCTTCCTATGCTGAAGTCTGGGAGAAGTGGTATCTCCCTGACCCTGCAGGCAAGTTCAACCTGATCCGCAGACACTCGGAGGCCTATGAAGCAAAGTAGAGTCCATTTGAATAAAAGATGACATTTTCTCAGGAACTTCTGGAGCCAAGCAGAATATTTTTCTTTAAGCCAACTTGTATTACAGAGCCGACCCTGCCTTCTGGAGCACAAGGTGATGCACTTGTTCAGGTGCAGTTCTGAAATCCACAGGTCCAAAAGGAGGCTCCTGTCACCTGTGTGACACACGATGCTACTCCAGCAGCACTACAGAAAACAAGGGAAGATCTCCACAAACGAGCACTTTTTTGTTTTGTCATTTCAGTTGTGTTCTCCTGCTCCTTACTACAGGTCTTCTAGCGGGGGATCATTTTGTCAGTTACAGAAACAAAGTTTCTAGAACAAGATACAAATCCAGCTGGTGCTTGCTTTCACCAGCAAATCTTGCACAGCAATGTACTGTAATTAAGAGCTGCCTGGGTTTTGTTTTGTTGTTTGTTTTGTTTTGTTATCCTGTGAAATAATTCCCTCAACAACCTTCCTTGCATGAAATCTCCTCCCAACCATTTCTCTTTAAGTCTTTCTTACAGAATTCTGCAAAATTGCATCCTTTTTGAAAGATTAATCCTTTGAGTATTATTTCACTATGCAAAATGGTTTTAACTGCCAGTGAACACTAAACCAATTTTTTTGGAAAGTGGTGGATGAAACTTTGTTCAAAAATAAAGCTAATTGTAATGTGCTGACTCCAGCCTCAGGTAAATGGCAATCTAATTCCAGTCTTGATATAGGAAGTGTTTCCTTTGTGCACAATAGCAAGTGATTAAAGCCAAAGTGAATTCATCTGGTCTTTGTGAAAACAATCTAAGTCTAAAATCGTACAAACTACTTATTTTGGGGACCAGGCTGTATTAATTACAGATTAATTTTCTTATTGTTGAGTTCCTCATAGTTCTCTCAAGTGAGCTACACTCTGCTATGGTTTTTCCTGCTGTGCCTTTCCCCATCTGGAAACTCATCAAATGAGAAGCCTGTGCCCTCTGCAGCCAGCTGTCCATCGCCTGTGCTAAGGTAAGTTGGTTTGTTTTTTCTAGTTGTATTATTGAGTGATAGTTATTATTAGCTGACATATCCCAGCAGCCACTGTGCCAACTACTCCATTTAACAGAGGTTTGCACTCAGGCTTGTGAAGAGCCCTTGGTGGAGGATGTTCAGACAAAAGGCTTTGTGTTCATCACAGCTGAGTCTGCCTGGTCTGAAACACAGGGCAGCAGAGGTAAAGGACTCCTTGACTGTGAATATGGTTTTAGTTCTGCTTTAAAAGGATTTTAAACTGCTGCTCTCATTGCAGTCACTGCCTGTAGTTCTGTTTCTGTTATGGATACCCTGATCTGGTTTGTTACCTATTGTTTCTTTTCCTGAGTTTTGATGAACCATTAGAACAAGAACCATTTTTGTCCTTGAAGCAGTTAGGAGTAATTAAGTAAATTCACTTATCAATTTTGAAAGATTTTACTTTGATTAGCTGACAATGCAATTCAGCTGAGCAAGCTGGATTTTAGCAGACTTAAAGGAACTGCCTGTTTGTGTATGCACTTGACATCTTCTTAAGTTGCCCATAAGAATCTATGCCTCAGCAGACACTGAGGGAAAACAAACCTATTTATCAAAGAACACAGAAATCATACTTTTCAGTTTTAGGAAGAAAACAGATGCACAGGAGATGTTTTGCAAAAATGTACTGAAAAGTCACTGTCTAAAGTCACGCTCTAAGGGTAAAGTCCTTGTAATCCTCTAGGAAAACAGATTTGTTTGAACGTGGCTAGAATGAAACATTTATCAGTTATCTTTCAAAGACAAAGGGTTTATCCTCGGAAGGTACTTTATAAGGCAAAATGAACAGACTACCAGTCTATTAGGAATTTTTAAAATAGGCTTTAATGTAGGAAATAAACTTCATGACAAAGCTGAATAAGTTTCCTAGACCTGTATAAAATCTGGAACTATCCAGGGAGATGCACTATTATGTACATTATCTGACACAGCAACAGCTGAGTCTGTGCAGCAGCTCTGGCTCTGCAGCATCCTCCAGCTTGTGCTGCAACCCCAGTGTTCCTGACTGCTCTTTAAGCCAGCAGCAGCTCTCCAGAGAGTGCTTCCCACCTGGTTTGTTACACATAGTCTGTATTAAAATCATAGGCATCATCCTCATCTGCAGGTTTGTCTAAGCTGAAGGACAGTGATCTGGAACGTTCATTTCCTGAGAAGAGACAAACATGTGTTAGTGAAACCAGTGCAAATCCTGGGGCTTCCAGAGCCCATCCCTGAGCCGGGGTTCTGAATACACACCTGCCCTCTGCTCCTTGGGATTTGTAGGATTTGTTTGGTGTTTTCCAGGCTTTGCTCTTCTGGTGACCTGAACTTGGCTTTCCTACAAGTCAGAGGTCAGACATTATTTTAACATCTTTAATGAAATTTCCTATGCAAATGAAACCTAACAGAGCCTGGGGAAAGTGTGGATGGCCCCTTGTATAGCTGAGCCTCACTGCTGAGGCCAAGTGACTTGGAACAATGTTGCTTCCTTAATTCAGGAAAAAAGCCCCGTCCTAGTAAAACCCTCATTTACCTCTTTGACATCATCATCATCATCATCATCTTCTTCCATATCATCTTCATCATCATCACTTTCTGTGAATTCCTCTTCCTCCTCTTCGTCTTCCTCTTCTTCCTCCTCCTTGCTTGTTTCCATGTTTCCCCAGTTTGACCCTTCCTCTATCACTTTATTTTCCTCTATTGTCCCATTTGTCATTCCAGCTGACTGAAAAGCAATGCTGCTTGCTGGACTGGGGTGCTTTAAAGCTGCAGAAAACACAGCAAGTGTCTGTTCAGCACAGATGTAATGCCCAGCCCCCAAGTGGGGACACTGCAGTTCTGTCCCCTCCCTGCCAGACAGGGCTCCCACACAGGGTTCTGCCATCAAGGCAAGGAAATTCTCTGAGAAAAGCTTTCCATGAGGCATTTACAGAAAACTGCTAAGAGCTGGAAAACCTGGATTTGAGTGTAGGTGAGTTTACCCAAGTGAGTTTAGTTTAGATAGCAGGAAAAAATTCTTTACTGTGAGGATGGTGAGGCCCTGGCACAGAGTTCCCAGAAGTGTTCAAGGCCAAGCTGGAGGGGGCTCTGACTAGTCTAATCAGAGTGAAAGGTGGCCCTGCCCACAGCTGGGGGGTTGGAACAAGATGAACTTTAAGGCCCCTTCCAAGCCAGGCCAATCTGTGACTCTATGGTTAATGGTAGTCTATTACAGGAACAGTCCTACCTTGAACAGTGTTGCTGTTTTCTTGTTCTAGGTTATTTAAATTAAAGCCTTCCTGCATTTCAGCTATTTTTTGTTCTGTAAGATAGGGTGGTGGTTTCTGAGATCCTGGAGGTTGTGAGTAGTACTTTATTCTGGCTCTGAGAAAATAAAAATCAGCATTAAAAAACAACTATTAAATCACTGTATTTAAAAATAAAACCCAGAGCACAAAGCTCTCAAACTAATAACTATTTTACAGCAGTTCAATAGATAATAAATCTGACTCTGAAGTTGTCAACAGTATTAAGGGGATAGCCCACTCCTGAGAGGAAAATGCAATGGCACTTTGTCACCACAGATCACCTGCCTGTAAAAGCAGCTGAGTCACTTCAGCAAGGGAGATAGTCACAGTCAATTACTGAATCTGAGTTACATTTATTCCTACCCTCAGAATATAGGAACCACCCTGAATTTCCACAGAAAGTTTGCCATATCCTTTCCTGTCCAGAAGAGGACAACATAGACTTGGTATTTGAGAGGAAAGCACATTTCCATTACAGACACTGTCTGTGGAGTAATGTGCAACAGGCTTTGACTCTTCTTGTGTAACCTTCACTACTTCAGAAAATTATCTGTGGATGGCATTCTCTAAATCTGATGGACAATCCAGCTCTTTACCCAAGTGAAATGTGAGAAAGGAAGGGGAAAAAAGCAGCTTCTCCTTTTTAAGTACTTTGCTGGACTCAGTGCTTCTGCTGTGCTGGATTAACAGTGAGAAAAAGGTGAGCAGTAGAGAGCAAAGTTCACAGCATACATACCCTGTCCAGTCACAAAGCACTAATTTAGCCATATTTTCTATGTCAGGAACACCTCCCTTTTTCAGCATGCCCCTCTTCTGAGCCAATAAAGATAAAAACTCTTCAGGGTCCCTGAAATCTGGGATGTTATAGTGCATCATTACCTAGGGCAAAAGAAAATGGCACATTCAGAAAGACATGCCCATCCTTCTCATAGTTTTAGGAGTATAAAAGAGCAAATAAAGTTGGATAAAAGTGAGGACAGAGTAAGAGAAAAGCTGTTTTTCTCACACTCGTGGGAGTAAACATTAGAAAGTAAAATGCCTACTTCATCAACAAACTCATCTGCCATTCAAGCAGACTCGTGGGTGTGCAGACACAGTGTAGGTGCACAGTTTGTGATGATTGGGAGTGGGGCTGGCCCAGCCTCATCCCCAGTGGGCACAGCTGTGAGCAGCAGGTGAGCAGCACTGACAGCAATGAGCCAGGGAGTGCCCAGGGGCACTGCCCAACCACCAAAGGGAGCAGAGGGCACAGAGGTGCAGGGCATCAACACGAGGGGATAAAAGGCTGGGCTGAAGAACAAGAAAGGCAGATGCTTGAAGCCTTCTGAAGAGTTAAGGTGTTACTCTGTGTGGGCTGAAGCTTGCTGAAGTTGTGTGGGGATACTCTGTGTATTGTGGCTGTCTCAAACACGACGTGCTGCAACAGGACAGCACACTGGTCTGTGAAAACTCTTCTCAAAGAACTGAAAGGCAATTAGGCTTAGGTTAATTTGCTTGAAACTAGAGTGAAATCAGAGTTGGATCTGAGGTCTTCACTGTAACCTAGGCAGCATACAAGCAGTATCATCATTTTTCACTCTCTGATTGTATGGTGATGAAGTCTTAAAAGCAATGCTCTTTACTCTGGCTGTCAGGATTGTGGCATGCTGTTCTGCCTTCTGTTTGTAAGGATGAAGGATCACCCTTGGCATTCCCACTTTGAATGCTTAGGAAAGCAGTTCAAAAACTATCAGCATTAGCTACAGCAAAATGAACTTTCATTACTGGGCCTAAGAAACCTACAGAGAAGTCTGATGCAGTGAGAGACATATAAAAAAGATGGAGCTCACCTGCTGCTTACTGCAGTGATTTATTATGGCATTTACTCCTTCAAGCACAACTGCTGAGTCTGATCCTTCAGGGTCTATGATACTTCTCAGGGCCAGAGCAAGGGCACTGTTAGAAGGATCTGCAATTATACTTGGACTGTCCAGCATCTTTGTCTGCTTATCAAGGTGCACAGCTTGCATGGACCTGTTCAGAGGAAAATGCACTGTGAGCAGATAATCACAGTGGATGGTGATGGTGAGAGATGCAAGACACAAAGCTCAGTGTTGGATTGAATGTACTTCATACAGTCAGTTTCAATGTTTTGTCATCATGTGCTTTGTGTAGGATAGACATTTAAACAAAACATCAAGCTTATGTATAAGTTTATCCCTTGTGTAGATAAGGGATACATAAGGAGAGAGCTTGCATCATATATATCAATACCTTTCATCTTGCAGATTTTAATGTCCATTTAAAGCTGCACACTGGTGTGCTTTGCCCCTAATGGACTGAAACACAAACTCATGGTAACTGACACACAACAAACAAGGAAAGGAACAGCTTTGATCAGGCTGAGCTTACTTGGTAACACCTCTTGTCAGGCCAACATTACAAGCACGCTTTCCTTTGAGACTGTTGATTATGCTGCTCTTTCCCACGTTAGGGAAACCTGAGGAAAAATCACATAAATCCTTGTAAGTTAAATAAGCAAACAGCTTTTTAACACCCATCAAAACAGCTTCTACCAGTTATCTTTGCTAAGGTAAGCATCAGTGTGAGATCAGAGTTGGATCTGAAGTCTTCACAGAAATAAGACAAAGAATGTATCCTCATTTCTCACACTTGTAGGATTTGTAGTGCTGCATTCCATGGGATTTTTGTCAGGCATGAGGCAGGCAGTGCCAGTGGAGCACATATCCTGCCTTCTTTGGGCTCCCACAGATCCCTGTGGAAGTGCACCATGGATCCCTGGCAGCTGAAGCACTACAACACTGAGAGCCTTGGATCAAAGAACAGTGACTGGAAAGCTCACTAGCAAACCAGGTGTTAGCAGTTTTACTCAGTCCAGTAATACAGGATCCCAAAGCTTTATGGGAGAAGAAAACTCCTCCTGTTTCTCCAAACACTTACCTACCACCCCAACCTGAATGGCTCTGTCTTGGGTCTTGCCATACCCTTGGAGAAGCTTCAAAAGGCATTTGCTTCCAAAGTACTGAGAGGTTTCTGAGAAATCAACACGTGCATGTCTTTTTGTGACCTGTTCCTGCTACAGGAGTCAAAGGCAAAAAAACCCCATGGTCAGGAGCTATTAAGGAAGATAAAATATGGACACAGATTTATTCATCTACTGTAATTGCAGTGGTAAGAATTCCCCCACTGTACTGCAAAGCTCAGTCAACGTGTAAAGGCACATCCATCAGTCCCAGAAGTGCAATCAAACCAGGGGGAAAGGAATTTTAAAGATGTTTTAACATGTATGACTGCAAACACATGACCTCTTCATGGGACAGCCTGCAGTGCTCTTACCATAGTCTTGTCCTTCATCATTGTTGCTGACTTAAAAGCAACAGTTGGAAACTCTTTCTTCAAATAATTCAACCATTTCTCTATGTTGTCCTTTGGCACTAAATCTGGAAAGAAGAGCAGTTCTTTCACTCCTTGAATTAACCTTACCATGAAAAATACCCTGCGAACTCTAATATAAAGGACTGAGTGCATTCCCCAAAGGCCCACAGGGTCTCTGCCTTAGCAGAGCACATCACAATTACATTTCTGGCCTCTGTATTAGGTTTTTAATGCTGGGGTCTTGCAAGAAGACTTTGTATGGTACAGAATGATGTTCTGTGAAGGATTACCCCACAGTCCTTGCAAAGGCCACTTTACCACAAAGTTCCCTTTGCTCTTGGTATTTTATTTTCTTTACTTAGCTGCTGGTACTTGGTAATTTGCAGCCTTTTTAGTGAGCTCAGAGTTGGATCTCATGTCTTCAATGAAATGTCAGATTCCTTTAAAATCTTCATAGCTCACCTACCAAAGGACCACAGTGCCAGTAACACTCTGAGAAAACCTGTGTTGCTTACCAATTTTGTTCAGAACCAAGAGCAGCTTTTTGTTCCCTCCAGAGGAAGTGACAGCTTGCTCCAGCTGAGGACACCTGCAGCCCATTGGATCTCTGGCATCCAAAACCTCCAGAACCACATCTGAGGCCTCAAGCACCTGGGTCAGAAAAAAGACAAGACTTAAACATGACATCACAGACCAGATGACAATCCTGGTATAGCTGTGGCTTAGAAAAATAGTTGTTAATATTTTCTGTTGTAAAATCCCTTATTTAGTGTTCTAGTTTCTCACAGACAAACTTTGTGTTCTAAACAGAAATACAAAAAAAGGAAAATAACGTGGTCTTATTACTGACTCTCATATAGTGATATAAAAATAGTTAAAGCGTTTCACCTTTGTGAGTTCCTTGCAGAATGATTTCTTAGAATTCTTATTCAGCGGTTTTTTAGTCTTTCCTTTAGATTTGCCAGAGGATTCCTAAAGCAAATAAAAACAAAAAGAAATTATTTAAATGAGAATTAGTGCCTAATATTTGTATGTACATTCAGCATGAAATTGTAACATGCTGCTTAAGAAGGTTCAGTTTCAGAATGACTTCTACATGTTCAAGAAATCCAAATCATAGAGGACAGGACCCCTACCTGTCCCTCTGCTTTCTCCTTGATTGTGGCTGCATTCTTTTTAGCTTCCAGCTTCCTCTTCTTTTCATGTTCTTTCTGTCTGTTGAGCTTCTGCTTTTGTTTCAGTTCTTCAAGCTGATTGCAAACAAAACCCCAGGCCACATAAGATATCTTTCAAAGTGGTAAGGAAGAATGTTCTTTCTCCCCATTCCTCACCCAAGCTCCTGAGCCAGCTCAGTTAGAAGTCAGCAATCCAAGTGACTCTGGGGATTTTTTTTTTTTTTTTTTTTTGCATCATACCCAGAGGCAGCCATGCATTAGCTTGATCCCAAAGCAGCAGCTCTGCAGCCACCCCTACAGCTGACAAATCTCACATTAGTCCACCCTGCAGACAGCAGATCCCTATTTTCTGTATAATCCCATAATGCCATCATTTAACTCCCAGCACCCTGATGGGACATTTCTGTATCCAAGCACCACAGGGAGTTCTGACTGCGTTAGAAATGTCCCTTCCAGCACGTTCCCGTGCACAGTGAGGAAACAAAAGTTAAAAATAAAAGAGCAAATCATTATTTGATTTGCTTATATTTCCAGCGTTGCACACTGTACAATGCTGGAAATAAATGCATCGTTTTTCCAAAGCACGAGTCTGCTGGGACCGTCTACCATGACTGTTCCTCTGAGTGCTCACTTATGCACACAAAGCTTCCATAAAGAGAGGGATGGTTTTTGCCCTCTCGGTTTTTGCCCTCTTTACCACAAACTGCGTTTTACCCTCTGCTTTCTCTGCTCCGCTTCCCGCAGAAGCTCCTCCTTAAACGGCGCCGCGCTGGGAATTCCGGGATCCTTCTTGGGTTTTTTGTGTCCGCGTTTCTTGGCCTCTTTCCGGACTTTCCGGTGGTGTTCTCTGATCTGAAGCGGGCACAAGAAATCTCCTCAGCCCAAGGCCCGGAACCGCAGCGCGGCGGCCCCGGGACGGCCAAACGCGGCACCGGGGCCGGGCCTCACCTTCTTCTGGATCTTGTAGCGCTTGTGGCAGCTCAGCCTCTTGCTCGCCTTCCGCAGCTCTGCAAGGCACCGCGCCCGTCAGCGCCGTGCACCGACACGCACATCCCCGCCACCGAGCTCCCTCCGCCGCTCCCCCGAGCCCCGGTCCCCGATTCCCGCCCCCTCGATCGCCGCCGCTCGCTTGGCCACGGGCGGCCGCCAGCCCCCGGTGCTGGGCCGCCTCCCGCGCCCATCCTGGCCCCTTCTGTCCCGTCCCCGCCCGTCCCGTCCCAGAGCCGCTCCCGGCGCTCACTCGGTCGCTTCATGGCGCCGCCACGTGCTCCCGCCGGCGGGCGCTGCCGTAAAGCGCGCCGGCGCTGCCCCGCCGGGGTGTCGCGCGGGCTCGGCGCGTTGGGCGGCCGGGCGCGCTTTGCGACAGCGGCGGCGGCGGCACCGGCGGTGTCGGGACGGGCGGTACCGGCGGGACGGGACGGGCCGGGCCGGGCGGACCCCGCGCACCCACCCCGGGTCGGCCGCGGCTGCGGGAGGCGGAGCGGAGCCGGCGGGGTGAGCGGCGCGGGCGGGGCGCGGGCCGGAGCTTGGAGGCCGCTGCCTCCCTTTGTGTGGCGGCGCCGCCCGAGCGCGCAGCGGCCGCGCCGGGCCCGGGGCGCCGAGCGCCGCCCGCCCCTGTCACCCGCCCCGGGCCCGGGCCGTGTCGCCGGGCCGGGTGCGCCTCAGCGCTTCCTTCCCGCCCCGTTCCCGCCGTGTTCCCCGTGCCGGCGCCGGGCCGGGCCCGCGGGGTGACAACGGCCGCTCCCGGGGCGGGCCCGGGCACAGCGGCGGGTCCTGCCCGCGGTGGCGGCAGCGCGGGGCGGGCCCGGGACACGGTCCGGAGCCGGGAAAGGGCTTCCCTTTGTTTCCTGCCGGGGATAACCCCTCAGCTCCCGGGCTGGGGCTCCGCCGCCTCGGGGCAATCACACATTCGGTGTCTTTGTTCCTTGTCCCGGTGTGGATAAAGCGGTGGCTGTGTTGTCCCTCTCGCTTTTCCCCAGCTTTGCCCTTTCACCGTGCCTGGTCGCTGCCAGCCCCCTCTTCCCATCCCGTGGCAGCTTTCTGTGCGATCGGTAACCTGGGGAGATTCCGGCTGCGTTTCCCTCCCCTGTTCCCTTGGCTAAATTTACCGTGTTTCGTGTTTCTGGTGAAACGTGGGAGATCCTGATGGCAATACATACTATCCGTGGTATCTATTGGTTTTTAGCTCTCTGCCAGGAGGCAGAAAATGAACCTCTAGAGTGCTAGGATGTTTTATTTTAAGTGTGTGATGTCCGACGTGTGTAAAACCTGTTGGTGTGGGGAGATTGGAGTGACACTTGTGGTCCTTCTGTGCAGCTTTTGGGAGAGACAGCCTTCCTTTCCCCGTTGTGTATATCAGTGTACCTGTGAATTAGTAATTCCTTGCTGTGGTTTTGTGACATTTTTCTGGCTGGTGAGGCAATTACCGAGGGGATGCTCAAGCTCCTGTTGCATT
Source organism: Melospiza melodia melodia (assembly GCF_035770615.1). Lineage (NCBI taxonomy): Eukaryota > Metazoa > Chordata > Aves > Passeriformes > Passerellidae > Melospiza > Melospiza melodia. Next base: position 16,255,674 of record NC_086203.1, read on the forward strand.
GGAGGTGCTCATTGATAGCAGTGGAGATTGTTGGTGTGACTGTTGTGAGCCAGCAGTGCAATTGCAGAAGAAGCTCGGGGAGAGAGGTTCTGCAGTAGAACTGTGTTTCTGTGCACAGCTGAGCTCTCTGTGCTTGGGAGTGTGGCAGTTTAGGGAGAAGTTTGTTTTGGAGCCTCGCCTTCAGTGAGTGTTACATCAGCAGGTCTCTCACTGAGTGTTTGTGATGTTGTCCAGACAGATCAGTGTTTTGCACTGTTATTGGAGGAGAAAAACGTGTTTTGGAGGCTGTGTGTGAGTGGTGAGGGTACCTTGATCACCGCAGTGTCACAGTATGGCTGAGAGCCACAGCATTGTGCCTGGAACAGTGGACATGCAGCAGCTGATGTGCAGCCTGCAGGCAGGTGCTGGCAGGGAGGTTCCCAAATCTTTATTTCAGGATGGGACTGGACTGAGTGTACTCTTGGGTTCCCGGTTGAAGCAGAATTATTGATTCTGGTAGTCCCTCCTGCCTTTCTTCCACAACCCAGGGCTTGTGTTTCCCAGCATGTACCTGGTGCAGCCACTCCAGACTGTAGCCCTCAGATGGAAGTTGGAGGCAGTGCCAAGGCTTGAGGCTGTTGTCAGTTCCCAAAATGAATTGCCTGCTGATAAACCACAGGGCTTCTCTGCATGTCCATGTTATGAAAATGTCCAGAGTGCTGAACAGGAACAGAACCTCTCTGGGGTTAGATTGAAGGCAGGAGTTGGAAGAACTACAGAGAAGCAAACATTTTGCCATAAAATGGTTCTGTATATTTCACATGGAATTTCTGTGAAAATAATCAGGCTTGGAGACTGCATAGAAATTGAAACTGGTTTTTTTTTAGTGTATGGCTGCATATTTAGTGCTTACTTCTGAATATAAAAATCTACCCTGAAGAGTGTTGGAGGTGCATCTTCTTAGAGTTTATTAAGTGTTTGTTGACCTTAAGATTATGTTGTTATAAGCACTTTTCTGCTTTGCAGTCTGTAACTTGCAGCTTTCTGGTTTGTACTCTCAGGTCAGGTATCACTTCTGTTTACTTTCTGCTCTGCTTGATGAATCATTCTCTAGCAAGTGGCTGTGAAGTCTCTAATGCATATTCAGGAACATTAGAGAAATGTATTTTTACTGTGACAATGACAGAAGTGTCTAGCATTCTGTGTACAAAATTACTTCGTAGAGTTTCTGCTGGGCTAAAAAAAGTTGCCTTCTGTTTCTTGCTTTTTTTCTTTGTCACTGTAATTATCCACTTTATTCTTTGATTTTATTCTTTATCTACCTACTCTGAATTTTCTTTCCTCTCTCTTTCCTTTTTCTTGTCTTCCAGTTGTGGCTGTACTAACACCATTTCTGGTTTGGCACTCTTAGAGTGTCTCCTTCTCGCAGTATCTGTGCTTGCCCATCAGACACTATGAGGAGATTGGCTTTTCGAGGTGCTGGTTCTACTCTGGTAAATCTGGTAAATTATTGATTGTGTCTCCATCCCTCTGCCTTGGCCTTTTGCTTTTCTTTTTCCTAACTGTTAATTATTCCTACCTTATTCATCTCATGTGTGTGCCTGCACTTATCTCTGTCTCTAACAAAAATGCTTTAATTCAGTTATATTGTGCTGCCATACCTTGTCAAGCATCTGAGTGCCTCCTAAAAGAGATCCCTGGGTTTGGTTGGAAAAGGGGGATAGGGATGGATGCATCTGTTCTGTCCTCAGCCTTTGAGATGGCCCCAAATAAAGATACTTTTCTGGTGCTGTCAGTGGAAGTTGGGAAAGAGCCAACAACTTGTTCCATAAATTACCATAGTTGTTGGATGGTGGTTATTCATTTGTCACTGCTTGTGTTGGTAAATGCAAAGCTATGGCCAAAAGAGGAGTGGGCTTTCCCTGCTTCCCCATGGTTGAGCCATACATCCCACACAGAAAGTGGGAGTGGGAGGTCCCAGGGTGATCCAGACCTTCTCCCTGCTTCCCCATGGTTGAGCCATACATCCCACACAGAAAGTGGGAGTGGGAGGTCCCAGGGTGATCCAGACCTTCTTTTCACTTGAATGTAACACAAGGTATTCTCTGGCCCTTTTCATTTGTAATTTGTTTTGCTTGGTTGTTTTTTTTTTTTTCTCTGTTGGTCTGGTTTTTGTGGTTTTTTAGTTTGACATGGAATGAAGAGTTTTTACACAGTGGTTTTGCTTAGTTGTTGTGCATGTGATGGGGTATGAAATTGTGGAATTTAAGAATATATTCTGTGAAGAGTTGCTAATTCAGTGTGAGCTTGGGGGTTTCTGGCCTTGCTGTCATTGGTGACTATAAAACACTAGGAGCATTTTGATTTCCCTTTACCATTGGGAATTTCCACCAAGTTGGAGTTGACAGAAATAGCATTTGGCAAATGTATCATGTGAAGCTTTGCTAGCTCTGTGGGTAGCTCTGAGCAGAGGGTTTGGATGCAATGCCAGGGCTTTAAGAAGGTTTCTGTTCATTATAGAAGAAGTTGGATTCCATGGGTTCCAAGAGGCGAAGAGCAACCTCTCCTTCCAGCAGCGTCAGCGGCGGGGACTTCGACGACGCCCATCACTCCACCAATGTTCCAGGCCCCAGCAGGAAGAGGAGGAGACTTTCCAACCTCCCAACTGTAGATCCTGTTAGTACCTTCTTACTGATGGCACCCTTTTTCTTGGGGATGCTGTATCCCTGTGTGGATTATGCTGGACTGTAAAATTAATGACCTTATGTTGCACATGTACCCTGGTCCTGAATCTGTTCCTGCTTTGGCTGAGCTGTGTTTAGGACCTGGTTCAGCTTTGGCTTGGCTTGGTCCTGGCTCACCACTTTCATGTTTTTCTTTGCTGTTTTGATTTTGCTGCTTTTCTCTTTTTGCTGACAATTTTAGCAGATGGAAGGATGTTGGAGAATGAGCTGAAATCATAATGTGCAGAAGTAGAGAGCTTTGTCTGCGTAGCAAATGCAGAGGGATGAGTGGGGAATAGCACAGGCAGTGATTGCTGAAGTGTACAATGCCCCTGCTATGCCTGTGCATGAGCAGTCTAATGTTAATTAACTGCAGGGCAGAAGAACCCCTGTTGTTATTGTAGATGCCTGCAACCTGGAGAGCATTGCAGTGAATTAATTTACATGTTGGGTATTTTACTTAGAATTAGTATTGAAATAAAGCTCCTTGTGTTCAAAAAATAAATGGAGATCCTGCAGTACCTGGCATATTTGTCAGGTATCCTGCTAAAGTGTGAGGTGCTCCAGTTGCTTCTCACTTCTGCTTTAGGGCATGCTTTGGATTGGCAGTTTGTCCTTCCCTTTGTAAGCATGCTTTTGTTTGTTACCTCCTTAAAATTCTCTCCCTTTTCCTTATTTCATTGTTCTTGCCTTTCAGATTGCTGTCTGCCATGAGCTCTACAACACCATCAGAGACTACAAAGATGAGCAGGGCAGGCTCCTCTGTGAGCTCTTCATCAGGGCACCCAAGAGAAGGTGAGGCCACAGGTCTGGTTAAACCTTGAACCTGAGATTTAATCAGGGACAAGTAGAAACTGATAAATACTTCAGCAATAATTTGTGAAAAATCTAAGCTAAATTTGCCATCGTTTCACATCAGTGTTTGATTTAATTATTCAATGGGATGAGCTTACATTGGTGCTCTTTTTCAGGAAAAAAAAAGGATACACTGAATTAATTTGTATTACCTGCTTAAAACATCCATACCTTGGATTATAAGATATTCTATATAAGTGGTGAGATGTAATACTAAGGACACAGCTTGGGAGGGTTAATAGAAGTGACCCTTGAAAATGCAGTAGCTGAGTCTGAATTTTCTCTTAAACTCAGAAAATTGAGGACAATAACAGTACATGAAGTGAGCTGACTGATAGAGCACTGCACACATCTTTTAGCTGTAACAGAAATGTATTGGAACTTTCTTTGGTTCATTTAGTCATAAACATGCACAAGCTTTAGTGCTGTGGTTTGGGTTTTACTGCTTGGAACATGATGCCTGTTTTTGTCATTGCAACAGAAATCAGCCGGATTATTATGAAGTGGTTTCTCAGCCAATTGATTTAATGAAAATCCAACAAAAGCTGAAGATGGAGGAATATGATGATGTGAATGTGCTGACTGCTGATTTCCAGCTTCTCTTTAACAATGCAAAGGCTTACTATAAGGTGAGCAAACTAAAGGCTCAAATCCATTGTAAAAGGAGTAGAGATGTTCAAATTCTGCCTTGGTTTGGCTAAAACCTCTTCAGTTTAGGCTGAAGTATTATTGGTAAGAAAACAGCACATATTGCAGTTATTTGCATAAATTTCCATAATGTTGACTGTATCTTTCTAAAATGCCCTGCTATAACAATTTTTCTGTGGAAAATCATAAAATAAAGTGGGGATGATCTTCATGTAGTTTTCCAAAAGAGGTTAAAAGCAAAAACGGAGATATAAACTGAGAAAAATATTCCTCTGTCAAAGCCTCCTCATTTTACAACATCCTCTGTGTTAACAACACCCTCTCCACCTTTGAAATGGAGAAAGATTTCTTTTTTTTTCCCTCCCAGAAGGAAAAGTTTATGCTCACAGCAAGCTTATGATAGGAGTGTTGAATCTTTCTCTTCCATTTGCCACTTAATAAAATAAAAAAAAGGCACAATGACTGTCATAGTCAGTGATGATAGATGTGAATTTAATGTCATCAAGACAACCCCCATGGCAATTCCCCCAAACTGGGTGTGTGTTTTATTATGGATAGTAATGGGTTTTATTGCAGTTTTCATAAGGAAGTGGGGGAAAAAATTGGACTAATATTGTTTAATGTTTCACTCCATAAGCCAGTGAAGTTGTATGTGGTGAATGAGATGATACAGCAAATCTAAACCTGCTAATATTGCCTTTCACGTATCTTTGACTTTGGAGATGATCCAAATGAGTTCCTTCTGAATAACCCAGCTAGGGTAGCCAGGTGACATCCAGAAAGGCAATGTTTGTTTCACTTGTGTGCGTGTAGTAGCTTCTCGAAAACAGATTTGTGGCTTAATGCGTTTCTACATTCTGCTTCCAGGAGGAAAAGCACAAAGATTTCCAAATCCATTTTGTACTCCTGGAGCTTTGCAAGGCACTCAGTGTGAAAACCCCACATTAATGGGTTGGTGGCAGAAGAGAATGACTGGGGTTTTACAGAATGTGTGCTGCCTTTGCCTATAGAATTGTGGGCTCAAAATTTAACTGTGTCATAGAGATCTTGCATTAGACTAAAAATAGGTATCCATTATTGCAGGATGAAAGAATGTTGGCATTCCAGAGATTTATGGAGCTGTGGCACAAAAACTTAACCTCTTCTTCTTTTCACCTTTTACCTTCCCCAGGCAGCTCCATGGCATGGACAAACCAGGGACAGTGATTGATTGTCAAGGTCTTTGTTCTAGCAGATGTTTTATTGGCAGTGCTCCAGCAGAGGTGCAGCCTTTGGGGTTTTTTTGTATTTCTGGTCAAGTCTCTCACTCCTGAGCATCTTGCATTAATACAGAAGGAAGCAGATTTGTGGAGCAGGATACCCTTAAAAAATCTGCTCTTCATAAGCAACATCTGGTTTAATGTGCTGAGAATATTTAAGCCTAATAAGGCAAGATTAAGAACAGTTCTCATGTTGGTTTCTCATTTGTATTACAAGCTGTCAGAGGTTGAGAGAGTGAAGTAAGAAGAGTGCAATCAGCAGTAATAAGGTGATATTATCAGCAGGAATACCTGAAATAGAGCCTAAATGACAGAGGAGAGGGAAGGAAAAATACACGGATGGAAAAGCTCTCTTTGTTCTGTGTAGCGGGTAATAGGCACGTGCTTGCTTGCCACTATCAGCTCTGTATTTTTAAAAGTTAATTTTCTAACTAATGCTTCTACCTCTTCTAAAAGATGTATCCAGAGGTGTACCCAGGTGGTAGCATGTTGTCAGGTTCTTTGGAATTGCCCAGTGAATGCTGAGTGTAAACCAAACCATTGCAGTGCTTTCAAAGATATTTATTGTCATTCTTCTATAGAAGTTCATTTTCAAGTGCCATGCCATGGCAGCAGTATTGGCATTAATCAGATTTGTGGCATACTGAAATTTAATCTGTTTTAAATGCTGGTGGTGTACTTCAACAAAAGCCAATGATTTCTCAGATTCATCTAGTTGGCTTGTCCAAGCCTTGACCCAGCTAGTTTTATTGCAAAGTTTTCTGAAAGGCTTGGATGCTTTTGAGTGATACATGTTATATTTTCTAGTGCTTATTGTAATTCTTACCTCCTCTGTCAAAGAACAAATGAAGCAGGAATTTCCTAAGTTTTCTATTGCTCATATTTAATAACTTTCAGCTGGTAACTTACAAATTTCCTCCAGATGAGAGTGCCCTGAATTTTGACTGTAATATTTGATTTGTTTTTACAGCCAGATTCTCCTGAATATAAAGCTGCCTGCAAACTGTGGGAGCTGTATTTGCGCACAAAAAATGAATTTGTTCAGAAAGGTGATGCTGAGGACGATGATGATGATGAGGAAGGACATGACAATCAAGCAAATTCTGAATTAGTAAGTGTGGGCATGACAGCTGCAGAAGGGGAAGGCTGTAACTGTGGATGTCAGCTGGCTCTGAGAGGGTGAAATTCATTGAGTAACATTTTCATTGTTAAATTATGCCCCAAAGGATATTTGTTGTGCAAGTTTATTAGTTCATCACTTCACAACATTGTGTGTGTGTTTCACTTTTGCCTAGCAAAAAAAGCTGTGAGGGCTTCTGATATTGGTAAAGCATGGTTCTGGTTTAGTTGGAATAATATGAAGTGTGCTTGAGTTCATGCCAGCATTGAGGTTGGTTGCAAGCAAGATTCATGTGTAATGACATCAGTTGTCAGCCAGTGCCCCATTCAGTCAGTGAAGCTGTTCCTGGAGTGTTATGAGAGGAAATTTGGACTAGCCTGGTGTTTGTGATGTTGGGATGCACATTTTCAGTAACTGTGATGTGTGTCTGACAGTCTGCAGTGTAAAGATGAAATTAGAGTTTTTTAGTGTACCTTTACCTGCATAAACAATACTGTCTTCCAAAGTTGCATCAACTATTTTGTAGCTGATTTTTTCTGCCTTTGAAATATTCAGCACAACTTGAAACCCTCCACTCTGGCTGCTATTCAAACTTACTTTCTGTAATTTTTGTTTCTTACATTAGTCATCTCCAGGTTACCTGAAGGAAATTCTGGAGCAGCTTCTTGATGCTATAGCTGTTGCCACAAACCCCTCAGGACGACTCATAAGTGAACTGTTTCAGAAACTTCCTTCTAAAGTGGTGAGTATTTCAGTAATGTGGGTTGTGTGCTAAGCTGGAAGCCTGGACATTTCTGTAACTGGTGTTACAGGCTCTGATGGCCACGCTCAGGGTGCAGCTCTCTGTTTCTGCCTCATCAGTGGCAAACTCCTGTACCTGTTTGTACTGCTCTGTTTCAGAACAGTGGTGTTCTGGTTTTGAGGTGGAAGTTTTAACCAGCAGAATAAATATTCTGAAAACTATCACCATGGATTTTCAATCAGACCTGGTCTTTTATGTCACTTTATTGATTCCTTGTATCTGCCTCATTTGAGGCTTACACTGTTCTTACCTTCAATTCATCTAATGGCTTGTTCTGTGATCTGTTAGAATAAAACCTTTGTGACTGTTTATAGTAATACATAAATTCTTTCTGTTTTCCAGCAATATCCAGATTATTATGCAATAATAAAGGAACCCATAGATCTTAAAACCATTGCCCAGAGGATACAGGTATGAACATATTAATGTGTCAGGGTACAGCCTTTTTTAACAGAATTGTTAGAAGTCAGGATTTACGGTGGCAGGAAAGGCAGCGAGCTTTCCCTCTGCTATTAAAAAACCTGCACACTGTGGTGATTCAATGTTCTGTGCTGGGTTAGTGCTGCAGAAGATGCTGTGTGGAAGATCAGGCATTGTGAGCTGTGGAGTGCTGGCTTTGAGCCAGAATATCTTGGGTTCCTTGATGTTTAATGGCTTAAAGCAGTTCCTTGACAAGTGCTGCTCATGTAAAACATTGGAGTGCTGAGGCTTGGTTGTGCATTATCATCACCTACTTCTGTTCTAGTGCTATAAATAGATGTTTTGTACTGATGCATTTTTCATCTCACTTCTCCAATAATTTGAAATACTGTTCTGTAATTCTAGCATTTTGTATAGTAGGGATAGGACATAGACTGATTGAACTAGAGAATAAAGTTAAAACAGCATTTTGTCAGAACTCTTCAAAGTAAGGGTACTGTTATCTTTTAATTAAGTGTTTTTTCTATCTTAGCATTCATGAGCTTTATAAAGACTTAGCACATATCTATGCTACTGTCTTGATTACTTTTTGTAGATACTTATCTGTTGTCTTTACAAATAAGTTGCTTTTCTATGAACATTCCTTTTACTGAATATGAATTCCTTTGCTTTTCACTATTGGCTTAGTTCTCATGCTGTCTGAAAGTTGCCACTTTAACCAGTTCTGCTTCTTGTTGTATAGAATGGAACTTATAAAAGCATTCATGCCATGGCCAAGGACATAGATCTTCTGGCAAAGAATGCCAAAACCTACAATGAGCCTGGATCCCAAGTATTCAAGGTTAGTTTCAGTTGTTCATAGTGTGATTTGAGTTCAGATTTTCTTGACTACTTTCTATGCTGGTTGATCTTTAAATAAGTCGTGAGCATAAAGCTCTCAAGACCCTGATTTTATTTTTTTTAATAGCTTTTAGTGGGTTTTTCTTTTTTCCATTGCTTTTTGTAGAATTGTGCAACCGTGACAAAAAAATGAGCCTAGCCTGAAGCTGCTCAGGTCTTCTATTCAGTTTTTTCAGGCCACTGTAAAAATACTGTGTGGGAGTATTTCAGGCACACTTTGTTCCGTGTTTCATTTCTCATGCAAAATTGTTTTATATCTAAATGTAAAAACACCTTAATTTTTGTTTTAGATAGCTGGATATATCTGATTACAATATTATTCACTTTCAACATTAAACAAAAAAAAAACTCTTTTCATTGACAGGATGCAAATGCAATTAAAAAGATATTTAATATGAAAAAGGCTGAGATTGAGCACAGTGAGTTGGCCAAGTCAAGTCTCCGAATGAGGTACTGAAAATTCTATAATCTCATATGAAAACCTCTATTGACATTCCTTTAATTGTGCTGTGGAGAGTATAGTGGGAAATAATGGCTTGAAAACTTACATTAGTGTTGTTTTATTAGTTGTACATTGGTTAAAATAGTTTTTGAAAGAAAGCTTTTTTCTTTGAAATACTTCAGTGAAATATTTTTGTGATGTACTTGATTATGAAAAATACTGTCAGTGGATGTTTAATAAGTTATGGCAAATTTCCACCACATGTTTATAAGTTAATAACAGAAAATGAATAGTGAGGAACAAGATGCTTTCTTTTATTGAAAAGTACTGGGTATTCTTGAACCTTGTTAGGAACTGAAACCAAAGAGCTCACAGTTAGGGGCAAAAACATAGGAACAGAACCTTGGGCAAAAGATACTTAGAGGGAAATCCATTCATGTTTGAAAAGCAATTTTAGCTATGAAGAGAGGCACAGGAACCTGAAGATCCAGATTTATTAATCAGTGAAGCAGAGATTTGGCCCTGAATATGCAGGTATAAAACACTTGATGAGAGTTGATAGCTCTATTTGTTTCATGGGGTGATTTTACTTAGGAAACAGCATTTTCTTCCTGTGAAAATCCATAGTGTACAGAGAAGTGATGCAGTCATTATAAATGTTTCTTGACTGAAATGCAATTAAATTTCTTCTGATATAAACATTTTACTTATAAGTAACACTCAAGAGTAGGTTTAGATATTATTTGTCAATGTGAGCTGTGTCATTTATCCCAAAAGAATTAAGCAACGTCCTGCAAGCCATTCAAGGAGTTTGAAAACTTACAAGGTGGAATCTCTTTATCTGTTTGAGCTGTTTACTGGTATTTGGTGCTGGGAAACCACTGTTGGCATTTCCTGCCAAGGTGTGTATGGTACAGCTGGAAACACTGTCACTGCCTTACTTAACTGAAAAATAGTTTCATTTTTTCTGTGTATATGTGTCAGTTTTATAAGTGTTGCTAGGATTATTGTGTGAAAGAAGTGGAAGTTGCCTGGTTGATTTTTACTGCTTGGTCTTTTGAGAAGTGGTTTTTTTTTGGTTGGTTTGTTCAGCATCAGCATCCTTCCCATGGTTGGGTGAATCATTGCTGGAGCATATAAAAATAAAAAGCAGAAATACTCTTTAAGGAGCAATTCCCGACACATAGGTGAATAATTTTCCTTCATAAAAGTATGTGTAGTGGCAGGAGATTTGGATTCTACAGACACTGAACATCCATATGTGTTTGCTTTGCAGTGACTAGAACTACACAGAAGCATAGAGGTTTTCTGTTTAAATTGTGATTGTATTTCATTTTCGTCACTGTGTTGGCCATTGATGAAGCTCAGCATGTCAGGGTGTGTGTCATATTTTTTTCTGAGGCTCAATGGTTTTTCTTTAAAATCTGATTGTGTAAGAAGGGATGACAGATAAATCACACTGATATTTGTTAGCTGAATTCCTCTCTTGCACTGCCAACCATTTCCACTTCTCAGCTGCCTTATTCTAGATGTTCCTCTTGTGCATTGTGTTCTCAACAGAACTTCAAATCCTGAAGTAATCTATCAGAATCATTGACAGCTCCCTTCTTTGTTTCTCTGACTTGGGGGGAAAAAATAATGCATGAAGCAGACTGCAACAATACTGGGCTGAATGCAGAAAAAATGTGGATAAGAAAAGTGTCATGAAAACCAAACCTTTCACCTGCTATTGTATTTCACTGGTTACTTTTTCTGTTGAACCATTCTTTTTTTGTTTGTTTCTTTCTTTCTCAAGAATCTGCTTCACAGAATCATTATTCTTATTTAAATTCCTAAGTGTTGAATTGTGTTAAAGGGGAGTTCTTTACCTATTGCTGATTTGGGTAAAACTCCCTCATAAGTTTACTTTTGTACATTTTCTATATTTTTCTTCTGAATTTGCATCTGTTGTTCTTTGTCATTGATGGCTCAAACTCAAATCATCATAATGCTACTAACCTAAGCTTTATATGTTGCCCCTGTGTCAAAAATCATGTTTTTTATTGCAGAGCTCATTGTCTCCTTTGCCATCCTAAACTGCTCTTTGTGGGTGCATTTAACTGTCCTCCCTTAAAGTGACAAAATTGAATTGTTTGATAATATGCACTGTCAGCCAACCTGACAGTGACTTTAAGTGTTGATAAACATGACTGGACCTGTATGATTGGCTTTATCTGGATGCTAAGGAACATTTTGTTGGCTGCTTTCACTGCTGTTTAGGCTGAGCTGTGTGTACAGCTATCAACGCTTGAGCTGAACGTTACTTTCCTCTGACTTTATAAACAACATCCACATAAATGCTGGAGCACTGAAAGGATCTCACTTATCTTTTAGCTTCCAAACATCTGTTTCTGAACTTTTTGGCTGATCTATCAAAGTGATTCTGTAAAAAGCTTTTTTTTCTTGCTGCATCTTTTCATGGGTTTAAGGTGGGCCTGTTTTTTTTCCTCCCCCCTTTCCTTGGCTTGCCTCTCCTGCCTTAAGGACTGCATCAAATTTGGCTGCTTCCAAGCTGACAGGTCCTTCCTCACAGGGTAAAGGCAGTGTTGGGGATGAGAGAAATTCTTCTAACAAATATTATCGGTAAGTAAATTGTGCCCTTGGAGGAAAAGCTGGGTCCTCATCCTATGGAAATGCTGAATTTTGTTTGATTTTCTTCTTCATACCTGCCGTGCTGCTGGGCTTTGGATTAGGATGAGATGAATGCTGATAAGACACTGATAGTGTAGTTATTGCTGATTGGGGAGTGTGTGCAGTCCATGCTGGCAGTGCTCCCTGGGGTGGCTACAGCAGCTGACACTGCAGCACAGGGATAAAGGGATAAAACCACCTGGGCTGCTCAGCTGGGCCTGGATCTGCTGCTCAGGCTCAGAACCTCTTTGTGAAAGTGCCTCATGCTCATGGCCCCAGGGCCTGGGCCACTGAACAGCAGCACAGCAGCCAGGGCTGGCTCAGGGTGCTGAGGCTGGAGTGGCCCTTGTGGATCTCCACTGGCAGTGGGAAGGTGAATTACAGCTCCAGGGGCCTTTGGGAAGAGGGGCTACAAGTGGATGTGCTCATGATCCAGGTGAGGATTGCACACCATATCAGTGGTACTGCAATATAAATGACCCAGGTGAATGAAGCTTTTTTGGTGAAAAGAGGCAAAGCACAGCAAGGACAGAAGCAGAAGTGGCTTCATCACACAGCAGCCCAGCACCAGCACTGCTGCCCTGCAGGACTGCAGGGACAGATGGAACCCAGAGTCAGGGACTAAAGGAGCTCAGTGGATGTTTTAGAGGGATGGCCCACACACTGAGGAAATGATACCTGTGTGTTTGTATCAAAAAGGCAGAAAAGGATGTGTGGGAGAGTGCAGGGCCCAGGCGTGCCCTCAGCTCATCTGCTTTTACCCAGTCTTCACTTGGCCCCTGCAGGACAAGGCTGAGCCCATTTCTGGAGTAGCCTAAAGAGCTGATCTTGTAAAAAGGCAGAGAATGTCAGGCATAGCTAATGTAGTGGGGTATGAAATGCTGTGCCCCAGGCTTGGGACAAAAGAGAGGGATGCTGAAGAAGCCCAGATGAGACTGTAGCCAGTGTGGATGCCAGGTTACTCCACCTAAGCATAGGAGGCTGCTTCATGTGCAGGCACTGTGTGTGCTGAAAGTGCCAAAAGTGAGGATAAGGGAATGAGAGGAAATAGAATATACAGTGTGTGGAATTCTTTCCTGTAGATAAATCCCAGTAAAATAGGATCAAAACCTAAAGTTGTTAATTGGGAGAGACTTCTTATCATTCCCCTACTCTTGCAATCAATCAAATACTCAAGTATACAAAACAGGACAGAAGGTAGTAGGCTGAAGCTCAGTTTTCTGACTGTGTTGGATGGACCAGCTCATATAATAGAGGCAGACTCATGGCTTGGTAAGAATTTCTCCTGTTAAAGGCTCTGGCTTTCTTTGGTCACTGTCATAAGCTGTGTTCCTGCTTATGGAGTCATGACTTGTTTGCTCACACACTCTGGGTGACTGCTAATAGTTAATGTGATAACCCTTTCCTTTTTTTTTTTTATTATAATTTTCTCCTTTTTTTATTTTTCATTTTAAAAATTCCTTTACTTTTTCTCTTTCATAGCAACAAAAGATCAGCCCAAGGGGATCGTTTATCAGCAATAACCATGGCACTGCAATATGGATCAGAGAGCGATGAGGATGCAGCTTTGGCTGGTAGGAGCTGAAATGCAGTTTCTCTAATTCCTTTCATTAAAATGTTCACATGATCAAATCTGTAGAGCTCTTGATAAACTCAGTGACATTTATTTCAAAAATGTTTTGTACTTAGTGTGTGATTCCTTTGACTCTTACAGCTAGTGAAATAGGGTAGGCCAAACTTGCTGGCATACTTTGAGTTTTCTGTATCTTTCCAAGTGTTCTTACCCAAGCTTTAGGGAGCTGTTGCCTGTTTTTATTCCTTCTAAAATTGGGTGCTCCATGCAGCAAAAGAGATTGGTAGTGCTGGAATTGCTTCTTTGTTTAATTTTTTTGTTTACATTATTTCTTCAATGATGTTGAAAGATGCATCTGTTCAATATGTATTATTGGGGCATTTATTTCTTACCTGGTAATTGAGCTGTACTCCACACAGTTTTCTAGTGGATGGGTATGTAGAATTTTTTGAATTTCAGCTCTTACTGTAAGCAAAAGCATTTTGATTCCTGGTTAGCTCAGAGTTCAGTTACTGCTTCAGAGCAGCTGTTTTCTGGGAGGTGTGGGGAATATTTATTAGCTGGGTTTTGCTTTTTTGTTAACTGTTATTTTTTCAAGTTGCAGTGCTATAAAAACATGTAGCTTTTTATGTTTTAGTGATTTAATTCTTCCACTGATTAAACCACTTTCTGGTGCCACCTTTGCTATGGACATTATTGTCATTTTTTGTAAGACCTCTCTCTGTGTGCAAGGCTTTTGCCTTGCTGCTGTTGAAGCTCTTCTATCTTTATTGCATTCACCTAAGAGGCAATGTTATTTTTTTTAGCAGACCTGTCCCCCCTAGGATTTTCTGTGCTTCCAGTGTACTACTTGGACAGCCCTGTGCTGCCAGTTTCTGGGTGACAAGGGCTTTTCGTTAAACCAAGTGATATTTTTATTAATTGCTCTGCTGTCTCATTTCTTTTCATTCCTCTAATGCTTGTTAAAATAAATGAGAACAAGGCTGCATGACTGAACATTAATAGAACTCTCTCCTTGAAACAGAGCTGAATCTTTATGAGCTTCTTTGGTTGTAGCTGTTGCCTAAGCAATGAACAATATCAGTTTCCAACAGAGTTTATCCTGTCAGCTGCAGATGGGGTTGGTGTGGTAGAGCTTGTAGAACATTTCCAGCCCCAGTGTAAAAGTTGTGAGCAGCTTCAGCAGCTCCCTTGCTCCTCATTATCAGTCCACAGAGGCAGGCATAGGTGGTCATTATGTATTACTTGCATGTATTTAATTTTGTAAACAAGGCTGTTTTGTTTTTACCGTCTCATTTAGAGATGGTTTGAGACTGGATGCTGCTTTTGATTTTACTGGCAACCATCTTCAGTTGGACATGGAGCTTTCATTGTTGTTGGGGTGGTCTGGGACCACAGAGGAGACAGTGGGGTTTTTGTGGTATCTGCAAACTGTAGTTGTGGTAACAGCACAAAAGGACTGCCTGTCCCTCTCCACTGCCAGTGCTTGCTGGGGATATGGGACCTGGTGCTCTGCACATTAAAGAAAGTACAGTCTTGCATCAGATTGTTTGCTCTATAAGAGCAAAAATATTATTATGGCAAAAATAATAATTTTTCTGTCTTCTGGCCTGAGTAATACATTCTTCTTTGGCTCTTAATAAAGCAGGTTTCATATTAGGAGATCAGAACAATTTTTCTAGATAGGTAAGAATATATGATGTTTACACATCACTTTTAAAGAACATGCACGTTATAATGAAAATGTAGCTGTATATTTATTTATATTTATTTACAGCTGTATATTATGTAAATATAGTTATATCTACGACCATAATGTGTATATATTTACTCATACCTGTATATTATATAAATATAATACAGTCAAACTATAATACATAAATGCTTTATTTTAGTATATTTTGAAATAACTAATTAATATCTAATTTACTTAGATTTCTTTTTAGGGAATGCCTCCTTTCAACACAGTGAAAGTACATTTCTTATTTAGGGTATTGAACTGTTTTGTTGCTGCTCACACACAGCAGAGAACAGCAAATACTTGACTGGTCCCTTTGTGTTTTCTCTTTCATAGAAACAAGTTATTCTGCTTTTTCAGTTTGATTCTTACTTTTGGTAGAGTGCTCAGAACTGAGCAATTTGAGTAAACAGACCAGACTGTTTGAGTAAACTAAACCATAATCTGTTTTTGAAACTTCACCTGATTTCAGTGGTAGCTCCAGTGATTTGTTTCTACCTGAGTTAGTGTCCAGCTCCTGCTTTGCTGGCTGTGGTGTAGTAGGTGCTGGGCCATTAAGTGATGATGATTGGCATCATTAGGATAATTTTGGGTGTCTCCCCAAATCAGTAATGCACATCCTGAGTGCATGTTTGCACATCTGCTGATGCCTGGGTGTGTTTTAGCTTTGCCTCTGACCCTGGCAGGTCTCACACACTGATGTAGATGTGGTGTCAGGCTGCAGAGCAGCAATGACAGTGCTGTGTTGTTACAGTCTGAGTGTGCCCTGGCTTTGTCACCATTTCTGTGTGACTTCACTGAAGGTGGATAGAGAGCTTGAAGCTGTGGCAGCCTCCTCTGAGCAGTAATGGAAATGCCAGCTGGAAACCTGGTGTTGGAGAGCTGTGTAGCTGAGTGGCTCAGTGTGTCATCTGCCAGACTCAGAGGGGAAAAGGGGTGAATAATTTGACTCTGGCATGTGCAAAGCCTTGTAGATTTTATGTTATGTCTGTCTGCAAGGTACAAAGTGCATTGTTCATGTGACTTAGAAGTGTAGAAGGATTGGCCATTTATTGCTTCCCATCTTGTTTCCAGTACCAGTGTTTTCTCTTTCCTGTTGTGTTTCTGTTATTCATGTAATGTTTCTCCTAATTTTATCTGCAGTAAGTGTTAGCTCTTCATAGGTTTTCTTTCATTCATCCTAATCCTGAAACAAGATAACAAAAAAAGTTTGCCATGAAGTTTTTAAATATTTACTATGAATTTTGTAGGCCTATTAGATAATCACTGTAAAACATTTATTTCTTCTTCATTTGCTGTATATGTTAGAGGAGCATCATCAGGTTTTAGTATCAATTTTTTCTGTTAAGCTTCACAATTTTTATTGAGCTGTGATTAATATTATCTAAAGGATTGCAATAAAGGGGTTTTTTTTTTGTCAGCTTGAGTCTCATTAGATGTGTGTTGTATCATTTTCTGAGGCGTGAATCTGACTGCCAGAGAGGGCTTTCCTTTCCTTCTGCTTTACACCTTTGTCCACCAAAACACCCACTCTGAGTTGTTCTGCTGAGTTTCCTGGTTTTCTTCTCTCTCTGTGCAGCTGCTGCTCGTTATGAAGAGGGAGAGTCTGAGGCTGAGAGCATCACCTCCTTCATGGACACCTCCAATCCCCTGTACCAGCTCTATGACACAGTGAGAAGCTGCCGTAATAACCAGGGCCAGCTCATCTCTGAACCCTTTTTCCACTTGCCCTCCAAGAAAAAGTATCCTGATTATTATCAGCAGATTAAAACACCCATTTCATTGCAGCAGATCAGGTAAGAGAACAGAATGCAAACTGGTGTGAAAACAGAATACATCTGGTGTGAAACTATTCAAGTGTTTCTTTTTTTCTCAGAATCTTCTCTTATGGTCAAATTGGTGGTACCTGTCCTCTACATCTCATTGCTGCTTGTTTCAGCTCAGTCTTTAGATCATCTGTGGTACATGGCTGCTGTTTGGTTTATTTTTCATTGAATTTCATTTGTAATGTGCCTAAAAATTGCCATATGAATAATTCTGAAGGCTAGGTGTGCAGCAGAGATGAAAGCTTTTGCAGAACTCCATTTTTCTTTCTCCCTGACCTGATGGCTTGATTACCTCTTACTGCCATGTTCTCTAAGTTAAAAGTCTTCAGTGTGAATTGTAGGAAGATGGTTGCAATTACAATCCTCCTGTCTGGGTCACTGTGTAACTGTGGAGAATAATTATATTCATGGTGATGTGGTTGGTCTGGACTGAAGCCAGCATTTATAAATGTGTGAGCCATGGAAGGTCTGTGAGCTGCCAGAGTGCAGTTATCAGATTAAAGACCTGAGTGAAGTGAGCTGTGTCTTTCTTTGGTGGCTCAAGATAAGCCAGTGTGATGGGTGTGAGCAGGTCCTGGGAGCATTAAAAGGCTTTAATGGTGCTGCCCAGTGGCACTGGGGCTCCAGGCCCTGCCCCAGCCACACCCTGGGGGTCCCTGCAGTCCTTCAGCCCCAGTGAGGGAGCCCTGCACCCTCCCACTGCTCATCCCTCTGTAATCCACTCTGATGCACAGGTCTGTACATTTTAGCTATACCATAATGCAATCTGTCAGACTTGATGGAATTGTTGAATGAGCAGGGTCTTTGTTAAATCAGAAGTTGACAAAGCTGATTTTTGGCTTTTTATCTTGTCAGGGGATGTTTTGCATGTGCTGGGGGATAAAAGCTGCCACACTGGTTATCTCTCCCATCAGTGGCTTTAAAACATTTTTTCTTATGTCTTAGTACAGCTGTAATAGTGGTAAAGAAAGTGTCTTGCCTTGAACAAAGCATAAAATGTACTTCATGAAAAAAAAACCAAACAGTGAAATTAAGAAGAATCATTGACATTGTGTGCCTGAATCTACCTAAAAGTACTGGCTCAAGTTATATATAAACAGATTTGTTTGGGAGAGATTTTCCATTAAAAATACCCTTGATATCAGTTATAGAACAAATAACTTGCTATAGAGAGGCAGCTGCATTTCTGCTTTCCTTAACAGTGTAGGCAGGTTGCATCTGGCTGTGTGAGCAGCACAGAAATTCCATACCAGTGTGTGCTGAACTGTAGAAAAAAGTAACTTGACTTACTGTCTGGGGGCTTAGAAAATAAAAAAGGGAACAGCCAGGCTTTTTAGAAATAGTGTTTGAGGCTCACAAATTAAAGTACAATGTTTGTAGAATCTAATTTCCTGCACATTCAGAAATTCAACTGTCTTTTAAATTACCTTGTAATCTTCACTTTTACTATACCTCAAAAGCCTTTAAGTCATGCATATGTGCTCTTAATTGATGGGCTTTAGGGAAAACTGAAGCCTCATGGCTTTGCTGATAGTGCTAATATGTCTTTAGTATTCAGAACTGCCACTCATTAGGGGTGGAGATTGTTTATGGGGTTTTGGGTGTTTGGTTTTCTGTGGGATTTTTTCCATTCTTTTCTTGTGGTGGTGGTTTGGGGATTTTTTTTTGAGATGTACATAAATAGAGCATGTCCTCTGTTCCCAGATGGGGATAGAAAAGTTCAGTGTCCCAGTGAGAGGCTGAAGGAGATGGAGTGAAGCCTGCCATTCCTGTTTCATGTCTGTGGGGCTCTGGCATCTGGCTGCCTCAGCTGTCCTGCCAGAGTGAGCTGTGAAATGTGTGGCTGTTGAAATTTTACAGCTTGTCATGTATTTCAGAGGGTTTGTGTGTGCTAAAAGCAGGAAGTCTTTAAAATAATTCATGATTTCCAGAGGGAGTGTGTGTGTTCTGGTTTAATGAGATGTTACCTATCCCAGCCTCTCAGTCACTTTGAGTGCTCTAAAGCTCAGTCATTTGAGCTGAGTGCTGATCCTGAGCTGTTCCTGCCTGTGGGAGGTAATCATGCTGATGGCTTTTAGTTGTCTCCTGATTTCCCCCTGCCTTGCTGCTCCCAGATCACAGAACAGCTGAGTTGGAGGGGAAACCATCCTGCCCAAGCCCTGTGGCAGGGTCACCCAGAGCCTCGTGTCCAGACTGTGTCCAGTCAGGTTTTGAAGGTCTCCACACATGGAGACTCCACATCCTGCCAGGGCAGCCAGTGCCAGTGTTTGAGCACCCTCCCAGTGAAAACCATTTGTGTTCAGCTGAAATTTCCTGTGTTCCCCTTTGTTCCACTCACCTCTGGCCAGTCAGTGACACAGCTGAGGTGACCCTGGCTGTCCCTTCATCCCTCCCAGCAGATGTTGAGCACATTGATGAGAATTCCCTGCCTCAAAGAGAGCAAAGCTCAGAGCTGAGGAACAAGAAAATCCTATTTAAAAAGAAAGGCATGATGCTTCCAAGACTGTGGCTTTGACATGTGGTGAAAGTGCCTAATGCAAAGTTGACATTGCTGGGGAAGAATCATTCTGTTAATTACAAATAACCACAGGAGCAGTCAGGGGAAGATGCAGGAGAATGAGTTCAGTTCCCAAGTGCACAAGTGCTGGATCCTGGCAGGCTTACAAGAACACTGTTCCTTATTAAATTTTACAGTGTTGGGAAGTATCATCCCCTAGGCAAGTGGGTCAGGCTTTTTTATCCCAGAGGAGGAAGGTGTGCCAGGGAATGCCCTGGCAGCAGCTCTCTCTGAAACACATGTGGGAGTACAGGCACTGAAATTGGTACCTTCACAGCACACCCTGGTGTCTTGTGCTCCTGGGGCTGCAGCTGAGGTTTAAAAATGATCAGGTGTCTAACACACTTGGGTTTGTGTGATAGCTACTTTTTGGGGAATTCAAATCAATTCTTTTTAATCAGTGTGATCCTTTTTGGACAATGCTCTGTGACACAACAATTTAAATGTTTGCATTTATGTGATGTGTTGGGGTTCTCTTGAATTTTGTGGTGGTTTTGGATTAGTTATAAATGGTTTGAGTGGAGCTTATAGTAAATGTCATCACCTGGTCAAGGATATTTTGCCATATAACTTAAGCAGTTTTAGCAATGTGGCAAATCAAAAAGTGGAACTAATTTTGAAGTATTAGAGACTGGTGCCTGGGCTACAGTTTGAAGGGTTTATGGAGAACTGTGTTTTTGTTTGCTTGATTCATAAATGAGTCAATTGTGAAGAGAAAATGATGCCTCTAATATTTTGAATCCACTGTAAATTTTCACTTTATCTGAGATTTAGGAGTTCTTTCATTCCTTTTGTCACTTAATATAACTTATTATTTGGTGAATATTGTATATTTTTGAAGTCTTCTCTTTGTGTAACCAGTTTTCCTGCCTTAGGAAGTACTTTCAGTGCATGTTGTATGTTTATAAAATCACAGGTTCTAGTAAAGAAGTTTCCCAATATATTTTAGAAGAAGACTGTCATCTTCACTAGGACATTTGTTAAATGCATCTCTTGATCCCACTCATTTTTTGTTAGTGGGTTGTTTTTCCCTCAAGAGGCAGGACTAGCACTTCACAATTTCTGAATAAAAGAAAATAAGTTGCATAACTGATCTTATCCTGGTGTTTGAATATTTTTCAGTAGGGAAGTTTTAGGCTAAGTGTTTGTCTAATAAATAGATCTTTTGGTTATATGGAAAGAGTATGTCTCACCTTCACTCCTTGCAGATATTCCACCTGGACGGACTGATGAGTTTGCAGTAGACATTTTAGGGAGTTGAGTGCCAACTTACAGTATTCTTTTAATTAATATTCTGATTTCAACCAAATTAAATGTCATTCAGTGTTGTTTTGGGCTTGGTGGTCTTATGAAACTGTAGCCTTACTTTTAAACTTTTTTTTCTTCATTTTGCCAAAGTCATTTTGTATAAAAGGAAACTCTTTCTCGTTTTACTCTGCCTTCAGGTACTGTTATATCCCTGTCAATAATTTTCACAGAAATTTCTCTTAGTTTCTAGTATATGATTTGTGTTATGTTGGCAGTGGCTTTCTGTAGAGCCATGAGTTTGGTTAGTTTCAGCCTCACTTTGTGAAATAAACTGATGTTTATAAAATCCTATCTTCCCAAGATTGGTGAGATGGCTTGTTAAAAATTTATTGTGAAAAGCTGCACTTCATCCTCTAAATCCAGAGAAGTCATGATGCTTGAGTTCTGCTGAGTTTGAGTGTAATTAAATCTGTTTGAAATACTTATGTAATAACCTACCTAATTAATCATCCTATTGTTTGCTAACAGCAGCACAGAGAATGGTAGGAGAGGAATTTCCTTGCAGGCTAGAACAGGATCACTTCTGTGCCTGTACATTTTTCATTTCTTATGTCCCTGGTTGGAAGTTACCACTTTCCAAACCATTCAGTCTAAGTGGGGTTTTTACTTTTGCTTCAGACCTTTGATGAGCACAGCTGTGAACGTAAATGGTTTGCTTAAAATCAGATGGCTGCACCTTGGTTGTTGGGTAGTGGATAAGCAGGAGCAAGCTTGGGGCTGAAAGGTTTTATATTAAATTTATTTCATGGTAGTGATAATGCTTCATCAGGCAGGGACACATTCAGCCAGGTGGTGCAGAAGCCAGGCTGGGTGCAAAGGTGATGTCTGACTGCTGGATGTGCAGCCAGGAGGAGGAGGAAGTTCTGTTGCAGCTTGACAGGTTTTGGGGTTGTGTTGCTGCAGATTAGTATTTTCTGCTGTGTGTCATGAAGTATTGGAAGGTTTTAAAAAAGGTGGCTAGAACTTCCAGCATTGTGTAAGAAAACACATCAAGTTGAGCATTAACTCGTGTTGATTCATGTGTTTAGCATGTGAAAAATGACTTTGTTGTTGTTGTTACTCCTCTTGTAACTGTTGTCAGGTGAAGTGCACTTTGCTGTATCACCAGTCCACAACCAGGTGTTTTTTTAAAGAAATTCACAGATTGGAGGGTTTAACATGAGAGGTGCTGGGTGCTTTTGGCTCTCACTGAAGATGAGTGGAATTGATGGAGGGAAGGCAGCATTTGGGGCTGTGCAGAGCTGGCCTGGCTGAGGTCAGGGCTCAGGGGCACTGCAGCCTGTGCTGCTGCCTCACCTGTAACATCTCACCCCAGTATGAAAACAGAACTTCAGGCTCCACAGCTTCCAAAATTACTGAAGCCATTCTTTGAGGAGATGCATTTCCCTAATCTAGTTACAAGTGGAAAATGTTACTAGAGAATCAAAAAGTAAATCCTATTTCTGTAGTTAGAGCTCTTTCACTATTGCTTTGTCATGAAAATGACAAAAAATGACAAAATGAGGATATTAAAGGACTGTTTTGCACTGTGTAGCTAGTGAAATTAATTGACTAATATTTCTCTTTTGCAGAACCAAGCTGAAGAACCACGAGTATGAAACTTTAGATCAGTTGGAGGCTGATCTGAATTTGATGTTTGAAAATGCCAAGCGCTACAATGTCCCCAATTCTGCCATCTATAAAAGGGTGCTGAAAATGCAGCAGGTTATGCAGGTATGTGGAGGAGAACAAGCAAAAGGATAGAACTTCACATGTAAATTTATTTCCCTAAAGGATATTTTTCCAGAATAATTTTTAACTAGACCTGTGTTTGCAGAAGTATTTTCTTGCTTAGAGGGAAGTATGGGAAGGGAGAGCATCATTAAGTGATTTTTTCCTCAGCACACCTGCTGCCTTCTGTGATTTCTTGCAGCCACTTTATTCCTTACTGTGACTCCCAACCTAATTAAATTGTGAGAAAATTGATGATGTAGGGCTTTTGAGTTTCCCTTTAATTGAATAAGGCTAAAACCTGTCAGATTTCATTAAGTGTTCCAGCTAATTGCTGTAGTCTGAAATGGCATTGTTTTCAAGTTGGTTCCTCAAAAATTGTTCTGTCAGAAAGAACTATACTGCTCTTTAATTCTGTTCTCTAAGTGTTCAGCAATGAGTTTGGCTTCAGGTCTTTGTTCTTTTTTCAGGCAAAGAAAAAGGAGCTTGCTAGGAGAGATGACATTGAGGATGGGGACAGCATGATTTCTTCTGCTACATCTGATACTGGAAGCTCAAAAAGGAAAAGGTATCTGCTTCTGTAGTTCCTGCAGGACATAACATTGCTGCATCTCTTTTTGTTACAGAGAGTATTAAACCATGGTTTTTAGCATTTGTGTAAGGATTTGTAATTTTAATTCTGAAACATCATTAAGTGTTGATTCTAATTAATTCAAAACTATTTGCTGACTATTAATTCCCAATTTTGGTCTATTAGTTGGCAGTTGTCAACATCAGTTCAATAATTAAAATGGGCACTGTAATTGCACTGAACTCAGTGATTTTTCTCAGCAGATTTCAGGATTTTTTGGGGAGAGTTGTTTTATTTTAGCCTGACAGATAGATAAACTGATTATAAGAGGTTGATGACTTAGGATCTTATAACATAAACCAAATTTCCAGTGATTTGCAATAGACTTTTCTATTGAGCATAATGATACCTTTTGGAAGGTATTCTTTATGGTGATAGCTGGTTTTTAATTAATGTTAGTGATACATTTCACTCCAGCAAGAGGGAGTTTCTCTAGTCTGCCTTATGGTGTCATTTGAAGTAAAGTCCAGCTCAGATAAAATTGCAGTGGTAGCAACAGACTGTGTAAAATTGCATTTCAGCATCTTTCTTTGGTGCTGCTTATGAGCATTGGCTTCCTGGGTATTTATTTCTTGTTTTGTCAAAGGAACAGCAGTTGTGGGGGGAGGAAGGGAATGGAGTAGAGCATCAGTCGAGAGTCACTGAAGAACAATCAAATAAGTGCAGAAATGTACATTCATTAAAAAGCTTCAGAGGGAAAATATGAACATGGGTTTGGGGGGGGGGCAGTGTAGGGATGCTGGGAAGAAAAAATTTAATGGAAAGGAAAGGCAGACCACGGAACCAAGTAATCAAGAAGGAACAAATTGCAAAAATTGTTAGATTTGTGATCTTCGGATTCAAAAAGAAGTACTAACCTAATCAAGCAAGTCAAATTGTCATCAGAGTCCTTTTAACCTCATGTTGCTTTTGATCACCTCATGCCAGACTCTACTGAAATGCTTAAAAGGAAAAATTCTGTCAGGCTCTGTCATCTAAGAACAATAAAAGAGGAAAGGGAACAAGGGATTTCCCATGTTGATAGGCAAGGGAGATCAGAATAATGCCTGAAGAGCACCTGAAAATGCTTTTGATGTTGTCAGTTTGATGCTTGTTATCCATTCACTTGCTGAATGATAGCAAGGAAAAGATCATAAATGCTGATGATCACAGAAGTTAAGCAATGAGAGGAATTCCAAAATGTTGCTGGAAAAGGAAACCAATAACCCATGCAAAATTCATCCTGTTGGAAAAATAACAGTTACCCAGAAGAAAGTTGTTTGAATGTCCCCTTTTATGTATCAGATGCATGACATGAATCTTGAGTATTGGCAGGCCTTTTTATTGCTGTTTCTGCTTTGGTTTTGCTTTGCCTATAACTGTTGAAATGAGTGAGAAAAACCTGGAAACACATTAAAATGGGGGATTTGGCAGCATGTCTGTGTTCTGGCATTGCTCAGCTGCTAGTGGGAACAACTAACCAACATTTGCCAACAGTGGTAATGTTTAGCATATAGAACATATATTTTGAGTTTTCTTTGTTGTTAGTTTTCTTTAGTTATTTTGCTGATCTCACCAAGGAGTAAGAGATATCTGAGGCATGAATAAGTTATGTTTTAAATGTATAATGAAAGGATGAACATCATGGGAAATCTGTGTTGCAGTTTGGTTTCTAATAAATTGTACTGGGATATTTTGCACATTCTGCAATTGAGGGTAATTTTTTATGGTGGTTGTTGTCTTTGCAGATAATGTAATAGTCAAAGTTATAACTACCTGAATAAGTCTTGAGGAGATTGCAGATAGGAAGCCTGTTTACAAGTGCTTTGTAGTGAGTGTATTGCTCAGTGCCACAGTATCTGAGCTGAGACTATGCATTATTGACATAAATTTTCTTCTCCCTCATTTAATTTACTTATAGGCCATGTACTATGTGTACAGGGAGCCATGTACTTTTTTATGATAAGCTGTGTCTTGGTTGTGCTGTCAAATTTCTTGAGACAACCATAACAGCTACACACAGGATGACCGTAACATTTGTGGGGATAGCATGTACCATTGTGGGCTTGCAGTCTTGGGGAGCTTTATTGACTTCATTTGGATTGACAGATATTTAAGCAATTCTTTCTACTGCATCCTTGATATCCTTACTTGGTACTGAAGAATGCACAAAATTACTCTGAGATAAATAGCTCATGTCTTTGATATTCTGTGTTCACCAGAAGTAATCATGAAGGTACTGACTGGTGGGTTTTACCCTGTTCACTCTGGATCTTGAGCTCTTGGATTCAGATGCCTGATCCTGACTGGTCTGTTTTCTCTGCATCTGGAAAGTGCTCAGAGCTCCTTTTGGCCTTTGCACTTTGAGAAATGAGTTAGTTGATTTATTTTGTAGTACACTTGAACTCAGGGTCAATGAGAGAACAATCATCTGGAAGAGTAATTTCCTGTTTCTGTGTCAGGCTCCTGATTGTGATGCTGTTGTCAATTGCAAATTCTGGTCTAAATGTTGAACTTCTTGTCTGTGTTTAAGTGGTTCTGGTTGTCTCTTCATGGTAGAAGATAATATCATTTTGATATTGGTGTTGGAAGTGGGGATAGGAACGTCTGACATTTATTCTTTTCTTTGTGTTCTTCTTAACTCGACAGTAAAAAGAACATCCGGAAGCAGCGCATGAAGATCTTGTACAACGCGGTTCTGGAAGCTCGAGAGCCTGGCACAGGCAGGAGGCTCTGTGATCTGTTCATGGTTAAACCATCCAAAAAGGACTATCCAGACTACTACAAAATCATCCTGGAGCCAATGGACCTGAAGATGATAGAGCACAACATCCGCAATGACAAGTACGCGGCGGAGGAGGCCATGATCGAGGACATGAAGCTCATGTTCCGCAATGCCAGGCACTACAACGAGGAGGGCTCCCAGGTACTGCTGGGCTCAGCAGCCACACTCTCTGCTGCTTTGCAGGCATCAGCTGCTCTTAGGATGGCTTCACTGCGATTATTACACATATTAATTATTGTAATTGGTTATTGAACTAAAGTAGAAATTCTCAGAACTTCTGAGAAGGGGTGTCTTAGAAGGAAAACAGCTTTGTTTTCATGGAAGTGGAGAGTGTAGGAGATCAGACTAGAAGACATGACTTGTTTAGCTTAGCAAAATGAGTCTGAAAGGGATATGGTTTTCATTTAAAGTATATTGTTGGGTGTGTCTATATTGTGATGTTTCTCAGGCAGCAGGAATGATGTGAAACAGGGAGGTGGTAAGAAACCTCCAGCTGTTTCTAATGAGGAACTTGGTCAGCTACTGCACTTCATCACCAGGATTGGGTTTGAAGACCCAGGACTGTTCTAGTCCTTTGTACCTTGATGGAATCTCAGTGGTTCCAGGGATCTTTCAGTGCTCAGCAGAAGGATTTGATGAGGATAACACAGCTGCCCCTTGCCATTTTGTAGTCTGGAATAGAAATGTATCTTAATTGAATAATTTTTGCAACATTTGTAGCTCCCTGATTTAGAGGGTGGCATCAGTTCTGCTTACCTGTGTCAGTAAAAAGAAAGGCTTGTTTGTTTGTTTGTTTATGTATTTATTTATTTATATAAAATACTCCATTTTGCTTTCTGCTTTTCCAAACTAACATTGAAGTGTTTCTTAGGAGCTAGTTCTTAACTAGTAAATACAGTAAACCTTATTTTGGTTGGATTTTGATTACTTTACTGATTAATAGGTGTACAATGATGCCCATATGCTGGAAAAGATCCTTAAGGAAAAAAGGAAAGAGCTGGGACCCTTGGCTGAAGATGATGATGTTGCATCCCCTAAACTAAAGCTAAGTAAGACAACCTTGTGCTTTGCCTTGTCTCATTTCAATACTTACAACAAATACAGGTGAACAGATCTTCCTTTTACACATAGATGTGTTCTGCACAGTTGTTAACACTGACAAGGAAAGTAGAATTGTATTTTCAAAATCTTGATAGCAATGGCATGTCTGTATTTTACAATATAATTAAGTTTTTGCATGTAGTGTTTTCTAAGAAAAATAACTTAGAGTGAAGAAAAAAGACTCGAAAAGGGGTGGAAGGATTTAGTCATACAGTGTTATCGAAATGTTAGATGATGCATTATGTGCTCAGTCAAGTAAGGGGCAAATCTCTTCATTTCACTGGTTGAATGTCTGGGATTTCCACAGAATTATTAAAAAAAAGCGAACCCTGTTTGGCAGATTGTTGAAAGCCATGAAGTGCATGGAACTGAAGTTCCTAGAGCTGTTGCCCTTACAGCCTTGCTACTACTCAAATCTTATGTTCTCTTTATATGTGTTCAGAGCTGAGCAAACTGAGGTGGATAAAATTGCACAAAAACCTTAAAGAAAATAACTGCACACAGTCCTCTTGCAAATTAAATGTGCAGCTCCTGGGTAAAGCACAGGTGTAGAGTACAGGTGCAGCGCGGTAACAAGATCCTGAATTAGTCAAAAAGCCAACCTGATAATCCCATGGGAGGCCTTAGTTTGCATATTACTTATAATAATCCTTTCTAATTTGGCATAAACATGTCATAAAGGAATCTGATCATATTTTGAATACTTAATTTTAGTGATAGCCAAACTCTGTGATGACAGGATTTTTAGCAGCTGCAGAGATAAATTCACGGAGAATTGGAAGACCAAAATGAGTTTAGAGGAGTTTGTTAATGATGTTAGGTAGGAAAAGATGTTTTCCATGCTGAAGCCTGAGGAGGCCTTTGCCAGGTGGAGCATGGAGCAACATATTCTGTGTTTGCCAAAAAGAATATTAAGAAAAAATTTCATAGAGTTATGAAAAACAAAGCTGCAGCCTGGAACAGGCTCTGTGTTGTGAGGCTTCTGCTCACACCATGGAGTGCTTCTCCCATGAGCAATCCTCTGGACGAAGAAACTTGCAAGTTCTCAGCTTTGCCATTTTATAACTCCTTTGTTGTTTTTGTGGTGTTAGGTAGGAAAAGTGGCATTTCTCCCAAGAAGTCCAAGTACATGACTCCGATGCAGCAGAAGCTGAACGAGGTGTACGAGGCGGTGAAGAACTACACGGACAAGCGCGGGCGGCGGCTGAGCGCCATCTTCCTGCGGCTGCCCTCGCGCGCCGAGCTGCCCGACTACTACGTCACCATCAAGAAGCCCGTGGACATGGAGAAGATCAGGAGCCACATGATGGCAAATAAATACCAGGACATCGACTCCATGGTGGAGGACTTTGTCATGATGTTCAATAATGCTTGCACGTACAACGAGCCCGAGTCTTTGATTTATAAAGATGCCCTGGTGCTCCACAAGGTTCTGCTTGAAACTCGGAGAGAAATAGAAGGAGATGAGGATTCTCATGTGCCCAATGTCACTTTGCTGATTCAGGAACTTATCCATAACCTCTTTGTATCTGTTATGAGCCACCAGGATGATGAGGGCAGATGCTACAGCGACTCCTTAGCTGAGATTCCTGCTGTTGATCCCAACTTCCCAAATAAACCTCCTCTGACTTTTGATATTATCCGAAAAAATGTTGAAAATAATCGCTATAGAAGATTGGACTTGTTCCAGGAGAACATGTTTGAGGTGCTGGAGAGGGCCCGGAGAATGAACAGGTGAGCAAACCCTTATTTTTCAGGTATCTTTATCACAAGGCTTGCATTTAATGTTAGACAAAGGCTGAAGTTTTTTAAGGTGTTTGCTTTCCTTGATATGGGTGTTTGTAAAACTAAATTTCTAAAGCTCTATCAGATCTTCAGTGGAACATTTGCTTTGATTTGAAAACAAGGAAGAAGTTAGTTTTCTGCTAAGAGATCCTTTTGACAATAATCTTCCAAAGGAGCACCTCATGACAAAAAGATTCCTACTAACTTTGAAATTGAAAAAGAGAGCTGTTCTCTAACTGCTCAAGTAGTGAATTACTCTTTTGGAGCAGTCACACTTGGTTGAGTTATGGTGTGAAAACTATGAGCACTTGCAACTTCTTTTAGTGTTTTGCTTGAATTCAGTAGCCTTTTTGGGAATGTGCAGGTGAGAGCTTGACTGTGAAGAGAGGAGGTAAAAAATGATCTTAAAGCATCTACTGAGAGGAGTATGGATAGTTAAAATAAGTCAGTTTCGTAAATAGTACTGTTATTACTTGAGTTTTCAGAAGTTAACAGATTGTAGAGGTCTAGTGACAAGGACTTCTAGCCTTGGTCACAACTAGTTACCTTTGGTTTTCCTGGCATTTCAGCACTGGTGTATACCAAAATACTGTTATGGGTGAACTGTAATGTAAATTGACAGTGGACTAACAGGTGAACCATCACTTAATGCTTCATGGCTTCAAGCCAGTCTCTGCTGCTGCTTATGAGTAAGCAGAGAAATCCATTGGCAGAGTGAAACTTTCAGTTGGTCACAGAGTGGTGACTGATGGGTGTGTTTAGGCTCCTGTTTGACCCTGCACAAACTGTAGTTTTACTCTGTTGCTCATGTCTTTGTACAGGACTGATTCAGAGATCTATGAGGATGCAGTGGAACTTCAGCAGTTCTTCATTAAAATTCGAGATGAGCTGTGTAAAAATGGAGAGATTCTGCTGTCACCTGCTCTCAGCTACACCACCAAGCATCTTCACAATGATGTAGAAAAAGAAAAGAAGGAAAAGCTGCCCAAAGAAATAGAGGAGGATAAGCTCAAAAGGGAGGAGGAGAAGAGAGGTAGCTACTTTTGTTTCATATATTTTGAATGTACCAAATCAAAAATGTACCCACACATATAATGTGTTGCTGCAGCTTTGCCTGCTGAAAGGACCTCAATAGTCAGCTTGTCCCCCAGTCTTTTATTTTCAAGTTATGAGTGATTTATTCATAGGCCAGAGAGCTTTTAAGAAAGAGATGTAGGTAGATATTATCCCTATGTGAACTCCTTAATCAGAATACATTGGGGTACCAGTATTATTTCATGTGTATTATAAAAGAAAACAGTAGTTTTTTACTTCAGCTTTCTGCTGATAATAAACTTAACCATGAATATTCCCATTGACCTTTTAGTCATTTTCTTTTTGACAAGTACTGATGGTGTTGTCTATGATCATGGTTTTAACACTGCTGAAGAACTGAGGTTTGATAAACCTTTTGTGCTTTGGCTACTGTGGATGTGCAGAGGAGTGGGCTAGCACTATATCGTAGGGCATGAAGTATACCCTGAAGGTCCTTTATTTCACAGTTCCTGGTTGTTTGTGCTCCATTGTGCACCATGTTTAAATGAATAAATAAGCTCTCCAATTGTACCTTTCCACAGTCAGGAGCACAGCTGTTGGCAATTTTGTCCACAAATCATCTTTCTAACATGGTTGATCTTCCTTCATAGATGTCAGCAGCAGTAAAGCCTGGTAACTCCAGGCTCAAAGTGAGGCACTGACATCAAGAATCTCAGCTAATATGGAATTATGACATCACTAACACTGGTTTTCCCTTTTTGAAATAAGAAGCTGAAAAGAGTGAAGATTCCTCTGGATCAGCTGGGCTGTCAAGTTTGCATCGGACTTACAGCCAGGACTGCAGCTTCAAGAACAGCATGTACCACGTGGGGGATTATGTGTATGTGGAGCCTGCAGAGACCAGCCTGCAGCCTCACATTGTCTGCATTGAGAGGCTGTGGGAAGATTCAGCTGGTAAGGGTGTCCTTACTGTAGGAAAACACTGGGGTGAAACTTTATTATTATAATTTAAGCTTCTGTGGTATTTGCATGGACCCCTGTGGCAGGGAGAAATGGTGAATCTGACTCCATGTTCTCAGAAGGCTCATTTATTACTTTGTAATACTATATTATATTAAAGAACACTGTACTATACTAAAGAATACAGAAAGGATACTTACTCAGTGCTAAAAAGATAATAATGAAAACTCGTGAATCTCTCCAGAGACACAGCTTGGCACCAGTTGGCCAAAAAGTCAAAATAACTCACACCAGAATCCAATGAAACAATCTCCAAACATATTCCACATGAGAAAAACAGAGGAGAAGCGAATGAGATAAGAATTGATTTCCTTTTCTCTGAGGCTTCTCAGCTTCCCAGGAGAAAAATCCTGGGAGAAGGGATTTTTTCAGAGAATGTGAATGCTGCAAGCTTCCAATTTGATTTTTTTTCCTATGTAGATTTTATTTATTTTATTGGCAGAACTGTTTGAACCAGTGAGTATTTTTCTGTTGCTGTTTCTGAGCTCCTTTTTTCTAGAGGATATTGCAAACAGAAAATTCTTGAGACAGCATGGGCATTTTTTGATGTTCATTTCTGCTTACCATCAAATTGTAAGCCTTGAAGGGATGGGGTTCTGAGTGGCATGGACCCCTTGTAATTTAGGTACAGAAGAGCACTGTTTTTGTGCTGAGAAATCTGAACCAAAGATGGGCATAGGTTTCCTTTGATTTAGAAAAATAGTACATATTTGTAACTTCTTTATAAATCATTGTTATCGGTTCGAGTTTGTCGTCAAGTAATTTGTCACAGCATAAAATGAAAGAAATAGTTCTTAAAAAGCTTAAAAAGAATTAGCTGAGACTCTTGAAATAATCAGGTGATTGTTGTGTGGACTTCAAAGCCATTTCAAGGCCTGAAAGTCAAGATCTACAAATAAGAACAAATTTTCCCTTTATTTTGCTGAGTCAGGATTTACTGGAGAAATAACAATTGTCAGGCTTTTTAAAATTATTTGTTTTCCTTTTCTGAAAAGTTGAATACTTGTCTGTTTAAAAGCAGTTTGCTCCTAGTATAAATGACTACATGGTTATGTGATTAATCATTCAATTGCTAATTGTTCTTACTTGGCTCATGCACTAGAGAATGTCATTTTACATTTTTTTCTTTTTATCTCCCTTCTCTTTTTTTTTTTGTTGTTTTCTATTTTAAAGGAGAGAAATGGCTCTATGGCTGCTGGTTTTATCGACCAAATGAAACTTTTCATCTTGCAACACGAAAATTCCTGGAGAAAGAAGTTTTTAAAAGTGATTATTACAGTAAAGTTCCTGTTAGCAAAATTTTAGGCAAATGTGTGGTCATGTTTGTCAAGGTGAGAGACTGTCCAGACTAATTTATAAAACAAGTCATGCTTTCTGCTATTTCCTGTTGAGCTGTAGGCACTCTAACATAGAGACATTCCAGTTTTATCTAAATAAAATAGGACTTGCTTCTGTGGGCTGTTTGGATCTTCTTTTCTTCCTGAGATGTGGGGTTCAGCCAGGTGATGGAGGTTCCCTGTGCTGGTTGATTTGTGGTTATGGTCCCCCCTGGCTTGGTGAATTGTCCTTTTCCCAAGTCAAAGCTCAGAAATCTTGTGAAGGTGATTTCAGGCTGCAGATCTTGTACTTGTTAATGCACTGGATTGGGAAATGAATAAAACCTAACTTTTCTCATGTGCCAACCTGTACTGAATTAGCTCCTTCTCTAAAGGTGAGATTTCTTGTTAGTTATTCTTGGTAAAACTTGGCCATCAAACTGGAAGAAGAGAACTGGAAGAAGCAAAAAGGCTTCTGACAGAAGCATAGAAAAAGCTGAAGCCATGAGAGGGAGTTCACTGTGTGTCTGTGGAGTGTGGGTGTTGCTGAAATATTTCATATGTTTCCTTCAATCTGCAGGAATATTTTAAATTGTGCCCTGAAAACTTCAGAGATGAGGACGTCTACGTGTGTGAGTCGCGCTATTCTGCGAAGACAAAGTCTTTTAAGAAGATTAAACTGTGGACTATGCCTGTGAGCTCTGTCAGATTTGTCCCACGAGATGTGCCCCTGCCTGTGGTCAGAGTTGCTTCTGTGTTTGCCAATACAGACAAAGTAGATGAGGAGAAGCACAGTGAAACACTGGAGGACAGTAAGGTGGGAGAAAGTATCCTTCATCTTGAAAAGGTATGCAAGGGGAACCTTGATTGTATTTGACAGACAGAGAATGACAAAATATTAGCCCTCATGGCTTGGGTTTCACCACATCCAGACACAATGAAATATAAATGAATATAATATTTTTGTTATAAATTATATGACAGACAGTTGTAAATTAACACAATCAAAATATAAAAAGACAGAAAATAATAAACTGTGTAAATATTTGTTACCGACCTGTTTCTTGTGATGGGGTTAGTTTGGGTTTTTTACCACTCCAGAAAGTTACACTTTTACTATAAGGCCTGCCCTAAGCCTAAAGAACCTGTAGAACTGTAAGTTAATTTTAGTTCATGGCAGTGCTGAAATGCTTTGTTGTGTAGCATTTCAGTAAAACAGGCAGTAGCTCGGCAGCAGAAAGTAACACATAATATTCTAATGTTTGTGGCCTGTTTGTGGTTGATAATGAATTAGTTTGTTGTCAAAATCCTTAAGAATATTTCTGTCTAACATAGTGGATAAAATGGTTCATTTATTGTACCTAGAGTAAGAAAACAAATAAATTTAGGTGTATTAAAATCAGTTAGATTTAATTAGTTTTGTCTGAAATAAATTTAGAGCCATGAAAAAATAAGAGACTCATAAAATATCATAAATCAATAAAAAACACCCCTGAAAAATCCACTGCATTTTCTAATAGAACCTTAGAACACAGTACCCAGCACACCCATTGTCAGCTTTTGCCAGACACCTAGTGTGTGTTAGTATATTTATTCATGGCAAAAGATGTTATTAATTATACTGAGAGAATGAAAACTCCTAGGATCTTTCCCTTCCATGCCTTGGTGAGACAGCCTGTGTTTCCTTGATTTCTGGAATCCCAGGCTGAAAGTTGGACTGAGGCACAATTTGAGTTTTTACTACAAAGTAAGAAATTTAAATAGGGCAGATGGTATGAATTTGTAAGCAGTACATGGAGTGTTCACATTATTGTCTAAGAGAGTTGAATAATTACATTTTTGTGTCTGTTAGCCTGGCCATATATTCACTTCTTGCTTCCCAAGCACTTTACTGGGCTTTAAACCATCAAAGCTGACAAGATTTGGCTTGGCCAGTTTACTTGGAAACACTAGAACAAAAAAAGGACCTGTAAATTACTACTCTAGCAAAATTAGAGCTGTGTGAGGTAGGAAAGCTTGTGACAGATATGGAGGGTATCTTTGGCTTTGCAGTTTTAATTCAGGAAACTTTTGCACACACATCTCTGCTTAGTGCTTACCTATTGTTGTTAACATAAAGGTAGAGCAAAGCCTTTTACTGGTACCTGACATCTCTTTATTTCTGTGCTTGGTTTTCCTCCTTCCTCAAGTTTCTAAATGCTTCTTCTCCTGCAGGACAAAGAAGATGTTCCAGTGGAAATGTCCAATGGGGAGCCAGGTTGCCATTACTTTGAGCAGCTCTGCTACAATGACATGTGGCTGAAGGTTGGGGACTGTGTCTTCATCAAATCCCACGGGCTGGTGCGGCCTCGAGTTGGGAGGTAGGGGCAGCTTCTTGTTTGCAGTTTACAGCTGTAAAAATAACTTGGGTGGAAGAGGGGCTGGTTGTAAAAAGGTATAAAAGAAGGTGGGAAAAAATGTGAGTGAAGTGTTACAAGGTGTTGATAGATTGAGGTGGAATTTTAGCTGCCTGATAAAAACCTGGTCTGGTTGTACAGTTGGAATTGGCTGTTCTGTATTTATCTTCCACTGATGGTCTTCCTGAACATCCTGCTGCATCATCTGGGAGAAATGGCCTTTCATTTGTGTTGCTGGCTTGGTTTCTTTGCAGAATTGAGAAGATGTGGGTGCGAGATGGAGCCGCTTATTTCTTTGGTCCAATCTTTATACATCCTGAAGAAACTGAGCATGAGCCAACTAAAATGTTCTACAAGAAGGAGGTGTTTTTGAGTAACCTGGAGGAGACCTGTCCCATGAGTTGCATTTTGGGTAATTATTAACAGCTTTAATCTGATGTACATCTTCTTTTCCTACCCAATCTGAAGTGATTGACGGCTATGTGTAGGCTTGATTCCAAGTACATCTTTTTCATTGAGGGAGGGAGGAGATACTATTCATTGAGTTTGTAATATGCATTCTTTCCTGTGGGACCTGTGGTGAGAATTCACTGTTAGGAAGCTTTATTACAATAAGGGAATGACATGTATTATATGAAAGTGAACATAGCAGCCAGCAAACAGAAAATTCCATTATTCTTGCATATTAATGTAATAACTCCAGCACATATTACCTGCAGAGTTGAAAGGAAGAGTAGGAGGTTGGAATTTGATTTGTTGCAGAAGATGATGGCTGTGTGCTTTGTTTTGGAGTTATGATGCTGTGATAAATATGGTAACTGACAGTGATCATGGGGGCTTGTGATTTTGTTGATTCTCTAGGTCTTAAAAGTAATCCAAAGGCTGCATTAAGTTGCTGTAGGTTTCTTGTGAGTGCAATTATTTGATTGGAGTATCAATTGATGTATTTTCCGTAGTTGCGCCAAGTGCCAGGAATCTTCCACACTTACAAGACAGGCTAACAAATGGACTTTCCACACTTCTAAAAGAAAACCTGCAAGTGTGGCTGCCTTCTTACCCAGCTCTTTCATTTCTGCAGGAAAGTGTGTCGTTCTGTCATTCAAAGACTTCCTCTCGTGCAGACCAACAGAAATCTCCGAAAACGATGTTTTTCTTTGCGAGAGCCGCTACAATGAAAGCGACAAACAAATGAAGAAATTCAAGGGCTTGAAGAGGTTTTCACTGTCTGCGAAAGTTGTAGATGATGAAATATACTATTTTAGGTAAAAATGTGAGGGGAATGAGGGAACACTCTTCTGGATTGTAATGGACTGGCAGCTAAGCCCCCACCCAGCCTCTTGGTCTGGAATAGGGGAGAGAATCTGAAGGGCAGAAGGAAGAAAAACTCCTGGCTCAACTTAAAAACCAGTTGGAAAATTGGAGCAAAGCTACATGCATAAACAGAGCAAGATAAGGGATGAATTCCCTACTTTTCATCAGCAGGCACAGCTGTTTCACAGTTCAGCTGTTTCCTGGAAAGCAGGGCCTTGGCACCTGTAATGGGTGTTACTGGGAAAGAAAAATGCCATAATCCTGAATGTACCCTGTCCTCTCCTTCTCCCCATATTTTATTGCTGAGCACGGTGTCAGAGTATGCAATATCCCCTTGGCTGGTTTGGCTTAGCTGTCCTGGTTGTCTCCTCTCCCAAATCACTGCCCAGCCCCAGCCTGCTGGGGCACAGAATGGGGAAAAGGAAGGGCCTTGAGGCTGATCTGTTCACACTATTTGCAACAAGATGTGTTATCCACCCTGTTGTCTCACAGATCCAAAACAAGGCACCTCTCAGCTGCTGTGCAGGGAATTAACCCCATCCCAGCCTGACCCAGGACATCCACAGAAGTCAGAGGTGTAATTTCAGATAACCACACTCTTGGGAAGAAATGCAGATAGCATCAGTCTTTTTATGGTCTTAATACCAATGGATGTTTTCTTTTTCTTCCTCTGACTTCAAGAAAAGTCATTATCAGATTGGTACATTCTCTTGGATATTGTGAAAATACTTAAGTCCTCATTATGAGTAGGGAAAATCTTTTGATGAACATTCATATTAATAAAATAAGAATATTGAGTTCTCACTTAAGTAAAATGTGAAATCTAAGGAAGCTGTGGTGTTAATTTCTACAATAGAAGGCAATTAAGTACTTGTATTGAAATCTCCTACTTACTCATAAAAAATCCTTCTGACAAGTGACTGAAATGCACACTGGCCATAGACACAAAATTAATTCTGCTCATGATTCTCAAAGGAAGTTTAGGCACATCTCAAGTCACCTTTGTTTCTATACTGTTCAGTCAAAAATTAAGAAAAGTTGATTTTTCTCTTCAAAAAATAAGTTCTTTCTCCAGTAAGGTATGAGTCCGTTCTCAGCTGCTTTTCATCTTCCTCCTCCACCTTCCAGAAAACCCATAGTTCCTCAGAAAGAGCCATCTCCTCTCCTGGAAAAGAAGATTCAGCAGCTGGAAGCAAAGTTTGCAGAGCTGGAAGGAGGTGATGAGGACATGGAGGAGATGGGAGAAGAGGAAGGTGACATGACTGAAACACCTTCTATGCCTCAGCTTCAGGCCCCCTTAGCCAGTGATTTGGATATAATGCCTTATACTCCACCCCAGGTAAGGACTTTCCTTCAGGAGCCCTTAAACCTTGATAGTCCACATTCTTTTCCCAATCCAAATGAAAAAAGTAACATTTTATATACAAAAAAAGGATTTATACTGAAGTTTACAAGTGTACGGAGTAAATGACACAAAACAATGTTGACATGTGCAAAATGATATCCAGGTGATAGTGTTTCATTCCATTAAATTATTTTAAAAGGAGACTATTCAGCTGAGGAAAACCCAGGGTACATTTTTATGTCTTAGTATTATTTCTAATAATAGGATTTTCTATGACACTTGTTCAGAAGTATCAGGTCTTTATATAAAATTCAAATACAAATTTTCTTACACAAGGCCTGGAATTTGTGTAACTGAGTGTGGAAGCAGAGTGAGGAACTATGTTAGCTGGAAATTCAACTAACCGAAAAAGTTTCTTGGCAAGTGGATTAAACCCTGTATCTGTGTCACCACACTCCCACATCCAAGCTCATGCCAACCAATCTTAAAGAGGCAATGGGAATGATCTGCTGGGAACAGGAGGGAGTTCCAGACTCTTTTGGGGCCAGCAGTGTGGATTTCTGCTGCATTACATTGAAAGGAGGTCACCCTGGGGTAGAAATGTCTTTGGATGTTGTGATAGTTGCTGAAGTTGAAAGCTTTTGCCTGGTTTGAGTGGGATGTTTTGCCACGTGAGCAGCCACCAAATGCATTTTCCCTTGCAAGGTTGCTCACTGCTCTTGCTGAACATGCTGAATTTTATAAGCAACTTGAAAATTCTTAAAGAGTATTCCAGCAGAAGTGGAATTTTATCTAGCAACTGTTAAACCCCAGAACTTTTAAACTTTTTTTTCTTCTGCCAACAAAGAAGCTCTTGTAACACCCAAGAGGAGACAAGACAAGTGACTGTGGTGTTGTGGGGCTTGGCAGATAGGTGGGTGATGCTTTCCTGCTGCAGTTTGCTGTGAATCAAGTCAAAGTACTTAAAAAAAAGATGTGCAGCTTCATTGTTTGCTTCAGCAATGGCTGAGATAAAGCATGAAAGAGGGTCCTGGTTGGTTTCTTCTTTTAACAAGTCTGAAAGTATATACACATTTATCTGGCTCCAATGGAGAAGACTTTTAAAAATATGTGAATGGGAGATGGAAAAGAACAGAGAATGCAGGAACCAAATTTGGAATTCTTATGATTTCTCCAAGTCCTGTTTGCCCTTCCAAACTAATGGGAAGGCTTTTTCATTAGGTTACTGTTATCAAAACTGTTGCAAGAACTATATAGTTAAAAACAGCTGGTAAACTTGTAGCTCTCTATTTGCAGGTGTATCAAAGGCCAAAATATAATTAGATTTCCCTCTCTTTAGTTTGAGAACTCTCCATGTGCCTCTGTGGCTTGTCCAAGAAGCCAGGATGGAATTGTATCTGCCCTGTGTACCATCCCAAACCCTGTGTGGAGTTTTCTTCACTTCCCCCAGTCTTTATGTTTGTAATGAAAACTTCTAGGGTGGATTGCAAGTTAGTACAGTGAAGTTTGGGATTACATTTAAATGGGCCTCAGTTAATCTTGTTTAAATTGATAAGCAAGAGTTTTTAAGCATCTTAGTATTACTAAAGCTTTGTTTTTAGCTGAGAGGAGAGTGTTGAACTGTGGGGTCAAAGCAGCAAGTAGGAGTCAGTAACATGGTCAGAATTTCAGGAGAGGAAGGAAACAGTTAAATGTATTTTTGTTTCCTTTTTTGCCTCCACCAGGTACTTGGAAACAATGGCACTTTTCAAGATGTGACAGATTTGTAATGTTTGGGGTGTGAGAAAGGCCTTCAGAGGGTTTTGATGTGATGATACCTTTATGGGTCATGCTGGTCAGAGTATGAATGAATTATGGTTTCCTAGCAAAAAGATAGGTGGAAGGGCCTTCAAAAAGGAGCTCCAGCTGTGGTATCTCAGTATTGAGATGACAGAATGGGTTCATGTTTTGGTGGCTTAAAACATCAAGGAGCTCTCACTGGGGGCATCCATAGTAGGAAAAGCAGGGGAGCAGAATTTTTGTTGCTCTTTAACATAAGAACATGATGGGAATCTGTGGTGCAGGTAAATGGTGATCAACAAAACTGGGCTTTGGTTTTTCAGGGACAAATGGTTACTTATGTAATGAGAAGTGAACACTGGAGGAAAAGGAAGATCTGGCAGGCAAAATAACATTTAGAAGTGGAATGAGGGGAGAGTAGGGATTGTAAAGGCAAAGGAGGAAGTGGGGAAGCATTTTTCTAAAATGTGAGGTGGCAAATAAAATATTTTACTCAACTTGTGTTGGCAACATCTCTGAACAGCTCAATGGAGGAAATCTGTGCCATGACACAATTCCTTTTGTTCTCTTCTGGCCTTCTCTTTTGTACACTTGTGGTCATAACTGCTTTTTCTCACAGTCCACTCCCAAGTCTGTTAAGGGCAGCACCAAGAAGGAGGGATCAAAAAGGAAGATCAACATGAGTGGGTACATCTTGTTTAGCAGCGAGATGAGAGCTGTGATTAAAGCTCAGCACCCAGACTACTCCTTTGGAGAGCTCAGCAGACTTGTAGGAACTGAATGGAGAAACTTGGAAGCAAACAAGAAAGCAGAATACGAAGGTAAGTAAAAACTGAGATGCTGAACTCTTTTCTGCCTTTTTTCTTTCTCAACACTTTCTGTTGTTCAGATGACAAGTTTAATAAAAGAAAATATTTATGTTTGTGTTCTGGATGTACCTTAAAGAGAAGTTCATACTGAGAGATGGCTGAAGAGGAGCAAAGAGCATATTTCAGTTATGTAGAGCACAACTGATAATTTAAATGTCTTTGCCACAAATAACCAAATTAGCAAATTCCCAGAAAAGGGGGACAAATTAGAAGTAAAGGGGTATGGAGCTCCTGGGCTAGAAGTCAGTTGGAAAAATATTTTGTCAATGTTTCTTTAAAGAAGGACTGAGGGGTATTTTGGAGAAGAAGCTCTTGAGAGCTGTAGCAGCAGGTAAGAAAGGCTTACAGGGGAGTGGGGGAAAGTTCATTATTAACAGTACTTAGAGTCCTAAAGGCTGTGTACTGTACTGTAAATATGACCTGTTGTTCAGTACAACTGAACATCAACTGTTGTAACTCATTTTCTTGAGAGATTTTGTATCCTGAAGTAGGCCTAGGAATATTTCATAATCATGAGATACTTTAGACCGATCTTTCTCCCCTTTCCTCCCTTCTTTTCCTCAGTTCCTTCCCTCCTTTCCTTTCTTTGCCTTCCTCCTTTTCTTCCCTCCCTCCTTTCCTTCCATTCCTTCCCTCCCTTCTGATAAATAGTCACTGTGTTTTAACTTTTATTTGATTGAAATAAAAATACAGCTGATCTTTAACAGCCAGCCCTTACCCAAGCCAAACACATGGGTTTAACATCCATAGTTACTTCTCTAGTTAATAGCATGTCAACACTATTAACCACTGTATTGATGCAACTTTATTTTTAAAAAATGCTGCTTTGCATAGGAACATTTCAACACCTGGGAAGTTATGGCCCAGTTCAGTTCTAACTTTGAAAATGAGATTTGATAGGTTTTCTGCACACTCATAACTTAAAGGCAGCTTTGATCTTGAGGCTGGAAGCTTGCATGCTGTCACTGTCCACTCTCAGCCACCTCAGTCCTTTCTGATTTTCAGTAGCACCTCTTTGCAGCTCTGGAGGGAAGCACAGCACCCTTTGCTCTGTGCCAGTTTGCTTTGCAGATGCTGAGAGGGGAAACGGTAACGCTCTTTCTTTGTGACACTGCTGGGGCCTTACTTTGTTCTGTAGTTGTTTCCTTTTACACCCTTCTAGGTGCATGTGTGATCTTTTTATTGGCAGATGCCTCCTTACAGCCTCATCCTTCAGCAGCAGGATGGCTGGCATGTCACTGCTTCCTTGCTTAGAGCAGCTTGAAGTCCTGCACTTCTGCAGGAAGGCTCTGTTTGTCCACCGTGTTAATGACTGTCTGTGTGCTTCCATTTGAATCTTCCTTCTCTATTCAAATTTTCCAAAACTTTTGGGGTTTGAGCTGCAGTTTCCCTGGCTTGGTGTCTGCCCTGAACTAGACTTACTTTTACTTGGTTTTGAGGGGTTGGGATGGGGTAACATAGTGTCCAAAATGTGTTTGCTTACCATGTGTGAAAGGAGAGAAACTCTACTCCTTCCACTGCGGTGAGTCAGAACTCAGGTGTTCCCTGGTGTGGATGTGAAGCAGGGAGCAGGGAGTGGGCATGGTTTGACATCTCAGTGAAAAAAAGGGTGCTGCCATTTTCTAGTGAGAAGTAGTTTACATTTTCGATCCACTTTGACCCACTGAAAATTTTGTTTGGTTTATGTTCAGGGTATTAATTGGTTTTCTAGCAATAGTTGAGAAGAGGCTGTGTTGGAAGTGCCTGCATGGCTGAATAAAGTAAAATAAAAGGGATTGAAGGAAAGGCCTGTTGTAAGGAAAAGCTCTGTTCAAAGCAGAAGGTCTCTTCCCTGTCTCTTGAGATGTGTTGGAAATGTTTGAATGATCTCAAGTCCTGGCCTATGTGATTTGGGTTTATTATTGAGTTTTAGGGTGAATGCTTTGGCAGTGTTATTCCATTTGTGACTTCTGTGGCAGTCGGCATGGAAAGGGGCTAGATAAAACTTGAGTACTGTCCTATGTCAGGTCCTTCTTCAAACCTCAGCACTCTGAAGTCTGATAAAGCTGAACACTTAGCAGTAATTTCTCATTCATCAGAGTGTCTCTTTTGCCTCTTTTGTCTGACAATTTTTTCTTTTTTAGCTGGCCAAAAGTAGGTGAGAGTCAGAACAACTGCTTCATCTTTTCCCAAAGTGCTTGCTGGGCTCTGGAGAGGATTTTCTCATTTTTTTACTTCAGGATCTGCCTTTAAATATCTTGTGTATTTTATGCTCAACTGCATCTGAGTTGCCTGTATAAATGTAGGAGTTTCTCTGCGTCGTCATCACTGCCTGAAATTGCAGAAGTGGGAAGAAGGAAG
The DNA here is from genome assembly GCF_035770615.1 of Melospiza melodia melodia. NCBI lineage: Eukaryota > Metazoa > Chordata > Aves > Passeriformes > Passerellidae > Melospiza > Melospiza melodia. Next base: position 16,297,896 of record NC_086203.1, read on the forward strand.
GAAATGCCTTTGGAAATGAAACTGGTCTTTGAGTGTATGGAAGTAGTGCTAGAAGCTGCACAAACAGGTTCTAGAGGAAAAGTGTGGTAGATGTTCAGTGTCCTAGAGGAGGCAAGTAACACTGGCAAGATGCATAACTTAATCTCCTTGATGAACTTCTTCTTAGCCTTCGTTTGACAGAGGACCTTGATTGCTAGTTTAGTGCAGTTTCCATCTTTCACCAACTGCAAGAGAGAACTCACGGCCCTGCATTCATTGTTGTTGAAAATTGCTGGAGATGTATTCTGCATCCATTTATTCTTCCTTATTCCTCATTGTGCCAGTCAGACACAACGTTCAGAGTAAACGAAGCAGGAACTTGCATGCCCCCAAAGAACCTGGAGTGGGCATTCAGTATTTCTCCTTTTTTGTTTGCTTGGGTTTTGTTTTTTTTCTTTCTTCTTCCCATGACCCTTTGCCCTTCCCTTAATATAAAATTGTCCTCTGGTCAGATTACCCTGCAGTAGATCTTTTGTTCTTGCAGTCACAGTGAGAGACTTGATTGAGATAATGACCAGATTCATCGTACAAAGGACACACATGACCTCCAGTGAGCAGCACAATGTGAGTTAGACATCTTCAGAAAAACAAGTAACTCATAGGGGACCAAACGGGGAAATGACAGAAAGAGGCAGAGAAAAATATTTTGGGTTTGTCAAACTGCTGCTTGCTATGTTCCAAAAGCTAAGGACCAATCTGCACTAGGGAAACTTTACAAGTGCTCCCCTATTTTGCCACCACTCTTCAGCTGCATCAGTAGTAAAATACATGGGGAGCCCAGAAATGACCGTGCCACCAGCTGGCACTGCTGTCTGCTCTTTGCAGCATTCTTTAGGGCACACCTGGCACACATGGGGCTTCAGTTCCCACAGCAGCTGGTAGAGGATCCACCCAAGAGCTGCTGGCCTTAGCTGCGGCTGGTTTGGCTGAGCCAGTGGTGTCAAAACAGGGAATGTTTTCCCATGTCCTAGTGCGGACCGAGCCTAGTGCTGGACTGCTGCTTCATGTTGGTAACACTGGTGTTATTATCATCAAATTTGTTCTTTTAATTTTTTAAAAATTTTATTTTATTATTTATTTTAATTATTTATTTTTTTAGAAAGAGATAAAACTTTGTGGAATATTTTTCATGAAAGGTTCTCTAAAAGTCTTAGCTGCAGCCACATGAAATCAAATCATATGCTGTATAAAAAAGATTCATCTGTTCTACTTTATATTTGACTAAACTATGCCAGTGTCTGACTAGTCCTTTTTAATGAACAGATAATATTTTGAAAGTCTGGGTTACAAAACAGAACTGAAAATCTAAAATACTTTTACAGAGCGGGCAGCTAAAGTTGCTGAGCAGCAGGAGAGAGAGCGAGCAGCACAGCAGCAGAATTCCTCCCCCCGGGCAGGCACTCCTGTCGGGGCTCTTATGGGGGTGGTGCCGCCACCAACACCAATGGGAATGCTCAATCAGCAGTTGACACCCGTTGCAGGTAAAACGTAGGAGCTATGACCATTTTTTCCTCATCCACTTTATCAACCCCCCTTCATAACTCTGAACAAACACTCTCTTGGGTCACGATGGAAGCAAAAGCTCAAACTCTTCAGTCCTTCTTCATGATGAACGTGCCTAGTGCAGCAGTGGCCTGGTGTCCAGGGAAGCAGGGTCCTCCTCGTGCAGTGCTCCTGTTCTGGTGGTGTGCAGTCGTGTTTATTCACTCTGCCTTGCAGAGTTCACCTTCAGCCCTGCCGTGGCAGGAGGCCAGCAGCTAAATAGTCTTCTAGTGCATGCAGCATCTGTGGCAGTGCTAAAGCAGGAGGGAAATTGTTGGGGGCTTAATTATCAGGGAGGTGAGAGGCCAACAGAGTCTAACCCAGATTTTAAATCCAAGCAAAAGCTTTGTAGAATTGCCTCGTAGGCACTGGTAAGCAGAGCAGACCAGGATCTAGAGCCGTTGCAGAAACAAAGACAAAATGACAACATTGCTGGTTTTATCAGGTTATTTTTCAGAATAGAACTGAGCTTGGAGAACTCTTCCACGAGGTCCCTGTTGCTGGGTGTTGAGCTCCTTACCAGTTGTAATCCGGCTTGATTTCATAGGGAGTATGCTCAGAGTAAGTATTTTCAGGATCAGATCTGAAGACAATGTAGTCCACTGAAGATTCTTGTATGGAAATCAGCCATACATGGGTGAGAAAATTAATTAGGTGTGACCTGATAGGTTGTTTTCCTTCCCCAGTTTCTAATTAAAATAAGAATTAAATTACTTCAGTCAAGATCAAAATAGTGTTGAGTAGATAAAAATGAGTATTTGGAGGGTTCTGGGTTTGAGTTTGGGGTCTTTTTAACTTTCCCTTAAGACATTCCAATTATTCCATTTATTCTTTTGTCATGTTTCTTTTTCTTTCTCATCTCACAGGCTGTGGCCTTATTTCAAGCTGACAGCCTGAAGCGTTTTTCATCACAATCTCTAAATCCCCTTTCAGTAAATAGGCTGCATGGATGTTTAACTGAAGGCACATTCCTTAGTTGGTTCATGATCTCCAGGTTATAAAGCATTTATTTACACTGAGTTGCGTTTTTCTTTTGGCCTTTTTTCACTCTGTTCATGGTAATTTCCCTCTGAACTGTTTGCAGTTGGTGTATGTTTGTGTGTGTGTGTACACTTATCTGTGCATATATTAAGAAAAAGGAGGGGGAAAAAAAAGTTTCCCAGTTCTGATCTCTTTTGTGAATAATTTACTTCAATCTAGAATATGTAGAAATACCATCTTCTTGTGGTTGTGTTTTCTTAGTTTGGTGCTTGGGTTTTTTGGCACTGAGTCACTTTTCCAGTTTTTGGAGGCAGGTGCTGATGGATGGTGGTACTTGCTGTTAACACTGCCTTAAAACTTACCCAAAAGTGTGCATTCTGCCACCTACACATGCTACCTTATTTCCTGTGGCAGCAAAACTCTGTTTCAGGCCATTGTCTTATTTGAGCAGGTCAACACTCAAGAGTCTTCACTTTGGCTTTGGGAAATACTTCCTTAAAATAGATGATGGAGCAGATCCTTTTAAACTCGTTCTCCTTCTGTGGCCCATTAGAAAAACACAATCTTTCATCTTTTGGTTTTCACAAGTCGTACTTGGAAGTATCTTGTTCTGTTTGGACCTCTTTGACATCCTCCTCCATCCTTGGATTGCTAGTTCAGAGAGCTTCTCCATCACAGAACTTCTTTATGGCCCATGGGGCCAGGAAATCTGGAAGCCTTCTGAAGTTTGTTTCTCTTAGTGTGCAGCACTTTGGTGTCTTCTACATTAAGTTATTGCAAAAGTCTACTTAATCTCATATTGCTATAATAAAAAACCAGGAGAACAAGTAATTTCAAAGACATCCTAAATCACAGTTGTGGGAGCTGGAAATAGTTTGGCCATGTTTGGTAGTTTAAAATAAAAGTTTGCAGTTCATACATGGGGTAAGAAAATGGTTTCTCTTGCTCGGAATGAGCTACAAGAAATGATTTCTCATGGAAGTTTGATGGCACCTTTATTAGCCAGTTGTTGAGTGTTTTAATTGGAAATGTAGAACTAAGCTTCTTTGATTGATAAATATGGGTTTGATTCCTTGGAGAGTTTTCTGTTTGTTTGTTTGAAAGCTTCAGAAGTGCATTAACTGCTCTGAAGAGGTGTCAGCAGCACAGGTGCACTGGAGGTACCAGGCAGTAGCTACAGTGTGAGAGCTCTTCATGCCAAGGAGGCTTTTGTTGTGTTTCTTCTTTCCTTTCTCCCTTAGATATATGGGTTTCCCTGTAATAAAGAGGTACAGATAAGGTTCCAGATATTTGAAATAGGTACCTACAGCATATTTCACATATCAGTCTTGTTCCCTGTGGAAAATGAGGTCTCAAGGGAGATTAGTTCTTTATTTTCTTGTTGTTTTCTCCATGTAAAGCTTTTGGGATTAGAGGTTTCTCACTTCTGTAACATCCTGAGGAAGTGACAGGTTTAGCTTTTATTTTGTAGCTGCTCTCCCTGTTTAGACCCTGAGCTTGTTACAGCTTTGTTCTCAGTCAGAACTAATGAGAGTTTTTGACCAGTCTCATTCCAGAAATCTCTGTTTTGAAAGTTCCTTCTGTGAATTACAGGGAGTGTGGCAAAGGCTTGGTGGTTTCTTAGAGCAGACTGTAGATGCCCCAGCAAATCTGCATTTCTAACTAACCTCATCTCTCTAGACCTGCTTCTGTCCTCTGTCATCTTTTCATTGTCTTTCCAACCCCTTTCCTTGCTTACCTGGCAATGCATCCATTTAAATTAAACATTCCAGGGCCTAACAAGCATAGTGCAGTTACATGGACAGCAGAAAATCTGGGCCAGAGCCAGAGAAAACTCTCAGTTTTCTTCCCATACATGCAGAAAACAAAATTATTGAGCAGCAACACAATACAGTGTTTGCAGTGTCACTGATTTTCCTCTAAAGACACCTTGCAGACATGGACAGTGGAATTCTGTGAGGGACTGCAGGTGCTCCTTAAAGCCCTTCAGTCTAATGCCATGAGTGTAACTTACTGCAGCCCAGCACTTTAAACCCACGTTTAAAATTTGTGTTACTGCTTTAGTTCATTCTGGAGATGGTTTAATAAAAATCACCCATCACTGCCATTAGTTTCAAGTATGTGAATGTTGTAGGGCTTTTGTGCATCAGTTTTGCATGTGTACTGCAGGAACATGTCTGGGGTTTATTTTTGTGGCCTCTGAAGCAGCCCACAGAGCAGGGCTGGCCATGGGGCTGGCCAGTCAGTGTTGTGTTTGTAATCTGTATGCAGATGGCAGAGCTTTAAGCTGTATTAAAACTGCTTGCATTAGTAACATTTAATTGTGGCTGAATTTATTCCTTGTGTTAACATATTTGAATATTCAACATTTATTGCCTTGTGAGAAGCATACAAATACACTAAATACTAATTCATCAAAAGTATAGTGTTTCATATTTATTTTTAGTTTTTGTTTTGTTTTGTTTTGTTTTTTTTGCAAGATACTAATTGTAGTGTTGTCTTGCTGTACTAAAGGTGCTTTTTTTTATGTGTGTGTGTGGATAGTGCATGTCTGTGCATACTATGTAGACCGTATTGCATGTTATTGATGCATGTTTGAAATTTGTTGTGTCCTTCAAGGCATGATAAGTGGCTATCCACCGGTGCTGCCACCTTTGCAGGGCCCAGTTGATGGCATTGTTAGCATGGGCAGCATGCAGCCACTTCACCCAGGGGTGCCCCCACCCCACCAACTCCCGCCAGGTATGCCAGGCATCCCAGGCATCCCAGCACCCGGTAAGAGCCTCATCCTCATTCCCTCTTTGTTTCATTGTCATGTACTTGGTTTGACCCATTCTTACAGGAGTTCTCTGCAGTTTGTTGTGGTTGTGCCTTTGGTTTTTGAGCAGCAGCACTGCTGAATGTGAGGGGTGTGCAGAGCACTGACACTGCAGCGTGGCCAGTAAACCCTCAGGGAGAGGGTGCTGGAGAAACTGGTGCTGCTCCAGCAGGAGGTTTGTTCCAGCCCAAAAAGCCTTGGTGATTGTACTTGAGTTTATCAGAAATGTGAAAAGGTGAAATCAGCCTGTTCATATCCTTATGTCATTTGAAGTGTCTCTGCACTTACCCTTTTCTTATTTGAAGTGAACTTACAAATGAGATTTATTGTTCTCTTTCCTTACCAGAGTCTTTTTCAGTGTGTTAATGTCAGACTGCACTGAAATGAGCCTGGTCATGTGAGACTCCTTGGCCACTGGGGCAGTGATGTGTTACTGTAAAACAGTGTTCAGCTTAAAGCTTGCTGATGAAACAGTGACTAGAAACACGTGTGAATTCAGTATTCTCTGTGGCAAAATTTTGAATTGATTTTTGAGAGCATTTCTACTGCATTTACTGTATTTTACCACACTTTTGATGAAAAGTGAGGCTTAAATGAAGCAAATATTTTGCCAATGTTAATACCAGTAATATGTCCCAATTAAGGTGAAAAACATTTGTCTGGCCTCTCTTCCTGTTTCCTACTGATTCATTTTTTACCTCTGATAACTCATGTGCCTGTGAAAAAGATGTGCCATCCCTCTGTTCAGCAGTAAACAAGCTGTGGACAAAATGGTCTCATTTTCCTCTCCCTACCCCCTTGCAAGTGTGTTTATCAGAAACTCTGTTAAGAATTTTATGAATCTGTACATAAATGATGTGAGTTGGGGAGGTTTTGTTTGCTTGCCTGGTGTTTCTGAAGTCCATCAGCACCACCCTCTAGCTTGGCTGGGCTGTGGATTCCCTGCCATGGCACCTAGAGGGAGCAGCACAGCAGCTGCCAAACGTGTGGGAGGTGAATCCAGGACACTGCATCCCTCTGAAGGGCTGTTCCCGCTGCTGTGGGCTGGATGTTTGTGTGGAAAACTGACAGGATGTGCATTAGCAAAGAAACAATGTCTGGGAGTGGAGTGGTGCTGAGCTGGGCACAGCAGGCTGAGGGTGAAGCTGTGCTCTGATGCTGGGAAGGGGAGGGTGCCCTCCTCCAGAGCCCTTCCTTCCCTTTGGACCAGTTCCAAGGCTTGTGTTGGCAATGTTTTTCCCAACTTCTGACGGATACATTTAAAATGGGAGCTGTGATCAAATGGAAAGTGCACTTGGAAAACCCTTTAGTGAGTGAAACCCACTGGCACACCCTTTGATCACTGATACAGAAGTCATGCATTTAATTCATGGAAATTAAACCTCAGGAAGAGCACAGTTAGTCTGCAGCTTTTCCAATGAATGAGCATGAGAAGTGGCACAAACAGAAAGAAAAGCAGCAGCACACATAACTTTCAAGCATCTCTATGTCAAATGTCAGGAACTGCATGACTCATTTAGATCTGTACATTTTTATATGTAGGACTGACACAGTTGTGCTGCACTCTGTGCAGCAGGGAAAAGTCCTAATATGCTTGAGAAAAACAGCTTTTTTTTTTGACATTGATTTCAAATATTCATTGTTCTGTATTTAAGGCTATTGAACCTTAACCTGCAAGTTGCAGTTTGTATTACTGAGAAGTAACAGAATTTGGACAAAGACTTGAATTTTATCCTGCTGTGAAAATATTTTACAAAACTGAACGCAAGGAAATGTTAAATGTTGCTAAAGCAGATCAGCATTTCCTTTCTTAAAGGAAAGGACTTCAGGAAGATCCTGTGTAGCCAAATACATTATAAATGAAAAGATGCAGTCAGGCAGTCACTAAGTAACATGAAAAACACCTGAAAAGCAAAACCTATTCAGTGTGCATTTCTCTAACTTAAATAATTCAACAGGCCACATATCAATGTTTAGTAGTTGTCATGTTGGCTTTTTTTTTTTCATTCAGAAACTTGTGAAGTTTTTTATTAGGGGTGAGGGGGATATTTGAATGTTGTACATCTACTTAAAATAACTGTGAGCAGTGATATCAAAGTATAAATTCTGCTATTGAAGACCAAAAAGGAATTTGTCACTGCTCTGAAGTAAGACTAATTATTTTATATTTTGGAATATAGGTGTTATAGGCCAAAATGTGTCCCCTATGGTAGGCACTCCAGCACCAGGAGCAAGTCCTTTTGGACAGCAGGTGAGTCATTTTTGTTTTGTTTATGAGGCTCTAAGGCTCAGAACTGTCACTTGAGCAACATCCCAGTTCAGACATGTAGGGATGCACATAGGCTTTCCCAGGGAGAACAGAAATGAAATATTCTGATGTGTTTAGAACCAGTTAATATCTCATACTCAGAGTGTATGTCTGTATTTGATGGTGGAATTGTTGTTACAGTCAGGAGGTTGGTCCAGTGAGGTAACTTCAGTATAAACAAGGCAGTGTTTTGTCTTAGTTTTCTACTGGACTGAGTCATTTCAGCATAGTGTGAAAATGCTGATAGTTTAGGTTTTGTGTGCTTTGTGACACAGAGAGGACACTGCCCATTTTATCAGCTCTTGATGAATAGGTAAAAAATATTCATATTTCACAAACTGATGAAGCAAATGTTCATTGGCAGTTCAAAATTTATGAGTTTGGGTAACTGTGATGATCTGATGTTTCTTCTCAGTGATTAATGCAGGTTTACTGTTCGGAACATTCCAAATTTTACTGACCAAATTTTTGCATCATTTGTAAAGAAAAGGAATGAGGGTGGCTATGCATGGGCAGATAGTGGCCGGAGGCAGGGGAATAGTTTTAAACAACAAGAGGAGATGTTTAGCTTAGGTGCTGGGAGGAAGTTATTTATTCAGAGGCACTGACACAGGGAGCCCAGAGAAGCTGTGGCTGCCCCACCCCTGGAGTGGGTGACACCCACTGGAGTCATTTAAGGCCAGGTTGGGTGGGGCTTGGAGTGTCCTGGTCTAGTGGAAGGTGTCTCTGCACATGGCAGAGGGTTGGAATAGGATGAGCTTTAAGGCCTCTTTCAACCCATACTATTTTGTGATTCTATGAGTACCAGAAGTTAAGTGGGTGAAGTGTTGATGTCATGACAGTGAGTTATTCCAGACCACAGGATGTCTGTCCTAAGAGTTCTCAGTGCTCTGGGCTGCTGGTTAAGCACAGTAGTAGGAATTCTTCTGTAGGACTGGGAATTTTCCTGCCTGAAATTTCTGCCTGACAGAGATTCTGCTGAAGTAACCCAGTTGTCCAAGGATCCAAAACAGTTGGGATTAGATGATTTAGAGTTAATTTTTGCACTTCACAGACCACAGTATTTCAGATCAAATTGAAGAAGAAATGAAACAAAAAGGAGATAAAAGGTGTAATTAGGGTTAGAAAAGATATGGTGATGATAACGAGTGTGACGGTTTTCACAGGGGTCTGAGGATGAGGGAAGAGACGAGGATCTGACTCCATGTTTCAGAAGGCTTGATTTTTGATTTTATTATATATATTATATTAAAACTATACTAAAAGAATAGGAGAAGGATTTCATCAGAAGGCTAGAAAAGAATAGGAAAAGAATGATAGCAAAGGCTTGTGACTGACTGAGACAGTCTGGACAGCTGGACTGTGATTGGCCATTAATTAGAAACAGCCACATGAAACCAATCACAGATGCACCTGTTGCATTCCACAGCAGCAGATAATCATTGTTTACATTTTGTTCCTGAGGCTTCTCAGCTTCTCAGGAGGAAAAAATCCTAAGGAAAGGATTTTTCAGAAAATAACATGGCTACAAATGAGAGTATATTTACATAAATCAGAAATATGAACAATGTCTGTTGAGTATGAATGGTTGGTTTGCACTTCCTTTCTCCGTGCATCTCCAGGAAAATTTCCTCAGGCTTTTGCACATAACCTCATTTGAAGCTCCATTGCAGGAGGCTGCCCCGAGGCTGGGGTGTTGCCTGCAGTGCCCTGGGTGTGAGCCCTGGCTGGTTTCCCTTTCAGATCGGGATCCTGGGCCCGCCGGGCCAGCAGGCGCCGCCGCCGTACCCCGGGCAGAGCCCCGCCAGCCAGCCCGTCATGCAGCAGCCCAGCACGCCCATGTTCGTGTCCCCGCCACCAAAGACACAGAGGCTCCTCCATTCTGAAGCCTACCTGAAATACATTGAGGGGCTCAGTGCTGAGTCCAACAGCATCAGCAAGTGGGACCAGACCCTTGCAGGTAAGGCTTTGGGTTCCTCATAACCCGAAATGCAACATGCATCTGCTGTTTGCATATTGAAACATACACATGTAATTAATTCCTAAGGATAGATCAACAGATTGAGAATATATGTGTTATCCACAGGCAAATTCCAGCTGCTCTGCATAAACCTAAGATTTAAGTGCAATGGTATGGGGTTAAATACTAGGAGCAAAAGTAGAATATCTTACATTGTAGAGTTACATTTGCCTTTCTCTAGAATAAGCCATGAGGTGTCATGTTGCACTAAACAGTTACTTAGTTGTTTGCACTGGGTGTTTTGGTAATTTACACTGTTCACATGATTTTTATCCTATGACCTCATGGTCTTTGCCTTTTTTCCCCCCTAAATGTTAGGGAGACCCTGGTGGTCTCCCTTTCTTCCCTTGTCAGTCCTTCCCCCTGCCCATCCCCACTTATATCCCATTGCTTGTGTGTGACCGTGTTCACAGGGGTCCGAGGATGAGGGAAAAGACAAGGATCTGACTCCATGTTTCAGAAGGCTTGATTTATTATTTTATGATATATATTATATTAAAACTATACTAAAAGAATAGAAGAAAGGATTTCATCAGAAGGCTAGCTAAGAATAGAAAAAGAAAGAATGATAACAAAGGCTTGTGTTTTGGACAGAAAGTCTGAGCTAGCTGGGCTGTGATTGGCCATTAATTAGAAACAAGTCTATGAGACCAATCACAGATGCACCTGTTGCATTCCACAGCAGCAGATAATCATTGTTTACATTTTGTTCCTGAGGCCTCTCAGCTTCCCAGGAGGAAAAAATCCCAGGGAAAGGATTTTTCATAAAAGATGTGTGTGACACTTGTGGGCCTCCTCTGGGGTATAAGAGTCATGTTCCCCTCCCCCCTGCCATCAGGTCATGCCCTCTTTCTCACCTGGGGAGTCACCAGAGCCTGAGGTGTCTTCCAAGTCAATAATCAGAGGACATTTGTCCCCACATGGAAAAGAGCGCTTCCAGTCTTTCGCGTTGTCTGTGTAAGGCCGCGTGGGCTGGGTCAGTAGCTGGCCGGAGTGGACACGGTGTGACAGTGAGGTAATGGAGCCCTTGTTGATTTTGCAGCACGCAGACGAGATGTGCACCTGTCCAAGGAGCAGGAGAGCCGCCTGCCCTCGCACTGGCTCAAGAGCAAGGGCGCCCACACCACCATGGCCGACGCGCTGTGGCGCCTGCGGGACCTGATGCTGCGCGACACCCTCAACATCCGCCAGGCCTACAACCTGGAGAACGTGTAGGCACAGCCCAGGACAATGGCTGCTCTGCTTACTGGGTGGCAAGAGATAACCAACAATAATTTGTATTGCATTTTACTGTACATTGCAAGACCATTTTTATATAAGGACACTTTTAATAAGCATATTTCACTTTTTGTTATATTAAGTTGACTTTATCGAATACACAGATTTTTTGCATATGTTTCCTTTGTTTGAAAGGCGATTTCATAATTGGTTGAGTGTAGTCAAGGATTCATCTTTCTTATACTTTATTGCTGAGAATCTGATGCCATTGTTTTTATATTAAAAAAAAAAATGGAAAACAAAGTATTTACAAATTGATACAGTGGAATGTGAAGTAGTCATAGTTTACATCCTATGAGAATGTGTGTACCTGTGCTTGTGTGTGCTGGCCACTTCGGGCAGAGCTGCTCGGGTGTGAACAGGGAGGATCTCTTTAAAGAAGCTAAAGGTAAGATGTGCTTTGGCACCAAGGAGGATTGGCATTCCAAGTCAACACTGAGGCAGCTGGGTGGGCCACAGCAGCCCTGGAAGTGCTGGTGTGGACGGGACAAGGGTGTCCTGACTGCTCATGTTGTCCAGTCCTGTCCAGTTATTTAACTGTGTAGCCAAGGCCATTGTGATCCTAAATCAGTAACACAGCCCCTGTGCTGGCAGGCCCTTAGAGGGGAAATGTTTCATCTGCCATGGCCTGGGCTGGGGGTTCTGTGATGTCCCCAACACCCAGCAGTGGGACAGGGAAGCTCCTTCCCTTCCCTGGGAGCTTCTGTCTCTGCTGGAAGAGGCTCACAAAACTCAGAACCAGCCCAGGTTTTGGAAGGTAAGTTAGGGGAGAAAAGTGGAGTTGTTCTGTTAGTAAAGTAATGTGATGTTTTTTGAAATTCACACAATTGGGCATTGTAAGACATTTTTGTATGCTTTCTTTAAGTGTATTCATTAACCTTAGTGAAAGTTTTGCAATGCAAATTGGAGTGAAATTTGATGCTTAAATTAACTTGAAAGTAAAATACTACTGTATGGTATGTGTAAGGTCAGCATACCCAGTACATTGGAGAAATAGAGTACTTGCATTGCAGCCTTCAAAGGGTTTGGGGTTGGGGTTGTTTTGGGGCTTTTTCTTTTTTGGTTTTTTTTTTTAATCTAAGTAAAGTAGGTATCGACTCTTCTTGCCAAATTTCAAGGCTGTGGCTGCCTTCTGCTAAAAACTTACCTGTCCTCAACTAACCAACCTTTTGGACTACAAAGTTATTTGTTTAAAGGTAAATCTTTTCATTTATTTAATTTTGGAAAAAGAATTAATTCTTTTGGATTGCTTTAAGTAACTGGGAAAGCTCTATGAATTTGGGAAAAGTCAGCAGGAATGTGGGCACTCCAACTCAGCCCAAATGAAATTATTTACTGATACACTTCATTTATGCTAGAGATGTTCATCATGTGGAAATGAGTTCTAAAGTCTGTTGGTACAGAACATTTTCATTTAAGTATATTTGGCAGAAGGTTAAATTAAATATTTTCCTTCAAATACTGGATATCTTGGGGTTTGTTTTGCTGATGTAATTAATACTCATGAGGGAAGTGACCTTGCAAGTATAAACTGTGATTTAATTTTACTGGCCAATTCTTCTCCCTCTCCTATTGCAATCTTCCAGTCATTGCACAAAATACCCCAGGTAATTACAAATAGGCACTTAAAGTTAGTTTAGGTCACATGTGCAATGGATGTGAAGGAAATGGAGCAAAACAACATAGAGGGAAATGACAGTTTTGAACTCTACAAATAGCACACCCATGGTACATAAGTTCTTTACTGGCCTTTGTAAATTTCCAATTTTATTTAATAAAGTAGAAATTGAATAGTCTTAGACCACCCCTATGAAATGTGTTTATGTTACTATAGGTTTTGCAGGTTTTAGCCACAAAGATGGGATGTTGAAGTGAATCAGGCAGCAAAATCCTAGTTTTTGAGCATTTGGAACTATCATGGATTGTACTAATACACCACCAGATTCTCCTACTTCTCAGCATTAACAAAAATTACACCAAAGAACCTGGGATGAATTTTAATTAAATTATTGTTTTATTTATTTTCTTTTGAGGACTGGATGGGACTCCCTTTGGAGCCTGTATAACTCAGATGTTTAATTTATCTGAAGGTCAGTGATGAGCAGATGTGCAGCACTGGCTCTCTCCTGCCGAGCAGCTGAATCCCTCCTTTCACTGCTCTTTCTGGCCCAGGAGCAAGAGATTGGAAGTGCAAACAAAACCTGGCTCCTCCCTCAAGGCAGTGCAGAGCACTACCACTAAGCCACTGGGCTGGCCCTGATCAATTATTTTAAGCCTTATTTATTTCAAAATCGTTTCTCTCTATACTGGAGGCATTTCAGTCGATTGCAGTGAAATTTAGGATATAATGGCTACAGTCTAGAATTCAAAACCAGCAAAAGAAACTTTTCTCACTCTGGTTTAAAAAAAAAAAAAAAAGACATGTCTGTCTGTCTCTTTTTCTCTCTTTGTGGGTGTTTGAGCCCCTCATCTGTTTTTCACTGCCGTTCATAGTACTGGCGTAAACAAAACTTTCATATTAAAATAAAAGGATGTGTGGGCAATGGTTGGCTTCTGTGAGAGTGGAAAATAGATAAAACCAGGACAGGTATTTTCATAAACCAGTTCGAGACAACTAATAATTATTTGTTCTCTTCCTCAGTCCTTCCCTTCCATGAGAAAATTTACTGTTTGTGTAAAAATTCAAAACGTTGATGTTGGTGACTTTTTTTCAGCATATGTTTTTGTACCTGGTTTATCCATGCTTGGCTTTTCATTAGATCTTGTACTGCTGAAGGCTGAGCTGCTAACCAGGTTTATAACATGTATGTACCATCACTTTGTTTACCTGAGTCTTTTTAATTTGAATAAAAATAGTTTGCAAAGTGTTTTGGATTAACCAGGTTTGAGTGTTCCATTAAGACTTCTGTTAGGATTTTAATTCAAGTAATTCTGGCTGTAGCTGATCCAGATGTTCTCGAGTCCTTGGTACATGTGTGCTTGTGTGTGGATAAAATATCCTTTTTCTATTGACCTGTGTATTTTGAGGTGTTCCTGTAGGTGATAAGAACAGTGGTGTTGGAAATTGAGCCATCACGAGCATGAACAGTGAACCTTGAAAAATATCTGAAGCATTGGGAACCAGCTGAGTGGAGGTGGTAAGATTCAGTCAGTCCCAGATGCCCCCTTATTAATTGATTTGAAAGTAAACAGCAAACCTTAATTTCATATGGAAGCTAATGTGGTTCAGGATTGTCTTTCATGTGGCTGTTTAATAGAGGAAATTAGATGAGTAACATGGAAAAAACATCTTTTACACAATTCAATTAGAACCAAGGATAGAAATTTTCTGTACAAACTTCAAGAAAAATTAAGTGACAGGAACCTCTCAAGGTGCCTGGCATACAATTTACAGAGCTATTTAAACAGTCAGAACACAGCATTACTTAATTAACACACAGCCATGTTTTCAGCCTGGGGGATAAATGCTGCCTTTCATTCAGGCTGCCAGTTTCACAACACTTCTACCCTTCTGTTGCAGTTGCCTAGAGGAAACTAATTCTGATCATCCTCCACATTTTATTTGCTTAGTCTGAGATACTAAAGATCAACCATAAATGAATGTAGCTCCCTCTTAGCTACAAGTGCACAAAATTGAAGTTTCAGAATGTCTGGGCACTGAACGTTGTGTGAGCTCTGGTTCAGTGAAATTTTGGTTCATAAAATGAAACCTTATATTAATTTTGCCAACTGCATTTGCCAGTGAGTCTAATTTGACCCTCATCTTTGGTATAAAGCACCAGCATCCAGTACTGATTTCAGGAAGTTCCTCAGGAGCAGCATTCATCCCACCAGTGTCAGAAGATTTTTTTTCCCTTTTCTCTGAAGGAGCTGGGGATGGCCAGGAGCAGAGTGCTGCTGCAGTTTGGATCTGTGTATTAACTCCAAAGTAAAAGCATGCTTCCACTGATGACAGGAAGAGTTTTGCACCAAGGAAAAATTCCCCAGTACATCAGATGGCTGTTACTTCCTTTTGCTGCTTTTGAAAAGCTTGGACAGAACTGCTGCAGCCCTGTGCCAGGGAGGAGTGCAGGCTGGCACAAACACCCTTCCTTGGCCATAAACTTCTTTCAGCTCTTCCCTGGCTTGCCACAGGTTTTTCAGCAGATCCTTGTATGCACAGCTGCAGGGGAATGATCAACAGATTCATTTTTTCCACAGAAGCATTCTGGATTGGTGGTGGAGTTGTCCCCTCCCTAATGCTGGAGTGGTGAGCAGCACTGCTTGAGTGTGGGATCACTGTTTGTTCCGAGGTGACTTTTTACTGCTGCTGCCTTACTGAGTTGAATTTTTCCATGCTTGGTGTCAATCTTGCCCTGACTTCCACAGTTTGGAAAGCTTGCAGCAGGATTGCTGTGCTGAGTCTCACCCAGAAGCTGTTGCCTTTGCAGAGCACATGAAAATGCTGTTGGTGGGTGTGAGCTGTGCTCCAGGTGGACGCAGCTGAATTCCCTGCAGAAGGAAGGGATGTGCTGAGCCGTGGAGCTGGCAGGGCTGGAAGTGAAAGCTGTGACCCTGGCTCCCTCCAGTAGCCTGGAACAGCCTGAGTGCTGAGCCAAAGGAGAGCTCTTGCTTCCTCCCTGTTCCCTTTGCCACAGCAGATGGATGGGGAAGCTGCAGGAGGGGAGGGAGACAGGGATATGAGAGTCAGAAAGTACTGGGGAAGGCAAAGAGCACAGAGTTAGGAGTCAGCAGGAATAAAACTGCAAAACCAAATGAAGGCTTTGGTTGTTGAAGATGGGCTGTAGTTTAAAACTGATACTAAATCCCTGAGTGTGCTTGGCTGTGGAATGGGCTGGAATTTTGGAATGGGAAATTGCAGCTGTTCTGATTTCCAGCATTAGTGAGAGACTGGCAAAATCTAAAAATGCCAAGGGGTCAGCACTAGCAAGCACACTGAGGATGGAGACTGCAGCTCAGATTTCTAAATGTCAAGCTTCATATTCTGTCATAACAGCTCTGTGTTGCCTGAAGTGGTGCAATGCCAACCCAGAGGATTTTATTCCTGCAGCATCAGTGACATGGAATTCCCTGACACCAGACATCTTGTGAGTGACTGCAGCCTCCCTCCCTCTCTTCACCTGGCTGGAGACATCCCTGAGATCTTCCAGATGTGCCTGGTGCTCTCAGCTGCCAAGGGAAGCAGTCACTGCAAAACAAGAGGTGTGAAGTGGGAACTGGGCTTGGCTCACACTGTCTGTGGAACACTCTGAGTGCTTCAAGGAAGCCTCAGGAAATTTTCACATCAGGCTCCTGAGTCCAGAGAAATAACTAGGGCACAGTGCTCTTGCTTGAAAAAAAAAAACAAAACAAACATATATTGAAAAACTTGCTTGGTTTTATGACAAGAGAGTTTCAAAAGGCTCAAGAAATAAAATCTCACGGAGCTAAAGCTCAGGAGTTTTCAATATCTGGCTTTTTCATTATTGCTTTATTCTTTACTGCTACAGTCAGGGTTGTACTTCAGTGTGATGGTCTGTGACTGCAAAATGAGCTTGTTCATGAGTTTTGGGCTCTACCTTGGAACTAAAGTCAAAGGTTCTTATTCTAGAGGAATAGAGGCTTTCCTCAAGTTATTCACTTGCTTCTCAGTCAAAATATGCAGTGACACAGTCACATCTTTAATTCTGTCAGCTTTTATCCATTGAAAACCCAAGAAGCACTAATCCTCCAGGCTGAGTCCTTGGAAGGCACAACAGCAAGATTCCCCTTTGTTTTGCAAGTGGAGAACCTGCACCTTGACCTCTACAGAGCTGCCTCTGTCTCTGAGTTGATGAAGTTACAAAGGCTGGCAGGAGGAGCACGGGAACCCCTGTAAGTGCATGAACTCCCTCACGGTTGATTTTAGGCTGATCTTAAGAATTGGTTTCTTTGTTGCACCTTCAGACTACCCTCAGAAATTAAACAATTGTATCAAAGCAGGATCCCCAAAGATTACACTGTACCAGTCACTGGCCCCACAGCGCTCTGGTGTCCCTGTGCAAGGAGCAAACCCTGCTGGGACACAGCAGCCACCCTGTTCTCCTGCCCTGGGGACAGGATTCCCACCCCTCAGGGGTGCCAGGACTGACACTGCACATTGCTGTGCTCCCTGTCAGACCTGGGCAGCACAGCCCCAGCACACAGCTCACTCTCCACACACTGTGGGCTGAGCAAACACTGAGCAGCAAATCTCTGCTCTTTATCCAGTTACAATTGTACCACACTGCAAGGAAAACAAGTCAGCTGCCAGAGCAGCTCCTGTAAGTACAAAAGAAACTAACTCAAAGTTACTGTTTCCATTATGCTGAGATGGATGCACCCTGTAATGTTTCTTTCCCACTGGTCTTGTCACAAGGGGGGTGTCTCACCAAGGAAACAAAAGCAACAGCCAGACTGTTTACTCAGTTTACTTTATTTAAAAGCACTAAGCAAGCATTAAATTAGGGGCAAAGGCCCAAATACAATGAAATTTTCACTTCATTTAAATACAAATATTACAGATATGGAAGAACCATCTGAGTCTATTACACGTGTGGATCACATTTCATCTCGCAGAGCCAACATCTTCCCCCACCTTCAGCGTGGCAGTGCTGTGGCTTTGGCACTTGTACAGTTGAAGCACTCAGGAGCTCCCCATTGAAGAGTTTCAGCTTTCTGAAAATTCCCCTTTCTCCATCCTTTCCTCGTACTGTCTTTCAGATTGTTTCCTACGGTAAACATCATCTGCAGAAAAAGATTTTTGATGTTAGAGTTTCCCCAGTGCAAGCTGATGTTAAATACATGAATCCTGTCATCTCTTTTTACACTTTTCAATCCAGACTTCTCTTGCAGATGCTGACTGACAAGCAACTGGAAATTCAAGCCAACAGAAATCCTTATTGCCACTTAAAATAGCTCAGGTTCTCTCCCATATAGGCTAAAGTTCTTCCCATCAGTCCCAATGAAATATTTTTCTAGGAAAACTAAGTTTCCAATGTGAAACAGTTGTTTCTTGTCTACTTTCCCACGAGGGTAATTAAAATCACAAAAGCCCTAACTAGCTGAAGGGAAATTAAATTATAGGCATGAAGTCAATGCCTGAAGGCTTCCAGCCTGACTTCAGTATTTTAGTCTTTTTTATATCAACAAAACACAGGAATATTCCCACCTCCATGGTCTTCCCAGTCATTTTTCCTGCCTCCCTGCTCCCCAATACCACATACAGTTGAGCTGATCCCTTCAGTGAAGTACACAAAAATTTCTAGCAGGGTTTATTAAGGGGAGGAATGTCACATTAGAAATAAATGCTTTAACTTACACAAACTAAATGCCATTAGCCAAGTTCTCTTGAGCTGTTTTCATTCTTATTTTTTAAATTGTAGAAGTCACATAATGCCACACCTCTGCCTAAACGCTGGCAAACCTCAGGAGTCTTTTTCAACCATTGCAGAATGGTTTGAGTCGAGAGGGGCCTTAAAGGTTATCCCTCTGCCATGGACAGGGACACTTTCTGCTAGATCAGTTTTCTCCAAGCCCCATCCAACCTGGCCTTGGACACTTCCAGGGGTCGGGCAGCCACAGCTTCTCTGGGCAATCTGTGACAGAACCTCGCAATCCTGAGAGGAAAGAATTTTCACCCTAATATCCAATCTAAATGTATCCTCTTTCAATTTTATTCAGTATCTAAACCCAAGATTTTTGTTTGTTTCTGCTGGGAAGGCAGAGCCCGCAGTGCCCCATGCTGCCCGCGCAGGAGCGGTGTCTGCCCAGGAGCGGCCGGAGCGCTCCGGGCCGGGCCCCGCACTCACAGAAGGTCTCTTTGCCGATGCGGACGTTGATCATGAACCACTCCATGGCTCCGCCGAGCACAAAGAAGAAGGGCAGGAACCTGTAAAAGCCAAAGCGCCGCTCCCCGGGCACCAGCCTCAAGAGGCGCTTCAGCCTCTCGCTGGCCACCATGGCCGGGCGGCACCGGCGCCTTCGCCCTTCGCGGCTGCAGGAGAGAACAGAGGGGGGCGTGTGAGAGGCGGAACGGGCCGTACCGCAGTCACACCGTGGCTGCAGCCGGTGGCGGGCGAGGAGCGGCCCCGGCCCGGCCGAGCCCCCTCGGCCATGGCGGCCCCGCCGCCCCCTGCCCTGAGGCGGGAACGCGCAGCCAATCAGGGCCGCGCCCGCCGCGCGCGACCCCGCGCCGCTCACCTCCCGCGCGAGGGCCCCGCGCGCGCGGCCGGACGGAAGGACGCGCCGAGCGCCACGTGACCTCCCCCTGCAGGGCCTCGTCTGATTGGCCGGGGCGGGGCGGGGGCGGGGCCTGGCGTGAGGGAGCCGTGAGGCGCCGGCCCCGCCCCCGAGCCCGGCCCGGCCCCTGTGGGCGGAGCGGGCCCCGAGCCCCGGGGATTGTCCGCCCGCCGGTGCCGCCGCGGCCCGGGAGAGCAGCGGAGCGGTCCCGGCGGTGTGCGGTGTCCGGCGGGGCCATGGCGGCGCTGGGCTCGGCGGTGCTGCGGAGGGGAGGCGGCGCGGCCCCCCGGCTCCTCGCCGTGGCTGTGTCCTGCCAGAGCTGCCGGCACAAAGCTACCGGGGACGGAGGGCACGGGCAGCCCCGGGAGCAGCACCCGGCGGCCCCCGGCAGAGTCGGCGGCCAGCCCGTCCCGGCCGAGGGAGCCGACACCAAGACCTACCTGTGGGCCAGGTACCACGAGATGAAGAAGCTGGTGTACGGTAAGGGGCTGCCACGTCCTGCCGGGCCGGCCTTTCCGTTCTTTTTTCCCCTCTCCTTTCTCCTCTTCGCATCTCGTGCCTCTGCCCGCCCCGCAGCCCTGGGATGTGCCCGTGCTGTGCAGATGCCGGGTTAGGAGCCTTTCTCCCCGGCCATCCCCATCCACATCTTCCGTGGCCCGCGGCTCTCTGGGATGGTTTTATTTCATTGAAATCTGGTCTCGATCTTCCTCTCCCCATCCTGGGCTTCCTTCTGTGCAGATCCCCGTCTGGACTCAGCATTGCAGGACATGCAGGGTACATGGGACTTTTCATAACTGGCCATTGTCGGCATTGTCGTGGCAAATGGTCTGAATGAAGGGCTTGTTGCCTTTTTCTGCAGTTTGCCTTGGCTGGCACACGGAATCGCGTTAGATTCGGACAAATGGATGGCGATGCTGAGTGAAGGGTGACGAGTCTGAGTCACCAGTGGCACAGGAGTGAGCCTGAAGAGTGCTGATGCTGCAGCTCCTGGGATGGGTCCTGGTCGTGAGCTCAGTTTGGGTTCCACATGTTTCACACCTTCTGCTCAGGAGTATGATTTTGCTTCTCTGACAAAAAAGTTACCTGGCTCTGTCGGGTGCTTTGAAATCTTGCCAAGCCAGGAGAAAACTCAGACTGCTCGCCAAGTCTGTCTGTGTGTAAAACAGGATTGTGGTCTTTTTGGCAGCAGCAGACCTCCACTGTATTAAACTCTCCTAAAAATAGCTTTAATGACATGAGGGCAAGGAACTTTTTCCTGTTGGTTTCTTGATTCTTGAAATGCTGAAGGTAAGCACTGTGCAGAGCTAGGAAGTGAGTTTGTGCCTGCTCTTACAGAACTCTCTGTTAGCTTTTGTTTACTTAAGGGCTTGGATAAGGATAGCAGTCAGCCCTAGGCATCTGGAAGAACTTTCTCCCTGTTCTGAGATCGACAAGGTCTGTCATTCCCTCCTCCCCCATCTTCCAGTCCACTGCATTTGACATCAAATCTCGAGTCCTTCATGATGCACAAACCCAAGGGAATTGGCTGCTGATCCATTGGGTGCTCAGGCTGCTGCATTCCAGGATGGGAGCTCCTTTCCCAGCGCTGTTGAAGGCAGGGCAGGATGCTGACAGAGGACTGGGGCTTTGGTGATACCCTCCAAGACTGAGTTGTGGTTTTAGCCCCACTGCTTGAAAGAAATTCCAATTTGCAGTGCTTGTATTGCTGTTTGGACCTTGCTATCCTCAAAGGCATTATTGTGTCTTCCATAATGGGACTGAAGCCATAAATGCAGATGTGTGCTAATAGGCTGTGGCACGGTCTCTTGGCAGAATGCTTGGTTTGCTACGTGAGATTGTCAAGTTTGTGTTCACATAACTCTGGTGTGATGCAAGAGAAGCAGTTTTTAATTGAGGTGGAGCAGTAATCACCAGGAGTAAATGCCAAATGAAGTCAGGTGAAGTAGCCCAAGTGTCACAGAGCAGAGTCTTCACAAACCTTCAGGAAGCCATCAGATATGGTGAATAAGGCCTTCATTTGTTCAAAGAGTATCCCCCCAAACTAAAATTTCAAGACTGTGCTGTTATTCAGACCTTGCCAGGAAGAGACAGAGTTGGTCCAAGTTTTAATTGTTGCTTTGATGACTGAGCAGTTGTGCAGAATGTGGCAGCAGTCTGTTCCTTTGGGCTTGGTCTCTAACTCTGGTGTGAGTGTCTGTGCTTGGCTCCTCAGTATTGCCCAGCACTGAGTTTGGGCAGGCTCCTGTGGTGCCTCCTTCCCCTTCCCCCTCTGAGATGCCACCTTTGTGCAGTCCCTGTCCTGTGCTGTCAGTGACTGTCACTGGCTTGGAGCGAGTCTCTGCCAGGAGAGTTCATGGTGTTTTCAGCTCCAGCTCCATGGAGCCCTGCTGCATTTCTGCACCACAAATGCTGACTGAGCTGAACGGGGCAGGATGTGCAGCACGAGTTTCTGTGCAATGGTGGTGCAGGTTTGGGGCCAGAGGAGAGGCACAAGGAGCTCTCAACTCTATAAAGACATTTCTGCTCTGCCAGGCTGGAGTGGGGTGACACAAATGACAGCACAACGAAGCTGCACAGAGAGTGCCTCTGAGGTGGAACTTCTTCTCAGCATTGACTCAAGAGAAACCATTCTCTCCATTACCCCCCTGCCTATTGCAACACTGACTCTTATGACCAAATTTCATTACCTGTAAAAACTTGAGCATAAAAATTTAAAGCACTTACTGTGCTTTTTTCTTTTTCTCCTGCCAAAAGGAAAGGTACATTCACATTAGTCAGAGGGATAGAGTTGAGCAAGACTTGCTGTTTTCTGATCTGATAAATGTCAAGGAAGGCTGATAAGCTCTCGCAGTCAGCTTTGAAGTCCTGTGCTCTAGGAAACATCGGGACAGCCAAGCCAGTGATGCTTTGGCTATAAGCAAGTGTCTGTTTTTTCCTAGGTGTTCCAAATCTGTAAACAGTGGCTACACTAACTCAGCTTTCCTGGGCAACTTTACAATATCTGCAAACTTCTTGCATGACAAGTTTGAGAATGGCTAAATGTGAGAACAGCCAGAACTGGAAGAGTGACCAGTTATGTAAACTTCTCAGTTTTGCTTTCTTGGATATAACCCATTTTTCTTGTGAAGAACTCTTGTAGCATTTCTGTAGTGCCTTTGTATCTTAAAAGTGTAATTTTAGAATGAAATTCTATTTTTAATATTGCTTTTAGTTAATGTAGATTTCATTGGCAGAAAATCCCAAAATATTTAGGCACAGTAGCATAAATCCAAGGTCTTTTAACATGGTTCCTCTGAAATTAAATGGTCTTTAGATAATATTTTTCTCTTCCTACCATATCTGCTTTGGCTGGTGGGAGTGCTTTGCAGGAAATGGCACAAAACAACACTTCAAAAGGATAAAGGGGTACTTGGAAGGGAGGAAACTGGCAGTTTGTCTTTAGAAAGCAACTTAGTGTGAACAAGGGAAACTTTTTGATTCATGAAGAATGTGGAGGATGATGGCCATCTGCTTCTCTGTACCCTTCTTTTCCCTGCTTGTCTTATGAAGAAATTAGTGCAGATGTCTGCTGGGTTGAACTTGTGGGAGTACAAAGGGTGTGAGACACGCGGGTGAGTTGCCTCGTTTGTGTATTTCCTGCAGGATGCTCTTGGCACCCCGGGAGCACAGAAAAGCAGGAGACGTGCTTGGCACCTCCTGCCCAGAGCGTTTTTCACATCAGAAGGGGCCAGATGGTGTCTGTAGTGTCTGCTCGCAGTTAATTACCTGCTTTTGTTTCCATCTCTGCTCTCCTGTTGGGGATTGAGGGTTATTGCTTTCGAACAATGTGCGCTATTGCCTGGGAAGAGACACTCTGATTTCAGCAGCTGCCCAGGTTCTCACAGCGGGAAAATGAAGATGTTGTGTGTTTATTGTGCATTTACACCCAGGTGTGAGAGATCAAACACGCTTTCTTGTGGTCTGCTGCTGAATTTCATCATGTGCCGTGGACATGCAGCACTTCCCTAAAATCAGCCGGAGCTGCAGACAGGAGCCGATTGTGCAAGCAGGCAGATTCCTGGGGCTGCATCCAGTGCAAGAGCAACTTTTTCCACACCGTCCTCCCATGTGCCCACTCTGCCTCTCCCTCAGAGCAGACTTCCTGGGTGAAGTGCTGAGTAGGCAGTGACTAACTGATATTGTCTGCCTTTCTAGTCAGGACCCAGACAGAAGGAGTAGTTGGCATTATTATTCCTTTTTAATAACCAAAACTGGTCTTCGTTTTGTTTTGTGTGGTTGTCTTGTTTAATTTATTATATCTATCCAGCAATTTTATGGTGTCATGGCAAAGGAGAAGAGCAAAAGCTATCATTTTTGAAAAATGGCATCTTCATGAGCTTCTGGTGGGTGTCTGTTTGTTTTGATTTGACAATTGCCAGGAAATCTGAGACAAAGATCCCTGGCAGATTACGTGCAGAGCAGCAGCGCCCGAGCCTGCAGCCCAGGATCTGATTAGCACTGAGGATTGGTAACCACCCAGGAGGATATCTTTGAAAAACATGCAAACAAACAAAGCACCACAAAAAGCAAACCAAACCCCCAAACAAACACAATTAAAGCAAGCTCCTTGAAGCCTGGCTCAGTAACCCTGAGGTGTGTTGGGGCTCTGGTATTGAAACTGATTTTGTGTGTGCTCCCAGGTTGTGTCTTTTCCCTGCTGTAGTTGGAACCTGCACGGAGACTGCACGAGTTTGAGGAGATGGAGACCTGCAGCTCTGTTGAGGAGGGTGCTGCAAAAGGACATTTACACTGACACAAACATGCATCATGAATCTCTAGACTGAACCACAGAGATTTCCTCCTTCTCAGAGGAGCAGTGACTTTGAAATTACTGTCAATTCAAGATGTAGGATGATGGGGTGGACAGAGCAAGCTGCAAGTTGTGAGTGATGTGGAATAGGAAACACAACAAGGAGATGTGTGGTGCTTGGGAAAGTGAACATAGGGAATGTTGTGTGTGAGCAGTGGGTGTAAATCATTTGGGTTGCTGTGTGCATCCTTTTTCAGCCCTTAGGAGGTAAGAGAGAATATGCTGTGTAAGTGAATGACAAAATATGAGTGGGGAAAAATGATCTGGGCTGTCAGAGGACAGCAGAGAGGCTCTGTACCTTTGAGGCTGGCAGGGAGGAGCATTGCTTCACTCCCTGGGTCTAAATGTACTGCATAAGTTGTGCTGTGGCACAGTAGCTGCTTATCACAGATAGGACTTGCTTGGTAAAGCTTAGACTGCTCTCTCCTTGTTACAAAATCCCACTGCTCCCTTAGTTTTTCCTGATATTTTTGCAAAAGTTGTGGCTGGCATGTGTGGCTGAATCTAGAAGATTCTCTTCTGTGAAAAGAGAGATGGGGTTCAGGCAATGGTATTTTGTGATGCTCTCAGCCTATCAATATGTGTTGTCCTCAATATATTAGCAAAAGGGGAATGTTGGAAGAGCTTGACCTCTCTGTAGGGATACTGTAGCAGCAAGTTGGGTGCATTTGTCATAGAAAGAAAAAAATGCTTTAATAGAAGAGGAAAGCCCTGCACATTTCCCCTGAGATATGATTAAGGTTGTGTCATCATTTTTCTTGTGAGGGAGAAAAATAACACCCAGCAAATCCCAGTGTAAGCTTAGAAAAAGGTCTTGCCACAAGTTGACTGGGGGTGAGGACAGGAAGTGGAGCTCTGTTTATTTATGGTGCAAAGAGCATTTATGATGAAAGTATGAAAGCTGTGATAATCTGAATCCTATTTACATTTCCCATCTTTTAAAATCTCTGTGGAAAGTGCTTGGATTGCATCCTCTCTCCTAAGCCTCTTCCAGGAACTTTGCCACCAGCTGAGCACTGACAGAGAGCTTTTGTTCCTGGTGTGTAGCCAGTAAGTCAGCCCTCCTGCCTTAATGCACTGCTTTATTTTCTAGTGATTCCTTGCCACATGATCTGGTGAATGGTATTTGAAGGCCAAATGGAAGGCAGTTAGGAGAGAAGGAAGGGTATGTTTTGTAACAGTGTTTTTTTTTTTCCTCTGAGAAAGAAACATTTAGAAATATTTGAATCTATTCCTTTGGTTACCTCTCTGAATTACAGCTCACAAAAGAACTTCAACCTTTTGCCTAAATTCTGTTATAATTCCAGACAAAATCTTTATTGGGAAGGGCTGATATCTCTTTCTAATAACGTATTTTTTGTCCTAGACACAGATGGAACTTGGTTTTATAGCAAGGAAGCAGTAAAGAACGAGGACAGGGGTCCTTGCTAAATGCCAAAAGTTAAGGTAGGAAAAGAAAAAATCCTACCCACTGATGCTGAGTAGGATCTGGAAAACGCCTGCTCTTTTATCATTCAAAGAGAAAATGACCCATCTTTGAGGAGGGAGGAAATATCTCCTTCCCCTCTGTCCCCCAGTGTGGCTGTGACCAGGCAACCTACCACAAAGAATTGTTTTTACTGCCCTTTCTTGCTGGGGCCAGTCCTCATGGAGCGGGGAGCCTGTGGGAAGATCTGTTCCTGCCTCTCCCATTGCAGTGGAGTGGAAGCTCTCCTCTCTGCACTGCCTCTGGGGAGGGATCTCTATCCAGGTAGTTTAGCTGATTGGTCACTGAACCCCATTTTCTCAGTGCTCTGGGGAGCAAATTGTTATTCCCAAGCACCTTGAGCAGTAACCCTGCTTTGCAGTGACAAACCTCATGTGAGGACTGAGCTGTGCCCACAGCTGTTTATCAGAGGAAAGCAGATCACTTGCTGCTATCAGCATTGCATGCTCCAGGAGCATAACTTACTGTGGGGTATTTTTTACATGTAGCTGTTTGTACTTTGGTTTTTCCTGCCAATTAATACAAAAATTTTTAAAGTCCTAATGGTATTTGCAGGATTTCTCTGTGAAGTCTGGTTGCCTCTGTGAGAAACAAAAAAATGCCAGAAGACAAACCTCAAAATTTCAGATTTGGAGTAATCTAGACTTTTCCAAGAGCCTGTTTGCTTGTGAGGGGTGTGTGTTTTTCTGGTGATTTATCACAGCTGCCTTTCACATTGAAGCCTGCAGAAACTGCAGCTGCTCTGAGATAGAAATTTGACACTTCAAAACCTCGGGTCTGCTTTGCTTCATGTAGGCCAGAGAGCAGGGGGCATTGTTTTGCAGCTTCCTGACACAAAAGGTCGGTCTGGCTGTGCAGATGGTTACAGAGCTTTATCTCCAGGTGCAGCCAGAGGTTTCACAGTGTGTTTTTTCACGGGGACGTTATTTGAGTGAGAGAACAAACGGCAGCAGCCTTCCCCAGCAGCTCTGTGCTCTTTGCTGCTGCTGTGTGGCATTTCCAGCTGCTGTCAGGTCCAGAACAAAAAGTCTAAACTTCAGTGATGCTCTCAGTTTCTCTAAGTCCTCCCCTTTCCCTTGTTTTAGATCTCCTTCCACCAGGAGTCTGCAATCTGCTCAACCCCGCCGCCATCTACGCTAACAATGAGATCAGCCTGGGAGATGTGGAGATCTATGGCTTCGACTACGATTACACATTAGCACAGTATTCTAATTTACTGCACTCCATGATTTTCAACACTGCCAGAGACATCCTAATAGAACAATTCAAGGTAATGAGGAGCTAAGAGTTTCCACTCAATGAAGCTTGCTGCTGTCTTTGCAATGCCCCAGACATGCTTGTGCAGGCATTATACACACATGTCAATTACTTGATTTATTGAGATAAACTTAATATTTCACAATCTTTGATTGCAGAATTAATTTCCTTTGAGATTATTTAACATGATGTACATTCCTGAGGTTTTATAAATGTGGAGTGGGAGCCTTAGTGTAAAAAAGCCCAGGTCAGCTGTACTCAGCTATGGAAATAATGCCTACAGGATTGCTGGTAGGAGGTGCACATGGTGGCTGAACATAAATCATGGGCCAACTCTGAAGCTGAGCAGGACTTGGAATGTGCTGGTCGATGGGATGATGCCCTAGAGCATGTCCCAGAACAGACACTCTGTTTGCAATGGGTGACTGCTTATGCATTTTTTCTCATCCTGCCTTTCTGTTTAGAGGGGCTTTGCAGTGCCAATCTTTAAAAATATGTGCAAAGATTACAAGAAGTGTCCTCACTGCCTCAGTGAATCTGATGCTTTTTCACTACTGTTCTTTACATGAGAAAAACTAGTTTGGGGTATCCTGATCCCTTTGTCTTGCTCCATTCATCCACTTTCTTTGCTGAAGGGCCAAAATTAGACAGGACTAAAGGAGCTCAACAGGTGAAATGATTGTGTTGATTGTCCAGTGCTTATGCTCTAATGATGTGGCTGTTTGTGTTCCCAGTATCCAGAAGGGCTTGGGAAGTATGACTACATTCCAGGGTTTGCCATACGGGGACTTCACTATGATGTACAAAAGGTAAGCTGTACAAAGTTCACTCTCCTGGCCTTTGTTTTCCTCTGTTATGTTTTTAGTGGAAATACTTTTTGTCACTGCTTGCAATAACATCTGTCACCAAATGACCAGCGAGTCTGGCTGGCTGGGCTCTTCACTGCTTGGGTTCTTCCCCAAAGAAAGATGTCTATTGTGCCAGCCTGGCCTCCAGCAGAATGGGACATTCTAGCAAAGGCCTCTGCTAAACAGCCTTGCCAATTTAAAAGTCAATTCATTCCACAGGCTAATTAATAGAAAACTGAGCTTGTTTATGTGATCATTTCTGTCTTTCAGGAAATTGAAACAACAAAACTCAGTCTTGCATCTACAAGTATTTGCCAGGAGCAGAGGCATAATGTCTTACTCTAATAATAGAAATGACTTGCCAGGAGAATGCTTTGGGAAGCCTTCCCCACCCCCCACCCCGAATAATAGGACTGCCTGGAATAAGATCCAAGCTACTTGAGATGCATACTTCTTAAGAACACAGGCAGCAGAGTGCAGGCATTAGCTTTAACCCTTTTCAGTGCTTTGGCTCTGTTCCCTGATGCCCAGTGATGCCATGCTGGCTGCTGCAGCCAGGCAGTCAGGTGGGAGCTCAGCACAGAAAGTTGTTTCACTGGAGTAGCTTTATTGTATGTTGAGTTTGAGTGAGTTTAGAGAAGCAGGCAGTGCAGGCTGGAGTGTGTGTGCTGTCCTCCTGCAGGAGGGAAAAAGGAGAATGAAGGAAAAAACTCAAGAGATTTTCTGTCTTTTGTCCTAACTGTGGAGACAGCATGGCAGCAGAGCCCTCATGCCTCTGGCCTTACAAAGCAAGAAGTAGATCTGTGGGAAACTGAAGGTTCTTTTTCTGTTTGAATCTTTGGCTGCTGTATCTGAGAAACCTGGGCAAGTGGCCTGGCCAAGAAAAGCACCCTTTGAGTGAGTGGAAAGTAGAGAACTCTCTTTTCTCAGGATCAGAGTTTGCAAAAAACACAGAAATCTGGGCTATGCCTGTCTACAACTTTCAGCATATTTGCCTGCACTCCTCACAGATTACTGGGAGGTTTGCCCACAGTGTAACAAGATACACTGATATTGTGTCCTGATGGAAGAAGTTCAATGCCACCTTCCAGTGGGAGCTGTGGAGTGATGTGGGTTTAGTGTGAGGCTGCTTCCATCCCAAGGACTTGTGTTACAGCTTCAGAGTGATGCATGGAGAAGGATGGCTCATGATTAGGGGAGTCTCTGTTACCAGCCTGGTGTGCTCCTGGACATCTTTCCTTCAATGTCTGCTGGGGAGGGGAGAGCTGGAGCTCTTGTGTGAGGAAAATGACTGAGTGCTGCTGTGCTCTGAAATAAAACTTGCCCACTTAGTTCTGCTTAAGATAAAGGTGGGGGGAAACAGATCTGTGCACACAACGCTCCTTTGGAATATGTGTTTTCTTGAGGAGAGATAAGAATAGACTGTCATGAGTCACAGAAATATTGTTGTCCCTGTTTTTCAACTGCATCCCTGTCTACAAATTGGGGTATAACAGACTTTGGCTCATAGAAGGATGGTCTTTTGCCAGAGAGACCAATAAAAAGACACAGTATGAATAAATGTGTATAAAAGTAGCTGGAGAATAAGTGCTGTCTAAAGTGTATAGAAGTGGTATGCTCATACTGAACTTTATTTTCTGAATATCATTTGTGTGGAACTTTAAACTGAATAAGGTTTCAGTGTAAATTTTAACAATAACTGAGTTCTAACAGTAAATATTTATCCCTTGTCACAGAGTCTCCTCATGAAGATCGATGCTTTCCATTATGTCCAGCTGGGGACTGCATATAGGTCTGTCAGTTCTGAAAATCACTTTCTAAATGCTTATGTATGCAAAAGTGGATTTCTACATCTCACTGTATGTTCATGGCATAGGTTGCTTTGCTTCTTTCCTGAGCAGAGCACAGTCTTGCCTGGCTCATCCTGTTTGCTCTTGCTTCAAATGCTTACCTGGCATATAATTGCAAGGAGTTAATTTTTCTCAAGCATTTCAAGCCAGGTGTGGGTGGGAAGACCTGGAGCTTTTTGTAATGGTTAATAGCACATCTGGTCACATACACTGCCTGGTGTTTCAGCTGCAGCTACAGCATGGCTGGGTTAACACCTGAGAGCAAACAGAGCCTATAGGGAAGGGCTCTTCTGTATGTGGCTCACACATGGGCCTTTTTCAGGCAGGAGTTTGTCCCAACAGTGCTCTGCTGGGCCTTGGAGAGTGATCTGGATGTGCAAATTACATCTTAAAGCAACATAGATGTGCCAATAAATTAATAATGCATCAGAATCTGGGCTCACTTTAAGTCCCAGATTGTCCTGTTTTTCCTTTAGTTCTCCAAAAAGAGCTGGGTACGCTTTGGGATAAGTGGCCGATACAGTGCAGAGCAAATTTTTCTCCTACAAGTTGTGAGACTGGAGACTGAGAAAATACCTTGCTCCAAAGAGGAGTGGAGTTGGTGTGTAAGAAGTAGTAATTTATAAATATCAATAGCAAATCTCCTGTAAATCTTATGTTGTATTTCCTGAGCATGGAAGCCAATGTGTTTTTTTCCTTGATCTCTGCCCTTTTGCTGTTAAGCTTTAGTTTCAGTAAACACTCTAAGAATATTAAGAAGGGAGTTTCATAACCAGAGACAATTGGCTTCTTTGAGTGCCAGCTTGGGGGGTGAGGGGACCAGGGGTTTGTACTGCTCCATATTTTACTTCATCTTCATAAAGAGATTTTTAGTGAAAACACATTTTCATTTTTCTTTTCCCTAGTGTCCTTTGGTAACTGTCTTTTTTTGAGTATCCTTCTAAACTTTCCTTTGCTTTTGTGCACAACTGAGGCAACATTTAACAACTTAGATGCTGTGTCATAACTGAGTAGAAAAGGAGAAAGGGAAAGTTGCTGACTGCTTGAGCAAAGAGTCATCAAAATTGTGGAAGAGGCAAAACCTGCAGCAGTCAGATAACCTGATGTTATGAACTACACAGATCAGCCATACTCCTGGTTTGGGTGTTTTTGAGAAAAACAGCCTTCTCTGTTGAATGGTCTTAGTCAAGATCTGGTTCTGTTTAGGAAAACTGAATAAGAAGGAAACCCTGTTTTCAGGAAGCTTTTTCCTGCACCTTTCATTAAAGGTGATGTATCTCATGGAAGCAACATCTCCAAACCAAGTTAGTTACCCAGTGCTGCCCGAGTCAGGGCTGATTTGGTGGGGCAGTCCTGTCAGCAAATTGACAGCAGACAGAGAGAAGCCTCTGGCTGGACTCTGCTGGAATGTGGATAAAGCCCCTCAATTAACTTGTAGGAGCAAAAGAGGTATCTGAGGAATGTCTTGGGAAAGATTTTATGTGGATCTTTAGAGCCGTTGGGCTCTCTGCCTGTCTCCTTTGAACAGGAGGAATTTTTGAGTTTTAGGAAAGAGCCTGTTTGCCCTGTCCTGTTTTTCTCTGCTGTTTGTAGCACTGCACAGACAGTGATTATTGACAAACTGCTTTGTTTTGTGTCTAGGGGGCTCAAACCGGTGCCTGATGAAGAGGTGATTGAACTCTATGGTGGTACCCAGCACATCCCCCTGTACCAGATGAGTGACTTCTATGGCAAGGTATTGTAACCCCCCCCAGCTCTTTGGACAGCTGGAACACAAAGGGAATTGTATGCACATGTAAATGACTGCAGCCTCCCTTAGAAAGGCTGGTCCCCAGTGAGCTGCAGTGTGTGTTTTTGTTCTAGTGGGAATATGCCCCAGAGGTTATTTAGCAGTTTAGCATCTGAAAGACATCTGCAAAGCATTTTTAAATACCAGGGCTATTGGCCTAGAGCTGAATGGCTTTGAAGACTGACAGGGAGATGTTCCCTGCTTGTTCCTTGGCCAAATCAGGCTCCCAAGCTACCCCTGCAGCCTGCAGTGCTGTGTTTGCAGTGAGCTGTTGGGGAGGAGGTCTCTGGGGGTAGCAGGAGTGCCTGCAGGGTGCTTGCAGTGCCTTTCTGTCTTTGGTTTTGGGTAGGGTGTTTTCCCCTTCATGTTAAGGATCTCCCTCCACACTCCTTCAGAACTGCTCAGGGGATATTATTTATAGAGTTGTAGTCCATGAGTGTAGGGATAGTAAAATACTGACATTCTGTCTGTAGGGGCTGTAAAAATCCTCTGGTTGCCTGAACTAGAGGAAGTTAGGAGAGGTTTTTCTTCCTTGTGTCTCATGTGGCGCAGTGGCCAAGCAGGACCTTTCACATCCCTTCTCCCAGAGCTGCTTTGTTTCTTGCCTCAGTTCTGGTGCCTTAGGGGAAGCTGGAAGGAGAAGGGCACACTTCCTCTGTAATACCCCTGTGAGTCTGCTCTGTGAAGTCTCCAGCAAGGTCACTGCTTGATTTTTCTCTTTCTCTCTTGGGAACAATTAATCTGAGTGGTTGCTTTCTGGATAAGTATATACTCTGTTTATAGCTCAATGACGTTTCCAGCTTTGAAATAGGACATTTTTGTTTAGAATTTGATCTGTCTGTAAACTGCCCTTGACTGGCCTCCTCCTGTGCAACTCTCCTCACTCCTGCCAGACTTGAGCTGATTTCATCTTTCTTTTTAAATTATTGTAAACATGAAACCTGCTGCAAGTTGTGGCTTTCTGTAGGACCAGGTGATTATGCTGAGGTGCCTTTTTGTACTTGTATGTACCAGGTGCTTTCTTCTTTCCTGTAGCTGGTATTGAAAAATTTGTCTACAGAAGTAGAGATATCAGCTTAGTCTTTGTGAAGAGGTGAATCTCCTCTCCTATTAATGTAATAGACTCCATGAGCTAATAGGTGGATCTCAAAGAGAACAAAAGTATTGACAATTAATAGCATTTGCATTCAGCAATGTCTGCTCAGCCTGTGCCACTCAGTGGGGCATATTTTCCCACATTAGTGAGAAAGATGAAAGAAGGGTTATGATGACTGCTGGTGTGAGCAGGTGCAGTGAACTGGTGAGGAGTGAGCCTTTAGCAGGGCTCTTTGATTTGTTCTCCTCAGTCTGCCATGCTGATGCTGCTGTATGAGCAACAGGAGAGTTGCTAACAGGCAACAAGAGAAGTAGCACTGATATGGTTGAAGTGTGTAAATACTTAAGTATTTACTTAAATACTTCAATAAATCCCTTAAGTGTTTTCCTGGATCTCTGTTAGCAGGAGTGTGTGACAGCTGCCAGCATCTCAACACCTGCAGTAGGTGGGCACAGATCTTTCCCAAGGTTCAGCACTGCAGCTGGTGTGGCTTTACATGTGATGGCCTGTAAGGAAGGTGCAGGTGTCAAGGGAGTTGTAGAAAAAGCATATGTAACACTCTGAAAGCACAGTCCAATTTTTGTCACAACTCCTGTCACTATGTCTGCCTAAGGAAGTCAAGGCTATTAAAGGGACTTGGGAGAGGTTGGACTTGCCCTGTAGAAAAATGAAACAAGGCACAGAAATTAAATCAGAGTTGACAAGGTAAATCTTTGCTGTTAACACTGAACATTTACCTGTCTGCTCTGTACTACAGGTATTGACAGGTAGGACAGGTCATTGCTCTGCTAAATCCCATACCTAGTTATTTCAGTAGGAACTGCCTGGCTTTGTCCCTCTTGCTTCTTTCCCATAATCTCTGAACAGAAAAAAAGATGAAGGCTGTTTACAGAAAATTTTGGTGTTGCTATGGGAGAAATATTCCCTTAGCAAGCAGACATCAGAATGGACAGAAGTGTTGGAAGGAGTCAGTGAGTATCCTAAGCAGCACCACCATGTGTGGTAGGTGGCCCTTTGTGTTGTCTTCTGCTGTAGGTGAAATTGTCCTGTGCTGGGTGGATGGAAATTTATAACCCTCAGCACACCAACATGGCTTTTGATTGCAGCATTTTTTGGTAATACACCTCAAGCAAAATGCTGTTTGTTATTCCTTTGCCCTTTTGACCCCAATTTGTATTGCCCCAGGTGTTGCCTTTAGACAGGGCTGGTCTCCTGCCACCCTTAGCCAGCCAGACTAAATGGGAGATGTTCTCTTGTTACACATTCTGCCACGACAGGGCCACATTTGTCATTAGACTGCAGGGGCCCTGTCAGCTTCCATCATCTGCACCTTCTGTGGCTTTCTGGGTGCTGCTTTCATGTCTGTGTTTCACACAGCTCTAATAAACTTTCTGAAGTGGGTCAGTACTATCCTACAGTGTTCCAACTTCATGGCCCTCAGTCCTGGATTGCTCAAAGCCCATGCACAGACATGATGGAGCTGGATTGCCAGGGCACTGCTGGTGACCAGGTCATGGGGAGTCTGTGTGCTTCCCAAGTTACTTCCCATATACAGGACCTTAGTAATTGACCCATTCTGGTCTGGAACTTCATCAGTGGAAAATAAAAAAATTGATCCCAGCTTCATCTTGCAAGGGAGACTCACTGCAGTCCTCTGCACAGGTGGTATCTGCAGAATAAATAAAGTTTATTTTACTGGAAAGCCTCTCTGGGGCCAAAGTTGGCTCTTGGCCTGCTGATAGGTTTGTGATTGATAGGCAATAACAATAGCAAATGTGTGTGAGAAGCAAGGGCAGTTATTCCTTGGTCAGGATGTAATTGTCCATTTCCACTTGACTGCTGCTGGGCTGCAGTTCTTTTTCCTCTGGGCTTTTTCTAGTGACACAGGCATTGACCAATGGCTTGTTGGAGTGATTCTTACACTGCCTTGTGAAATCTCACTGGAACCTGGTTTGAGCAGCTTGGTGCCCTGTGTAGCCTGGTTAAGATGAGCAATGTGGCATCTTCAGCAAGGCCCTTGTCTGCTGCTGTAGCAGTCTGTTGGCACCTCTATTAATGCCAAGAGTCCAGGTGGGAAGCAGAGGTTGAAATAAAAATATCTGGGACCAACTCACCAACTCCCTGCTTTCCCCATCTTCACCATGTGGTATTAATGATGCTGGGTTTGTGTAAACATTTATGTGAAGGAGACACCTCTCTCTCTCTCTTCAAGGTTGGTGTTTTGGTTGAGAAGAGAAGGCTGCTTGCTGAGTGACCAGGATTTCCCACACCAGGGTTTTTCTTGTTATTAGCCTGGAATATATTTCAGATGATGCTGGGTGATACGAGTTTGTTTGTTGGCTTTATTTTTTTCCAGTATTTTTGGCCTAATGCCTCCTTTTAATTTTTTTGCTTTCCAGGGTCCATCACTTAAGCAGTTTATGGACATTTTTTCTCTCCCTGAAATGACACTGCTCTCTTCAGTCATTGATTACTTTATCACCCATGGCATTGAGTTTGACCAGGTGCATCTCTACAAAGACATATCTGTAAGTGAAATGCCAACTGCCCCACAGCTCACACTCATCAGAGCTGTGAACTCTGCAGCAGCCAAACCCAAGGGTTTGCAGTGACCAGCCTGATATGACAGCTCTGTTGTCCCTTTAGATCAAAGCCTTACCAGGGAATATTCAAAGCTGTGTTTTCAGAACATGTTTGGGCTCTGTCTGTACTACAGAGCTGGTGTTTCTGGTGTATCCTCTGTGGGAGTGCCTAAGCTGCTTAGGCTGAAGGTCCTTCCATGGGAAATATATCACAAAGCTTGTGTAAATGTTTTCTGGTTCTGCAGACTTTTAATTTGTTTTCCTTAATATCTCATTTGTCAAATAGAAAAGCTGTGTATCAAACAGTTTACTTTATACAGTGATTGCTGTAAAACACCTGTCCTGGCTTGCTCTGAGAATCCTGTACCCCTTGCAGCTGCATAGTCTGATCCAGTGGTGACTCCAGCTTTCATGTGTCATTTACTTCAAGGTGTTAAGTGGCACTTGAAAGGGCTGTGTGGTATTATCAGCATTGTTGGGGCTGTTTGACTTCTCAGTTCATGCTGTAGACAAGATGTAAGTGCTTGAGATTGCTGCTCTGGATGATTTATGCTGACAGACAACACATTTTCCTTATTGCACTCCCTTTTCCATGGAGAAGGGTTTTTGATTGGTACCTTGTGGGGATCTTAGGCTCACCCACTGGCTGTACAGTTCTGGGAGGGAAATGGGGCTCCAAGGGGAAATGGGGATCCAAGTCTGTGCTGCTGCCTTGTGATAAGGATCCACCTGTCAGCTCTGTGTCCTGGCCTTCTGTTGGTGCTTGATAGGAACCTGCCTGCCCATTTCCCACAAGACCTTAACATGTTTCAAGGGTGTTGTTTTTTCTCTTGGGGTGGGGAAAATGTGAAGAGGGCATATAGCTGACTCCTGAGGCCTTTTGTGAAGAGTATCTTCTATTGAGATCAAAGTATCTTCTATTGAGATCAAATGGATGTGTTCCTAATTGAAATCTTGAGAGCAGGGGGATGGTTGCCACAGCTGATTCATGTCCAGTGCAGGGCAGCTGGTGTGGTGCAGCCCTCAGACTGCTCAGTGCTAATCCTGGCTTTGTCCTTTTGGAGGAGAATGTGGTCCTCCCTGAGGAACAACTAAAGTAGGCAAAGAAGAGAGCTGTAGCAGAAAATCTGTGGCAATGCCTGAGATCTATATTGAAAGTAGGGACCATCACAGGCTCTCACCAGAAGAGTTCTTGCTTTTTTCCTGTACAATGAGGATAAACAAACATTTTTGCAAAACTTATCCCTTTGCACTACCCAAGTTCAAGTGCAAAGAAATGTTTTGTGAACGTGAGCACAGAGATCCTTCTGTGCCTGTAGAGGACTTGCATAGCCCAGCTGTGAGGACAGCACTGGCTTAGCCTGACACCCTGCTGTAACTCCTGGTGGTACTGCTGATGTGTGTTTGGGAGCAGGCTGAGTGCTGCAGGCACTGCACTGAGTCAAAAGGGCAGATCCTGGGCTATGGCAAAGGCTGAAGCTGACATGTAATTAAAGCAGTCCTGTCACACCAGTTTGGTCACTTTATATTTGAGAGTAAGAATATGCAGTTTACCCTGCTTCCCCTTGGAGGCATTTTTTGATGCCTACCAAGGCTCCAAGATTTTACGTACAGAAACCTTATAGTTTCCCTTTCTTCCTTTCCCTTTTTTTTCTTATTTTCTTTTTTGGAGGGCAGGAGTTTAGGGAAAGAGCACACTGAAATGTTTTTTCTCTGCAAAGGTTTTGGCACAAGTCCAAAGATCTTCTTGCTTTTAAGTGACAGTGCTAGTTAAGAGAAAGCTGTTTTGTTGTCAGAGCTCCTGCCCTCTTTTCAGATTCCTTCCAATAAGGCAATGAGATGTGACCTCTGCCTTTTTGCCCTTCAAATCCACACGATGGAAAGAAGCTCTTAAAACTCCATTTTTAAGTGGCTATGCCTCCACCTTCATCATCCCCTTTTAAGTTGTAAATTGTGGTTCTCTCCAGCTCTGAAGGAAATTTTTTTGGGGTCATGAGGAGGTTTCCCCAGCACTGCCATGAGAGCAGTTGACTGTGTGGCAGTGTTACTGTAGTGATATCAGTGGTGAAGTCTGAAAGGGCAGCTACTGAAGGGGCACACACAGTGTCATAGGAATTTAGGGTCCTGGGGAAAGGCAGCAATTTGTTTACCTGTGTGAATTGTCAGGGATGAAAACAGTGCTGTTCAAACAAGCATTTGCATGTGCAAACTGTATTGCTGCTCTGGAAATGGTTTTGTGGGTCTGGCATATCTTGCTGGATGGAGACTTATGCAGAATCTCAGTTGGGTGTGTCTAAAACTGTGCTGTATCTTGGCTTCTGGCCTGGAAAATAGAGAATATTTGGATGCCCTTGACAACATCTGTTTTAACTTGCCTCCCTCCCAGCTGTGTTTTGTGCCACCCTGCTATGGGAGCTTCTGCTCTGCCTGTGCACACTGGTCACCCAGGGTTCTGAGCTGTGGCCCTCTTTGGTTTGTGGGGAGCACTGGGGATCACAGGTGCTCTCCTCTGCTGCTGTTCACACTCCTGTCCTCACTCCTGTCCTTTGGGTCACACCTGGCAGAGCTTCCACAGGCACAGGGGGAACAAAAGCCACCTGGGGTGTGAGACAGTACAGTGTTGGGACAGTAAATGGTTTTGGAGTGGCACAGTCCTTATTGCCTTGGAACCAGTGGGGTAACGTGTGCTCATTTGCAAGAGCAGGAAGGAACTTGTGCTTCCACAGATAAGTTTTGAGGTTTTCCCTCTTACACTGCATCAGCTGAGCCAGCCACCCTGTTCTTCTTCAGGCATCTTGGTGAGCCTTGCTGGGCAGGCTCTGCTGCTTTGCAGTGATGGAGCTTTTGTTCATTCAGCAGGGAGGGGATGTGTCATTACTGCCTTGGTCCTCAGTGGTGGCAGTAGGTTTGTATGCTGGGAAACAGGAATGCCATGTTGTAAAACTGAAACATTTTCCCCCCTGCTCTTTTCTTTAGGATGCAATTAGAGATGTTCATGTGAAAGGAGTGATGTACAAATGGATTGAAAAAGATATGGGTGAGTTAAATAGAGCTCTGGTGCCAAATTCACTTGTCACTTCCTCTTTAGGTAGAAGTGATGGGGATGAGGAAGGCCACTTTGTCACCATGGTGGTTTATTACCTGCCTGCCTGGGGTGGATCTAACTCTGAACTTTTGCATCTTTAGTGGTATAGGGGCTAGGTTTGGTTTGGTTTATAGAAATGTGGTCATGACTTATGCCAGAGTGTTCTGATGGATGCTGTGTGTTTCATTCTGGTACAGAGCAGTATATCCTGCACGGGGATGAAATCTATGCTGTGCTAAACCGCCTGGTGAACCACAAGAAGAAGCTGTTCCTCATCACAAACAGTCCCTTTAGCTTTGTGTGAGTACCATTACTGCTCATCAGTGGGTCACCATGGCACAGCAAGAGCTGTGCAGGGCACTGCCTCCTCTGAGCACCTGGAATTTGTATGGGACAGGGTTTTGTAGCAGTAGTCATGGAGCTCTCTGGGAACTGTTTGTGGTGAGTGTTGCACCCACAGCATTGATCTCACTTTTTGGAGAAGTTACAAAGCTGTGGTTGGCCACAACATTGGAGAGCTGACACTGCCTCTAGCAGTGTTTGATGTATCACAGACTTCCCTGGGCTTCCAGTGGTGCAGAAGAAAGTGTGTGACAGCTTGAAACAAAGCACAGCATCGATACTTCATCCAATGAGACAGCTTTGGGGGCTTCACAAATCTGTTTTCTTCCCTGTTACTGAAATAAGAGTTAATTTAGGGCAAACTGTTGTAAAGATGCAGTGTTGGGTGAGAAAAGAGTACTGGATCTGTTAACTTTTCTGCTCCTTTGCCCCTAGGGACAAAGGAATGAAGCACATGGTTGGCAAGAACTGGCGGGATTTGTTCGACATGGTCATTGTGCAGGCGGACAAGCCCAACTTCTTCACCGACCGCCGCAAGTACGTGTGCAGGGCAGCCCTGCCTGGCCTGGGCCCTCCCTGCAGGGAGCTGCTCCTCTGGCCTGCCAGGAAGCACTGCCTGCTAAGCACAGTCTGCCTCCAGGAGGCATTCAGCCTTCTCTCAGATACTCTCTGAGGAGGCAAGGATTGACCAGTCTGGGAGTAAGGGGATAGAATGTGTAGAGCCAAGCAGAAAACGTGCTTCTAAAATTGGCATGAGAGATGGCCATTTCTTGTCCTGAGAGTATGACAAAATCTTTCCTTTTCCTCTTCCCCACAGCAAGTATCTGTGTGGTTTGTTTTTTGAGGTTTTTTGGGATCTTGTTTGTATTGGATACATGTTTGGGAACTGGCAGTCCTGGAAGCCTTTTTATGTGGCAGCTGAGTTTTGTGGTCAGTTAGGAGCTGCCAATAGAAAGGCTGCTGTCCTTACTTTGCTCTTTGGCTTCTTTGCTTTGGGTACTTGTGTCTGCTTAGTTGGGAATTGGTCTGTTCTTTCCTTTGTATGTATTTTCCTCCCCCACTACCCAGACTGTTGGCATATGCTGGAGCAAACCTATGGAATGGCTTTATAAGCTCTGCTGGCCTGGTAAAGGTTTTTTTCATGGGCTGCAGGTGACATGCTTTACTAGCACAGCTTGGAGCTATGATGATCTGGCCCTCTTGGAAATAAAACCTACAGCTGCCTGGTGTCTTAGATGCACTCATGGAGTGGAGAATGTCATGGCAAGCCCTCAGGAAAAACAAGAGACAGCTCAGTTCACCTGGTGAACTCAGCATGGGGACTGCTTTCCATTCTCTCTGCAGACTTGCTTTATCCTATTAGGACATTCCATGGTCTCTGTTGGGCTGGGGCATAGCCAGGTTGGAAGAGTACACAAAGTGTTTCATGGCAAAGCCTTCTTGGCCTTGGTGTTTCAGAAGGAGTTATTATGGTTATTTTCTTCCTCTCTGTATGTGAAAGCAAGAAGAATTGTTAGGGATTTTGACATGAAATGGTTACAGTCAGTGAAGCATTTTGGAAAGGTATTTCCCTTTCATACTTTCTCTTCCCCTGAGAAAATAGTGCAGAAAGCCCAGAAGGTCACTTAGAACTCATATAGAGCTTTTATTTTAAGTTGTTACATAGGTAAACAAGTTTTGTGATTCAAATGTTCTGGTTGCTGGGTAACAATCACCAAAAATCAAAAGAAGTTGACATCTCCCCCCGTTTTTTCCCCAGACCTTTTAGAAAACTGGATGATAAAGGCTCACTACAGTGGGACAAAATAAACCAGCTGGAGAAGGGAAAGATCTACAAAGAGGTAAAGTGAATGGGGGCAAGCAGGAGTCTGAAATGGTGGGGACTTAGAGCACACCTGCAGTTTTGGAAATCACTGGAAAAACAGGAGAATCTGCTTGGTCAGGGTGAGGGGAAATGGGTTCTGCTGTAGGACACTTGTTCGTGGTTGGTGTTTGAAAGGTAGAACACAGAAGTCCTTGAAAAGAGCATCTGTAGAGGTAGAGGGTGTTTGTAAGATGACACACTCTGGGCTGTGCTGGCTGTGGGCAGTGGGAGGTGGCCTGTCCCCAGGAGCTCTCCCTGCCTGGTAGGACACTGTGCCCCAGAATGCTTTCAGCATGGGTTTGGCACTAGGCATGGAAGGACAGAGACAAGTGGGAAAGGCAGAGCAGGGCCAGGTAACTTAAGGTGTGGGGTACTTGCTTTTCTGCCCAGGGGAAGCTGTGCTGAGTTACCTCTGCCAGGCTGGGTTGTCCCTGCTGCTGCCCTGTTTGTGTGAGGTGGGGTGGAAGGGAAACATCCCCTGGATGTGTGGGAGGGGCCAGTGAATGTCCCCTGCCCCCTTCACCCTGGGAGCTCTGCTCTGACATTGTCCAGCACGGCCAACTGTGCACTCTTCCCTCAGCTCTTCTGATTCTGGTCCTGAAACTCTTGTCCTGGAGGGGCTCCCAGGTCTGGTAGTTGAGGCTAAAAAGGCACAGCTCTCTGAAATCTGATGTGCATGCAAAGATCTTCCACACCTCACTCCAAACTGTTCTCCATAAGGTTGGAAAAGGTGGACTTGTGTAGAATAAAGAAATAAGGAATAAAGAAACAAGGGTGATCCTGTAGGGTACAAAGCATCAAAGAGAGTACAAAGCCTGGCTCCTGACTCTCCCCTTCTGGAAGGAGTAGCATGTCCAAGGATGAGCTGCAGCTCTGGTGAGCTTGCTGCCCTGAGTGTTGTCCTTGCAGCTGGCCTGTCCCCTGAGACCAGCTGCCTCTGGCTTTAGGACGGTTTGTTCTTGGTTATTTGAGCTGTCCAATCCCACGGGAAGAAGCTGTTAGTGAGATTTCAGTCAATTAGCTGGGACCTGACCCGTTGTAGCAGAGTAGGTCATGTCCTTGAGTAGTGCTGTTGGGAAACCTCTGTCTGGTGGGTCTGCCAAAGGGCTGGGCTGGTGTCCCATCCTCTGCCAAGAGCTCAGAGCTGGGAACATGCAGGCAGAGCTCATTCCCAGAGGGTTAGCAGCTCCTTCAGGAGAAAGGGCACACCTCACCCATGGAGTTCATTGCTGCACTAAATCCTGCCCTTGACCCACCTATGTCTTGTGGCCACAGGTTGCTCACCCAAGTGAGTGGTGCACTGAGGAAGGGAAAATACGAGGGAGGAAGGTGGGCTGGGTAGGATTTTGGGCTCCTGTCTAGTTCTTCCCCACTGTCATGTTTATCTGACTGCATTAAGGTTGTTGCCTAACTGTGGCTCTTTGGGTGCATCCTGGTTGTAGCCCACCCTGTCTCCAGGATTTTTATTCCTTGGAGTGTCACAATATGTTTCTTTCTGGCAAGTGTCACTGGCCATGGCCCTTGCTGTGCTGGGGATGTTGCCAGAGGCCTCTGAGCTGTTGCTGTCCCTGAAGCAGGGCTGGATGGTAGTTTTTTTCCTGTGGGTATCTCATGAATGGGACCTCAGGGATTGGTGTTTTGCCCTAGGGACTGGGAAGTTGAAGTGATGCCCTCTAGTCCCTCTGTTCCAACAGATGTGGTGTTTTCTATATGTGCCAAGTTTGTACTCCTTTCCCTCTCCAGATCTGTGATATTGGGGGAAATGAGGGCAGGACCTGGAAATCTCAGAACAGGTGTGGCTCCATGGAGCTCCAAGCACAAGTTTCCTCCTGCCATTGCTGTTTGAGGTGACTGGAGCACAGCAAGAGGACTCTGCTCCTTGCAAGGCTGTGCTCCATCTCCTTCTCTGACAGTGGCTTCTGAGCAGGCCTCATGTGAGCAGCAGCAATGTTGTATCTGAGAAGTGCAGAGGCTGTTTTGTGCTGTTAAGGGAAGTCTGCTCAGCTCCAGGGATGCTGCAGGAACAGAAGGCCCAGCACCCTGGTCCTGGGCAGCCTTAGCTGTGCATTCAGCAAGCTGCCAGTGGCTGCTGGGGGCTGCCTTGTGTTTGGGGGCTTTCTGGCCAGGCTGGTGCTGGTGGCTGGGGGTGCTGGCTCCCTCCTGCCACTGGAGACTGGCCAGAGGGATTGCTGCTGAGTGCCTCATAGGCTTACACTGACTGCATGTGCTGCTCTGCTGGCATTGATGGGCCCATTTCCTTTCCTAGTGGCTTTTGTTCTCGTGACTCATGTGCAAAACTTGTGTGGAGATGGAAGGGTAGTCCCTGAAGTGCCTTCTGTGCATGTGTGGATGTTTGGAAATCCTTGAAAGCTGCTTGCTGCTGTGCTTTAGCTGGTGCTTTGGGGTTTGGTTTGTTTTACTCAGCTGTGAATCTGTGCAGGCTGCCTGGCTCTTTGGCTTGGTTAAACAGTTCCTGTGGACATGTGGGTGTTGTTAATCTTTGGGGTTGGGATGGTGGTCAGGGATGTAGAACAGCTCCTGACTCCAGAAGCCTTGCCTGGCAGTGCTCCCCTTCCCTCTGGTGCACCCTGTGAGGTGAAATCATTATCACCTGAGACCAACAACTTCTAAACCAGGTATTCTTTCTGCCCATCCTCAGGCTTTTCTAATTTAGGCATTTCTTGGCCTCTAAACTGCCTCCTTTTGTTGCCTTTTTACACCATGTTTTCCTCTTGACTTGCTGTGCCCTAGACCACAGAACTTTGGAAGAATTTTTGCCTTTTTTTAAGGCTAGAGAAAAATCTGAGGGATGTAGAGGGAATTTTCACATAGGAAGAAAGTGAAGTGAGGTGGGGAAGGACAGAGGGCTCTGGGTGTAGATGGTGGGGCAGCACATGGGGTTGACATCCCATGAGAGTGCTCACACCTGCCTGGGGTAAGGTGTCCTGTACCCACATTTCACTCTGTCCTCCTGTCACTTGCAGGGCAACCTCTTTGATTTCCTGAGGCTGACAGGCTGGCGTGGATCCAAAGTGCTCTACTTTGGGGACCATCTGTACAGTGACCTTGCGGTGAGTGCAATGTCTCTGCCCTCCAGTGGGCTGGGAGCAATCCCACATGGCTGCTGGGGCTGGAGATAAGGCAGGGCCTGCTCTGAGTGCTCAGGGCTGTGCTGGGTGTCCCCCCACAACAGGACACACAGGCTGTCAGACAGAGGCAAGCACTGGAGAAAAGGCTCCTGAAGTACCTTCTGTGGGTAAAGTGTGAATTTGAGAGCAGTTTGTAAGGATCCCACCTTTTTAGGTGCTTCATGCAACTGATCCTAGTGACCAGGAGATGGTTGTTATTGGCACGGGCCATGGATGGCTGTCCCCTGAGAATGAGAAATGGGAACAAACCCACTCTTCTAGGAACCAGGGTTGTGTTTGGCTTTCAGTCTTTATGTTGAATTCTTGGTTGTTTTTTCACCCTGACCTCCAGGACCTCATGCTGCGTCACGGCTGGAGGACGGGAGCCATCGTTCCTGAGCTGGAGACGGAGATCCGGATCATAAACACGGAGCAGTACATGCACTCCCTGACCTGGCAGCAGGCTCTCACTGGGCTGCTGGAGAGAATGCAGGTAGACAGCTCCTGGCTGAGCAGGACAGGTTATGTGCTGCCTTCTGAGCCTGAATTTGGGGTTTAGCATGGGGATGAAGGGATGTACCATCTTGCCTGGTTCCTAAAAACATCTCATCCTCCTCCTGGTGCAGTGGGCTCTGGGTTTGTGAGTTACAGTGGAAATTGCAGGGAGCTGAGGTGTGGCCTGCAGGACTGATGGATGTGATGCTTTCTACTGCTGTCTTTGCAGATGTATCAGGATGCAGAGTCTAAGCAAGTATTGCTGGAGTGGATGAAGGAACGGCAGGAGATCAGGTGAGCATTTCCCCCCCTCACTTGTGAGGTCTCTTGGGGGCTCCCAGGCCCTGCTTTGTAACCTGCTTTGGGGACAATGCTGCTGCAGCTGCTGGACTCTGGTCCTGCCTGGTGTCACTTGCCTCTGGGTGGGGGCCATGCAGCAGTGCAGTACTGCAGGCTGGGAGGTTGGACTGGTTTGAAGGCAGGGTGGGAAAGGAGAGTGCTGGGAGGGGCTGGTGGCTGTCTGCTACTGCAGCTCCCACAGCTCCTGACACTGCCCATAACAGTGGAGCACTGAATATTCATCTGTCTCACTGCACAGGGACTGGCCTGCACCACAGCCTCGGGAGTACTTGGGGTGATCCCCTGATGCCCAGGGAATGGA
The DNA here is from genome assembly GCF_035770615.1 of Melospiza melodia melodia. Classification (NCBI taxonomy): domain Eukaryota; kingdom Metazoa; phylum Chordata; class Aves; order Passeriformes; family Passerellidae; genus Melospiza; species Melospiza melodia. The sequence goes on from NC_086203.1 coordinate 16,342,452, forward strand.
GTGGCCCCGGGCTAAGGGAGTGGGAAGAATCTGTGACCACAGTTTTAGCTACAGAGCACCATCTCTTTGTTCTCAGGTCTCTGACGAAGAACCTGTTCAACCCCCAGTTTGGAAGCATCTTCCGCACCTTCCACAACCCCACGTACTTCTCCCGCCGGCTGGTGCGCTTCTCTGATATCTACATGGCTTCCATCAGCTGCCTGCTCAACTACGACGTGAATTTCACCTTCTACCCCCGGCGCACCCCTCTGCAGCACGAGGCGCCGCTCTGGATGGACCAGCTGTGCACGGGCTGCATGAAAACGCCCTTCCTGGAGGAGATGGTGCACATCCGGTGAAGGGCAGGTACTGCAGGCGGCAGCAGCGCGGCCGGGGCCGGCAGCACCTCTGTCTACCACTAAAGGGCGTTTGACACTTGCGTGTGTGTGTAGATGGTGTGTTTATTCCTCCCTTCACTGGCTCCATCCCTTTCCCTGAAGTGCACTGCAGGCTGCACAGAGGATGGGCCCTTGTGCAGGGAGTCCTCTCTAGGAGTAGGTGAGATGGAAGGGCCAATGCTGGTGGTGGGACACTGCCCCCCCTGCTCTGTGCCCAGACATGTGGCTCAGGCACAGAGCTCCACATCTCCAGTGCTCGGTGACAACAACCCATGGGAGGCGTGACAAGGTGTGTCAGGTCTACAGCTCCCCCCATAGCCTGGGACTGCAGCATGAGTGACTCTGCAGATGGACAGGGAGGGTCGGGGCTGCCAGCTGGGCAACCACTCAAGCCCATCAGTGAGAGCATCACATGACAAAGCAGCAGCAGCATTACCTGTCCAGTTCCCCACCAGACTGGTCTGTGCTGCTGGAGACTCTGCTGGGTCACTGGGCACGATGTGCAAGCCTTGGGTGTGGGAGTAGGTCACAGGGTCTCAGAGTTACTGTCTGGGGACATGGCTGCTTTTTGAGAAAGCTTAAGGCTGTGCACTGTTGGTATTTTGGGGTTTGGTGCCATCAATACTGTGGCAGTTGATGTGGTGTGGTCTGCTGTGAGCTGCAGAGGGATGTGTTCAGCCCTGCAGGGAAGGTGCAGGGCTGGCAGCAGAGGTGGTGACCTTCATCTGTGTTTACTGAGATGTGGCCTAAGGAGGGCCTGGTGAGGATGTCTGGGGAGTGTGAAGTGCTGTGGGGAACATGGCCACACAAAGCCCTCAGTGGTGCCTCCCAGCAGGAGGAAGAGCAGAGAGATGCTAATAGTGATGCCAGAGTCTATAGGAGTGGACAAAGTGACAGGCAGGAGGCCCAGGAAGGTGAGAGCTGGTTTAGGATGGGAGGTGCACAAAGTGGGCTCTGCACTGGCTCAGGGCCTTGCTGGTCCTGTTCAGGCTTAGATTGTCCCAGGGCCATGCAGGGTCTTGGGGAGGGGCAGAGGGCAGGTGGGGTGCAAAGGAGGTGTTGGGAGTTTGTGCCACTGTGATACTGGTTGGCCCCAGGAGCCAGGAGCTCATGCCCTCAGAAAGCTGGTTGGTGTGGGAAGTGATGGCCACAGGGTGAAGGGATGGCAATACTGACTGCCTTCATCCTCCTTCTCCTCCCCTCACTGCTGCACCATTTGCAGATGGCAACAAGGCTGACAGTGCCAGCTTGCTCAGGGGCAGTCAGTGAGTCAGTGTTGAGGTGACAGGGAGGAGAGAGGGGACAGAGGAAAGGGCCTGGCAGTGAGCAGCGACAGAGGAGGTGAGTGAGTGACTGCAGAGTGGGTAAGGGCTGTGGGTTTGGAGGGAGCTGAGCACCAGGGCTGTGTGAGCACTGGGCTGTGCTGCTGGCTGTAGGGGCTGCGTGTGTCAGTGTGGGGGCAGCTGAGGAAGAGGAACCAGGGCAGTGAGGAGGACCCTGTGCCAGGACCTGTGACTCAGAAAGGTGCTGTGTGTGTGAGCAACCCTCAGTGAGCCACACACACACACACACACACACACACACACACACACACACACACTTCTCCTACCTGTTCCTCCCCAGTGCTGTGCCAGGCTGGCCTGTCAGTCTGTCACTTGTGTGTCACTGCCTTGTCTTTGTGCCATGTGCCAGCCTGTCGCACACTTTCAAGATGCCTTGTGCTCAACTCAGTGGCTTGGACAATCTGTTAACGTGGCTGCTCTAATCAAACACCTGTAGTAGGTGCATGTGGCATTGTCTTTGTGCTGTGTGTAGTGTGTAGCTCAATAAACGTCTGCAGCATGTGTCACTAACTGACTAACCCGCTCCTTTCCCTGCCTGGGGGCGTGACCGAGGGCAGCCTGGGCTGAACAGCGAGGCTGGGGCGAGCAGCACGGAGCAGCGGTGCCCTTACAGCGGCAGTGCAGGCCGGGGGCACCCGGAAAGGTGGAAGGTGTGTCCCAAAGGGTGTTCGGGGTGTGACTGACGAGACTCGTACCTGACCATGGGGCAGTGGGAGGGCACGGGAGCGAGGCCCGGCGGGCCCCGGGGGTGCTGCACGTGAGGACGGAGGGCCGTACGGCCCTGGCAGCGGCGGAATGGGGCTCTGGGTGCTGGAGGCCCCTCGTACGGGGCTATAACGGGCGGGGGCGGGGACACGAGGGGCTGGAGCTCCCACCTGCAGGGGGCGGCCGGTACCGGCGGGGCGGGCGGTGGGAGGCCGGGGCCGGGGCGGCGAGGCAGGCGCGGGCACAGCCGGTGGCGCTGAGCTGTTTATTTCCCCGCGGTGCGGTCGGGTCGGGGCCGCGCGGGGTCACTGCAGGAACCCGCGGGGGTCGGTGCCGGTGTCCACCAGGGGCGGGTCCTGCGGGGCAGAGAGCGGCGTGAGCGCGGGCCGGGGCTCGGGGCGGGGCGGGGGGAGAGCGGGCCGGGGCTCGGAGCGGGGCGGGGCTCGGGGCGGGGCGTGGCTCACGTGCAGCGGTTCGTAGTCGGGGGCGTGGCCGCCGTACAGCGGGTTGGGGATGGCCACGAGCGGCCGCTGCGGGCGGGGCCTGGCGGTGCGCGGGCCCGCGCGCTCCGGCCGGGGCCGCGCCTCCTCCTCTTCCTCCTCCTCGTGCTCCTCGTCCCCGCGGAGATCGGCCTGCGGCGGGAGCGGCGGTGGGCGGGGCTGCGGCACCGGGCCGGGAGAGCCCCGCCCACACCCTGCCCGTTGTCGCCCACGGGCTCCCCCTGGCGGCCCGCCCCCTCCCGCGCAGCCACCGGGACTCCGCACGGGCCCCGGCCGATTCCCCCGAACCCCGGCTCCATCCACCGCCCGCGCCCCCCGTACCTGATAGTACCCGAACTGCCCCTGCTGCCGCCGCCTCCTCACGCAGTAGTAGGCGGCGCCGGCACCGGCGAGCAGCACCAGCGCGAAGCACAGCGCTGACAACGTCCCCGTGGCCACGGCGCCCGGCCCCGCACCGTTCACCTGTGCCAAAACAGCGGCTCCCTGACGGCGCTGCCCCGGCACAGCGGTGGCACCGCCCCGCAGTGGGACCGTGGGCAGCCCTCCCAAAATGAGCCGTGCCAGGAGCAGACGACAAGGCCAGGCCTTGGGATGACTCTGTCACATCATCCCCAGGCCTGATGCCAGCCCTGTTGGTGCCCCAGACTCACCTGGCCAAGGTGAACAAGGGGCGGTGGGATCCTCAGCGGCTCTGCTATCACGTGAATGATGCCATTGAAAGCTACGATGTCCCACTCCACAATCATCGTGTCATTGAGCCCCTTGGCGTCCTACAGCACAGGACACAGATGATGTCACCTGCCCAGAAAGGCTCCCCATCATTCCCTGTCTCAAAAGAGATGTGATGAAAACTTGTGGGGTTTTTTGCCCTTTGCTAAGGCTAAACCTACTGAGTGCTTTGTACTGTTGCTTGCTGGGAGCTCTGATACGTGGAGGTCGTATCCTGACTGGGATGGGATGATGGTGCCCGTTGTGAGGTTGAAGCTGAAGAGGATGACATTGCTGGATGACACGTGGAGCTTCAGTTCTTCTCCTGTCAGTGTCTGAATAAGCACCAGTGCACAGGGGTGAGAAATGGATGAGCTGGTCTCTCCCTTTCCCTACTGTGCAGCGCCCCAGCCAAGCCCAGGCTCTCTCATGGCCACAGACAGCTCCATTCACAGATAGCACAGCACAGAATGTGCAGAGCAGAGGGGATTTGCCACCCTTAGGATTGTCAAAGCTCAGCTGGAGAACACTCTGAGCATCCTGACCTAAATGGCTTTTCTGAGGGAATGGTTGGACTGGAGATCTCCAATCCACAGGTCCTCTCTGACCCACATTCCTCCTCCTTCCCCAGGCTCTTTCACACTGTCATGCCAGCTTTAGTGACACCTGCTCTCTTCTGGGGCTCTGACAGTTCATCCCTGCTTGCTTACCTCATTGTCTGCAAAGCCAGAATTCAGAGGGGCAAAGAGAGTTTTGGGAGCAGAGACATCAGACAAATACATGAAAAAATCCAGTCCTTCTTCTGTGTCATTGGCAAAGTTGAGCAACATCTGGAAGAGATGGGAGATCTTCCCCATCAGCACATTGCTGGCAGCACAATGCCATCCCCTTCCCCAGCCCAGGAACCCCCCAGCCCTGGACAGAAACCCCCTCTGTGTCTGTAGCCTCTACCTTGCAGACAGCCCAAACCCCAACTCCTCCCTTCCCAGCTGCTCCCTCCCTGCCTGGCTGCTCCTGCAGCACCAGGAGAGCGTTGCTTACGGAATAGAAGGTGGAGAAGCGTTCCTGGTCTGCGAGCACGTCGGGCAGTTTCCCACTGCACCAGTACCCATCTCCCACAAAGCCGTCACGGCAGCTGCAGGTCACGTCTGCAGAGGAACACCAGGCTGTGATGGGATCACCAGTGCTGGCTGTACCAAGCACCTTTTGATTTCTGGTACCCTCATCACATTCCCTCTGGACATGGCCATGGGGAGAGGCCATGGGCTGTGCCCACCTGCCCCGCTCCAGGGCAGTTCCTGCCTGCTGCCCTGACACAGGACTGTCCCCAGGGAGGTGCTGGCACCCTCACCCTTCTCCCGGTAGCAGAATGCATCCCAGGTCTCGCTCAGGTTGCTTCGGGAGCCGTAGTCCACGATGCCCACGTGGCCGGACCCACAGCTGGGGTTGGGGTAGGCTGTGGGGTATCCAGCTGTGCCATTGTCCAGCCAACCCACCAAGCACAGATGGAATCCCATCTAGAAGAGGAAAGCCAATGATTTGGTTAAAAATAGCTCTGCCCCAGATTTTCTGCCCCAATGAACATTCCCATTGTACCTCACCCACCATACCCCCATCACCCAAAGTGTTGGGCATGGTCAAAAGTCCCATCCCAGTGTGCCTGGCAAGACCCACCAGCCCTCCTGTTTCATGGATGTAGATGGAGCAACAGGGCCTGGCTGAGGGGCTGAGAGGCCACCCACCCACATGTTCCCCCTGGGCTGGCCCAGGCCCTGGGAGATGCATGGCCTGTCCCAGCCCCACGAGGACACAGAGCCATCCCTGCCCTGACCTGCAGCGCTGCTCCCAGCTGCTGGAATGTGGCCAGGGAGGCGCCTTCTGCAGCACAGGCTGCCTGAGCCTGCTCGTAGGTGAAGCCGTACTTTTTTCGGGGTGACTGCAGGTGAAACACACCCATGGTCTTATCTGCAAAATACCAGAGCCCAGGAGCATCAGTACAGGGCACACTGAGCCACCTCCCTGGGCAGCCACGTGTGTGACCACGGGCAGCACTGCCAAGGAGGGGGGGATGTGGACAGGGCATGAGTGAGGGAGAGGCTTCCTCTGAGCTTCTCGCCTCCCACACGGGAGCCACTGCCACCAGAGGCCACGTCACATGGAGCAGACGAGCTCCATGGCTCACCCTCCCCATATGACATGTAGGGAAATGTGAAAACCATGCCAAGCTACAGAGATGAGCCCCTGTCCCTCTGGCCATCCCACCCTGCAGCTCTCCTGAGGGGAGCTCCAGGCCAGAGGTGGAGGATGAGGGAATGTGGCCTCTCCATGGAGCACCATTCCTGGCCAGCAGGGCTGAGCACACTCACCGTGGAAGTGCAGGTCAGTGCAGATGGCCTCACGGTGGCACTGCCCGTTGGATTCCAGGCACCGGTCCGTGGGGGGCACGGCCACCTCCAGGCACTGGATCCCGTCACCAACATAGCCCTGCTTGCACTCGCAGCGCCGCTCGTTCTGCAGCAAAGGGAGGGGTGGCAATTGTGAGTGCAAACACATTGGGGATGCTTGCATCCCTGTGGGGATGGGGATGAGCCCTCAGAATGCCTCTACAGCCTGATGAGGCTGAGACAGAGCTGTGAAAGGCCACATGGCCTTGTCCTATGCCCACACCCAGGCAATGTCACTTCGAGTCCTTGGCACGTGCTGTTTGTTTGAGCTGAGCTTTGAGGTACATGGTTCCTGACTCTTGTAATACAGCCTGCTCCCAATCCTATCTTCTGGCCTGTGGTGATCAGCTTCGGTTCTTCTGCAAAAATAGCCAGCATTGTCCTTGAAGGACCATCCAGGAGCCCCCAAACCAGCCCAGGAATGACACAATTGACACAACTTTTGCTCCTTAGACAGAAGAGTGGGGGAAACAGGCTCAGCCCCAGAACTGTCACAGCAGCACAGCCCCTCCCTGGTAAGCATCCCCAGGATGAGCACAGCCCCTGAGGGCACCGGAGAGGAGGGGCAGGAGGGGGACACTGGCACAGGGCTGTCCCCGGGCACCCAGCTGGGGGGCTCTCCCAGGCACACGGATGTCCCCGGCCCTCGGGGCCGCGCTCACCGGGCCGGTGCTGATGCAGAGGGCGTGCTCGCTGCAGTCCCCGTTCCTGCCGTCGGCACAGCGGTCGATGGGCTCGCAGATGTAGCCGTCCCCTCGGTAGCCGGGGCTGCAGGCGCAGGACACGTTCACGCCCGTTTGCGAGCACTGTGCGTGCCGGGCACAGCCCCCGTTGTCCTGGCTGCACATGTCGATCACTGCGGGAGGCAAATCCTGGGTTAACTAAACCATCTCATGAGGTGTCCTGGGGCTGTCCTGCCGGCTGTCAGCCCACCGTGGCCATCGGCAGACGGTCACCTGCTGTCCTGCCCCGTGTCCGCCCCCCTGCAGCACAGCCCGTACCTGAGCAGGTCCTCCCGTCCCCCTCGTAGTGCAGGTCGCACTCGCAGAGGTTCCCGGCGCGGCAGGCGGCCTGGGCGTGGCACGGGGGAGAGCAGGTGGGTGTCACCACTGAAACCAGAACACACCCGGCCCACAGTGACCGCAGGGCTGGGACACGGGCACGGCTGCCACCACCGGCCTCTGCCCCAGCCCACCCACCCCACACTCCCACCTCTCTCACTCCCCGTTCTCTTCTGCAGATGCCTTGCCCAAACACAGAGGTTTGTTACTCCATTGAGCACACCTCACATCTGCACCTCAACCTCGAGCCCTGCCTGGAGCACCTCTGAGCTCAGGGACTTGTTCATGATCCAGCAGAGCATTTCTCATCTGCCCCTTCCTCATCACCCCAACCCTTGTGAAATTCAACAGCATGTGGCGGATCTCGGGATGAGCCTCACAATTGAGAGCTCCTTTCTGGAGATCTTTCTAAACAGCTCCCAGGAAAGCAGCCATGCGGCAGCAGGTCCCAGGGAGCAGCAGGTGGGTCCCAGGGAATGGCTGAGCACCCCTCACCCAGTCTGGTTTCACAGCGCTCCCCAGTCCAGCCCTCGGCACAGAAGCAGAAGCCGTCGCCGTGCAGGCCTCCATTGCACACACCATTCTCAGTACAGTTGCACTCTGTGAGGAATGGACAAACACAACATTTATGCCTTGGTGAAAGGGCCTGGGACAGCCACGTGGCAGAAATGTGGCATTGTGGGCAGGTGTGAAGGTGGGCACCGGAATCTGACACATCCCTTCCTGCCAGTCCTGGCCCCCGGTCACACACGCCCTTCACAGAGGAAGAGAAGCCTCTGCACCCACAGTACCCATCAGTCCTCTCCCCTGGGCATTTCACTCTGAAACATTTCCTGAGGCCCCATGAGGTCTGGTTTGGGATGGGAGGATGGAGAATTCTCTTTTCCCTCTCTTTGCTTTTGTCTCACATGGCACAGGTCCCTGCTGAGCATGTCCTCTTTCTGTACGGAGTTCACCACAACTTCTGCATCCCCCAGCTCACAGCACAGTGAAATACTTTCTCCCAAACCGGGGCTCTCAGCTGTGCTCGACAAACGAGGAGGGTTCTGATGCTGTGGCGTTATCAGCCGTGTGCTGCGAGGGGCTGAGGCCAGCCCTGCCCTGTGCGGCCGGCGCGGTGCCCCAGCCCCGCCCAGCCGCGGTACCTCGGCATTCCGGGCCGTATCTGCCGGGCGCGCACAGCTCGCAGCCCGTCCCGATGAACTCCTGGCTGCAGTTGCAGACCCCTGAGCCGCCGATTTTGTCATCGCAGGTCCCACGGTTGTTGCACGGCGCCTCCAGCCCTCCTGGGCACGCTGCAAATGGGGCACCTTAGTGAGGCTCTGGTGACAAAGGGACGCTGTGCTGGAGGGTCCCTTTGCCCCTGACCCCCCGACCCCCACACCAGCTGCTGCTTACGGGGTGCTCAGACCACAGACAGCTCAGCAGCCTGGGCACTGAGTGCTGGGGACATCCCATGACAGGAAAACTTAGGAATGGGGGCAAAAGGGACAAATGTGGCACAGCTTCCAGCCTGGGAAGAAGCCCTGCTGTGGTGTGCTGGGTCTGTGCTGTTCTGCCCCACACTCTGTCACAGCAGACTCATCCGAGGATGTGAAAGCTGCCCGTGGCACAGAGGGCAGATGCCAGGGAATGGTTGAGCATTGACAATGTCTAGAGGTGACATGCCTGACAGCTACCCCCAGCAGCCCAGTGCCCAGGGCTCTTCGCAGAGACAAGGTAAATTCTCCAAGGAAAGGGAACTTCTTGTCATAATCTCAGGGTATTGCTCCGGCACCCTCTACAGGCTGGGGCTCCCCGCCTGGGGTTTTGCCCACCCTTCTCCGGGGAAGCACGCTCGTGGATGTCGGGTGTGCTGAACCGGCAATGTCACCTCCTCGCAGGGGACAGGGCCGGGCGGGACAGGGCGTGGCTCTTACCCCGGCAGTCGCGGCCATAGTGGTTGGCACAGCACTGCGGGACCTGGAGGCTGGACACGCAGCTCCTCCTGCAGCCTCGTCTGAGAGGCCCCCTGGAAGAGAAGTGTCTCCTGAAGGGGTCCCACGGGGAGTGCGGGGGCCAGGCCGGCCGCAGGAGGGAGTTGTGGTGGAACAGGAAGGTGTTCCTCAGCAGCTGATTTCCATAATAGTAGCAGCGCTTGGTTTCCCCCTGTGAGGAAACAGGCAGAACACAGACATTGCCACACTGGTCACTGATAACTCACCCTGACTTTTCTTGTGCCACTCATTCTGTTTTATGGCAAGCAACAGAGGCTTCCTAATATATGCTGGGGCTGGCTGGTGACAATGGAGCCCCAGAGGAACCTCAGGGTTGTGCCAGAAGCCAGCATTGACAATGGGGTACAGCCACTGCCTCCCAAAACTGCTCATCGTGGGATCCCTGAGCCACTCCCAGGCTGAGCTTTTTTGCTGCAAAGCACCCAGGGCCACCCCCACTGTCACCCACGCAGGACTGACCCAGCAAAGACCACTGGGCCCCATATTTTTCAGCCCAGCTCCTGCATGACTTGGGGCAAGGCATGGACCATGTGACTGAGCCAAGGGCTCGCCACACACAGGTGAGCCTTCATTGTGCTGCTAAAACATGAGGGGCACATGGGGGGTTGTCACCTATGGGCCTCCCTGGTGACAAAGCTGTGAGCTTTACCCGTTGAACGGAGCCAGCAGGGCAGGGTGGCTCGAAGCCACAGAGTCCACAGCTCTCTGTAGATCCCTGTGGAGGGGAGAAAGAAACCTCACAACAACTCAATACATGCTGCTGCCTGTCTTGGCTGCTCAGAGCTCTGCCAAGGAAGGGCAGCAAGCCCTCCAGAGGTCCCTGTTCCCAGGCACAGGCTGCGTGGGTGGCCCAGATCCTCATTCAGCCCATCCCAGGTGCTCACCGGCAGCTCAGTCAGGGTGAAGTCGTCACACCGAGATCCCAGATCCGGTGGCTCCAACAATCTGTCAATGCCATAGGCAATGCCCCCATTGAACTCCATGTGCCTCTGGATGATGGTGGCATCGCCATTCTCCAGCAGAATCTCCCCCTAACACAGGAAGAAAGGAACTTGTGATTCTGGCACATCCTACATCCTGGCTGCACCACCCAAAAGTGGCTCCGTTTAGGCAGCCATGGCTTCTTAATCACTCCAAGAACTCCAAAATCTCTGTGCATGTGTCCTTGACCACCCTTCCCATTTAACACTTTTCACAGCCACCTCTCCTAAGGATGGCCTCTGTCCATGCAGCACGTGCTCTCTGAAGGTTGTGACACCATGCAGCCAGGTCATTGTGACATTCATGTACAGGTACCAGACACCTGTGCACTCCCCTGCCAGCTGGCCATGTCTTGTGCCCCTCCACAGCCCAGCTGTAGCCAGGGAAGGGGGGGTTCCAGCCTGCAAGCACCCCAGCTCTGTGTCCACTCCCTGCCAGAAGCAACAGTTGCCCCATGGCCATGCCCAGGGACACTTGCTCCATGGGAAGCCAAGCCTGGAGTCACCAACACTCACCACGTGGGCTTTGCTGCAGCTGAATGAGATGAAGGAGCCGCGCATGGATCGTACGATTTCAACCTGGGGCATGTTACCAGCAACAATCTAAGAGGGGAAAAGAAGAATGTGAAGGAGACACTGACAAAACTGGCAGTTCATGTAAAGACATGGTGAGGGCAGGGGTCAGTGGCCAGCCTCAGAGGGGTGTCATGTGGCAGTCCCTGAAGCTGGTGTGAGTGGTACAGCACAACTGTGCTGGGTTAGTCCCAGATTCATGCACAGTGAGAGGCCAGTGTGAAAAAGCAGAGCCTGGCTTTGCCCACCTGGATCTCCCCTCACTCATATCCCTATACACAGGAGCCTGTTTGTGAGCCTTGCAGCTCCCCAGGAGCTGATGACAGAAGGTTTCAGCTCAGCCACCAGAGGTTCACCATGATGCTGTAGGTGGCCCAAGTGCTCAAACACCTTTGGGTCTTCTCAAGACAAGGGATACACTGTGTGCTCTATGTCAGCAGAGTATTCAGCAAGGTCTCTCTGACACAGCCACAGCAGACAGTGACACCTCGTGTGGCCCTGGCAGCTGTGTGCTGTCCCGTTTACCTTGGTGTCCCTGATGATGTGTGCTTTGAGGTAGGAGGCCAGCACGTCGCGGTGCTCCCTGCGGTACAGGAACTTCTGCCGGCTCTCGGGGAGGGCGCTGAAGGCGGCGTCCGTGGGCCAGAGCAGCGTGAAGGGTCTGTGCACGGGGTTAGCGAGCAGCGGCAGCAGCTCCGCGTCCTGCCCGACAGCACAGCGACACCAGGGGGGAGCCCCGAGCCCACCGTGACCGTGCCCCGGCACGCAGCACCTCCCCGGGGCAGCGGGGGCAGCGGCTCACCTGCAGCAGCTTGCTGTAAATGCTGTACCCAAAGGCCTCGGCCACCTCCGTGATGTTCTGCTGCACAGGGAGGAAAGCAAACAACTGACACCAAGGGTTCCCCATAAACACAAGTTTATCTCTGTCACCATCGTGCTGATGGTTTGGCCTGGAAAGGGCTGGCATTCAGCAGCCACCACTTTTCTGATTCATCCTGGACAGACACTGCTATGGCAGGAGCTGGGATGAATTCCAGCACGCTGTTGTGCTGCACAGAAAATGTGTTATATTCTGTAAAATGCAGGCTCTATAAGCCCCTAATGCTTGCTTAAGGAATCACAGAGAGACATTGGCAAACTCATGCTGCAACCTGCTCTGTGCTGGAAAAGGAGTGTAATGGTTGGCACGGGACAAGATCCTCCTGCCTACATCCAGAAATGTTGTTCCCTCATGATGGAAAAGGCTCCTTATGTTCCATATATCCCACAAATGCTGTCACCTTCACAAGCCAAATCTGTGGCCTCAGACAACCCCTGGGCAGGCAGGGACAGGGAGGAAGAGCAGACCAGGCAGGTTTGGGCTGAGGCAGCTCTGCTGGGAGAGAGATCCTGTCCCTGAGCACAGCCCTGAGAGCAGGGCATGGCTCCAGCCTTACCTGTGAGAGCTTTGAGATGTTGTGGCCCACCAGGTCACTGGGAATGAGGATCTTGTTGATGAAGTGGATGACCCCATTCACACCCACGATGTCACTGGTGAGCACAGTGGCTTCCTCATTGAGAGTGATGCTATTCTGAGAGAGAGGGGCCCTGCTGAGGCCTGCACAGCCAGCACCGTGCTGTGGGCCTGGGCAGGCCACCTGCCACAGCCACAGTGACTTCATTCGACAGGAAAGGTGACACCCTGACAAATGGGACAGCAAAGGGAAGTACCTCATTCACTGTGATCTTTATCTTGTGGCCAGATAAAGATGTAAGGGACTGCTGGCCTTCCAGGTCACTAGAGAGCAGCTTCTGGCAGCCCACCATGTGGTAACGAAGCAGCTCCCGGAGGAGGCCTCTGCTCTTCCACTCCTCAAACTGCAGACAGAAAACACAGTGAGGTCACACCAGGGCACTTTGCCTTGCACACAGAGCCCCCAGCCCCAGTGAGGGAGACCTGGACTGCCTGAGTTCCCTCTGACTCATCCCTGAAGGGAACGTGGTCCCCCCAAAACACACTGAAGGCACAAAACCATTTGAGAGCTTTGGGAAATTTCAACCAGCTTGACTAGTCAGTGATGGGGTCAGGATATTCCATCACACTGACACCAAAAAGCTGCCACTCTCTTATTCCTGAGAAGGAGTAAGGGGTCAGTCACAGATGCATGGGAGCCTTGTTGTTACCAGCCCCATGGGCACCAAGGGCGCCACACACCAGTCATCCAGCACAGTGCTTCTGAGGCCCACAAGACATCATCTCCAACAAGAGGAGATATGTCCACCCCTGTCCAGGTTGTATCCTCAGTGGGATGCCTCCAAACTTCTGCTTTTACACTGATGGAGAACATCAGTGTAACTCTCCATGGTGCAGCCCCTTAGCCTTGGTTCACTGGGCAGAGCAGTCCCAGGGGGACATTGCCACAAACTGGAGCTGTCAAACACCCGACAGAGTTGGCATGGGAGGGCACTTACCACTGTGCTGTTTCCTATGAAGTCTGTCTGTGGGACGAAGACAGTGAAAGGCCCTGCCCCACTGAGCTCTTTGATGCTTTCTGCCTGTGTTAGAAGGGCATTTGTGGGAAGGGAAGCAGAAAACATTGTTCCAGTTAGCAAGACCCTTTGCAGAAAGCTCTAGGTGGGATTTACTACACAGACAAGGACAAAGCTGTCACCAACCTGTATCATCCTAAAGAACATGGATGCTTCCGGAATCCTTCCAAGCTCCTTAAACAAAGGGAATCAGCTGGTGTTAGCAGGGTCCCTTCCACTGGTTTCTCCCCAACCAGCACAGTGACCTTCTCCTTCCACTCTGGGTCACTCTCCCACCCCAAGAGACAGCAGTTCTCCTGGCACACCACAGTGATTCACCCTCACTCCCTCCCCAGCTCTGCAGGCACAGGTGACATGGATGCTGCAGTGAGCTCTGCCTGCACCATTCACAAGTGCTGCAGGATGGAGTGACCAGAAGATGAAAGCTGCTGGTCCTGTAGCACCTCTCACAGGTAACTGCCCCGTGCTCATGGGACACCTTGAGTGCTTCAAAAAATCCCTGTTTTAATCTCACTGTGCTGCCACTGCCAGTTCTGGGATGCTGTCCAGATGGCAGACATACCCTAGAAGAGAAACCCCCTCTCCTCACCACATTGACTTCCAGTAAGAGCAGAGGCACACACAGTCCATCTCGTTTCTCCTGGCTCTGCTGTGGGCACTGCTTTATTTGCCACTGCCTGAAAAGGGCACCAGTTTGCCCAAGGACAGCCATTGTACTGGCAAGAGAACTGGACACAGACTGCTGCCCTCCAGGCTGGGCCCCAAGTCCTGGCATGGCCTCAGGGGACACCTGCCCTCATCCCACTGGGCAGAAGTGAGTTGCCTTGGGAAAAAACAAGATTACTCCCATTTGTTTATGACATGAAGCAAGCAGTCCCCTGGAGGTATGGCAAATGTTGCTGACAGCAGTAGAGTGTTCCTTCCCTTTGGGGCAAAGTCACTTTGCCATGTCCCATAGCTGGCACACCAAACACACCTATGATTTATGGAGAGGTTGCTCAAAGCACCTGTCTCCTCTCCCACAACACACACGTGTCAATGTGACCCCAAGATCTGAGAGGAGGGAGTGGTTTTGCTGAGGGCAGGGGACACAGAAGGTGCAGCACAGGCCACTCACCTGAAACATTTTGCCACGGCAGGTGAAGCCATCTCCAATGTTGTACCAGGGGCAGGTGCAGTTCCGAGTGCCAGGGCCTGTGTACTTGCACAGCCCAAAGGGGCTGCAGCCTCCATTGTTCTGGCAGGGAAAGCAAAAGGCTGCTTGGAGGGGCTTCTCCCAGCACCTGAACTGCTGCTGGTGTGTGGGAGCTGCAAACTCCATCCAGCCCAGTGAAAGGAAACCATCCCTCCCCCATGTTTAGTGCCTTAGAATAAACCTCACCCAAATTCTCAAGGGCTCCCCAGCACCAAATCCTCCCATGAAATAAGACTTTTACACCTCACTTTGGAACACAGGGTCCATGACAAAGCCCCTGATTCAGAGGGACAGTATGACATGGCAGTGATGCCCATGAGCACAGAACACTCTGAGGATTTTGAGCACATCCCACACAAAATGTACACAAAGGAAAAAGCCCACATGCCTCCAACCCTATGTCCCTCTTCCCACGCTGAGGGAATGCTGGGTGACAGACACAACTGCAAGTGACTGCAGGAGGCAATGGAGACCAAACACACAAGGAAATCCTTCAGTATGTGCAAAAGCCAGACTTCAACTCCAGCCAACCAGGCTAACACTGTTCCTGCTGTTAACTCCTGGGAGAAAGGAACACTCCCAGGCTGTGGCCTTCACCTCTGGAAGCAGCCCAATGCTGACATACCTGTTCACACAAGTTGATGGGGTTGCAGTGGCTCACACCATCCCCACTGTAACCAGGCAGGCAGTTGCAGGCGACCTGGAGGGAGAACAGAGCCTTGGGCTCAAACTTGGACCAAATAAAGGAAACACACAAGGGCTGCCCTGGACAGAAGGCATGTGGAATAGCAACCATTGCTGCCTCCATGAATAACCAAGCTTGTGTCCACAACAAATATAACCTGAGACTGCCTTCAGCCTCTGGCCAGCAAAGCCATCTGCTCTCATGGAAACAGCAATGTTTTCATGCTCTTCCAAGGAACTTTCTCTGCATGGAAGGGAGTAAGCACAAAGCAGGGCACTGCAATGGACAGAACTGTCTCTAGTGACTGCTGTGACAACTTCCATGATAACATTGACATCCACCCCACACACTCACCTTCTTTGGGCCTGTTTTGATGCACTCTGCGTGGGTATGGCAGCCCCCATTGCTTTCCAGACAGAGATCAATTTCTGCAGCAAAACAAAAAGGCCAAGTTATTGCTGAGGGCTGCTCAAGGCAGCTGGGAACTGGTGATCCAAAGAGGTTTTGGGAAAACAACAGGGAGAACTTTTCCAGCTTGGGAAACAGTTTCTTGGGAAAGTGTCTTGTGATAGCAAAGGAATAGGGTGCAACTGCAAAGTTACTCCTGACACATATGGGTCTCTGAGTTGTGACATATCTGCCACAGAAAATTCCAAGCCTGTCTGAGTGTACTTTAAAGAATATGAGAGGACTGGACTCCCTCTAGCTCCATCTTCACCCAGAGCACCACTGTGGGAGACTGCCCTCTACCTCTGTCACTGGGCCTCTCCATGACATGTACAAGAGCAGGAAACCTTGCAGGAATCTTTTTGTCTGAGACCAAAACTCTGGTGTTTTAGCCTGAAATTCCCCTCAGTATTGATGCTGCTACTCCCAAGACACACCCTGAGTACTCACCCATGCAGAGTGTCCCATCCCCAGCATAGCCCTCCTTGCAAGCACAGGTTCTCTCTCCTGGGGACACTTTGGTGCACACAGCGTGCACAGAGCAGCCACCGTGGTCAATAGTGCAGGGATCTATTTCTGTGACCAAAAACATGAGGAGCTTGAGTGATCTTTCCTCTGGCAGCTTCCTGCCATTTATTTCACCTTGTGTTTGCTGGACACACCTGTGCAGTGGGTCCCATTCCCTGTGTATCCAGCAGAGCAGATGCAGGTCGGTTGGGAATCTGTGGAACTGTTGAGGCAGCTGAAACAAGACAGGGATAAACAATCACTGGCTGATAAACACCTCCCGATTTGCTCAGCTGATGGGAAGCACTGTTCAAATCTGGCACATGCAAGAGACCACAGGAGGCCCATTCCAGGTATTCCTTTACAGCTCCAAACGCTCCAGTCATGCTGGGCAGGACTTGGTGTCCAGCCCAGGCCTCCCACAGGGCACCCTCACCACACCCATGAGCTTCTGCAGGGTGCAAGGGGGATGGCGGGGTCCCTGCCTAAAACAGGAGTCTGGATAATGGATGAAGAAGGGAGCATAGGGGAGTCATTCCAGCCCTGTTTCATTCCTTGGCAGGGCAGAAAGAGTTTGTAAATGGCACGCTGACTTGCTCCATGAATAAGGGCAGCCTTGGAGTACCTTGGAATCTCTGCTCTCTGCCATCCACCAGAATGGATTTATGCCTGGACGGACAAAATCCTTGGAAAGACTACATGTGGTTCAGGTCCAAAGAGAGCTCCCAGAAAGGAACTGACAATTCTGCATCTTTGATGAGTAGGCACCTTCTGCCAGTCCTCTGCCAAGCCCTAAGCCAGAATCACCTCTGTGTAAAACTCACACAAACACACATGGATGACTCAGCCCCTCTTCTGCACTTACTTGGCCATTTGATGGCAAGTGTTATTGCATAAGTCAATCTTGATTCCTGCAAGAGAAAACACAAATATAACTTGGAATTTTCAGCTGGGCCATTTCTGCCATCTAGAGAAAAGGAGCCTGCAAACCAGGAGTGATGCTAACTCTCTTGTCCTATGTGGCAGCAGGAAAATCTCATGGGATTTATGTTTTGGCACTTTGCAAGGGAGTGAATTTGATGTTCTCTGTCTGAGCTATTGGTTCAACTTGATTTTATCTGTGTGGCCTCTGCACTGGTCGGAACAAAACAAGGAGTGAAACCTCGTTAACCCAGAACACAGAGCCATTTGGCTTTGGCCCTTTTGAAGCAAAAGATGAACTGCTTTCATGCTTGATATTTACACTAGATAGTACAGCTCTGCTTGATTTCTATTTCTAAATTCACAATAAAATCAACCCTTATGTGCAAAACTTTAAAATCTCAAGGTATTTAGAAGCTAAGGTTTCTCCTCATCCAAATGCTAATCAAAATCCCAAATCCATCTTCAACGTATTATTTTGACACACAATGACAGATTTATTGAAGACTGCACACCACGGCCTGAGCTCACCTGAGTGACTCAATCTGTGAGCAGAAAAAGCAGCTCAGCAAACACACTGGGGCCTTTTGAAAATTCAAATCAAGCCCTGACACCTTCTTAGGAAAGCAACAGGAGTCATGACCAACCCAATGTGGCTGGAAGCTCTCATTTCTCTCCCAGAGCAAGGGGCTGTTTTTGAGGTGCCTCTAACCTCAGTGGAGGTAGAAACAGGGGTAGGCTTTTCTTGGTTTACCAAAATAACTCAAGGGCTTGTGTATGGTTGGGGAAGTCACAGCAAATGCAGCTTGTATGCAGGAATGAGCAAGCAGAGTCTGAAAAGGTTTTGGGGGAATGCAGAGTACATGTGACTCCATGGTCAGAGCAGCCAGAGCTGCTCTGAAAACTCGATAGGATCCCTCAGACTTTTCTGCCACTGGTACACCAGAGGCCCCTCACACTCACGTACTTTCTTGGCAGGTGGGGCCCGTCCAGCCCGGGAAGCACTCACAGCTCCCGTCCCCTCGCAGTCCATCGTTACAAATGCCATTGTCACAGGCACATTCTGCAGGGGAAGCACAAACACCTCTGTCAAACCAAACCAGCCAGGGCTCACCAGCAGAGCCTTGCTGCCATTTCATTGTCTGCTCTGTTACTAATCCAACACATCAAACTGCCATCAAGAGTATCAAAAGAAAAAGTCATAGGAGTATCAGCTCTTGATCCCTCACTGCCAGGCCAAATAGCCCAGGAGGAGATCACCTGCCTGTGCTTGCTGTAGTTTGGGTGGCAGCAGGAAGAGCAGCACAGCACAGCACAGCACATGCTTGGTTTGAGGATGCCAAATGGGGCCATTCCTCTGGCTGGCCCCAGGTGCTCACTCCTGCTGTCTCTCTCTCAGAGACCTGGCAGCCATTTGCCTGTCTCAGAGTCTTGGCACCTTTCTGCTTTCCCACCACCCCCCCTGAGAGCTGAGACGTGGCCACCTTTCTGCCCTTGCAAGCAGTTTGGCAGAGCCAAGCTGCCCCAGCCGCGGGTGTCACCTGATTTGCAGTCGGCTCCGAACCGTCCCACTTCACACATCTCGCAGGCGGTGCCGTGAAAGCCCTCCAGGCACCGGCACTCCCCGCTGCCCTGGAGCCCATCCTGGCATTCCCCGTTCCCCGAGCACCACCGGCCCGGCTTCCCGGGGCACATCTCACACATGTGCCCGTAGTAGCCGGGGCAGCAGACAGACGTCTGGAAAACCAACAGGAACAAGCTGGGGTGAGCCATCCTGTGCACACAGACACGGCACAGCTCAGTTCCCCTCTCTGTGTGACAGCCATAATTTCTGACAGCACATGGAAAGAACAGGTAGGATGGAGTGAACAGACTGAAATGAGATGCTCTGTTGCCCAGAGCTTCATGTAAAGTTCTGCACTGCCCTTAAGAAACAGGGCCCCTTTGATGAGTAACTGAAATATCCTGTGCCCCTCCAGCCTGTCTCCTGCCTGTGTCCTCAGAGAGAGGCTCTGGCAGGAGGTGATTTGCTTCCAAAACCTGATTTAACTGCTCTCACTTCTGTCTGCATCTACCCATGGAGGGAAGAAAATCATGACAGGACAAAGTTAGACATTACAGATGATGAGAAACAACATCTAATGAAACAATGCAAAAGTGCCAAATGAGGTACAAGTGCTGACTGAAACTCTATGTGAGTACAATAAGTCTAACTCCCCCTCTCCCTTTTCAATTTCCCATTCCCTCTAAACCTTCCAAGCGATGCTGCAACACCTATAAGATGTCAATTCACACAAGCCTTTCTTTTACCATCTCCTCTTTAAGTGTTTTCTTCCAGCAACCCATTTTCACAAAACTGGTAGAGGCCCTAACACACACAACATGAGGTGTGAGACCTTCTGCTCCTCCCTTTGGTTTGGCTCCAATGAGTCATCAGTTATTTGGGAAGGCACAGGCACAAGCAGAATACCATCACTCATGCCTCATTTCCTTAGGAAACCAGACTGCAAACATTCAACTCCTTCTCTTCCTCTGCAGGACAAAACCCAGAGCAACAATACTGAAGCAGCAGATCCCAATCCATCACGGTGCAGACATTTCTGCAGATCTTTTGTTGCTCCAGTGCCCTCCACCTCCTGACAGAGAGCGATTCCCAGACAGCCCCAGTCTCAGCTATGCAATGGCACATGCACAGCCAGGATTTCAGCACAGCCTGCACTCCCATGGCTGTGCTTCTCACACCCATCTCTCTTGCTTTCGCCAAAATGAAAGAGGCAAGTGTTTTGCTCACCAGAGAAACTTTTGCACAGGTGAAATGGCAGCCTGTTGTTCCTGCACCCGCAGAGCGCAATCTGCATTTAGCGAGATTCCCTCTTCCAAGGGGCTCCTGAGGATATAATCAACATAGACACACTTAGGAGACACTACAATATTTAGACAAATAATGTACATTATTGTGCACATGTCAGTGTTCTTGCTGTGTATCTGACAGGAATAGCCCTAAAAATCTGAACTATCCAGAGCTGAGACCAATGAAGCATCTCTGGATGTGAAGTCACCACATAGTGTCTTTTTTTACCTGCCAAACCCATGGTACACATTAAGTCTGCATACTGAGAAGAAAAGAATTGGGAATTTTTGGGTATAGGGTAAAGCAGCAAGGCCTAAAAAGCCAGATGTAGCTGCTAGGCATTTCACAGCCAGCATGGAAATTAAATGCTTAGTTATTTTCCTCTCTGGATATGTTTGTCACTCACTCACAAACAAGCTGCAGGCACAACCAGCCCATCTGCATGAACAAACCAATGGTCCAGACAGGGAAATTGCTACCAGGCACTCTTAAATTGGCTTTCCTTGATGATAATGCCAAAATAGTCAAAGATAGAATAAAATAAAATTTAAAAAAAGACAGCTCTTTTTCCCTGTTAAGTGGGAAAAAGAAAGGGATCCCAAAATTCAGGCAAAACCTGGTGCCAGCTCTGGGTGGAGCTTCATGATTCATGTCCATTTTGCCTGCGTAACTCTCCCTTGGTTTCTGCTTTTTCTTGCAAACCTTGGCAATGGATGAGCCACAGAGGACTCAAGAGCACATTTTTTCAGGTATCAAGATGACACCTATAGAGCAATAAAAGGATCTCAAAACATTATCTGCAACCATTCTGTGAGGTGTCCCAAGAATCCAAGACTCACCAAAAGAACTGATCCAGCAGGACACTTGATCCCCTTGTCGCACTTGCCGCACCTTGACTAGGGCACAGAGAACAGGACAAGTCACCAGTGTGCCCTCACCCACATCACACCAGGACACTAATCTTGAATTGCAAATGCTGCTCTACAGGCTGCTGCCTGGGACAAAGATGTTTTTATCTCTGTGGCTCAAAACACCAAAAGAAGAGATCATACGCCACACATTTCCTGAGTCTCGGGGATTTTTGTACCCCTGGGGTTCCTTCACACAAAGCTGCAAATAGTTTTTTCCTGATCTGTGGCAGGCAGTCTGTCACTGCAGTCTTCAGGTTTAGTGGTTTAAGTGTCATGAGCCACAAGTTGGAGTTTTGGCCATGATTCCTAGGCAAACCAGGGAGCATTTTCTAAGGGAGCTTGTGGTCATGGCATGCAAAAATTTGGCTGGATTTTCCTTCCAGAGCTGAATATCTGGGAGTCCCTGCACTAGCCAGCCTCATGGCTGGCACTATGAGGGAGGCTCAGCAAGGAAGCTGAACATGATCTGCACAAGAGCTGCATTAGATATACAGAATCTCCAGGTAGGAGGTGCCAAATCTCCACAATGTCCCATTTCATGAGGCTCATCTGGGGTTACACCACAAGCTACTGCCTCATCCATGAGGGCAGCCAAGGAATGTTGTCTGTTACCCATCAGTTTGGTTCAGCAGGTGGAGGAACCCTGTGAAATGGTGTCAGCTCCTTGGACATCAGCATTACCCTCACTATGGTGGTGGTATTGGCAGTGCAGCGATTCTTCTGGACCTGGAGCACCTGGGACACCCCAATCAGGATGCCATTCCTCGTCTCAAAGGACTTCCCATCCAAAGGAATGTTATTGACAAACTTCTGCAAAGGAGGAAATAGCAGCTGAGACAATAACCTTCAACTCCTTTGCATGGATTGCTTGGCAGCTCCAAGATAGTCCAGCAGTAAAATTGTGAGGGTGTGCAAAAGAGAAATGGGAGCATTGGGTCACCAGCTTTAGGAAGTGATAGGTCAATCCAGAACTGCCTGCCTCCCTTACCTGAGTGCTGTTTTGGTAAAACATCAGCCAGTAGGAGAGCCCTAACATGCTGTTCTTATGAACTCCACTTCTTAAGTCTGCAGGCAAGAGCTTCTCTCCCAGAATGATGTGGTACTGCACTGTTTCATTGTCCTAAATCCACAAAAATACAAAGCTTTGGAGTCTTTTGACTTCCTAGATTACAATTCTATCAGAGGTATGGCATAAGACATGTTCCTAAGCACCTGTAATGGCTAATTAAGCCCACAGAGCCTAGTAACTCTCTGTAACAGATGACTGATCACACTTAATGATTCTGATACTTGATGAACCCATTAACATTTTTTGGAACCTTTCAGAAGTCTGAAAATTGCCACAGCCAGTCAGGAAGTGGAAGATGTTGTGCCATCTATCTACATACTAATTTACTCTGCCCTTGGGGTCCAAATATTCTTTTCAGGTCCACTGCAACACCCCTGGAAATCCTCTCATTTCTCTGCCACATTTCTCCCAGCTTTTAGCATCAGATATTCATCTCCTATGCATGCAGAAATCCCTGAGCTTGTTTACTATTTGTCAGTGTACCTGCCCCTATACCCACCACAACACATACTCAAGCAGTGAGCTTACCAGCTGGGTCACATTGGCAGCACGGCAGTACTCCTCAATGGAGTTATTTCCAGGAACAAAAATTGTGTATTGTTCAGAGGACTCAATTTTCCCAATGAGCTGGTACTCCTACAAAATGTCCAAACAGTAACATTAGAAATTACCCTTGTACTCACTAAAACCCAAACCACATGTGAGATCAATTACAAAGACAAAAGGAAAAGCTTGAAAATGGGATTTACAATTTCTACTCAGCCATACACATCTGACTGCTTGCTCCTTGTCCTGGCTGATAAAAGAGCACCTTCCCAGCTATGAAAAAAATCATCTTTTTATTCTGGTTTTCTCTGCCTTGTACAGACATCAGAGCACCTGCAGTAGACAGGTCATCTTCCACTGTAACACATGGCAGTGATTGAGAGATCTCACTGTAATTATGCAACTCTGGCTGCTCAAAAGCTTTATGTAGGACACACACAATCTCCCTTTCTTACCAGGCAGCCCAAATTTATGTCCCCCAGTACAGGGGGAGGTGGCATTTGCTCCAAAGGCTGCTGTGACAGTGACAGCTGTGCTCACCTTGAGTGCTTACCTCTAGCAACTCCTGGAATGTGCTGAAGGAGGGCACAGTGCTGAGCTGCTCCTGCAGACCAGGAGGGCTCGGGGGGATATCTGCTGGGGACGGCAACAAAACCTGTGGAAAAAGCAGGCTCAGAGCAAGGGTGAGCAAGGGGCTGAGGGGAATCTCACTGCACTTCTGCCCTGCTTGCAAGAAAGGCAATTAAAAGGCCTCAGTTTGCACAGTCCTGCAATAGCCTGAACTCTTCTATCAGCCAAGAGAAGGAGAACTCTCCTCCCACTGGCCCTGGAGACAAATGTTTTAAACATTGAACACTGCTGCACAGGAAACATCTGTCAGGACCTTGTGATAACCTCATATATTTTGCCTTTATATCCTTTCCTAACCATCCAGACATGTGTTCCTCCTTGGCCCTGTAACAGAGGCTGCTACACAGGCCTGCTGCTACATCTGCAGCATTTCCCAGTGCCACATATACTGACATACCTTGCTGAGGACATGGATGATGCCATTGCTGGCAGGGATGTCACTGACAACTACAGTTGCATTCTGGATGGTCAATACCTGCACAAAAACCAGAGGGAGAAGCAAAAGGATCAGGAAGTGCAAAGCAAGTGCAAAACAAATACATTGTTCATCCAAGGCTGCACATGGTTAATCTGGGTACAGTTTGTGAAAGATGCCTGCATTTGAGGGCACCAGTGTCCCACCCAGGCTCCCCACTGGGAACAGCAGCCCCTCAGCAGTTAAATTTGAGCTTGGTACATTTCTTATGTAAGAAAGCCTTACGCCACTGGTGGTGTTTATCTGCCATCTGGTCTGTGGGTTGAGAGTGGGTAATTCTGGCCCGTACTTTTTGAGCTTTTCAGCAGTGAAGACACCTTCAAGGAAGTGGGCTCTGTGGGCAACAAAATCAGATAAAGAAAAGATTAGGGAAGTGTTGGTTATGACAGGGAGATAAGACCATGCCACCCAACATTCACATCTCTCACAGGAAGTACTGTAGCCTGTGGAGAGAACAATGCAGAGAATTGTTCTGATGCCATCTGACTGGGAAAATCTCTCTGTAAATACATGAAAAATAAACCCACTTCCCATGGTCTGTGGTCTGTTATGTTTTAAATACCTACTTAATTTTTTGCCGGCTAGATATTTAAATTTACTTCTATATTTATCTCAAGGTATGTCCTCATTGGTCATGCACAAGAAAAAACCCATTTCATGGCTCTGTTACTGTTGTTTGGCCCAGTAAAGCAAAGGCAGGAGGCTCCTCCTACCTGACTAAAAATGGCAGGGTGTAAGGGGTCAACCAGAAATCTTTGTCAGCATTGCTCAAGTTCTTGATAGCTGCCTCTGATGGCACCAGGACAGTGACATTGGTTCCTGCTGGGATGCTGAAGAGAGATTTCTGTTGTCCAAAGCAGAAAAATGAACAAATAAGACACGCCACTGCCACATCTATAGTGCAAAATACCCCCAGCATCCATCCCACCCTCACAGCCATGTGAAAGGGATGAGGAGGAACAGGGCAGTGCTCAGCAGCACATCAGGGTCTCCTGCCTCTCCTGGGCATGGCAAGCAAGGAATGCCACAGGTGCTTTGGCCAAAACAGCTGACACCTCATTGCCAAGGGAAAACCTGCTGCTTTAAGCTCTACCTTCCCAATCAGTTTTCATTCAAACACGTTCAATCATATCCATAAATCATTTTTGAATGCCCAGCATCAGTTCTGGGGAAGGGACCAAGATAGCTGCTGGCAAAAGCAATTTTCTGTGCAGCAGGTCAGGTGAGCTAAAGCTCAAGTTAGAGGCTGTCCATCATAGTGAGTTTCCACACACTTAGTACAGTCTCTGGAGGGTCTCTCTTATTCCCACATAGAGGCAGGGAAGCAGTAATGAGAAAAGGAACAAACATGCAGTCTAATGTCCCAAAGGATGCTCTTCTGAAAGACAGTGTTATAATGTTACCCCTGCTTTCCCTTCTATGCTGTGTTTTGATGGCCAGGTGGTACAACCATGAAAATTAGGTGTAACACAGCCCCAGCTTCCTCTTGTGTGAGAAACAAAGCTCCCAAGACACACTCATGACCCTCATTCTACCACAAACTCCCCAGCTTTTCTACATGCCTGCTCTGCAACCATTTCTCATTTGCTTTGCTTTGTTTTCTCTAAAGAAAAAGATATTTGGAGTTGCCTGTCCTCTAACAGACTCATTCACAGACTTCACTTCCACAGAACTTACCCATGTGGGTGTCCCATGGTTTCTCTTACCTTAACCCAGTTGTAGAATCCTACAAAGTGGGAATTCCTGGCCAGCTCCTTTCAAATAGAAACAACAGAAGAGTTAGCTCTGCTGAGCACAGGGTACAGGGCTGGGGGACTAGGGATGGGGGAAAGGAGCAATATCAAATATCAAATCTGACAATATCAAATCTGGCAACAATGACTTCAACATTCTTCTCAATTCACAACCATTACAGGCACCATGTATTGTGAGGAGAGATGGGCACTTCTAAAACCAAACTTCAGACATTAAAATATATATTTCCAAATAAACAAACTATTTTCAACTCATCTGCAATGGGTTCATGTGTATCAGGGACAAAAGATTGAATCCACAATGGCCTTTGATATTTCTAAAGACAGAAAATAGGCCTGACAGCTCTGACCTGAAAAACTTTCCTAACAATGAAGGAAAGATGACTTATTGCACAGGACAGGTGCTGCCTGCACAGGGGTGAGGCAGCTTAGAAATTATGCTTTCACTGGCAGTAATTACTGCTGGCATCACTTCTCTGCCTGTGGCCTTGGAATACACTTGGGCTTCATGCTGATGCTGTAGGAGTCAGCTCAGGTAACAGGGAAAAGCAAAGAGAGAGCAGAGCCAGTGCTCTCCAGTCTCAAAAAGGCTCAGACATTTGCTGCTCACTAACTTTTAGAATGTCCCCATAGCACGTCATGCCATCCCCAAAGTAGCCTTCAGAGCAAACACAGGATCTCTCTCCTCCACCAAGGGGTACACATGAAGCCTGCAAATACAAGGAAAGGAAGAAGAAATTAGAAAGCAAACACAGGTTATGTAGTGTTACACCCATCTCAGAATTGAATTCTGGCTTTCCAAGGGCTGGGCTAGAGTAGCACACACAAACTCCTTCCCTCTGCTGCCTTTATGGTGGCACTGAGTGTTCCCCTCATGCAGCCAAGCCTGGGTGATTGCTCTGGTTGTGTGAACCCACAAAAATCAGAGGATCCATCTTTGGAGCACATCAGTGCAGGCCAGTAAGATGACATATCACAAACCTTTGCAATTCTCTCAAAGCCATAGCTGCTGCAAAACCTGTCAGTGAGCAGGTGAGCCTGCCCTGCCATGCCAGCCTGAGGAAAGCTCTTTAACTACTCACCAGGTCATGGCAGCCACCATTGTCCATGAGGCAGGGGTTGATGGCATCACAGCTGTAGCCATCACCAGCATAGCCCCTCTTGCAGACACACTTGCTCTGCAAGAAAGACATTTCAGTTTTATAGACTTACCAGAGCATCCTCATTACTATCCAAAACATGTCTAAGGCAGCAAAACTTATCCTTAATTTATTTTCCCAAGTTTTCTTCCTGGTACCTCAAGACCTGGAAATGTGGAGTTGTTTCCTTAGCAGGGCATCATCCTCTATCACAGCACACAAGCTGCCAGATTACTTAAGCACATTGAACCCCTGCATTGCTTGGCTGTGGGGGTCACTTGAAGATGATGGTTTCCTCCTTTATTTCCAAGTTTTCAGGGAATGACACAGATTTTGGGAATGGCAGAAAGAGGAATTAATTTCAAAGCTTCCTGCTTTGAAGATATCTAGGAGAGGACTTGCACATCTCACCTCACTAAAATCTGCTACAGCTTTTGTACCTTTTTTCAGCACCTTGTGCAATGCTCCCCATGCTCAGGGGGAGAAGCAGCACCCTCAGAAGTCTCCTCTCACATGCACCTTCCTCCTCCTCCCTCAACATGCATTGCTCTTGGCCCAGCTCCCTGCACAGGCTGTCTGAAGAGCTCACATGCTCTTCAGTGCTGTGGTCTGGGACAGGGCCATGCAGCAGCTGCTGCCTATGGTCAAGCTGTGTTACAGAGTGCAGTCCTGTCCCTTTGCTGCACAAGTCCCAGAGTCAAGCAGCAGTCCTGAGCACACTAGTGCACCTCACATGCAAGTGCACTGTGATGCTGCAGCTGCAGCTGCTGTTTCTGGCAGTGGACAAGCAAGCTAGGCTGCTGGCCAGCCCAATTTTTGCCTGTGGCAGTCCAAGGCCATCTGAGAGCAGCTGAGGGAGTGTTAGCTCCAGCTCCAGGCTGCTCAGCCCTGCCCATACCTGCCCAGGCCCGGTGTAGATGCAGTCAGCGTTGAGGTGGCAGCTCCCTCTGCTCTCCAGCATGCAGTTGTCTATGGGCACACAGACCTTGCCATCCCCAGTCCAGCCCACATTGCACTGGCAGGTGGCAGTGCCAGGGCCTGTACTGGTGCACAGGGCCTTCAGGAGAAGGGACAGAGAAGGAATTATACCCAGCAGAAGGGAGAGAGTGCAATGAAAATACAACAACAAATCTCCTTCCTCACGCTGTGGAGAATTTCTGACTGACCAACTCTGATTCCAGCACTGGGGACGGGGGGTGGAAGCATCTTCTCCAGAAAAGTCATAGAAAACTTCATAATGAAGTGATTCTGGAGACATTTTGTGTTTTCAGAGAGGTAGACACTTGTGCCTGAGGTGGCTCAGAACTCACAGGGCATTCATTATCATCATGTAAAGCTATTCCATTACACAATAAAGTATTCCCTGAAGAGGGGGACCACAATCTCCTGCCTGGATGTCTGGGATGGAATCAATGATAGATGGCAGATCTCCCTCAGGAAAAGACCTACTTTGTACCCAGTGCCATCCTATTCTCTTGCATATGGGCCAATGTCTTCCTCTGACTGAAGAGTCTAATTTATGATGAGGTTTGACCATTTGGCAGTAATTTCCAACATGAAGCACCACATGGACACAAATGTTGTGTTGGTGGTTACTGGGAATATGTGTTGGATCTCACAGTTAAGCTACAGAGAAAGTAACACGTTAGAAGAGCTTGAGGGGAATATCATTGCAAATCAAAAATTATCTGTACAGCTAATCTGTGTGGCTGATAAAATATCTGGTGTGAACCAGCCAAACTATCCTTGGAGTGTCACATTTTGGCACAGGCCCAAATGATCGACATCTTTACAATGACTATGCCAAGGCACTTGTTATTCCACCTCATCTGACAGACAGGAAAAATTAGCACACAAAATGTGTAAGAGTCCCAGGAGCCCTGGATCCCTGTTCTGATTGAGAGGAGCTGCCTCTCACTCTTCAATCTGACCCCACTTACATTCTGTGAGCAACCTCCCCGTCCTGGCTGACTGCACAGGTCAATGGGCTGGCAGGAAAACCCATCCCCTTCGTATCCATCCATGCAGATGCACCTTAAAAGTATAAACACAAAAGGGACACAGGTAGAGCAGTCCCTCAAGCAAGCAAGATTCATTACTAGCAGGCTGGCTGAGTCACTCAAAGCATGCTGTGCACCAAGCACACAGCCACACGCAGCCACAGGGGTGGCAGCCATGTACAATGGCAATGTGCCCTGAACGTGCCAGAGACTGACCTTGCTGTGTCATTGAGGCTGCAGACAGCGTGCTGGTGGCAGTACTGGGACAGCCCACTGGGGCCACAGTTCCTGGAGGTCTTGTCACAGAATTTCCCAGTGTAGCCTTCCTTGCAGGACCAGGACTGACACACCCCCCCACTGCCAGGCCTGTTGTCACAGACACCATGGACACAGCCACAATCTGTCAAGGACATGCAGTAAGATCAGTGACTACAGAAAGCCCAGAATCCACCACAGTCATAGATTTCCAACTTTCCTTCACAATCTCTTGTGACACCAAATAATCATTCCATTATTTTTTTCTGATAGAGGGGATGTCTGCTGAGAGACATCCATCACAAATCAAGCCTGGCCAGGGAACGGATCCTGAGACTGCCTGTAAGAACAGACTCAAATTTAGGCTATCAAGCTCAAGGTCATTGTCAACTCTCTTTTGTTTCCTAACAGGAGAGATCTAAATTAGGTTGATGTTTCATCACTGAAATATCACCACTGTCATATCAAACATATTTTCTCCACTGTTGTTTGAAGGGACACACACGATGACATTTTTGTCACTTCTTTCATGATGCTGGTCTTGCCAGAATGGAATCCCACATATATGAATTTGCACCATTATCTTTGTTCTAAATTTTCCTTTAGTCTCTCCATCAGAGTTACTAACCTTCATCACAGTTCTCGCCGTGCTTGTTTGGGTTTGCACAGATGTGGCAGGCTGTGCCTTTGAAACCTTCAAAGCAGAGACAGTTGCCATTCCCTTGAATGCCATCACTACACTGGAAGGACAACAAGAAAAAACCAAAGTGATTGAAACTCAGAGAAATGCCAAGGCATTAATATCCATCAAAGGTACTTTGATACACACAGTAACAAACAGGACTTTGAAGAGTGGTGGTAGTAATACAAGATCCCACACAGCCAGAGCTGTGCCCAACAGCTATCACCTAATTCTCACTAAATATGTGCCATTTTCCTTGGATTTTCTGCTACCACCTCTGTGGGTTTATCCCTGGAGCACAAACTCTGAATTGTACTTATCTCAAACTACACTGATGCACCTGCTCATTGCAATGCAGAAGGTTCCTCCACACTTACATTTCCCCTGCCATAGCATGGGCTGGAAAATCCCCCTGGGCATGGCATGCAGTCTGGACCAAAGAACCCTTTGCAGCATCCAGGTTGCTGAAATGAAAGCAAAATTGATAAGTATGACATGACTTAACAAGAATTTCCTGGAGTACTCCTGTGCTTATAATTCTCAAATTCTGGTCCTTGTCTCTGCCATTGGGGGAAACAGAATGTTGTATTTAGCATCTGTGTTTCTTAGGAGCTCCTGCACCTAAATTATTTTTCACCAATGACCTTTTCCTGCTCACAGCCAATTCTTCTCAGAACAAACCATTATTTTCTGCTTACTCTGTGACTTCAATACATGGGATGCATGTTTTTTATGAACTTTTAATTCTTTAATAGCACTGGTCCACTCACTTTTACTTTATCCTTGCCCAGAACTGCATTACTGAGGAGGGATGGAGCAGTTCTGGATAGCAGGCCTTGTCATGACTGACCAAAGGAAGAACAATCATAATGCAAACAATCAGCAGTATTTAATGAAACACCCACAAATCATTACATACAGTTGGCACTGCGAGAGCTCAGGATCTGCACACAAACATGAGGTCCATAAATTGACTAAGACAGACTTTCCTGAACCATCTGACAGTGGTTCATAAACAGGATGCAATCACTTCACAGCTTATAGCACTTTCTCTGTGCTCAGCTTCCTCTGGGAGACATGCTAAAGCTGGCACACTCCAGTTAACACTACACAATCATGGCTTCCTCATTTTGTTTAGTTGTTGCACTCAGGTTTAACTGAGCTGCCTTCTAACATCTGCAGTAGGTTGGTACCCTGTGTTCTCCTGGACAAAGGAAAAGCAGGTAGCTCATTTATGTGATGTCCTGGGGACAGTTTTCCTTTTGCTCCCATCCAGCCACCTGATTCAGGTCAGAGCTGCTCCTGGTGAATGAGGAAGGGCAGAACTGAGCTGTCCCAGAGGGAATGTGTTCCTAAATCCCACTCACCGTGATGGTTTGATTGCAGTACCTGGCACACCCCTTCTTCAGGACATTCAGGCCTTGTGGGTCATGGATGTAAACACATTCCTTTGGGGACAGGGTTGGTTCCTGCACAAACAAAACAAGCCACCAGCACTGTCACCTTCCCCTTGGCTCTTTCTGCTGCAGAGAGCAGCTGTGCCTATCTCTGAGCCGGGGAAGTTTACTGGGGAGCCAAGGTGAGCAGCACACAGCTGGGGCAGGCCTAGGATGGACCAAGGCACACAGTGGCCTCCTCCTGCTCCCAAGAGTCCCCAAGCCTGAGCCAAGGTGCTGCCCTCTAGTTCTAACAATAGCATCTGTGATAAGGGAGAGAGCAAGCACAGGGGAAGGAAGGGAGGGAGAGGAGACAGGGGGAGATAAGGGCAGCAGGGAGGAGAAATAGAGGGTAGGAAAGAGGGGAGGAAGAAGGAGAGGGGACAGGGGAGGAGGGAGGGATAGTGGGGAATAGAAGGAGTAAGGAGAGAATTACACAGTGAGGGAGGGAAGGAAAAAGACAAAGGTGAGATGAAGAGAGGAAGACATAAGAGGAAGGGTTGCAAATAACATTGGAACAATGCTCAGTGACCCGTCTTGGAGTTAGGCACAGGTAGAACTGGGCCCCAGGTGACTCTGACTTCGTCAGCCTCAGTCAGAGAGGCAAATGAGCAACTGGTGACTTTGCAGATCTCTACTTCAGACATCCATGCTGAGACAGCATTAGCAAGTTCCTCTGAAAGTCAGACCTCTCAGAGGACACTCAAGAGTTTAAGGGCGGTGAGCACCTCTCTGGCTTTCACAAACAACACCATTTCCTGGAACTTGCTGTTCTGCTAACCTCAGCATGGGATAACTCAAACAGCAACACTCCTCCTTCCTCCACCTTCAGCTAGCTCTGCTCATCTCTGAATCAACAGGGAACACAGGACAGGAACAAACTGTTTCTCACCCTCTGCAGAGCAGAGAGATTGTTGTGATTC
The DNA here is from genome assembly GCF_035770615.1 of Melospiza melodia melodia. Classification (NCBI taxonomy): domain Eukaryota; kingdom Metazoa; phylum Chordata; class Aves; order Passeriformes; family Passerellidae; genus Melospiza; species Melospiza melodia. The sequence continues at coordinate 16,374,095 of NC_086203.1, forward strand.
TCTGGCTGTAATATAGGGAGAGGCAGTACTGAATGGTACTTGAGGAATCAGGTTTGCTTCTGAGACTCTGGAGCAGCTGGCAAACCTTGCATGTGGGCAGGAAAGCTCTGCCTGAGGCAGAATAGAAGTGCTAAAAGCTGCAAGTCTACAACTTCATTTAGACCAGAATTTCTCACCATGCTCCACATTGATTCAGCAAGCAGACTCCAGAATAAGAGAGTGCACAGAGCAGTGAGTGGGCAACAGTCTGGGACCACAAAGCTTGGATACATACCCCCTAGCAAGGCTCTCTGCTGGCTGCCTTTCCTGCTCCCTATTTATTTGAAAGTGGCTTGAGTCAGAAACTGTCAGTGTGCCTGTTTGTTATTATGCAAAGAGATTACAGAAATAACTACAAATATTTACCATTTCTTTGCTGCCAGGTGGGCAAATGCTGTTGTTGAGGGCTTCACAATCCACACAAGTGCCCTGTTAAGAAAAGAAGAGGCAAAAATGTAATCTTCTCAAAGGAACCCCTTCCCCATGCCAAGAATGCTACAGAGCTACTGTTCCCAGTACATATATCCAAAACCACACAAAATGTATCTGAAATATTTAACTACTATCAGTTTCCATTCTCTGAAAGGAGCCAAGTTTATAACTTAAATAAAATCTTCATGTGTCCAAGCAGATATTTGCACCTGCCTGAAGCTGGGGTGTATCTGCACTCTCTGAGTTTCTCTGCCACTAGGCATCCTGCTAGGCTGGAAATCTTTGGGAATCCAAGCAGCTTTGGGAATCCAAGCAGCAAGATTCACTGAATCAGCAAGTTATGTGGACACTGTGGCCCCTTGGGATTCACTGCGTCTCTCCAAATCCAAATTCAGAGTCTCATCTTCTTTCCTCAGTAAGCTACCAATTGATGTGGTGTGCTGTAATGTCCCATTTTGGCCTTCCAGGTCACTTTCTCAGGTGTGCCTATACCTCTCTCCCTTCCCCCTTGCCCCCATGCTGAGTGAGTCCTGTCAATCAGGCTTAACATTCCAGCAAGGCGTGGTGTGGTTGGTCAAGTTCAAAGGATGCCCCTATGCCCAGAGGTCATTGGCCTGTCTGGGTGTCATCTTCCCCTGAGACCCTGCCCCTCTCACCTGGTTGGTGGCTCACCTGTACCTCCCCTCCCCCTGTCCCTGAGCTTAAAAGGTGATCAGACCATGCGGCCGGGTTCTGTTGGAGCAGTTGCTCACGTTCAGACCTCTGTAACCATGGAATAAACCTCTGGACATTAAACCCTCCAGCAGAATCCTCTCCTTTTTCTCTTCACCATCGCCTGAAGCCATTCCTCCTGAGGTAAACGGGGTTCCAACAAGCCTGGACTTGTTCAGTGCCCAGCTGCAACCACCAGCAAGCCAAGGTATCTCTGGGGTGATACACCACAGTTGCTGCCTTTGGCCCAGCAGCGAGGGTCAGACTGGCCCAGGCACAATCTAACTGGTAATATTGGGAGCCTTTTTCCAATACCAATGATCAAACTGGGGAGCAAGCACCTCAAATAAGGTGTATGAAACAGATTGTGTGAGAATACTGCACAGCATTTGTAGGTCCTGCTGCTGAATGCCTGCTCCCTGTCCAGGCTACAGGACACCAGTGGGACAGAGGTGGGAACAAAGCACTGTCAGCCGAGTTAGCAACTCTAGTGGGAGGAAGATCATATAAAGGAAAAGGCAAATGTACTTTGGAATCCAAGGTAGGATGGGGGCACAGAAAGAACAACAACCTATAAGGAACATGTGCTGATTAGCAGGAAAGCAGTGCCAAGTGCAAGCAGAAGAAACACTGACAGTGCTGCCAAAGTTCACACCAGGGGAACTCTCAGACAGACCACCTTTCCCAAATGCAATTTACAGAGCTTTCTTTTGGCCCTCTAGGTGAGTGTGGGGTGCACAGCAAGCACCAGCTGTGCTTGGGCATGAGAATGGAAGGAGCTGACTTACCATCACAATCTTATGTTGCTCTTCATTGCATCTGTGAGGCAAAATGGGAACGATTGAAGGAGGGATGAAGATGCCATCCAAAGTATGAATAATACCATTTGAAGCCACAATGTCTCGCATTTTTAAGGGGATCCCTGATTCATCCATCAGAATTCTTCCCTGATGTAGAAACACAATTTTAGCCCATTAGACAGGATCAACTACATAAAGCCAATGTGGGAAACAGATGGTTCACAGCATCAAGGGAAACCACACAAATGGTCAAGACTCCTAGTGGAGTCACAGATTGGATAAGAAGCAAACTAATTCAATGATCTCATTTAAGTCTAGATTTTTAAGCAGAGGAGGAAGCAGAGATTGGCTGAAACCACACAGTTCAGAACCATGTGCAGACTTTCTCCTAGCACAGAAGGGTTTGCCCCAAAGGGTTTTGATTCACACTTACATCTGCACTGATGTTGATGGTAAGCATCTGGTTAGCCATTGTAACAATGTGTGGCATCATTATCAGTTGCTCTACGGCCACCTGAAATAAAACACAAGGGGGTGGTACCATGAAAAATGACCATGAAAAGGGTTATTTCAGTGTAGCTTACAGAATCCCCCCATGATTCCTGCCACTTGAGAAACTTCTGAAGGGGACTTAACGTTTACATTTCATGAAATACCATAAAAACAAGCAATGGGTCAGAGGGTAATCCAGGACTTTGTGTGAACTGTTTGCAGAACCACAAACACAGCAGCTGCCTTGGTTTTCATTCCTTGTTTAGGTAACTGTCCAGCACTACTGAAATCAAGTCCCACTAGAAGTGTCTCTTGCTAATACAGCTGCAAGTAGGGTCAGACTAATAATGTTTTTTTCTAGGACATATTCAATAAACAATGAAAGTTCAGCCAGAAGCATAATAGAGAACATATTTTGACTGAAAAAATAAGCTCTAAGGCAGAAAAAAATGTAAATTTCAGCTTCTGTACTTAGAAATGTAACTATTTGAGTAGAGAGTTCTGAGAACCCGGACAATTCTTATTTTTGTGTCCTGCAGAAAATTCTGCTGGACAATATTTTCATTGTAAAGGCCATCCAACTAGGGAGCACCAACACTCCAGCAAACTCAGAGCTCCTTCATGGAGAGAGCACAGCTGTCCCTTTTGGCAGCTCCTTTCATGGCAAACACTTTGCTTCATCAGATCCTGCAGAGTCACATCTCTGCTCCTCCAGGGGAAGTCCAAGAAGCAGCAACTGAAGTCATCAACACTGAGGCCTCTCTGCCAGACAAAAGGGTTGCTAAGGGGTTGCTCTGAAGGAGCTCTGGGGTCAGAGCTGCCTGCCTTACCGCTGCTGAAGTGTAGATGTGATGTTTCACCAGCTCCTGGAGCTTATTGATGCCCTAAGGAAAGAAGAGAACATGAGAATTAGATACCCCTTCAATGCTCAGGAGGAAGAGCAAGCAACTACATTTCCTTCTAATCAGAGATTGACAATGCCAATGTCTATAGCAGTGAATTCACTTGGTGAATAAGTTCCTTCATTTTCCCCTGCCCAAAGCTGGGTGAGGAATGAAAGTCAAACACCAGATTTAAGCAATCTGGCTGACCTGTAAGCTCCATCAGCCCCCACTTCTCTCCTAGAACCTTACAGAAACAAAGACATGGTTTGGCCACCCCCAGGAAGAACAACTTTCAGCAATGACCAGATCCATTGCACAAAGTCATTCCAGCACAGCCCAGTGCAACTCAGCCAGCTCAGGATGCCTTACAGTACTATGGGCTCCCACCTCTGTGAAAAGATAAATGAGCCTTCCATCTCTCAGCTTATCCACAGCATCATTGCTGGGTACAAACACAGTGAAGGGGCCTGGTCCATCCAGTATTGCAGGCAGGCCACAGTTCTGCAAAAACAACAGAAGACTTCATCATGGATCTAACATGGGTTACTGAGAGGGGTCCGGCAGAAGTAAGAGGAAATATTAAACAGCTCACTAAAGGCAGAGCTATTGTAAAGCAAAATGTGCAAGAGGCAACTGGACACCAGGGACAGGGGTGTGATAGAACAGAAGTGTAAGTGCTACAAAACCACAGCTGGGAAAAGGAGGCCACTGGTGGGAGTGCAGCAAATATGAACAAGGGAGTTCTGGGCTAATGCTCCCTGCATGCTTTAAACACAGAGACACTCAGCTGTGGTCAAGAACTAAATATGCTGTGGAGAAGAACTCTGCAGGGACAAGGGGAAGATGGGAAAGAGGCATGTACCCTTGCTGCTTGTGCCTGATCACCTACAAATGTGAAAACTCCAACGTTTTCCATTACATTTGCTTAGGTAAAATAAGAAAATAAAGACCAAAAATGGTACAGAATAAAAGATCCAGAAAGAAAGCCAAAGCACTGAGATGTATTTAAATGCTATTCAAAATTCCCCCCAAATGAGCAGCAGGCTTTGTACAGCAGCAATACCTCAGCTTCCTGGGCAGACACAAACTTGCTTACCTCCAGTATAGTTTCAAATCTACTGAAAATCTCCATTGAGGCAAGGATCTCACCAATGGTTTTCTGCAAGAAGATACAAAGAGGAAAAACATGGCTGGGGCTGAAGCCATACTGGTCTGAACACATACTGGAAGGCCAAGCTTGTGGTTTGCATGTAAAGATCTACAGGAGACCATCATCCTCAAAGGGATGGGCACAATCTAATGATTATTTGTTCTCATTTAACACATAGACAACTTTTTGATTATAATTTCAAAATGCACTACAGGCCAATTAAAGAAAATCTTAGTTTGATTTTTATGTGAAAAATGCTTTTCAATATTAATCCCATAAGATACATATTCTGTAAGATACAGCAGCAGAAGAGCTCATTTGCTGATTTTATTCATGAAAGTAGAATTCTCTTCTCCTCCAAGCACTGTAAAAGCATTATTGCAAGATTTGTATCTAATTTATGCAGTACTTTTAGCAACTTTTAAAGGTTTTTTAATGATACCTAACAGGCCTAATCAGAGATGGAGACAAAATAAATAGCCTTTTCCCTTAAAAAAAAGCCTCACTGATTTGGAAGAATAATGATGAAAATTGCTTTTTAAAAAGTGTTTATTCTGCTTCGCCATAAAAGAAGATAAATATGAATGCTTCTGTACCTGTGGGTTTCTGAGGTTGTCAGGGCTGGTTTTTTTCCTGAGGCTGTTGACAATATGTATGATGCCATTGGCTGCTGGGAGGTTTGATTGCAAGATGTTGTACAGTTCCCCTGGCAGATCTTGATACCGGAAAGATTTGATATATGTCTGGGTGATAATAATAATAAAAATTAATAATCATAATCATAATTGTAATCACCATAACAATAACAATAATATTGATTATGATGATGATAATTTATTTCCTTGTGTTTCATCTGTGTTACCATGATACAGCTATAAAGCAGTCCTTATGGCTCAGCAAGGGGAAGGCACTGCCAGAGCTACTCTTGAAAAAGTAAATGTAAGGAATGGCCTGGGTGTAAGACAAGCATCCCACCCTGCTGGAGTCTGGGTGATATTTTGATCCTGAGTGGTACTTTCAAGTCTTAATACATAAAAAAAAGACCTCATCTGGGACACCCTGCTCCAGAATGAAGTTTGAGTGTGAGCAATGCTTGATCACAGCTCTGGATCACAAAAGGATGTCCTGACAACTGCATAGCTGATTTGGAGGCAATCCTGGAAGTGCAGCTTTAACTGCAGCTTTTATTAATTCATTGTGCCCACAAGGAGTGTTCATAACAAGGCCAGAGCAGTCAGGCTCACTGAATTACAAGGCAGGTGGCTGGTCCCTTCACTTTGTATGGATCCATGCCCTGCAGCCTGGTGTGGGAGGGTATCCCAAGGTTAACCTGCAAAGTAAGCATCCAAGCCTTGGTGCTGCAGCTGTAATTCAAGTTCAGGGAAGCACAGCTTTCCTGTGCTACTCATTTTACCATGTGCATTTTGAATTGCTCCTCCCTGCCCTAAACTTCAGTTCACATCACCAAGGACTCAGTCTGAAACAAAGGAAGGGGAGTGCAGACTTCCCAGATCAAAAAACTCCTAAGTAAACAAACAGGAAAGAATTTTAAAAGGAGCATTGACACACTCAGTTCGGATTCCCCTGCTCCAATAGTGCTTTGTCCTTTTGATGTATTATGACCTAGACCTCAAGGCCAAGGCTGGATCCTCAGAGAGGAAACTCAGGGCTCTCTCCCTTGGCCACCTGTGGGTTTGCAGGAAAGGCCCAGGATGGAGAGAGAGAGAGCAGTGGATACCGGAAAATGTGAGTCAATTGGAAAAGGAAAAAAGAGCCTTCCACGTCAGAACACAACAATGAAAACTTCTTTGCTAGGACGACTAAGGAAAATATAATAGAGAGGAAAAGAGAAACTAGAAGAGGAAATATTCATCATGTGTCTGTGTCCAAGCACACAAACTCCAAGGGAGCAGCATTCAGTTCTGAAGGGAGACTTTGCTGGCTCTTCCACATCAGCCACATGGATATGGTAGCTGCTGACAGTATAGGGAAAAGGTCTCTCCTCCAGAACATTGTGCACATAGAGAGCATGGAAAGACCATTCACATGTCAGATTCTTGGTTGTCTGTGAGACAGGAGATGTGGTTGCTTGGGGTGTCTGGTCTTAAATCACCTTGCTTTAGACTACACAAAGGAGCTTCTTGTTTTGATCACAGAAAAAGGTTTTCTGGTGAAGAAAGCCATCAAGGAAACCAGGCTCAAGCTCCAGCCTGTCCTATGTGAAAGCAGTGCCCCAGACCCTCAGGAGTTCCTCACCTGGCTGGTGAATGTCAGCTGATGTCCTGACAAGGTCCACATAGTCTTGGCTTTTATCATGTCTTCTATCAAGTGCAGACCAGGAACAATGTGCATTTTGCACAACTGCTCAGCAGTTGTGTCCTTTGGGGAGGAAAGCCCACATAAAAAAGAAAAATTACATGTTCTTTCAAAAACTTCATTTACCACAACACCACCTTTCTCCTAGCTAACACACCCACAGAAATTCTTAGCATACAAGACTGAGCTTTCCTCTTCATTTTGATTCACTGGAGTAGCACCCTGGCAAAACTCTCCTGTTTTTCTGCACGTCCAAGAGGGAGATTGATTGACCTGCAAGTGACTTTAGAGCAATCCTCTGGACAGAAACCCATTGGACTTGGACAAATTAAAAATTATCCTTGCATGCTCCAGATTATAAAATTTGCCAAAGCTCCCCAGGTGCAATCTTTGCCTATGCTGGACCATGCAGGTGGTCTAATCTGCTGAAATTACATTTAGCTTCTTCATTTCTTCTCTGAACTTATCATCATTGCTGCTTTTTAGAAAAATCTTCTGTCAATACTGATTTAGGTGAAACTGATCCTTGGGGAACAGGTCGACTGGATAACTTGGGGCCCTCTCCTGATGCATTTTCTATGGATCCAGAAGTTAGTATTTTTAACCACAGGTTGAATTTCCAATACATTGGTGTAAAAGTTGGCCCCTTTTGAAAGTCACACCCACAGGTAGTAAAAAGCCACTTAAAACTTTAAGAACAGTCTTACAGAAGAGTGACTTTCCTGACATTGAAAACAAAGAAAAAAACTCTGTCAGTATTGAAGAAAGAAATAGAGTTTTTAAAAATAATGTGAGGGGATGTAACATCCTCTATAAGGCTGCAACTTAACCAGACAATGAAAAGTATTCCCAAGAGATGATTTCTATAAACAGCACATGCCAAAGTTCCTCTCTTGTGTCAATCAGTTTTTACAGGCTGCAGAGCTGAAACAGGAAAGAACCTTAAGACAAAAATTTGCTAAAATCAAGAAAACTTACATTGAATTCCATTCTGTCAAGAATGGGAAGAAGGGATGGCACAAAGACTGTGAAGGGCCCATATTTAGTCAGCAATGTTGAGCACCCAGAAGCTGTAAAAAGAGGGGCAGTGTGAACTAGTTAGGCAGTGATGGTTTAACCACAGCAATAAAAATATTTCTCTTGTTAACAGCACAATTCAATCTACGCAGTATCAGCCTGGTGCAAGCAACAAGTATTCATTTACAAGGAAGCAGAGGGAGTTTGGCACTGCTACCCTGTCCCCAGCTTGCTCCATCCCCCAAGCAAAATAAAAAAGCATTTACCAAACATTTTCTTGGCGACGTTGAGCTTCCTTATAAACCTTCCTCGCAAATTCTGCTGATTTATCTCACCCAAGAGATCTTTATAGCAATTTCTCCCATCTCCAATCTCCCCTTCTTTACACACACAGCTATGAGGCAAGGATGAAACATGACAAACCATTGTAAACCAGTTTGCAACACATTCAACAATTGCCAAGTAGAACAACATGTCAGTATCTACACTTGGAAGACCAATCCCAGTTCCCACATCTTAGAATCATAGAATGGTTTGGGTGGGAAGGAACCTTAAGGATCATTTAGTTCAAACCTCCCCTGCCATGGGCAGGGACACTTTCCACTAGACCAGGTTGCTCAGGGCCCCACCCAACTTGGCCTTGAACTCTTCCAGGGATGCTGAGTAACTTCTGCCTAAACTGAGTGACAGGAAAAAAGATTCACATTTCTGCCAGGAAAGCCAATTTGTATCTACCCAAAGAGAATGGAGATGCATCTTTCTCAGATACAAACAACATAAGGGTTGTCTGCTCTAAAGTTCAGAGTACAGATTGCCACAATATAATTATTGGCACCTTTTTTAATTAGATATTTAGTCAATTGTAGTAATTTCAGCATCTGAAAATCTGAGGTAATGCATAAAACCCACAGGCTAAGTGATGATCTATCAAACAGCACCTGTGTGACCCCTTGGCTGCAGTGAGAAGCCAGCCCAAGCACACCAGGTAGCTACAGTTCATCTGGAGCTCACTGAGGGCCCCATGCAGGTTAATGACTTTTCCAGAAAAGCTTATCTACATGTGAAAATCTCTGTCCTGGTTCACACGGGTTTGCAGTCATCACTCAGAGACTACCAAAGCTGTTTTTTCCCGTTTGGGCTTTGTCCAAGTATCAGCTCTGCTCTTTCTGTGTCAGCCATGCAAAGACATGCGACACAGGGGAGGAATTTGACTCCAGTCCAGCCTCAGAGGGCTCAGTGCCAGCTGCTGGGGAACAGATCTGTAAGGCAGGGACTGCGCTGAACACTCTGTCCTGCACTGTGCTAGCACATCTTCAGAAAGGGAAGTCTCTGTGTTCCAGTCTTGGCCTGGAGCACACAATGAGCAAGTGGATGCTAATAGTTTTAGCAGCATTGGAGAAGGAAGGATGGAGGAGATGGGACTGCTCTTTCCCTCTTCAATGTCTCAGAGAAGCTCTACCTTTTCTTGAAAACATGTAAAATTCTCAGGGAAGTTTTCTCTGGTGTTTGAGAAGCCATTATGCAAAAATGATCCCCTATCCAGCCACATTTCCCATCTAATGGGTACAAACTTGCTGCAAAGGACTACATGAGGTTTGGTGTTTCCTCACTCAACTTGCCCTTTCTCTGACACTCTGCAACTCTAATTTATTTATTGCTTACAGATCTGACTGGGAGAAGAGACAAAGTCTTATTCCTCATTATCAAATATGCACAAATGTGAGCAAACACCCACACATCTCCCTTTTAATGATTGGTTATTACAGCACACCAAAACATCCCACCACTAGCTTGGGGAGCTATACCTCCAGCTCACATCAAAGGAGACTCTGTCACCCCAGATTTAAAGCATTTTGCGACCCATGTGCAATAATTTACAATGACTGATGTCAAACTCTTCTTCCAATAGGTTTGTTACAAACAGGCTCTTCTCAAAGGGTAACTCTCGCCTGTAGTCCTGAGATCACCCTCAGTTTCTTCAAAATTCAGTTCATCCAAACCAAGTTGCCATTCTAGCTGCAGGAAAAGCTTCTTCATTTGCAGTTTTCCAAGTGGCTTACCTAGGAGTCCCCTGAGCGTTAATTTCACAGGTGGCAGTCACATCGCAGAGGTACTGCCGGCAGTCGCTGGGAAATGCCAAACACTCGGATGAAGGAGGTCTCCTACTCATCCCAGGCTTGCAAACACACGTTGCCTAAGGGAAGGAAACACAGTGATCACAGAGCTGCATTCACCATCTTTTACCCTGTGAGTAATCCTACAAAAGAGCTGTCTGGTTTCCCTTTGCATAATCTGAGGTGAGGAGAGCAGATTTGACCAACACATTCATCAGTTCATGTGAAGATCTCCCCTGGACAATTTTGGATGTTATTGCCTTACCTCTCCTGGACGTCTGTAAACACAAATTGTAGAGTTTTCTGGGCAGCCTCCATTGTTGTCAACACAAGGGTTGATGGGCTGGCAAATCTTTCCATCTCCTTGAAATCCTTCTTTGCAGGTACATTCATATGTACGTGGTCCAAGAACTTTACATACAGCAAAGGAGGAACATGGAGAAGGAGTACAAGGATCCTGAGCTGCAATTAAAGAGATTAAAGGTGAGCAGAACCAAACTTCTGTTTTCAAAACAGCACTTAATGCAGCACAGCATGCTGTAAGGCATGGAAAGAATGGAGCATAAGGAATTTGTACTGTTAAACTTCTAAAATTTCACAGGGAATTAAATCATTCCAGACAGCAGACATTTGGGGGTTTTTATTCTGAGGAATTTGGATGACACATTTTCCATGTTACTTCAGTAACAGAAGTGTGAGTGACAGAGGATGCTTGGATTGGTTCTGAATTTGCATCATGTCTGAGGATACATGAAACTGCAGTTTGGTCAGCAAAACCTGTAAAGAGCCAGTGAAAACATCTATCCATAGCTAGCTCATCACATGCGTCTTATCAACGTTCTTTTAAGGAAACCAATTCAAAACTTGAATTTGAAATCAGTGAAGAGCTCCTTTGACTCCACACTTTTTAACTGGTTCAGACTCACCAACATCCTGCTGTCACTACTTAGTGCATAATTATATGTGAGTGCTGGATGGAACCTGAAACTCTAATTCACTTCTTACTTTTTTGACCAAGTGAGAAGAGAGCCAAAAGCTTAGCCCTTAATGTTATGTGTATTCCTGAAAAAAATGGTTTAAAACAACCTCTGCAGTGAAGTAGGCATTGTGTTCACAGTAACCAAACTCCTCTGCAGACAGCAGTGTGATAGGATTTTTTCCAAACAGAGCCATTGAGGGTCACAGAGAAGTTTCTCACCTTGACAAGTGCTGCCCTGTTTTCTGTAGCCCAGCTTGCAGTCACACAGGGCTGTGCCATCCCTCACCACGCACTCACTGTTGGCCTCGCACGTCACACCTTTGCAAAGGGGGAGCTCTGCAGTCACACAGCAAAGAGAGTTTCCCTTTGAGCATGTGGGGCACTGGTAGGAGATATAATTCACCTCACACAATATCTGGAAATGAAGGTAAATGTGGATTCTGAGGACCCCAAACTGGCACAAAAGCCAGAGGATATGAGCAGTGCAGGCAGCTCTAAGTTGCTGGCAGCCTAGGTAGTCAGGAACCCAAAGGATGAGAGAAGAGATCTAGCTGGTGTCCAGAGAAAGCAAAGAGGCATACAGAGATGGTACATCTTAACCCCTGTCACAAAGTGGGTAGACCCAAGAGTAGACCCCAGTTCTTCCCTCTGTCTTGATCTCCAGTGCTCACATCATCTTTCCTCTACATTCCCAACCTATCCAGTGCCACCCTGCCCCTTTAGGGACACCCAAGCCCACATCATGGGGCTGCTCTCCCAGCCCCTCTGCAGCTGCCAGTGTGTTTACCTTGGTCACACCTGGGGCCTGTGTAGCCTCCATGGCACGTGCAGCTCCCATTCCCAGCGATGCCGCTGTTGCATTCCCCGTGCACACAGTCACACTCTGCAAGGGAAGTACAGACAAAGCTTCAGCCCTTGGGCTGCCAGGCAATGCACAGGGCTCCAGGAACACACTGGCCAGCTGCCCTGGCACTTGGCATCCTGATTTCCCACCAATAACCCACTAGCTCCTTTTAAAATATGGCCTTGCCAGTCAGAGCTTTGAGAGGGTAAATTGCATGTCCTGAGCTCAAGAAGAAGAGATAAGGGCAGCTCTGAATGCAAGACCTAGACCAGCTTTTCAGATGTTTGTTTTAACACATGGGTACAACCTCCAAGGTGACACCTATCTCACCTATGTGTACACAAGGAAGCAGGAGCTAGACAAAAAAGGCTCCAGTAACAGCCAGGCTGCACTGCCATAATTCACTTCCCAAACTGCCATACATGAGAGGCAGCATGGTGTGTAATCATGTTTTTATAGAGGAAGGAAGGAAAAAGCTGGGAGACAAGTGGAGCTGTTATAGGAGTCTGAAAAACAGCTGGGAAGTGAGTGTGGGTTGTTTTAGGGATGCAGGTAATGGCCTGGCTAGAAAGAGAGAGGAAAGTGGGACAGCCTGGATAAGGGGGGAGAGAGAGTGATTTACAACAGGAAAAATGGACAGTTTGAGTGAGAGACTGAGGATCATTTATTTAGTGGGACAGTGCAGAACACAGAAGACAGTGCAGAAAGACAAAATGCCCAGACATCTGCTACTGAACACTGCCAGCTCTCTGCCACTTTCTCCCTCTCCAGCACCTTCCTCACTCAACCTCTTCCTCCTCCTTCCTTGTTTTCAGTTATTTTTGTGGAGGTTTCCCTTGAATGACTTGTTCTTACCTGACTGACAGTGTGGGCCAAATCGATTTTCATCCCGGCAGTTCTGGCAGCCATACCCACTGTATTGCTCCTAGAAGGGCCCCAAAATGTGTCAGGTATTATTTTTCTGTATCACTCTATTGTTTCACACTTCATTACAGTTTAAAGTCTCTCCCCATTTTTGATTTTCTGTGATATCTGAAGCAACACAAAGAAGAAAACTGATCTGCTCAGTGCTCCAGTACTAAGCAGCCCCCATGGCAAAGGAAAACCCAGTGTAAGCTGACACACAGAGGGCATGCAAATGGCAGGAAACTCTGCTGGGCACTGAGCAAATAATGTCCTAATTACAGACAGACAGGAAAGTTCCAGCTGGCTCCTGATATCTGTCTGAAAAAGGAATCTGGAGGTCATTGATACCAGTGGGATTTTTTACACTGATTTTACAGGGCTCAGGGACTTTCAGCATACATTTTAGTTGATATAAGGTGTCTTTGAGTTAAATCCAAAATCAACTTTTCTCAAACACGGGTCCAAGAGGTAGGATTTGAGCTGTTAATTAAGAATGCTGTAAAAATATACAGTTCATCAGGGAAAGTTTCAAGTCTAACACTGATTCATTACCATATACATTTTAGAAGCACTGCTCAATTCCGTTCAATTCAATTGTTTATACTTTGGTTGTACTAAGTCTGGAGTAGTAAAGAAAAAAGAAAAAAATATCTGCCCTAAATTCTTTCTCATCTCTCCTGTTTCTCCTGAGAGAGGGAGTCTCTGCCTACCTGGATACAGTTCATTAACAGCCAAGTGTTTCAGGGCTTCTTGCAGCCATGGACAGATACAATTATTTCAACTGATAAGGGGTTAAATTAATGCAATTCTTTCCTTATTTCACCCTTGAGATTCTTCCCAGCTCCACACCATCATCAACAGTGTTTTAGTGCTATTGCTGACAACAGCAATGCTGCAGGAAAACCACAGACACTGATGCTGGGATGAGAGGAGCTGCAAATGCCTTCCAGGCAGAAGGGCAGCCTCCACCCAGAGCTCCTGCACAGACACCACACAAACAACTCCCTCTGACAAAGCACATCACCCTCAGAGAAAATCATGCCTTCACCTTGCAGATGCAGGTCCCATTCTGCTGTATACCATCCAAACATGTCCCATGGCCATTGCAGGGATTTTCAGAGCCACCTGGACACTCTAGCAGGTAAGAGACAGGACAGATGAGATTAAATTGAACAACCAGCACCTTCCCATCTCCTCCTGCCCCAGGTATTCCAGCTGTACAAAACAAAGGTCAATACACCAGCAAATTATCCAGCATGCCTAACACTGGCCCAGAGGTGAAAGGTCTAAGGAAAGTCCCAACAAGCCATAACTAAATTTCAACAAAGGCACTGAAACATTTTTTGAGGTTGGGCCACTGCTGCCAACAGCACTGAGAGGTGAGGGCAGTTCTGGAACTAGGAACAGACAGGAGCCTGCTTTGCAAAGACACTGAGCATTTTCAGCTCTCCTTGACTTTATGGAGCACTGGAAGTGTGCCCAGAAAAACAGGGTCTCCACATCTTTAGAGTGGGGTACCTCCAGATTCTGAGGATTATTTCTGATAATTCTGAAATCTGTAATTTCTCTGATTAAACTAGTTGCTTATTCAAAGTTAGCATGAGAACAGGCTCAAGCACTCAAACAGTCTCCCATTTTCTGCAGAACTGGAGGGGGCCTTTCCATATTCTGTCAGTCAAACACGTGAGAAGTGTTCAGCTTAGTAGGTCTTGATTTTGGATTTTTGAGACCAGACAAAACAAATTCTCATTACTTGGCATAAATCTGAGTGGGAGTTCTGGGATTGTTATTTTCACCTTGGCTTGGAATTGCTAAGTATTTTCTGTGGCTGAACAGCTGACTGACTCCAGACTATAGAGCAGCACACGTGGCACACGCGCTGCAGACAAGAGGGATATCAGAAAGATCTTCCTCTTCCTTTGGAAACTTTTGCAAAGAGGAACAAAAACATCCCTTTCCAAAAGTTTATTTTTATAGAAGAGACAAAAGGAAGTTCCACCACAGGAGGTTATGTTATGTGTTAAATGTAAGGGGATTCAACTCATCTGGAGCAAAGAGATTATGTGCTGAACAGACAGATATGCTCCCAGACAAATAATGGAGACCTTGTGAGTGTTCAAAGAATAATGAAAATTAAATAACCTCAATATATATTTAATGCCTCTATTAAAACTGGTTTGACCTGTTCAACAGCTGAAGGTTGTTGTAAAAAATCCCAAAACTTACCATAGCACTCTGTACCCCAGAATCCTGGACAGCACTTTTTCTCCTCAATTTCCTTAGTACATATGCGATGGCACCCTGGCAGGGAAAGGGTATTTTCTCCTAACTTGACAGAGTATCTTAAAAAGAATAATCCAAGATTATGATTATAGCACAAACCCAGCACAGACCTGCCTGAGGGTTTCTAGGCAATCCCACTGCAGTGCCCTGATCTCTGAAGGGAAGGCAGGGCCCTCATCCCTGTTCCATGCACACACACAAGAGGTTTCACTCCAGTTATGTCTCCTTTAGAGAGGCCCATTGATTCAAGCCTCGGAGATTGGTTAGAAGAAACCTGTCAGGGACTGGGCATGAGACAGGATCTTGCATCAGGATGGAAACCTTGGGTGCTGAAGGGTTAAACAGCACAGAAAAAAAGGTAGGATTTCCAGGATGACTCACCATTCAACTTCACATCTAAAATAAATTTGAAAGAAAAAAATCTCCTTTCAGGACCCATCCTTTTGTGTCTTTTACTGAAGATTCCAGATCAAAATGCAGTAAATTTGGATTTAATAGCCATATTATTCACAGATTCTCTATTAAATCTTGGACAAATGCCTTAAATCCCTCAAGGAAGCATCTTTTGAACCCATCGTCCCCCCCTCCACACACTGGGTGAGTCCTTGGTGGCAGTGCCTCTTGTTCTGCACATACACATTACAAAACTATTCTTGGGTCTGTCCAACAACCACCACAAGAGCAGATAACACTCAGAAAAGCTGCATAGACTCACATTATTCTTACACTTCATTTTATTTTTGGCACCACATCCTTCCCAAAAGGAACTTGGAAATTGTCTCAATAGCATTGCTGCTTTGGCTTCATCTGACTCCTGTGTGTGTGCAAAAACTGCTATAAACTGCAAAACTGCCACCACTATTTTTAAAGTATTCTGAGGGAATCAGAGAAAGAGCAGACAGTGGAGCTTTATATTAACAGTTAACATTCACTGCTGAATACATACACAAACAATAATCTATAGTGTTTCATTTTACAAAAGCCTCCTAGTAAATTCAGTTTTCCTTCATCCTTTTCCTACCTGCCAAACTCAACAGAGTATGAGCAAGGAACACATGAACAAGCAACTGTCATAAAGTGAACTAGGAAGGCTAAAAGTTCAG
Source organism: Melospiza melodia melodia (assembly GCF_035770615.1). Lineage (NCBI taxonomy): Eukaryota > Metazoa > Chordata > Aves > Passeriformes > Passerellidae > Melospiza > Melospiza melodia. Next base: position 16,390,165 of record NC_086203.1, read on the forward strand.
AGGATTATTGCTGGAAGCTGGGAGGATATACAAGGGGAACTATCATTAATTTTTTTTTCTTAATAAGCCACTAAGGAATTCTGGGTCTGAAACAGGTTTTTATGCTAGACAGACCTCTGTTAAATGGCTATACAGCAGGATTAACAAACTCAGGTTATTTGGGGCAAGTTAAGAGGTTATTGTCATTTAATTTGTTCTCTGTATATAGAACCTGCCCAGCCAAAAGTCTGTGGGATTTGCAAAGAGACAAAAGCAACAATAACAGGGGCCATAAACCCATCTGAAACAGAACTCCATGGACCTTTACAGCTCAAAACCACGTGTGTGTTCTCCTGAAGAGCACACTACTCCCTGCATAGAAGGGCTGCACCAAAAGCATCACACAGTTAGGAAACAGGCCTTACCTGCAGTCCCCCATCCCTGGTCTTTGGGTGGTCCTTGACCAGCCTCTTGGACACAACATTTTAGGCACTGCAGCACAAGAAGTACACGCTGTATTCATGGTGAACATCGTCTTGACATTGCACCGCATGGATTTTAACTTAAAAAGAAAAAACAGCACAGAAATAGTCCCAGATTAAATTGTTATCCCAGGAACTTATCTTGCCAATCTTGTAATATCTTTATCAAGTTGCACCATGAGTTAGATATCACTGGGGAGGGCAGTGGCCAGTGTAGCACACTCTCCCATGGATTAAACCCTCCTGCCAAGGTGCTGCATGCTTGGGTCCACTGGATCTCAGCTAGAAGCAACAGGGCAGATCACAGCTATCTTATCTTCCCCTATGACCCACAGCAAAGTTTCTAACCATTTCTAAAATAACCACAACTCTGTACTGCTAATTTCAGCTGATCTTTTACAAACATGTAGGACTGGTGTGTGAGGACAAGCCCTAAATTAATAACCCTTGCCAGAAGACACTGAATTAAAAGGCAACACAGCATTTATCTTTTCCATGCCACTGATAAAATCCAGTTCATTGCTGTTGCATGGACCTGCAGAGCTGACTGTGTTAGTTCAGTCTATTTCCCAGAGCCAGGAGCTGCTCACAGAAATATTTCTCATGGCAACTGTCTGTGAGGAGGCACAGAGAGGTGGATGAAAAGGAAAGGTGCTCTGCATCCCTCTGAACACCTCAATGCTTTGACCCCAAGTGAGAAGGACTCCATAAACATTGGCATGAAGATCAGGTAGGACACTTGGATATATCATATGGCTGGTGAATAAATCAGTAAGTCCTTCCACCCAACCAGAATGACTTTAGGGGTTTAGTTTTCCTCACAGGGCTTTCCTGCACCCCTGCACAACCTTGCTTTTCCAAGAGAAACACAGATGACAAAGTACAGCCTCAAGAGTGAATGATCATCATCACATGCCAACCTGTCATTAAAACTTGTGATTTTGCTCCAAAAGCATTTCCTTGAATTTCTAAACTTGTGGAAGCAAGCAACTGCATTGGAAACCTCATAGGTAATTTTGAAAAAAGACAGCATTTTCCACTGCTGATGACAGAGAAAAGCTGAGAGGCATGAGCTGTGTATGCTCCAGAAGGTCATTGACTGGAAAAAACCCAGAGCTCATCTCTAATGTCCCTCTACAGGCATTGTATTTTCTAAAAATAAAAACATATCAAATTTTGGGAGAGGCCTTGATCTGGAATTTTAAAGCCAATCCTGAACAATGCTGCTAATGCAGTAACCCTCCTGTCCCCAGAACTCCTTGTTTTGGATTCCTATCAGCAATCTCAACTTTGCTTCCTCTGAACTTAAGCCCAAATACATACATTTGCCTCAAGGCAAGGGAGGAAGCCCATGGCTTCCCATCAGTTATCAAGAGCTCAGGAAGGCCCTCCCAGATGATAGGCAGCAGACTCTGTCAGGAAAACCTCCTGAGAGATAACCCTCAAGTCTCAGGTCCACAGGGACATGTCCCTGGAATATTTCCCAACTCCTTCCCCCTCACTGGAGTTGTTGAGCTTTTGTTCATGTTTATGGATCCACCTTCTTGAGCCATACACTCAAGAATGCTGCCCAGTGAAGGAAATTATTTCTGTGGCTGTGGTTGCCCTTCTCATGGATATTAACTTCTAGTTGTGCTTCTGAGGCTTTTCTACCATACAGCAACCTCCAGTTCCCCTGGCAGCAAAATCCCCAGAACCTCTTATATCAAGGACCCCCTTGCAGTATAAAGAGCTCAAAAACAATCTGAGATCCATCTCCCCTGTGAGCACCAGCTTTACTGATATTATCCAGCAGAACAGAGATCAGCTTTGCTGTTCCTTATGCACAGAGCAGGTAGATTTCCCATTTTTCATGGATCAAAGCAGAGAAGAAGACAATATGGATGAGCAAACAAGGTGCTGCCTCCAGAGTACTCTGCCTCTAAAGACCAGCAGGACCATTGATGGGGTCACCATCTGACTGGATCTTAAACAAGGACTCCAGATTAAAGCTGGGCTTTTGAAAGGAGCCAGTTGAAGCCAGGCTCATGGGTCTCACTGAACAGCTCCTGCCCTTTTGGTTCCACCAAATCCCAGCGTTAGCCTTTCCTGAGACAATGCCTCAGAAAAAGGAATGGGAAGATGCCTGAGCAAGAAATACAAATGTGGGCTCCTTCCTGTGAGTTAGAATTATGCCACAAACCTCTACCATGTATGTGAGCCACCCTATCTGTATCAAAAAGACCACTAAACATAGAGCACAAAACACTAAATTAAAATTCTCCAACCTTCTATTTCATCTGTACTTTCAGGCATCAGACAAAGTTGGACCAGTAAATGTATTCTCTGTCATGGTGGTGCAGGAAGACACCATTGTTCACATATTATTCTATTTCCCTTCTCTTTTCTCCATCAATGTGGCTCCATTTCTCAATGGAAATGAAGAGTGGGAGAGATGGATGTCTACTATTCCTCCCTGTTGGCATGTTTAATTACTTGCAGACCTCTAAGACAAGACAGTTATTGTGGAATCCCCCCCACCCTACTGGGACACTAGATAAGCTTAGGCAGCTTTCCAGTAAGACCTTCCCCTTTTTATAAGGAAATATGCTTGTGTCAGCAGCAACAGGCAGGAGGAAAGAGGAAGAAAACAGCTGAGTGGAAAAGTATTAAAAAAATATTTCCCTTCTAATTTGAGTGACAGAACTGATGAAGCAGTCATTTTCTGGAGAGTTTTTCTTCTTAGAAAAGCAGAAGATGGAATCAAGGAACATAAATGCAACAGTCTGGATATTCAAATTCTGGAAAGGATGAAAGACAGACAGAAGTTTGAGTCAGAAGTGGCTCCTGGGGCACAGCCTCATGGAAAACAATGATGAACTGCTCCCTTGGGCTTATCTTTGACTGGTTCCTAAGTGCAAAGCCACTGGAAATGAAGTGACAAGAGGGAATATCTGTCCCTGTGATGCAGCACTGCTGCCTGGTGACCGTCACTGTTCTGATCAGGTGATGTTGTGAGCTGGACTGGGTCACAGTCTGTGTACAAAGGAACAGGAAAGGAGGACTGATGCACTCAAACATCTCCAAAATGAAAATTTTAAAGCAGAAGAGATCCAGCTGTAGCCAAAAGAAGTTAAGAGCCAGGGTGCCTCTCTCTTCCAGGCTGTCCTGTGCTCTCTCCCAGCACTCAAATGCTTGTGCAAGAGCTACCACTGTTCTCTGCACTCAGCTGAGACCCAGAGAAGCTTCTGGATGCTGCAATGTTTCCTTCCCTCCTCTCTGAACAGATGTCCCTCACTTCTCAAGTGCTCATTTCTCATACTCCACCTCAGGAGAATAAGCTGGGAAGTATTTCGTAAGGGCTAGTTTCATTCCTCTCATTTTCACTCTTTATCTTTGCCTCCCAAACCATAACACAAATCCTTCTGCATGGTAAAAATCTCAAGGAAGAAAGAAAAATGTATTTGGACGTCAGTGCTCAGTTCCAACAATCCTGGGAGCCAGTTCTGGAAATAGCCATGATCTAATGAATCACCAAGTTTCCAGGGCATTTGTCCTTTACAAAACAGAGCTGCAGACACATGCTCGAGTCATTATAGTCATGAACCTTCCCAAGCAGTTCTCAATAACACTGGAGCTGAACAGAGCAGCAGCTCCTGGACACACAAATTCTTCACACTCGTTCAAGGAAGACACTTGGTAGTGTGAAGATGAAGAGTCAAGCTCAGAAATCACAAAACATGAGATTTACTGTTGCCCTGGGTTTCCCAGCATCTCAGCTGCAGAGCACTGGAAACATGGGGATGCTCAGACCACTCTCCTCATTTCCCACCTGCCTCCATTCCTCCTCCAGCACAGTCTGGGATTGGCCTCCTCCCAGCAGAAAAACTCCCATGGTTCTCACATCTGTTGCATCTTCCCCAACCCATAGCAAGAGGTATGAAAAACCAAATCAGAATAAGAGTCACTGTCATGTTTGAACCATTAAAGCTGAGTCCTGAGGTCACATCAGTGATAAACAGGTAGCACACAATCTCTCCTCTCTCAATGGCCCCTGTGAGCCAAGAAAAGCCTCCTGTGGAATCACAGCACTTTTATTCCAATCAGATCCAATGGGTTTTCTAAACTGCCAGAGAAAGCTTCATTAGATCCTTATTTTTCCTTATCTCCTACTATAACTTTGCAAATGTTTCTTTTCTTTCTCCATAAAGAGGGAATTTTTGAGGAAAAAACTCTAAAACGGAGTTATTCTGGGATTAAGTTAACTGCTCCATTTAACTTCTCTGTAAGTGGGTACTCATACCTAATAATGTAACTGTTTCATGCCAAGCCAGACTCCTCAGTGATTGCAGAGATCAACAGAGTGTCTCCATGCAGAGAGACCTACATTTCCCCTTACAGCAGCTAAAGACACAAGCCCATGCCTCTGGACACAACCTGAAACCCATCTGCCTGGAACCCACATCTCCAGACAGGTGAAATCCACCCCTAGAAACACTTCATGTTTGTGCTCAAGTCACCATCATGATCCTACAAGCCTTCCTAGCATTCATTTATGGCCCTTTCATGAAAGAGTCTATACAGAAGCTTCCACCCAAAGGTCTGACACTGAAGCATCTTTCCAGTCCTCTGGCTTTTTCTAAATCAAGTCCTTAAGACTCATAGGTCTGTCCATTCCCCACAAGGCCCTGCTGTGTCATTCAAGACAAGACAACCCTACACAGGGTGTTCCCCCTGCCCAGGGAACTTCCAAATGCCCCCCACAATTCTGGGCTTAGCAGCCAGTTCACTCCTCCAACAGCAGGAGACGAGGAAGGGTATGGCAGGAGACAACATAAAGTGAATTAGTGTGAATTCCAGCCCACAGGAACTGGGCTGCCTCACCACAGAGTCTAGAGAACAGATCTACAAAGGTATCACACATTCTCCTATGTGCTGCTGCTAAACACAAGAGTAGAGGGGAAGAAATCACAAGAAAAGCAACAAAATTGAAATAAAATGGAAAGTATTCAACAATCCTTACTGAGGAGCTTTTGGGAAATATACTTGAAACAAACTGTTGCAAAGGGACAAATTGATGAGATTGTAAAAATTTTTTTAAAGTAAAACTCTTCTGGGAAACTTATGGATCTGTCCTGATGGATACAAAGTTCCTGTCCCACATACTGAAACTAGCAGAAGACAAAGATGCTGAGAATTTCCCTCTGATGTTGCTTCTTTTAAGTTCAATGCCGAACACAGACACAAATTTAATCTGATTTAAAACTCAAGCAGCTCCCTTCAACCTTATATTTAGCTCCTGAGTTTGGACTACAGAGAAGATACCTCACAGCCCTACAGTTTTTACTGATTTTATTCTGCACCTAACTAAATGTAAATGAAAAAAAAAAGAGTTGTGGAGAGGACTATTTCCTAACATGCTACCATCCAAATATGAAGAACTTCTCAATGAACATTTAAACAAAGACCCGCAGACTTACCTTCTGACTCTGGCAGTCAGCTGTGGGAGTGAAGCATGCTGCTAAGAAGAAAAACAGCAATCCAGGAGGATGCATTTTCATGCTTTTACAGCAGGACCCTTTACACAAAAGGGGTGGCGAGAGAGGCTGCAATTTCTGTAAGATAACACCGCCTACTAAGAATCAGATCCAAGACAAACCAGAGGTTAAAAGTAAACAGGGAGAGAGCATTTTTGCACTGTGCTTTTTGGCTGCAAAGCCTTCAGAAATGGATCTGCTACTTCTAGTGTGATTTCTGTATCAACATAAGCTTTTTCTTTCCATTCTTTTTTTAAATGCACAAGCAGAACTCCTTAGTAAAAGGTTTACTCAAAACAGGAACATCTACGGATTTCCTCTTACATATCAGTTCAAAACAGAAGGAAGGAAATCCTTAGTTTTCAACTAATTGGAATGAAAAGAGGTTAACTGTATGCTTAACAGAAAGCAAATGCAATGGGCAAACTTAAATACCATAAATTCATGAAGGGTAAGTTAATTTCCTTTTGCCACTGATGTGAATATGTCCATAACATCTCAAAGTGAAGGTAGAGCTGAGCAATGCCTATGCCAAAGTATTGCAAGAACAAAGCAATGTGAGTGACAGGCTGTGCTTCAGAACAGGAATGGAGCACGTTGCATCAATCAATCAATCAATCAAGCACTTTGGGCAGGCTTTGATATTTTTATTTTAAATAGTTGACTTCTCAGCGAGAAAAGCTGATGCTATGGCAGCAATGGCAAAATTTATAATTTCCAAATACTCTGCTGACAGCTTGATGAATCCAAGGAGCATTTCCATAGCAGTCAGAACAGAAAAGTCCCAAAACAGTTTAAAAAAATACACACTAACCTGAGGTACAGTCTGCAATTTATATTCTCCTTTTGAATTTTACAAAGAATTGATTATTGATAGATTTTCCATGTTCTTTGTCTCCCTGCCCTGCCAAGAGAGCCCACTATCCTGAGCAGTGTAAGGACTGCTTCTGTTAGCAACAAATCTCACTAAGCGATGAGGCACCTTCATATTTTCTAGCCATTAATAGCACATGAAGGTGCCTAAATGAAACCAGGACATGGAACCATTCTTGTGTTTGCATAAATAATGAGAGCATTAATACCTTTTTGCCCCTGCATCCCCACAAAGCCACACATGCTGTAACACACGAGGCGCACAGGAAGCGCTGTACTTACTGCTGCCGTTAGCTGTGCTTCACTTCTGCCTTCATCCTACAGGGAAAGGCAGCATGATGAACAGCCAGCCCTGCTATATATCCTGCACTAACAGGAAGCAGATAAGGCACACAACCATCCACTGCAACCCATGTGAGCAGCACCAGCCCACAGCTCAACCCAACAGCTCAGCCCTCTTGTCCTGCCACAGGACAACTGCAGCCCCAGGAGTGTCACTGCCCAGCTGGTGCCACCCTGTCAGGGTCAGAGGGCTCACACTGCTCTAGAAACCATTTGGTACCCTGAAGGTCTTCAAAATGAGGCAGAGGCACCATGGCTCAGCCAGCTCTGGTGGGATGGGAAAGTCACAAATGGGCAGTGGGGACACTCTTATTTGAATGAGAGAATGAAAGTGTTTTCTTGGCCTGCAGTCACGGCCCTGAGCTGGCCATGGAAACACAAGAATGAGGTTGCTCCTCTGCTCCATGCTGCCCCAGGAGGATGGTGAAGATCGTTGGGTTTTCCAAGAACTGGCTGGATGACACAGGGATTAAGTTGCCAGAATCCACACATAGCTGATAAGTTTTTAAGGTGAAAATAGCTTACCCTGGGGCACTGGAAGGTGCATTGGATTCTTTAATGGCTCAGCACTGAAAATGGTACAGGGCAAGAAAAGACACACAAAGACTGATTCCAGGGTTTTCCACTGCTGCTTATCATCACTGTATCTGACCTACTGCAGGGAAACCAGGAAGGGAGAGAAATGCTTGGTGAAATTCCTGTCTGAATTAAATAAATCAGATTCACAGCAACATCAAAAGGTTCACAGCCAGCTTCCTTATCTGACCTCACCTCAATTAAAGACTAGCAATACAAAAGCAATATACAGGCTAAAAATGCAAACAGTGAGTAGTGCCATTGTACAGCAGCAGAGCATAAACTGAAAAATCAAAAGGTCATCTGTCATTAGACCCTGCTTTCCTGACCAAGCAGCATAAGCACTGTGTGTTTCAGCCACTGCCTATGAGTTGCTCTGAGAGAATGGAAACTTTGCTCACCACCACTGCTGGAGCTGGAACACCAAAATCTGCAACACTTTTGGATCTTCATGATTCTGAAAATTAGTAAGAAGGTGAATCACTGACCACCTCTAAATTAATAGGTGGCCAAGAGCCATTAGTAATGTTCAGTGCACAGAAGCCAAAGTGCTCTCAGCAGCACTTCCAGCTGGCAGTGTCATCAAAGATGGCAACACCAGCAGAGAAACAGCACAGGAAGCAAAAATGAGCCAAACAAACCCAAATTACTGCTCCACTCACGGTTTCTGCTCTCTTCTCATAGATGGATTCCTCCTAGGCAGATATATCTATTTTCTCATGGATGACATCTATAAAAACTTTATACCTTAGAGGCAAAATGCATTGGATCAATTTTTTGATTCCACTGTTTAGTCCAATACTCTTCAAAACTGTCAACAAATAGAAATCCCAGTTCCCTCACTCATTTCAATATTAGACCCACTCATGCACAGAGGCATCTCTACAAAGTATTTCAGACCCCAAAATCTCATAAAGCAAGGTCCTGAGATCTGCCAGAGAGCCTTCATCAAAAGAGAAAATTTAGGCAAGGCTTGTAAAGATCTAATGACAGAATACACAAACAGCCCTGTGCAGGCAGAGTAGGAGGATTTTGTTCACGTCCTAGTCAATGTTTGATTGAAATAGGATTGTGCAAATCCAATTTTAAAGCATTCAGTAGGAGTTGTCAACTGTCTGCCAGTGTGTTTATCTGTGAGGTTTCACACATGGATTTATTTGTTTTAGAAAGCATGGAGATTGACTTCTCTGTCAAGTGTCTCTTGCCCACATAACAGAAGGTGGCTGGTTTAGCAGAAGTCACAGACGTGGGTCTCAGAAACATCTTCAAATTCTGGCCCTGACTTCTTCAAGATGACTGCTACAAAACACTTAAAATTTATCTTGTGGGCTCAGTCTCCCCCATCATCAGCAGATTGTTGGCAGCAGGAAAGCTCAGGATTTTTCTCTCTCAGGGAAAAATTCCTTCTCCTTTTATTTATGGATCAATTACAAGCTGAGTCCTCTAAAGCAACTTTTGTAAGACCTGGAATTTTTATTGTGTACACATTAACATTTGAAGTTGAGAATCTGCTGGTAAAAATTACTCAACCTGTTTCACAGAATAAGAAACCAAACCCCCACTTGGATAAAGTCAAAGGATAAGGCTACAAACCCTCCCAGACTCCCTGCCTGCCTGTGCCACACACTGTGTTTTAAAATGCTGGGTCACCAGCTCTGTTCTGTGAAGTGTGTGCAGCTCTGACCAGATTGGGCAATTTCCTGCTATTGAATTCTTTTGTATAGAAACTACAGAGCCAAGGCAAGTGATTTGCCATCCAGTCCACCTTGCCACACAGCTTCTCTGGGAACTGACCATTTGGTTACATCCACAGAGAGAAAAGGACTCTTGTTCTGCACTTCTGGCAAAGCTGGGAAAGGACATTAAGTCCCTTTGCTTGAGTTGTAAGGCTGTGAGTCTGAAAAGGATTAAGCAGGCCAAGCCAATAGTGCTTGTGTGTAGGAATGGGGCCAGCTGAACCATACTTACCCAACATACCCTCAGGGTCCTGGTGAAGATGCAAGGACACAACCCTCATTTTCCTTTCCTCTTGGCAAATTGGAAGGAACTGGAATTTTTAAGGTTTGCTCATAAAAGCAAAAATCTTGCAAGGACTGCACAGAGAATAGAGTCTGTTTATCCTTCTCTTTCTCACACACACAGTAGTCCACTTCCAAGCAGACAAGTAGGGCTGCCTGAGCACAATGCTGTGGCAGAATTCAGAAAGAAATTGTCATGGTTGCTCACATCCTGTTACTCCAAAACCTCTATGGGCACCAGTTCCAATGTCAGTAAATAAGTGCTTTAAGTCTGGCCTATGACTTTCTCTTGACTCTGAGTTTCTTTACATGTTCTGCTGCAGTGAAAAACAGCAACATTTTCCTGTCTTTTGGTTTTAGTTTTGTACCTTTCCCATTTATTAATCTGGGATTGTACTGGAAAGTCAGACTCTAAATTCCCCACAGGTACCCAATATTAATTAGAATTCTGGGTAAAGCTCTTTGTTCAAATAGCTGAGCTATTGAAACTCAGTACCTGCTGATGGGAGCACAATGGCAGAGGCAGTGAGCTCTCCCATGAAGTGCTGCTGATTCTTCAGGCCCTGTTGTCTATAAGGGACACAAAGGGCCTGCAATGTGCTTGACTCAAGCTGTACCCAAGAGTTTGCCAAGGACAGCACTGATGGGAGTCAGAATCCTGCTAGCTCTGCATTTTCAGCAACTTCAGAGATGCCAGGGGTTCTTGTCATCCCCTCTCAGAGACCCTGAAGACTGAAGCACAAGGGCTTGGTGCCCTCCTCAGCTACTCTGGCTACTGCTCTTCATGCACCTATTCAGGCAGATTTTTTCAGTGCTGGCCAGTCTTTCTGGATCTAATGAATTTCCCATCCTCCCTTTTTCACATCAAATTTTAGCTTTCCAAGTTACTAAATGCCCTTTAAAATCAGGTGGGCATCAAGCTATAGAAGCTTGTGGTCTGCTCTGAGCCACAGCTTCCCTGCTTTTCCTCATGTGGCTGCTTTATGCCTAAGATTTGGTGTGTTTGAAGATTACTACTGCACAAGTAAACTTTCTGATCAGAATGCAAGTAAGATGCAGCAGCACTTTGTGCTACACCAATTAAAAAACCCAGTTCATTATCAGGGCTGATAAGAACAAGAAGGTGAGGGGTTGATGGAAATACATGACTGTGCAGCACATCCACAGCCAGGCAGAGCAGAGCTCTGTAAAGCAGCACAGGAATGGACACAGGACACACAGGATGCAGGTCACACTGTCATTTCTTCTTGCAGACAAAACAGTGTAGCCCAGGTCAGCACCTCATTTACTTTCCTTCCTAATGAAGTTCATTTACAATTTTTTAATTGTGATACAAGGAAAGTTTTAAAACCTTGATCCTTGGCAGATGACACTGAACAAAAATAATTGTTTGGGCCTTCCTAGGGGGGCAAAAATCTACATCAGCTGTAAAGCCAGAACACAGAAGTTTGAGAGTTCAGGAGATACTTTCCTGACAAAGGTCCCCCCACCGGCCTTTGTGTGTTTCTGGTCATAACTTCAGCTACTCAGATATTGTCTTAATGTTATACAAGGGTTGGAAGCTGGAGAGAATTTGAGGACAAAGGGTTACTAAAGAGGAATAAGCCTGCAGGGTTTTGTAGTGCTCTTGCAAAAAAAGAGGCAGAAATCAAGACTATTCTACGTGAGCTCAGCTGTTGACAGTGACTTCATTCTGCAGAGCTTTCTGTAGAAACTAAATGTGAAAAGTTCTGGGAAATCTTTGTGAACTGAAGCAATCAATTTAGTTGCAAGATAAGCAATTGTACATTTTCAAGAAAACCTCACTTAAGTTCCTGTATTTAAGAACAAAAGACTACATTAAAATTACACAATAAAGACAACAGGCTGACACTGAAGAATGACAGTTTATGAAAATTTTCAGCTTAATATTGCACTTAAATGAACAGAAATGCACACAAAGCACTGACTTCAGCAGGCTCTAACACAGAGCATCTCTCCTCCTCTGGAGACTGACTGGGAGAGTTTGAGCTGTTCAGGCTGGAACAAAAGCAGAACCAGGGAGATCTGACTGCAGCAAAATCAGGATTTAAAAGGTTTTTAATGAGGGACTTTTTACCACAGCAGACAGTGATACAACCAGCAGAATGTTTTATAACTGAAGAAATTTAGATTAGATGTAAGAAAGACATCCTTCACTCAGAGGCCCTGGCACAGGTGGCCCAGAGATTCTGTGGATGCTCCACCCCTGGAAGTGTCCAAGGTCAGGCTGGATGGGGACCTTGGAAATTCAATCACATGGGTGGTATCCCTGCCCGTGGAAGGGGGGTTGGAATGAGATGATCTTGAAAGTCCATTGCAGAATCACAGAAACCATTCTGTGATTCTATGAAAGCAACAAGGGATCAGATATCTGGCAGCAGGAAAAAGAGGGGATATCTTGTTTGGGGTTTGGTTGGGCTGTCATTTCTAATTTTTTTTCCAAGTAAAAATGGAAAAAGAGGTGAAGTATTAAGGAAAAAGCTTTATATAGCCCATGCTCTACTTAGCAGAGAGGAAAAGATTATTTACTGAAAAAATGCTCTGAAAATAAACAATTCTGATAGCATCACAAGTAAGATAGTTAATGGAAGAATCAAACATACTGCAGTTGTACTGAACATTTCATTAATCTTGAAATGTGATCAATGCTTACCAAGATACAAAGGAGGAATTGCAGCTATTTCCTGGATTAATATTCTGTTCCAAAGGCACAGATTCTATGTTTTAAACAGCTGTAAACCTAAAAAGAATTTCAAGTTTAACCAGAGACGTGTTTTTTCTACAATAAAATATTGTAGCAAAAAGAGGCCTTACCTGCTCTAAGTATGTGACAAGCAGGGGGTTATCCCTGCCTACTCTAATACAAGATTCTCTGGTACCACTACTGCTTTAAAATACCTTTAAAACAGTTGGGTTTTACAAAAGATGCTTAAACAGAACTCATGTCTGTCTCAAGCACAGGGCACCCCCCAGAACAGCCCTTATAAATAAGATGGAAGCAGGCTGACTTATCCAGAAGCAATGACAAGTATAATCCTCATTTGAGAGACAGATCTGTCCATGCTGGCTCAAATCCCAGGCAGTTCCAGAGGAATCCTTACAGACTCCCTTTGTATTCACTTATTAATTCATGTGTAAATGATCTGCTCACTTGGTAAGTCCTCAAATGCTTTGGAAAATCAGACTAAGTTGCCACAGGCTCCTCAAGTGTTACCTGGACAATTATCAGTAAGTGATTAACAGAGCTACTTCAGAAAGAACTAGTGAAGACATAAGATTTCTTTTAATTACTTTATTCCTAGGATGTTTAACTTAGAAATTAGCTTTTTCTATCCCATGATAATTAAACTTAAATGAACATAAGCAACCTTGAGATTTCAGAGAACAGAAGAGCTCTAAAGTACAGGAAAATTCAGTTTTCTCCAAGAAGCTGCAGTACCTACCTTAACTGTTCAGTCCAGTCTAAGCTTAAGGAGTTAGGCTTCCTCTGTCAAACTGGGAGCAGAGCTGCACTCCTGCTATGCTCCTCATCTCTTGCTTTGGGAACTCCACTGCATCCTGCAATACAATTTGACTTTGGCTGCCTCTGTCTTTGTCATCCTTGCACTGACTGCAACATTCCTGGCTTCTGAAATCCAAAAAGCACAGCCAAGCTCTGCAACAGCATGGAAAAACACTCTGTGAAACCACCAAATTCCTAACACCACTGTGGACATGCCATTCTGGGAGAAAACTCATAACTTGTTTGGACTAGGCCCTGAGCAACCTGTTTGAAGATTGCCCTGTTTAAAGTTGGATGTCTCAAGGTCCCTTCCAACCCAGATTTCTCTGTGTGTTTAAGGGGCACCAGTTTTAAGCAGCATCAGCTACCAAATAAATATCAAAACTGTTCTTCCCTTCTTATTCCCACTGGATATAGAATTTATAGATACATTCTTTTTCAATGTCAATATCTGTCTTCATAATAGTGAGTAGGGATTTTTCTGTCATGGGGGATGCTAAAACTTGCTGGGCACAGTAACCATCAAGTTAAACATAACAGCTTAGAATGAAAATCCCTAATATCTAACAGATAAGCAAAAGTACTTGAAATAAATCCTCAAATTGTGTTTAGAGACTGCAGATCCTCAGTTTCCATGACTCAGCTGTATTTCTGGACTAACAGTCTTGTAGGAGAATGAACTATTTTCTTCTTTCATCTTGCTGCACATTTCATACTTTACAATGCACTCTAGGAACAGAATGTGTGCTGCTGAACTGCCATATGGTATCCTGGAAACACAAGATATAAACTTGAATAAAGACAAGGCCAAAAGAAAACTGTCAAATTACACTTTATTTGTATTGACAAGATAGGCAAAAGAAAGACTTTGTGTTCAGAGATACAAATCCATTATTTGCTGACAAAATGCCAATATACCCACATTGGGTATTTCCACTTTCAAGACAATACTGAAGGGATCTTTACCAAGCAAATCTTTTATCCTTGGAGAAGGAAAATGAATGCCTGTGAAAATAGTTTCATATGAAAATTTGTTACCTGCTTGTGGCTCAAATTTTACTGTTAAGTTAATGATTGGCAGCAAATAATTACACTTGGCCTCAAAGAAAAACATATGTAAAACTGTAAGATCATTAAATAATAAGCATTAGCAGCATACCCAAAATACTTCTTGTACAAAGAACATTGCACTTGAACATACACAAGCATTTACCCTTATTTACACATTAGAATTTGTATAGAACAGCAAGACTGATATATACAGAAAAATAGTGGAAACCTTAACAGCCCCAGACGACAAAATATCTAGTGTTGACTCCTTAAATTTTCCATACAGTTTCCCAGGATGTCTCATGTGATTTTTTTCACTATATACTATTGCATAAAAATAGACTGTACAAGAAGGTCAGTCCCCAGTTAACACTTCAGAATATTTCTATGTACTATTACATGTTCACTGCACCAGGGAACAAAGGAGTCCAGGTCAGCTCCTCATGAAAACAAAGAGAACTTGACAGGTGCTATCTACTTACTGTGCTTTACCTTGTAATACAGACTGAAATCACTTGGCTGTGCAGTAACTACCCAGTGAGCTCCAGAGGCAATTCCCTACCACACAGGATTTCCCACTGTCTTGCAAGCAATGAAATTAATTTCTCCCTGCTTTCTGCACTTGGGATAAAAATGTACCACTGGATCTCTCTGTTCCTGCTTCCCTCTTGTTTGGAATTTCCCTTTGGGACACTATCAGTTTCTCCAAAGTGATCCAGTGTTAAATTCTGCATCAGATCCTGATTCTGAACATCATCAAACACAAATGTAAGGGCCTGTGGATATGTCTGATACCCCATGAGCACTCTGTCTAAATCCCGGATTCGTCTTCCATCTGCAAGCTGGTACTTGTCTCTCTTTGGTGGCTCCTTAGCAAATTCAGGTAGTGGGTAACTGATATAATCTTCATCAAAGAGGAACAAATCAGAGCTGGTCAAGATCAGTGTTTTAGGTTGAAGTGAACTAGTGTTCTGAGCAGATCCTTCAAAGTGATTTACTTGAAATGCCAACACATACAGAAGGATGTTGAGGGATGGAAGATTGGTCAAACCATCCATCTTCTCTGCCACTAGAAAAGCAAGGTCCCCAATTTCCTCTTCATTTGGATAAATAAATTTTACTCTGCTAGAGTGAATCAGTTCATAATTCTCCATTTTTCCTGCAAGAAACATACATTATTACATCTCTATTTAGTGCTATACAATAATTTCTCAATTTACTAGGATAAACAACAACCAGCTTGATAGCTGGCTGTAGCTGGAAGAATTTAAGTTTTGTATCTATTGATACATGGCTTTTGCTTAAAAAAAATACTGGAATAATTGTTTTTGGATTGCAGGTCTATGGCAGAGCCCCTCTTGCATTACCAACACACTTTTCTGCAAATTTCTAACCATGTAAGTCCAGGGTGAATGCAAGAAGCCATCAGTAACTTCACTTGTGCAAGACTCTTACATATTTTTAACAATCCTGCTCACATAAGGCACATCTAAGACAATTAAATCAGGGAGTTTAGTTGAAGTATCAAATAGGAAATGACTGATACATAAATCTCCCTCAAAAGTGTTTTTAATCAGTACAGTTTAGGTGAAGCCTAAAGTATGATGCCTAAATAAGTCATGGCATGTAGAAAAGACTCACCTGTGTTTTTACTCCCAAATTCAGAGTAGAAGTCCTTGTCTACTGGTTCAGGTGAAGGAGTGCGTGCAAGCAGTGACAGGACTGCCATAAGCTGCTGGATGAAGGTGTGAGTGTTGTAACTGTCTCTTGTCAGGCAGGTGACAATGTGATCTGCAGAATGCCCTGAGGAGAACACAGAACATAATTCACTCACTGTGGCATTACCATTTCTTGAACCAACATGCAACTGCCATCAGAAAAGATTTTTTTTAAATGATTGTTTCTCCTGAAAACATGCATTATTATTCAGAAATCTTTCAAATTCTTGAAAACAACAATGGATTACTTACAAATCCCTCAAAAATACATAATTTCTCTTCATTTAAAATACAATGTATACTCATGATTCAAATCTTGCTCCAGGGATTCAAGAAAATAAAGCAACAGAAAACCTCTCTTCCATCTCACTAATAAAGACATGGATCCATCTAAAAAAGACTAGAACAAAATGGAACTGGAAAAGCTTAAAGCACAAGTTGTACTCACCAGTAATTCGGAAGTATTGGTCAAACAGGCCAACATTTACTGACTGCAGGTCATTAAGTTTTAGCACAAAGCAGCAAGAAAGGTGGAAAGAGCTGTTTTCACAGTCTGAGTTTTCTTTGTTCCAAAAATCTGTTAAAGAAGTACACATGATAAAAAGGTCAAAAGAAAAAGATTGTTCTGTCCATAAGCATAATTTTTATATTACTATCTAACACTTATCTCACACTTGAAGAAAGAAAATAAGAAAAAACTAGGTACAGTGAGTAAACATTTCTCAAGCAAAATACAAGCAATTTTTATTAGGAGCATTTTAAAAAATAATTGTCCCATACCTGATTTAAATCAGCACATGCACTGATAACACACTTTAACTGAATGACCACCATGAGGTTCATTACCCTTCACTTTCCATTTTCATCATGAGAGAGACCATGAAATAACATCAGAGAACAGCATGGATCCCATGGCAGCTAAAAGGGTCTGTCTGAGAAGCAGACATGACTCAAGACTCTGGTTTTTTTGAACATAAAAGCTTTATGCAAATAGTGACCCCTTTAACTAGGAGGTCTAATTAAAAATATTGACCAAAATTGGTTCTTAGACTGAGGACAAACACAGAGAGAGGGATTACATTGGTAACATGATTAAAGGATCAAAGTAACTATTTTACCTGATTGGTGCTCATCTGCATGAATGAAAGAATCATCCAACAGAAAGTAAATCGCTTTTGTTGAGAGAAGCACACAAGCCATCACTTCCACACTGGGAGTCTTGTAAAACAGAACTGAAGACCACATGAGGTGTCTCAACTCTTCATTTTCCACCTAAGATGTAAATTTTATTTCATAAACACATGAACTTTGATATTTCAGACAGTTTCATCACCTTAGGCCCCCAGAGAAACAACTTCAAAATCTTTAGCATCTGAACATGCTCTGGTTAAAGAGAGGTAGTGGCAAATGAGGCCACAATGGCAGCTACTGAAAATATCTTGTGTTTGTGTAAGAAAATTATTTTTCTGTTATAAGCAAATTATTCCTTGCTTTCCAACCAAAATTAGAAAAATACAGAAAAACATCTCATTTATAAGAAAGACTTTTTAGGGCAAACACCGCAGGCAGAACTTTAATCACCAGCTGAGCAGTGGCCTCCCAAACCTCAAGTCTGCTGAGGCTTTAAGTGTCTCTGAGGGTTGGATTCAAAGACCCTGGAGAGAGGACAGGAGCACAGCTTGCCACTGCAGCTGCTGCTCCAACTCAGCATCTTCCCAGCTTCCACCTTGGTGGGCTTACTGTGAACCCTTAAATGAGTCACCTGCTTTTTTATCAGCTTTTCCTGATATAAAAAGAGAAGTACAGCTTGTAACTGTGCTTACTTAAAACATTTGGAAAAGAGGTAAGGGAATAAGAAAAATGTATCTATGTCTCAAGCTTTTCAATTTGTACTCAGATCACAGTGATTTGTCACTCAAAAAGCCACATCATAAATTTTGGGTAATGTTTTTACTTTTCAATCTGATGTTCCCCACATACACTTAAATGTTTTTCAGAATCAGGTTTATCTGTTCATGTTTCTGGAGTACCTGCAGCCATGTACATGTGTTGCAGTCATGCACAGTACTACAAAAACAAGTCAGAACACTTATTTACTGATGTAGCTGAGAACCATTCCAAAATAATTTCATTCTTGTGATTTTCTTTCCTTTTCCCACTTTAAAGAAAATAGAGGAACATTCTTGGAGCAATCACATCTTCAGACATAATTAGTGTACTCTCCTGTTCAGCACCACAGATCCTGAAGGCAAAATATGCTTTGCAGGATCCCAGTTGTTGCAGCAGGGAACCCAAAATGGAATAACACACAGATTCTTGATGAAAATGTTTTCAGGTTTCCCAGAGCCTAATTCTCGTGGCTAAATTTGCTCAGGAAAGTTTTTATGGATACTGTGTAGTACAGAAAGGTCACAAAGCATGTTTTTGTACACTTGATCTATAGACATGATACCTCTGCAATGTTGCTATGGAAAAATTCAACCAGGGCTCTTCCCTTCAGCTCAGCTACATACTGCAGAGACACAGACACATGAATGTGAACAGGAATCTGGTTGTCTTCTGTTATCTTCTGCATAAGAAGCTCAGATGGGTATAAGGATGACAATGTCAGATGAGGCTTGCAGAAACTAGAAAAGATCCAGAATATAAATAGTCAAAATGTAAAGATCTGCACAGCTTTTTCCCTTCAAAAATATTTGTATTTAATTCAAAAATTAAAAGTAGATAACTTCCATTTTTAGTAGTTTAAATTATTTATATCTTGACCATAGCTGTCAATTTGCTGTAACTTCAGCCTGCAGGGACATGAAATAGGAAGTTTCCTTCCATCAGAAATTACATTTTACGTTGCAGCAACAAAACACAAAAAAAAAGGTGGACTGCTACAGTCCAGGATAACCACACTTACACCAGACTACCACAATGCAGAAGTATTTCATCAATACTACAGTCCAAACTCAACCACAATGACAGCAGCAAACACAGGGGTCAGGCCACATCAAGCACTGTGCCAGAGACCTTTCACAGGAACCATTACCTGGCTGCCTGACTGTGTCTGTTTGTCTCCACAGCATGATTTCTTACAGCATCCAATTTGCTTGAAGCTTTGAAAATAATAATAGTCTTAACATCCTGGAGCAGTGTCCTTAGAAGGCTGTAGATTCTTAGAAAGTGGAATTTCTCATGAGGTAGAACAAACACTGCTGTAACAAATCTGTATCCAACAAGCAACTCCAGCACGTGTCCATCCAAAAATGAACCCTTCTGCTGTGTGGCACCATGAGTTGGATGCAGCACAAGTGATGCCAATGGAATTCTGTTCAGCTTAAATACACTTCCCAACTCCTCTGTGCCTGCCCATTTACCTGGCAGTAAGCTGAAATCCACCTTTACAATGTACAAATGCTGGGGCGTTAGAAATATCCAACACGGATGGACCACACAGGGACTCTGGTCAGAAGATTTATAAACTGAAGAATAAAGTGCAGAACACAAAGCATTCTTTGACCATTCCTTGTTATTGCCAGCTGACTCTGGTTGATGCAAGACTTTCTGAACATTGGTTTTATTCCCATAAACAAGATATGTTGGGAAACAACCTTTTATTTCAACATCTTCAGCTGAAATGCAATTCAATTCCATGAGCTGACAGAGAAATTCTTGGAGATTTGCTTTTCTACAGTACCATGTGGAGCTTGGTAACACTGATGTGTAGTGTTGAGAGCAACACGTTTGTAAACAGGAATAAAAGTCTTGAAGATTCTGGGAGTCTGAAACAATAAACAAGCAGTGGTCACTGTTTTTCAGCTTCAGAGTTAAACAGATTTCTGGCAGGAGAAAGCCAAATTCTATTAGATCAGTGTAGGGAAAAAACAGTGTTAATTTCAAGGCAGAAGGGATGTGCTGGCAATTTCCTCTCAATTCCTGATGAGGAATCTCAAACACAGCTAGCATCTCATCGGTCAAAACCAAACAGGAAGCAAACTGTCTGAGTCCTTTATGAATGTGAATTGAAAAGCTCCAGAGAATTTTGACTATGTCAACACTCTCCACTGCTATGTTGTCAGATGATTGAGCATCCAAAGTAGTGCTGAACTCAAAAGTCTGATCTCCTTCATGAAGTCCCATTTCAAAATATCCATCTGCTTTGTCTGTGGCTGTGGAAGTACCCACAGGGCTTCCTTTATTCTCTGTGGGAGAGGGGGCAGATTTCTGCACAGCCTGCACTATCGAGGCAGAAAGGTGCTGGATAAAGTCTTGGTTGGTGGCAGTGTAGGACATACAATTAAAAGGCAAGATGATGGTGTTAGAGGGGTCAGGCACTGCACAGTGTTCTCTCTCCAAACTTCAAAAGAGAGAAAAAGTCACAATAAGTACAAACTTGAGTTTACAAACAGTTATGGCTACCTACAATTCAGGGTGCTGCTTTTCAGAACTTTGATATTTGCTCTTGCTAATACAGTTAAATCAGTGTAATTTTGTAGAACATCTTTGTACTGCACAGCCATTGATTTTAAAGGCTGGTAGTGTGTAATTCTATAGAAAGTAAATACTAAAATGTTGAACTCCTCTTTCCTTTCCCATCCCTAGTAAGCACAACCTCACGAGCTAAAGGACTAGACAATGCAGCTATTGCTGGTTTTGAAACCACCAGCTGCATTCCAGGGTTCAAAGGTTAAAAACACATTTTTGGTTCAAAAACCCAGAGGCAGAATACAATGAAAGAGACTGTTTTGCCTTAAAGGCTGTGTTTAAGAAAACAGTATCTACTGTTATTACCCAAAAGCTAACAAGGATTTAAAGTAGAATTTATTTATGTAGCTTACCACACATGATGACCACCACCATACTCTTTGCATGAAGCCAATGAAGAGGCAGGTGCCTAAGGAGAAGAGAGTAACATCAGGAAGCTGTAAACTACTTAAGAGTTCAGCACACATGAGAAGCAAAGTTAAAGCTGGCTTATGCTTTTTTAACTGGCCAAGTCCTGCTGTTTTCACAGGGAGTTTAACAGCCACCCTTTGAGGACCCAAAAATAATGTTTGCTTTAGGCTGGGCATTCAACTAAGGCAGAAGAAGAATGAGCTCTGCTGCTGACCTGAGAACAGATCCAGCCTGTGACCCAGGCATTGCAGCATTCTACAAACTTTTAGTGAATTAGTGTAACATGAAGCCAAACGCTAAGGGAACCTGACAAACACCAACTACACTGGTAGCAAAAGAAGAGACACCAAGTCTTCCTGTCTTATTCCTTGAAGCCATGCATATGAAGAGTGCTTCCAATACCACAAATGAAATCACAAACCAGAAGTTATCAGATAGGAGGAGATTGAAGAAGACAATTTAAGGCCATTGCCTATTGACAGAGAGAAGATTCTTCTGCTCTACCAGCAAGAGAACAGCCTTTCAAGAACTGATACTGTAATATGATAAGACACAATTATTACACTCAGCATCTAAATGGCTGTTAAATGATGTTATAGTAGTACTGGGTAAACATCTCAAAGCCACAGTAGCAACAGTTCTCTGCAACTCTGGTAAACTTGGATTCTGCATTTAATTTACAACCTGGACCGAACACCCTTGAATCAAATTTGGGGCTGCCTCCTTTTCCATAAAATAGCTCTGAGAAGCAAAAAAAACCTTTGCTATGGATTACTATGATAATCTAAGTTTAACATCAGAAATAAGTGTGCAAAAGCTTTTAAAAATACTATAATATAAACAAAAGTGTGGCAATTACCTGAATTTTACATCTGGAGTCTGGTATTTCAAAGCATCTCTGGGGAACTGTATGGTCTGTAGGAGTCGAATCACTGGATTGCAAAAAACTGTTGGCTAGGACTGTATCTTCACAAATTATTTCTAGAACAAACATAAACAACTCTTTAAATCACTGAAGCAAAGCAAAAATAAATATCTTATAGTATCTGCCAATCAAGTGGGATTAAAATTGTATAATCAAGATCTAATCATAAATCAGTAAAGGTAAAGCATACCTTCACACAATAGCCAGGATAAAAAAGCAAGCAGAATTTTAGTTTAATTGAAAAAGACTGCTACAGCTTCTTTCTCAAACTAAAAATCAATTTCCATCTCAAATTCTGGTGTAAGAAATCTTGACACAGCTCAGTTTTAACAGAACTAGTCAGCTGCTAGGCTGGCAGAGTGCTCTTCATGAACTTTATAGCACACTCACAAATTTCTGCAAGCTTCAATCGAACAATATCTGTAATATCTCTGTACATCCTTCAACCAGACAGAGAAGCTCTAATCTCAAATGCCACTTAAGATATTATCTCACCTTATTTGGAACCTTTTTCAAGGGTTCAAAGCTGAATCATCAGTAAAAACTTATAATGAGTGAATACAAGGCAACATTCTCAGGGACGTTTGACTTTTTGCCAGTTTGATATTCACAGCATCAAACTGGCTCAACAGAGCAAATCAATTTTCAGCATTGCCACTGAACCAGCCAGCTCAAGTATTTAAATATGAAAATGACCAACAAAATTACAGTGTGGACATGTTTCTGGCTTGAGCATAAAAAATCTGTATGTTATCTTTCTGGATTGATGGTAAAGTTCAGCAGATTACACCAAGACATCTCATGGTCAGAGGAAACACAAGAGGTATTTATTACTTGAACAAAATACTGTGTTAGCAAGAAGGAAACTCAAATTGACAGGAAAACCAGAACATGACAGCATTATTTTTGATTTTCTGTTTCCTATATAAATATTTAATCTTTTTCCATAAGCCATTTCCCAATGACATTAACTATGAATAATATGTTACGGAAACAGATGGTGTCTAGAAAATACAGAGAAAACAATGCATAGAAACAGCACATCAGGAAATTAATTCCATTATTCATGACTTAGGGTCTATCAGTGAAACCAATTGCTCAGCATATTTCATTTTCTTAAAATAGATTTCTCAAAACTGGTATTTTGAAAACAACCCTTCATAGTTAGATATGTAGCAAATAATAAATTTTTATTGTTGAAGCTGAGAAATAGCCTGCACAGCCCTCATTTTCCCATTATTTATAAAAGCCTTCCCCAAAATTCTACTGAAGGAATCTTATGGAAAAGGACTACAGTAAATAAGCCTTGACCCTTATACCACTCTATAGAACTCCTAAGTCCTTTAGAAAGATCTATATTTTCTTTTATCTCAAGATTTGTTTGCTCCTAAACATTTACTGTAGTAGAAAAAAAATTGTTGATAAATAATTTAAACAGTCCCAGGGGTTGCTGACAGCAAGTCATATTTTTACAGCAAGTCCTGTATAAAACTGCAGGTTGTTACATATTTACAGAACTGAGACAGTTTGTCAAGTGCTTAATATTTTAAAGCAAGCATTTACTTGATTTTGGAAAAACTGGCATTTTTTCTGCAGATGAAAAATTATCTAGAAGGGCTACAAAGCAAAGTACACAAATAGCAACAAATGTGTATCAAGGTGTCAGCGCCCTCATCAAATGCTGTCAGAACAGTTTCATTTTTCTAGAGTGAACAAAGAAACCTCTGCTGATTCTGCAGAAGTCACAGCAATGGATTTTTTCCAAAAATCAAGCTACTCAGGGATGCTTCTCTCCCTTATCCACCAATCCACTGATTAATGGTAAGAGGAAGCTGTGCCCCCCCTGCCCCATGCCAAGAAATTGAGAAGATAATCCCAGCTCTTTTAGATGGGTATGAAGTTTTCTCTCACTGTGCATATTCTACTGCACTTTTCAATCAGACAAAAGCCAAAACCAGCAAGTATTTCTTTTTCTCAGTCACAAGTGAATATTCACATAAGTCAGTCCTATGGGCTAAAGAAGAAAGTTAAGTCATTCTTCTAAGTTCCTAATGCAGCAGGCACATTCATTTGAAACACAGAGTAAAAAAACTTGAGGTGGGGTCAGCAGGTACTATAGAGCACAACAGATGTGCTGAAATCACCAGCTCAGCCAGAACACTAATCCCACAGGTGTCTTTTACTCATCTCTTTTCTCTATCTTCCCCCTGGTGTGACAGAAATGCAGCTCTTGCAAAAAGCACTAATGGAACATATGCTGCTTGAGCTCACATTTTGCAGACCAAGAATGAGTAGTGAAGCAATTTTAAAATATTTCTCTCTATGCCACAGTTTTCCATTAGGGCATGACTCTAAAACTGGAAGTGGCATCTAGTCCTCTGCAGGATGATGCAGTAAAAAGTCCTGTACCCAAATTCTCACTCCAGATATTTAACCACTACTGGGAACTACAGGTAGGTTTTGCTAAGTCACATTCCATACAACTTTCACTTTCAAAGCCAATTCTACCATGTCTTTGTGCTTCTCTTGAAAGCCCTAAATCCATGCACATAATATTCATGTATATCAATGCAGCTTAGAAAAGCAGAACCAAGAGGCTCAGCCCAGCAGCACGATACATACATGATTACCTTGGCTGGAGCTGACAGGACGAGGCAGAGAGGGAGAGGAAGGACGAACAGTAAGAGAAGAACAGTTTGATTTGGAGCTGGCAGCAGTGAGCCTGGAGTCCTCACTGATCTAATAAAGAAAGTACGCAGCAATTAAAGAAAAAAAACTAAATACACAGGACACATGAGATCCTGAACTAAAATAAGCCCACACAACCTTTCTCAATTTTAGTAAAAGGAAAGTTAGTGCCAGCTTTTTTATTTTTCTTTTTGGTTTTTTGGTGGGGGGTGGTGGGGGTGGTCACCTCCTCTAAGTCTCAATTTTCACACTAGGTGGAATTCCACTAAGAATCCTTTTAGAGAAGTCATTCTGATCACTGACTAATCACTGTATTGACAGAATTGGCAGCGTCACAAGTCGAAAGAATCAAACTGGATTTCCACATTGTATGGACAGAACCTCTTCTGTCCCTACACTGACTTCCAAACCAAGACTAACCAAGTACACAGCACACAGCCAGGTATGAGGGAAGGCAAGGAGAACTCAGATTTCTGATTCTCTCCCACTGCTAAATACCCACAGGAAGAAAGTTTGGGGAAGTAATTTCAGTACTCTGCAATGCAAGCAGTAAAATCACAGCTCTGAAACACTTGTGTAAGATACAAAATATGGCTGTTAAGGTCAACTGTGAATTCACTGTGTACACCATTAAGTAATTTTATCTTCTCCTCCCACTTCCTCTCTCCTGAGCCAGCCCACAAATAGAAGGTCAGATAACTACCAAAAATGCATTGAAAACTACATAGGAAAAAGAGGCAACATTAAAAGTTCATATCACATTAAAACACAAAGCATAAAAATTTTAATGCTAAGGAAAATTCACTGCATTCTGCTTACATCTAACCTGTAGAAGCAATTTTGTAAGCTGCACATTCTACTTTTCTCACAGCACCAGACTCACCTTTTTATCAGAGTTGCTGAGTTTGTATTTCACCTCCTTTGCTTTTTGAATAGCTTTTAGCACTTCCACTGTGTCCAGTTCCTTTTCTGTGGTAACAATATTATCCAAACAAACCTAAAAAAAAAAAAAAAAGTTAAAATATCTAAAAGTATTGCAAATGAGGCATTCTCCAATTTTTATTAATGGAATAATCAAAAACTGCCATGGCTCAATGCAAACCATGTAACTATTACACAGAAACAATTACCACATTAGACCTTGAGCTAACATCACTTTAATGTAAACTCAGCAACATTTGGTAAGTGTAACACCATTCCAGCACAACAGTGTTTCAATATTAGCAGACTGTTACCCAATGAGGCAGGGTAAAATCTCATTTAGATCCGGGAGCGCGGCTGAATAACATTAATAAGGTTTCACTCTCTAAACACTTTCTCCAATGCACACAAAAAATTCCTCAGGTTTTCAGAGCATTTGCAGCACTTCCCTGCCCAGGCTGAAGGGAGGGTGAGAAGGGCAGCCCTGGGCTCACCTCTGAGGCCCTGTCTCCAAACTGAGCGAGGACTTTGGTGCGGTAGTCAGGGATGATGCTCAGCGGGTTGCTGGATAACATCACCTTCTCCAAGCATGGCAGGCCGCCGATATTTTTTACTTCATCAATCTGAAAGTATTTGAGAATAAAAGCATGAATACACACTGGCAAAATGAAAATGAGCACACAGACTGAGCATTTCTTCCATAGATTACATACAAACAACAATCAGGAAAAATCACTAGAGCCACTTTTATTTATTTGCAGTTTGAGCCACTAAAATAAATGGCCTCTGATCTAACGCACATTTTGACACCAAAAGTCAACAGTTACCTGTTCTATTTTGTTGTTGCTCAGATCCAAGTTGACTAATGAGTACAGTTTGTTAAGACCACACAGCCTTTCCAGCTGATTTCCTGCTAAATTCAGAGTTTTGATGTTTCCCAGTTTTGTGTGAACACCTTCCAGTGATGTAAGTTTGTTGTAGGATAAGTCCAGGTGAACAAGGTTGTACAGATGCTACAACAGCACAGAAAATTCATGTCATACACCAATTAAAAGTGAACAAAGATGCTATCTTATGTCTGGCTCATTTTATTGTGCAACAGTGTTTTCATGCTGGACACTACATAGCATGGAAGACATGACCTGAAACTGTTCATTACAAAGGTTAAAGCTTGTAGAAATCTAATTTCCTCCTCTGCATTTTTACCAACCCACGCATACAGCTGGCAGTGAATGAATTTAGTGAAGAACTAAATGTATGTCAATATTGGCAAAGAAAATAAAATATCCAGGAGCAGTTAAGAAATGCATCACTAAAAGAGTACTTGACGTTACAAAGAAGCAGCTGTTTGGGCTGAAACTACTCTCCATGAAGATGAGCAACAAAATTCTGAAGTATGAAAATCTGTGTTCTAAGCTCTTGGGCACTTGGGTAAAAAATTCACCTTCAAATGCATCACTTACCTGTAAATTTTCCACCAGAGACACCCCATTGTGACTCAAATCCAGGAACTCAATCTTTGGAATTAATTTCTAGAAGGGAAAAAAACCCCCATGTGTTAAATGCACTTTAGTTTTAAGTCAGGCCACACTTCCTTCAGTATCTGTTGACCAACAAAAGCAATGGAAAGGTCTTATCCAACACAGTCTCTCTTCCCAGCTTCTGGCATTAAGAAAACATTCTGTGTGATTAGGGTCAAAAAAGGGCTGACTCCTGCTCTTAAGAAAACCAGGTTACTCTGAGGGGCACCATTCAGTTTTAATCTAAAACCTGGTTTCTTACTGAAGACAAATAATTTCTCCTAGCTTATCCCCACTAATTATAGATAAAACTCACTAATGCTGCTTTGGTCTTATCAAACAGATAAACCAGGGGATTTATGCTACACACAAACCTGGATAAAGACAGTAGTACCAAAACCCAGAGTAAATCCATTCCTGATTATACCAGCCAAGAACTACAAGGTCAGGTCACACAAACTTGTAGAAAATGCATTTTAACTTAGAAATTCTTTTATTTTGGAGGTCTCAAACCTTGAACTTGATGCTGAATTCTGACATCAGTGTTTTGCATCTGCTTTAATTTGGTTGCATCTCAGAATTGATTTGCCTTGACAGGCCAGTTAAGACCTGCACACAGACTTGAAGCATCTTAAATCTACATCACAAAAAATTATGAACAAGATAATTATGCTCCAAGTCTATGATGTCTGGTTGAGCTACACATGTAATTATTTCCTGCTTCACAAGAGTAGCTCAAGTAAAAAGCTATCTTCATATTTTACCATGCTCTTGTGATGAATGTTGATTTTTTCTTAACCGCTGATTTACAAAACAAAATTCTAAAGTACTGGCAAAATATTCCAAAATTTTGTTTTCATGCTTTTCATATTGTTTTGATGTCAAGAAAGCTGCCAGCAAGTCATAGGTTTTTAAATATGCAGGAAACTCCAGCCTTGATAACCACTCCAAAGTTGAGCCATGAGGTGTTTTTTCTTAAAAAAAAAAATTAAAAAATTCTGATTGGCTCCTACAGCCAAGGCAAACAGTAAAAGCATATTTCAAAAAGTGAGAATTCATGGAAATGCCTACAGAACACAAAATGACAAAAGTACTCTCCTTCAGCAAAGGAAATGAAGTTCTTATAGAACAAACCTCCTAAGCACTAACTTGGGTAGATAACCAACATAAAGTGCAACTGAAAATTCTCCAGAAAAAGCAGTAGAGCAAATCCAAAATCCTTTCTGTGTATAATATGCCACAGATAAGTAATATTTTTTCCACAAATTAAAAATACTTCTTACCACTGAGTCATCAATTTCAGAGATGCTGTTGTGACTCATGTCCAAAGTTGTTAAAGTTCTCCAGGTTGGGATAATTGCTGTCACTGGACAATTTGAATCCAGTGCATCCTCTGGCTCCCACTGATCAAACTCAGAGGCCTCAGGCACCAGGATTTCCTATTTAAGAGAGGGACACCAACATTTGGCTTACATTTTCAGGGAGAGCTAATGGTTTTGGAAACTATGCCAACAATCCCATGTAAGCAAGCATCAAAAGTGTCCCTGTGAAGGGACACATCCCAACACTTCCCTCACAGAAACTTGAGATTCTGTAAGATTAGAAAACCCTTAGAGTTCCATGGTTTTAAAAACAGAACCTGCAATTAGGCAGTACAGAAAACCCCATGAACTCCAAATGGATATTTCCCCACTGTGCATGTTGGTTTTGCACATGCTTTGAACACTCACCAGAAGGAGGAACTTGCTCTTACCTTCATTGATGTTGCTGAAAACCGAACACTCAGTGTGGCCAGAGCATGCTTTGATGAAGTCAGCCCTTTGATAAGCTTTCCCCCACAATGACTGATCTATTTAAAAAAATTATATTACAAAGTCAGAAACGTTAGGACAGACAAATGAGACACAAAAGAGGTAGCTGAAAGCTTCAACAGCAGATTCTACAGCGATCTGCAAAGTAGTTACAGCACTTCCTTAAAATCTCCTGAGATTATCAGGTCAGAAACACTGACACTTGGCAAAGCTAAAGCAAGAGATTAGAGTCATAACTGGAGAAAAATGAAATTCAAACATATATTTAAACAAAGCTTCTCCACTGACCTTACACCTGGCCCACATATTCAAGGTGAAACTATCCAGGTGATTTAACAGCTCACAGCATTTTTACTGTTACCAAAAACAGATTTATTTCAAGTTATGACTACCTGCAGACACATTGATTTGGATATCAGATGTCTTTTTTATTATAAGAAAAAAGAAATGCCTAGAAAGTGAGGACACTAATCTAACGACCTGTAGTCAGCTAATTACAAAGACTAAGTTTAAGATTACAAAGTCTCTTTTTCTGTAGCTCAATTTGAAACAACATTACTGAAAATTTGCTACAGTCTGTCCAGGTCCTTCTCTATAGACAGTCACACACATTGTGCAACCACGAGAGCTGGCACATTTGCTGGTGTATGAGGAAAACCACAATGAACCTACAGAGATTGAAAAATCTCTGCCATTCTTGAAAAAATTCTTCCCAGATTATCACTGTTGCTTTTTGGACAGTGCTTCCTTTGGGATGAAAGTGTTCATCTAGTGTCAGTCAATCCAAAACCTTTCATGAACATACAATTTCAAAAGCCTTCAAGATCTAAAATCACTTTTCCTCACATTCATGCTCACAGAAAAGGGGAAAATTGATACAATTCTGCACTATCCTCTCTGCTGTGTTAGACTCTCTCCCTCTATTGTAGCTTCTTTCCCATATGAGAATGACAATAAATCACTGACTTCAGAAATACACTTCAGTTCTCAATCAACAAGTGTCTCATATCAGTGAGATAATAGCATTCATGTACTAGAAAAAGTACAGCATCCACCAAAAGTGCACAGACTGCATGACAGAATTGGATAGTCTTTCTCTCTGAAAAGATCTGAAGTGGTCAAGCAGGTATTTGAAAAAATATCCATTGAAAACTGCTAGAAACCCTGGTATTTATATTGCAAGCAGAGCAATGAAAAACATCTGTAAATTATCAAGCAAGCAGCACTACACCCAAAAAAATTAATGTCAGGGTATTTTCACAAATACTTGACATACGTTTTTTTCCAAATAAAAAGCATTTTGTAATAGAGGATCCTACTATTACCACTTGTTAATTCTTTATGGCAGTGGAAAGGCACTCATCATAGGTTTTGTGTGAATACTGAAAAGTGATTTTTTGGAAATACACACAGTGAAAGGTCTTCTAATTTAAATGTTGTGTCTTTATTTCCAAAACTTGTGAGAAAACATTGTTTCACAAATTAAACAGTCCTGCTAAACTCTGCATTTCCCAATTCCAGGGGCAAATCAAAGCAGAGAATCACCAGTTCTGAGATACAGGCAGCAGACCTGGCATTTGCAGAGCACATATGAGCAGTATCTCAGCCCTACCTCTATTTGATGAAGTGATTTGAAAATAGACAGATCAAAAGGCAAGAGATGCTCCTGAATGTTACTGGTTCCAAAAGGTCCCCCTGTTCCAGTGACCTGGCATTTAAGACATTAAAGAAGTGAGTTAGTGCACACAATCCAACTTGTTCACATTCCAGTCTTACACAGGCAATGGCCCAAGGGCAGTGGCTTGGAAAGACAGCCAAAGTTCCAAGCAATTTTTCAAATATGAAATGATTCATGACACTTGCAGGTTAACTCTTCAGGAAAACAAATACTAATTGCTCCAGCTAAGTGCACTGAACTTGAAGTGCCACCTTGTGCTTGCATTCTGTAGCACATGGGGCATGCAAAAAGCAATATCGTAAGCAAGGCTGACCAAAGCTCCATTCTTAGCAGAAAATCAGAGAAAATTCACTGAAAATCACTTCCATGGAACCTCTGAACCCAAAGTGTTGTCTTTAATTCCACTACAAGGGATGAAGTTCAAGATGGGTTTGAAGAAAACAAGCATTACACTGATACATCAATAAAAATGCATCTGGTATTTCCATATGGTCATAGGATTCTGGCCTGAGAGCATGTCAGCAGCATAAAAAGCAGGTGGCTCCATTATGTTTGCTGTGAATAGAACTTTGAGAGAAAACTCAAAGGGTTTTCTCTGGTTTTATGTATCTTACAAGTTCTGAATGGGCCCACTCACAGGCATTCAGAAGGGCAAGAAATTCTGCAGATGCCCATTTGTCTGAACAATAAGCTCCTCTCCAGCCAGAAAATCCTCCCTTTAGAGGATTCTATACAGACAGAGATGACAAAGGCAACTGAGGAGCCCCAGGAACACCAGCACAGCTGTGGTTTTGCTTCCCTGATCCACCATTTGACTTCAGCTTTGAACACACGACACAGTTAAAAGGCAGCTCCTCATGCAATAAAGGGGCTAAAATGAGTTTTTGAGTCATAGCAAGCAATGTTAAAAAATTTACTTTAGGGAAAGTCCAATTCATTTATTTGGTAGAAAAAAAAAGTTTTTGTCAGGAGACAATTTGACTATCTGTTCTGAGGCCATTTTACATTTATTCTGAAATGGCATTTTAGCAAGAAATTCAGGGTCACCTATGAAACTGAGGCACTTTTTAGGGTTTTATTTTTAACTTTCAGATGCAGTGAGACAGTGGGAAAGGGGGCAAGATTTATACAGATGCATACATATTCATATACAGTGGCCTGCCCATAGTGCTTGCAAAGAAAGCAAGGTTGGAGAGGTCAATATTTATTTCTTATTTATTTCTTTACCCATCCCTACTGGCACTCAGCAAGGTTTTGTGGCTGCATCTATACAGAGGGCACTGCTGAAAAGACCACAACATTACACAGCAAACACCTTGGCTAGAGGACAGCATGGACTGAAGGTTGGCAGCATAAACACCTATTTAACATTGACCTCACCTTTAGATACTTGAGTCTACAAGTGAAGTCCAGAATATGCCCCAGATCTGTTTTGGCATCTCCATTAGCACAGGTAGGTTTGCCCTGCAGCAGCTGCTGAGTGACAGCATACAACTGCAAGGGCCTGATGGTGAAGACTTCTCCAGCCATTAAGAGCTGCTCTCCTGAAAAACAGAGTAGCTCAGGATCAAACACAATGTTGCAAGGCTCACACAGGAATAAATGGTACAAAGAAAATGTAGTGATACACATTTGTCATTTGTACTCTAAGATGAAAATTGAGGTAGCAAAATAATTTTTTTAACACCAAAATAATTCAGGCATTCAAGTGGGCACTCATGATACAGGCCTGAAGTTCCTAATGCAATTAATGGCAAATTTCCCTCAGTATTAACAGGACTGGAATCAAAGTTCCTTCACATAATGCAAGAGTTGTGAAACTTTTTCTGAGATATCTCTAAGTTTATAGCAGTTAGGTTTTTTCTATTAAGAAAACACAGCACCTGCTATCTAAAATACAGACCTCAGATCTTTTGCTATGCTAAATGCAGAACTGTAGTGAACAATATGTTTTTTTGAAAGTATGGGGATTTTCTGCATGCTAGTACCAAAGCAAATGCCCAGAACAGAAAATGCCTTATCTAATTATAATTTCACAATCCAATTTAACAGCAGGAACAGCAGGAAGCAGCACATAAAAGCCTCTCTGAAGGCACCATTAGCTCGATGTAGGGTACAGCAGCTGGAACACACACATGGAATGAATATTGAAAGCTCCATTTTAGGGACACCAGTTTGACTTCATGGACAAAAAAGCATCAGCTTTTGTGATAAGCAGAGTTCTCAGAAATGCTCTGAGGAGTAGAATTCCCTACAGCCTCAGTGGGATCAAGTCCAAGAGTCCAGCTGCACATACATTAGTGGAAGATTACACTAATACAGAGCAGCCAGTGACACATCAATTCTCGTATCAGTGAGACTGCAGGCACTAGAAAGCCAGCAAAGATTTCTTCACAAGCTTTAGATATTCCAAAATTCACTGAATGGACTCTCTGAGGTGGCTCCACCTAAAGGTAACTTTCTGACAGAAAATCTGAAATGGCATTGCTGAAACATGCTTCACCTTTCATGCCTACCACACCTCAGCCAACTGGAATTATAAAGTAGCATCTTGCATGTCCTTCAAAACAAAAATAGCAGGGATTAATCCTTTCACATGCCTCCTGCTGTTAATGGAGCAGCTGGAGCTGTTGTAGTTACAGTTAAGAACATTTCATTTTCATCTGCCAGCCTCAAAAAGCCACCCTTAAATTAACTGACCAGAAGGTCTCCTGTTTCCTGAATTCTGGAAGAATAATATTTAGGTATCCAAAGTGATCTCTTGCATTTAGTACACAGACTGTCAGGGCTCACTGACAGACCAAGCTTCCTTACAGGTTACACACTGAGACAGAGCTTAGCTCCTGATCACCACTGCCACATGCTGTCCCTTAAGGACACAGACTAAGAGGCCCTTTGCAAAACATACATTCACTAATTTCTTGTTTCCAACAGTGGCTGCAAGACTGTTGCAGCTCCTCACAAAACACAGCTTGAATTAAAGTGCAAGCAGCAAAAAAAAAAAAAAAAAAAAGACAAAAAGAAAGAAGGAGGAGAAAAAGTATCAGTTGGATATGGAAGAGCAGATCTCTCTGGAGGTAAAATATTGTCTGGAGGTAAAATATGAAAGATATGTGAATGCATGAACAGAGAGGAAAACATTCCTGGAATGAATGCTGCAAGTTCCTTACCTTTGTGAAAGAGCTCTTCAGCCAATGCAGCAGTGATTCCATTGATCTCCTGCAAACAATAAACCATTGCAATAAGTGTTATTTACATACTTATGGTTCCAATTTTTAATTTGGACCTTTAGTGAAGTATCCTCTATTTGCTGTGGTAGAGGACGGTTTTTTGGGGTTTTTTTAACTGAAATCAGGGGTGACTTTTTTATAGATTTCTTTGTAACTTGAAAATGATTCCTAGAAATTACTGGACATTGTTTTATTTCATAGGATTTTCACTTCCAAGATGAAAGAAAGTGAATTACATTTTAAAAATTCATTCTGCACACATTAATAAAAGGGCAGCAGCAACTATAACAAGTTATTACTAGCCATCATTAGCCCAACTTGGAAGAAAGCTCTTTTTGAAGAAAATATTACAAGTCTAGAGCTCTTCACATTTTAACGTTAAGACCAATCTAATGCCTCAAACACTCAACATTTCCTCAGAACATCACTACCACAGAGAATGCTTTAGATTAACATGTCTACAGAAAAAAAGAGATGTAAAAAGTAAGTAGTCTTCTGGACTTCAACTCTGCTATGCTTGCTGCAAGGTAAAGCAAACCCCTCCTCTCCTCATCACCCCTCTTCCCCTCCTGGACCCACCCAGGTGCTCAACCTCCATTCCTGGCACTGATGGCTCCAGCATGAAAGACTGAAAACTCAGTGCAGGGATCTGTACTTCCTGAATCTGCAGGTGCACAAAGATCAGTACAAGGATTTCCCACCTGGGTACACCTCTCTTCACAAAAAGTAAACTCTCTGTGCAAGTCCAGAAATAGTTCTGAGCACTTCCAGCAGCTCCCTTTCAAAGGCCCACAAAAAGAACAAAATAAAACTGTGAGGGTGAAGCTTCCCCTAGTGAAACATCTCATTTTAAGGTAGCTGCAAAGTATGAACAGATATTATGGATCATTGCCACATGAATATTTCATGAGTTTACTTTGCTGACAAATACCTCATGATTCATACCAAGAGAATACATCCACAGGACATCTGCAGCAGACAGCTCAGTTCATTTGATGAGACAAGGATTTTAGAACATCACATTCTTAGTGCAACTGAAACCCCATTCACTGAGGATGAACAAAGCCTCCACGCCATAGTTTGAGAACAACAAGCTCAAAGCTGTATTCCAAACAAAATTAAACAATTCTGATTCACATCTGAATAAGCCAGTTACACTCATCTGGCAAGCACAGACTTAATTGAAAACTCTACTCTGTATCTCCTTTGTCATCGGGGACACAGAGCCAAAATTTTTTTCCTACATTTATAATTGGAACAAGATTATGACTTACACTGTTCAGTGACTAGAAGGCAAAAAAAAAGGAACTCTATTCCTCTGTCAGATCTACAAGAGACTTCTGTCTTAGCTGTAACTACTTGAATGCATCACACCCACAGAAGTCCATTGTTTGCAGGTGTCTGAACAGCAGTTTGTGGGTACTCAATGCTTTTCCTGCAAAACCTTCTACATGTTAGTTAATAAACCCAAACTTCTAAGATGACAAAGACCATGCAACAAAATAAGCATCCCCATGTCACTGCAGAAATCCTTTTCAATGTCAAAGTAACAGTAAAGTTCTACATTGCTGTCACATGCAACTGTTTCTCTTTGCTGGGCTCTATCCAAGAACAACAAAAGGTTTCAAAGTGACTTGAATGTATCAATGGCTGGTATTGCAACTCCATTTAGTTCTATTAACCTGGGAAATGAAATTAAATAATCCTCACTGGAAATATTGCAAAAAAGAATAGACAAAAATATTGTAGCCTTCCTACATAAATTAATGAGGCAATATCAGGCATTATAATGGCTCCAGTATGTACATGGGTTGTCTGGTAATGAAGACATTTTAAAAAAACAAAGTTCTGCAGAAAGCTCATTTTTTCCAATAGAATTACTGTGGTAAATATTTAGCTTTTCTCCTGAATAATTAACACATTTTTGGTAAATATTTAAAAGTATTCTAAAGTTCCAAGCAAAAAACAATAGAGTTCACAACTAAGTCAGATCCCCCTAAAGCAAAGAAATGTAGATTGAACAACATCTTTGCTCTTAATATCCAAGAGCATTTAGAAACAGGGAAGCATTCATATCCAAATACTGCTAGCTCTATGGAAAAGCAAAAAAAGATTACATTACAAGAGATAAACAATAGTCCTGAGAAATAAGTCAGGGGCAAGGAAGAACTTCTGCTTGCATAAAAATCATGTGGAAGTTACAACGCTGAAATTTTAATGAAACAGACATCATCTACAAGATAGAGCACAGAACAGAAAAATTATGCAATTTGCTGGTGATTTGCTGGAATTTTGGTTTATTTGAACAGAATTCTCCCTACATTGTCAGACATTTTGAATAAATTTAAAACCTCAAATTCATTTCAGAGGGCTTGATAGTTACAAATCTGTGCTTCTCTCTCAAGTCTGCAAGGCAATGGCAACAGTGTGGAATAAACCTTCAACTATTTTTATCTAAGAAACTCTGAAGTCTCACCAGGATAATTATGTTCATGTAACATAACTAAACCAGGCTTTCTTTTGTTGCTAAAACTTAATTAACACCTAATGGATCACTGGTGACTAATTGCTGAAGCTATGAAACCCTGAAGGGCCTTCTCAAGACATCCCACCCCAAAGCAGTTACTGCTCCTTCTTTCCACTCAGTTCTCCAGTGCTTTTTCCTCTTGATGAAATTCCTTCTCCCCCTTACAGCATGATGCCATATTGCAAAAAAACCCTAACTATACACAAGAGATGAGCAAATTGCAATCTGAACATGAAATCAAGTAATTGCTTCTTGCTTCAAGTATCCTTTACCGTAACATTCTGTCTGCTGGAGCTATTTCTCCAAAGGCCACTCCATCACTGTGCTTCCACAGAGAAGCATCATTTCTCTTCACTTGGGCTACTGGAAACTGTTTCAGTGTGAACCACAGCTCCAACCATTAGCCACTAAGTAGGAGGGTGTGGATCCATTATGCAATGTTCATTTGAGAGCCAGCACTCTTGACTTCAGCCTAACCAATTCAGCCTCACATTTATTCACAGCTTCCAACTCTCCTGCCAGCATTTATTTTTTTCTTTTTAGAGTCCCTGCCCACACTACTTCCCAGCACAGTGTCTACTGCAATAAAAAGCTGTGTCAAAAATCTTAAAAATATGCTTTGTTATATTGTGCAAAATGTTGAAAAAGAACCATTTCAGCAAACTCGTGAAGATTCCACAGAATTCTCCCCAAGTCAGAGAATTAGGAAAAGAGACTCAGGCCTCTATTCAGACACTAAAAACATAAACTTACATATAAGTGGAAGTGTAGGAAGTGTGACAAAACTTTTGGTGCAGTAACAGGGAACTTGAGCAGCAGAGTTTGCAGGTAGATCTCCAGTTCCTTTTGTCTTTTCTCCACAAGGCTTTTGGAATTTTTTCCAATCATCTTCTTTGGAGGTAACAGATTTTTATCTATTTTCTTCTCTGAAACAAGCTGAAAGACAAAGACCAGAGCTAATAACCTGAACTTGCACAAAAGATGCCATGGAACACAATAAGTGCATGTTGCCTGATGCTGGGAAGATCCAAAATTAAAATTACTCCATTAAATTTGTCTACTGCCTTCAAAGTATTAGGTATTTTCAGAAATAGCATTTTGTCATGGAATGATCAGAGTGTAATAACAGTGTCAGCTCAAAGAATCACTCTCAGTACCAGGGAAGAATGCAACAAATATGATAAAACAACAAAATAACCAGTGCATTTCTGAGAAAGCAGAACACTCATGACAAAAGTAGACTTTTCCTCATTTTTGTTTTTTATCAGCACTGGCTGGTAAATATCCCATGCTACTTTAAGGATGTTTTTATCATCCACTGTGATGAGACTTTGGCCACCAAATCAGCTGATCATAAACATCCTTAGCAAAAAGTTCACTGACTCCAGCCTGAACTCTCCTCTCTGACACAGCTTCCACCCAAGGCTGAAGCTGTCCAGGTCAACCTCCCCCAGTTCAAGAGGGGAGTGTAACAGGGGAAAGTAACAATGTTCTCACAAAAAGAACTGAGTCTGCAGTTCAGATGGCATCTGGCAGATATTCTCTCTTTATTGAAGAAAGAAATTATGTAAATCACTCTGTAAAACAGAACTAGAAGAACTGTACAAAGTTTTGTAAGATACCAAGGTCACAGTTTTAACATTCTTACCTTTTCATGCAGGTCATGGAAATCACTGTAACGATGTTTGACTGTCCACTGATGATTGCCAACACTGACCTGAATAATGTACACCTGAAAGGATGAAATTCAAGTAAGGACACTGCAAAGCATTAAAGAGAAGCTGCCTGTGAGTCCTGCTGATTGATGGAGCACTGAAGGTGGGTAGATATTCTGCAAGGATCAGAGCTAAGGAAATGCTAACCCCAGGTGTGAGGGGGCTTTGCTGATGGGGGATACCTGATCTCACTACAAAGGTGCTCCACGACAAGAACATGCAGATGTCTCAGTGTAAAGCAATGGCTTTTTTTTGCAACCCAAAGGTTAATGACCAAGGGTTCTAAGCTACTTCTTTTCCCAAAAATTTCTGCTAACTGAGGTTGGTCCTCATAGCTACCCACAAGCCTGACACAGCAGCATCCCTTCTTCCATCTACCAAGTTCCACAATGGGCAGAGGAACTTGGCAAGCATCCTGCTGTCACTTCAGTTAAGCAGAAATCTGGAGCTTAACCCTTGAGAAAACAGAACAAATCCTTTGGCTGGGTGGATGCTGTTTTATTCTTTTTGGGGTAAAGCACACAAGACATCTCCCAGAAGAGTTACTGAGCCCAAAGAATTACTGCAATTATCTAAAGCAACTAAACATCTAATACAAAAATCAGTATTTTTAGCCATGCATGTACCAAACAAAGATTTTCATTCTAGGTGACTTTCTAGACTGAACAGTACTGGCTTTGCAGAAAACTCAGCCTACCTTTCAATATGCCAGAAAAAGACATATGCCATCCCAAAGACATTTTAGAGGTACAAGCTAAAACACAAGCTGAAAACAAACAAGGCTCTGCAAAACCAGTTCCACAGCTACTTGAATACAACAAATTAAATAAACTATATTATCCAGTCCAACTGTACTCTTTGGGGAAAACACCAACTTGTAATCAAATCTTGAAAGCATTTAATACAGTTAAGAACTTGCTTACTACCACAGATCACCCAGAGCTGACTCATAGCTGCTATGAGGATGATACACATCTAGTTGCTAAACCCACATGAGAAAACAAAAATCAGTAACAGCTTCAATCTGTTACATAAAAGACCAGTTTTCACTTACTGCAAGTACAGAGCAGCACAATGTCAAGCATTAAATAGAATGCCACCTGCATTTTAGAAGATGAACTAGAGTTGATGCCAGTTTTATTTTTGTAAGCATCTGACACTGGCTCATGAACAAACCCCAAACCAAGATGTCTGACTCGAGCACGCAGTGAGTGACACATCAGAGCTGGGATGAGCACTGAAAACACAGAAGAATGCCCACACAGAATTATGGACTCAATTAGGGCCTGTGCCTGTTCTCCTGTCATGTTGTGTTGGGAAACAGCAGATCAGGATTAATCACTGTGCTGGTGACAAACCAGAACAGAAATAACACCAGCGTTCAAAAGCACCTCACAATGCCGAGGAAAGCAAGGAGAAACTCCAAGAAATGAAACTTAGAAGTAAAGAAGTACTACATTTATAAGCCATAATAAAAATACCAATTGTTTTGAAAAGATGACTGTGCTAAACTATGGCAGAGCAAGCAGCACATCTAAATGCAATGCACATTGAGTACACAAGGCATGAAACCCAAGATTAGGCACTGGAAATTCAGTAACTTCACATGTCCCAACTGACACTCACCAGGCGAGCAAGCAAACCCCTCCTCCCTGCATAAAACACAGAGTAAATTTGTAATAAAGGTTTAATATCCTTTTGCTGAAATGGCAAGCACTGACCACTTCTAGAAACACAGCACTTAGTGAAATGGACAGTCTGGAGGGGAAATTAACTGTTCAAGTGAGTGTTTGCATGCACTGATACAATTCCTTAGGTGAAGTCTTTAAAAAGCTGTAGCATTTCCCATCTAGAAGGCAGCCAGAGCAGGCAGTACATATTCACCCCCCAAACAGCATCAGCATGCAGAGACAGCAACTGATTTCACATCAATCCACAAGCTGCCCTTATCTTGAAGAATAAATATATAAATGCAATAGGCTGATGTGTGTATCAGACTTGTCTTAATATAGAAATAAATAATTTTGAAAAAATCCCCTTAGATATGTCACTGTTTTAGGAGTTTAAGTTCATCACCAACAAATTTTGAGTGCGCTAATACAACAAGGCTGACAGCTGAAGTTAAGGTCCTCCAAGGGCTGCCTGTCACACCAAGTGCTAAAGGAATACAGGGATAGATGATGACATCCCCACTCTGCACTTTCTTGCAGACATAAATAAATACACCATGTGAAATCCCCACCCATCCTTACACCACAAACCACACTTCTATTGAGCTAAAACACAAAACCCTTTATGTTCACAGGATTTCCCCCTCCACCTGTCTCTGCCAAACCCTTCTGCATTAAAAGTTTTGTCCATCTTTCTATAAATCAGCTCTTTTGGTTATGTTCTACTTTGCAAAGTGTTTGACATATTTGCAATGCTATATATATATATATTTTTTTTTGTTTTCTAGCAAGCCATTTCAAGTTCTTTGCGGTTAAGAGCCCACATCACCAAACAGCATCCCTTCATCTTGTTAAATACTGAGGGCTGGAAGACCTACTAAACATTTTAAAGCAGATATTAAATGAACAACAGTGACTCCAGACTGCTTTTTGTTCACTTCCTATACAAAACCTGCCTGCCTTGCTTTACATGGAGAACTGGCATTTCTACATTGTGTCTCATCCCACTGCACATGCTTCAGTACTGTAAAAAAACCAAATAACAACCCAACACTTAAATGACAGAGCTCTCCACAGGAAGGCTGGGACACAGGTGTGACTACAGCCAGCAGGTCCCAAATTCCAGAGCAGTGATGCAGCCACATCTCCTCCTCCTGCCTCATCATGTAGGCAGTTTACAGCCATTCAAGGAAGCAACAGTATTTCCTTAAATATCAGAGTTAGTATTTATGTTAAAAACAGCTGCAAAAACCAGGAAAAGCAGGAAGGGATTTTTAGGCCAAACAAATGCATAGCAGGAAACAAATGAAGCACTGACAGCCCTGAGGCCTTCTACTCAAACCCAGTCCTCAGTCAGCATCAGCTGCTCCAGCACACCCAGGAGAAACCCTGGAGAAATGCTCACAGCTCAGTAACCCAACAGCAAACACATCAACCAGGGCAGCATTTTCCCTGCTGGATTTACCCATACCTTGCCTTTCATGCCAAACACTCCAAGGAGAATCATATTTTTAAAAGTACCTTCAACATCACACAGAACTGTGGGGCTCCCTGATGTATTCTACAGGATCTGATACCACAACTGTCACACAGATGTCATGACAGCCCCCTTCTATTGAGAGTGAGCTCTGGAACACAGAGTGCAACAGGAAGCTCATCTGCCACAAGAAAAACAATCTTTTAAAAACAAGGATGTAAACAGGATCACTGCCACCTGAGCACATGGTAATGGATGAAGATGCAGGTTGCTACAGCTGTTATTTCCTCTCTTATCTTGACCAAATTTGACTGACTTTTACACCATTTAAAAGTCTCTGTCCTGGTGCAGGTCTTTGTCATGCCCTTAAGCTCCACACATCTAATTATGAACACTAAACACATGCCTTTTTTTAAAAAAAAACTTTTCAGCCTGTGACAAGTTTTGTAAAACTTCTGCTTTTATTTAAAGATCGAGTCCCACATTTCTAATGGCTTGGGCCTGTGTCACAAAAGCTGACAAGCAGCCTTGGAGTCCTGCTAACAGCTTCAGGAGGTTTACACACAGGCAAGCTTAGTGCAAACATGTCTTCAAAAATGCAGCAAGAGAATCAAAGCAGGACCAAATACTGGTAAATCCTGTCTTTCATACACTGTACCTTTAAAGCTCCCAAGAAAAACGGCATTAAAGTAGCATGGTATTTCCATAACCACTAAAGAAAGAAATCTGGTCTGGAAAAAATAAACTTCTATAGGCTTAACTGCAGCAGCTTAAAATGTTATCCTCAACTATCAGCCAATCAGATGAACACCACCTGCAGAGTTACACACCTGAACTCCAGCTCAATCCAGAACATGAATGGTGTCACCCAAGGGTGGCCCTACCACAGCACTTGTCTGCAGGCTGAAGCAGCAAAGGAGCTCCTTTCACCTCCTGCACCATAACTTCCAGAGGGATAAGGGGGCAGATGACACTGGCATTTTGTCACCTGAATACACCTGATTTTCTCATTCACTGGTATTGCATAATACTGATTGAAATTTTCAACACCAGCACTGCTGAGTCTTGGTTCACACCTGCCATGGAAGTTTCCAGTCCCCAAGCCACAGGTCTCACTGTGCCTCTCAGTGACTGAGGGTTGAACCACATCCTAACACACCCCCAGTAACACCTCAGCAGCAGTGGTACCATTTCTGAGAACACACACCATACAACTAAGAGAATGAGCTCGGGCACTTCTCAAAAATTCATTTCAAGCTTGCAGTCAACTCCTTCACCAAATGCTCCACACGTTTCTGCCTGTAAATTTGGCATCTCACCACCTGAAAGTCATTGCCACAATCGTGTTCCAATAGGCATCACCTGGGAAGGAGTTAGGCTCTTCATGTGCCCCAGCTGTGTAAGCTCTGTCCTATTAACAACTCAGAGACCACTCTCCTGTTGCTCCGTGTTCCCTGGATACCTTTACAGAGGCAGGAGCATGAAGCATTACTTGTATCCATCACACAACTTTCCAAATACTGTCTTTCTAAACCATTGCTCCCCTTTCCCTTTTCTTTCCCACAGTAGGAAGCCTGTCATCCGTGAGCATTCTACCGAAAAAAGGTCTTTCAAATCACGCTAAAATAAGGCAGAAAGAGAAAACATTTTTTAGTTATATAACTAAAGGGTGGTGTGCTCGAGGCATTTTCCATGTGCAATTACATTGAGGTTTGCTTTAGGATGAGCTTCTTCCTGAAAAACAGACCAATTAACTCTTGGTAGAATGCGACCAGATGAAAAACAAGTTATATATCAAAAGCTTCATTCCTTCCCCAAATTAAACACTGCTGGCAATTTTTTTTTTTTTTTTTTTTTTGTGGGATAAAAGAAAAACTGTCTATCCTAAATCATCTGATTTCCTCTGGAAATAAGATCAGAGGGGTTTCTTAACGATAATTGCATGCAAAGGAAAGATTTTCTGCTTTGTTTAGTCCAGCTTTGAAAGCTATGTTTACTCGACAGCCATCTCCCATAAACATACGCACATACACAGAGATATATACGGGCAAGAACACGACACTTGCCC
This sequence comes from Melospiza melodia melodia, assembly GCF_035770615.1. Lineage (NCBI taxonomy): Eukaryota > Metazoa > Chordata > Aves > Passeriformes > Passerellidae > Melospiza > Melospiza melodia. The sequence goes on from NC_086203.1 coordinate 16,433,356, forward strand.
GCGGAGCCGCCGCCTCTCCCGAAGGACCGAGGCTACGCGGAGCTCGGGGCCGCTTCTCCCGGCGGAGCCCGGCTCCCCACGCGGCTCCTCTCCCCGAAGCCCCTCGGAAACTTGTACCAAATGCCTCGCTCCATCCCCAGCGTGGGCACAGCTCCGGCCGGGTACAGCTGCCGGCGGCAGCCCGGCCCCCAGCCCGGCCTCACCCGCTCCCCGGCAGCGCTGAGGCGGCGGGGCCGCTGCCCCATCCCCGCACGTCCCGCACGGCCTCCCCGCTCCGCACCGTGTACGTCTCCACCAGCTCAGAGCCCAGGACTCGGGCCTCCCGCGGGGGCTCCTCGCCGTCCTCGCCTCCCGCCGCCGCCTCCATGTCGCTGGGAGAAGCGCCGGGGCGCAGCCGCTCAGGCCGTCACGGCTCCCCCGCGGCCGCCGCCACCGGCACCCGCTGCCCGCCCGGCCCGCACTGCCGCCGCCGCCATCTTGGCTCGACCCCCTCAGGGCGCGGCGCGCTCCGCCCGCGCCCCTTTATGGGCACAGGGGGCGGGGCCCGGAGCGAGGGGGCGGGGGCTGAGCGAGGGAGGGCGGTGCTCGGTGCAGGGGCGGGGCGTGGTGCCGCCGGGGCGTGGCTATGGCCCACGGGGGCGGGGTCTAGCCTATCCGGACGCGCATGCGCGCTGGCTGTGCCCGGCGGGCGTCGCGCAGTGCGGTGCAGTGCGATCCAATGGAGTCCAACGGAACCCAGTGGAATCCAAGAGAATCCAATGGAGTCCAGCGGAATCCAGTCCAGTCCAATGGAATCCAATCCAGTCCAATGGAGACCAGCGGAGTCCAACGGAATCCAATGGAGTGCAGCGGAATCTAACGGAATCCAATGGAATCCAGTGGAATCAAATTCAGTCCAGTGGAGGCCAACAGAGTCCAATCCAGTCCAAAGCAATCCAGTGCAATCCAGTGGAATCCAATGGAATCGAATTCAATCCAATGCAATCCAATGGAACAGAATCCAGTCCAATGCAATCCAGTGGAAGTCAATGGAATGGAATCCAGCCCAATGCAATCCAATGGAATGGAATCCAATCCAATGGAAGCCAATGGAATAGAATCCAGGCCAATGCAATCCAGTGGAATAGAACCCAATCTGATGCTGTCCAATTCAATACAATGCAATCCAGTACAATCCAGTGAATCCAACCCAGCCCAATCCAATGCAATCCAGAGGGATGCAATCCCAGCAGTGCGGAGCTGCTGAGGGCTGAGCCCCCTCCCAGTGCTGTGGCTGTGACACTGTCCCAGCTGCTGGCAGCTTGTACTGCACATCTGTGGCCACCAAGGGAGGCTTGGACACTGTCACACCAGGCTGAGGTGCCACCTCGGTGGTTCTGTGACTGAGCTGCCCACCCCAGAACAGAGCTGAGGAGCTGGGCTGATTCCCTCAGGAACGAGCCCAGGGTGAACTCGGGGTGTTGTTTGGGGTGATTTACTGACAGCATGGCCTTTACTTCCACTGTCCCACTGAGCATGGGAAGAGTTTCAAGCCTGTAGACACTGAAGTATCTTGCCAGGAATTTGTAACAGAAGCGGAGAATCTAAAAGACGGCAAGCAAACTCTCCTCAGCCTTTTTCCTGAGCTGAACCTGAGTTGCCCTGAGGGAAAGTCATGCTATGGCAACCTTTCTGACAGGCGCAGTGTGCACCCCACGAACAGAAAATTGCAGGAGAGAGGATATAATGAGTTTCTTTAGAAGTATCTGATTGTATTAAAATTGAGAGGTTATCTAGAAAGATTATGTTTTGGCAGAAGGATGCATCAAGCATCCATCAAGGCTTTGAAATAAACTCTGTGCTACATTACACACAGAAGGATTAGGTTTTGGACTGTCAAATCAAGGAGATTTGGTTAAAAAGTACCTTCCAGCAAAATGAAAGCAACATCTGTCTGCCCTACATTATGCTACCTAAGAGAGGATGCAATTAGCTCAGTATGAATTACAACAGAAGTGCAAATGCCCTGGCTGGATGTGTGGGGCTGCAGGGGCAGTGCTGGTGTCTCTCAGATGCCACCAGGACTGCAGTGGCAGATAAACAAACACACCTCTGCAAACAGAACTGGAAAACCCCATTTTGGGGGGGGGGGGAGGGGTGTTCACTGAAAAATGTTTTCCCTGGGCCAGGATGTATCCGAAGGATGATGTGTACAAGGACAAAACACAGAGAGCACAGGCAGCCCAACAGGGATTTTCTAATGCTGCCCCAGCATCAGGAACTGCTGCTGGCTCAGCCTCTTCATGAGATAATAAGTGGGTTTGCAGAGCAACTTTAATTAAGCTTCCTCTGAATGTCCTGTCTCCTTAATTAAATAAAAATTTGCAGCCCTGTCGCGGCTGTCGGGTTTGATCAGGGCCCGTCCCCGCCTCCTGAAGCAGCTCCTGCCCGCAGGCACAGCGGTGGCTCAGGGTGCGACAGCCCCGTCCTGGCCCACAGAGGAGAGGAGCAATGTGCCTGGGGAAGGGGGAAATGGGGGCTCCTTCAGCTAAAATATTCTGAGCAGGCTTTAGGAAGCCGTAAATTAAAGAACTTTGCTGTTGCTGGGTCTGGACTCTCTCTCAGGGCCAGGTGCCCAAGGCAGGGAAGGGGGATGCTGGAGCATTTTGCTGCAGTTTGGAGCCATGACACAGCCAAAGCAGCCCTGCAAACATCCCTAATCTCAAATAAAATTGCAATTTAGTTAGGCTTCTGCCTTTCATTTCCTTACAATTGACCTCCAGAATGCCTCTGCTAGTTCTGCAGTGGGTTACAGCTGCTTGGAAGTGACAACCTGAAATGAAGTTTTGGAGGAGAAAAGCTCAGTAAAGCTTCCCAGTTGTCTTGGTAGCTTGGAGGGACTGACAAGTGGGACAGCATATGAGGATGCAGCTGGAGCTAACAGGCTGTGCCTGACCCCAGTGACAGCCATGGCAGATTAAAGGCACTGTGCTGGCAGCCCTCCCCAGGCTATAGATAGCCACCCTCCCTCTGCCATGGGGCTCACGTGGAAGCAGCAGGACAGGGTGGTTCCCTCAGAACACCCCATACCTGCAGCAGCCCCTCCCTGTGCTGTGCATGGCAGAGGCTCTGGGTTTCCCTACAAAACCCCAATTCCCAGTTCTTTTGTAAGCAAACAGCCTGGGAGAGCCAGGAGATGCTGGAAGCTCTGTCTCCAGGCAGCCAGCAGGGAGGCAGGGGCTGGCATTGTGCCACTCGCCTGTGCCTCCTTCCCCAGCAGGAACATCACCTCCTCCTGCTGCCAGATGGGATTTCATCCTCTCCTCTGGCTCAGCTCTGCTCTGTAAGTCTCAGATGTGCAGCTTTCCCATGCCAGTGTAGGGTGGCAGTGGTCCAGATCTCCCCTCCCTAAGCACACAGAGACCCTTCTCCACATCCCAGCCTGAATTTCACCCCAGCTCTCTCCAGCAGACCTTTTAAAGGCAATGTTGAGCCGCCCCTCCTGTGCTTCATTGACCCTAAATACATTCTGACGCATCCCAGGGGCTGTTTTCAGGGTGACTCAGAGCCATCCCTTCCCAGGATGGAGGGACAGGGCCAGGCAGGATTCCTCAGCCCCTGTCCTGGTAGTGCCCAGAGCTGGCACCTGCCACCCCACTGTCTCTGCAGTGAATCCCAAGGCCAGAGAAGCAGCCAGAGGCTGGGGTTTGCCTCGGGGCAGCATTTCCTTGGGAAGGTCTCTCTGGGGTTGCCCAGGAAGTTCTGGGTGGTGGTTTGGTTCTGGGGAACAGCAGGTCTCCCATCCCAGCCTGTGCCCTCACCTAAGAGCAGGCTCCAATGCCCTTTAGCAAAATAATTGCTTACCTCTGGTGCTTTTTCTGACTTTCCTGTGATAAAGGTAACCAAAATATTAAATACATTCAAATTAGGAAGACTAACTTCTTCAAAAAATCAATTCCTTAAATGTAACAATTTTCCTTTTTATTCCATCTGCTACCCCTATGCTGAGCAGAGGCAGGGCTGGGCTGAAGTCTGGGTGCCCACAGGACCACAGTTCCTATCGGCCTCTGCAGTGAGTTAATCCTTCAGGACTCAAAACCTGGGGGGATGTGATGTGGGGATGGCTTTGTGCTCACCTGCATCTCCACTTTGTGCTGACATCACCTGGTTAATGCTGCTTTGGCTTGGGCATTCCATGGGGACTGCAGGTTTTCCATGCAGCACGATTCCTCTTAAAGGTGGATTTGTAGAAAAGATGAAAAATAACAGTTGTATTAATTGCATTTTTAGTTTTGCAAACTAACTCTGACATGAGCCAGCTGGAGGTGAGACTTTGCCACCCTGTGGTGCCAGAGCCATCTGTAGCCCCTCTGGACACAAGAGGGAGTCCTGAATCGTTAAAAACAGAGGTTTGTCTTTGGTTCCTGTGGATTAAACCACTTCTCACTGCACTGAGAAAACTGCTCATCCCTCGGAGGCCTTTGGTGTGTTTTGCTCTCCACCGTGGCAGGGTAAATCTGTGGTAAATCTGCAGCCAGTCCAGGAGTGTGGATTTGAGCTATTCGCAGTGGGTACAGGTCAGCGAGCTGGCTGGGTGAAGTGAGTCATGATTTCCCAAACTGCCTGATTCCATTATCCCTCGAATCAAACAGAGCTGATACCCCCATTCTGATAGCTGGTCCCCACATTTTGCAGCCCTAGCTGAAAACAGAAGACTGGGGCAGAGCTCCTTGTGTGTCTCCATGGCAATGGGGCTGCACATTCCCCCCATGCTCCCGATCTGCCCACACTCATGCACCCCCTGCTCCCCCAGAGCCCCAGCTGCAGGTCCCCATGGGTTTGGGGACACACAGAGGGGACGAGGGGCCTGACACCCCCTGTTCCCACTGCCCCGGGGGACATTTGCTACTGGACCGGGATATTTTGGGACACGTACCTTTCCTGCAATACCCAATCCTATTTGGCACGGTATAATCTTTCTAAGGCAGCCCCCAGGGGGAACACTCTGGAGGTGGAGGTGACACCATGGCACGGCTCCAGCCAAGACAGCCAAGAGCCTCAATTTATCAGCAATTTCGGTGGGTCTTGCTGAAAAGTGGTGCCTTGATCCCACAAGAAAGTCACGAGGAGAGCTCCAGCTGCCGCCGAGGGGGCCGGGGCTGGGGCCGGGGCTGTCCCCGGACGTGCCAACGCCGGGCTGGCCGTGTCCCCGTCCCCAGGCACGCGGGCCGGGCATTCCTGGGGGGCCGGGCGTGCGGGGCTGCCGGGGCCGGCCCCGGCCCCTATATCAGCCCTGCCCCCGGCAGCGCCGGCACAGTGACAGCGACAGCCCCTGCCCCTGCCCAGCCATGGATGACATCTACAAGGCAGCGGTGAGTGCTCCCCCTGGGGCGCTGGGCTGGGGAGGGGGTCTGAAATGGATCTAAGGATTTTTGTTGGGTCTGAAATGCATCTAAGGAGTTTCATTATAGGTTCCCCAAAGCTGCGATGGCAATAATTCAGTGGAGAAATGGAAATGAGAAATAATTATAGGGCAGCAACTTTTGGTCATCTTCATCCAGGACACTGACCTTCCCTCTCACGGCTCTGGAAGTTTCACACTCCTCTTACAAGCGTGAAACTGTCAACCTGCTGTTAAATTACTTACAATGACCCCCTGGTTCCCCGCTGTAAAGCAGGGAGATGGCTCCTAGGTGAAACTATAAATCTCAACAAAACCTGCATGGCATAAGAGATGACTCTTGGTTTTAGCCCAGACAAAGCGGAGGAGGATTTCCCAGGAAAGAAACATTATTTGTATGGGTGCAAACTCACCCTTTTCTTTCTGGTGCTTTACAACTCTGCCATTGCTATGTTCCCCCACTCCTTAGCTGAGTATTTTTCAGGGTGATTTTAAAAAACCCTTGTTTTTTTTCTCAGTTCTTTCCAAACCTCCTGCTCTCCTTTGCTGCTCCCGCTCTGTGCAGAATCCAGAATGTGAGCTATGCCCCGGGGAACGTGGAGCATCCTTTGGCTATTTTAACTTCCACAGCTGCAGGCTGTGCTCACTGTGTAAACCCAAACTATTTGGTCTGTAATAAGAACTCTGCATTGTTCTGTAATGCAGACAGACACACAGAGATATGCAAGTGGAATAAGGATGAAAATAGATTCTGGATTGTGTGGATTGCTATTGCATCCATAACTGGATTTACAGTAAGAGGTTTTTGGTGCTTTTCCCCCTTTAAATATACAGCTGATCAAGTTTGATTTTAAGCAAGAGCACAAAAAAATGCATCATACCAGTCTTATTGTTATGCCAAGGTTTTTAGAGGGAAGAAATATAGTCCTTGGTAGGTAGCTGAAGAAAAAAACCTCAATGCTCACACATCTCCTGTCCTTTGGTCAGCCTTGAACCTCGGAAATGGAACCCCTGTAGTGATCCTGATAGTGTGAAAAGGTTCAGGAAAGGCTGAGTCCCCCAACCAAGACCTTCAAAACGGAGAAAAATGGAACCTGTGAAATCAAAGGAAATCCAGGCCTTTCTAATTAAAGATTTTAATTAAATAAGCTCTCTGTGACTCAAGGCACAGGCTCTTTCCTCATTGTATAGGGACCACATGGCCATTAATTAGGTAAATGTAGGGTTTGAGTCCTACATTTATGTTGGGCATTAATTCCCAACACCTTTACAGAGGCAAAACAAGTCCAAGACAGGCACAGCTGAGACAGACAGATAGTTTGTGTATCTAATTCCCAAAATTTAGACTGAAAAGAAAACATTTACTTGTGGAAAAAAATTAAGAACTTCAGTTTCCTTTGTCTGACTTCAAACGGAACCATGGGATGGAGAGAGGAGCTGATAAAAGCAAAATACAGCAGATCTGGCATTATCACAGCTGCTGCAGTGCTGTGAGCTTAGAGCTTGCCTTCCCACACTGCAGGCAGAAAAACCTGTTCCTGCAATGATGTGGAGAGAAAAGATGAATAAGACAGCAACAGCACCCATGTCCAGAGCAAGCTATGAACAGCTAAAGAGACATTGTGACAAAAATGTCACTCTATAGCAACAATGCATTTAATTTATATACACCACATCTATCACTTCAGTACTCAAGGAGGCTTCAAAACAGAATAGTTGTATATTTTCTGCATGTTGATAGCATCTATTAATATTACATTTATGCCAAATCCTCTACATACAGCCAGAGAACCCAGTGGATTTTCATCTTACCCACTCATGCCTAGATAAGGGTGTGCAAACACAAAACTATTTTGGGAATATTTTTAGGCTCTGTTAAGCGGTGCCTAGAACAGTGCCAGGAACAAGTGTCCAGATAAAGGGCTGCAAGGATAAATACCAGAGCCTGGGAACAATCAGGGAGCTCATCTTTATCTCCAGCACCTCTCTCCCCCAGGCTTATAAATAGCGACAGCACCAGGGGTGTCGTGTTACAGAGCAGGACTGGCTGTGGCCATCCTGGTGGTGGCTGCCCTTGCTCTGCTCAAAAACTGTCGACAGAGGGCCAGCAGCTGCCTGCCTGCCTTCAGCAGCACCAGGAACACACTGGGTTTGGCTTTCCTCCAGCAGAGGAGAAAAATCCTGCCACCATCCTTAGTGCTTTCTGCCAAGTCCTCACCTCCTGGAGCATGGGGAGTGGGATAAAATGCTCTGCCTGCCCCCACAAGCTCTGTCCTGCTAAGGAAAAGTGCCTTCTCTGCCTCTTGCTGCAAGCAGGAAGAACCAGCAGCTGGCTCTTGCAAAACCATTGCCCTTTGGAGCAAAAGAATCACTCAAAGACACAACCTGGGTTGTGGGGTCCTGCCCCAAACAAAACCTGGCAGGGATGGGTGTTGGGGGTCACTTGCATGGGGGTGGCAGCAAGGACACTTTAGTGGGGTCAGACAGGGCAGCCATGGGGTCCTACCTGGCTGGATATAGAGAGGCTGTTGACCAGCATAGGAAGGAAAAGTTCCTGTTCTCATGGATGCTTCCAAAGAGGCAGTTGGACATGGTGGTGAGGGCAGCAAGTTCAGCTAGGCAGTACCTGGAATGAAGCCAAAGAGAGAAAGGCACAGAGCTGATTGATTCCCCTTTGCTCTCCTCATTGATTATTTTCATTAATTCTTGCTATCTAATAAGCTCCCACTGATGGTCTGTGGGGATTGAATTAGGGCAGAGTTTGGGAACAGTCTGCCAGCCCACGTCAGCTAATGCCTGTTGGCTCCACAGGCCATTCCTCAGAGATTCCCAAAACAGAATAAAGGGAATAGCAGCTCCCTTCAGAGCCAGACACCTTTGTAAGAACCCTGGCTGAGATGGAAGCAGAGCAGTTAAGCTCTGGATAGGGCAGCAGTTCCCTGAATCTAGGCCTGAAAAACAACTGCCAGGGATAGTCTTGTGTACCTCTCCCTCCCCAGGGAACTCCCCAGAGCACATCTCAGCTCTGATGTGGTGTTGGCCCACATGTGAGCAGCCCTCAGCGGTGCAGCCATCCTGCAGTGAAATAAGAAATTATCCCCAAATGGTTGGCAGAGGCATATTCTTTTCCCAGTGGGCTTTCCCTGCTTGCACAAAGGCTATTTCTGCCATGTATTAGCATCTATTACTCTAGAGAAGTTATGTTTACTTCAAAGGAGATGGGAATTTTTTTTAAAGGGAAGAACCTCTTAGACTACAAAATCTTGCTGTGTCAAACACCTCTGGCTGTACATACCCTGATCCATGAGGTTGCCTCTTCTGAGGTTTGGTTGACCCTGGCAAAGGCTGTTGAACAAACATGTCCTTTTAGCAATTAGTGATGCTGACAAAATTAAATTGACTTGGTGTCTATGTTTTCCTTACAGGTTGAGCAGCTGACAGAAGAGCAAAAAAATGGTAGGTGCACCTTCAACCTGACACCACAGCCTGAAGTGGAGCTCCCAGGCATCAACCCTGCCTGCCTCCTACGAACACTCTGGAAAATGCTTTGGCCAGACTGGCCAAGGCAGGGCATGGCCCAGGGATTTTGATCCACCAGCATTGCTGGCAAGGCATGTTCTGGTGTCCCACAAGGCCATGGCTGGGCAGTGCTGGGTGCACAGTCAGGGGAGGCTGTGCCTGGGATGAGCCCCTGCCTGCAGGCTCCAGCTGCAGGGCAGGACCCCCTCACTTCTCCTGTCTCCTCTCTCTCCAGAGTTCAAGGCTGCCTTTGACATCTTCGTGCTGGGGGCAGAGGATGGCTGCATCAGCACCAAGGAGCTGGGGAAGGTGATGAGGATGCTGGGGCAGAACCCCACTCCTGAGGAGCTGCAGGAGATGATAGATGAGGTGGATGAAGATGGTGAGAAGTTTGGGTTTCTTCCACTCTCCCAGGAACCATCCCCACATCTGGGGGTGTGGGGCCATCTGTGCAGTGCTGGCAGGATCTGTGCTGGGGACAGTCACAGCTGTGGGGTGCAGCCTGCTGTGAATTCAAAGGACACTAAACACCCACCAGACCTCAGCGTGGCTCCTTTATGGAATTTCCAGGCAAAGAGGAACTATAGATATTTTTATTCCTACAGCAATCAAGACTGCTTGAACTGATTTTGGGGGGCACTGTGAAATTGTACAGATCCTTTTAAAAAACCAAATATAGGCTGAATGTAGGAACTGCCATTTCAGAAATGCCACTTAGAGGATTTGATCAGGAAAGTCTCTCACTGCTCAAGTGTACACACCCCCACATAACTAACTGTCAATACTGATTCAATCAGTGTACTGATGATCACATATAAAACCCACTGTGGGTATTTGGGCAGAAATACCACACTAAGCAACTGGAAAATAAAAAAGCAGTTAAAAGTCAAACAAAAAAGGAAAGCATCTGAGTAATTGAAAACAACACTACTGTAGTGCAAGTGCAAAAGCACACTGCATGAATACCTTCTGGAGCTTTCAATATTAATACCTAAAAGAGATGGACAGGTATCTCCATAGCAGGAACTTCCATCCTTTGGTGCTGCCAGAAGGACTTTTGCCAAGGCAAAATGACTGTGAAAGGTAAAAATTCACTTACAAGGCCAGAGAAAGGCCTAAATCACTTTTTCCAGCATCCTGAGAACTAACTCTTGCTGCAGGGCTGCTCTCCTGAGTTTTGGCCCTTGGTTGCTGAAGGGAAAGGTGATCCCTCATTGGCATTGCCCATCCACCCCCTGTAGCTCCAGCTGATGGCTCCAGCTGGGCTCCCCTTTCCTGCATTTCTCAAGCCCAGTATGAGAAGAGACTGAGGCATGAGACCTTGTATATTCTTCCAGTTTGACTTGTAGAGACACTGCCTGATGGCAGTCTTGATTTTTAACTTAAACAATAACAGGTTTAACACCACAACTTAAGGTTTTGGGGTTCTGAATTCATGTGGCTGTGCAGGGAAGCTGGGTGGGTCAGTCTGGTGGAGCTGCTCATGAAGTGTGGGGCTCAGTGAGGGTCCCAGTGCTGGCCAGCTGGCCCCAGACAGTCCATTCTCCCCTCAGGCAGCGGCACCGTGGACTTCGATGAGTTCCTGGTGATGATGGTGCGGTGTATGAAAGATGACAGCAAAGGCAAAACCGAGGAGGAGCTCTCAGACCTCTTCAGGATGTTTGATAAGTGAGACCCATGAGCACAGCGAAGTGGGGTGGTGGGAGGGTGCAGCCAGCCTGGGCCCCTCCCCAGCAGCTCTCTCTGGTCCTGAGCTCTTCTGTCCTGGCACAGAAACGCTGATGGCTACATCGACCTCGAGGAGCTGAAGATCATGCTGCAGGCAACAGGAGAGACCATCACCGAGGATGACATAGAGGAACTGATGAAAGATGGGGATAAAAACAACGATGGCAGGATTGACTATGATGGTAGGACTCTCTTGCATGTGGTTTGGTCACAAGCCCTTGGTCATGGCCCTGGGCAGCTCCCTTGGTCTTGGATGAGCACAAGCTCATGCAGGCAGTGCTGGGCAATACCTCTGACAGGAGCATGGGCACAGGGATGGGGGGGTTCTTACACTTGTGAAATGGGAGCAAGGACCTGGGGCAGCCTTACCTGCGCCCTTGCTGCACTGAAGCACTGCCACTTTTCACCAGTCCCCTCCTGGCCCCATTAACACCAGCACCATTTCTGAAGGGCTGTATCTTTGAATGTGGTGCTGACAAAATGATGCCCAGGCCATGTGGCAGCTGAGGGGGATGCTGGGCTCCAGTGACATTTCCAGCAGGAGTCACAAGGAGTCCTTGCCACAGTCAGAGGAGCAGTAGCCATCCCCCCCTTGGCCTCTCACATATCATGAGGGTGGAACAGGAGACAGGGCTGGGAAAAGCTGCCAAGACCACACTTGACAACTGGGAGGGCACTTCAGTCTCACCTCACACCTCTTGTCTCCGATGTCTTCCCCTTGGCAGAGTTCCTGGAGTTTATGAAGGGGGTTGAATAAATCTGAGGCCAGATGGACAGCTTGAATCTCCTAAACCCTCCAGCTCTGCATCTCATCTCCTTGACTCAGTCCCCTGGCTACCAGCATGAAGACTGAGTGCTGAGAAGGGTGGCCAGGGGGAAATAAAACCTGTTAATACCCAGTGCCTCAGCTGCTCATTCCTTGGAGGTTCAGTGACAGCTTCACCCCTGTTGTGTGCTCATGATTAATGAAACCACTGCTGGGGACTACTTCTGGCAAGGTGACATCACAGATGGAGCTTCAAGCCTCCAAGGAGGTATTGTGCTGCCAGCCCAACAGCAAAGTCCATCCAACAGAGCCATGGGTGCTTGTGGGGAGCTGCGATATTCCATCTCCTAACCTTCCCATGGTGAGCAGGCTTGGGAGCTGGCACTGGTGCCTGCTGGTTTAACTGCAGCATTGGCAGTATTTTAGCAATGAAATATGAATTAAAACCCCCTTCAGCCATCACTGAGCTCCATGTGCCAGGGACAGTCCCTCTCCTCCCTACTCTCACCCCGGCTATGCCAAGGGTACACACCCTCCTTCTCCCTGCCAGCCTGATTGGTACACTGTAATGTCCAAAGAAGACCTCAGTTTGCTTTGGAAACACAAAAGCCATTACTGAGCTGGACTGGATGCTCCTTCCTGTCTCTCCCAGCCTGGTGGGAGGCAGGTACTGGCCCCTTATAGTCCTCCTGCAGCCCTGGGTGGGAGCCTCACTACAAAAAATTGAGACCCCCAATTTTCCTGTCAAATCACATCGATCTGGGCCACTGAGAAATGCACAAGCCCACTCTGGGTCTCAGCTCCCAGGCACAGGGTGACAGCAGGGCCAAGGAGCCACAGCAGCGTCTCCTCTCACCCCAAGGAAGTGCAGCATTCCTGTGGCATTAGCAGCTCTCCCTGCACATAGCTGCCTCCTCCCATCGAATTACAGCCCCAGCACAACTCCCACATTGCAGTCGTGTTGCTAAAGTCAATCGTTTACCCAAGCAAAACAAACATTGGCAGGGCAGGCACGGGACAGTGCAGGTGCAAGCCCAGGCAGTGCTGTCCTCAGCCCTGGGCTGGGCCAGTGCTCCAGCTCTGCTCCTTTCCTTCTGCCTTTCCTCCCCAAACCAGATTTATTTTTTCCCCACTCCTGTGGAAATAACACCCTAAAGCAGCTGTGACACAATCTCATTTATAGCAATGGTGAAATATTGCAGTTCAGGGAAAACAGGGATGAGAGAGGTGGTTGATTGCTTGCAAGGACATGGCTGTGTCTTTCCTCTGGACAAGCAGCACTAAATATTTTGCTAAACCAAGGCTTATAACAACAGAAAAACTAAGAATATGAACCTGTCAGCTAGAAACCTAGGGTATTTTGGAAACAGCTCTAATGCAAACATCTCTTTGACCCTCTCAAAGGGGTCTCCCCAAGGGATCCAAGACCTTGATGCCATAGATACTGCAGGTTCAGCAGGACTACAGGTGCACCAGAAGGCAATGGAAATTGGGTCTGAGAACCCTGTGACAGGAAATGCTCCCAGGTGTTAACAGATTCTGTTTCCAACTAATCTGTAGCCTAGAGATGAAAAAGAAACATTTTCCACCTCTGCAGTGCAGCAGCAGCAGTTGTTTCCCACCTGTGAGGACACAGCATGTCCTCATGTTTTACCTCAGGCCTGGGAACCTCCAGAGTTGCCAAGAGCTGGGGTTCAGCCAGGAGCTGAGGTGATGCCAGCTGTCCCCACACCTATGGCCACCCAGCCCATGGGCAACCCACATCTGCACTCACATCACATCAGGCACCACTGACAGCCCCTTTATCTTCCTCTGTCCTGGCCAAATCCCAGCATCCAAAAACGACTTCTTCAAAATATTCCTCACTGCTTACTGATAGGCTTTGGCTCCCTGGAGGGTGAACAAGAGAGAAAATAAGGTTAACCCCTTTCCTTCAGTCAGCTTGGTGGCTTGGACTGTGCTGTGACCCAGGGAAAAGGATGGCTGGGAAGAGCCACCTGGCCCTGTGTCTGGGCTCTTCCCCCTTGCCTCAATGGCACTGGCAGCAGAAAGCCACAGCCTCACCTGCTGCCCACCCTTTTCCAAGAGTAAAGCAGGGAAAGCGGTGACTGGAGAGAGAAGACAAAGGTTTTGTAGCAGCCAAAATTTGTCACTAGAAAAGCAGATATACTGAGACTATTTAGGCTTTTCCCATCCTTAGTACAGGAGGTTGGGAAGCCAGGAAAACTGCTGCCAGGCTGGCCTGCCTTAACACACTGCCTGTCCTCCCAGTCAGACAGCAAATGCTGCAGGGTGAGGAGCTGTGGGTGGATTCACTGCTGGCTAAAACACGGGAACAACTGCACAAGGAATGTAACACGACATGGCAGGCCAGAGAGTGGGTGAGCAGGATGAAAAAACAGTGCCCCTGGAGGATCAGCCTGGCTGAGCCCCCACACAGGGATGTGCTAACAGTGAATGAAAACCACCCTGAGGAATCCATGGATCTGTGCAACTCCAAACCAGTTCACAGTTTTCAGTCCACATGTAGTGAACCTCTGGTGCACAAAAACATTTGAGAAATGTGACACAAGTCCACATTGTCTGGGGAAGAAAAAGCAATTAACTTTTTTTTTTTTTTTTTTTTTTTTTTTTTTTAAATCAGGCAAAAAGTAATTTATGAGTGTCTAAAATAGTCCCTAGATCTGTGTGCTCTTACCTCCCCAGCAGAGATGGGAGCTGTGCAGGCAGGTGACAGCAGCCCATGCCACTGGACACTGCCACAGCTCTCAGGCCATTTCTCTGCTTGCCTTTGCTGTAGATTTAAACTCCTGCCCTCATTTGCAGCTTTATCAGCATATTTGGGGCCCCTCCTCAGCCCTCAATAAAACTTTGCCGTGTGAACCAAATGACTGCAGGAAGCTCAGATGAAATTTTGTACTCACTGCCCTAATAAAACCTCTGCCTAAATCTGCCAGCAGGGCAGTGGCAATGTAACATGAGCTAAGGTATGTCAGATAAACACTTCACCAAGCCAAAGCCCCTGTGGTGTAGAAACACCTGCAACAGCCTTGAAACCTGGGCAAAGCTGAACTCATGTTCTGTTGCTGCTTCTTTTTGACCACATTATTCAAAGGCAGTAAAGGGAGACACAGCAACACGTGTCCAGCCCTACTTTTTATCATCACTGTGAACATCAATGTCCCCAGTGAACACCTTGCTCCATCAGAGCATTTTGCAGGGCTTTGATTCCCCCCCATCCCAGTTCCGTGCTCTTGGCTTTCACAGCAATGGCTCACCTTTGCCAAACAAGATGATTTGGGATTTGGTTACACGCCCTTTGCCTTTTTTCTTTTTTAAGTCAAAGCAGAGAAAGGAGCCAAATTGGAACTTGATACTGAGTCCTCTTAATTGCAAAAGGGAGAAATAACCTGCAGCAAGTATGACATACAGCAGCAGCAAGCATGAGATGTATAAGCTGATGTACAGCAGTTGTTAAGCATTGAGATGGTTTTGAGTTCTTTGCAGGATACCAAACACTTCATCACGAGAGTTTTGCAGTTTTCAAATGTCAAAGATGAGAGAGCTCTGTGTAATAGGAATAGTTTCAAGTGGGCCACAGCTGCTGGTCCCCCCTTCTGGGCTCTGTATACGTAATGCCCCCAAAAAGGATCTCCAACCCCACTTCACCAACAGAACTCCCACGATTTCACAAGGCCAGAGAAAGAGGATGGAGACCCACCCAGAGGCAGAGTCAGCACAAACTCCCCTCCAGCACAAACACAGCCAGCTTCCCCTTCGGGGCTGGGGCGAGTGTACAAAGAGGAGCTGTGAACACAGGTGTCACAGGGTTAGCACATGCAGCAGGTGGTCACTGATGTTCAGGCAGCGTCCTGCACAGCCACCACATGAGCAGGGAGCACACAACAACAAACCTGACACCTGTGGAAGCTCACAGAATTCCTGTCTCTTGCTACACAATGATGCCTGGATTAAGGTTACGTTCCTCTGGGCTGCATTTTGTCACGCAGCCGCTATTTTGGTCAGAAAGTCAGCAAGGCCTTATTTGGGAAGCTGTCCCACTGAAGGGCAGCATGAAGGGCAGTGAGATGAAAAGGCTCCTTCTGAAGGCAGGCCTGGGGGAGCTGCCTGGAGCCACAGGAAATCCAAATCTTGCCCTCTGCTTCTTAGCATTCCAACATCCTCTTCTCAGCCTGACCCTTGCCTCTGTCTTCCCTCAGACTGCATCTTGTGGGTGAGCTACTCACAACACAAGCACTCCGGGGAAGACATCATGGGGGTTGAGATGAAATCTCCCTTCTTTCCTTTTTCTTACAGAAAAGTTTTAGTGCTAGAGATTTAAAATGCACAACTTACACTGGGTAGAAGATCTGCAGACACACAGGTAAAGCTGTAGAATGACAAACACCAAGTGCTCTGTTCAGAGGTTTTTTCCTTTCACTCTTTTAACACACATCTACACCAGACTGACCACACTGACCCTTGCTGGACCAGCCACTCCCATCTCCTTCAGTACCAGCAACAACTCCACTCTGTGTGCCCTAATCATCTAGCAAGCAGTGGAGTGAACCTTGCAATGAACTCTATCATGCTGTTGCTCAATATTAAATCTGTTTTTTACTGATACCTTTGCTGGTGATCCTTTAAGCTCCTCAAACACTTGTTTGTAACAGGCTGACAAACACCAATCTCCACAAAAGCCCAAGAGATGCACAGAGCAGGAATCAGATAACTAAGGGCTAGACATCCCTGACTTTACAACCCTCTTGTTTCAAATTAGTAAATCTCTTTATATTGCTTTGTTTAGGGGTGGGTGGGTTTTCCGTATCAGTCAAAAACAATTAAAAAGTGGGAACTGGGAGAAAATTTTTAAATTAAAGCCAGAAAGAATTCAAATTAACACACATAATTTTGGTAACTGGCTAAACTATTAAAAAATAAATTACATGGATTGGATGTTCTAGTTAAAATTGTTTTTTATCCTGCAAGTGTTTAGCTGCTCTACTGCAGTCAGGTCTGTGTGAACATCCAGCCCCGGTGTGCTCTGCTGATTTACCCCACCGGGTGGACACGCACAGGAACTGCAATCTCAGAGCAGCCGGCTGCATTCCAACACTCGCCTCATGCCAGAAGTGCAAAGCACGGCCTGAGCCAGCTTTGGGGGAGCCCTGGAGAGTGAAGTCCTTTCCCGATGGACAAAACAGCAGGACCAAAACCCGGGCTCAGCTCCTCCCGGGATTTCGCACGTTATCCCCCTCATGTCCCCAAGCCAGCACATTTCATCACAGTACTTTTGTTACTGGAGTGATTCCCTAAAATCAGACACTATTAAAAAATGTGCATTTTGTATATTCCCAAACCCTTACACGTTCCCATGGGTAGCTCTATTAATGCTTCAATATCTACAAATATTTCAGGATACAACACACACCAACTCCAGCACAAACTCCTGTGGTCTCCAGCACCACAGCCAGCACTCCCCCTCCTATTTCCCTGGATTCCCACAGCTGCAGGGAACCACACACCAAAGCAGCAGACATGTAACAGCCCTTGGAAATTTCACCTTGCTGTAACAGCAAGAGGAATTATCACTGAACTCATGGCACCTGAGAAAGAAAATGTCAGCCCAGTTTTCAAAAGCACAAGGAGGATCCAGGGACCTGCAAGCCAGTCAGGCTGCCCTGGATCACTACTCACAGGCTTGATGCACAGCTGGCAGCTAACATACAACTCAAACAAGGCCTCTCCTCAAATTTGGAGGTGAAGGCTTTGTTACATACAATTTTATTTTTAAAAAATGCTGTAACACACACGCCAGTAAGAAAACTGGGTCTTCTGGTTAAAGCACATCAGTCCTTTTTCTGCTGAGCAGCCTGCTGAGCTGCCTGCTTGGCATTGTTGGCCTGCATCTTCTTCAGCCCCTTCTTGTTGTGTTTCTTTGCAAATCTCATGTTCCTCAGAAACTTGGGATCAACCTATAAAAATAAAGGAAAAATAAGCCATGTTGCAGAAGAGACATCTACAAAAACAACTATAGCTCCATATTGTTCCAATTTTTCTCAAATGCAGGCTGTGACTAGTTCACACTTCTTTTCTGATTTTTTAACAAGATTATTTTAGTCATCTGCAAACAGGCTTTAATATCCATTTTCCTTAATCACCATAAACAAACAAAAAATCCCAAACCCCATCAATAAACATAAAGAAAGAACAGGATGGGCAAAGCTGCAGGAGAGGCAGGACTGAACCCTCACTGAGCTTTGCAGAAGACAAATTTTTACATCACCTCCAAAACGCTTTGTAGACAGTGACATCTACAAAACAAATAAAATCACAACCCTCCATAACAAAAAATTTACTGTTTTCATTTCATAATGAAATAGAAACAGACCCTGTTGTACCATTTATCTCAGAAAAACCAATATACTGTCACTTTTATGTGTTTTGCCCAGAAATGCCAATCCCTCTTATTTTGTAAATAAAATTATCTGGATTAGTATGGACAGTAAAACAATATTGAAGGAGAGAGGAGGAGAGGAGGAGGAGACCCAGCAGGACTCAAAAGGCAAAGGAACCATTTAACTGGAAAGTGTTTGTTTTACTGGAA
Source organism: Melospiza melodia melodia (assembly GCF_035770615.1). NCBI lineage: Eukaryota > Metazoa > Chordata > Aves > Passeriformes > Passerellidae > Melospiza > Melospiza melodia. The sequence continues at coordinate 16,451,356 of NC_086203.1, forward strand.
ACAGCACAGCACTCAGTGACAGCCACCAGAACAGGACAGGGACAAAACTGGCCTCTGACTAAAATGCAGTTTTATAGACATACAAGGGCAGATTTCATGTGGGTCAGAAATATCCCAGCTGCATGTCAGGCAAGTGAAAGAACTGAACCCCACTGTGGTTCTGACCCCCTGCAACACAGGCATGTCTCGAAAAAAAGTGTCAGTCAAAAAATACAAATTCTGGGGGTTTTTTCACAGTTAAGCCTCAGTGACTCAACAGCCTGGGAATATCATCAGAAATACTCACCCCTTTGAGAGATTCATATCTATGGGTTTTGGGCTTCTTGATGCCATTTCTGTGCCACTTACGGGCTGTGTGGAAAACGAGACAATTAATTAAATTCCAGTTCCTGCTACTATTTAGCAGCTGCATTAGTTTCCTTTTTAAGTGTACCTGACTATCAAAATGATGTGGAATAGACAGTCTCCAGACCCTTCCAATCTAAACTACATTTCAATTAAAAGCACATCTCTATGCTCATGCCTTTGCATGGGCTTCCAATCCAAAGATTTCAGGCAGCTCATTAACTAATGACACCTTGACAGCACCACCTCAGTCATTAATAAACTGAAGCCCTTGTGGTCAGTGTCACAGGGCACTGTCACTCACTGTGCAGGACCAAGCAGAACCCATCTGTGACATCTGCTAATCACAGCACTGATGAAAGACCCCAAACATTAACTATTTCATCACTGTGGCCATCTCTGGATTGCACAGGATCCCAGGGATGAAGCTTTTCACGAACATCACACAATGATAGGATGGCTTGGGTTGGACATAACTTTAAGGACCATTCTGTTCCACCCGCTGCCAGAGGCAAGGACATCTCTCACCAGACCAAGATGCTCCAAAGCCCTCTCCTTGGACACTTCCAGGGATGGAGCAGCCACAGCTTGTTTGGACAACCTGTGTCATCATCCTCACAGGGAAGTATTTCTTCCTAATATCCAACCTAAGCCTACTCTGTCATTGTGAAGCCATTTCCCTGTGTCCTGCCACTGCCTGCTCTTGTGAAAGGTCCCTCTGCCTGTTTAGCTGGTGGTGATCACCATGGCATCACTCAGGTTGGAAAGGGCCTCTGAGATCTGAGTCCACCACCACTACCCAGCCAACTCAACTAAGGCACGTTCAACCTTTCCCTGAACACCTCCAGGTACGGTGACACCACCACCACCTCTCCAGGCAGCTCACTCCAATGTCCAGGCACCCTTCCTATGAAGAAATTCTTCCTACTGTCCAAACCAAACCTCCCCTGGCACAGCTTAAATCTGCATCCTGTCATCCTATTGCTGGTTAGCTGGGATAAGAGGCCACCCACCAGTTTTTCAATATAAAAGCTCCTATTTTTCTACCTACATATTAATTCTACATTGAGCCCAAACAGGTCCCGACTCTTATCACACTCCTTCAAACCCCCCCATTCGATCCCTATGCAGCACCGCCTTATCTGCCACAAACCCCCGGGCAGGCCGCGCTGCCCTCACCGCGCCGGTCCCAGCCCGGTTACCCCGCCGGGATCCCCGCCCCGCTCACACTGGTTGTGCGTGGTGTGGTTCTTGGACTTGGCCATGGTCGCACCTGCGGGAGAAACACACACGGCTCAGCCGGGCCGGCTCCCGCACAGAGCCCGCCCGGCCCCGAGCCCCGGTTACCGCCCCGCTCCGACAGCCCCGACCCGGCCCCTCCGCCCAGCCTGGCCCGTGGATGGTGCCGGATGGGCGCGGATGGTGCCGGGACCGCCCTCACCGGAGCCGCGCTCGCCGCCGCCGCCGGACCGGAAGAGAGAGAGCACCGCGGGGGCTGCCGGGAATCGGGGCCGGGCCGGAACCCCGTGTCCTGCAGTTCCGCCCGGCACTTTCCCCGTTGTCTTCCCGAGCTGCTGCTCTGTGCCCGCACCGCCCCGACTCCCGCGGCCGCCGCTCCCGCTCCGGCTCCGTGAGGGGCCTGAGGCCGCTCCCGCCCCGGGAGGGCTCCGCCGTGGCGGGGCCGCAACACCCAGCGACGTGGCGGACCCGGTCCTGTAGCGACGCGGTTCCCCCAGCAACACGGTTCCCAGCAACACGGTCCCGCCACTAACATGTCCCCTGACCATGGCCTCTGCCGGCCGGGAGCCGAGGGAGCCGGGGGCTGAGGGAGCCGAGGCCGCCCTGCTTGGCCCTGCCCGACCCCCGCGGGAGCCTGAGGCCCTCGGCCCCGTCAGAGTCCGGGCTCGGTTCATCTGCGCTCGGGCAATGTAGCCAAGCACAGGCAATGCTCCTCTGGTCTGTCACGGTTTTCATGCTGACACCCCATTTCAGCAGCCTCCCTCAGCTTGCCTGCTCCCTCCCTGTGAGGTGACTTTGCCCTGGGGTAAGGAATTTCTGGGGCTGCCCCATTCAGTAATGCCAGGGACTGCCCACTGTCCAGCGTGGTGCCAGTGCCAGAGCTGAGCCAGGCTGAGTTTTACAGGGGCTTGAACAGAGGCTGGCTCTGGTCATTTCCCAAAACGTGAAGAAATTTCCTCCCCATTTCCGCAGGAAGAAGACAAGGAAGGGCCATGTTCATGTAGGATGCTGGGCACAGTGTGACAGCACAAGCTCCCCAGTGAACACAAAACCAGTGCAGATCAGGAGTCCAGCTGACTTTGCTTGGCACAGACCCTACAAACTGCTCCCCAGTGGGAAGCCATTGAGCCGTGGGGAGAGTGCAGGGATGCTTCTGGCTATTCCTGTTGGTTCACACGGAGGATTCCTACCCTGGGCTGCTCGGGCACTTCACCCATCCCCACTCACTCTGCAGACACCGCCCAAGTGCAGCTGCAGCGTGCGGGGCTGTGCCTTGTCAGGGAGAGCACCCCGTGGGATATGGGCACCTTCACCCCCTCCTTCACCCCAGCGAGCAGACCAGGACTGCGCTGTCTGGCAGCTCCCCAGGAGTCCCTGCCCTGGCAGTGCCCTTGGCTTTGGGGAGATTTTGGGGCTGTTCCCAGCCTGAGAGCAAACAGGGCTCGGCTGTGCTGTGGAGCCGAGCGATGCCCGACGGCAGCGAGGGCCATGGGAGAAATTCTCCGTGGAGACAAATGGCCGCTACACGTCCAGAGAAGGCAGAACAGCGGGACAAGGAGGCACTAGAGGGAGCCTGAGCATAACAGATCCAGCTCCGGCTCCAAGTGGGAGAATTAGTCCCGCTCAGGGAGAAGGGGCATCACCAGCCAGCAACAGCAAGTCTCACACAGCAGTTTCCCCCTTGACCTGGCATCCTACCTGGCTGTGCCTTTTTCCCTCCCTGACAGCTGTTCTAATTTCCTTGAAGACATAAAGACGTGGTTTCATTGATGGGAAGTGCCAGTCTACCAGCAGAGAGACAGCTGCCTCTGAGCATTTGGGATAGGAGGTGAGAAAAATCACTGGCAACTGGTGGCAATTGTCAGATGGGAGGGTGCAGGAGAAAAGGAATTCTTGCAAGGCAATGGAGAACAGAAGTGCTGATCCACAGCTGCAGATATCCCTGTGGGAAGGGGAGGTGTCACAGCACAGCCTTGCCAAGCGTTCCTGGACTGATGGCAGGGACAAGGGAACAGTAGCTGAGGTTTGTGTCCCCTTCTGGTGCATTCCAGTTAGCACCAGTTAGGAGAGGCACCAGAAGAGGCTGGATACCTGCATTCTTTTATTTTAATTTTGGATGTACCTGTTCCCAGTACATCTGAAAAGTACATCTTCTTTTACAATGTTTTCAAGGGGCCAAAATTTGGTTTTTACAGGGTACTCAGGTACAGCTCAGTAGAAATCGGAGGAGATGAGTGAGCAGGGACCAGAAACAAATCCTTCATCACCCCTGGCTGCTGTTGGAGGCTTTCATTCTCCCCTCAGATCAGCCCAGACCCTACATACATATTGCACAAGTGTGTTCCTGTAAGCAGTTTCCTAGCATGAGGGCAGGATTTAAAATCAGGCAGCAGCCTGCAATGCAGCCCTGACCTTTCTCTCCAGGACTGCCACCTCCTCCCACTCTCCCTGGAGCTGGCACTACTAACAACTGGTTTCCTCTTGTTATTTTTCCACCTCCACTCCTTCCTCCAGAGGGGAGGCCGTGCTGGTGGCCCACGTAGCAGTGACTCACAGGCTGGGACCTGTGAGGAGCCAGCTGAGCCTGGCCAAACTTAGAAACATCTCATTTTCCCTTGCCTACACCCTGGATGCTGCTTCTGACTGGGTTCATTGCTGGACACCTTCTCCAGCTACCTGTGGGGTTTGGAAGGATCAGCAGGAGCTGGGCTGAGATGGAGCAGCCCTTGATGTAGATAATTCCATCTTGGTCAGTGTTTATCCAGCTTGCTTATAGCTGAAACCCACGAGATGTTCTGGCTTTTCAGGCTTGGGAAACATGTAAATAAAGGCATATATACAGGACTGCATGGTTGTTCCGTTTCTCTGGAAGCATTTGAATGATTTGAGGGGAGCTTAGAGGTTTAAAAGCTGATTGTCCATCTGTGTCAATCAGCCTGGTCATCCCTAAATAAAAAGATGACAACTACAACCACATAACCGAGCCTGGGGTACCGATGGCCTGCAAAGGTGGAGGTGCTGCTGGGGTTGGAAGCTGGGAATGGAAGCAGCTGGGTGATGACCAGCAGTGGAGCAGGCGGGGCAGGGAGATGCAGCTGCACCGGGAGGAGCAGGACCTGCAGCTCCGTGCGGGGACAGCGCCAGCAGGGGAGCAGCCGTGTGCGCGCAGCCCACGCTTGGTGCTGCTTTAACGGGATTTTCCAAAGCACTTTTTGCCCCAGTGTCGGAAAGGGGAGCTGGCCTGCCTCTTCCAAAGGCTGGGGGAACGTGTGCAGGGGATGTGGCACCTGCTGAAGCCGCGCTCGCCGAGAGCCCGGCGGCTCCCGGGGAGGGAGCGGAGCCGCAGGCACCGAGCAGCTGATGGCTGCGGGGAGGAGGCACACGGAGGCGGCGGGGAGAAACGGAGAGGGCTGACCTAAATAGATGCTCAGCTAATTTATTCATTTCTCTGCTTTATTATTTAACACAACTTCGAAACAGCTCAGGACTTCTGGTTCCTCTCAGCTCTGCTGCTGACGTTGGGGATGGGGTTATTTTTTACCTGATTTTGCTGCCTTGCTCAGCAACCCCTCTCTCCCCACAGACAGGCCAGGCACACTATGGGAAAGCTCCAAAACAACCACTTTCTAGCCCGGAGCACAGAAAGGACTTATTTAAAGTTATTTTGAGCTTTTGATTCACCTCCTGCTTAAGAAGCTGTTCGAATTTTGGCCTGCTTTACGCATTGCTAATAGGGAGATTTATCTCCAACTTAGCTGGCCGAGGAGGGGATTGGTGGGCTCATACAGCACGAGGCAGCCTTCAGCCTCCACTGACATCTTCCTCCAGGCAGCCTGCCAAAGGCAGCCCCAGGCTCTGCAGCACAGGGGCTTTCAAGGATAAACCTGGAGCCTTTCTTGCTTCCAGCCAGCCTCCTCTCTCCTCAAATCCTAGCAATCCCCTGAAACACTGTCCAGGAGGAATTTATTACTAGAAGGACACGGAGCCTCAGCTGCTGGGAGAGCTGTTCAGGTTGCAGTTCACCCCACGGGCTGCACGTGTCCTCTGCGAGCCCATGTCACGTTTTAGCACTGCTGAGCTTGAACAGCCACAAGCTGAGGGGAAAAAAAATGATGCCTGTGCAGGTTGTCTGAACCCCTGCACCATTTCTGCGCAGGCACGAGGGACACGGGCAGAGCTGCTCCATATGAACCTTCCCAGGATTCAAATCATGCAGCACCCACCTTGTGCCAAGCAGGGCCCTTTAATTTTTCATTACAGTTTGTCACTTGATGTATGAATTTAGGCCAGTGTTGTATACAGTTACCCAGCCCCTCTGTTGTGATTTTTAAACTGGATTATTCATCGACCTGCTTGATTCCTTGCAGATTTCTAAGCAGTAAAATGAGCCCTGATGCTGTTTAGCTTGGCAGCAGGGGCATCTCAGCTCACCCGCCTTCACACTGCTGGAGAGTTTGGTGATGTTGCTGGGAGTGGGATAGTGCAAAATAGCAGAAATGAAGCAGTCAAGGAGGCTGCAAGTTAAAGTCTTCCAAAGCAGCAGGCACTGAAGGGGAACAGTTGGGCGTGAGGCTGGGAAAGGAGGTGCTGCTTTCCTGGCACAGTCAGCTCCTTCTCTGCCCTCACTGGTTAAACTGGGGCACTGTGAATCCTGGGCAGGGTCCTGTGCTGTCAACCCACAGGGTGTGCAGCCTGGCCCGTGTCAGGCTTTGATCTGAAGGATTTTGTGGTAGTTGTTTTTAATATAAAGTGAGACTTTGGTCCAGGAGCCTTTCAAGGCCAAAAAGAATGAACGTGGAAAGGACAGAGGCAGCCCAAGTGATTTGAAGTTTCTCTTTCCCTCCCAATACCCTGGACTGGATTTTGGTGGGTGATGCCCCAGATTGCCTAATGAGGGCAGAAGGGCCCTACATCCCACACCCTCTGGTTTTGTTCCTGGGGTTTTGTTCCTGGGGTTTTGTTCCCTGGCACCTTAATTGCACAGGGCTGATTAGGATGGAGTTAAGGGTAGCTGACTGTCACGCTGGGATTTAGGCTCCCTCATGTGGGCACAGTTTCTGCCCTGCAAGAGGAGGGAAAATCCCTTAATGAACCAGAGTGGGCAGTAGGCTTGAGGTGAGGGCTCTGGTGTGCTGCCAGCTCACCTTTATCTGCACAGGGAGGATTATTGGGAAGCCATGGTGATAAATGCTGTGGCTGAAAAGGAAAATGGACTTCCTCCCAGAGATGGTTTGTTTGTGCAAAGTGGAGAGAGAATAAAGAAGCTGCCAAAAAAGCTGACATTAAACCCACTGCTTACCTGCAGCTCATCCCATTCCATGACTGAAACCTCTCATTTGCAGCCACCTAATCCAAGATATTCTTTCTGCAAAGCAAAAAAAAAGTAGGTTATTGCTCAAGCAGAGCTGGGGAGGGATAAAGAGACAAGCAGGGCCTGATCCTGCCAGGTTCTGTGTGTTCTGCCCTCTGAGCAGGGTTAAAACCCTGGCTAGCAGCCTGATTTGGGGGTTTTGGAAAGAACTTGCACACAATCCCTTTCCACACCTTTAGGGAAAGGCTTGCCATGCTGCAGAGGCAGGGCTGGAGGCAGAGCATGGGGCTCCCAGCCCTGCCTTCAGTTCCTGCCTCTCTAACCCAGGCACCTGGTGGCAAGGAACACAAGCCAGTAATCCTCAGCACTCTTGAAGCACATCTCAAAGTGGGAGAGAATTAATGACCCTCCACAAAACTAGGGCTGCCCTTTCCCAGCCCTCCCCGCTTTCTTTTGGATGCATTACCTGCTCCAGCCACTGGGTCATCCCACCTTTGCCGGCATGCAGACATGCTGCACACAGGCTTTGCTCAGCAGCAGTAAAATCCTCCTCTCTGCAGCACTGAGAGGATCTTGTGCTATTTCTTTTCCTGCCTTTAGATGTGCAGAAATCCACTTGGCTTTGTCTGCTGATTGATTTTAGCCCTGGTTTTGTACCAGGATCTTTTCAGAAGGTCTTGCTAATTAAGAAATCCTGTCCCCATTGAAACCACAATGCAAACACCTATTGGTGCCCCCTGCACCTTTTTAGGGCCCGCTGCAGTTCGCCCTGTCTCTCTTGAAAGGCTGCTTCTCATCCTGGGTGGCAGCAATAGAAGGTTCCACAAACGCTGTCCTTGGATATTAAACACATATATTACTGAGCTGCCCTTCCACAAAATCAGTGCAGAGAAATGACTGACACTGTCCTTTCTACATAATTCAAATGAAAAACTAATTGCACCACGGCTGCAGGGGCAGGGACTGGGGCTGGCAAACAGGTTTGGTGCAGAGTTCCCAGTTCCCACCAAGGAGCTGTGAGGTTCAGGACACCACAGGGGCTGTACCTGGGACACCTGACTGCTTTAAATAGTGCATGTGCCCAACCTGTTCTGGAAACACTGCTCAGGGGCACCGATTTCAGCCTGATACCAGCTGCATCCCTATGACAAAATGGGCTTTATTAGGAAAATAATATGGGTTATATCAACACTTCCATTAGCCCTGCTGCCATCCTAGCCCCTGACAGCTGAGTACCAGAATAACTGAGCTGGTCCACACAGGAGAGATGCCCTGGGACACAGGGCTGCCAGGGAAGGAGAAGCACAGCCCTCCCCTTCCATATCAGCCTTGTCTCACTTGTGTTAGGGATGGCCTGATTTATGATTTGGCTTGCATTAAAACACATTTCCTTCCAGAGCAGTTTTACTCAAGCTTTTCAAACACTTCATGAACCCAAATAAATCCTTCGGAAGTCTCTGGCAGGTGGACACCTTCAAATATCCTTGGCACTCAGCAAATCTGATACATCAGAGGGGATGGGGAGGGCAGAGTGCCTGGCTAAGATCTGGAGGCAGGTGAACTGCAAGTATTTTTCACTAGAGCTCCAAAACTGCAGCCTTAAGTGTTTTAGCATAAGACATCAAGTCACGCCGACAGGTAGTCAGGGAGAGAATGCAGGACAGACCTCAGGAGTCTTTACTGTCTCCAGAATATCTCTCTTTTTCCCCCTAGTCTGCGTCATCATGCTGCCACCCCTTCAATTGCTGCAGAATCCTGAAAAATTAACAGCTAAAGGTTTTTCTTGCCTGCTCTGGCCACCTGAAACAACCTCATGTTCGGGTGGAAGCACTGAAGTGTTTCTTAAAACAGCTCTTCCTCCTGTCATTAAATATTTAAGAGAGCAGCACCAGGGGAAACCATGAGCTTTTATGGAGGCAGGATGGCACAGTGCTGGGAACCACACGGGGCCCGATTTAAATAGTAATGAGATGGCAGCACAGCTCGGTTTTACCCTCCCCTCGCTCCCCCTCTCCCCGCAGCACCCCCGGCAGCGCGGCCCCGGCCCGCTGCATGCGGTGCGTGGGGTGGGCTGGCTGCGATGCCATCGGGCTCTGCCAGGGCGTCCCGGGCTGCAGATGTGCTGAATGGAATCTCAATGACCTGGGAAGGCAGCGCTGGTCAGCCCCGATGGGAACACAGCGGTGTCCGAGCCCCGGCCGCGGTGGGGCGGCAGCAGAGCGCGGAGCAGCCGTGGCTCGTCCCTGCCGGTCCCTTTGGCTCCCCCCATCACTTTCCCTGCTCTGCCCTATTTTGGGGAGCGGAGGGTGGCAGAGGGAGGGTGTCTCCTCGCTCTGCAGTTGCTGTAGCAACTGCGGTGTCTCTGGCGGCAGAGCACACGTTTCTTGCAGCCAGCCCGAGTGTGAGCTGCTGAACTGAAAGCAGATTGATTTTTTTTTACTTGCTAGAAAAAAGCCGCCCTCTGCCCTCCCCACCCCCAGCAGCCAGAGCCCAGGAGGGCCACAGACAGCACCTGGGCACCAGCGCAGTGCCGAGCCGCAGGGATGCTGCCGCGTCTGGCTGCTCCCGGGAAATCTTCTGCACATGAATCAAAGCCTCAGCCCCTTCTTGAAACCCTCCTCTGATCCCCCTCGGCTCCTTGGCAAGGACAAGCTGCCTTTCCCTAATCCAGGCTCCAAGGCAGGGTGGATTGCTGCAGCCATCCAGGCTCATCCCTGGGGCAACTCAGACCTGAATTCATTTCCACATGAAACAGAGAATCTGCTTTGGTGGGGAGGGACCAGTCGTGATCAAAACATTCTCAGAAGAGGAGGATCAGTATAAGCTTTGCAAAGTTACTTCCCTGGGTTATGATTTTTACATAGTGGAGCCCTTATCACGGGCTGGATTCATTTGGTGCCCATTTCCTGCCACCTGATAAGACTTTGCCTCCTAAATCCCGTTACTCCCCCATTTCCATCACCTTTGCACATCACAAGCCCTGACCTGCTCTCTCTTCATTTTCTCTCTGAACCCAGAGGAACAGAGTTCCCTGAGCCAGCTCTGAGAATGTGCTGGTGCCTCTCCTGTGAGCCTCAGCTCCTTGGCCATTGCACTGGTGTTTGATCCCGAGGCACACTGCTCCAGTGTGTCAGGACCATCCTGTGGCCACTGCAGGAACCCATTCCGAGCCCATCAGCCTGGTTTGGGCTCCACTCTGAATATGTGACATCTCTTTTTTCCTTCACCACTGACTTCATCTTTGTTTCAAATAAAGGCCAAGGCATCCAGCAGTTCCCATCAGCAGGCAGCTGGAGGGACCGAGCAAGCAAAGTTTGGTGATAAGAGTTCCATGTTGCTCATCACCCATGGCCCTGCTTGTATCTCCTTTGGGTTCATTGCAGAGTTCAGCCCTGGCCTTGCACAGATGCACGGACCTGCCCTGATTTTCCAGAATGCCATGAGCTCTGATCAGCCTTTTTACCACCTGCCTTTGGGATGGCTGCCAGGGAGGGCAGGAATTGCAAGGAGAGCTGTTCTTCATGAGAGGGGGAGGCAAAAAGAGAGTGAGTTAAGTTTCCCATGCTCAGAGTCCACCCTCTAAGCATTTCCTGGTGGGAACCAAATCTTCCTCCTGCAGGTGATCACCTGCACCACAAGATAAGAGATGAGCAATGCTCAGGCATGGGCTGTAGTAACCCAAAATAGGTTTTTTCCACTGTAATCATTACTTAAGGTGCCATTTCTAAGCCAGTGTTTTTGGGGCTGCAGCTGGAGCTTTATGTTCCCTGGGAAGTTTTCTTGAAGAACAGGTTGGCCAGTTGGGGAATGTTTCACTGCTATTTTCAGCCTGGGACGTTTTCCTTTTTCTTTTTTTTTTTTTCAAAGTACAACAAAAAACCTGTCAACAAGTCACAAAAGAGTGATCTCAGTCTAAAATACGAGCTCTGGCACGGGAGGGCATTTGACTCAGAAGCCACTTCCCATCTTTGGAGACTTGAAGTATGTTCCACTTCGTCATCCTGAAGGTCTTTGGGCACTTATAAAAACAGAGTTTATTTATCCACACTCAGAACAGCCTATCTATTATCTTGAAGGCTCAATTCAGAAAGTTTCTTCAGAAATTTATTGGTTTCATTCCTACCAGTCTGAACAGAAGTTTTCCACAAAGTCTGTCAAAATACAAATGTCTCAATTCCAATTTCCCTCGGTCTTTAGCAGGACATCACATTAATTGTGTTAAAAAGCACTTTTATTAGTTACTGAGAAAGCAGGAGTCTGGCAGCTCTTCTTGACCATGAGCTATTCACTTTTGTGAAGTCTCCTTTAACAGTGCTTTGATCCAAAGCAGTGGTTTTCTCCACCAGCAAATTCAGCAGTGCCTGGAGCCAAAGGGACCAGCTCCAGGCAACAATTATTGGCTGCAGGTTTGAAGGGCTCCTACTGCTGCCTGGGCAAAGCCTTTCTGTTCCTCTGGAGGCTTCTGACATCCCCATTGTGAGAGCAAACCCAGTGGGGGAGGCACGTGGTGAGCCCGAGGCCAGGGAGACCCAGGAGCACGGGCAGAAATGCAGACAGGATGGGGGAGTTCCATCCCCACCTGGGACACTTCTGGGAGGGCTCAGTGAACCATCAAACTTTGCTTTAGTATGAGTTCTGCTTTAGTTTAATTGTGCATGAGGCTGCTCCGGCCAAAACAGCCCAGCCTGGTGACAATGTGGCATCTACTTCACAAGGGAAAGGTGGCAGTGAAAAAACCAGCAATTTCCAGTCCTCCAAGGGGCAAGGAAATTATATTCCCCATCTGATCTCCATGGGATGCTCTGGGATTGCTCCTGCAAACATTCAGTCATTCTGGGGCTGTGTGAGCAGCCAGAAACCCAAATTTCCTACCTGCTGCCTTGCAGCAGCCCTCCTGACGTCCCTGAGCCAACACCAGAGTGTGAGGAGTAGGATGGGCCCTCAGCACAGGAGCCACTGCAGGATCCATGGAATTTCTGGGGTGTATGCACCACAGTGAGATACAGCTGGGCCATCAGCATTAAAGGAAAATCTCAGCTCTGCTGTATATTTGCTATTGACTGTCTCATTCTAAACAAGGCGACAGACAGTAAGTGACATCAAATGATGGACTTTGCCTCATAGCACTTTTCTGAGCACCTCCAATGCCACTCCAAAATGAGTCCCTGCTTACACTTCAGCTCTGAAAATACTTCAAGGATTTCCAACACACACATTCAATCCCTGTGTGGAAGAAGGCAGTGCTCTGATAATTGAGACATTAATGCTGAAAGACTGAGCAGGATTCCCTTGGCTGTCACAGCTTGGCTGCTGGGAGCTTATGAAAAGAAAATAAATAAATTGAGACTTGGTTGAAATAGCCAAGAGATTGAAACCTGGAGATTCCTGGAAGCAGCTGTGCTGGAAAGGAGCACATGTAGAGGGTTGGAGGATCCCTCCCATGGTTGTGTAAATGCCTCAGCAGTGACATTGCAAGTTGCAGATGTTGTCAGGGCTGGTAGAATTGCACCCATCTGACTGCACCAGGACCTCCATAAACACTCTCACACTGTCATCTTCCAGCCAGGCATGTCCAGATGCCCCCTGCAGAAGGATGGCCAGGACAGGCACAGGTGAGAGCCCAAGATCTGTGGGGAGCAGAGAAGTCCCTGGAGAAACAGTTTGTTGGATGCTCAGGTATCTGTGGTGGGATCCATCAGTCAGCAGAAACCCAGACAGGGGAGATTTCAGACAGGAGGAAAAGCTGTGCCACCCAAAATGTGCAGCCCAGCTCTTGTCACAACCCTCTGTGATCCACCATTGGTTTAACACAAATTCACTGGGACAAAGAAATGCTCTCGAGTTTGAGGATAGGTATTTGATAGCGTACAGCTGATTTTGAAATCTTACAGATCCTGCCCCAGTAGAGAGGCTGAAGACATTTTGATCAGAAAAATCCCATTTCAGCCTCCCTTGCTGTCCCTGGAGGGTTTGGTACCCTCTTACCTACAAGAGTGCAGAGGATCCAACATCAGGAAGGGCCTTCATTCAGCACAGACCTTTAATCTTTTATTTTAGTACTCCACCCAAAATTTTTGGCCACAGATGTGGCAATTAAGGGCTGAGCAAGGTCTGGCCACAGCTTCTGCATGGGACACAGCTCCTGCACCAGAGACCAAGTACCACTGCTGTGTAATTTAGCCCAGTTTTTCTTTCAAGCACTGGCCCAATCATGATTTCTAGAGGCCAGAAATCACGGTGCCAGAAAAAATGGTGCAATTCATTGAGGGTCTGATGTTCCCACATGTGCTGGTTTTACACCTGTATGATCCAATGGCCTCATCAGAACCAGCCCTGACTTCTCCTGGCTCGATGGAGAGCAGAATCTGGCATTTCCATGATTTAGCCCCTGGACACAGCCCCATCCAGCCTGACAAACAGCTCTGTCACATGCCCTTTGCACAGCAGGGGAGAGCCTCAATTACACATGGGCCACCAGCTCTGCTGTTTACAGGAAGCACCAGCACAGAGCATGGAATTAGAGAGACCACAAGGAAGTGAGGGATTATTTACTGGAGATTAAAGGACATGGAAAAACCACAGGACAAATCAGTGGGGCCTAAGCAATGGTAGCTGCTATTTCAGTCTTCCAGCTGCTGGCATTCATACTGGTCATGCTGTGATGGGAGAGCTGGGGAGGAATTAAGGACAGGAGGCTGCTCTGCTTTTGGACCAGCAAAACACACCAAAGAATAGGCCCCAAACCTGCTGAAAGGATAGGAGAGATTTCTTTCCTCAACCATTTCTGTGTGTCTTTCTCCTCCCCAGGTGTGATTCCTACTTGTGGGCTGCTCCTCCAGGCCAAGCAGCTCTGCCAGACCTGGCTGTCAGCAAACTGGGATGTGCCTATGGATTAAGCCCAGATGATTTGGGATATCTCCTCAAATCTAGAAAGTCCAACTGCCCATGGGTTCATCTAATTTTTAGTGTGATCTGATTTTCAGCTATGTCTGGCCACCAGGATTTCAGTGTTGCTAATGAGCTCTGCCATTTGGACTGTAACTGGACCCAGTCCTGTGTCATTGTGTGCCCACCTCTTCCTGCAGCTGCAGATACACAACTGCTGTCCCTGGGGCTCTCCAGAATGGCCTCATACTCAACCACATTTCCCCTGAAAATCCTGCAAGATTCTCCCAGTGCTTGGCCATACTTCCTCAAGCATTTTGCTCCTGGCAGGTAAAGCTGTTTGCAGTGCTGCTGTCCTTGTCCCACAGCCATGCTGGCAATATTGCCATCACTGGTCTCCTGTCACCAGTGTTGGGATAGCATCCAAACTCCTCCACCAAACCCCCTCTCAGGGAGTCAGGTGAATCTTTGGCTGCTTCTCTTTCCAAAGATACAGATGTCACTTTATCATCTCCCCCCCAGCTTCTCCTGTACCTCAATGCCACACAACAACAGGCCACCATTAGGTACTAAGTGACAACATCCTTCATCCATCCCCACACTGAGGCAGACTGAGCTTCCATCACCACCACCAAAGCAGCATCTCCAGCAGCCCTGGGGCCCCTGTGCTCAGTGTGGGGCAGTGATTCAGCTCTGACTCTGTGGGAAGGTGGCCACGACTCCCTGCACTGTCCATGGTGGAAATTACAGAGCTACAGCAAAGGCAGCAGGGAGGGAGGGAGGGAGGGAGGCTCCCCTTGGTGAGGAGGAGCCCACAAAAGGCTCCCACTGACATTTCCCTTTCCCTGCATCCATGTGGCTGAGGGAACACAAATGGCATTGCCCTCATGTTTGACCAGAGCAGTGCTTGGCTGCTGGTGCCATGCCACAGACTCCACCTCAAAAGCTAAGAGAAGCTCAGTAGATTTTTCTTACAACAAATAGAGAGAAATGAAAGCATGAATGAGCTTATTTTACAACCTCAGAGAAATACCCAGCCATTGTTAGCTTGACACAGGCTGCAAAAAGTGATGGCTAAGAAAATAAAACCTTTTTCTTTCCTGTATGTGTTGACTGAAAAATAAAACCTTTCCATGGGCCAGCAGCAGCGCTTCCATCAGCCACGTGGCTGATCCACAACTCAGTGAATGCCAGAGCAGGACCTGAGCTGCTGCACATAACAAAAGGAAATTGAAGAACTGGGTTTACATAATTTTTGAAGGGTTTTGAGGCACATTGTGCACCAAGCCTGCCCTACCCCACACAGGTGCCCTCAGCACCATGTCCCATCCTGGGCTGGCAGCAGCTGGAGGGAAGGCAATGCCATCTCTCAGTGAACAGTAGCACAGAAACTCTCCAGAATATTTCCTTCTCCCTGATCTCTGCACATAGAAACCCTTGCCACAAGGTCAAACAATGCCCAGTCCCAGGGGAGGCTCAGGCACCTGCAGTGAGTATCTCAGAGCCTCTGGGACACTGAGGGTGACAACCTCTGCCTCAGAGAGCCAGCACTGCCAATAAATTGGTTCAATGGCATTTTCTCCCCTCAGAAATGAGGACTAAGAGCCAGGGCATGCAGAGAAAATAGCCATGCCACAGATGCTCAATTAATTAACTCAATTAATTTTTACCAGGCCTCCTGGGTCATTCATTGTAGCTGTCTGTGTGGGGAGCCGGGCGCCGTCGCCTGTTGCAGCTGTGTCTGAAGCACTAAGGTGGCTCTGGAGATGTGTTCCTCTCCACTCACCATATAACTTGCTTCTGCCACCAATCCACATCATTTCCCCTTATTATTGAAGTGGTAAAATCAACCTCAGGAGCTCAGAGTCTGGGAGTAGGGATTCCCAGTTTGGAGTCTGCGGCTGTCTTGAGCAGTGCAGTGATATATGAAGGGAAAGACAAAAAAAAGATCCCATTAATAATTCCAATTCCCTCCTCAATAATTTCACCCAAACAAACTTCCCACCCAAACCAGTGCTTTTTAAAAGACTGGTTTAGAAGGCAGGAAGTGCTAGTAAATACAGTCCTTCCCTGTCACAGCTGCAATTCCACTTTCAAACACATCTGACTTCAGAGACTGGCTTGGATTTTTGTGGCTCATGTTATTTTTCTTTGAAAATGGAAGAAAAATGGCTGTAAGTAGGAGTTAAACGAGAGCCCAGTGATGCCAAGGCATTGCTCCCCTGCATCGTTCTGCCCTGTGTTCCAGGGTTCCCAGAGCAGCAGGGCAGAGCTGGCTGGGGGTGTGTTGGGGGCTGTTTCCTCCCCATCCTTGTGTGCATCGCTGGCTGTGCCACGTTAGGGAGCAAACGGTGACTTTCTTTTGAGGTCTGTAAATCAGGAGAGCAGCTCAGCTCCCTCGCTGGCCCCAGCAGAGAGCAGAACGGGTCCCGGGCACTGCCATCAGCTGTGGCTCCAGCCTGCAGGAGCAGCGGTGCCCCGGGGAGAGGGTGGGATCTCATCCTGTGCAGCCGCACACCCGCCCGTGGTGCGCTGTGCCCTGCCCAGCAAAACCACCAGCAGCCTCTGCAGGGCATGAGCGACCCAACAAATTACAGGGAGGGACAAAAACGCGATTCCGCTTTAACTTGTTATTTAAATTTTTAATTTTTTTTTCCTTGTAGACCTATGAAATGGCCGAAGTTTTTCAGGTGTGTTCCACAACCCAGCAAGAGCCTCTTGCCGTGCTGGTCCCTCCCTCATCACCGGCTGCCTGCAGAGGGGGAGAGGAGAGGGCCGGTGCAGGGGGTGCTTCCCGAGCCGGGATTTCATGGATTCCCGGGAGCCTCTGTGTGTGGAGGCACAGGCAGGGGACTGGCTTGGTGACAGCAAGTCTGCTCAGTCACAGCTCCAATGGCTTAATAGAAACTGGATACAACTGGTCCAGCCTTGTGGGTTTTGATTTAAACTGCAGTTATAAGGTGTGATTAGAGGCGGGGGACGCTGTGCCAAGAGCTAAAATGTGAAGCAAAAAAACATATATTAAGAAAAAAAGTCCTTCATTCTTCCCCTAAATCTACATGTGTTTTTCCATCATTAACTCTTAGTCTACCACTGCCAGATACCCAAGGAAATCCTGGGGTCTCCAAGGACATTTTTGGCTCTGCTGCTCCAATCTACAGAGATCTGTTAGCACTGCAGAGGAGTTTGACCACGGAAGTTCTGACATTGATGGGTTTGCTATTAATAATAAACACAGCAGGGACCAACTGAGTCTTTCCTGCCACTGTGCCTGAGAACCAAGGCAGTCTGAGCCCTCCCTGCATCCCTCACACTGCCCAGACAGGGCTGGAGCAGGGGCTGTGTTTGGCTGCCTTCTTTTGGGTAAGTCCTGTACAGTGTAGAAGGGGGCAGTGCTTTTCTAGACAGTCCTTTTACTGTCTGGAAACAGTTAAATCAGGTCTTTTTTTCCTGTCTCCAACTAGTTGTCCAAAACCTCAATAGTTAATTTGGCAACTGGAGACCTCTGAAGCTGTTAATACAGTTCAAGCCTTCAGCCCATAAGGATAAAATCCTAATTCAATAAAATTTCTGGTTCTTTATCTTCGTGTGGCATCATCACACAGTTAATTTCAAGCTTTCCAGTAAGCTGTAATCTATCTTTTAACCTAAGAGCTCTTTTGCATGACACTGAAATAGGTCCCAGTCTATATACATCTGCTGCCAATACAAATGCATGGTTCAGCAACAGTAAAGAGGATATAAAAGACTCCCACGTTACAAATGTAGGAGGCAGAGGATATTTTAGCATGGCAGTGGTTACACTTTTGGCAGCTTTGCTATAAGAAACTTTGTTTTCAGAGCCTTAAAATATTCCCTGTGCAGTGCAGACTGACATATTTGCTTTCAGCAGAGCTGTCTCAGGGGCCAGGGCTGGTGAACGGAGCTCAAGGATGTGGGGGAATGCAAAGAAGATGGAATTAATATTAACCTATGTTTAAACAGGGTATTTCCTTACAAAATGCAAATATTTACAAATGCCATCAGATCCTGATGGGATTATTTCCATGAATACAGATGGGCACTCAGGGGGTACCTGCAGGCAGCGTGCCCAGCCCTGGGGCTGCTTCAGGAGCTGGGGGCAAGGCAAAGAAGCTGAGTGGGCAGGCCAGGAGCCAAAAATATGGGGGCAAAGAGATGTAAGACAACAACCTTATGTAGGAAAAGTGTCTGGAGACTTCCACTATCTTCCATCTGCTGGAGATCTCAGGTTCACTGTCGAGATGCCACTGCTGGCTGCAGGTCTGGACCTGAGATGCCTCAAAGCAGAGGGAGCCCATCCTCAGCTGGCAGGTGCATGATGGCTTGCATGTGTCTCCCAGGTCATCCTGGAATCTCGTGACCCACTAAGGCACCTGTGGAGAAAATCAGTCCTGCGTTGTGCACTCTGGAATGATCAGAGTAGCTGTGAAACCTTGATCAAGGCAGTGTTTTGAGCAGAAAAGGGGAGCTGGTCTCACATGGCTGATGGGGAGAGGAGGCAGCAGGGACAGCAGCAGAGCCACAGTCCTGCCTGCTCTCTGCCCCTCACAAGGCAAGGCAGAGCTGTCCTGCAGACCCCCAGATGCTGAGGGCCACACACCGTGTCCCTTGGCTCTGGGAACTCAGACCAAGCAGGGAGAACACCAGGAAGATTGCTTTGAAACTTCAAGATGGATTTCCAGACCCTTAGAGAGTACTGAACCAGAGGCAGAACAGAGGAGCAGGAGGGAGCTGGCTTTCTACTGTGTCCTCACTCCCAAATGACATTTACCAGGGTCCAGCCTGTGGCAGGACAGGAGGGAAATCTTTGTGTCCTTTCTGATCAGTTTGAACCATCAATTTCTTACAGAAGGGATATCTGAGAACTCAGATGGGCCAGGATTGAATAGCAAAGCAAGTGTGAAGCCATGCTCTGCTCAAGAAAATACTGGGAAATGGGCAAATGTTGACCTGGCCCAGGGTGTGAGCTGAGCATCAAACCCAAGAGAGCTCTGGTGACAGGACTGCTCTGTGTCAGGTGCAGGCCAGACAAGCTTAAAAGTGAAGTAAATAACTGAACAATGTCCTTTTGAAATGTTCTCTGCACACATACAGCTCTAAAAATCCAACCCTCTTTGTTAGAATTTCTAAGCCAGCAAGAAAAATCACTTCTTATCATCAAGCCTCCTTAGAAAAGCTCATTGCTGCTTGTGTGAACCTGGATGGGGTCTTGGCACAGAGGATTTGGGGACCATGTGATGGCATTATAGTTTCATGCTAATCTGTCCTCATGGTGTGCTATTAAAAATAAATAAAAACCATGGCTTCCTAATCCACAGGTTACTAACTGTGGGAAAAACACATTTGTCACTGCTTTAGCAAGGGATTAAAAGTGTCACACTTTGGTGTTTATTTATTACAGAGTGAATGTATAAACACATTGTTACTAACCTGAGTATCTGCATTGCAAAACCCTTGCAGCTACTCCTGCATGACCAAACCCTCACATCTTCAGCAGAAATCTTGTGCCAAGCCCTGCTGCAGCTGGGGGGGCTGCACGAGGGATGACCTGACCCCTTTGTGTATGGACAGCTTGGGGGATTTGGCAGTGCCTCACCAATAAATGTTATTGCCAGTAGCAAGTTTGTTGAGATTCCTAGGAAGTAAAAGAGAAAGAAATAAGGTGTTTTGATAGTAGATCATGTATCAAAGAAATGAAAATAACCAGGTACTTTTGCAACCTGCAGGCTGAGCCCTCTGCCATGAATCCAGGTGTTCCTGCCTGGGGTGAAACTCCCCCCAGTTCAAAGAGGCAGCACTGGGGCTCTGATCTGCACAGATGCATGAGGCCCAGCACAAGGTCTTGATGCAGACTTCAGAGAAGCATTTTCATTTCATTGCGCCTCTCCAACCAGTCAGGTGAGGCAGTTCCCAAGGGGGAATCCTGCCCAGACCAAGTGAACAGTTTCCTCCTCTTGTCTTTACAATACAGGATGAGGAAATAACTGACCTTGCAGATGAGCAATGAGCCAGACAGCAAACGTCTTCCACCAAGTCCTCCTGCAGGGACACTCCTGTGCTCTGCACACACAGAGCTATGGGCTCCCACACCCTTGGAGGGAGGATGCATTGGCCAACATTTTGTCAACGTGCAAATAAAGATGAATTAGTCCTAAGAAAAAACCAAACCTAACCTGGTGTGTGCTCCACTGAACAAACTTTCTTTTGAATACTGAGAAGATGCTTGGGTTGAGCCTCTGCTGCTCCTTCTGTCCCAGCACTCAGTGAGGCACCAGCCACCCACTCCTAATTAACTTGATGGGTAACTCAGGAGCACAAATCACCTCAAGTTACCTTGGCCACGGAACACAGCGGATCCTTCCACAATGAAGCAGCATGGCAGGAATTATCCCCATCCATAATTGCTCTGAGCAGACAATAAACCAGCTTGTGCTGGTGGAAGTAGCCACTCGGAGGTAATAACCCAGTGAGTAACAATAATGGCAGCAGATACTTGATAAAAAGCAGGGAACAAAAGAGAAAGCTTTCTCTATTCTACAGAGAGCGGATGTTTTCTGTTTGCTTCCTTCATTTCAGAAATGCTCTTGGCTCTGTGGAGAGCACAGCTCACCCGCACTCACAGCAAGAGGGGGCTGGGGGAGGAAGGGGTCGTTCTTCACTGCTGAGATCATGAATAGGAAAATTGGTTTTCTTCTTTTAATCTTTCTTGGATTTCTACCCAGCTGGTACCCAGGCATTTTCTTTTCTTTTCTTCAAGAGAAATGTTTGCATATCAGTGGGGGGAAAAATGCAAGCCTGCTTCTGGTTAAAAAAGGGCATTGAGGTACAGGCATGCTTGTTCCCCTCATCCACACCCTGGTAGTGCTCAAGAATGGGCAACAGGAGGGCTGAGCCATGTTTATCTGAGGAAAATTCCTAAACCCAGGAGCTTGCCTGTGCCTGGTGCAGGTGCCTGCTGTTCCTGCTTCTGCTCCTGCACGTGGTTGTGCCCTCTTGTTGCCCAAGCTGCTCACACTGGGGGTCTGACTGCTTGCCCACAGCTCTGCTGCCCTGGTCTAAGCCCAGAGCTCACACAGAGGCTCTTACCCACCTGCCCCTGATGAACTGGTCTCTGAGAGCAGGACATGGGGCAGAGAAAAAAAGAAGTCACTCCATGCTCCTCAAGTGCCACAAAGGCAGCGACACTGTGGGAGCAGGTGGGCAGTGACTCAGCCCCGAGGATGTTTGTGCTTGTGGCTCTGGCCCTGCACCAAGTGCTTGGCACCAGCTCTCCAGTGATGCCCATGCCATGCTGGGCTCCCTCCTGCTTCCCCAGCCATGCCACCTGCCCCAAGCCACCCCCTGCCCCCGGGAGGGCAGTCATGGGCACGGTGTCAGTGCCACAACAGCTCCCGTGGAGAGGACAGGAGGTGGGTGACATGGAAATCACACCAAGATGTGAAAGATGGAGCAGCAAAACCCAGGGGGTATTGTGGGGGTTCAGAGATCCTTGTGCCAGCTGGGCATGACACAGCCCTGCTCAGCCACCCCGAGCTGTGCCCTGCAGCATCACTGAGCCTGCAGCCAGCCATCTGCAGCACAGAGCACCAGGGAAGGCTCTGCAGGCTGCAGGGGCTAAGCACTGCTCATTAAAGTGCTGGGAAATGTGAATGAAGCAGATGAATGGGAGAAGAAATGAATGAAGGAGGGAAGAGGAAGTGAATGAATATTGCATTGACTTGGTGCCTTTCATCCCAGGATGGCAGAGCAGTGCAGCACAGCTGATGGGCAGGCACCGTGTCGGTGCTCCCTGGAGAAACCCCTGGTCAAAACAAATCAGATTATTTCCTGTTGACAGAGCCCTTCAGGGGAAGGCAAACAGGGAGATGTGGCATATGGATTTGCATTATTTGAAGCACGAGGTTTTCCCCAAACACAATCCCTCCAACTCCCCCTTAATCGATGTGACAGATCATTACTTTTTGAGTTGCTCTCCTTCTTGCTATTCCAGACACTGGGTGATTTCCATGGCAACAGCATCCCAGCCACCCCAGGCCTTGTCCTAACCTCTGTCATCTGCTGTCGAGTCACACCAGTGCATAACCTGCAGAGAGGAGCCACAAAGGTGCCTTTTGCACTGGGGGGGTTCAGGACCCCTCCTTCCACCCCTCCCTGTAAGCCCCAAGAGCCTCTTGCAGCCAAGCACCACACAGGGCTTGCAGGCAGCTAAGGCAGAGCATGTGGAAATGAAAAAATTGTTTTCTGGAGGTTTCATTGCACTGTTTTAGGACACAGTCAGCTGAACCCACTGGCAAACCTGGCTGAAACTGGGATCCAGGATGGTTTGAATGGGGATAATGGAAAGGAGCTGCAAGATGCTGTTGCTCCCTTGGTAATGCAAAGCAGGGTAGGGACCAAACCTGAGTACTTTGGAGAGGAAAGAGAATCCAGCTTTACTTCTGGTTTGGTGGAAAAAGGGTGCTCTCTTCTTCTCCACCTTCTGAAGGAAAAGCAGTGAGGGATGTGATCCTGCATCAGCCTGGTGTGACCACCAGGAGCAGCACACCCTGCCCAAAGCAGCATCCACTCAGTGGCACTCAGACGTGGTGCCACTGATCCCCCTCAAGGCCAGTGTGACCTCACTTGGCTGCCTGGCACTGGGCTGTGGTCACCCCCCAACACCATGCAGGTGCTCCTCTGGCAATTCACAGCTGCTCACTGCTGTGACATTCCCAAGCCTGGCCACTGAGCTGCCTTACAGGTGTTTAGTGGAGTATTTGAGGCCGGATGCAAAGCTCAGGAATCATCTGTGGGCTTTGAGTGGTTTTTGGGGGGGACCTGAAGAGCACAAAGGCTGCTGTGTGTGGGCTCTGGGTACACAGCACTGCTGTGCTGAATGAGCCAGGGCTGCTCACACAGGAACCGCCTCCGCTGCTGAGGGAGCTGGAGCAGCTTGGTTGGGTTTGCCTGTTTCACTTACCCTGCTCCCCTCAGCAAACAGCTTCCCCTCTGCCAGGCCAGGGAGGCTGAGTGCCTCTGCAGGGCCTGGGAATGGGCTGTGGTGGAGCACAGGGGCAGCCAGTCCTCACACCTGAAGCAGCAGATAAAGTGCCTTTGTTCAGTCACATCACCTTTGTGATTCAGGTTTGCCCCAGCACAACAGGCAGTTTTCCTGCCAAGGGTTTGCTGCCCTGCCTCTGCATCAGACTGTATCTCATATAAGCTGTGTCAAATTTCATGGTAACCCTGCAGGGTTATTGCTCTATAACAAACACAATTACTGCACTAGACCCAGCTCACCACTCAGCTCATCCAAATATTAACCAAGCACCAAATGCAGAGCCATGGCCTGCTTCCCCCTCTTCCCACAAGGAGTCTGGCCACTGGGCTTGGCAGTTGCAGGACTGGACCCAAATGAGAGGATCCATTTGCAGACTGGGCCAGCAGCTTCCTTGAGCAAGGCTGACTGCTCAAAAACTCATTGCTGGAGTTTTTACAGTTGCATTCAATCAGCCCTTTGTTTACCTTTCCTTCACAGAGGGCCAAAGAGATGTTCTGTCCTGCCACAGCCTGAGCTAAGTTGCTTTACCTGACTGTTGATGGCCTGGGCTCAGAGGTCAAAGGCTCTTGTTTGAATCCTGGACCAGATCCTTGGCCTTTCATGGTGAAGCACCTGGTTGGATTTGGAACATCCATGTTCACAGCACAGCAATTTCTCCAAATACTTCAACACAAACTGCTCCACGGAGGACCCCAGACAGAGCTGGGACATCTTTGGTGATTGTGGGAATGAGGAGGGACACAGCTTTAGGAAGGGAAGGGAGCACATTTCTGTAATGCCATCACCTACCCTTCAGGAACTGCTCATGCTGATGCAGGGCTGAGCACTGAACCTAAATATATTCAGATAACTTAATAAAAACCAAGGGTCTAAAATACATATCATGGAAAAGCCTGGGTTAAACAAGCTATCAACATCCTCTTTATAATTAAAATAGGAGAAACACCTGTAACCCCCAGTTTTACAGGGATTGTGGTGGTATGGGCCTTGCAGGGAGCAATGGCTATAAATAACCCAAGCCGGGGGTAACTGCTTTGCCAGCTCTGCAAAAGGATGAGAGACCCTGGTGCCACTGAGCCTGGAGAGCTTTCCAGAACAGGGCCAGCTGCAGGAAACACTGGGTGATGTTCTGGGGCTGCGTGGGCAGGACCAGAGCAGAGCTGCTCCTTTTCAGCTTAACCTCCCCAGAGCACTCAGGCAGAGCCAGCCCAGGCTGTGTGGAGCTGGAGCACTGCTCCCTCCACCCACACAGACACCGTTTGGGAGACAGGAAGAGGGGAAAAATCAGAAGACAAATTGAGAGTTACCTCTGTGTTTTCTTTGCCTGCCACCCCCATCACTTCCCTTCAGCCCAATCATTCTCTTCCTCTTCAATCGAGGCCAATTTGCAAGAGGAGCAGCTCCCAGTGCCTGAGTGCAAAAGCCTTTAATTACTGTCATCTGGGAGGCTGTGCCAGGCTCCTCTCCAGGGCTTTTCATACTTTTTGGAAGACACTGCTCCAGGACTTGACGCCCCCAAGATGCCATTTGTCAGGCTTTATTTAAAAGGAGCACTCCCTGCCTGTCAGGAGGCTGGAGAGACAGCTCCTGACAATCCATGTGCCCTGCTGCTGCATGAACATGGCAATCACATCTGGGCAGTGGCTGGTTCTGGCTGCCCCATGGGGTACCAGGCTGGCAGCAGCCCCTGCCTGTGACAGTCACCACATTCAGACCCTGAGAACTGCTCTGCTCTGTCCCTTTACTGCCTCTCCTCCTGTTTCTTAACTGAGGATGTAGACAAGGCTGTAAATAGGGCCAGACAGGGACAAGGAAAATTTGGGGAGACCTGGCAATTGTTAAATGAAGTGGCCCCAAAGCACTGTCTCCCAGGAGTCCCCATACCTGCATCTCTGGGAGCACATTCCCAGCTGGAATGCATGTTCCCTCCTGCACAGTGTGGGTTTTGGTGTCAGCCAGGGCTTTGTGTTTTATCCTGCACAGGGGAACAGGAATGCAGAGCCCCCATAAACCAACCTGGCAGAGCCAGCAAGCAGGGAGGGGAAGCTCCTTTCCCCTGCCTGCCCCACCAGCTGCAGGCAGCACCCAGGGCTGGATGGCCTTTTGGGGTGAGACAGGATGAGTTCCCTTAAACATAAACACAGCCTGAGCTGAGACCTGCCCACACAGTGACCTTGTAGCCTGGGCCCAGCACTGGGATACAGAGGAAAGGATGCCAGAACATTTCCAGATGTCCAGGACCAGCACTCATGGGACACACTCTGAATTACACCCACCAGAGCCATCCCTCCAATATTTCATCTTTGGAGCATCACCTGTGGCAGAGAAAAGCTGCAGAGGAGGATTTCTGGAGAGCCTCTGCCAGTGGGTGGCACTGCAAAACCAGCAGTATGGAAGGAGCAGCAATGCAAGGGCCTGGGGGTGGAACAGCAGCGCAGACACCGCACTCCCAGAGCGCTGCACATCTCCCGTGGGCTGGACACGGGCAGCGTGGGGACACTGCAGCCTGGCTGGTGGGAGCAGGGAGGCTGCTGGGGGGAGAGGAACAGGCACAGGGGTAGGCAAGGAGGCATCACCGAGGGGTTCGAGGGGCTGTGGAGGTGTGGGGTCAGCCCAGCCAGCAGGAGTGCAAATCCATCCACGTCCACATGGGACAGAGCCAATTCATGGCTGTGTGGATAACCTCCTCAAGGGTAGGAGCAGCTCCTCAGCCTCCCCTGCTCTCCTACTCTAATGTTCTGCAGCTAAAAATCACCTAACAGGTCACCCTAACATGTAAGGTGCAAAATGTAAAGTGTCACCCAAAAATGTAAGGTGTCACCCAAAAATGTAAGGTTCACCCCTGGGAAGTGGCCAGGCTCCTGTCCCCGGCCTGTAGCCCCAGTGAAGGACATGGTGTGGTAGGTGTGAGAGCTATTGGACCATCTTGCCTGCAGGCACAGGACCCCTGGAAGCACCAGGGCCACCAAAGATGTGCATGACCCAGGGGACTGGGATCCCCGAAGCAGAGTGTGCTGCATCACCTGCATCACCTCCTGGCCAAGGGGGAACTAAGGATCCAGAGGCAGCTGGGTAAACCTTGAGAGTGCTAAAACAGGCTCTACACCAGAGACTGGCCTGGTCTGAGGGTCCACATTAAAGATCTAGAGTTCTGCACCCGTTCCAAAGTGGTCATGCTCCTCACACCCCTCCTGACATAGATTTTAACCCCAATTGCACCTCACCTACACCTGATGTCCCATCTCCACTGACCAGTTAATTGCCAGCAGGTCTCCAGTTAGATTTCATATCCCAGTCCAGCTAAAAATTCTCTGAGGTGTCCAAGGCAGTAAATGCTCTGTTTTTCTTCCTTTCACCAATAGACAACAAACAAAGGAGCATCTTCCTCCTCTCCCCCTGATGTCCCAGTGGTAGCTGGGAACTACAAAGCTTTAGAGGAGTGGGCTCACGTAGCCCCAGTCTGACCCCAGGACCATGAGGCCTCATGTGGGACATCTTTGAGGAGGAAGTCAGAAGGATGGGCAGGGAGCCATGACAGAAGAACCTGGGTTGTGCAGAGGGAATTTGGCCCTGAAGGGCTGTGCTGTCTGCCTGGCAGGGACAGCCATCTCTGCTAATGCGCATTAGCAAAGGAGCAAAGGCTTCACCCAGCAGATTGTGGACTAGCAGGAGACACGAGTGCCACCTCAGGAGGAGGATGCTCCCATTAGCAGAGTGTTTAAAGATGTGGCACCAGGGCTTCCTCCAGCCTCTTCCTGCTGCAGGGAACACTCTGCTGACTGGCATGGCGGGGGTGGCTGCAGAATCCCATCTCCTGCCTGCCCACATCCGCGCTGACAGAAATGCCTGGGTACAGCCCACTGCAGACTGGGGAAGAGCTCCAATCTGGCCCTTCTGCTGCAAACAGATCTGATTTGCTGCTGGTGCTGAGCGCTCTGTAATTACAGAACATCCCACTTAATCGGGATGTGCTTAATTGGGAAATCCACTTACCGGGATGTCACCTAGGGAACCGATTTAAGCTTGATAACACTTAAGAGCAATGCCTGCTGCTTTATAGGGAAGGTAATTCTCCTACAGGGAGATGCCTTCAGGTGGCTGAATCATACTCCTCCTTCAGCAGCCTCCAATGCTCCTGGCTGCTTGTTCCTGCAACAGATTTCAGCTTTCCCCTTAAGTAGGTTACAGGCAGGAAATACACCAACTGCTACTGCCAGCTCACTGCTGTCCTCTGCTCCAGCTGAACAGGCTGCCACTGCCACGTGGGCCAGCCCTCAGCTGTCCCCCTGCCTGGACCCACACACCCGGCACGCCCGACCCCCTTCCCCCTTTGAAGACAGCTTTCCTTCCCCAGATGGAACCATTTTTGAAGCTGGTAACATGATTAGGCCTGGCCAAGCTGCTCTTTGCAGCAGAAGAGGGAGCAAGATGACCTGGTCATCACCTGGATCAGGGCAGAGCAACTTTTGGAGACAACCAGCATCCCTTACTATTAACACCAACACCTGTCCTCCACCCACTTCCCTCCAGCAATCAAACACAGCAAATGTCCTAGTGACAATAAAAAGGGGATCTGGGAGCAGTCCTTAGAGTGCAAGTTGAGCCAAGCACTTGGAAAGGCCAATTTTCTGTACGGTTTTCCATGGGATAAGGGTTCATGTGGTCACCCTATCTGTGCATGCACAGACAGATCTTATAGATACCATCAGTAACTGCTAAACCACTTGGTCTACATAGGCAGAGAGAAGCAGCCTTTCCAAAAATGACAAATTCACACAGATTTTGTAGTAGCAAGAACCAGAGGAGAGAAAACTTACAAATATCCAACCCCTCACCGTCTCTCAGAGATGGGACAGCACTTTGCAGCCCCAAACCCTCATCAGGCACATTCCCATGAGAGAGGGATTCCAGCTGCTCCAGGATCATTAGTCCTCCAACTTTTTGGCATCACCTGGCTTGCTCTGCCCTTTTCAGCCAGACTACCTTTCCTTTCCCAACTGCACCAAACCACACTGCCCCTCTTCTAAAGGTGAGCCCTTGGATGGGGGCTGCCTTTGTTACCAAAACATCTGTCCCGTGCAGCAACCACTCAACACAACTTTCCAAAAAGCTGCGCTGATCTTTATGTTCTCACCAGCCAAGAGGAGCTGGGGTGAATCAAGGCAAACTCTTTGGATGCATAATTGTGATTGCCTTTCAGACACTTGAAAATGCAATAGCTTGACATCAAATGAGGGATTTTTATGGCTGCACATGTTTTATGTTTCTCTGAACAAGCGAACTTCCAGATTAGCTACATTGGCTTTTTAAAGTGCTCTAACATATGCAAAGGCACTTGTAATGTATAGTGATTTCTGTAAAAATGAGAGGTAAGTGCTGAAATGTCTCCTGATTTATCGTTTTGCTTCTCCTAACCCACGCTGGGAGAAGGGGTAAATGCAATTCTCTACTCCCTTTTTGGCTTCTTGCAGCCCAGAGACATATGGAAGATAAAACTCCACGTACTACAGAACTTGTGCCTTTCAGCCACTCTGGTAATTGGAGAAGAGAAAACCCTCTCAGTTCCCCAGCAGCACAACCAACAGCACACACAGCAAATGCCTTTCCAAGGCGCAGCACAACGTGAATGGTGAAACTCCACCATCACAGCAGCAGCTGGCTGGGCACAATGGGCTGGGCAGCACCTCCCAACAAAGATGCTGGAGGGTCCAAATGAGCAAATCACCCTGATGGGCCACATTAGCAGGGTCAGGCCTCTGCTTTCCTGACAGCAGGGTCACCTCCTTGTCTCTTCCTCTTGTTCCTGCCCCTCTTTTCCTTCACACTGCTATAATCCAGGCAGAAACCCAGGAGGGTGTGCAATGGGATTGCTCTCCATGTCACTCATGTTGGCTTAAATTTACATTCTGAACCATTACCAAGGACCACATCCTTGACACAGATGTCTCAGGGGCTGGGCTCTGTCACAGAACTGAGCTGTGCAGAGGCTTAGCAAATGAAAACATCCCAGCAACAAAGGCTCCCATTTTCAGAGCTTGGGTGAAAGAAATATAGTACCAGCTCAAGCTCCATTTTAGCTTGAGAACAGCATCATTTATCAGAGCCAAACAGGCTCTTCCCCTCCCCTGCTACAGAGCCAAGCTGTCCCCTTGCTGTGCTGGGGCTGCTTCCCCAGTGCCAAGGCAGGGCTGCCACCAGCCAGGGCTCTGTGGCCACTGCCAGGGCCATGCTGGCAGTCAGTGCCACAGTCAGTGCCAGCTGACACGGGGGTGAGTGTCCCAGCCTACCTGGCACAGCTCACTGCAGTCAGGTTCAGACAGAGCCCCTGGAGCAGGGATGAGTCCTCATGAGCTGGAGGTTTTTCAGTGTGTGCCCTTGTGCCAGGCATGTTCAAACCCATCCTTTCCCACTGAGCAACTGCAGCTCTCTGCTGCCAGCAGGAACATGTAAACCCAACTGGGCTGCCTCTCACATCCGTTCTTACACATCACAATGGTTGTACAACAATCTGGAGGGTCAGCAGACCTGCAATCTTTAAATTAACCTTGTGCATTTTTATAGAAAAGCAACACTTACCCTTAGCAGAGTTTATGTGACATGGATTTCACGTGCTTTGTTACTGCAAATTAAACACAATTATTTAACAGCTGCCAATAGCACTTTTTGCATCACTGCATCTTTTGCATCACTGCATCCTAAAAGCTGTTTAGCATGACCATGGTTAAAATGCAGATTTTTTAAAGGTTTTCAGTGCATTTGTTGTCAGATGAGAAGGGGAAAGCCCAGCACTTGCAAGTATGAGCTGGCTGGATGGGAACCTTCCTGCCACCATCAGAATGGTACCTCAGTTATCTGGCTGCTATCATGCCAGTAAGAGAAATATGAAGGAAGGGGAGGAGATGTGGAAAGGAGAGAGTGTCCTCAAATGGAAAAAAACACACAGCAAAGACAGGATCAAGTCTCAAATGTTAAGGGATCTTTCACTTGTATTAGCAGTTCCTGCTAAGTGGTCCCTGCTCAGTCCTTGGGATCCCAGAATCTTCTCCTCCTCTCATTTCTTTTCAAGGCCAAGACACAGCAGAGATGCTGGATGAGCAGCACTGGCTCTCCTACTGAAGTCCTGGGACCTGAACATCCACCCTTTTGTTTTTGAAAAGACAGGGGATACAAATCACTGTTTTCCAACTAATTGCAGAGATCTGGAAAGGAAAAACACAGCAATATTTGCTAACAGCAAATATTTGGAGACCTCAGTCCAAACTGTATTGATTCACTGAGTGTAAACATGGGCAGAGAGAGAGCTTCAGGCACTTCAGCATCTCATGGCTAATTAAAGCTGGGAGAAATTTGTCTCAGCAAGTTGTGAGCCTTGTACTTCTCCAGTGTGACTAAGTCCCCATGTGATATCTAATTTACCAGGAGGGGTGATGAGCTGCCAGCACCATGTTCCTGCAGGCACAGGGGGCTCATTGAAGGCAGTTGGATGCTCCAGGGCAATCCTGCTTGCCAGCTTACCTGCACCATCCCAATCTCAATCCGCCTTGTAAACTGCAAGACAGCTCAGTGGGAGTTTTAATTGTGAAGGAGTATTCAAAAAATCCTGACAAAATCTGAGGCCCTGGCCAGAACGACAGGTTCTTGTGGTTTCTGCAGGGCTGTTTTTCCAGTGAGGCAAATGGGGTTCTTCTCCTGCAACCCTGCAATGCTGAAACATGATCCTAATATTCACAGGACCTTGAGGGCTCTCAACCTCCTCTGTCCTTAACCATGGTGAGAAAGTCATGGCACCATCTTGCTTGGTATTAGTGATGCAAATCAAGATCAATTTCTCCATAAATAGCTCTTTACCAAAGATTCTGTCCTTTGTCTCCAGCTCTAGCTGAAGAGAAGGAAATCAGCAGCAATTCCACATCTAACAGCAAAAAGACATTTCTCAGAGGGTACAACTGAGTTATACAGAGCTGGATTTTGGGAACTGCTCTCTCCACCCCAGAGTTCTCTGTGGGGAAAGGTAGAGGTACTCAGAGGTCCCAATTTCCATTTCATTTCCCCATTGTTTCCCTGGGCTGCAAATGTTTCTTTCCTTACCTTTCCAGCCCAACCTGACTCACAGGCCAGGCCTATCCCAGCTGTCAGCTGGTCTCACTTTGCAGCTATGCCAGTTTTGGCCAATTTGCCCAAGAATCAGTGTGGCACAAGGAGCTCTGTCCTGGGCAAGGGTAAGAAACCAGCCACCCTTGATGGTTTTTGGGGGTCCCCATACACTGGCAAGCCTCCAAAGATCCCCTTCCAAGCAGCTGGGAATCCCCACCTGTCCCTGTTTCCCTGGGATAACCTGCCCAGGGGAGGTGACCTTGCTGGCTGAGCTGATGCTGTCACCACTCTGTTTTGTGGGCTTGGTGGCTCCCTTTTCCAGCCAGCATTAAAGCCAGCCAGCCACTGACTCCACAGCAGAGGCTCCCAGAGGACAGGCAGGAGCTGCTCATCCGGAGATAGAGGCAATTTTTAAAGGGAAATCCTGCTCACTTCCCAAAATGAGGTAGGTTTTTACCAGCACACAGCCCCAGCCAAACGCACTTGTGGCACCAAATGCATCAGTAAAAGAAGAAGCTTTGCTCTGTGGAGCAGAGCTGTGGTTTTCAAAGCTAACAGGGAGAAAGGGCACTGTAAATACCTGGAGGAAGCGTGGGCACAGCTTATTAATAGACACTTGCTGTGAGACGTTCGGCTGCATGACAAGGCTTCCAGTGTCCTCCTGGTGTCCTCAGATGCCCTGTTCTGCACTGAGCTGGGCTCTGTGAGCATGCAGCACAGCCCTCAGACCTGCTCACTTACATGGGGCACAAAAGATGGGTTAATGGGGCTCATACCAGAGCTTTCATTGCTTCAGAATTCACCACCCGTGTTCAGCTGCTGGGGAGAAGCTCCTGTCAAGGATCCAGACAGAGATTTTGATGGGCACAGATGAGGCCTGAGGAAGGTAGGCAAGAATGCCAAGAAGGGTCATTTCCTAAAAAACCCAAATTGCAGGGGTTTAACATTTCCTGAACTGCCAGAAGGAGCTAATTTTGTTATCTTTACATTTCAGATCATCCAGTCATTCCCCCAAAGGCTGCACAAAGTATTTTCTCTTTGGTTTCTCTCCTGTGCCACTGTCAAGACAGCTCCTGAGTTTAGAATTAAAAGCCACTCCTGATATTTAAGGCTGTTATGAGCTGGGTTTATGTATTCCTGCTTAGCAAAGCCTTGTCTAACACAGGGTGCCTGTATCCTTTCCCAAAGAAAGCCATAACAGAAAATTACCAGCCCCTGTGAGTGATGGAACTGTGACCCTGCACTGCCACACTGCCGGAATTCTGGTAGGGTCACACAGGTTTTATTTCTTATATCCAAAGGATCTCCTATCAAGCAGAGTAACAGACAGATGGACTGGTTTTGGAGAGAACTGGCAATTTCCCTAGGGAGAAAGGGAACACAGCCTTCAAACAGCCCTCCTGCCCCAGGTGATGCTGGGGAGAGCAGGTCCATGGGCAGTTAGGGACTTTTACCTTCACACTCCTGGGCTATTTCTTCTCCCAGCTTCTTGATTGCTCAGGGCCCAAAGATGCACAAACTCCTGTTATTAAATGGCTCTTTCTGTTGACATTTTCATTTTTGGGCAGTATCACTGAAACATTCACCACTGCTGCTTAGAGGTGATGGAAAAAGAGGTGAGCTCCAGATTCTGGGTGATGGGGACCTCGAGGCAGGCAGCCAGGCTGGGCTGGGATGTGCCTGGTTTCCCTGCTGTGTTTACAGCCCATGCCCTGAGCAGGGATGTGACTGAATCGTGGCCCTGTCCCCAGCAGTTCTGGCTGAGCCTCCCCAAAAGGTTAAAAGCATCTGTGAGCTGAAGCCAGGCTGGGATCAGTGGCAGCCACCTCAAACAGAACTTCACCCAAAGGGGCTGCTGAGCACCCAGGGGTGCTGACCTGAGGGGATATCCATGGACAGCCTCTTCCCTTTGGATCACTGGGCTGGGCACAGGAGACAATCTGTTTTTTCCTCAAGATTGTTTTTGTGGCTTCACACTGAATCCCTCCCCTCTTTAGGGCAGGCAGGCTGAAGAGAAGAATATCCTGAGAGTGGAGTTACTCCAAACTGAACAAACACTTTACAAAACATGTTCCTCTGACACCTGCTCAGCAGTGGGGAAGTGCTGGTGGGATGTGAGCTGGATTGTCACCCTTGTCCCTTCCTGTCCTTCCCTGGCTCCCTCACACCCTGGCACGCTCTGGTGCTGCTGGAAGCACTGGTAGATGTGCTCCTTGCCTGATTTCAGTGACAGGGCCATGGGAGCTACAACCACCTGCCCTGGGACAGCCACAGCAGGCACGTGGCAGAAGCCATGCAGGACCAGGCAGTCAATGAAACCCTCCTGAGCAGCAGCACCAGGGCCACAGAGGCTCAGCTAAATTTTTTCCTGCCTTCTGTCTGTCCTGTATTGTGAGGAAAACTTGGGGAGCAGAGCTGGCATGTCACCCACTGGGTGCTGACTGCAGTGCTGTCACTCCTGGGCTGTGCCCTCACCTCTGCCCTGCCCACTGTGCCTGGCACAGGCAGCAAGGGGGTGCCCACCATCCCAGCAGCCACCACTCAGGAGGAGCCACCAGGTGGCAGATGGCTAGAGAGGGAAGCATGTCTTTTGGAGAGGAGTTTGCATTTGGTAAGCTTAGGCAAGTTTTAAGTAACTCCAGTTTTGCCCTTTGAAGTAATCAATGGAATATTTTGGAAGACTCTGTCAGAAAACCAAGTGTGCCACCAAAACACCAGTGTGGGGGGGAAACCCTAGAAAATGTTAGATCAAAGTGATCATATTCTCCCAGTGATTTTCACGTGGGTGGCATCACAAGCCTCAACACCATCACACGCCTGCAGCTGAACACATGCAGGCACACACTAATTGATAACTAATGTGTCCTTTTCCCAGGACTTGCCAGTATCAAAGCACTCTGCATATCCCTCTGCAAAATCATGTCCCAAAGCACTGGCTCTGGCCTGTGAGGGGCTGCTGGGCAGCTTGTTCCCTGAGCAGAGGGTGCTGGCACAATGCCCTGTTGTGCCAAGCAGGGAGCACTGGGTGCAGCAGGAACACTGACCACAAAGACCTGAGCTGTGCTTAATGGAGCTCTTGTGGTGCCTGCCTGCTAAGAGCCTTAACTTCTTACTGCATCTTGCCAGGCTTTAGGCAAAGCAGGGCTCCCAGCAGGGTGCTGGATTGATTTCCTTTCCCACGAAAATAAACTTATGACTTGGTATTTGTTCCTTGTCCCCAAATCCCATTTTTTTCCAGGTAGAGGGAAGAGGAATTTGATGGATTATAATTAAGAAGGTGTTGTTCTGAACAAGGAAGGGGCAGGAAGGTTAATGCAGAATGTGGCTGAATTGCCTGAGGAGGAGATGTTTTCATGGGGAAAGCCTTGTGAGAGGAGAGCTTTAGGGCTCCTCTTCCTTGCATAGCAGGTGGGTATTTACAGGCACCCTCTGGTTGAGTCTCTTTTGGCTGTAGGTGGACACTGGACTTTCTAGGCCCCCCTTTCACTCAGCAGTGATGCTCAGCAGCAGTAACTGACAGGAAAGGGGGACTTGTACTGCTTGTGTTAGGAAACCCCATTGCAGGGCCATCAGGAAGGAGCTCCTCATGAGCCCACAGAACTCACATATAAAATAAAAGTAACTGCTAATGTATAATAGAACCCTTCCCAGGCCTCCAGCACCATTCACCCTAGAGCACTGCACAAACAGTAATTAAAACTTCCCAGCCCCCAGCTTTGCCAGTGGCGCTGAATTCATTTTCCAGTGTGGGAAAAAAAAGGCCTTTTCTGACTAAGAGAGACAACACAATTTTAACAGCAGGAGAGGTTCCTGATGACACACAAGCTGGGGTGTGAGCCTTGGTCCTTGCCTGGCAACAGGAGGCTTTTCAAGGCAAGAACAAGTGGCTGGTCTCTTCTCCATCACAGACATTATGCATATCTATCACTGCAGTGGGCCTGTTCCATGCATTCAGCCCCAGGGGCTACAGTCCCACTTGTTTTGCAGAGGTAAAGGCTGAAGGGAAGCGAAGGGCACAGGGGAATATGGCTGGAGATGCCTGTGACAGGCCCCTTGTCCAGTCACTCCTCCTGGAGCATCAATCTGCCTTATCAAGCACTGTCAGGTTCAGTGTGCCCCCCTCCTGACCACGTGTCTGAATTCCATGAGAAATGTGATACCAGAAACATCCTACAAGAAGGAAATGAATGCCTGGACATGCAAGAGCTTGGCTTAGTTCAGAGCTTGCACTGCTGACCAGAAACACTGGCCCTTTGCTTTTGAGTTACACAGTAACCAGTCCAGCATCAGGGGCCTGTCCCTCTCCTGGCCCCTGCCTGCTCCATGCGCTCCAGGAGCCCTTGGAGATAAATTTTGCACAGCTCATGGGTTCAGTATGAGCCCATAGGAGCTACTCAACAGCATGTGCTGCTTTCAGGGCTCCCTGGAGCCCTTGGCCAACATTCCCTTCCCATGGTTAATGAGCTGTCCTCCAGTGCCACCCAGGCAGTGCCTGCTCCCTTCCCCTCCATCTCAGCACTGCCTGGCAGGCTGGCCAGCCAAACCCCCCTCTGCTCCTGACAGCTTTGGGGATCCTGAAGGACCATCTGGGAGGAAAAAGCAATTTTAACTCAGGAAGCAGATTATCTCCCTGCTCTGCCAACACTGCCTTCAAATCACAGAGCCCAGAGCCCCTGGCCCACCAGGAGCAGACACTGGGCTGTCTGGAAACCACAGGGCTTGGTGAGAGGTCCCATGGCAGAGGGGAAGGGCTCAAACAACCAGAAATTTCAGCCTCCTGTCACTGTTGAGCTGTTTCCAGACACATGCCAGCAGCACCTGTGCCTGTGTCACTCCAGGGAGGGCTGCTGCAGCCTCCCAGCAGCTGGAGAAGTGCTTGTGGAGCCAGCAGTGCTGCACTGAGGGTTATTCAGCTCTTTGTCATGGATTCTCCTCACCTGTGTTATTTCCAGCCCTGAGGGAAGGGGAATGGGCTGGCTTGAAGGGCTTTGGTGAATCCTGTGGTTCTGCAGCTGAGCTCTGCAGAGCTGGGCACTCACTGTGTTTTTCTCATCATCCCTGCAGGCTGATCCCCATGGAGAATGGAGTTTGGGCTTGCTGTGTTTCATGTGAGAAAGGGACAGCCTTCTGTAAAGGAAAAAGAGAGGCCTGGAAATCTGCTGCTTTCATTAGGCTTTCCTTGGGGCTAGCTTAGTTTTTGGAAATCAGTGCAACCACGAAGAAAGCAGCCCATGAGACTCTGCTGAGAGTGCCTAATTCCTATTAAATAAATAGGAAGAGAAGCAGCAGCACTGCAACAGGGAGTGTTCCCTGTGGACAATGTGATTTCAAATTAATTTCTCCACTGAGGTGTTCTCCCACTTGCCCAGCAGGCCCTGTGGAGGCCAGGCAGGCTCAGAGAGGGGACTGCCCTGCACCAGCAGTTCCACAGTCCCCACTCCATTTCCATTCTAGGACTCAAAATTTCTGCTTTTCTCTCTCAGCCAGAATGATGCCAAGCTACAACTGTTGAAGTCCTTCAGACCATGCTCTTTCTCTATCCCTGCTGTGGCCTGAAAGGTGATTTCTCAGCTCAGGGTGCACCATCAGAGCCATTAGTGTGCTCACAGCAAGCCCCACTGCCTGGCACAGCTGTGCACAGCCCCACCACCCACTGCAGCAGAGCTGGTGGCAAAGGCTGAGCTGGCAGGGCACGAGGCTTCTGCTTTGATGGCATCCTCTGCTTCTGGCCTGGGTAGGCTCCAGAATTGTAACAAAGCCACAGGTAAACAGGAATGTCACTTCAATGAAGCTGGATTAATCAGAAATGATTTCCCAGATGGCAGCAGCAGATGGAGGAGAGCCCACCTCACCGAGGGTCACTTCTGCCAGGACAGAAGGTGGCACAGGGCTGAACAAGAGCATTTGTCTGAACTAATGGGCCACAGAGACATTTGAAGGGAAGTTTCCTTTGGAGCAAAAAGGACAGGTCTCTGCTTTCACTCACCATCAGCCTGTGGCAGCTCTTTCCTTCTCTTGGCACTCAGCTCCATCCCCCAGCTGACATCCCACGGCAGCAAACACTAATCACATCCTCCTTCTAAGAAGAGATAACAGGGAAAGAGGCTTGGCAGGACAAGAGACCTCCCAGCAGCCCCTGCAAAGCCAATCTCGTGGCCTGGGGTCCCCCCAGTGCAAATCCCTGTGGTTCTTGTTTCCTGAGCTGGGACAAAGTGGGCACCAGGGCTTTAGCTGATGTTGGGTAGAAAATAACCGTGAGAAAGGAATAAACCAATTAATTGCTGACCCACTGACAGCCAACACCTCTCCCCCACCTTCCCCTGCACAATAAAACCTGTCTCCTCAGCTCAAGCAGATTTAGGATTGCTGCAAAGAGCCTAGAGAAGGAAAAAAAACCTTTCCCACTCCAGCTAATAATATTTCCAGATAATCTGTTTGAGGCAGCACCCTCTGCAAACCAGGAAAGCCTTTAAGAGCCGTTAACACCTTTATTCAGACTTCCTCATCCTCCCCCAGACAAGCTGTGATTAATTATCCAATCCAGCTCGATCCCCCTGGGAAACAGCTCCGGGGCTGGGCGTTCATCCCGGGATTTGCAGGGTCCCTCTGTGAGAGCAGCTCCTGCCCTGGCCGCTGCCTCCCGACCGGCAGGAAGGGGCTGGTGGGGAAAAAACTGCTTCCAGCCCTGCACCTACATCAGCAAGGGCAGGGCATGAGGGGAGGGCAGGTTAATGCAGGGTCTTGGCAGCTCTCATGGCCTTTTCTCTGGCTGCTGTCCACAGGCACCACCAGCTGCTCTGGCCCTGGAAGCCCCTCCCCGAGAAGCTGCCCCTGGGATCACAGCCCCTTTGGTTCCCACCTGCATTTCACAGCCCTCATCCACCCTCGCGGCTCTCCAACTCAGCTTACCTTTCCTGCTATTGTCCAGAGCTGCCAAAGGTGTTGGGGATGGAGAAGGCAGGAGAAGAGGGGAATTTCTGCCTCTCAGGTTGCTGCTGGGATGCTGTGCCCAAGAGGTGCCCCTGTGTAGGTTATTGCAGACCAATGCAGCTCCTAACACTCAACTTGTACATGAATTGTCCCACCTGTGCTACCTTTACCCACCAAATCCAGGCCCTTTTTATGACCCAGGGTAACTACCCCATCCCTATGGCTGCACACAGCCTCTCCTGGCTGTCCAAGGGAGGATCAGAGCTGCTCCAATATCATGGTACTGCCAAGCAATTTACTGAACCCAAGAGGGGCACATTTCCCTTGTACCAAACACCAATCTCCACTCCACTGGGATGACACCAAGTGTTTGTCCACCACAGCTCTTCATCCATGGTAGCTGTAGTCCTCAGCTACATCACATCAACGGCCACCCTGCCCCAATCCCCTCTGCTCTGGCAGGGTGCAAACATGGCTCCTCTGGGGGTCTCTGGTAGTGTCATGCACATGTTTTATAACTTTCCTCACTGTAGAAAGTCCCTGCAAACCCCCCATGTTCAGAGGAGAGTCCCCATCACACCCCAAGACCTGCTCACGGGCTTGCTGGGAGAGTATGAGTGAGGGGGCACAGTGGGGCTGGCATGCCCATGTTGTGCAGCCATGGAAAATCTGTAATTAAGGAGACACAGCAGCCTTCCTTACAGTTCCATGGTTTTGTGGCACTTGAAAGAGCTCCTTTCCATTGGACTCTGCCCAAGAACTCACCCCTGTGCACTGCATGCTGCCTGCTGGTCTATTTATACCTGCCAGGGGCAGAACCTCAGAAATCTTCTCATCCACCACTTCAGAGCAGTGTCTGCCATCACTGTTCTCTGCCATCCACCTCTAAAAACCTTCAGCCAGGAAATAAAACCAGAGAGCACAGCAGTAGCTCAGGGATCCCAGGTAGTTTTGCAAATGAAAACTGTTGTCCTGTCCTTGTTCTCTTCTCCTTATTAACAGAACAACGTGTTTAGGTCATTTTCAAACAAGACTACTTAAGGTTCAGTGTCTTGTGTGCTCTTTGACAAGGTGCCAAAGAAAGAGTGAGGAGAGAGAAAATTTCTGCCAGATGGGTGCCAGCTTCCCCAGGATGCTTCACAGCCCCAGGTGCTGGTTTGCATCACACCTACACACTGCTTTCTGGGCTGGGCTTGCTTTCAACACTCCCTTTATTTTTAGCCACACTTTCAAGAAAGGGGAGAAGAAAAACCTTAGAACCTCTGCAGCTTCCTGAAGCTCTTGAGAAAGAGAAAGCTGAGTAATGAGCAGGCAGCTGGGAAGGTCACAGTCCAAGAGCTGGAGAAGTGCATTCCAGTATGGAGCAGGGCCATGCTCTGGTTCTGCCCATGTGAGGGCACAGGGGCCACTCCTGTGTCACTGCTCCTGCATCCATCCAAAGGCAGCAAATGTGCTGCAGTTACAGCACTTTGCACTTAGGTCCAGCCACCCTTGGGACAGGAGATAAAAACAGGTGCTGCAGGAAGTGGTTTGGGTGATTTGGTAGGCGGCACCTTCCCTCTAAGTTTGCAGCATGATGAAACTGCTCAGCAGGGAATTCTGGGCTCTGTGCTGCTGCAGGAACTGCATTTTAATGACATCCCAAGCTACTACTTGTGGTCACCCCAGATCCCACTTCTTGCAAGGGTGGAGATGTTAGCTCCAGTGTCCTGGGCAGGCTCCAGTCTCCAATAATTCTGCTCTGCTGAGCCAAAAGCTGCAGGAATTTCCACTGGACACACTATTCCTGACTCTATTTTCTTGCTATGACTATTGAGCAGTTTTCCCAGGGGTCAGAAAACAGCATTTACCAAGGCAGTTCAAATTCAAATGCTTCCCATTGTCTTGAAAGGGCTTTTCCTGTTTTATCCCATGCTTTCTCTCTAGGATCCATCAACCCCAGGGTCTGCTTCACTTGCCTGGTGTAATTCTCTGCTCAGCTGTTGGTTTTGCTCTCTTCCAACTCACCCTGGGCTGTGAAGGTCATGGACATGCCTAGTTTGGCTGAGGTGGTGCATCACAGCAGCCTCCATCTGCCCTGCTCTCCATCACCACCCAGGAAGGTATCAACTGCTCCTTGGTCCTTGACAGGAGATGCCAGCTGCTACCAGAAAAGGAATAATCGATTATGAGACTGACATTAACGAAATATGAGATTGTGACTTGGGACAGACTAAAGCCATAGAAAGAATTTTAAATAATTCACCATCCTGAAAGTAAAGCATATTACTGGGAAAGACATTCAGGTCCTTTCCCAGTGGCATTAACTTCTATGTAACCAGAGCTGATACCATGAGATGAGAGCAAAATGAGACTACTGCTGGGTAGGCAATCTTGGCATTTCAAAGCATATTTGAAAATCATGGTTTTCCCCCCGCCCCTCCCAACAAAACTATTTACAAACATTAAAATATTCTGTTTTGGTAGTATTGCCTACAAGACAACTAAATCCAAAATAAAATAAAAACACAAAATGCTGAAACAAATTGCAAGTCCCTGAGACGTGTGCTGGCAAAACATTCATCCAAATCACTGCCTTCTGCAAAAATGCTTCTATTTTAGCAAAGCCACAGTTTTCCGGGGGCAGACTGATCCACCAGAGACTTCTGAACCCACAGCAAGTGGCAATGGAGGCTGAAGAGAGACACTGTGTGGGAGGCAACATTTCAAATGTCGCCGTTTGCTTTTCACTTGAAACCAATCCAAGGGCCGTGGGGAAGCGTTCCAGAGCAGGAGTTGTGCTTTGGCTGTCTGGAAAAGTTGCTGCCAGTGCCTGGGCAGAGCGTGGGCCTACCCAGAAAAGCCCTGCTCATCCACAAACACCCCTGGAAGGGGGAACGTTACCCAGGCAATTATTTTAAATTTATCTCAGCAATTAAATGCAATTGTGCTCACACAGCAGATGAATCTGTGCTGGGTAAGCTCAGCTTAGCCCACGAGGTGTTTGGAATGTTGTGCTGGTGGCACCCACCTGAGCTGCTGGGGGGTGGCAGGAAGGGACTGCCACAGACAGACAAGGGGCATTTCATTATCTTCAGAATTCGTATTTTCTTGACAGAGGCAGCTCTTCATAGGGGAAAAGTGTTTCCCTTAGGTTGTGGGGTAGGAGGGAATGAAGGATGCACAAATGGCAGGGGTTTGGCAGCTCTGACCCTGCGCATACACTGTGGGGCTGGGTTACAGCCACGGGTCAGGCCCAGCCATGCTCCCCTGGGATGGCAGAACCTTTCCAGGCTTCTCAGGACACCATGTGGGCTTCTGAGTGCCTATGGACACCTTGCAACAACAGCCCCAAGCACAATTCAGACTTAGTTCCTTTCCTTGATGTTGAAATCACTGTAGAAATCCCAGTGGGAAATTCCTGAGGTGTGACAACACTGAAGGGACAGCTCTCCCTCCTGCTCCCGCCAGGCCAGGAGCTCCTGCTGCTCCCAGGGATGCTCTAAACAAGCCTGGGGAGGAGAGACCTGTGAGAGAAACACCTTCTTGTGGCTTCACCTTAAAAGGTCAGCTCTGTTTCTTGTCATGCAACGTGCTCAGAACCTGCCCCAGGTGATTAAACGTCCGGGAGTTATTAGATCACACACGGATAATCCTCCCTGTACCTGGCAAGGTGATTCATTCTGATTCACAAATTCCTGTGGTGTTATGGTTCCCAAATGGACTCAGCATGTGAAAACTCCTCCACAGTTAGCAACAGAAAACCATGAGGGGCTGACACAGGCAGCACAGGAGACCCCCCAAGGCTGATGTCCATGTACTCATTAAGGGGCTTCCTTAATTTTAAGGACAAAACAGGGTTCCCTGCAACTTTTCCACCAGGGTGCTGTGAGGCGCATGAGCCACCTGGGAGGTGACATGTGAGGTGAGGGGAAGCAGCCTAGAAAGGGGCACATAGACAGGAGATGTTTTTGGGTGGTTAGAAAGGGGGAAAGGGCAGAGAGAACTGAGGTTTATCTCCTCTGTCTCCACAGCAGTTGGCTCTGAGCTAGGGGTGAGTCACAACAAGAGAGTTTGATTAGAGAGAGCTTGATTTGTGAAGTGGATGCAATTAAAACCTTGGATCCTCAGGGTCAGTTTTAGCAGCTTCATTAAACTGAATCAACTCCTGCCTCACTGTTGGCCATGGAGGGGCTG
Organism: Melospiza melodia melodia; assembly: GCF_035770615.1. Lineage (NCBI taxonomy): Eukaryota > Metazoa > Chordata > Aves > Passeriformes > Passerellidae > Melospiza > Melospiza melodia. The sequence continues at coordinate 16,493,397 of NC_086203.1, forward strand.
TTTTTGCTCCTCCATGTTCTTTGAACTGCTTTGCTGCAGCTCCTCAGGTTGAGGCAAAATCCAGCTGAGCTGCTGGGGATGAGCAGGAACAGGGTCTGTCTCCCTGAGCATCAAAATGGGAGCACAGAACAGGCCTGAGAAAAGATGAGCTAATCCAGGGATGAAAAATCCTTCAAAGACTATTAAATACAAAGGCAAAAATGGTGCCTCAGGAAGATCCTGAGTGCAAACTCGTGTGTGGGCAGGATGTATGCAGGAGGCCTGAAGGAGTTCCGTGTCATCTTTTTCCAGAGACATCTGCTCTGGCTACTTTGCGAGAAGAAAAGGAGCTGGTTGTACTCTGGATCTGATTCCAAGTGGTTCTTAGCTGGCATGAGATGAGTTACTGCCTGTGAATGTGGCTGCATCCGTGGAGAGCCTTGCAGTCATCCCCCATACTCTGATAAGTGAGAAACACCAGCTTTGCCCCAGGCAGCAGTTTTGGGTCCTCAGTGGGAAGTATTGTGAACTCTGGGGTCAGGAGCGGCCACTGCTTCCCAAAGCTCACCTGCCACTGACTCGCTGACCCCTCAGGCCAGACCCCAAAAGAGAAGCTGGGGAGGTGAAAGCCCCATGCCCATCCACCCTGATGTCACAAATATTTTGCTGCTGAGAGGAGCTGGTGTCACCAAGTTCACAGGTACAAAACCCCGTTAAATATTTCATTCCCATCAATTGCTGGCTCTAAGTGCCTTCTGAGGAATTCATGGGAACGTTTTCTATTTGACACAGAGATACTTTCAATTATGAAAGATGGCTAAAAATAAAAGGAAATTATACTGTTCAGACATCTCTGGAGGTGGAGACAGGAGAGGAAACCATCAAGGAGAGCCAGGGAAGAGATTTTTGTTAGAAATAGAGAAAGGCTACTTATTTTTACAGACAGATAACGTCAGGAGGCAGCCTGACTTGAGAATTTGGAATCTGTTGTTCACCTTCTCTATTAATAATTGGACCTTGACTACTTAGAGTCTGAGCCAGAGAACTGGAGTTAAGAGTCATGTCAGTCTCTTTCTCTGTCTGGTTGCAGGGGGTTTGATCACTCCCTGAAAATTCTCAGCTGTGGACTTGCCTTTTTTTTTTTAATATGTTTTTATTTATTTTTTTTTAATGCAGGACCCCAGCCTGTGACATTGAGACTCTTTTTGGGCTTTCCCTTTAATGTGAGAAGCTTGGGTTGATAACCTGGGTCTTCTTGTAGGCTCAGTATGTCCATGGGATGTTCTGATGCTGATAAAACATTTACATTTTGTAGCAAAAATGATCTGTCTGAGAGCAGAGCTTGAATCATCAATCCTTTATGAATCAGCCCTTTGAGATAAAAGATTTATTCCTCTGACACCCATAACAGGTTGTTTAGCTTTTCCTACAGACCTCTGTCAGAGGGACATGGCTGAGCTGCAGTCACTATCTCTCTGTAAATTTTAATTTAAGTTACTAACTGAACAAATATAAAACATACTGAGAGCTTTTGATCTGCTCTGGCATTGAATAAAATGTGTCTTGCACTCCATACACGTGACCTGAGAAAAGGGAGGCAGCTGGAAAATACAACACTGAAGCTGTAGACAATTTGGTGTTTGTTATCTCTTGTTTCTTCTACATGGCAAATCAAAGTCACTAAAAAAATATTAAAATTACCACAAAATTACCACCAGTTTTGTTCTGTAGATAGGAGCTGAAAAGTCTGTAGACCTTTCTTTACTCCAGAGCTCCTGTTTTTAGAGATGCCTTTAGCAAAGTGCTGTGCTGTCATTGATTTGGGCTGGGTTCCCTGAGCCATGTGCTCTAATTTTAAGTGATCAGGGGCTTAATTACCTACACTCTTATATTTTGAGCAGCCATTTAAAGTTAAAAATACCAGGTGTGTTCAGTGGTTTAGGACAGAATTCCTGTGCTATTCCAAATGGAAAATCATCTTCAGTACAGTCATTTTCTGCAAAATCACCACTGAAGAGTGAAACAGTCCAGTCAGTCCCTGGTACAACTTATTCGAAAGACAGATATGTTGAGCCCTGGGAGTTCAAGGTGTTCTTGCACACACTTAGGCTCACAGACCTGGTGTGAAACGTAGATTGCCAGTGCTTTATTTCCAAACAGCTGCACTCAACCATTTTTAGGGGTAAAATACTGTTCTCTGTTAGCTATGAGGACTGACCTGCCTGCTGTCACACATCAAGGGATCACAGGGGAAGATTGCAGAGGGATTTTGAGGTAGGCATCTTCCCACTGCACACACACAGCTTCCCACCAGGACTCTGCCATGCCCAAGAAGTTTGCCTGTGGGGCTCCCTGCCCTCGTGAGCAGCCCAGGGCAGGACAATTGTCCTGCAGGGGAGGAGATAACAGGAGCCACAATGAAACTGGATAAGGGAGAGGTGTTCTGATGGAGCTGTGCTGGGGATAGACTCTGACCTTCAGAAGAGAGGGAAGAACTCAGACCTCTCATGAAGAGATTATTTCCCAGTACTTTTTCTGGTTTCCTCCTCTCCCCCAAAGTGCCACTTTTCTGCCAAATCTAAGGAATAACTTTTTAAATGAAAATGCTTCATCCATAGTCACAACATGACAGGTACAAAGTACAACTACTAAGTAATCATGGAAGAAACCCCTACCAGAGGAAATGACCCAGCATGGCACATAATCCCTTGGGGAGTTCTGCACATCCCCATCCTCTCTTTGCTTTCCCCTCTCCCTTTCCATTGACCTCATTTCCAATGAGACGAGGCAACTGTAACACCACCAAAAGCACTTTTACTAACTCTGCAAAGCTCCTAAGCACATAAAAGGATCAGAGATGTCTCTGGATGCCCTTTGGGATGGAGAGCATAGTGGAGCAGGCCCCCCATGAGGAGTTCTGCCAGCACCGGGACGTACCTGGGAAGGGAATAGTGTAAATATCATCTGGTGCAAGCAAGTCCTTGGCAGGGTTTGTGCTTGTGTGAGCAGGAGAAGATTTGCTGAACCTGCTGGAGAGGCAGCCCAGTGGTGCTGTAGCTCCTGAAGAGCTGTATCTGTACCCTGGGGCAGATACAGGAGCTCAGAGGACCCACCACACTGAGAAGAGGGGCTGGTGCTGACTGGTGAGCAAAGGCTGCAGGTAAAACCTTGGCCTGAGAGGAAGAAAGGCCTCTGTGTTGTGAACAGTCCCCAAAGAGCATCCCTTAGGAAAATGCAGCCAGCAAGATGAAATTGCCATTCATGCTTTTTAGAGATGTTCAGTGTATTAGGAATTCAATTAAGAAAATGTTCCACTGCAGGAAGCTCAAAAATTAAGATTATCATTATAGTAGAGGAAGGAAACATTCTTAATGCATTAATTTTTTTTAAATGACATCCCTACTGGCAATGAACGTTTCCTGCAGCACCCAGGCCAGTAAAGGAGAGCAGTTTGCTTTAGCAGTGGGGAGCAGCAGCAAGAAGGTTACACAAGAGGTTTTCTGTGGGATGCAGAGCATTGGAGAATGCCAGACTGGATAATGGGCCCTGAGCTGTGGTCTAGAGGAGATGACTGCAATGGATCCTTGATTTTACCTGTAACTTCCTCTACATCCTTCCACCTCAGGAGCCTGACCTACATGGAGGCAACATAAGTGGCCACCATTGACTCAAAAAAGTCTGTGAACCCAAAGAAAAAGGTGTTTCTATGACCTTTTCTCATATCCCCAGAGCAGGGATTTACTGCCTACAGTAAATGTCTTTTTCTGTTCCAGTTGCAAGGTGCCAATACCCCTGATCCAAGGAACGGGTGGGTGGGTCCCTGCTGCTGCCTTCATACCAGGAAATAATGCAACAATTCAAAGCAAAAGGTGCTCCAAGCACCTCCTCAAAGTAAGTCTGGATGGGGGGAGGCGGGTTGAGTTTTTTATTTGCAGGACAAGATATCACATGGAAATCCAAGAATAGAATAAGTTGCAGGGGAGGGAGAGGAGGAGGAGGAAATCACTGCTTTTGCATTTCTTGTTCCCTTTCCAAAGCTTGTGCATGCCACAGTTTTAATTAATAACACTGTCACCCATTCTAGGTTCAAACAAAGGAGTGTAAGGAGGATGTATTCCAGGCACTCAGGTACCTGGGGAAAATGAAGTGATGGCTTTATATTTCGAGGCCTCATTGTGGGACTCCAGCTTTTATTCAAAAGTTGTTCTCTGCCAGGAATTATCTGAACCATTACCTCAGGAGGTCACTTTGAAGCTTGGCTCAAAAAGTATTTAAAATGAAAAAAAAAATCAAATACATTGTTTGAAGGCTAAATAGAATAAACAGACACACAAACACAGGCACCAGTAATAACATTTCTGTGCAAGGCTCATTGTCACTCATGTCTCCCAGCTGACACATGCTCCCATGCAGGCATGTGCTGTCTCCTGGGGATGGCTGCCTGCCTGGTGCACTCCCCTTTGGCTTTGTTTGGGAGCAAGGAGCCCCTCAGCTGTGTCCTGCCCTCTCCAGGAGTGGCAGCTCTGCTCAATCTCTGTCCCAGTGCTTTGGGTTCCCTGCAGAGCACTCTTTGCCCTTCTCTCTGCCACACTTGTGCTGCACATCTCAACACACTTCCCACCTCCATCAGGTAAGAACATCCTCCTTTTCACAGGCTGGGAAAGCAGGGCTCCCCCAGATCACACAGAAATCAGAGGCAATCTCTGCAGGCCCCACTGACCCCTTTAACTTCTGAACAACTCTTTCCCCTTTGGGCAAGCCAAAGAGTAACTAAAACTATCTGCAAATAACTTCTGTGGAGGTAGGGAGTGCCTCACAGGAGGTTGCTGATGTGACACATTCAGGCTGTCACTGCTCATCACTTTCCTGCACAGACAGTTTGATGATACTGCTTTCCTTAATTGCACCAAAATTTTAAGTCAGGAGATCTAAGGTGCCATGAAGAGTTCACAGGGAAAAGAGACAATATCCACCCACCCAGGAAGGTTCTCCAGAGACAGATCCTGCAACCAGAGCTTAGATGGCTGGCTAATTAAATGATGGAGAGAAAAAATTCCCTGAAGATGCTGTTTCCATTTCTATGGGGTTTTAACAGCAGGAAATATTCGATAACCCTGCATATCCAGTGGCAGAGGCTGTGGATACTGTTGATTTCCTTCTGGCCATTCACTGAGTGCCAGTTCAGCCTCCAGAGTACCTGGTGAGGACCCAGCTTGTGATGGGAGGGACACCCCCAGTCTCAGCCCCCTAGTTTCTTCTCCTCCACTGTGTGAAAAATGCAGTGAAAAATTGTTTTTGTGTTGACCTCACAAAAAGGAGCTTTTTGGAAGCACTGAAGGAAAGAGGAGATATCACCATACCCAAAGCAGCAGCAGCAGAGAATGGTGTCTGACCTTCAGACCCAGCCTTTTCCCAGACACTCCCAGCTGAACCTGCCTTCCAGCAGGACAAGGTAAAGCCCTCTCTGCTTCAGCAAATTCAGGACTTTTCCTCAGCACCCAGACAAGACACAAACTCATGTCCCACTCTCCACCATCTCCTTTCCAGAAGCTCTGGAGAGGCTTGGATGAAGGCATCAGCCCAGCTCATGCCCGGGTGAGCTCCTCATCCCAGCCTACAATGTGATTTTGGAGTGGGCAGCTGAAAGGATCAGAGGGATGACTCAGGGGAAGGATCTCACGACACAGCAGCACATTTGGTGGCTGAGGAGAAACCTGCTGGTGTAGGAGAGCAGGCCAGCCACAGGGAGCTGCTAACAAAGAAATCTCCAAATGGATCAAAAAATTACAGTGCAGAAAACCAGGGCCACAATCCTCCAAAATCAGTGTATAAGGAGGTGCCAAGGACTTCATGGGAAGGACTTGGAGAAACCCAAGCTAAAAGCCAAAGGCATGGAAAAAAACATGCACCAGGAGCAGCCTCCAGGACAGGCACAGATGGGTCCAGGAGGGTCTCTGGTAGCACAGAGCAGAGAAGGAGCAGGTAATGAGAGCCCCATGGGCAGGACATGGCATGTCAGGCTGCCCCAGAACGCTGCAGAGGGAGTCACCAGCATCTCCCTGAGAACAGATGAAATGAGCTTCAAACCAGGCACAGCTGCTGTCCTGAAGCTCTAGAAATCCCCTGGGGTGTGTGAGAGCATGAATGCCTCCCAACCAAAAAGACCCAGGAAAATGTAAAAGGCAAAGCTTGGCTGAGGAAGCAGAGGGTGCCTGAGAAGGTCTGTTTTGTGAATCACTGCCTCAATTGCCTTCCCCTCAAAATCACATCCTCACTGCAGTTATGTGGACAAAGCCAGTCCACAAGGACCCAGAATTTAAAATCCTGATGAAAGCCCTCGTTTGCTTCCAAGGAGCAGAGAAACCAGAAAAAGCACAGTGCAGTCAAATGCAAAAGCATTTGCTCTTTCAACACCTACGAGCACATTTTTCTTTTTATGATCCATTTGGAAAACAGTGTCTTCTGCAAAGAACAAAAATAATCCTCCCGTCAGGCACCCCGAGGCATGGCAGTGGTCCCAGAAGCAAATCAGCAGCTCCAGATCTGCGTGACGTTGGGGAGCTTAATGAGGGTGGCATGTTCTGCCACGCACAGAACACACCTTGGTGAGGCAACAGCCCTGCTCAGGGCTGGGAGCTGCAGCCCAATTCTGGCTGATCCCACTTGCTTCAACCCTCACAGCACTGCCAGCCCCCAACGCCCACTGTGCTGGGGAGCACTTGAGAAACCCTCCCAAAACTCAGCTTTTCCTTTTTTTGGCACTGCCAGGATGAGTCTCCAGCACACTCTGCTCCCTGCCTTGGGGCTGTTGTTCTGAACAGCCTCCAGTATTTCCCCCAGTGCCTGCAAACTGGTAGAAACTGAGGGTGTATTTTGGGGTGCCCTTGAAGGGTTTTGAAGTCTAGAGATCATGTAAACATGAAATAAGTGTGATTCATTTGGGCCAAGGGGGGGCATTGCTGCCAAGGCAGCCAGGCAGAAGTGTAGCTTCTCATATGAATTGGGATCCCATTTGCATTAGATTAAAGCAAGAAAAAATTGCCAGCAAAGTGGGATTAAGAATATTTATGGATCCTATTGGCTTGATGTATGTGTCTCCCAAGTGATGGAAACTGAGTACAAAATTGAGAAACTTCAGCAATCTGTGGGGGAAAGGAGACAGACAGCAATGACTTTTTAATGCTTTATACATTTTTTTCCATGAATTTGGTGCTCACAGAGAGCAATTATAATAAAAGGTTTGAAAAAGGAGGTGAATATAGCAATGTTTTGTCTTTCTAGAAAGACCAATCCATCTTAAGATCTCAAAGCACTTTTCAAACTCGAGGAGATCTTAACTGCACTAGGGCAAGAGACATAAGTAAAATACTGTCAATACCACATCCTTCACAGATGCAATGATACCAGTGACTTACACCTGCTCTTCAGGTGCTCTGGACATTGAGAACACTCTGCTTCTCTTCTCAGTGCAAAAACCTCTGTGCACAGAGCTTGAATTTCTAGCCCCCCGTATTCCCAAGCACAGAGTGCACCACGGTGTGGAGCTGTGAGAAGTGAGCATGGAGAAGGATTTGAGCACAAGCTTTAGGGGGTAGGGGGCTAAATGATTTTTGTACAAAATGTCCCCAGAAAAAATCCAAACCACTAAAGAACAGGTATCTAAAATGACTTCGCAGGCACCAAGGAAATAATAGAGAGAGTCTAAAATGCAAAAGAAAACCTAACAGAAAACTGGACAGGCAGAGATGCAACTTGGGTGTTCTAGATCCCACTAATTACTTACTTGATTAATTTGTATTGCTCCCTTTCTTTGAGAGTGGTTTACTGTGGTTCAACACCACCCTTTTCTTGATCAACTTAAAATAAGTCAAGATGAGCCTGATTTCAAATTCACGGGATGTCTGTACACCATTCCTATAACCAGTGTAACCTCTCCTCCTTTTCTACTGGTGGAGCTACGTGCGTTGGCAGCCCTGTAACAACTGAGTTAAGCAGCATGAAGCATTTCAAAGGAGACCTTCACACCTTCCTGTTTCCAGGAGTGCCCAAAACTGTATCAGATTTGGCTTTAAAAGCCTCAGTGCTGCTGGTTGGGTTCCTGCATACCAGGGCACATGAGTATTGCTAATTGACTTAGGTAAGCTCCCTCCATAAGCCTCAAAGTGCCCGATGCAATCACACACCCTTTTCATTCACAGCCTGTTTCCCAACGCTTTTGGCTTTCCTCTGTCCTTAAATGGGGTTCCAGGGGCAGGCAATCTCCCATCACACACCTCAGGGATCAGGAGCAGCTGCTTTTCCCTGCATTTCTGCAGCTCAGATATAGCTCCAGCACACTCTTGTTCCTCCAGACTTTTATCTCCCTACCATGCTCCTCTGTAAGCTAAAGCTGGTTCCCAAGGGATGGGTGACCCTTACACAGCCACAACCATAACATCATTTTATGCATATTCAGTCCAAACCCACACTTCTAGGCAGGACATCTGCTCTTTCCTGGCTCTGTTTTGTTTTCATGTTGCACAGGCAGTTCCCTGGGCTGCTCCAGCCTTGGGTACAGCTCTTTGCAAACATCTCCAGCACAAGCAGGGGCTGAAGCTGGAGCTGAATCTGCTTGGCCTGAGACCAGATCACAGGAAACAGCAGCCTGCCCTGCAGAGATCATTTCCACCTTTGTTAGCTTTTGGCTCCAGCATCTATTTTGATAGATGCTGAGGTCTGAAGCTGTCAGTAAGGAAATGGAAAAGGGGAATGGCCATGCTTTAACTCTTGCTTGGCAGCAGCATTTGCCCACGGTGTAGTTTCCATGCTCTGATATTGATGCATTCAACTGAGACAAAAGAAGAAAAAAGGAAAAAAAGAAAAACAAAACAACAGCAAAAACCTCAAAATAACAACAGCAAAAAACAAACAACCCCCACAAAACAAACAAACAAACAGGAACCACCTGCTTAGAAAGAGCCATCACTGAGCCCTGTTCCAGGGCTCATGAACATGGAGGGAGGAGACTCACCAAGGCTTGTTGCTCACTGTGCAACTCATTTTTGTGGATTAGTCCTGTACCAGCACCCCATCCCAGGAACCTTGGCTAATGCATAAGTGCTGAATTTTCAGCCTGGAAACACCTCAGTAGGGACAGCATGAGTTCCTCTTGCTCCTCTGCTACCCCCACCAAAACAGCAGCAAACACAGAGCAGGGAGAGAATGGTCACAGACCCACACACTGCACCCCATCAGCTCTGCCAGCCCCCTTCACACCACCCTGGCCCTGCACAAACACCCTCAGAGCTCTGTGTCCACTGTCAGGCACAGACACACACACCTTGAATTCCTTCACATCTGCCAGAGAAGTGCAAGGAACTTCTACAGTCCACAGAACATGATCCTGAGGTACAAAGCTATGACAAGAGGACCCCAAGGGTTAAAGCTGGGCTTTACTTTTCTGCTGGCATTCCATCAAAAAGCATTCCACCACCAGCATTTCAAATTACTACAGATAAAGCAGCAACAAAGATGCAAAACTGGTTTAGAAAGTACCTGATAATTTCTTTTTAAACTTCCACTTCAGAGTGAAAAAACCTTCTTGCTTTGAAATAAATAGCTCTGGACAGGCAGAGGTGGGGGACACACAATGTGTCCTTCTCATAAATTCATGTTTGAACTGAAAAAAGGAAACAAACTTCTGAGGATTTGCAGCCTCAGTAGCTGGGCATATTCCTCCCTCAAGGATCTTTATCTGCTCCTCCTTCATCACAGCTATATTGCACAAAAAATCTAAAGAGAAAACGAACTTCCTGGTTCAGATAATCATACTGGTGGATTGACATAGTTACAATTTATTTTGCTATAAAAATAATCCAGAAAACCCTGAAACAAGAGAATGAAACTTAGGACCACAAAGTTAAAGAGGAAAATCAGGAAAACATGACTGGTAAGGTACATACAGCAAATTTTATCTAAATTAACTAGAGATGGACAGCAAAGGTAAATTAGCTACCACACAGTAATTTTTTTGTTGGAGCCTTCTCCAGAATGAATACATGGGCTGGAAGGTTTGAAGCACAGGATGGATGTGAGGACTTCCAGCATCAGGACTGAGCCACTGAACTGCCCCTAGTTCCTCTGCAGTCTGTGGGAACTCAGAACCCTTGGTGCTTCAGCTGAAAGGGGCCACAATGTAGAGCAAAAGCACAGAAAATGCATAGAAAGCCTCAGAGAGATTGTTCATCTTTGTACCTCGCTGGCTGCTGACCACAAACACTGAAAAAACAATGGGAAAAGATGTCTTGGCAATAACAAAGGCAGGAAACCACCTGTTTAGCATCCAGCTTCTGCCCAAGCTAACGTGGATGAGAGAGCTACTGCCTCCTGAAGCAGGTGACCTCACAAAATTGGCCCTGGCAGAAAAGTTGTGGCAGATCTTGATCCCTGTCCTCTGGCCAGCACTTGGCCCACATGTGTCAAGCACAAGGAGGAGCCTCTTGCTGCTGGTGGCCTTTGTGGAGACCCAGCAGTGGGGATGGACACTGGCCACTGGAAATGGAGAAGAGCATCTGTCACCCCCAGGAAATGGAGAAGAGCATTTATCAACCCCAGGAACCTCTGCATCACTGTCACCTCCTCAGCATTGCCCTTTCCATCTACCTCCTAAGCTGGAGCTACACATCCATGAGGTGAGAGGTTGGCTGAGCCAAGGCTGGTTGCTCCTGGGGTGTCGGAGACCACCAGGGTGTGGGCAAAAAGCCTGTTGTTGGCTTTGTGGTGAGCAGAACCCCAGAGAGGAGTCGTCTGCTCAAAATAGCTCGTGTCACATCACCTGTCAGCTGGCGTGGGGCACGGCAGCTCCGCTCCAATAACAGCAATGAAACAATGCAAACAAGAACAGGGCTTAGTCACTTGTTCGAGTCTCATTCCCTTTTGTTTTTACAGATGTGCAGTTCACGGAAATGAGATGATTAGCTCATCAAAGCATCTGTCATCTGAGAGACAAACCAGCTTTTCACAAATGCATCCAAGTGACAAGACCTGTCGGATACGGGCTGCGGGGAATCTCTCCGAGTCTTATTTTTGGATCTATTATAATCAGCCTCACCAGCTTATTAGTTATCTCCAACACATCAATGGGGAAGGAAAAGATAAATACATAAAACTTGTCATGGCAATCTGAAAATGGTGGGGTTTTTTCCCTGAAGGAAAAAAATCCTTATACTTTTACAGCTCTTTCTTTTAACACAAGCTGTACAGCTTGGCCTTTACTACTGGAAGATTTAAATGAATTGCCAAATTATTTAAATGGAATAAGTTTTATTTTTATCTTCTTAAAATTAGGACGCCTTAAAATGAATGCATCTGGTGGTCACAGGCTTTGGCAAAGCAGAACTACTGGTGTGTTTAACTCTGGACAAGTTGCTTTGCTGCTTTTCCAGATCAGGAGAGAAAGAGTGGTCAAATACTTGGAAGCTCTCGACTGGGGCTCAGGGGATTTAAACTGAGCATGAATCTCTCCCTTGGGCTTCCTGTGTTTGATGGCACCTCAGGACATCCCTGCTGTCTGTGCACAATGCTTGTGAGTACAGGGTGGGTTTAGACTCACACTGATGATGGGGCTATACTGAATCCTAGAATGTTTTGGGTTGGAAGGGACCTTAAAGATTATCTAGCTCAGCACAGAGACATTTAGTGGCCTTCAGGATGCAGCAATGAAGCACAACGGGATTTTAATTTTATTTTTTTTTAATTATGAAAGACAAAATTGCTGGGGCTGAATGGGAGATAACTCATTTGTTCTTAGACCTTTGCTGTTAATCATACCACACCTACCATGGCAGCAGTGGCAAGCTGTTTGCTTGGCTTGGTGCCACCCAAGCCAGGCTGTGCCATCCCTGCCCTGTGCCTGCCCAGCGAGGAGTGAGCTCAGAGTCCCAGCACTGGGAGTGAGCACAGCTCCAGGCACAGCCCAAAGCTCACGTGGGCTCTGCAGGCAGGGGGGAAGAGAGCCCAGCCAAAGAGAGATGTAAGAAGTGGAAACAAACGGAAATGACACAGCTTGGGCATGAAGAGACATGTACAGTCGGCGTGGAGGGAAAAAATGGGTTGTAATGTAAAATCAAGCAGTATCTGTCAGTTCTAACTGCTCCTGACAGCATGACAGCTCCTTGCAAGCACAGAGACACTGCTTGGCCTCAAACAGCCCCAAGCACAAGACAGCAGAGTGGGAGAGGACTGAGAACTTCAAAGGACTAATCCTCAGCCTTGCTGCCTAGCCTGCTAATGACGCCACAATATAACACCTTTTGGAAAGTGCAGGCTGGCCTTCCCTTCACCCACTCACACACAGGGAACGTGGCCACTCCAGAAACTGGAGAAACTATGGCCATACCACAGTTTCATTTTGGCTCATTCTTTGACCAGGTGCAACATTAGCTGCCTCCTGGCGATGGCCACGGCCCTCTAAAGTGCCCATGGTGTGTACCCTGCCCAGATCTTGCTTATTGCCACAACCCAGCCCCTCTGCTCCCCTGAATGCCCCCAGAGCAGGGGCTGAGGCTCAGCACTGCTCTCCCAACACTGGGCACTATCTTCTGAAGCAGAGAATACTTGTATTGGGCGCTGCTCATCAGTGCATAACAAAGCTTTCCAACCTCTGCTTTCTGCACTGTGCACCTTTCTTCAGTTTTCAGCACAGTGAGAAGGGATGATGGGAAGAGACTTTGTTCTAGGCAGCTGTATAGCCTGCCAGGCCCAAATGGCTTTCCTCCTTCCATCCGTATTCTCATTCTTTTCTCCTGTTTTCTATTCACTCCTTTCCCTCCCTAAGCCTGAATGTCCTGTGTGTCCCCAGGCAGATCAGGATCAGCAGCATGGTGGCAAGAAGATGGCCTCCCTTGTTTGGTGGCTCTTCCCAGCCCTGGAAGAGCTCCTGGCACCTCCTGAGTCACAGGGATTTTCTGTCAGGACCTGCCAGGGGGATGACTCAGCCCAAGCCCAGGGTTATGGGACAGATGTAAGGGCTGTGTGGAGGCCTTGGCAGGTCCCTCCTGATGCCTTTCCCAGGCAGGATGTGGGGCAGGGCACTGCAGGGAGAGGAGCAATGCTGCATGGTCACTTTGAGTAGAAGAAACCACTCATTTGGGTCCCCTCATCCCCTTCCAGCCACAACTATTGCCAGCCCTGGGCCCAAAGGGACAACTGAGCCTTCCCTGCAAATTAGAGATGCTGAGAGCTTGTGCCAGCAGCACAGCCTGCCCATTCAAAGCCAGAGGAAGGAAGAGGAAGATATTCATCAGCTCCTAACCAGTTCAGCCCCACCACAGGCTGAGCTGTTTGTAAGAATTGATTACTTGCCTCTTTCCCTTGGAGTCCTAGCTTGGCTGCTCTGTTCTGCCTCAACATCTCCTCCCAAGTATATCCTCAGCTTGTTCCAGAAAAGATGTCAACAAATGCCATCTCCAGGTGGGGACAATGCCCCAAGTTAACAGGTCAACAGACAGCTGTGGTGGTGAGCAGAGGAAGGAGGAGAGACGCATAGGTGGGGGTGATGCCCTGAAGATGGTGTGCTAATGACAATAAATTAATTGGCAGTCAGGAAAAATCCCATTGTCCTCTCTTTAAACACCCATAAGTGACACTAGGAGTTACTTATTAAAGTAACTGAGAGGACTGAAAAAATCTACAGTGTTCCACAAATTGATGGACTCCAAGGAGAAGCAAGTCAGTAAGAGACTTTGCATTTTCAGCATTTTCTTTCTAATTTTCCTTTTTGTTCTACCATTAAAAAAAAAAAAAAGGAAATACGATGGCAATTGTTGAACATCATGATCCTTCTGTAGAAAACACCACACTGGGCCTGCAGTGACACAAAACCTGAGAATCAGATTATATAATTTTTCATAAAGTTGGGGGAGCTGGTCTCCAAGGGCAAATACCAAGTCACTTAGCAGCTCTCCTGCCATAATAGCTTTCAGATTTCCAATAGAATTTTTCCTGGGTTTCCTCCAAAAACTAATAAGACTAAAGCTTCCTGGAACGAGCTCACTCTGTAGAATTTCCCCCACTCACCACTGGACAGCAGATGTGTGTCTGCAGGGCTGAATGCACGGGAGGATTGACTCCTCAGCTTAGGTGGTCTGGCCAGAAGTTCCTCCTGGTTCTCCCCTCCCTGGGCCTGCCTGCAGTTGGGCTTTTCCCCAGGCAGGAGTGGTGCCCCCAGTCCTGCCTGACCATTCCAGCGACCATCAGTGCACCCTGGCCACCCCTCCATGTCACACACCTCCCAGCCACCCTTCAGAAGTGCAGCCAGCAGTGCCAGAGGCAACAGCTTGGATTCCAGAATGCTCAGTAAATATGGCACTGCCTGCTACCAGAGTTGGTGGGATCTGGGCACCTCATTCCCCTAACTCTGGGCAGGAGTTGCAAACCAAGCACTCCCATCCCTACACAGCCAATCCTGTAGGCAGCTGCTCAACTCATCACTGTGATCTAGGGATTAGAAACCAACCATCCACACACAGAATTTGTGCCTGCTGCCTAGAAGACAAGCAGTACATCAGGGGGTCAAATCCCAAAAGGAAATGCCTTTAGCTTTTCATGTTTCAGTCTCAGTGACTGCTCAAAGACTTATTGTATCATTAATATCTGCATGGAGCTTATTCTGAGTGGTTTACTGGAAAATTATGACTTGTCAGCAATTAGCATAAAATGAGTAGGAGCTGAAGGCAGAACAGCCCATTATAAAGGACTTTTTAGACAGAGCTCTGACGCTGGTGCTCAAAAGAATATTTAAAGAATGATTCCTAAACAGCTACAGGTCAAGCAGATATTTTATATAATGGATGCAGGAAAGGCTGATTTACAATTGGAGTCCAAAGAGTTCCTTGCTTTTGAAAACACAGGTTTTCTCCTCATCTTATAATTTCTATTTGGAAAAACAAATCCCCCGGCAATGCACACCTGGATTTTCATTTGACTTCTGCAGGAGGTTCTAGGAAGAGACCATTGAGCACAGCTCAGTGTCTGAATACTTCAGGCCCCTCCTGTGTACCTCCTCCTTTAGAAGCCCACTGAAATAAGAGGGATAATTTTACTTTACGCTTCAGGCATCCAGATAAGCCTTCAGAAAAGGTGTGAAAGTAAATATAATCCTTCAGTCACATTCTCCCTGCTCTGCTTTGGACAGCTGGTGGGTTTGCTTGTTTTTCACATTGGAAAAATCAAGAGAAGATGTCAGCATTCTCTGGCAGCTCCCTTTGGGCCATCAGGTGATTCTCCTCCATGGCTGGCAGTGAAGCTGGGATCCCATCCTCTCCCATGGCAGGGCTTTACAGGCCCTGTGATGAGGGAAGGAGGTGGTTCAGCATGAGAACTTGCCCTCTTCCATGTGAAAACTCAGGATAATTAATCTTGCTACCATCATATGGGTAAGGATATGAAAACAGACACAACAGCCCAGGGACAGCCAAGAGACCACAGGTGTCCTTCACCCCATTTGCCATTGCTGAAATCTACTGGCTAAACCTGCTCCTGTTGCACTTCAAAATCCTGCCAAATCCCCAGTGCCAAGAAATCACTGCCTACTTCTTCTGGGATTATGATGCATTCCTTCCTCAGACTTACAAGCCCATTTCCTTCTCAGTGGCAGAGGATTAAATTTCTTTCAGAATCAGCGGAAACACTCTGTGCTCTTACATAGAACGTATTAGTATTAGAGCAAATTCATCTCTGATCTCATTCATCATTTGCTTCAGTCCTCTTGGCAGACAATACATCAGTCTTTTTAAACTGCACAGGCTTCTTACTGTCTCAGAGAAAAAGCTTTGGCATCTGGTTCAGTCACTGAACCCCAGCATGACCTGAGTCCTGGATGGACAACAGCACAGGTCCTGCAAAATGACTCAGTTCCATATGGCTTCCTGCTAGTGACCTTCATCAGAAACTTGAGGCTTCCACCCTGAAGATGAACCTTTCCAGATTCATCTGCACCAACCTGCTTACACCAGGGCTCCACATGCTCTTGTGAATGACTTTCCTTCCCACATTTCTCATTGTCTCTGAAGTGGTGCAGAAGTGGATTAAATAAGCTATCATCTCAGTTAGTGATAATGAGAAAATTGAAACAAGCTGTTCTATAAATGTGATCATTATCTAGTAAATTAAATGAGATATTCAAAGTGTCCACCCAGCAGTGGCCAAGGAACTTCTCTTACTCTGCATTTCTTTTATCTGGAGAAAGAGGAAATTATCACAACCTCCTGCAAACCAGAGACTTCAATGGACACCCTGTCATTAAAATCATCTGGCTTTCCACACTTGCTGCACTGGACACTGCACAGTAACTGCTGCCTGCTCAAAGACCAAGACACCCAAGTGGGGATGTTGCTGGTGCTAATGGCCTGTTAACAGGGACTGTATTCCTGTATTCTATCTCCTGGAGAGTGGGGCTAGGGACACCACAGGACACCAGGGAGAGACCTGCTGTCATGCACACACTGCCTAGAAATCCACTGCAGAGAGTCAGGGCTGCAGGGATAGCTGGGGTTTGGGGATCTACTGAAGATGATGGGGAAGAGAAACACAACAAATTCAAAGGGCAAATTAGAAAAAGTGTTTTGATGGATGGAGGAAAGAAGCATCAGTGCTTTATACTTGGTTGTTTACTGGGATGTCACTGAAGATGGTGGGCAGGAGGCAGGAATCAGCCTATCTACTGCTGTCTTCTGCCTAAATGCCTGAAAGTCTGAATTGCAGGAAATGCAATTTTAAGAAAAAAATAAAAGTACAGAAATTGTGAGTATGCATTCAATCTCTTGTTTTCCTATGCAAAACCTAGATGAAAAGCAGAATAGTTTCCTGTTTTCACCCCATTTTGCTCTGTGGCTCTGTTGATCCCATCCATGCCAGGCCAGCCTGCTCTCTCACCCCTGCTGCAGGCACACCCTGCAGTGGGGTTGCTCAAATGTAAGAGATGTGTGAGGGATTTGGCCCCAGAGTGCAGGAATGACCTCACAACAGGAGATGGGATCCATGAACCACAGAATCATAAAGGCTGGTAAAGACCTCCAACATCTTCAAGCCCAACCCTTGACCCAACACTGCCAAACCCTCTAAACCAAAGGGACATCACAAAGGGCCATGTCTGCTCCTTTTCTGAACACCTCCAGGGATGGTGACTCCACCACTGCCATGGGTGGCCCATTCCAATGATTAACCACCCTTTCAGTGAAAGCATTCTATCTGATGTCCAACCTGAACCTCCCCTGGCACAACCTGAGGCCATTTTCCCTTGTCTTGTGAATGCAGAAGTGTCCAGAGAGCTCATACCCAGCAGTGCTCCAGCCTGCAATCAGTGACAGGTGCTTCACTGAGCTGCAGCAGCTCTGGGTATTTTGGAGCTTCCACAATAGCCTCAACAAACCACAAACAAGTGACCAGACCATAAAATGCAGAGCAGGCCCGTGGTATCCCCAAGAAGTCAGAACTGCCTGCAAGGAAGCAGCTGCTGCTGGAGGAGGCAGCACTGGGCACTCTCCATGAGAGCACTTTGCTCCAGCAAACCCCCTGCTCTCCCTTTCAGGCAGATTATCCTGGGGTTGGAGTAAAGACACAGACAGGGAGTATAATGCTAATCCAGAGTCTGAATCCATCTGAGCCAAAGGAAACCTCTGTGGCAGCATCAGGGAGCAGAAGCTGCAAGCTCCAACTGGCCATGGGAGGGCAAACTGCTCCAAGCATTGCTGCGCACTCCAACACCAGCACTGCTAACTTTGCTTGCAGTCAGCCTCCCTTCCTGAAAGGCAATCCAGGCCTGCCTTCCAAGGAGTTTTAATTTAATTGCTTGGAAATTTTGGAAGGGCTCTTATTTCAACGAGACAGAAGCTTTGGAAAAGGCAATGAGCAAAGCAGGACACTCTGGGAATGTCCTGCTGCTCCTGGGCCAGCACAGGAATTCCTCTTTTCCCCAATGGCACTAACATTAAGGCAGGCCTTCAGCATAACCCAGTCAATCAGGCTGCTAGGAAACTGCTGGAGACAGTTAAAAATAGGGATTGTTCTGATCCAGTGTTAACTCTTAATGGAGAAGGCAGTGATTCCTCGCTGGGGGCACATCACTGCCACTGCTTTTATTCAGCAGTCTCTCTCCTGTGCTGCCTCTGATTGTCCCAGCTCTCTCTTGTATTTTCCTTTATAGACTGTTTTTCTCCTAACACAGCAGAAATCAACTCAGAAGAGCTGTTTTGGTGGCTGGCCTGTTTTCAGTGCATTTTCTGCCCTGCAGCCCTGATGGCAATAAGCATCAATCAACAAGGAGTGGGTACTGCAGCCCATCACCATGGAGAGGAGCAGGGTGTCAGCACAGGACCTGGAGATCACTCTGCCCAGCAGCATCCTCACGTGCCTGCACACACATCTCCACTCCTTATTTCACAGCCTTTTAGCATGGAAAAGCAACAAGGTGGTGTCCTTGCAAATATCTTTACCTCCTTTTATTTATTGTTGAATTTTAAGATGAAGATCAGTTGAGCTCTGTATGCATGGGCCAATCCCCAAATGCTTTATTTCCTTTTAGTGCTCTGTATGGCCTACAACACGCAGCACTATCCTAGCTGGAAAGTGGTGAGGATCATTAACATCAAGAAAAGCCAAACTTAATAGCAGAGTGCCAGGTCAGCCAGTGAGCTGCTCACTACCCATCTGCAGACAGTGCCTCTGGCAAGCGCTTCTCATGGCTGCATGATGCCTAGGATGGAGAAAAGACTCTCTCTCATCTTGAAAAATGAGGAATGTTCCCAATACACATCCATCTGCTAGGGAGGAGACAGGTCATGATCAATGAACAGTGAAATAGTTGAGTTTAGTTAAAAACTAGGAAGCAAGTGGACTTGTACTCTCTCTCTGCTCTCTCAAGCCAGCTGTCACTGTGGCACCTGAAAACCCCTGGAGGAAACAAAGGGACTTGCTCTATTTCTCTGTTCCTGAAAGTATCACAAAGCAACTGGTGGACACAGCTCATTCAAACACCATTGTGCTCAAATGGATCAGCATGGAAATGCAGAGGGTTGAGGGCAAAAGATTGCAGCCAGGTTTGGACAAGAAGTTTTTCAAGAGCAGGGATAAGCAAAGCCAACCTGTGTCTGCCTGACCTGCTGCCTGAACAAAACCTGAGCCATGAAAACATTGAGAACTGCCAAAAGGAGCTCCTTATCTACCACCCCCTTATCTACAGCCCACCCTGTCCAGGCACTAGGAAAGACCAAATAGTCTGGGCTGCAATTTCTCAGTGACCATGTGGATGTGGAGGTGCAGACCTGGTGCCGTTTCTCACAGACCTGGCAGCCTTCCCAGTGCCATAAAGAGTTTTGCTTGAGTAAGCACCCAGGAGGGTCCAGCAAGCTCCAGTAAGCACCAGCTCTGCTTGGTGAGTGCAGACCTTGCCAGGGCTGGGAAGAGAGGCACTCGTGCAGAGAGGCAGCCTGGTGAGAAGTGAAACACACTGGCACTCAGGGCAGGAGGGCCAGGAGAAACCAACACTGACCACAATGGCAGCTGCCTTGTGCTTGAGCTGTTCAGCTCAAATCCATCCTTAAATCCTGACAGCAAGGAGCTCAGGGCCCTGCTAATCCTGTGCTCTCACATCTGCACAGCTCCATCAGGCAGGAGGCAGCTGCTGGCACTGCTGTGTGTTCAGTGCTGACACCTTCAAGTGGCTTTTGGCCCTGTTTTGTTCTGCCCAATGCTTGGCTGTGCCTGAGGGCTAAAGCCACCCAGCAGCAACACTCCTGTTTGGTGATGGAGCCTTGGAGAGGCCAGATAAAGCATCACCCCCAGCACAGGTGATGAGGGAAAGCTTTGCTTTCTGAGCTCCCAGCTTACACACCAAACACCAAATGCTGTGAGCAGGGCCTGGGCATTGCACAGAACAAGATCTTTGCTGTGCTCTCATTTCAGGCCCTGGCACTTGGCTGCTGCCAGAGCTGGGCAGGTCAGGAGGAGCATCATCCTTCAGGAGGAACATCATCCCCACAGTGACCAGCACAGGTGGGGGCTGCAGCAGGGCCCAGGGGAGCTGATCCCCTTCACAAGAAGCTTTGCCCAAGCCAGGCAGGATCTTCCCATTTTCCTGCTGCTCAAGCAGGAACAGGAGGTTGGGCTGACAGCCCCTGATTCCACACCACAGATGAAGGGAATGCTTCTCCAGATCATTGCACAAATAATAATGGCATTAATGGAATTACAGGAAATCCTTGCTTTTCTAACTCCAATTCCAGGTTGAAAAGCAGTGTTACTAGCAGGCACACATGAGCTCAGCTGCTTTGATTAAAGAGCAACTCTGTAATCTCTGCCTGGACTCTGCCCTGGGTTTTAATGCCTGATTAACTCCCCCCTGCCAGGATTATTTTGCATCTTTGCATATTTTGGAGCTCTTCATTTTAGTCTATTGCTACAGACAAGGAGCTATTTGAAACAACTTTCTTTTGCACTGGCAATATAAAGCACTGTGTGTGAGTTTCTGGCTGAGAGGCGGCTGGAGCACAATTCAAGGGACTTTTAGAGCAATCTGCTTCTTCTCAGGGAGCAAACCCAGGACAGCATACTCTCAACACAAAGGAGGGTGTCACTGTGTGTCTTAGCCCTCTGGGAGACACCAAATGTCACTTCCAGAAAATCAGCAAGTTACCACCAATTTCAGAAGTGGAAGACAGTGGAAGATTGACTCCCTATCCTGAGAATATTGAGGCCTGTCATAAAAAATTAATGAAATAGATTTTAGGCTTTTTATTTTCCTGCCCAACAAAAAAAAGTGCTGCAGAAAATACAAAACTTATCACAGCAATTATTTAGACATCAAATTCTAAAATCCCTTCTAAGAAAAAAATCAAAACTGGCAAGAAAGGGTTTGAGCCAAGAGGGTTTGCTGTGAGGAGTACCTAATGCTTTAGGTGTCCATTGCCTCCACAGCCTTCTCCAGTTCTCCTGTCCTCTATGTATTGCCCAATACCACCCTTGAGGATGTAGTTTGTTGTGCAGCAAAGGCATTTCAACACAGAATAACAGGATTTACAGATGGGCAGAGTGGGATGGGGAAGGAGGAAGGAGAGTGGGGTTCAGTCACTGCCTCAAGATCAGAGAAGCAAAAAGAATATTTTCACAACTATGTCCTTAAAGGAGGAAAAAACTGTCCCTGTTAAATCAGGTAACTGGGTCACACCAGAGCTGATGGAATGCCAAGTCCTGAAGGATAACCATGCTTTGGGGTGGCAGGGTTGAAAACTCCCTGTAACAGCTCAATGAGTAACAGCCCAATGAAACAAAGAGCATATCAGGTGATTCATGCACAGCTCTGCAGGTGCTCACCACGCTGCAGCCACCAGAAAAGGCTCACTCATGTGTTAAGGCAGTTCTGCCCACAGGCTGTCCCAAGCCTTCAGCATTTTTCCTTCCTTCCTTTGTTTTTTCCACACATCCAGTTATTGAGGATGTTCATAGAGAAATGGGATTTCTGGTCTCTGGAAGCCCATCTGCTCTCCTGTTTATTTCCTGAAGTTGTCACAGTCATCTCATAATGAATTCCAGTGTCACGACCACACTGATGGCTCTTCCCATGGGGAACACACAGGAACACCACCCTGATGGAGAAAACAGGGCCACAGACCCCAAAGGACCCTGCAGACACGGGAGAGAGCAGAAGGTAGCCCCATGTTTCTTCAGGCTCCCACCAATGAAGAAAAATCTGAGAGACATGATTTGCTTCAGCAACACACCCCAGCAGGCTGGAAACCTGAGGACCTGCTCTGCAAAGTGCTGCAGGGACACTGCACACTCCAGTCCTCCAGAGCTGCCCTCCCACTGGGTCACTGGCTGGCCCAAGAAGCTGCTCTGGCTTGGTGCTGATGTGACCAGTCCTGACTGGCCAAAGAAGGCCACAGAAAACTGGCTGAAGGGATAAATCTGGCCACAGGTTTTCAGAAGCTCAAGACCTTTGAGGTAGATCTACCCAAGCCCTCCCTTGCTGTGAGAACATCACTGTAACTACTGCCTCCTACTCCTGAGCAATGAACTCCTGAATAAAGAACTACCCCCCCAAAAAAACAAACTCCTCTCCCAACTCATGATTGGAAGACAAGTCCTTCCTTTTAGACTTGGTTTTACTGAGCCTTTTACATTTATTGTGATCTCAATACAGTCTTCTCCAGGTGTCTTTCTTCCCATCAGCTCCGTGGCCTGGCTCTCTACCCACGTTCTGCTGCTCTGAGGAGCCTCCAGCTGGTTTCTCAGGCAGTTGGGTCCTTGTCAGGCTGTCCCTGCCTCCCTTGCCCATTAGGCTCAGTGCCCCATGGCCAACTCAGATGTTTGTCCCAAAGAGCAGGCTCTGGGAGGGCAGATCTTTCTGCCTTTCAGGGCCAGACCTAGAGCAGGAGCACATCCCACCAGGACAGAATCCCAACTGGACACAGAGCAGACTACACACCCATCCAATGGTTGGAGGAGCCAAATTTCCCAGGGGAATTAACTCTACCACTGGTGCTCCTGCTGTGGAGAGGCTCAAGGGGCAGACTCAAAAGAGCAGACAAAGCAATACTGCCCAGGTCTGTGCACAAACCTTCAAATGAGCCAATTCATATCTGGCTTCCACCCTTTCTGCACTCCCCTCTGCTGCCTGCTGCATGCCTTGAATGTCTGTGCAGATTTTGCAAGGTTACCAGCAAGTAAACCAGGGTTTTGCTCTCAAGCTCAACACTTGGCTACACCAGCTCCAGGGAGGAGCAGGGGTTTGTCCTCAGCTCAAGTGGATCTGCCCACTCTGTCCCATGTGCACTTGCAGCAGTAACACCTTTGTGGCAGATGAGCTCTCTCTTTTTGAGTGCTCCCAGAGGGATTGTAGCCAGTCCAGGGGCACAGGCAGACTGGGGGCATTCAAACACCATGCAAAGCACACAGGCTATGCCATCTTGTCCTGAGGATTCACACAGCAGAGATGACATCTTACATCTCAGTTTTGCTTTCTACAAGCATGGTGAGTCAATAGGACTCACTGAAATAACCCAGGAAGAGCTACAGTTCAGGTTTCCTTACATTGCACTGCTCAACTGAGCTGCCTTTGGAGGGGCCCACATGATGGAAGAAGCACAGTAGGCTGTCCTAAGTGAAGTGCAGCTTTGGGGGTGATTTGCTGTCCAAAATACCAGCTGAAGACACGGTGCTACACAGGAGAAAGAACAAAATCAGGGCTCCTCGTGATCCTGAGTGGCAGGATGAGCATGTGCAGCGTGGGAGGGCAAACAGACAGTGGGGGAGCCAAGTGGAGAAAATAAGGCAAATGTATGAGAGGCAGATGAGTATCATCAGTTTAACCAGCAAAACACCATCAGCTCTGATGGGCTTTGGGTCAGTTAAGAGGTGGTAAAACAAAACAACAAATGAGTTTGTTTTCTTTCTTTGCTCTCTTTCTAGGCAGCATTGGTAAATTCAACCCAGCTCATGCTGGAATACACGTGGCTTCCTTTTCACTTGTGAGTTTCCTTAGTTTGAGATTATACATTTCATTTCTCCACTTTTCCAGAACAAAGACAGCACTGTTTTGTTACTGTACAGCTACTTAGTCACTGCAGAACCAGCCAGAAAACCTGGTATGTCAGAAAAAGCATGAATAAAGCATTTGATTAGGGCAAAGGGAAGAGGGAAAGGGGGATGGATATGAGATTTGTCTTGTTGCTGCTCAGTTATTAGAAGCAGTGGGGACACTGGTATTGCATTTGAAAAGTTTACAGTAAAGCCTTTAATAAACAAATTCTTGGCTGATACACTTTATAGAAATTTAGGTTCTTAGGTGGTAGGAAGGAGTTCTACAGTTGCTAAGTGCAGCTCCTAAGAGGGACTGTTCACTAATTTCTAATAAAAGACCATTCACAAATCTAATATCCACCACAAAAATGGTCCTGTTCAGCTGCTGAGGACTCACTGCCTGTGAATCTCAGCAGGGCTGCAAGGCAGAAAACACAGGATTTTTGGCCTTTTATTCCTACAGGCTGCATCGCTACTCACTTCAAGTAGAGAGCTTTCCAAATAGGAGCTGACCCATTTCTGCCTGTGGCATTGAGGGCACCTCTTCCACTAATCTCGTGTGTCAGCATGGTGCACTTGGTAATATTTGTCTCTGGGACAGCAGGTTAGGGATTTACTGAGTCCCACACATCATGTCCTTTAATTCAGTGTCAACCAAGGATAAGCCAAGGACCTAGGGCAAGGCGTGATCCATTACAATTTCATGCTGGGTGGGTGCTGTATTGTTAGAAACACAGCTCCAGCTTCCAGATGAGAAGCCAAGCCTGAACTGCCACCTGGCTGTATGTGCTCCAGGTTTGGGGAGAGCAGCAAATTCACATTTTCTCCCTTGTGTCGCTCAACACAACAATGCGGCTGAAACTAATGGTGATTTTAAAATTAATGAAATAAATATGTGGCTATAAAATCAGAAACAGCACAGTTGCAAAAGGGAAAGCAGACAGAAAGAAATGCATTTCCCTCGACAAAGCTGAGGTTTCCATCACAGGGCTGTGGAGGGCTGGGCAGAGGAGGATGGGCAGTGACATTTACACTGCAGAGACCGCTCCGTGCTCTGCCCCCGGCGCTGCCTCCCTCCCTGCTCAGAGACACCTCCACCACACACATCTTTCTGGTTGGCTCCTGCTGCAAATGGCAGCGTGGGGGCTGACCTTTCATGGGGTGGCAGCTGCTGAGCACACGTGTGGCACTGCCCATCCCCTCCCCGACACCAGTGCCCAGCACGCTTTGGGTGAGAGCAGCCCTTGGCTGCAGCTTTGGACCTGGGGCCCTTCACATCCTGCAGGCTCTGGGTGCAGAAGGGAAAGTGGGAGTGGATCTGCCAACACTCTAAAAAACTCCAGTGCCATTTCTACGCCAGCAACATCCTCCAGCTTCTGTGAAAGTGGTCTGGAAGGGTATCTGCTGTTAATAAACCCACATCTTTTCACAGTAAAACACAGCAAGCCTCTGGGGCTCACGTTAGGACTACAAAGCTTGTTTGTATACTAGAAGGCCACAAAGAATTATCCCATCTGACTTCCCATACATCCCAGCCTATTCATTTTCATGCAGTTGCCCTGTATTAAGCTTAATTACCCCAACATTAAGATTAATGGCTTCTGTTGATTTGCCTATCTCAAAAGGGGGACTATTAGAGTGTTTGAGACAAAGCAGTCTGTGCTGTGGGTGATTTTTTCCTCAAGGCTTGCTGTCCCTACTGCCAAAAACACAAGCCCTGTTGAACTTTCTTTGCTTCTTTTCACCAGCCAGGGATGCACGCCCTGATTTACCTCCCAAGATTAAGGAGCCTTTCCATATCTGGTGCTTTCTCTCTGTGCAGGTACTTGTGCAAAGAAGTCAAATTGCTTCTCTCTGCCTGGCTAAACAGGTCTCTCACCCTTGATGTCCCTTTTCTCTAGCTCTCCTCTCTTTTTGTGGCTCTGTGCTGTGCCTTCCCCATTTTTTCAGACAAGCTGGTAAAAACCCAGAGGCAGGGCTGCATCTGTGCCTCTCTGAACCTCGGGATGCTGCAGCATTTAGCATCAGCACCAATAGCAACAAGTTTGCCAAATGAATCCACCCCCCACCAAGGTGGGTTAAAATAAAATTGAGGCTGAAAAAAAGAAAAAAAAAAAAGAACAAACCTAAATCAAATGGATTGTCCTTTGCTCTTGTTATTCAGGAACTTGGGAAGCCTTTCTATAAAGCAACATAACCATTTTGCTTTAGCTGTAGCCACTTTGGGCTTGTATTAGGCAGGAAAGATGTTAACACAGCTCAGAAACTGCTTCCAGCATCACTCCTGAACCACAATCACTACTTTACAGCCTAGCAGATAAGTGCAGATGCTAAATACCTATGGGGTATTTTTGAATAATTTTTCTGAAATTATTTCAATCCACTTACATTTTTTAGTGATCATTAATTAGTACAACTTTTAGTGTGAAGCAAGGCAGCCCTGGGATGGACAATGAACAGTCCCATTGTCATGTACTCAGCTGCTGCAGTGGAAATCACTCCCTCCCCTCCTTGCTCCTGGAAACAGAAGAGGAACTAAGTCTCCATGGGGTTTATTTTTTGGCCTTCAGTCCAAAAACAACTAAATCTTCAGAGGGTGAAAAAGGCTTCACCCAGGAGATGTGATCTTCCTCACCAGAGACTGCCAGCACAGAGAGTTTGTCCTGGGGAGCCATCAGAGAGGAGCTACCCAAGCACAGACCAGAGAGAAAAATGCATTTTGAGCCTTGCTTTGTCCTTTCTCTTCCCTGCTGCCTTGTGCCAAGACTAAAAAGACCATTTTAGAGGGATGAAGAGAAAAACATCACTGGTCTACACTGGTCTCTTTTCTGCCACAATCCTTCCCTTCCCCTGAGCTCACCCTGGTGCCAAGTGGTCACACCAGTCATGGTACAGCTGGAGAGATTCCCTGCACATCAGGTGTGTTTCAACTGAAGATATTTAAGAAATGCAAATGACCCTAAGAAAACAGACATGCCCCAAAAGCAGCCCTGGGTTTTAGGTATTTGTGTGTGCTCCTAAGCAGACAGATCCTATGTGTCTTTCCACTTTTACCAAACCCCCTAATGTTTCTTTTCTCAGATCTCATCCTTTTCCTGTTGTTAATATTGCTGTTAAGCAGGACTTTATCCCCTGAAAGACTCAGACAAGGCAACTTCTTACTCTAGTTTTCAGTTGCTGCCA
This sequence comes from Melospiza melodia melodia, assembly GCF_035770615.1. Lineage (NCBI taxonomy): Eukaryota > Metazoa > Chordata > Aves > Passeriformes > Passerellidae > Melospiza > Melospiza melodia. The sequence goes on from NC_086203.1 coordinate 16,520,112, forward strand.
TCTGCTTCCCTCCTCAGACCAAGCTGAGCACCAAGTCAGTCAAGGCCACTGCAATGGCAAAAGAAACACATTTCAATGAGGTGAGCTTGCAAACACCTTGGAAGCATGTAGAAAGGAAGACAGGGAGCCTTCCTCCAGGCTTTTCTACAGTTGTAGTACTTCAGCCTGCCCAGCAAAACCTCCTCAAGTTCACTCCAGCCGTGAGCTAATTGGGTCCAGGTTTAATATAATCCCTGATAGAAGGACTGTGAAAGCAAACTAGCCTCAAGCCTCAATAAATTCCTTGTTTAACCATTAATTTGTTTAACTCTACATGAAGGATGAGATTGTCTGGTGCAGGCAATCTCCTTCCCTTATCACTTAATACTATTGCATTTTAATGTCAAAATAATATGACAGTGGTGCTATGCTCCCTTCAAGACATGGTTTACAACACACATACAGGCCAGGGCTTACTGGGTATCACCACCACTCTTCTGGGCAATTTATACCAAAAAGTTGCTGGAAAATTTTCAGCAAGAGGAAGCAGCTTCCCTTTTGTTTCTATCCAACCAAAATGGTGCTGTGCATATAAAAACCAGAGAGCAAAAGCAGCATCCCCGGATGTTTGTACCAGTGCAGACTGCCCAGAGCTGTGGCCCAAAAGGTTCACTGGGGGCAGAAGCTGTGATCTGGTTCTTGGTCTCCTGCAATGCCCCAGCTCTTTTCTACTCAGTCTGTCAAGAGCATCCGTAAGGCTCCAGAAATTAACATTTGTGAAACCTTCTGAGATTTTGAGATAGGAGTGGCTATAAAATCCCCCAGAACTATTGATGTGTTTTATTATTTATTAACTCTGCTGTCATCCACTTAGTCCAGAGCTCTTGGAATGTTTTGAGCAACAAAGAGAGCCACCATGCCTGGGCAGGGGCTTGAGTTCTGCAGCAAAGTGACTCCATGGGCTCCAGAAGGCCATTTTCATGAGCAGTTTTGAGCAGGACAAAGACAGCAGGGGAAGGCAAAGCAGAGAGAAAACACCTCCTGAGATGCCAGGCCTCCTGCAGCCATGTGGGGGCTTTTGGAAGTGTCTGGTGGATGAGGCAGGATGTCACACAGAGGGGATGGCTCTGCCTATGGCTGTGTCACAAGGTGCAGCCTTGTGCAGCCCCACATCCAGCTCAGACCAGCAGGGAGAGGCTTGTCCCAGCTGGGAGAGGTCGGTGGGTCAGGAGGGCAGAGCAGCACCCACGACCCCTCTGGCCACAGGCTGGACCTTCCCCAGCAGGGCACCCTGCATCCAAGCGGGGCTGCTTTTCTCTGCATTGTGTCTCTAATCGAAGCACAAAAGCCGTTCGTTTAAGTGGGTTTAAATGGTTAAAGGCACTTGTTCCTCTGAAAAGAGAATGAAATTGCTATTGACACCTCCATAAATGAGAGGCTTTTCAGGCTCACTAGGAAAGCAGCAGACGAGGAGTCTTCCTCACTTTGTTGCCTGCAATTAGATCTGCAGCCTCCTCCTTCGCTCTTGTATTAGGAATAGGTACCGGTATCTTCAAAGGATGGGAAACTTAATGGCCTCATTGGTGGTTTGATGAATAATTCATGATTCTGCATTAATCGAGAAGTTAACTAAGGTCTGGAGAGGCACAGTCTTTAATGCAGAGAAGCATCTTTGGGCAGTGACGCTGGGTGCTGGGTGAGGGACACGCAGGATGATCTGCACACACAGGGATGATGTACATCCTTCAGAGGGCACAGATGGACAGATTGCCTTCACTCAGTGCCACTCACTGGGAGCTTTTCAAATGAAGGGACAGACCTCCAGGTACATCAGACTTCCTTCACTCACCCAGCTGCACACTCAGACAGGAGTCTGTGTGTGTGACCCCCCACCCTAGGCACCCAGCAGGGCTCAGAGCAGTGCCTGGGCTCTGGCTCCACTGCAGGTGGGCACTGAGCAGCACCAGGTTGTCCTTTGGCTCAGGGAAGCTCTGACTCCTCTTTGGCATGGCCAACAAGGCCATGGTGCCCCACAGTGAGCCACATCAGCTCCGTGCAGTGGCACATGCCATGGGAGGGCAGCCACCTCCATCCCTGCTCTAAGGATGGGGGTTGGCAATCTTAGCCAGCCCCTTGGGTGTTTTGCTGTGTTCCTCTTTAAAAGCAAAGCTGTTCCCTCACTGGGCTTTCTGCAGTGCCTCCCACAAGAGCCCGTCACTGCTGTACTGGAATACAAATAAATAATATTGCACATGACTCACTGGTTGTACTTGTGAAACATGAGGAAAGAAGGTAACAGCCAAACCTGTTTAAACACATTGGCCTGAGTGACGTTTTTAAGAAAACAATGGCAGTGCTGTGCCCATTGGAGCCTTCTCAGAGCAATGCTAAACGTGCCATTGAAAATATCATCTGTTCAGATTCAGTTCAGATTTAATCATCCTCCATTCATCCTTCCCAAAAATAAAATGAAAAAACAAAAAGAAGAAAAAGGGAAAAAGAAATCTTTCTGGCTGAAACATTTGGTTCTTGCTCAAGAATCTGGTCTGAATTTTATAAAGGTTTCCTGGAAGCAAAGATCAAGGGGCTGGTTTGGGGCTCAGAAAAAGCCCTCTGGCAGGATGAAGAAGAGAAAACTGCCAGAGACTGAGACTGATACTTTGTCATTAACTTATTGGGAACACTGCACAGGACTGTTCCTGCTAATTAAAACCAGTGGTGACCAAAGCTCATTTGCAGAGATTGGGCTTGGGCCAAGCATTTGTGTGTGGATGAGGAAATGAGATCATAAAAGTCACGACTGGGCTCCAAGCTCAGGGTGTGTAATTGCCTCTCACACCTTGCTTCCCAGTCCCTTCAAATACCCCCTTTTCTAATAAAAGTGGTAGTGGAGCTACTCACATCTATTTTGAGCTATTGGATCACAGAAAAGGACCAAGAGAATCCCTGCACTGGGGCATCCCCTGTATGAGTGGATTAAAACTGCTCTGAGGTTGGCTCCCCTCCAGCTGGATGTGGCTTCTCTACTTATGCCTTTTACACGCAGGATTTCTCCTCAGGTAAAAATCTGTGCCACTGTGAGTTTAGCCAGAAGCACACTGAGATCCATAGGATCTGTCAGAGCTAGGCTTGGTTGACAGCTCAGAGAAGAGCAGCTGAGCCACAGATCCATGAGGATGGCTGAAATTCTCATGTCCAACACCTATCTTGGAGATGGGATCCCCAACCCAACAGGTGGACAACAGCAGAGGCCCTGATGCTGTTTCCCCAAAATCTGACCTTGTCACACTCTTCTATCCATGAGGTAGGTAGGGCTGGTGGGCTGATGTGAGCAACGCCGCAGAACTGCTGCCTACTTAAATATATATATCCACAGGGGAGGAAAATACACACTGCCTTCAGCAGATACTGTGAGCTAAGTCACAACACGCCCACTGGCATGTCCACCTCCCCAAATGTTCCGTCACAAGTGTCCCCTCACAACCACACCACGGGGTTAGAGCAGTAAAATCACGTAGCATCTCTCCTACCCCACAGTAAGCAATGCCTCCACACGATGAGGCTGCCCCAAACCTTGGGGTTTTGTTACACCAGCATGGGGAAGTTTCTGAGCGATGAGCTAACATGTCATGACTTTTCCTCCAGAAGTAATGCAGAGCCTGTTTGGCACCCTCAGCCAGACCCAAATCTCTGCTGATAAAAGGTGTCCAACAGAAAGAACAGGAATGGTAAACCATTGATGAAGACGACTCATCTCCTCTAATGGCATTTCTTCTCATCTGTTTTCTTCTGAGAGGACAGAATCAAAGCCTGAATTAACTAATTCCCTCCAGTTGTACACCAACTAATTGCACTGGCCCTGCTCACTGCATCCATCTGACAGCCATTACTTCTAATGTGCCTGAAAAAATGGTTTGTACATGGGGAGTCCTGTCTCTTTTCCCAAGGAAACTAGCATTCTTTGGAAAGAACCATTCTTTGCCATCATAGCCTGATCTCATGGCTCTTTCTCCCAGAAAACACAATGTTAAAGAAAATCAAGCAGCAAATATCCTATCTGAATGCTTGGGATTGCACAAGGTCACATTGTTTTCAAAGATAAAGCATGTCCCCAAAATGGCACAGCAACAAGCATCACACAGCAGAGCAGTGGGGAGATGGGGGAAATGAATGAATCCCACTGTGAAAGTGGTGTGTAGAGGAAAGAGGCTGAAAATGACGGTGCTGAGATCTCCCACAGAGGGAAAGGAAGGGCAAGATTGAAGGCCCTTCAATGGGGGAGGACAGGCAAAGGTTCCAACATCAACCCACCAAAGAACATCTCCTGGACCTGCTCTGTCCAACTTTGGTGTTGGCACTATCTGCCCAAAGGAAGAGGAAGAAAGGTGTTCAGGACAGGCCCTTCTAGGCTGGCACCTGACTTATCCCTTCTTGCACCAGAGCCAGGGAGCAGTCCCTGCTCCTCCCCTTCCAAAACACAGTGATGAAGAGAAAGCACCCATGGCAAGAGACACTGGGAGACACAATAAGGAAGAAGTGTGAAGGCACAGACAAAACAGTCCTTGTGCTTTATCTCCCTACTTCAGACTGCCCTGCCAGAAGGAACACAGTTATCTCCTCCTCCACTACCTCTCACAGCTCTTGTGCTACAGGGGAAAAGTCTCCAGCCCTTCTGAAGCCCTCAATGTGAGCACTGCTCCTGAGAAGCCTTGTATAACCTCCTCTGGCTCCCACAGAGCTCTGTCACCCTCCTGGATCCCACACATCCCCTCTCCATGAGCTCCTTGCTTGCTGGTGTCTAGCCAATGCTTCACTGGTTTATTTTCATCTGCTCACTTCTTGGGCTGACTGGGCACTGGTTTTTGTTGTTGCTGTTTCTGGATTTTATTAAATACAAACAAGCCCTCCCCAAGTGTTTCTTGCAAACTCAGACAGGATTGAGACTCTCAGACCCCTGGTTCCTGCTAATGAGAAGTGCAATGAGCAGGAGTGGGCAGTGCTCCTCCAGATTCACCCTTCTCCCTGTCCAAGGCCTCCCTCCTTGCCTTCATCAGGTACATCACAGGGGTTAGGAAGACTTCTAGCTTAGCACTCAGGGACTCCAGTCTACTCAAGTCCACAGCTGAAACACAGCAGTTTCTTCCATCCTTACATTAAATGGCTCTCCCTCACCTCATCACAGCCTGAGGTGGAGGAGACCCCTGGGATGAAATGGGGCTGCAGGAAGCACTGGCTGCTTTGCAAGGAGGTGTGAAAACTGCTCAGCTTCCAACACCTCTGAAAAGCTGAGAGTGTTTTACAGAGCTTTTGCTTTAACTAGAGATTAGATGGACTTCAGTTGTTTTGCCTGAGTGGCTCTGTGCACCAGTACCTGGGAATGAGCAGTGGCAGGACAATGGGAACAAACCACTTGCATAGATTGTTCCTGTGTTTAGTGCCCACAAAGGAGACAAGAGCATGAAATTCTGCTGACTTGCTAAATAACCACAGCTCATATTGTGAAAGCAGAGGCTTCATGAAATGAAGACAACTTTTCCATGTGTTTTACAAGATGACTGACCCTGGGGGCCTTCAACATCCTCTGCACCTCTTGTAATACACTTAAAAGTTTCAGGTACTTCTTCAAATGACTGCCTTTTACTGCCATGGTCACTGTGTGCATCCTGGCCCAGCAGGCACTTCACCAGGTGACAGTGGCAGAAAATGAAGTTGTCTGTGGGGAAGGCCCTGGACATCCATTTGCTCACAGCATTCAGCAGCTGATGAGGAAAGCCTGTGCCTGAGGCTCTCAAACAAGCATGGTGGAGCACCTGAGGCTTCCATAAAACCCTGCGCAAGTTTCACTACATTTTTTTAAAGATTTGGGCTTTGTTAATACCACTCAAAGCCCTCTGGCAGGCAGTGGAGCTGGGACAGCCCTGATGACACAGGGTCCCTGGCAAGCAGCTGTTCCTTGCATAGCAATGTCCATCCCCTGTGCTAATCTCAGGATACCAGGCACCAGTGTAGGTCCAAGGTGTGAAATCTCAGAGCTCTCCCCAAGAACAGTGAGAACTCCCCAGCACACAGCAGAGTCAAGCCAAGGCTTAAGAAATTCTCATTACTGCAATTTCCAGTCACATTTTGCAGTGTGACTCATTCAGGGTCACACAGTAAATACAGAAAAGACCTAAGATAGGTCGAGGTGCCCTGACCCTCAGGGCCAGGTGCAAACTACTCAACCATGCCTGTCAGACTGGGTGAGGAAAGTGCAGAGCTCTGGAATTATGACAGGATTTCACAACCTTCCATCTCAGAGCTTGGAGAAAGAAAGTGACGTTAAAAATTATTTAAAAGAAGAAAAGAAAAGAACCCCTCCCAGCACTAGTGACAAGATTACCTGCTGACAAAAAGAAAGGTACTGAGAAATAGTCTACACAGGTGGGTCAAAATTTATGAGACAGGAAAAGGAAAAAGGAAATGTAATTGAAAGAATAGCCTCTCTCACACTAATGCCATTCTTGACAGTTGAACAAGTGATTTTAAAGATGACTAAAATAATATTTACATTCTTACAAAATCACTGGATTTTGAAGACAACTCTGTCAGGTCATCTCCAGGGAACAGAAGAATGATGGGCTAATTAGCTGTGTTCGCCAAAAAAATGCTTTTCTCCTTTTTGTTATTATTTGCTACATATTTCTTGCCTGCATTGGGACCCCTCTGTGTGAGATACTGCACACACAGACCAAGCAACAGCTCTGGCCTCCAGATGTTTACTCCTGGCCAGTATTTGCACTGTGGTGGTTCTCTGAGGCCACATCCAAGCACAATAAAATCCCACAGCGAAGGTGAACTCACCCTCACAGCTGCCAGCTCTGCCCCAGAGCTCTCTGTTCACTGGTGTTACCCAGAAAACACAGGGTGTGCTTTACCCAAAACCCGTTTGCTCAGGTGAATAGAGAAAAAGCAGAGCTGGCCCAAAACTGCAAATCAGGCCTTGGTTCCAAACTCAGACAGGTCATGCCATTATCCCCTCTTTTCACACACTGACTGGTTTCCTGCTTCTGCTCAGAAATGAAAATTAACACACATGAAGGGCAGTTTAGTGGGATGGGGCTTGTGGCGAACACAGGTCTGAACACAGCTGGGAAAAACACAACAGGGGCTGGTGAGAGCCACACCTGCTCACTCCAAACTCCCTGCACCCAGCAGCGTCCATGATCCAAGAAACCAGCAATTCTGCCTCAAAACAAGCCCTTGGATGATGTCACTGATTTCAGGACCACTGCTCTCTTTATCTCAGCACCAGTTTCCTCACTTTCACCCTTCTGGTTCTGTCCCCCACCCCACCAGAGGGGCCCAAGCAAACAACTTGTGTGGGGCTTGCTTGCTGAGGTTAAACTATGCTAGAAGGGAAAGGGCAAAGTGAGGGAAGCGTTGCACCAGAAAAGGACAAATAAACATCTCCTGTATGCTAGTTCTCCAGATAAATGGAGGGCATTCCCATAATTTCCAAGTGATCATTTAACCTTCATCATAAAACCTCATTCCAGGATCAAATCTTCCCAAAGCCAGATGCTTGTAACACTCCAGCCCTCACCATATGATTTATCCTGGATAATCTGCCTTTGCAACATGCTATGTGCCTTCTCTGGCACTATGGAAATCCATAAATGACATGGATAAAGGAGCAGAGAGCCTTATGCTTGCTCAAAGACAGCATAGGAGGAATGACCAAGTACAATCTTATTTTTAATAGAGCCTAATTTTCAAATCCACTGGGGAGTTCCTGCCAGGTATTTTTCTGATGGAGAAATATCACTAGCCTGAAGCCAAACATTGATATAAGGCTTCATCTGTGTAGAGAGGTTATAAAGCTAGAGACGTGATTCAGAAGGAGAAAAGAAATGGGTGATTTAGAACAAAAGACTGTGTTCAAAGCACTAATTACAAATGAACCAATTCTTGCACTAATGCCAGTAGAAAAACTTAAAAAATACACAAAGAGCATCGCTAAAGTGCTGGGGTAGCTTCTGTCTCTTCACAGCCTGAGATGATTAATAAACATTCAGGTATTTGTGAAAATGTTTCACAAGACCTCCTTAATTTTGACCAACACTTAGTTCTCCAAAGATCTTTCCTAGAAGCCTGTTACTTATTAATTTCTTTTTCTTGGACCTTCAACTCTGAGCTTTAAGGCTTTGATTCATGGAGCAGAAACAAGGGCATGTGATCTCACCAGCCATCCACTCTCCCAACTGCAGAAACCAAACCTTTGGTGCAAATCCTCTCAACTGCTGAGAAAATGTTAACCAGGAACACACTTGCAAAAACCAGAACCAGTTTGTGAACAAATGAACATATGTCACTGTAAGAGCTTTAGTGGGGGGAAAAGAGATCTTATAGCATGAAATAGAAAGCAACATTTTTTAATGGCTCTGAGACCTTTTATGAGGTATGAACTGCAGATTATTGGGTACACCTGGCTCATGGAAATCAGTGAGGCTGCTTCAAGTTCCATGGATCTAGACCAGTTGGATATTGAGCACAGGCATCTCACTATTCCTAAACATGCTGAATTTTAGCGATGTTTTTCACAAGGGGAAGAACATTCTAGTGAGTGTTAAACTGAACTAATGCTCTCACATAACATGTGCACACCAAGGGGTCCACAGAAGTACATTATGTACATTAGTTCAGCTGCAATCACTGATAAAGGTAAAATTGGACTCCAAACACAAATGAGAAACTTCAAGTTGGGACGATCCAACATAATCTTAAAGTATGCTACAGAGATCAGCCATTTACAATCATTGAGGCATGATTTCTTTTCCATCACCAGGTGGATGCACTTTCTGCTGGAAGAGGACAGGATAGAGAGGAGTTGAGTGCCAAGAGCTGATCTGAATACTTGGGATAATAAGGGACAAAAGACTAGCCCCTAAACCAGGAAATTCTGAGCTGGATTTTCCTAAAATCTCACGAGCATAAAAACGCTCCATTTCCAATGGGGTGGTCTGGCACCTCTACCTCCAGTTCTGCTGGCACCCTTAAAAGCCCTGATCTTTATCAGATGATGCAGTTTTTAACCTTAATCCACAAAGTCACCCCAGGTCCAGCCACACTCAGGAATGGGTTTGTTCAGGCCAAGAGGAAAGGTCTGACTCTCATACACATCCCAGACACTTCCACCTTTCCGCCGTCCCCACCACACTGCAGAAAGCTTTCCCAGGGAACTGTGTGCCCAAGGAAAGGAAAACCTAAGCAAACAAAAGACCCTTTGATCATTTTATTAGGGCACCACCTACAGTACTTCCTTATGCCAAAACTGGGGCAGGAAATACAGACGTGACTTCTGGGAGTGCTCTCCCCTCGTTATCACTGGAAAGGACGGGAACTTTGTGTCGTGTATAGCCAGAGATGCGCACGGCTTGGGACGCTCTCTTCCGCAAGCTGTAAACAAACTGGCAGCCAAGAAGATTCTCTCTCTGGGTTGTTTATATGCTTTTCCTCTGACCTGGTCACTTCTTTCCTGCCCAACTGCTTGCTGTGGGAATGCATTCCCAAGTGCTCATATCCCAGCCTTTTTCACTCTCCTGCCTGAAAAAACGGTTTCTGCTCGGAGGCTGCTATGAGGGAAAACACTGAGGCTGTGCCTCTCCCCAGGTTTGGGGACTCCCACCAAAGCCACTGGGAGTCAGTTTAGCTTTGGTGAGAGGAAGTCAAAGCCTGTGTAGTTTCAGGTTTGGGCTCTAATTGCCTGTGTAGACAGGGACATAAACCTCCTGGGCAATGCAAGGAGAGCCCTGGTGACAAAAAGAAAGTGGCACTTGTGTCTGTGGTTCCAGATCAAATGTAGCCTGGAGAGGGTTTGTGGCTCTGCTGCCCACAGTGTTTTTCCTCCTGCCTATCTTTCTCCCATTCTCTGAACCCTCAGTGCCATGATAAAGAACAGGCCTCCATAGGGGATGTCCATTTTGTACCTCAAGATCTGAGAAATGGGAGCCTGTGCTGCAGCCAGTCCTGTCCTCCAACTCCAGCTTGGGCATGTGGGCCCTTGCAAACCCAGACCCCAGGTTTCAAATTCCCTAACAGTCAGGCAAGCCAGTACCAAGTACCAAGGGGTTGGAAACTTCCCATTCTGAGAGGCTGTTTGATCCCACCATGACTGTGATAGCAGGAGAAGAGCCCAACCTCCCATTGGCCCAGGCTGCCCTGTGGACTCCCTCAAACATGCACACAAGGACAAAGCCTATGGACTTTTTTATTTCACAAGTAATTAACTGGGCAGCCTCCCCTGAGTCTCTTCTGTTGCTTCCTGGGCACATCTCTGAAATTAACCTCAGAGCTAATGAAGCCAATTATCAACAGCAGACATGGTCTCCCTCTAATTATTTTCCCTGGAAAGGTCACCCAAAGTGGCACATTGTGAAACCCAGCTAATTGCATTGTCTGCTCACAGCACGGAGCCGGCTCCCGTAGGGCTGGCCAGGCTCGGGGGAGCCTCGTGTGCCATGACCCAGCAACTGGAGCCTCCAGCAGGGGAAAGAGGCGGCTCTGAGGGAGGAACCCACTGCCAAGGCCTCCTTGCCACCAACGTTGCTCATGGATCCAGGCCCTGCCTTGCTGGCTGATCCTCCTTCTTTCAGATGTGGCCAGCCAGCCCAGCAGCCAAGGCAGAAGATTAGATGGACATGCCAAGCTATCTGGGTATCAGAAGGAAGTGTCTGGATGCTTCTCTTTGGAAACTGTTTTGTTTTCATTTGTCTTTTTAAAAAAAATTATGATTTATTTTCTTCTTTAGAAAAGAAAGGGAGAAAGAATTTTGGTTGGAAAAATCCAAGCCCATGGCCTAGCTCTGGGACATGGAGAAGGATGTGGTTGGTAATATCAGCTGTAGAAGAGCTCAGTGAGGGTGCGGACCGATTTCTTAATTAATAATGGGGGGAGGAGGAAATCCTCATTTACTATCTAAATTAATATATATATATTATCCACATATATATTATCTATATATTATCTATCTATATATAATATTAAAATATTATCTATATTAATATATAAATTAAAATTATCTAGATAAAATATGGTCAGACCAAACCAAAGAAATAGCACAGAGCAGGACAAGAACAGAACATCTTGCACTATTTTCTTCAGGCAAAACATTTCTGATACAACAACCAGCAATGTTCCTGAAGAGACCATGAAGCTACAGATTCTCCAATCTATGAGTTTTATATTGGCCCAACCCTGTTTTATCTCTATGATTACCAAAGCTTTCCTGAGAAGCCACCAAGCCTTGCTGTCACCAGCACACAGAGGAAAGGAAAGGACATCTTTCCTCGTGCTTATCTCCAATTTTCATACAATAAAAGTAGAATGCAATATACTGTGCCCTGTCTTCATCACCTGCATCCAGCAGCAAATACAGCTCCAGTGCAAGACCCCATTGTGTTTGATTCTATGGATCAGAGCTCACCAGACCCCACCTCTCCCTGTGAGGTTTTAGGAAGAAAGCTAAAATTTTGAAGCACTTCTCAAATCCTGTCTTTGACATTTGGGATTAAAGAGGACAAAGTATTCATGCCTACAAATGGATGCTATTTGGGAATTTGAGTGGGAAGCAATGCTGTGACTGCTTGTTACGTAACCAAGCTGAACCTGGAGGTTGCTACCCCAATTCCCAAAGTACAGCAGGATCTCTGCTATTTCTGATGGGCTTCCCTGAGCCCGCCAGCACCACCATAATCAGGTTGCTGTGAGGCTCCAGTTTGTTTTCAAACACACAAACAAAACTTATCTGGGGACTAATGCAACATCCATCCCTCTGGCAGGACAGTCCAGGAAGGACTATCCAGCTGCTAGCCTGGACCCTGCAGCTCATTTTTATCTGAGGTTGCTTCGGAAAGAGAACACGCTAAATCAAAAGTAGTTAACAAAAGATCCATCAAAAGCAAGCTACATTTCTGGCATCAGCAGCAACAGGATCCCAGCAGCTGGATGTGAGACCAGCTGTGTGGACTCCTTCCCTCCTCTCCTCCTCTCTGTGGCTCAGGGCACAGTGTGCCTGTGCCCCAGTGTGACACAGCCCTAATCACATTCACATGTCAGGTCACACCAGGCAGGAGATGATGTGTGTGACCACATTAAAGAAGGGAATTTTTCCCTTTGAGATTTCTTTGTTGACTTTAATAAAGGCTCCCTCTGGGCTTTCATGCTTCAAAGGAAAAGGGGAGAGGGACCATCTTCACACATCCTAATTAACAACATTTAATAATTGTTCTTGCATGCTGCTTTGGTTCTGCATCTTTGGCACTGCATCTTCCTTTCTCAAAGGAAGGCAGGCATTTCTGAAAGGGCTTAGAGAACATCAATGTCCTCCAGCCTCAACAGACCTCAGAAAGCCATGGTGTACAGATTATTATTCCAAAAGATTTGCTTGTAATTCTGTACAGCATGGCTTTCTGGGCAGTGGCAGAGGCACTCATGGGGACATGGGTGATCAGATACATCTTCTGCAGAGTTTCTTTCTTAGATGGGAGGATGAAAGTACTTTGATGGCCTCCTCTCTGCTCTAAGAGAGGACAGAGTGGAGCTGCTGCTCTGACATTTGGGAGGTTCGGAAGGGAGCACAAAGTCAGCATGCCAGCAACACATCTCCATCACCTCTGAGGTACCTGGCACTATAAAAACAGAGACTCAGCACCTCCCTGAAATCAGATGATGGATCCCACAGTGAAGTCCAGGTGGGACAAGGGAATATCAGGATCTTTTGGGAAGCATAGAAAGTAGGTCAGTCATACTCCCGATATTTTCAAGTGACACTGAGCTTTCAGTAAGAAACAGAATTTCTCCCAACTGCGTGGCCACTGAAAAAAGAGCTCCCATGTACACCTGTAAAGAGAGTGTGACTTTCTGTGCAACTAAGCCCTGTTTTGGGAGCTCCTGAGAAAAACCTGCCATCAGTGCAGCCCTCCTCACACACCTGCTGCACACCAGAGCTCCTGCCAGCTCACACCACTTCTCAGTGCAGGGCAAGATACAGCCTCGGTGCCCTGAGGGAGCACAGCAGTAATTGCAAAGTCAGTATCTCTGACCCAGACAGCTCTGGAGCCTTGCACCTGAGACAGACTTCCCCTAAATTACCCATTCAAACCCCAGAATATTCTGTTCAAAGAAGGGACTTTTGGAAACCCACCAGGGAATTTTAAAGTTATTTTCCAGACTTTAGGACTCTCCACTTTCTTGCCAGACTATGATGTTCACATCCTCACACCAATTCCTTCTTTCTCACAGCAACACAAAACCTCCATCCTTGTAGTAAGATCCTCTCAAGAGTCTGCTTGGTCAGGAACTCTCACATCCATTTTGTGTAAGGGAAAACCAAGTCCATGTGATTCCCACACCACAGGAGTGGGATTACCTGGGCAGTGTGTCACTATGTCTGTAAGTCATGTCCCAACACCTAAACCACAAAGCTGTGCCTCTTATGGAGAGCTCCTGGGCTAAATACAGACATCTCGCCCCTTCTTACATGCTCAGCTGGAAGCTGAGGGCTTTCTAGTGCACCAAGAGTCACCAGTAGTTTTCTTGCCCTTCCCTGCAATGATCCACTTGAGTAGTTCCCATCACCACTCAGTGGTGGAAGGTTCCCACCTGGCATTTAATTCAACAAGGCAGCATGGGAAGGGCTGCCCATCCTGAGTGGAGCTCTCTGAAACCCTGCTATAAGCCCCAAGTTTTTTGTCTGCCTGGAAATGCTACAATGAGTATTTGAGCTACAGCCATGAACACAAGAGGTCCCAATGACATTCACAAAATATTTAGGCAGAGGAGGATTGCAGTCCATTTAAATTTTTAAGGGTAGCTTAGGCACTATTTCTGTCTGGCCTATGAAGAAGGTAAATGAGAGAGTCCTCAAGCTGATAACATGAATAAAAACAGGCGGGCTGGCAGGCCTGAGGACTGATGGCTTGGGGAAGATAAAAAGAACCTGCCAGGAATACACTGGGTTTAGGCTCAGGCCTGTTATGGCCTTGGGTAAACGAATGCTATGTTTGTTAACCAACATGAAACGCAGGAGTCTACAGAAACCACATGTTTTCCATCCATTCCATGTGCTCCATCAGCTTGATGGAGTTAGATGATGCAGACAGACAGTCTGAGATCTGGGTTAAATAAGTTGAACTGCTTTATTTTTCTCTTGGCATTGCAGTGGGCGCAAGAAATTCTCACAGGGTGGAACATCTGGAACACATTATTCACTAAGAGTGAAAGATGCTGTTGTGTTTGTGGAGGAACCAAGCACGCTTCTTGCAAGCATCTGACACAAACCAGAGTGACAATTAACGGCATGGCAGCTTTCTTTAAAGGGTATTAGTTCTGCCTCATGTTAAATAAAACCTTTGTCAGCTTAGCTGACAGTGCAGGTTTCCAAGAAGGCATTTCCCTAGCCCAGGAAGAGACATGAAATAAGTGGCAGCCTGGCATTTGCACAGGCAGCAGGAGAAATTCCTACATACAGTAGCAAGATGGAACTCCTGTCAGATTTAGAGCACAGTAGGAAGCGATGCTATGACTTCTATCGACACATAGATGATATTTTTGACCCAACAGCTTCCTCATAAAACTAATACAGAAATACAGTGTAAGTCAGCCAGAAATCTGTGGATTTCAGTCAAAATCAGATGAGCCAAAGCAGCAAACAAAAGGATTTTCTATTCTTTAGTGGCTGGTGGCTCAGGCTCTCGCACAGAATGTGGGAGCCTTGGATTGGGTCCCGTCTTTCCTTGAAGGACCTTTAGTTCAGACTTTAGTCCAGTTTTTCAGCTGCTTTTTTCCCTAAGACACCATATCCTCCAACAACCAGTGGTGTGTATCCTGCGTGTGAGGTCTTTCCTTCCTGCAAAAACTCACCAAGGAAAGCTAGGTGAAAAGGTGAACACAGAACTGGAGAGATAATCAAAATCCTCCTTCCTTGGAGGACAGACGGCAACAACCTGAGTCAGGAGAGGCTGCACCTCATGGGTGCTGCAAGAGGATGGAGGGTGATCCCAGGGAAGCATAAAAGGGGTGAGGCTGAGGGTGTCATCACACAACAATTGGAAGAAGAGAAGAAAGACAGGGCACCTGAGCTACAAGGTCAGTGGAAAAAAAGGACTTAGGGAGAAGATCCTTCTTGTGCTTTTGTCTGATGATACCAGCATGTCTTCCACCTCCCATGCGGAAATCCTGAACAACCTTTCTGAACTACAGGTTTTTGTCAAAGCAAATACAGGATACACTTGCCACATGATGCCAATGCCAAAACCACTATGTCACCAATGCATTTTAACTCTTCAGGAAACTACCTTTGTTTTCCTTTTCTAAGTATGAACAATTCAAGTAATTTGCTCTTACCCACTCTTCCTGAAATTAGAAAATAACTTCTAATAAGACCCAGAACAATCTTACGTAAAAATGCCTACTCATTTATCCATGCTAACAGAAGAGCTACTTCACATTCAGACAGAATGAACAAATAAATATGTTTTCAGACCATAATGGCAGAAAAGTGCTTCCACTCTATGTGTACATCAATTATTTCCTTCTATTTAAACCCATGACTAATTACCCTTGGAAGCAAATAGCTAACATCCAGTCGAGTACAGGCATCCCTTTTAATTTAATCAAGAACTCATCTAGCTTGAAAATCATGGCAATTATCAATGAAGTGGAGGGTTGTGTGGACCTAAGCTCTCTAGCAGACAGTGCAGTGCATCATAGGAGGCTGATTTCCAGAAAGGATGAAGGGAAATGTCCAGATTATGGACAAAGAAAAGCACAATTTTGAGATAACCTCAGAGAAGCACTCATGATTATTCAGAAAGATGCAGAAATTAGTGTTTTCCCCAGCCTCAAAAGTTCACGGCCCAATTTCAAGTAATAAATTAAATATTTGCTGTCAAAATGGGGGTTTTATGGAAACCCCCAGATTTTTCCTCCAGAAGACAAACTAGGTATAAAACTCCAAGCCACCACCATTAAAAATCCTTTGGGATTACTTTTGCCTCCCCTCCCGACATAATCTGAACCAATTCCTCCTGCACTCATCACAAGACCTTTAAGTTGACCCTGGAGTTCAAACTGATTTTTTGTACACCCATCCACATGAGAAAGGCACATTGAGGAAAGCACACAGATATACTGTACCAGCTTTCTCAAGGGTTTCCCCATCTACAGCCATTACAGCTGTCACATCACCTCACAACACATCTTTGCCTGCTCTTCAATTCAGCTGTCACACTGTGTGCCCAGCCAAGCAGCCAGGGTAATGCTGTGGGCAATATTTTGAGAGTTTTGGCCATGGTTTCTAATATGCAAACACAGTTACAGTTATTGCCTTGCCACCATCACACAGTTCTATTCCAGTTTTGGACTCCCTCATTTCACTGGTTAAAAACAGGCTGGCTTTCAGAGAGAGGAGTTTGAGCAAAAGAGAAGGGCCAGACCCACACCTTCTGCCCTTCCAGAGACTGAAAAATCACAAGATTCATAATCACAGAATGGTTTGAGTTGGAGGGGATCTTCAAGATCATCTTGTTCCAACCTCTGGTACGGGCAGGGAACCTTCTACCAGACCAGGTTTTCTGAAAGCCGTTCCCCTTGTCCTGTCACTACATGCCCTTGTGAAAAGTCATAATGACGTTCACAAGGCAGCACTGGGGGTGATTTCTTGGTTTTTAACTTCCATCTGTTGAGAATACACCCCATGTGTTTAACAGGAAACACACAGCTAAGGCAAAGATGATATGTGAAAAAGAAGGCCCTTTACCTCATCAAATCCCTGCAAGAGCTGAAGAGCATTAGTGGTTTCTTCCACTGACATTTTGCATTAGCCCTTTTGGAGGAGGCTCAAGGTAACGTGAATTAGATATGTTGCTATAAAAATCTTCCAAAACCAACAAGAGATGTCCATGGGTGTTTTTAATGCCTCTGCACACCACGCATCTCAGCGCAAGACTTCTGAGACAGAAAAAGACAACATTAGGCAGCATACGTGTTCGTATGTTTATATATATATATACACACACATATATATATACACACATGCATAAAAATATATACTCTCATCTCCAAAGATCAAGTCAGATCACTGGGAAATTCTTATACTTAACAAGAAACTTCACGAAGCCAAAAAGCAAGAGGCATTTGATTAAAACAACCAATTAAGGTTTGGCATGGGTACTATGAAAACCTTAGAAGCTGTTGGCTATCGAAACTTTTCTCCTGAAAGAGAAATCTTCATTGCCTGCCAGGGACAGTAGCAGCTCTACAGGCTCACATGCTGCTCTGCTCCACGTTTTCCTTGAGCAGCTACTGGCCAAAACTGGTACAGTGTTTGCGTTTTGACATGAGGTTCCAGATAACAAAAAATTCACATTTCTTAGATAAATATTTCAGTTCACAATCAGAATTAATTTTTCCTAAGTTTACAGAAGCAATGACTCATCCATACTTAAAGGAGAATTGTAGGGTTGCTTTCTGACCAAATACCCCACCAGATTGTGTATTACCTTGTTTTGCAAACCTTCCTACAAACTGCACATGCACATAGCAAAAGCTTTAATACCTGAATATCCATGAAAAATCCAAGTTTAATCCCAAGTTCAGTACTGTAACTACAGGGCTGGATCACATCTCAACTTCTAATTTTCAAAGGTCAAAAATTATTTAGCAGGACACAGGAGCTTCTGCTCTTTATAAATAAAATAACTAAGAGACGTGAATTTCTCAAGTTAGGGTTCTGAGTCTGCACTCAAACCCTTACAATAGTGAGGGATAATCCTAAGACATAGGAAACCTTTGGTCTTCTCAGTAAGATGGAGTATGTTTTCCTTGCCAGTTTGTACATGTTTCAACAGCCTTCTCCCACAGTTTTGCCCTTCTGGAACTTCAGGTTTAAACAAATCCAGGATGCCACAGGGAACTTTAGTTGATGTAGAAGCAGCAAAGCCTGTTCATCTCCAAAAATCACTCCTGAGATGGTCTGTGAGCAGATGCAAAGATATCTTTGGAAACACTAAGTAGGGAGGTGAGGATCCAGGAAAATGGCAGAGAAAATGGTTTTATGTTCATTCCTTCATGCACACACATGGGATTCTTTTGAACAAGTCTTAACCATGCAGACACAGACCTGGGGCAGAAATGGATGCTCCCAATCCCCCCTGGGTTTGTTGGGCAGGGCACTGTAGCTGGATCACAGCCCAACAGAGTAGCTCTCAGGAAAAACAAAGGCAGCTCAGCAGACCATTAGCTCCAACTCTATGCACCCGAAGAAGGCAAGAGTGGATGCCAAAATTCCCCCTGAAACCATAGCACCCCTGGGCTCAGCAGCTCTGCTCCCTGGTGTCACTGTGCCCAGCATCCATCCCCACTCCCCAAATGGGTGGCAATGCAACGAGGCCAGCTCTGTGGGAAATCCCAGGACATCCAGCACTGCTTGGAAATTAAAACTCAAAGGAAACACGAGCTTGAATTTTGTTTTCTGAACAGGTCTTTGAGTTTTTTTGCTGTGCTCTGAACACAGGAGTTCGTTTCTGTCTCATGGCTCACTTCCCTCCTGCAGACGCTGGGAATGCCCCTGGGAGGTTCCAAGGGAGCCAAGGGAAGGCTGCTCTGCTCTTGCCACAAGCCTGGGCAAGCACAGGTGGCGAACAAATGTACAGGCAAGAAAACAGAAGTGCAGAGTAAAGGAGAGACCAAAGGGGAGAGAAGAAAAGGAGCAGAAATCAGCAGCAAGGCAGACTATGGAGAGGGGGGAAAGCCCAGGGACTGAGGAAGAAAGAAAAGGAGCAAGATAAAATACAGGGTTGTGGCAGCTGTGTGATGACAGGCACTGGGACGAGCAGACAGATACAAGACCCAGCAACAGTTGTGAACTAAAAGTTTACAAAGGCTGATGTCTTTCCCGGACTCCCACTTTACAGGACTTGAACTCAGGAAGAGAGAAAACCACAGACTCTGTGTCTGCTCAGCCTGCCCGGGACATCCTTTAAGAACCAGCCAAAACCCAAAAGCGCTGTGATCTGTGACTGGAGGCCATGAAGAGCTCATGCAAGAGAGCAAATCTCAGGGGAGCCACCCATTTCCCAGCGGTGGCTGGCTCAGAAAGAGGCTGCCTGGCCTCTGGGATGTTGGCTGTGGGCACTGCAGGGCTCGTGCAGAATTAGCCCCTGAACAGGGCATTAAATCCATCAACAGGACAAGGTCTTTTTTATAGCTGGAGACCCAAGTGGTATTTATTATATTCCATTCAGATTTGTAGGAGAGCCTTCCTGGAGCAAATTAAATACTTTCTTCTCTTCCTCTTCTTCTTTTCTTCACTTTTCTTTTTTTTAAGAAAAAAAAAAGCCAAAGCACGCTCTGCTGTTACATGCAAAAGCCAAAGCAAGGACACGAGCATTGCCTGAGGATCCAGAAGTGAATTTTAAGCCATTTCACTGCAGCAGATAAACTGATAGAAGTGGCTCACAGCCAGCAGGATTTATACCTGCACAAGCAACACCCAGTGGATTTCCAGTCCATCACCATAATTGCTGCAAGCAGTATATGCCTATTCATAGGAACTAGGGAACACAGACCTGAAATGCTGGATTTGCTTTTCTTCTTCTTCATTAGTGCTTATTTTAACTTTCTCCTGCAAGTAAATGGGCAAGTTCCACTACTGGCAGCTGAAGACACTTTTTATTGCCAAGATGAAAAACTAATGTTCCCTTGCTATAGGCTTTATATTCAAAGCAGAAGGAAGAACATGGTTCAAGACTGCTAATGCAGCTGGCTGCTATTAAAGAAAAAAAGAGTCTCCTCTAAGCTGGCTTTGACGCCAAACAAAAGAAACAGCTAAAGGTTTTCCCCCAAATAAAGTGTCTTTTCATGAAACAGAGTCCTCAACGGGAAAATACATACGTAAAAATCTTGGTGCAGGAAACTTTCTAAGGAGTTGCCTTTAGGTTTTCCTTCAGTATGAACTACAAATCTACGTCCATGATGCTGTCCTAAGGGGGGAGCAGGGAAGCCATAAAGGTGCAGCTCCCACAGGTGGGGCTCCCTGCCTAAGCTGTGCATCGTGGCACAGAGACAGGAAATGCAAAGCAAACACATTTAGATCGTAGAATATCATGAGCTGAAAAGAACCCACAGGGATCCTTGATTCCAACTCCTGGCCCAGCACTGGACAAGCCAAGAATCCCACCATGTCCCTGAGAGCCTTCTCCAAACATTCCTTGAACTCTGTCAGGCTTGGTGCTGTGGGGAGCGTGTTCTGGTGCCCAAACAGTGTCTGGGGGGAGAACCTTCTCCTGATATCCAACCTAAACCTCCTCAGACCCAGCTTCAGGCCATTCTCTCAGGTCCTATCAGTGGTCATCATAGAGTCTGCACCAAGCCCTTCTCTGCGACCAGGTTTGCTTGCATGAAGGGTGGTGGTTGCCTTTTTCCAAAGAGCTCTACTCCCCTCCCATGCATCCCCTCCTCTCAGCAACAGGGAATACTGACTTCAAAATTGGTTTCCCTACTCCTAAGCCAACACACAATATTGTATTTCTACATTTAATGGGTTTAAAACATTCAGGTTTCCTTCTGGTCCCAAATGCATATGCATTTCTTCATGTATTCAAGCCTAAACTAACCCAGCTCCAATTCCTGAAAATATTTAAGGATGCACTTAATTTAAAACATGTGAGCAGTCTGAGTCAGTGGGATTCTGCTTGACTGTATCTGCTTTTTAACAGACCCCAGCCATGCCTCTCTCTGCTACACCCCAAGATGAGGGCCAGGAAAACTCAGTAACAGCCAATTTTGCCAGTAGGAAAAAAAAAAAAGTAAACAGGAAATGAAGAAGTGAAGCCATTTGCCCCAACATCAGAAAGCAAGTCACTAATACAGCCAAGCACCAAGGATCCAGGGAACAACAGCTCCAGTGTTCACAGGGAACCACACATGGGGCTTTCACATCACAGCATGCACAAGGGCTTCAACCACAGCAGTGCTTTAACTGCCCATCTTCCCCAAACAGTCTTAAGGGGAATTAAAGGCAAGTCAGGCCTGATGAGATTATTGTACCAGTCTCCTCCAAATAAATACAAGCTAAAAATAGCCGCAGAGGACAGATATTGCATCTCACCAAGAGGCGGATAAGCTGCTGTAGGCACACGAAAGCAGGCCAGACAGATGTTTACACTGGGTGATTTAGTGCATCTGAATTTGTCAAGTTGTTTGATAACTTCATACTCAAGAATGTTTCTTTCCTCATTACAGAAACATCCTGGTTTCCAGCAAAAAGTGCTGCTGGCACCAGAATCCCCCACATGCTGCTTTCTGCACAGCAGAGATCAGAGCAGTTTATCGCTTGCAAAGAAAAGCTGGAGATGGGTGGCAGTTTTCTGTGAGCTTCTGGTGGGTCTTCCCTTCCCTCCTTGCACCTTGTCATTTAAAAGGTGGACAAGCTGGATCCTTTCTTTCCCCAGGCTCCTGGCTGCAAAGCAAAGATGCAATGCCAGCCCAGTGCTATTCTTCCACTGCTGGTGCTCTGCAGGGAGATGGGATCTGATTTGCCCCAGAAGCTTTGCTGCTGTGTTTCAGCTCTACAGGGACACTCCTTAATCTGCACGAGGAATCCAAAGAACCCGAAACAATAAGAGAGAAGGAAAGCATTGTTTTAAGACACGTACTGAAATATCATTGTGTGGATGTACTTAACAGATGGGGAATGCAATGGCCAAGTTCAGGCTCCCCTGGGTGCGTTTCTCAGAACCAGGCTGCCCCATCCTTTCTGTGTAGAAAAACTGGAGAGGGATGATGTGTGAAAGCTTCCTGGACCACATGGAGAAGTGATGGTAGCTGGGATCCAGGGTATTGAAGACTCCATGCCAGGGTGATGCAGTCAGGCATTTTGCAGGGCTTGAACACCTCACTGTCTCCCAATAGCCCCTGGACCAGCATATCCCCCCTGACTCACACAGGGGATCAATTGTCCAGCCAGCAGAACCCACAGTCAGCTGCAGATAGCTGGATTCCCCTCGGAGAGATGCTGTACAGCCAGGATGGCAGAGAGATTTTGGGCAAGAGCTCCCATTAGTCCCACTGGGAGCTGGAGACCTAAAATTCTGCTGTAGGGAGCCCTGAAAACATCAGCCCAAGTTCATTTCAGGAGCGGAGCTGGGATTCCCTCCTCCTCCCTCCCTCCTTCCCTTCAGCAGCACAATGTCGCCCTTTCTCCGTTTCCGAAAGGGGTCATGTAGGGCTCTGCATCAGAGATCAGGGGCCGTTGTGAAAGGAGGAACCTGCAGTTTGACCCCTGCTCTATTGAGAGACCTTTTGTGCCTCTGCAAAGCTCTGCACTCTGCATTGGCCTCGCGGCCAGCGGAGGGAAACGCTGCAGGAAGCAGGGATTTATTCTGCTGCTGACAATTGGGAGCAGCAGTGTCCTCTGGTGCCTTCATTGTCCAAAGGTGTTTGAGTGTAAAGCTCACACATAATAGCGACTTTCCAGTGATGTTGTTGAAAAAGGCCTTTGGAGCTTGCCAGCTCTGCCGGGAATGCGAGACCTCAGGTGTCCGGGCTTATCTTCCAACCAAACTCATTTATTTAACAGCCAACTCCGATTACTCCTTGTAGTTAAAAGAAAGCCTCAAACAAAGGCTCAGCAGCCGTGTGCTCCTCGGCCATTCAGCGCTGCCGGTGTGGGAAGCAGGTGTTCCGAGCTCTGCATTCCCACTCCACTCTGGAGAGGCTGGAATAAGACACCAGCTTTTGAAATGTCCACTCAGAAAGAAAGAAAGGGGCAGCACAGCCTCACTCTGCAGGCTGGGAGCAGGCAAAGGGCTCAGCTAATTCATAGCATGAGCTGGCCAAATGCTGTAAAAACCATTCCCACAGAAAATTCTGCAAATATGGAAATTAATCCAGCTAAGTGGTTTTTACACCTCTTCTTTTTTCTTTAATGGTGTTTTCTAAGTGCTTGGGAAGTGCACATTTTTCACTTCTCTACATACCTGTTTGCTGATAAACAGGCATTTGCAATGGAAACAGGTCAGATATCAGGAGGAATTTCTTCATAGAAAGGGTTGTTAACATTGGAACGAACTGCCCAGGAGGTGGTGGAGTCACCATCCCTGGAGGTGTTCAAAGTGGCACTCAGTGCCATGGCCTGGTTGACAAGGTGGTGTTTGGTCAAAGGTTGGATTCCACGAATCTCAAAGGTTTTTTTCCAACCTCCTTGATTCTGTGATTTTGATTCTATGAAAAAACCATCTCCATCACCGTGAAATGACAATCCTGGCAGAGCTGGCAGAGCTCTCATCACCTGGCTTTGAACATCTTCATCTGAATTTTAAAAAGCATTCTTGAAAGTGCAAACTTAGTTGGGGTGGGGAGGAGGGAAACCTCGCAAAGGGAAGTTTTTAGTAGGAGCAAAAGATAATATTTGTCATGTAGGTCGCAAACTGCAGCGTGAAATATCCAACCACAGGTCATGGTGCCAGTGTCATCTCTGTTTCGCCCTCATAAATAATATTAATTAGTATTTGTTATGCAGAGGTATTTTAAAAAAAGGATGATGAGGAGGTACTTGTGCTGACACAGGCGCAAAGGTTCTGCTTTTCCAAGGCTTGGTGTGCTCTGGGATACTACACAGCAACAGGGGCAGCTGCTCTGAAATTCTGCTTGAAAATGGAAATCAGCAAACATGAGTGGGATTTCCTGGACATTTGTGTTTGTATTTTTAAAATCTATTCCACAAAAAAATTTACTGTTTTCCTCTCCCTTTTTTTCACCAGTCAGCCAAGCAGCAAAAGTGGGGCTAAGGCACTGGTGAAGCTCAACTGGTTTCTGTGCTGCAGCCTCCTTCAGGACTTGGACAAAGGCTCCTTGTCCTGCTCTTACTGCACACAGTATGGCCAGGCAGTGCCCATGTCAGCACTGGATGAGCCCAGCCCCACTACCCAGATCAGGGAACTGCCGCTCAAAATGGCCCAGACAAATCTCAGCATCTCTGGCATTTGGCTGCACCGCTCAAGCCCACAAGCCTCACAGTGCACTGGGGCCCTTCTGAAATGCACTCTCTCTCCTAACCCAGCTATGTTCAGATAATAGCATCCCCCACACCTCCCTTTTTAATAAAGCTGCCAGATTTAAAGATGCATCACAGTAATTTCTTAAAAGCTACAGGCCATCAGTGCTGCCTAAGTGCTCTTTGCTGGGAGTATGGCACTGGGGAACTGCAGAGAACTTGCAAGCTAAAAATATTCCCACCTCATTATATGCTCCAGTGGATTACTCAATAATTACACTTATTAGATCCAAAGGTAATTACCATTTTGCTAATCAGGTGTCCCTTTTGTTAATACACAAACTGAGCCATGCCACCATTATTCTTGGTCATGCCTCATGCCTGCAGAAGTGGGGCCACTGCACCCACAGCACCCTGCAAGGAGGGTGCTCATCCCCCAGGCAGCAACTCTGAACATCTCCTCCTCCTCCTCCTGCAGGGGTAAGGCTTCTGTATCCAAGTCATGGTGAAGCTCAGACAGAACCAATGTGACTGTGAGGAGACAGAGGCTCTGCCCAAGCCTTCTGGCTCCAGAGCAGGGACATTTGCCAGAGATTCACTCTGCCTGCACTGAGCACTTCATACCATGGGTGTAGCCTCCAATGTGACACAGACACAGCAGAGTGGCAGCGCTGTGTGGGTGTGACAAGCACTGTCCATGCTGCAGTGAAAAGGAGGCTCTGCAAACCCATCTTCATCACGAAGTCCCATTGCAAACACATCACCAAAACCTCCCCAGAAGCCTGAACACCTTCAGGAGCTACATGCAGCAGCAAGCTGGTGACCTGCAGCTGGATTTAGGCTGTGCACTAGGGTTTATTTTACAAACACAGGCCAAGCAAAGCCATTCTAACTTCCTTATGTGTTTGCCATGCCAGAGCTGCCCCAGTAGCCCATGCAAGGGAGCAAACAGCCAACTTGGGGTTGTGACAACCCCTCTTCCATGCCAGCTGTACTCCTGCTGAGTGGCAGCAATGTTTTCAGCTGGCCCAGCCAGATCAGGAGCCTGAAGGGGCCTTGGACCATTTTTCCCCCCAGGAGCACCAGCTTAGAGCTTCAACCACCCTCCCATGCAAAGCCATCCGTTCAGTGTGTGCTGTTATTTTTGGTCCTCCTGTTGCTACTTCATGGGATGGGTTTCTAAGAGCAGAAAGAAGGAAAAAGCTGCCATGCTGCCAGTAGAAAATATGCAGGAATGAGAGGTCAGCAGTACAGTCCCCTCAAAATCCCAGAGACATGTTAAAGGCTTTATTGTTTGGCATCTATGACTGGGTCCTGCTTTGTCTCTTCTCCCTGCATTTAAAGCTACACTCACTTTTGGGTTTTTGTCAAAGTCTGACCAGTTACCAAAAGGCATTTTTATTCTCTCCACAGTAATTTCTGGGAAGAGTAATTAATTTATGCTAATTTGGAGAGAAAAGGAATAGCAATGAACTTTTCCAGTCCAGAGATAAATGGTAATATATCAAAATCCTACTGGTGATAAAAAGATAAGACACATAAGTTATGATCTTTCCACCATAAAGTGCTGCTTATTGAAAGAAGCAAATTATTTTTACTAGTTTCAACCCTTTGAAAATCTAACTTAAAACAATAGTCCATTTTTTTATCTGAGCTAAAATGCATTAGGCTTGTTCCTCCCTAACCAGACCATCTTCTGTTCAACAGCTAACTGGTGATCTAGAAGCAGGAAATTCCCTTAACCACTCCAGATTGGCTGTATGTAAGATTGGCCTTAACCACTCCAGATTGGCTAGGTATGGGGGATATTGAAGGACTGGGCTGGATACAGATGAGAAGAAAGGAAAGAAATTCAGTAGGAATTTACCTTCCACTGAGCATTTTAAACTCCTGTTTTCCATGTGAGATGCTTTTTGTGTTTTTCTTTCAAAACAAAAATCTGTTTTCAGCAAATGAACCAGAACACATGAAACAGAATACAAAGGTGGGGAAACAGAGGTAAAAACCTCAAACATCTAGTTACTCTTAATTCTCCCACTCTGAGCCTGGACCCGAAGCTGGCTACAGCCTCACCCTCAGTTCAAAACCACCCTAGGAAATGTAGTGTTGCAGTCCCAAAATTTAAAAAGGCACAAAGGAAGGACAAGCGCTGAAATACCAAAGCAAAATGACTTTGTGCAGTAGCCAGGTGGATATAGAGGAGGGTGGAGAGCATGGTCAGAGCTACAGCTCATTTCCTGCAGGGAGAGCAAGACAAGAAAAGCATTGGGAATAAAAGTATTGCACAGCAGGAAAATCTGTTTCACAACTGCCCTATCTCTCCTTCCCTGGTAACACCAAGACATCCACCAGCTACACAAAATCTCACTTTCTAGATTAAAAGCTAAATTACTGATAGCATGCAGGGAAATGGAGACAGAAGAAGCTGAAGAGCTACTGAATCAGCTGCACTGGGAAGGAATGGCACTGGTGGCCCCCCAAAAACCTCCCAACTCCAGGGATGGAGCAAAGCCCTCATTGATCATCAGGTGCTGATGCCACCTCTGTGGCACTTAGTGCTAATTTGCAGCATTTTAAGGGTGATTATAGGCTTGAGCCACACAGTAAACTCAATCCATCAGAAAACACATACCAGATCCAGGCTTCATTTTCCTTAAACCAGGTGCCTTTGGGATTGCACAGACAGACACTTCAGCCCAGAACCTGAAGCTGACAGGCTGTTTACAGAACAAGAAAAGCTCTGAAGGAATTACTGGCAAATTATTATGGGGAACATTATCAAGCAACGAGGCAAATCCCCCTCAAGAGGGGAAGATGTGCTGCTTGCACTGGTGTCTCCTTGGGGATATGGCTGAAACCCCACTGCTGGCTGCATGGAGAGCAAGGGCTCAGGCTTGGAATTTCAAGGCTCCCTTCACACTGTGTTATTTGTCAGGAGGGAACAGCTAATAGCCTTTCATCAGTCCTTTCTGTGCTCACTCTCCAAAATCAAATTACTTCATGCAAATGGAAAATTACCTGAGAAATCAGGCAGGTGTTTAAGAAGGGATTGGGTCCTCAGAGGAGGAGTTAGGTGTACAGAGGCAACATCTCCCCAGTGGAAACCCCAGCAAAGCATAGCCTAGTTGATATCAGGTTCATAAATGCTCTCTGGTGACTGTGTGATCCTTCTAGACTTGTCAGCCTCAGCAGTCCTGGAAGCAGATCCCCAGGAAATCAGCAGCTTTGCTGTCAGCAGGAATCATTCACATCCTTTCCATCCTATACCTAAAGACCAAGTAGAGCTCTTGCTGTCCCCTCTCCCAGCTGGGTTTCTTCTGCTTCCCCAGCTACCTCTCCATAGCTTTGGAGATGCTCAACACCTTCCCCAGCTCTTCACCCTGGCAAACACCATGGACATTGCTCAAGACACTCAAAAGCCCAAAGCAATCATCTCACCAAGCAAGTTTGGCTCCTCCAACCAAAACAAAACACCACAAGATGTCAGCTGGGACTGGGCAGCCAACATTGACCCTCTGAGTCGGCTCATTCTCTCTATCCATGCATCACTCAGTTTCTACCAAATTTTAGCAGAGGTTTTTCAAAGTGTCCTGAAGAATCCTAGTGACTGTCAACATCTTTGTCAGTGTTAGTTCAGTGGCCATTCCCACTTCATTTTCCACAGGGTTACAGGGATCTGTCACATTTCAGGGCTGCTTGAAAGGGAGGCAAACAGCTTATTTATAATTTATCTTCAGTTATTTATATTTATTCAAGTTATTATATTATTTAATATTATAAATATATTAATACATGAAATCTTTATCGATTTAGGTTTATTCTGGGGCAAAAGAGGGACAAACCCACAGCTTCAAGATGTCAGACATTTTCCCAGAACCAAGGCAGTGAGACAGCAGCACCACAGGGCTTAGAAAACAAGTTTCCAGGGTTTCATGTTCAATTCACCAGACCACAGGGCTTCTGCACACTCTGCTGCTGCTGGCAAAGGACAAGGCAACAGGAATTACTCCCCCAAATGACTCCGGGCTGCTGCAGCCTGGCTATCTTGGTGGAGGAGCTGCAGAGTCATTTAGGTGGAGGACTCATCAATGATTTAGGGTTTCTTCTGCTAGGGAAAAGGAAAAGCTGCCAACAAGCAGCAGGTTCTCTGCGTAGGGAGACAAGTGGCAGGGCCAGCACTCAGATCACCTTGCAGCAGCAGGCAGGTGCCAGGGAGTTCTGACCAGAACCAGAACACACAATGTGGCAGGCTGGCCACAGCCACATTTCAGACCCCTGTAAATGCCAGCCCCAACCTATTCCCTAATGCTTTCAGCTTTACCAGCAAGAAAGCATCACTGCTGACAGGCACAGGACAGAACTCCCTGCACCACAACAGCCAAATTGCTCAGCTGAAGAACATGCAACACAAATGTTTCTTAATGGCACAACAATGGCTGCAGAGCCCAAGCAGGCACATGTAAGGTTCCCTACAAGGCCAACCAAAGCTTCTGTTTGCTTCTGGGAGCCTTCTGAGATTCAAAGATCTTAAATAAACAAGGCAGCAGTTGAAAGCCTATCACTGGCTTCCCTGGCAGCCGGGCTGCAGGAAGCAGAAGCCTGTAAAGAAGGTACTGAACTCCAGCTGGCAGACACCAGCCAAACTCCAGAACATTTGTAGAGAAAGTTCAGGGCAACATGGCTGGCCTCTCTGCTTGGGGAAAAAAAGAGTAGCTTTCCCTTCCCCTTGGATACACCAGCAGTGGGATTTATGGTCTCCAATCCACAGCCTGAAAATGAATGGGGCTCTCCTGCCCCCAGAGACCCAGGACCAGTGTGAAGGCAGGATGCCCATGGGGAGGCATATTTATCTGTGTTCCCTTAGGAGTATTGCAGTGGAAATAATGATGACCCAGCAATTTAAATTAGGACATAGAAAGGCTTTTCTTAGAATAAAAGTTTTTAGAGCATGTAGGACATCCACTGCGAACAGCAAAATTTCTCCACAACCATAAAACCTCACAAAACCCCCAAAACCACAGGCAGGAAATTAAAGAGAATTCAGAGGAAAAACAACACCGAATGATTACATCTCTGTAGGGATTATACTGGGAAAAGCTAAAAAAGAACAAAGACCTTGATCTTTCAAACCCAGGGCCTGTGCTCAGTTTTGCCGGCAGGAGCTGCGAA
Source organism: Melospiza melodia melodia (assembly GCF_035770615.1). NCBI lineage: Eukaryota > Metazoa > Chordata > Aves > Passeriformes > Passerellidae > Melospiza > Melospiza melodia. The sequence goes on from NC_086203.1 coordinate 16,549,291, forward strand.
GGCTCAGATGGGGCACCAGGGACCATGGGAGGGGAGACAACAGGGCCCACGAGACCCCCTTGATTTCTGGCTTGCTCTTTATTAATTCCAAAACTGGAATCGAGTCCAGACGAGCTGAGGCCACAGGCTTATTACACTTGCTTGCATTTTTCCCCCTTAACTTTCTTTTTCTCCTCTGCAGCTCTGTAGTACAGTTTTTATTTTAGCTAATGAATCCCTGCCCACACATGCGAGAGACTCCAAAACACCCACAGACCAGAGGCAGGGGAAGGAAATGCCGGAATTGTTTGCTGAAATCTGGCAGAGGCTATTTTTCACTAGAGGCCAGAGGAACACAGTGTTCTCCAGAGATCCCGAGAAGGGTGAGGTCAGAGACTGGCTTCTGCCACAAGGCCTCAGCATTGGGAGGCTTTTTTGTCTTTTGCAATTACATAATGTCTTTTCCATGCCTTAAGTTGGTTGCTTCCAGATTGCTGGAGAGAGCTCTGAAATGACACACTCCACAGCTTAAAAAAAAAAAAAAAAAAACCAAAAAACCACACAACACACTTCTGCTCATATAAAACTGCAAAACCTCGTTTCCTGCCACAGTCCCGTATTGTAACAGATGGAGGAAAGGCGGGGGAAAGGGCTTTTTTTTCCTCTTTCATTTTCCATATTATCCATGTGTTGGCAACACACTGCTGTCACAGAGTGGTGGAAAGTTCATTTACGGGAAACCTTCCGAAACTGGAGCAGCTCATAAAACTTTTAATGCAGACCTAGTTAAAAAATGATGACATGAGACCTGAACGTTTTTCAGTGCAGTTAGGGAATGCATTTTTGTTCTATTTCTACACCTTGAGCAAATCATGATATTAAAAACTATTTTAACCATCGAAAGAGAAAAACTCACCTAAAAGGGCAGAATAGGGATGAAGTGAGATTTCAAGGAGGGAAATTTCTTGGGTCTTGTGATCCAGGCAGGTGAGGATCACCTAAACTACTTTGCCTAAACCCTTTGCCCACCCTTACCTATAAGAGAACTTCTTAGCAAGGCCTTTAGCCAACACTGACCAAAAATAAAGCAGCTACAAGGCAGCCTGGAAGCTTTCGGGAATGAAAACGTCACTTTCTAATTTTTGACTACAGGGAGAAAATGAAGCTGGTTTGGATGCTGGGGCAGAACCACAGGCATCCATGGACTGAGGAGCCCTGCACTAAATTGCAAGCTATGCCTCCAGTCGGTCACAGCCTGGGGAAAACCACTCATATCCGGATCCACAAAATTAGTTTGGCATCAGAGCACTACTGCTTTGAAGGCTTCAAGCAACTTTTTCACCTCTCAGAAAAATGACTCTGTTCCCTAAATTAAAGTGGTGGCCTTGTTCCATAGGAGAGGTGTGAGGACCTATGGATCTGAAGGGTCATGAGGAAGCATTTTCCCAAGACACTCTTCTCTCTGAACAGCTCTGATCCACCAGGGCTTTCCTTTGCCCATCCTATAGCTTTTCTGTCCTGCTTTTTGTCCAGATACCACAGAGAACAGAGCATGGGGTCAGTAAATGGGGTCAGCAATGAGAGTATTTGCCTAATTTGAGTATCTGGATATATGGAGCAACTCGCAGGCTCTTGGACAAAGCCATAGGGGTTTCTGTGACAGCCACAATGTGGGTTACATGCTTCAGCTGCTCTAAATCCATGATTTGGTTGAATCTCCCAACTCAACCCCTCAGGTGAGGAACAAAGTCAAAAAACAGCCTGGAAGGGGCAGAGGGAAAATAATAGGAAAAAACCCAGAGAAATCTGGTCACAAACAGTCCATTCTGTGCTCTGGTGATGAAGCAAAAGCATTTTCTACATAACTTGGCCTGCTGGAAATCTGTCCTGGTGTATTCCCACACCACGCACACGAGGGGTCTGTGTGCCACTGGAGCGGCTGCAATGAATCATTCATTGTCCTTCCTCAGCCTTTCCAGTAGGAAGAAGCTACACATTTGACCTTATAAAAAAGCAGTAATTCTGCCTGGTAAGAGGAGGCCAGCAGCAGTCCAGGCCCTGCTGGCAGCCTCAGACACACGGGAGGAGATACGGGTTGCTGCTGCGCCACCAAGTGCTGCTTCAGCACTTCCATATGAAGCCACTATTTTCAAGACTGCTACAAGTGAGCCAAGAAAAGAAACAAAAGGAAGCTGCCCCCAAAATACTTCTCCTTTAAAAATATATAAATGATCCTGCAGGTTTTTATCTCCAATAGAAAAATTTAGAAGGGGATATTCTTGTTTCACAACATCTTCCTTCCCCATGAAGAGGACTGCTGTTCTTCAGATTTTTAAGAAAAGCTTGCTCACACACTTTCTCAAAAGAAGGAATCAAACGGGTAATTTTTTGTAAGAAAATGGCTAATATGATCAATCCAAAGCTCATGGAGGTCAGTAGGGGCAAATGGGGAAGACTGAATGAAGTCTGTCAGGATGTCTTATAACTTGTCTCTTCTAAAATCTTTGCTTTGCCAGTCACTGCTGTTGTGTCTATGAATTCTCAACAAAAGCAATAATTAGAATTGTTAGGAGGAATTAGTCATCCAGTATAAATTGATTTTCACTGTCTTCCAGGGGAAGGAGTAAGAAAGATGTGTCAGTGGTGAGACCACCTGTCTGACATTTCTGCTCCTTCCCACATGTCCTGGTGACACAGCCAGCTCCTGTACTCTGTACCACTGGATACTGCCAGAGCCTGTGCTGTGATTGGCCTCGTGTTCCTGCTGGTGAAATGGGGACAGGAAAGTCTCCCATCCAGCACAGCAGAGAAAAATCACCTGGGAATCCTACAAAACACACCAAAAACTTGCCACCTCCCCAATGATCCTATGTAGGACCTGAGGCAGGAAGAGGGATGTGCCTGCAGACCTCACCCATCCTTGCTGAAAGCAGCTGGGAATTTCACACTCCAAACCTGAACATCTTGTGTTTCATGTAATCTCATTGAAAATATTTTGATTTATGATCTCAATTACCCGTTAACTGAAATCCCACATCTCGGATATCATGAAATTAAGCAATAATGAATAAGAAGCTGTGCTGTTGAGGCACTTTACACAGTGATTCATATTAAATAAGAGACTTTGTAGCCAATATAATAGTTTGCCAGATTAACACATACCTCGCTGAATAGTAAATACTTTTATTTTTGGCTGCTTTGGAAACACCATTGCATTCAGTAATTAGCAAAGAATAAAACTAGCAAAATATATGAAAAAGAGTCAGAAGAAAAACTTTGGGTATAAGTGGAGCTTGTGTCTTATCCAAGCCTGAAGGAGAATTTAAAGATTTAATTACAGCTAATGAGCACATATTTCAAAAGCAAAAGCTGCAAAGCTCTTTTTGCAGCTTAATAATGCATAGAAGGAAACAGTGAAGTGTGATGCTTCCACAGAGGGGGCAAAGTGTGTTTCTCTGGGAACACATTTAAAACCCAAAGGGAGCTCAGAGTGACCCAAAGGCCAAAGAGGAAAAGCAAATCCTGCCATAAGATAGTCAATTCTCTTCCAGCTTTTGCACACTAAAATTCCTCTCAAGCTCTTTTGAGAATTGCTACATTAGGCAAAGCTTAAGATAAGAAAAAAAGCTGAAAAATTGTCCACCAAGGAGCCATCAGGACTTGCAGAACCATCTCTGCCAATTCTGTTTGCTTATGAAATATTAACGTGGTGCTGATGACAGCTGCTCTCTTTGGCAAACATGGGATGCACAAACGTTTCCTTCTGAGGGTGCACGTGGAGAAACCTTGAGGCCATGGATAAAGTTGGGAGAGAAAGCACCAGGTGAGGCCCTGCCACTGTGCCCGAGAAGCTGCACAGCAAAGTCGTGCCCCAGCACACCCTGGGGCAGGGGACAGTTGTTGGCTATCTATGGACCTACTGAGTGATTCTTTTGGAAAATCCCACCTCAGGTTATGTGGAAGCCCTCAGATGGCGAAAACACTGCAACAGTCCCTAGCAATACAATAACCTGTACTGGGGACAGTGATTCAGAGCAGCCAGGATCCCACAGCCAGCTCTTGGGCAACCCTGTCAGGACATGGCACCAGAAACTGGAGTCCAGTCAATGCAAAAACCCCAGGTTCACCAAAACCCAGGAGCTTTGCTCAAGAAACTCACGCCTTGATTTCTCTTAAAACCACAGATGATAACTTGCTGGATTTTTGTTCATTTGCTTGGTTCTTCTTAGGACAAATAAATTTAAAAACAGTTTTCTCTTGCCCACATGCTGCTATTAAGATCTGTGGGCAAAGCCTGGCAATTTATTGGTAGTCTAACACTATTTGCAAAAACATAATAAAACAGCCAAAATTCTATTACAAACATAATAAATTGCCTCCCCAAAGGCATCCTGTGCATCCTGCAGCCAGCACAATCCCAGTGGCACTGGCAGTCCCTGGGCAATGCTGTTCAGCCAAACCCAGCAATGGCCCACGTGCACTGAGGGCTCACAGTGGCCATCTACAGAGCACAGCTGGCCATCCATGAGCCATCCTCATTGCTGGGATGTTTGACACACCCAGTGCCACCTTTTCCCAAAAAGGTCAGTGGGACAAATGCATATGGAGCCTCCACACCCTGGCTCAGCAGAGAGTTTAAATACTGAGCAGCTTAGCAACAAATGCTCAGTACACAGAGCAGGTAAATAATTTAACAACTTCTCTGTGTTTATTAGCCAAATCAAATATTCACAGTGTGAGGTGCTAACAGCAAAAACTATTTTTCTGTTTGGGCCAGGTGAGGTTTCCTCTGCTTAGCTGCAGCCTTAACTTTATTTTCTTTACCAATTGTGGAGAACACAAAAATTATACTGCACAAAACTGGTGCCCAATATCCATCTGTCCCTGAAGGCAGAAGCTATCCAACATGAAGAACACACTTTGATTTGCTAATGTTTTCCTGTTTCCCTCTGGTTTTCATTTCAAATAGGTGTCAGTCTCTGGGAAGCTCAGAAATACTCTCTACCTCTTGGAGCTGAGCTTTTCTCAGTAACACACTGGAACGCTTCCTGCTCCAGGAGCTTCTTAGGTTGAGCAGGACTTGTTCCTGTCAGTCTGCTGCTCAAGTGTGAGAATAATTATTCCTTTGGCACTTTATGCAATTCCGTTCTGCTCCTTATAATAAGGATTGGAGATCATTAGTACAAAATATGGTGTCTGAGAACTATTAACACAAACTAAAATATCCTTGTAAAACATGGAGAGAGAAAGAGCTGGAAATCTATGCGCAAAGTTCCGTTTCCCAAGGCTGCAGTGAGCTCTAAAACCACATAGATCTACAAACTCTGGGGGAAATCCTTCTGATTTTGGTGTCCACAGAAGTTCACCCAAGGAATACAAGGGACTCCACCAACATTTCACTTCCTTGAGAATGGCAAGCTGGACCAGGTCATATGATAAAATACAGGACAATGCTTCATAACCACATTTTGAAAATGTTTTCTATCAGCTGCAGAGCATTTTATTCTCTCCATCAGCCTATGGAAAGGGCAGCAGGTGGGCTCAGCACTCACTCTGCCCCATCAAGACTCCAGTGCATGGTGCAAGGTGCCAACACAAACCCTGTAGGCTCCTTGGCATGGAGAGTGCCCCTTCCTTGCTGGGCTATCCTGCAGCTGCTAATCAGTCAGCCAGTAATGAGGACAGGAGCTGGCCTACGTGCCTGGAGCCTGGTGCACACGTATGAGCTCAGCAAGCTCGTGAAGGTTAAACACGAGAGCGGATGTGAACTTTGGACCATCATCAAAGATACGCTTGGTGACAGAGGGAATGTTTAGAGAGGAGATAAACAGGACTGTGAGGAAGGTCAGACAGGGGTGTCCTAAAGTGACTGCTCACATAGAGCCCCCACCTGAAGGAGAGGGGCAGCACCACAGGGGCTTCAGTGCTGCCCTTCACTGGCTTTGCCTGTGGAGCAACACCCTCTGTATTCCAGAGCTGCCTTTCCCACTGCAGCTACCCAGAGCAGGCAGCATTTACACTGCAAGATTGGCACGACTGTCATCTTCCTGCACATTCTTTACTGCTGCTGAATGCACCTTTCTTCTGTCCCCTTGTTACAGCTTTCCTCTTGCAGCTTCTGCTGGGGCATGTGGTGACTCTGGTCTCAAATTAAGGAGAGCTGAGTGGTGTGCAATGTCACAATTGCTGTTAATAATGAGCAAGGCCACAGCTGTCAGCCTCTGTAGGCAGGGCAACACCCTGGAGAGCTGGTCCATGTTTAGAGGTGCTGGACAAGAGTCAAAATGTCAAAAATTATGAATTCGTAATTATTCTTCATTCATTATGAAGAATGAAAAAATAGGGGGACGTGTGAAATCTGTGCTTTCCTTCTGAGCTCAATTTTTTTTTTTAAATAAAACTAATGAAATGGAATTAACAACAACAAAAAAGAGGTTAAACTTAGACCAAAAAAAGATAATTAGGAAAATTCGCCTCTTTACTTATCATTGCATTGAAACAAATATTGCCTTACACTAAGAAACTCTCAGGCACAGTAGTGGGACTGCAGAAGGTTCTTAACTTTCAATCCTCTCTCACTAGGCAAAAACAGGAAAATGGTGTGAGCAACACGTGCATGAACTCTCCCCAGTAATTCCAGTAATGGGACTCAAACAAAGTAAGGCTGTCCTGAATTGCTGTGGAATAGGAAAGAGGACAAGTGTTTCAATCTGATATATTTCAATGACTTTGCCAGCCTTCCTCTAACAGAGGTCTGGCACAATGTCTTTATCTGCTGCTTTATCTGTCCAGAGGAAAGAGTGCCAGGCCCATTGCTTCCTATGAGGTTAATGTACAACATCCCTGCTTGTGTCTGCACACACAGAGAGGGGTTACGTGATGCTCTACGTGTCCTTCTCCTCCAACATCAGCTCTGGAGCCTTCCACCAGCACCAGCCACACCCTGGAGCAATGCCAGCACCAGGGCTCTGTGAGAAATGGGAGCCTTGGCTTGAGGCAGCTCCCATCCAGTCACAGTCTAAATAGTGGCTAAAATAAACAGGTTATGGTTTCTATTGTCACTGCATCATCCTGTCCTGACTCAGTTCTCAGCCTGAGAAACTCACACTGAGTCACAGAGGCTTTGCCTGGAGTGAGGGATTCGTGCTGGAGGAAAGGTTTCACCACCAGCACCACTTGGGGGTATGCAAGAGGGGAAACTCCAAGGAAGAGATGAAAGGATTGTTTTGGTTTGTGTGGGTTTTTGAATGAGCTTGGCACTAGAGGGAAGGTACAAAATCCAGGGACCTTACAGAGAACCAATAAAAGCAGTCACAGCAGAGCAAGCTGGCCAGCCTAATCCAGAACTGAAACGGATCAGGAGGGAAATAATGTCAGCTTGTGTGGTCCTTGGTCCCCTGGTTACCTCTCCTGGGTGAGGATGTGTTGAAAGATGAGAGCCCCCAGCCAGAAAATCCTCTGGCAGCTCCCTGCCTAAGCACACAGAGTTTTATCTTCCTCTCCAGAGGCCCCATTTCAGATTTGCAGAACAAAATCTGCTCTGGCCTGCTCAGATAAAAGCTCTCCCAGCCACCTAACTATGCCATCTCCTAAAACAAGGGCCTTTACTTGCTCTGGAATGCACACTGGTTTTTCCCTTCTGTCTTTATGGATTGAACCATGCAACCTTGGGTTTCCAACACAAGAATTACCTGTAAAATACCTAGACAGGAAAGCACAGGAAAAAAAGGCTGCCCCCATTTCCCTGCTAGCTAAACTGCCTGCACAGAAAAGCAGATTTCTGCTTGTGCTGGCAAAACAGATCTCTGATGAGGAAAACCATCCCAAGGAGTGCTTTCAAACCCAAATGCAGGCACTGGGGGTATTGATTTCTTTATTATTGACTGTTCTTGTTCACTCTGTACAGAATTTCCATTGCAGGATGCTTTCCTGAAGGCCCAAGGGACTGCTGAGCTGCAGTGCTTGTGTCACTGGTGGCCAGCAGTGAACAGCAACTCACACTTGTGAGTCTCAGAGGGGTTCAACAGGATTTTAACTGAAGGATGCTACAAGCTCACATCTCATTACACCACGAGGAAAAGTAGATCTGAATATCAGCTCTGATGACACTCTTTGTAGAGATTTTCCTACCTCTGCTATCTTAAAAGTGCTACAGCTGGCTACCACCCTGAGATCCTATAGGAAAAGGCTTTGGAATTGGAGAAAAAATAACTACCATAATATTTACCTCTCCAGGCCATGGCTGAAGTCCTTTATGGCAGGCAGAGCAGCAGTTTTCATGAGGTGATGTTACCTATTTTATTTGCAGGGGATTTCATAATGGAGATACAATAAAGAATCTGAACCAAAGGGACACAGTCACCATGATGGGCAGTTTAACTTTGTCACCTCATACCCTGCTCCATAAGGTATTCCCTTACTTTAGCTGCTTGTCAATCACTTTTTGTCCTTGACTAAATATTCCCAATTAATATTTTCAGCCTTCTGCATGCTGTTGAATTCAGGCTTTAAATGCCTTTGTCAATAGGGGTGGTCGGGAAGCACATCTTTGTTGGCTGAGGAATCTTGTTCACTCACACCAGAAAGTTGTGCAGGAAAATTGCATCCTTGCCCTCAGCTTCCCAAATTCTCTCTTCTCCTCTTGGTCTTACAGTTTGGGATCCTGCACACTGATAGATCAGCAGCAGCTCTCAAGTTATGGAATGGCTGGCTGGCCTTTACAGCCAAAGGGAAACTGTGGCTTTCCAAGGCTGTGCCTGGGTGAGATGCTGAGTTTTGTACAGTGCAGCTGTTCCATTGTGCAGTTCAGACAAAAAATTCCCATGAATCTAAAAAATATGAAAACATTTTGCTGGGCCACCTACAGCAACTTCTGTTGTGTGCCAGTAATGGGAATGGCATCAACATGTTAATGAAACAATACTGATGATTTTAATACATGGGGTGAGCTCTGCCTTGCAATTCTTCTATTCCTGTGACTGCTGGATGACCCAGTTATAGGTTGTTGGTGATGATTTGTTTCACTGCAGTAATTAATTCTGTGAATTTTGAAAGTCTACTGCATTGTTTTTAAGATGATGAAATGTCCCACTTCTCCACTTGATCCTTTAAATATCAGGCCAGAGAAGTTAAAAGCAAACAATGGTATTCCCCTTGAATGTATGGTTGGCACCTTGAAGACATCCCTTTTATAATGTGGAAAAGGCAGGCTGTCATTTTCAGATCTTAAAAATGCCCAAATGCTCAAATTATCACTAGAGTTGCACCAGGACTGTTCTCTTGAAAAAAAATTCCTTTTAGCTGTAATACTTTGCTCAAGCCACTCTAAGCAGTGCGAAATAAAGATCAAGTACATTTTGAACTATAATGCTGCCTCAAATTAAAAGTACTCAATGCTTTCTTTTGCAAGACCTGATACAGAGAGGAAAGAAAAAGGGATGACAGGTGAAAGTGACCTTTTCAGGGAGAAGGGCAGGCAAACCCATCATTCCCAGCTCCTGTTACCTCCTGCAGCCTCGACTGATTTTCCCTGGATTAGTGTCAGATGCTGATCTCCCTAATTACAGTGAGGGCTGTTCTCCTCTGTAGCTGCTTTGTCTGATTCTAGCAGGACTAACTACGACAAAATAGAGGATTCAGGAGGAACAGGCATTAAACAGAACCTCAACCTACAGGAGCATGGAATCACGGCATGGTTTGGGTTGGAAGGGACCTTAAAGACCATCTTGTTCCAATGCCCTGCCTTGGGCAGGGATGCCACCCACCAGACCAGGCTGCTCAGAGCCCCATCCAGCCTGGCCTTGAACGCTTCCAGGGATGGGACATCCACAACCTCTCTGGGTAACAGAGAGGATAAGTTTTGCCTTCAATATTTTCACCTAAGACTCGGAACAAGGCCAACTGCTTTAGTGTCCCAGCCCTGCTTGCTGCTTTACCCAGGAGAAGGTGCTTTTGTCTCCTGGAATCTTTACCTTCAATTTTTGTCCTTTCTCCAAAACCACCTCCTTTGCCTGGCTTCACTGCTAAGGACTCTCAGCTTTGCACAGCCAGATGGATCTCCCATCATGGCAGCAGCACTGCTGAGCTCCAGTCATGGCCATTTCCAGAATGGATGTCACCATAATGTCATTAATCACCACAGTCAAACATGAACAAGCATTTCTGAATTTTTCTGCACTGCTGAATCTTGGTGCCTTCCCCAGGGATGTTCAAACAGCCACTGATACAGCACAGAGACCAACTTTGAGAGCATGGGGAACTTTGGTGAAGCAAGGGTAGACCAAAGCTGCAACTGACCTCTTTCTCCTCCTGTCCCACAACAGACAACACAGAAATTGATTAATTCCCTAGGATTTACACTCAGTAGCCTCTTCATTGTAGCACGGTGCTCTATTATGTAGAGATAATGGTGAATGCAAGTGCAGGCAGTGAGCAAACAGCCATTTGGAGATAAGTCAGGCAGCTAAATAGGCCCTTGTGAGGCCAGTGCCACTGAACCCAGGACTCAGATGCCCAATTAGCTCCATCACAGGCCAGGGAGCTGGCCCAGAGCCTGTGAAGGAGGGACACAGATATTTCCTTAGTGCACAGATCTCTCGATGCATCTGACCTTGTACAGATCCATTCAGGCTGACAAAGTGGTGATTTCAGCAGCAACACTAAGGAGGTTTGATTTACCACTCTTATTTGCAGGCCACGTTTCTACACTGTCAACACCACTGCTGAGTTCCTCCCTTCTTGCCATGAGCATCTTTCACTTCCCTCTCCAACAAGAACACACAGCTTTTCCCCGTGTCCTGTTACCCTGCCCTGGGTAAACTCAGCTTTGTACACATCCCCAACCTTTCCCTGAGCAGGTGGTGGCACGTGCCAGGGCTGGTGCCCTGCTGCCAGGGGAGCTGCTGCGGCCACAGAATCTGATGCTAACTGATGTTTCTTCCAATGGGTACGTGCTGAAAGCAAGGAAGAGAGGAGAAAAGAAGGGACAGATAGCACAGGAAATCCAAGGTAGGACCAGCATAGCATTGTCTTCAATCTCCTTTTTACTGCTTAGCAATAAGCTAAAGTTTTCTGCTAGCCTCAGAAATAACCCCATGGCCAAGGGCCACTGGGTCTGGATGCAGCAGCAGTGGCAGGAGCATGTGCAGTGTCTCCATCCCTGCCCCAGAATCCCACCCAGCTGTCCAGGGCAGTGATGTCTCCTATCACACAAACAGCCCTTTCCACAGAGAGGTCACAGCTTGATTCATAGGCTTTTGTGAAGGCCAGTTCAGCTGGGGCTCATTCATGCCTTTTCTCAGGCACGGGAACTAACACTGAATCCTTCCAGAGTTCCATGGCCATGGGGGGCTGTGGCTGCTCCTTGGGAGCACAAAACTGAGCCCTGGCTCAGCCCCATGCCTTGGGCACAGCAGGGCTGCCCCAAGAGAGAGCAGAGACTCGAGTAACCTTGTTCAAGCCACCAGGGCCTGGGGAGAGTCTCACATGTGGGAGTGGGCACACGCAGGATGTGGCTGCCAGACCCTTGCAGTGGCCCCACAGCAGCACGAAAACCCAAACAACCATGGACCCTAAACTTGTCACTGCTCACTTTTTCTCTCCTCTCCTCCTGATGTCAATTCCTGGTGCAATCCCAGAAATAACACGGACAAATTCTTGGCTTGCTATTTTTGGCAGCTCCTCCCACTGAGGAAAGAGGGAAATTACACTGTGGGCTATTCAGGCAAGCTGGCATGCCGGCCACAAACACACTTTCCAGCCCGTAGGGCTCTAATGATAAATCCTGGCCATGCTGAGCACTTGGTTTGGCTTCAGAGCACCTTTGGAAGGGCCAGCACTGTGCTAGACAAGCTGCCTACACGTTTAGAAGGTGCTATTTATTTATTAAGTCTATTTAACGAGTAGAAATAGCGCTGTGTGGTGGGCAGGGTGACCCAGGGTAACTGGTGTGGGATGAAAGGCTCCTGGCTTCCTGGCATGTCAAACACACCCGCCTGGCACCACTCCCTGGGCTGCAAAGATAAGTAGCTGGGTGATCACCTTTTAATCTGCACCTAATTAGCAAGGAGCAGATGTCAACGGGCAGCCAGGCCAAAGCAAAGGAGGCCATTTACGGACACCAAGCCACAAAGACACCTCCTGTGTGTAACCCTGCGTGTCCTGAAGACACCAGGGGGGAAGAACAAGGCGCAGCCTTCCAGCAGCCTGCCACAGAAACTGCACACTGTGTAGGGTACACGAGTGCCTTCACACCTGAAAGTGCAGGTTTGTGTTGTGGTAGGTGGTGGATGAAAGAACATTTTGTTACTCTGGGTTTACACAGCATTTATTACACCATGGCACAGCTTCTAGGAATTTGTCTTCAGTGATAACAATAATATCCTTGGATTCTTATTTTTTTCTCTAAACACGGTGCCCACACACAACTCAAAGCAGTACAAAACTGAGGAACACACCAAACAAGGCTGGTTAGAGAAAATCAGCAGATTGTTTTTAAATTTACAAATGCTTCAATGGCCAAAAGCCTGAAACAGTCCCGAGTGGAAGAAGATTTTTTTGGAAAGTACACAGGATCTTTCATGCTCATTCATAATAGATGGGTTGTACCCAAACAAATCCTGCCAGACCTAAAGATGAAATGTTGAATCATCCCTTTCAGGGCCTTGAATCTACAATTTGGTCCCAGAAGGTCTACCTCTTTTCTAGCTGAAGCTTTGTTTAAACACAAAGGTAAGTTGCAACCAGGCCGTTTTAGATTCTACTCTAGTTCTACATTTTTACAAATTTCTGCACTGTTTAAACCTAGGAATTTAATTTGCCTGATCACAAAATTTCAAGCCAGACACAATATTTGGAACTAGTAACAGGCAAGGATGTCCCTGAAGAGGAGGTTGGCCAACTTGTGGCTTTGATTCAGAGCCACATCTCATTGTAGTTGGCATTAGAGCCAGGATTAACTGCTCAGCACCTCAAATCCTTGTACGTGAAAATGAATCCATAACTCTGGATTCGCAAGCCCTAAGAACACTAAAGAATATAATCTGAGAAGCTCAACACCTCCAGAGTCAATCAAGCAAGGGACACACAGGAACATCATATCTGTGAGGTGCTGGGTTCTGCTGTGGAGCCAAGTTGTCACCCTGGCCCTGGCATTACAGGTTACAATCAAAAACCCTTTCTGTTACATAAAGAGCAAGCAGATGCTCTATGGCCTAGTTCAAAACTTGGTTCCTAGTCCTGTTTTACAGATGTCACACTTTCATCCACATAATGAACAGTGTGGTGGCTGAAAGACCAACTTCTTGCTGGAGACCAGCAAAATCCACAAAAGATGTGCACAGTTGGAAACCCAGGTATGGCATTATTCATAAAACAGCTGCTGGGGGCTTCAGAGGACAGGGCAAGAGGGGAGGAGAATCTGCAGCAGATGGTAGTGTCTGGCTCATGGGATATTTAAGAGGAATAGTTTAACTTTCTGACAAAAATCAAAGTCTAGCTTGATGTCTTGACCAGCAGCCACACCAGATCACCACAACCTAAGACCATGCCATGACTAAAACAAAGACATAAGAAAACTGTCCTATATCTAGACATATTTTAAGAGTAGTCCTCTTGAAACAGATTTAAATTGAGCCTATCTCTCTCTAGACAACCTAGACCCAGCCTAAATGACCCCAGTTTTCTCCAGGGGGACAGTCAGTAAATAAACCCCATGGTGTCAGGGAGCAGTGGAAGATTCTGCCAGGCCAGATGGAGTTGTCCAAAAGGCTTCTGACTTGATGATGTTAGCACAAAGAAAGCCCAGATGTTTGTAAATGTTCACGGGCCAGAAACTCACAGCACAGCCCTCCCAGACAGATCTTCAAACATATAAATGCTCAGCCATCACAGTACTTTTGAAGATGCTGGATCACAGCAACTGGCTGGACTGCCAGCAAGTAATTCCCATCACTTTATAAAGCACATTAGGCTGCCCAAACAGGAGGACTGCTCTGTGCTACAGCAGCTTTAATCCTATTGAATATCACACATGACTCCTGTTAAGACAGGCTGCAAGGACTTCCATTTTCCTCCTCCCCTGCAAATGCCCATAAAGTTCTTGAATTTTCTGAACTGTAACTTTTCACACTGCTTTCTCTGCCAGCATTGGCTTTCATTATTTCTTTTAAATATAAACTTGGAGCAAAACCTCTTCAGATGTTTCAAGTTACAAATGGGTGGAAAAAATATAATTTTCTACATTAAAAAGAAAGTTCTGTGTGCAATGCGAGGGAGACACACAGAAGGAAAGAAGCAGGGAATAGCTCAAAAATGGCAATACTTTGAAACCTGAAACTTGGCATGGGGACAGTTCCTGACAAAGTGTATGCTCTGCTAAGTTTAGAAAAAATTGTGGTTGTAAAATAAAGCGATGAGCACTTGAGTACACCCTGGTGCACAGACAGCAGAGGACACTGTTTGGATTTAGCCATTAACCCTGAGCACCATTCTTTGCATCACAAGCAGCAATCAGAAAAAAAGGACACTCCAGGTCTAAAACAACATCTCTGAGCTTAAAAAAAAATTATAAAAGAAAACAATATAAAATAACATGCCAATGGCCTCTCCTTCCAGTGCGTACTAAAATATTTGAGCCATTTGGAGTGAACTAAACCAGACAGCAAAGCCTTGAATTTGGGCCACTAATTGATAATTAATTGCTCCTGAACAAAGAAGCCAGTGCCTCTTTCTCTTAAAAGATGAAAACTGAATCCAGTCCACCACTGTGACCCACCATGCCACAGCCATATTCCTCCTGCATTTAAATGTTCCCTGTTTCATTCAGTCACAAGGGGATAAAAGGGGAGAGGCAGTGCCCAGGTGGGCAGAGCACAGATGGATGCCTGGGGAGCCCTCCCATGGCAGGGCTAACATCCCCTGGGTTAAACCTGAGCCCTCCTGTGGCAGGGGTAACATCCCCTGGGTTAAACCTGAGCCCTCCCGTGGCAGGGGTAACATCCCCTGGGTTAAACCAGGTGATTGTCACCAGATGTGAGTCCCAGCACACCCAGGACAGGTCACACCAGACACCTCCTCTTGCATCAGGCCAGAGCTGGGGTAATTTCACACTTGAGGAGCAGGTACAGGAGAGAAGCCCTGAGCACGGAAGGAGTAATTTGCACTTGGAAATGATCAGAGAGTTCAGGCACTGTCCCCAGTGCCTACTGCTCCCCTGCATGAGAGAAAAACAGTTCAGCTGCTCAGCCAAGGCCAGGCTGGACCCAGGCTGGGGGCTGGGAGAGGGTCAGCAATCCTGGAAAGGATTGCAGTGACAAGGACAGATGTTCCTCCTTGCGCTGACCAAGAGATGGCTGACAAAATTTTTAAACTGGAAGAATAATCTGTCACTTTAGGCTGGGACATGGACAATTTGGACAAATAGGGACATTCCTCTGTACATAGGCATCCACCTGCAATTTGTGGGTGTCTGCACAATACAGCAATGTGCAGAGGTATTAATCCAGAGCCAAGAGAGGCTCTGGTGGGAGCAGCCAGCCTGTGCAACAAGAGCAGAGCCTGTCCTCACACACTGACAGTGAGAGCTGTGCTCACACTTGGGACTGACCTCTCGGACTGCACAGAGGGTGAGCAAGAGGCTCTCAGCTCCTGTGACTGCCCAGCAGCTCACAGCACCTCAGCACATCAGCCTGGTGTTTACACACAGTGCAGATTCCCAGCAGTGCTCCTCATTACCAGATCTCACAGCACTGTCCCAGGGAAAGCAGGTAGGGAAAAAAAGTAGATTTATCCCCAATTTTGGACAATTTGGACAAATTAGAAAAAAATGATAAGATAAAGTGCATAGCAGCTCTGAGATTCCAGCTGAGCACTGCTCACTGCTACTGGTACCTGTGATCCAGCCTCAAACTGTCCCAAACTGCAGAGAAATCTTGCATACAAGAACATTCCTGTGAAAATTGGAATAACAGCAGCCCCATTTCATTTTTATACTCAAATTTTCCACACTGTGGCTGAAAACTTGGTTGTAGTGGCCCCTCACAGGGTTCTGTCAGGCCCCCTCCAAACTAACATAGGAAGAGTTAGCTCCTTAACTCCATTGGAGGAGTGAGCCTGTCTGGAAAAAGCCTCCCAGCCCCTGCCCTGCTTACTGACATTTCCAACAAAAGGTTCAATTTGTATAATTTGGGAGAAGAGCTCTCTACTTGCCCACCTTTAAAAGCTGGACTAGAGCAATCAAAGCCATTTCACTGGGGAAGTTCTGTCTGGACACACAGACACACAGAGGCAAACAGAGGAGCTGAAGCCCAGCGTGCCCCTGTAAACACCACATTTCCTTCCTCACACACACATGCAAAAAGGTGGGATGGTTTTAAACACCCTCTGTTCAGAGAGACCTTTCATTTTAGCTATCTTGGGTCAAAGCAAACATCATCACATGGTACCTCAAAGTGGTTTCTTTTGGCTTTTTATATTTGGAAAACACTGAGCACATTTTTACTGATCCAAGTATTGTCCAAACAGGCACTGGCATCACTTCATATTAGTTCCATCATCCTCTGTGCTGTAACCATGGAAAATAAAAAACCTCAGGCACTGGGGAATGACCTGAACTTTGATCTGAAGCAAATCTCTGCAGAAGGTTGGAAAGAAAATCACATATGCAAATTATTTTAGCATTTGTCATTTTCAGCATATTTGTCCTCTTTTTATTTTTGTTCTGAGGAAAGGCAAGAATAGAAAATCAAAAAACCCCAAGAGAATTACTATAAAGTGTTTTGAAGACAGCTTATTTGGAAGGGAAGTCAGGGACAGAACATAATAGCCTGGTCTAATGAGATTTCCAGTCCAATTTTGCCAAATATAGGAGATTTGCATATTGGGAATTTTGCAGGCATCCAAATTGTGGTTAATTGAATACAAAACTTGTGCAATGAACATGAGATACAACTTGAATAAAGTGAGCTTAAACAGCATTTGACCAGACCTTAAGTGCAAGAATAGGAGGTTTTGGTGAATGTTTTGGTGCATCAAAGCTGAATAAAATGAGTTTGCACAGGGTGCATTGTCTAACCACAAAAACAGCTGCAGAGAAACCAGGATGCTGTCAGGATCAAAGAAAAGGTTTATATATTGGTGTGGATAATGAGGAGACACACTTGGGAGCAAATGGCTTCAGAATCCTGGTGCTCAAGGGCTGAACCTGGGAGATGCCAGTAGGAAAGTGTCTCCTTTGAGGACAGCATGGACAGCACCTCCCAGCCCATGCACTGTAAAAAAAATGGCCCTGTCAGAGGCAGGGGGTGAGAGAGGACAAGAGGAACTTCACTGTGGTGGAGAGAGTTGGAAAACAGAACTGTTTTGTTGATAATTTCAATTCTACATCAATGATTCACTGAGTATCACTCCTGGCTCTGAGCTGCCCAGACAGGAGTGGGCCTTATCCTAAAGTGGTGTAGGATTATCTCAGCAGGACCATAAATACATTAAAAGGATACATTTGAAATTAATGTGTACACAAAACAAGCTTGAGCCCAGATGCCTTTCCAACAGGAAACTGTCACTGGGTGATTTTGCAGGTGACTCCTTTCATTCTTCTAAATTTAAGAAAGGCAGGTGGCCACCAGCAAACCTGAAACAGCCAATGCAGCCTTGAAGCAAAGATGAATTTCAGCAGTGACCCAGAGAGCTGGACCACACAACATCTCTGTTCTCCCAAGGAGGACCAAGCATGCATGGCTGTGCTCCAGCTTTAAGGAGAATCATGTAACTGAGACAATAGCAGAGACAAGAGCAGCCTGGATTCACACCATTGCAGCTGATGGGGATTTCTGTCAGGGGACCATCATCTCCAGCTCACACCCCATTTATTAGTCTCTGCTCTCCCACAGGAGCTATTCTGGGTGAAGGAGAGGAATTCACAGCAGGTCTCTCACTCTCCATTTCCCATCAGCAGAGTCCTTTTAAAGAGAAAAATCAGGCAACAACTAGTGACATACATCAGAGCATTTCTGCAGGAGAGCTCTGTGAGGCAGGGACGTGGAGAGGTGTGATCCTTCACTGATGGAGCTGCGCTGGAAACAGTCCCATGTGTGCATACAGCCACACCCATACAGTACCATCCCCCTTTCCTTTTTGTTTTAACAAAAATGGCTTGTATTGTGCTTTGTGTCTGTGTCTGCACAAAGGTATATTTTTTTCTTTATATTCTGGCAGTACAAAGAACATCTACATTCAGATGAGGCAGCATTTGGTGGGTGTAAAAGCCTTTGGTGTCCTATTTTGGGCAGGTGTTCATAGTATAGCCAAGACCTCACATTTTCTGGAACAGATGAACACAACTCAGGATTATCCCTTGACACATCTCAAAACAGCTTAGTGGGAAGACATGAGGAAGGGGTGTGAAAACAGTGAAGACTTTCAGAGGTCTGCTCACATGCATGAAATGAAAAGCAACTGCATTTTCAGACCGTGTTAGTCTGAGGAAAAAGCGAGTAATAGGTCTTGGTGGGGGGTTGGTGGATGGATGCAGACAGTGCAGATGAAGAGAGAAATAAACACAGCTGAAATAAATTCTGATTTCTGATCAAGGGAATATATTCATGGAATATGGCATGTGGTATTAGCCCAGCTGAACACACAGCAGCAAGCAGGCACTGCGACCCACAACCACAAAGTGAGCAAAAGCTGTTGGCAGCAGCAGTCCAAAAAAAGGACATAAATAATTAGAGTTCTTCTAAACAAGGTCAGGTTTTAGCTGCTGTTTCTTTTCCTCTACTGAACAGTCAAGGGAGGTGGCTCAAAATTATTCACGGTGAGTTTTGTCCTGGTAAGTCTCAGAACAAGGTAGAGGATTTGAAAAGATTCAGAGCCTACAGTGTTGACCATAAACTTTGCTGTTCATTAAATGTGAGCTGTCCATGAACTCTGCAAGTTCTGGAAGATGAATTTGCTCCATCCTCAGAACAGCTTTCCTGACAGGAAATTAGGAACTTAGTTCCTGACACCTTGAATTAAGATGATGCTGTGATTTCCACATTCTGTCCCACAACAAGATACCTCCCCTGGAAAACTGAACACAGCATTTCTCTAACTGTGCTTCCACTTCTCACAAAAATGGAACAATATACAGAATTAGCTGCAGGTAGGGACTGAAAGGGGGTTTATTTCTTAATGTTTCAATGCAACTTAAATATCCCTCTATTTGCTGCTGCTACATGAGTGGCTAGTTTGAGGTGTACAGTGGGGTGGCTGGAGTGCAATCATCAGTTCTTCAGTACAAAGGACACACTTGGACATTTGACTCTGCATCATCTCCCTACCACAGACAGCCTTACCTTCTACAACTCAATGGAAATACAACACAGCAAAGTCAGAAAACACCATGTAAACAAAGCAGCCAATATTATTATTGTAGGGTTTCTACTTTGTATTTTAATACAAAAACCCTGGAAGATCTGACTGATCACAGACTCTCCCAAAGGAAAAGATTCCCGCTCTCATAACTCTACTTCAGGTACAGAAACATCGAGGAAAAATAAATGCAGTGCTCAGTGGCTGGATCTTCATCATCCACCTGCAAGCCTCCATGCTCCTCTGGAAGACAGCACAGACAGGGTCTCTGTTCCTGCTGGTGGCCATTTCATGCTGAAATCCCCACCATTCCCCTCCAGCATGAGGACATCCATCAAAAGGAAAGTTCCTTCAGCTCTGACAGGCAGTCACAGGCAGAGGAGGATTGTTACATAAAGCATCAGTGGGAGTAAACAGGAATATTACTTATGGCACAGTAGTGCTTCCATCTCAGGGGGCCCTCACTGAACTCCACAGGCTCTGGGACTCCTCTGGGTGATTAAACACATAGATCATCATTCTGGCAGCTACTCAAGGCTTCATACCACACACCTGCCTTTTCTCCTGTATTTTGTCTTTGTGTGCACTTCTGCTGGTGCTGTCTCCTTCCATGGAGTTTGCACCTAGCATGAGGTCTCTTCTGTCAGCAGCCAAAGGATGGAGCAGCAGACACACCTTGGCTTCTAAGGAGCCCTTACAATGTCTGGATGAAGTTTTCTCCACTTGAGCATGTTGTCCTGCTTCATTGTCACACAACTATCACTGCTATGTACTGGTCTGAAAGAACTTTGTACCCATTTGGCATTTTTCTAACAAAACTGTGCAAGGATAAATGACCACTAGTACCCAATTCTGACAATTTCTGAGATGAGAGACACCCCCAGCAGTCAGCTAACAGACTGAAGGTTGTGGCACAGAATAGACACAGAATAAACTTTCTGCCCTTTGGCCAAATAAATTTTCAAACTTTCTCAACAGCTGCTGGATGGGGTCAACCCAACATACTCTAAACCCCTCAAAAGTACATTTCAGGCTAATCTTTACTGGAATTTTTTTCCCTTTTTTCTTTTTCCCCCTCACAGCTAAAACCATCCTGTATCAATCAAAACCCCCTTTAGCTGTCTCAGAATGTCCTGCATTCTGATTTTTTTCAGATGTCACATTCACTTCAGATTTTAGGTCATGTTAATTCAAACAAACACTAATTAAAGCCATGCAGGAACTTGGGACACACTGTAAGCATCACAATACTTCTCAGAAGCTTTCTGGACTTCAACCCTTGAGCTTTAGAAGGTAAACCCATGAATCTGAGGCATTTGGGCAGGGTTTAAATTCCCAAATCCTTCCCTTGTAGAAGTCAAGTCTGTCTGAGAGACTGAGGGAGCAGAGAGGAGAAGGCAGTCCTGGTTTGTCAGTTTTGTGTGCAGCTCTCAGCTGTGCCCGTCTCTGGATTTTGTTCTCAAGTGCTGAAACGTTTCAGCCTTCTCAGACAGGGAGAGCTGCCCTTTTGGAGTCTGTCCAAACCATCCATTAGGCTTCTCTTAGTGAATAAATTGTTCTGCTTGATTCATGGGCATCGCTCTTGTCTCTGAAGGGAGTTAACCAAATGTAACCGGGACTAGAGCACAGTGCTGCGCAAACAACTGGGATCAATTTGATCAATACTGAAACAAACAGCAAGAATTTTATCCCATCTGACAGAGGAGCTAATTGAGTCCTGAAAAGAAGCTTTGTAGAGGCAGGGAGAACATTTCCATGAGTATGTGACCATCCCTAAATTCCTCATTTCATACACAGTCTTCCCTATCATTCTTTGCACCACTTCTTATCCTAATTTTCTCCATCAGCTTGTCAGAGCCACTGGGTGATTGTTGCACATGCTTTCCCCACCCTTCTCTGCACTCATCAAGGGCTGGAAAAATCTCAATGCTTGGACCAGCTGCAAGAATTTCTGCACTTCCTGCAGCATCTTTCCATTGCAACTCCACTGCTGCTTTCCTCTGAGCCAGGTCTGGGACAGCAGCACTTCACAGAGCTACATCCCAGCTCTGTGGCTCTGAACTAAAAGGTGAAACCCACTTAGCATCCCCCAGCAGCTGCAGCTTGTTGTCTGGCCAGCTTGTTGCAAAGAGATCATCACCAACAGCGCCAGTGACTGGAATTTTAACTTTCATAGTCATTCTCCCCCACTGGAGGTACTGAATTGCACCAAGCTCCTGAGCAAGGTCCCCATTGGGCTCTCCTGCTCTTTCTCCTGTCTTGGCCTTGCACAAGACTCCTTCCTGTCTCATGGAAGAGTACGGGACTCAGGATAACAGTGCCCCATTAGCAGTTTTCTCAAAGGTTACAGTGATAACCAACAGCAGCTGCAGAAGAGGCATCAGTTCTGTGTTTGTGTCTCCCCAGGCCCCAACAGCCCAAGGTTCATCCATGAGCCCTCACAGGAGGAGCCACACACGGCAGTGGAGCAGGAGAGATTTAGTCCCAGAATAAGAACCAGCCAGCCTTGCCAAGGTATTTATGAGCAGCTACTGAACCCTCAAATGGCAGCCTCAAAAGCCAACCTCACTTCACTCAGGCAGAGGCAAATGTTGAGGGCTTCTATTGAGGTTATTCAAGGTACAGCCTTTGCCTCCAGAGTAACCAAAAGCATCTCTGGCCTATCATCTGCAGTGCAAACACTACCCAAAAGCTTCCAGTGCTGACAAATATATTCTTCCATCATTGCTCAATTGCTGTTTGCCCAGTTTAGCTCCATGTATATTATAATAGCATTTAAAGCCAGAGCCAGCCTTCAAAAGTAGATGAATCTGAAATTAACAACAGAGGCATTTTCACTCTGAGGTCTGGATGAGAGCATAAAATAACTGAACTTTGTTCCTGTGGCTTATTACATCATGCAGCCCCTCTTTGACTGAAAATATTTCTATTCCTCATTCCAGCCCATCTGTTCTTCAGAAAACTCCTTCTCTCTGTTTACTTGAAAAACAACTAACTGGAGGCAAAGGCACTTCCCCACCCCCAGAGGAAAGTATGTTTGTAATTAGGCAGAGAGCACTCCATGTTTATTCCTGCTGGTGCATGTGCATGCAGGCACATGTGTGTGTACATGCCTATTTTTAGCCACCCTGTCAAAATCAGCCTAATATTTCACAGCAAAGGAGGTCTTCTTGACCCGAAAAACACATCATTACTTCTAATTAGGAAAAAAAGAAACAGAATTGTCAAAAATATCTCTCAGCAGGGAAGACGTGCTGTGAGATGATGGGACTTTTCCCTGCTGTTGTGTTTTTTTTAGCTTTAATTTGCTTTGGTGTAAAAATTGAGCCCAGTGAAATCCATCAGCCAGCAGGGAAAGGAAGGAGGGTTTAGGACACCTTTCTGTGTGGGTTGAGAAAGACATTTTGTGTCTTCCTTTCAGATGAAAAAGTGCACTTGTCCAATAGAGGTCCACTCATTCAGCACAGGCTCCCCTGCCTGGGCTGTGTTCAGGCTGTCCCTGCTGCACCTTTCCTGCCCTGGAAGGAGACCAAGCTGAAGTGGGACAAACACTGGTGCAGCCCACACCATCAGTATAAGAATCATTTCCACTAAGACAGATGAAAACATCTGTAACAAGAGAGGCATTCTCCTCCTTTTGCCATCTATAATGGGAAAATGACACATCCACCTCTGTCTTATTCCTTCCTTATTATAATCACTTCTGGGAAAAAAACC
Source organism: Melospiza melodia melodia (assembly GCF_035770615.1). Lineage (NCBI taxonomy): Eukaryota > Metazoa > Chordata > Aves > Passeriformes > Passerellidae > Melospiza > Melospiza melodia. The sequence continues at coordinate 16,572,337 of NC_086203.1, forward strand.
CACTAATTTACCACTGCCAAGACAGTGCCTGCAATGAGCTGTGTCTCCAGTGAGTTTGTGGCCTCAGGACACAACTTTATACACAGAGCAGCAGCAGCATGGAAAGACATTCATTGCACCATCCCTGGGAACAGCACCTGCATGCCTGCCAGGTCACTGGGACACAAACACTCTGAAGGATCCCACATGAGTCAGGGCTGAGCTCCTTTCAAACAGTGACTGCAAAACCACACAGAAAGGGGTGAAATCCCCTTTAACAACCTCACCAGTGAATTCTCAGAAATGGTTGTTGAGGAGAAATGCGTTTGTAGTGTTTGACAGATGGAAATCCCTCAGACAAGGCAGTGATTCCCTCCTCTGGCAGGGCAGGGAGGCTGAGCAGACCTCCAGGATGTGCCTGCCAACAGGATGCACAGGCTCAGCCATTCCTTAGGGCCTGATTTATTTCTCCCAGGACAGAGGAGAGGCTGTATCAATTTGAACAGTGACACTTGGTCAGGTTTGTCCATTCAGCCAAGCTAGATACGAAATTCCACCATACAGGACATGACACACACACACTGCACAACAGCCCAAACTAGCAGGATTTCTAGGTAGTGCTGGAGAACACAGATCATATTTCATGCTCACTGTGGCCTTGGCATCTCTGTTTAAACCCTTAACTTCTACCTAATTTGGTTTCTGATCCCCTTGGATCCGTACCTGGACCATAAATAGTTGTATTACAAGGAACTCCACTGATGAAAGTCTACTTTGCTGTTCAAGTATATCAAAAATTGTATTTTTCTAGATACAGGGTCTATTCATGTGCTTCTGCATTGTAATTCACACTTGGTTACTTGAAACAGAGAGGTTTCAGTGCAACTACTGAAAAGATGATGGTATACAAGACTATAAACTATAAAAAACCTGAGCAACAAACTACTGAAGATAGTTTTCTTCTACCAAAATATCAAAAAAAAGAAGAAGAGAGAGATAAACACAAAAAAAAAAAAAAATCCCACAACCAACCCTACACCAGGCAACCTGCTTTAAGTCTGCACTCCTGTTGAGAACAAAATGGGTTCACCATGTCCTGCTTTATCCACAGGGATACAGAATGCAAGTGGTTTGCCTTTCCTCTCTTACCTCCTCCTGACATTGTCAGAAGATTCAGTTATGCCTGAGGAGTGCATCAGGCAGACAGAAACACTCAGCCCATTTAGCTCCATAAGGCAAAGCAGCTGTGCTTGCAACAAATTGTATTCCAATACAGAATAAAACAGCTTTTGCAAAGTGTATTATTTCAGAGATCAGATTTTAAAGAAAGTATTTGCCTGCTATCTGTAAACAACACAGGTACAGACACAGCTTTGTTTTTATTTCATGGCACTTTACTAGTCTAAAAGACAGAAGAACCAGGCCTTTACATTTTTTAGTGTTCTGATAGATCCAGTTTTGAGATTATGAAAATTATTAGCATATAGCAATTACTGTCCTTTCCTACTGCAGTCCACAGGAATACAACCCTTAACTTTACCAGGAGCAATGTGGTAGTCAAGGAAGATGTTTTTCTACAGATCCAACTTAGACACACACAATAAACTTCTGAGTCCTTATCCTGAAGTCTCTAACCCCTTCCTCACTTGTGGCATTGAGGTACCACAGTGATTTGCCCAATTTGCTTTCCCAACTCACTGCACCCAGCTGGGGGCATCCTGCTTTCCTCAACAACCCCTCCATGCTCCTCCCCAGCACCTTTGGGATCAATCTCATAGCCCACACCAGAGTGGGAGGGGGCATTTTCTTCCTGCTCGTCTGCAGCTTCACCTCTCCACTTGCCTTTGGATAGCATTAGCAAACATTGGCTGTTTTTCCAGGCTTTGCCAGAAGGGGTACAGCCGATTTCCTGATGTATTGGCACCCATCCAGGACATCCATTAGCCACGAGTTCACAAACTGATACATCCTCCAAAAGGCTCACGGGCAACGCTATTGTTTCTAAAAACAAATTAACTTCAGGTAAATGAAAATAAGATTTACTGCTTGGGGCATGTTGCATGCAGTAAATAACTCAGGATTTATGAATTGTCATCCATGAGGCTCCATTCACTGGCAGGGACAAGGGGCCCTTGCATGGCCCAGTCTGGGCACTGCCCATTAAATCTCTGCTATTTGTGTGCATCATTTGAGCAGCTCTGGGTGTGGATCACATCTCCATGGGGCTCAGAACCACCCAGGCACCGTGGCAGGCCATCACAGCCACATAATCCTGGTGGTGCTGGTTGATCCAGCCCTGTGCAGGAGCTCCCACCAGCCCTCCTGCTCCCTCTGCCACAGCAGCAGCATTTGCGAGCCAGGCAGGCACAGCTGGCTCTGGGGAAGGGGCTGCTGGGACCCCCTTGTCCTTGGCATGCTGGTCACCAAGGGGCACCAAGGCCACAGTGGGCCTCAGGAATGTCCTGCCAGGCAAGGCTTTCCCTGCCACTGCTCCTTCCCACTGGCTGCTCTGGGCTCTTTCAGTGCAGGCCAGCAGAAAGCACAACATTCAGACTTAGAGACCTGCTCTTTTCCCCTCTGGGGCATTTTCCCCTTGGTCCCAGGCCCCACAGTCTTCTCAGCATCATCAATCCTGAGCAGTGAAAGGTCCCTACCATCAACACCAATATGGATCTGCAGAGGCTCCTTCCTACATTTGTTTCCTGTCTTTCCATGATTATGGAATTCCATCCAACCACACAAACATTGCAATGTTGCACCACCAAACATGGAGTAGATTTCTCACCCCTAGACAGCTCATCAGACCCTCACAATTAATCCATCAGTGTTGCATGTCCCAAACACCCTTCAGCAAGGGCTGGTACAGCACACCTCAGGCTTGATGGCAAACCAGAACCTGAGGGTTTTGCTGCTTCAGATCCCTCAGTTTGTCTAACCTACAATCTTTTAGCAGTTTCACACACCACTTCCAGTAATACATTCTTAATAACACTGTTGCAAAACAATCCCAAGGGACCCTGTGTCACGGGTGACAGAGCCACCATCACTCCCTGAGTGTGCAGCCCGTGAAGATGAAGATGAAGATGAGCCATCTGCTTCCCAGCACTCTGAGCAGAGCTGACCCTTCACAAACTCCCCCCCAGGACCTCCTGGTAGCAGAGGGTAGAGGGGAAAACTCAACTTTATGCTTGTAGGATTTAACATCATGGTAAAAAATTACCAAACCTGAGTCCTCATCTGTTTTTTAGTATAAACATTGATTTTCTGTGGCAAAAGGAGATTTTAATATGGAACGGGGATATCCCTACGAAGCCAAAGCTGTTTATGATTATCCAGTATTGTGCCATATTAAAGACTGTTACTACCAATAGCATGGATAGATCAGGGTTAGCTGTGGTTGGCTTTGTGTCACTTTTCCCTCCTCCTCCTGGGGGCTTCAAACCCAACTTAAACCTTGGGTGAACAACCAACTCAAACAATGTGAAAATCACCACAAGTAAAAGTCCTTTGAGCCAGCAGTGGGAAAAAAAGCTTTTCCCAAACCAGCACAAAATGGAGAAGGCAGGAGAGAAGCAGTGGCAGGGAGGCTGGCAGCATCCCTGGGAAAATGGTGATCTTGGAGGCACAGGTAGAGTGAAATCTTCCCTTCATTACCAAAGCTACAGCACCAGGCACAGCAATGGGGAAACTTCATCAAGGCTCAATTCAGACAAAACTAAAACCCATAAAAAATAAAACTATTGATTTGAATTCACAATCTTTTCCTGAGGTCAACAAGTTTTAGCTAACAGGTTGATTCTATCACCAGCTTTGCACACAGAGCTATGGAAAATGTCAGAATTTCACTCATGCTTCTGGCTGTTATTTGCAGTAGCTGGTAATTCTTAATAATCCCTTTGAGCCATCCACTCTCTAATTGTAAAAATAGATTCACAATTAATGTGTAATAGAAAATAGGTGATTTCAAATAGATTTTGAAGCTGAAATTCAATCTCACAGGAAAAAGTCCCAGACTTATCCAAAAGGAAAAACACCTTGTTGGGACAGGTTTTCCATGGAATTGCAGCCATGGGAACACCACTGGACTCAGGGGAAGTGTACCCTTCACAAGCCTTGAGGAAAAGGAAGGATGACTGTGAGCAAGGGGTCCATTGCCCTCCAAAAATTTTTTATTTTTAGGACTCATTACCATATATTACACATAAGAGTGCGTGAGGCCATCTCTCCAGCTTAAAGTTTTTATCCTTTTCTCCTGAGGAATCATTCCTTTTATCAACAATGCTCAAGGCTGTGTCTACATCTGGCAAGAATTCCCAGCGCCTTTGGTGGAGCTACAACAACTGCCAGCAGCAGATCTGCTAAGCCCACCCTAAAACTGCTCTTAACTTCCTTTGCTGCCTCTCACCTGAAGCCCTTTTGGGCTAGAACTTCTCTTCCTTCAAAGTGGCTCGTCTCTTAAAGGTACTCTCAACTTTTCAGTGTTTCAGCAAGGAAAATTTTGCTGCTGTAGCTGCTCTTTCAATCCGCCCCACTCACACTCAGTCTGGTATGGAGCCTCCTCCCACACATTTTTGGACACTTGTGTGAAGCAACCAGAAACCCCAAGGCTGCTGAGGTGGGAGCAGGTCTGGCACAGGATGTAGGCAAAGAAACCAGAGGATTAACAGCCATTAGGGAACCTCAGGCAGGCTTCAAACATAAAACCCAATACTTCCTGCGTGGCTGAAGAGCACATGCCTGGGGACAGTGGCCCTTTATGTGCTCCCAGACATACTGTGTGTGCCTGGGTCTCCAGAGGCCAATGAGCTTCATTCAGCAGGGGCAAAAAATAGACAAAGATGAAATCAAATATCATGACATTTTCTGAACGTTTCTAGTCAAACAGAAAATTAAACAGGCTCAGTTTTATTGCCAGAATGTTAATTTATGCACGGCTTTGGGGAAAGCAGACTAAGGCACACACACAGAAGGTCAGGTTTAATGCTGTTATTAGCTGTCCCTTCCTTCCTCCTAAAAATGCTCACAGAGTTACTTCCCAATCAAAGGGGAATATTTAACACAGAGAAGATGTGAATGAAGGGCTGGAAATTTATACAAAGGAGGAAAGCAAGGGCAGTTCAAGGCACTTGGTGGCAGACAGGCTGGGTGGGCACTGTTCACCCCAAAATGATCTCTCCCTTCGCCCATGAGAGACTTCTGCTGTAACAGGGTTGTGGATGCACTGTACTGGGAGAGGTTGGGTTGGTTTGATTGTGATGCAGTGGCACTAAAATCTATTATTCTGTGACCATAAAATATGGAGTGGGAGAGTTTACCCTCTTCAAATACCAAAGGCTCAATTAAGAAATAAAAAACAGATACTGAATCAAAGTTCTGATAAAACAAGTTAAAGGAGTAGATATATTCCTATATCATGGTTATTAAAGCACTGTAAGGGAGGGTAGGAAAGGTGGATTAAAAATAACAAGGCATTCCTAAGTACAAGTGTTGTCCCAGGCTTCTCAAAACCAGGATTTGTGCCGTGTCTGCACGTGGATGTGTATGTGGGTATCTCATACACTCTCTGGGCTGCAGATTGAACCCCCTGTTTCCAGGCAGTGCAGAACACAGCTGGCAATGTGGAACCAGCACTGGATGCTCTGGCACAGATATCATATCCTCATGCACAGAGGAGAGCTGGGCCAGGCACAGAAAGGAGGGGAATTTGGAAAAAGTGCCAAACCCTCCATCTCCAGAGGCTCCAAACACCAGCTGCAGCTGTGAAAATGGATCCCCAAACCCACCAGCATCGTTAGAGGAAGAGGGAACCTCCTTCCTTGAAATCCCACTGCACAGAGCCTGTGACCATGGTGTCACCAGCTCACTGTGGACAGCAGCTGGTGTGCAGGTTTCCACGGAGCTCTGGTATTTCTGAGCTGATTCTGGATCATCTTTCCAAGATCTCTGGCAACTGAAGGAGCTGGATGGGAAAAATGGGCTGACTGCAGATGAAATGTGAACCTGAAGCGCTTGCTGGAATGAGCACTCATTACATTCAAAGGCTCACAAGAGAATTGAATGCTGTAATGATTTTTTACAAGTTTCAGTGAACAGATGCATTGTGAACCCCTCACAAAATCCCTCTTCTGAATTCATATTTACCAGCCCTTGGAAGTGTCTTTTTCTTGGAAGATCAAACACCCTGACTCCTTCCAACTAATTAAATAGATTTCCCTGGGAGTAAATTGCAGTTGTCACCTAATCAGATGGTGCATTTTAATATGATGTTGACTTTCTAGTGCTGAAGTATCTGAATTCCACAGTGTTTTGCTTAGACTATGTACCCTCCTTACAACTCAAGTCTAATTTGTGGACAAAGAAGTTAACAGCTCACTGGAAAAATTTATGCCACCAATTCAAGCCCTCTTTTCAGGTTTCTTGGCTTCTTCCTTCATATTCTTACTAGAGTGTCACTGTTTTCCTTTTTTTTTTTTGGAAGCACTGAGAACTTAGCACATCACCAACATTCCTTGTGTCTTCTTGGATACGTTTGTGGTCATGCCAAGAAGCTCAGTGTCCCTTAGCTGTGGCTCAAGTCCTCTCCAAAATTAGATGTAAATTCTGGGTAAAAGTTTCATCAACATGCATAACAGCGCATGTTTACAGAACAGCCGCCAGAAAAACATCCAAATTCAGCAAGCAAAGATACAACAATGATTTCTGAAGTCATTCACTGGGGAGGACTTCAGTTGTCCTGATGTGTCCCAAAGCCATCAGCAGTGTCAGCCCTTTGTCACTACTGCAGGTGATGGAAAATGCAACCCAAGTCAAACCAGGTGGAGGAACTGATGCACTCAGTGAAAGAGTTTTCATTTACTTTTTAAAACCAAGAATGGGCTGATGCAGAAATTCAGTTTTCAGTAATTTTAGTAGCAATGGGACCAAGTGCAGAAGATAACCCTGGAGAGATGAAAAACAAACTGAGCCTTTGGGGATGGTGAGCTTCTTGGGAGCAATATCCCATATTCTTCCCTGGTGATAGAACTATGAAGCAACTCCATCTGGTAACTCATATTCCTTACCCCAGTGAAATACCTATGCCCCATTATCCTGTGTGACCAAGCCCTGAGCTGCACCTGGTCACATTGCATTTGTTCCCCAGAGAAGCTTAGAGAGATGCTGTTCCTTGCCAGGACCTTTTTCAGGGTACCACAACCCATGTGCCAGCTTCTTACTCATAGTCAGTGTCACAATATGAAAACATTACCAAAGTCTTGTGGTGCAAGCCATTAACACATTGAAGTCACTAAAGGTGACACTTGCACTCCTGCTCTAGGTACCAGCTCTGCAGAGCATTAGTCCCAGGCTAAGCAAGAAGACATTTGAGTGGGAGTCAGGATTTCCAGGGCTCTTGTGAAGAACTTTCCTTATGCACATAAAAATACAGGCCAGTTATACGAGCTAAGAAGTGAACATTGAGCAAAGGGGTTTGAGGGCACACCAAGGGACAGGAAACCCCATGAGAAGAACTCTGCTGAAGCTGCAAAGGCCATGGAACAGGCCATGAAAGACACTGAAATGTTTGCATGACCAAAAGGTCAATCACACCAAGTATATGCATTCAGTAAACTTTTTAAAAGTGGATTTTTTGAAAGAGGAAGCAAATTCTCTCTCTTCTCCTTAGAAGTCTTTTCCTCCAAACCAATATGAACACAGCATGACCAAACTTTCTAGCCCTCTCACAAAGAGTGATGCTGGGTCAGCAGGGACACAAGCACAACACTTAAGTCCCTCTGCTACAGAAAATCAGGCTAGTAAATTGTTCCCAAATTGGACAAACTTGGTGTGGTTTGTTTGGGGTTTTTTAGGTTAAGTGGGGTTAATGTTTGGATGAGAAGCACATTCCAGTGTGATTTCACCACTGAAATTCAGCCATCTCTGGGGTGGAGTCCTGCAGCTGCTGGTGGTGCACATGTATTTTGCTCAATATATCCAAAGAACAACTGAGGATACATCACCCTTGGGGTAGGATGCTGACTTGAGCATTCTTGGTCTTTCTCTGTGTGCCAAGGAAAGTAAAGGACTTTTGCTTTCCCTGAGAATTGCTGTATTTTTCTGCTGTATTGATTGCAAGGGGGAAAGGGAAGATACCTCCCTCATCAGAAAGGCAGAAGGCTGATGGTGGCAGCACAGGGGGACATCTCTCTGCAGTAACAACCTGTCCTCCCACTCCTGGCCTTCACATCTACACCTCCTCCCCAAGGATCATGCAGCACCTCCTTGCTGGCTGCCAACCTGAGAGACCCTGAATGCAGATCAGGGAGCTCTGAGGAACACCAACATGTGCTGGCACTCACCTGGCAGTCAAGAGTGGCACCTCATCCTCATCCCTTCACCTGGCAGTCAGGAGTGGCACCTCATCCCTTCACCTGGCAGTCAAGAGTGGCACCTCATCCTCATCCCTTCGCATCCCCAGGCAATGACTGAGCAGCCAGGAGCTGTGCAGGGCTATTGAGCACACAGAGCAAGATTCCACCTATTAATTGCCTACACTTTTCCCCCAACCTCCCCTCTCCCCATGCCTTGCCAGCTCACTTCATCCTTCCTCGGAGCAGGCTGAAGCCACTTCATATCCTGCTGGCTTTACTCCAGCTGCCTTGACACAACACAGTTTCTCCAATTCTTAATCACACGTTTCCTGGCACAATCCCCATTGGAAAACCCAAGTTCTGATAATGTTCAATGACCTTTCCTTTATTATTTCCCACGGCACTCTTCGGTCCCCAATAGGTTCTAAAACTGGGATTTGCCTTCCTGGAAAGCCAGACACTGGGGGTGAATGACTCAAGGGCTTGGCATGAGGCTTCAGCAGCCTGGGACACAAGAGCAGTACCTCCCCCCGTTACACAGTGGATCCAACAGTAGGAAGTATTATTTTGCAGGGCTGTGCTCCGTGATTTCCTAGAAAATCAACAAAAATGCCACATGTGTTTGTGTTTCCATGTGAATTCAGCACAAGGAAATCCACACAGGCCACATGTGGTTTAGAAATTGTAGGTGTTGTGCGCCTCGTGTCTGCATAATGTCTTGCCCTTGGTATGCAGTAAACATTCCACATCTTTAGGGGAAACTCCCACATAGGCAGGGGAAGGAGGGGCTTTAAAACCCCAGATCCAAACTTCAGCACAAAGGCACGAGCGGACAATAAATTTTCCATCTGCAAAGGAAGTGTCCAATTTCACCCGCTGATTTTGATACGCTGCTTTAACGAGGAGATTGTGCAAGAGCAATCACACAGGGACCAAAAAAACCCTGCCTGGCTACATTGAAACTCTGAAGAGAGAAAGATGCCTGAGAGCTAAGGGTCTGCCAAGCCCCAGGTCACACTGCAGAAGTCGATGGGGCCAGATTTCTACCCAGCCTTGCCGCTCACAATCAGGGCCTTGTTCAGAAAGAAAAATCAGCTCTTATCTCACTACCAGAAAAGTCAATATAGTAGAGCACTCAGCTTGGAACAAGATTCTGAGCAGTTGCTAAATTATATCCTCCATGTCAGAAGAAACTTGACTCTGGATAAATGCAGAGTCCTGATTCTGGGATAAATTTTTGCCTGTCACACGAGACCATAAGTGTGTCCTTCTGACAGCCGCCTCTGACATAAGAATGTATGTCCCAACATTGTTTTTTGGGTTTTTTTCTCCATTTTATATTTAAAAAAATATAAATATCTTTATATTTAATATAAATCTTTCCAGAAAATATTATAAGTAAAAATAATGATAATAAAATCTGGTTCTAAATGTAGAATAATTCAATCTGAAAGACAAAGAACATAAAAATTACTTAAACTGAAGCAAGAATGTGCCTACTGAATCAAGCCAAATGTTCCCTTAGATTTTCTGCAGAAGAAAAACCACAGATTTTGATTCAAGTATGAATTGAGATTGAAAATCTAACATTCATAGAATCATTAAGGTTGGAAAAGACTCCTAGGTCACACCTATGAAGGAGAAGTTGTGTGGGGAAAAATTGTTTGAGGAATGATTAAAAAAAAAAAAAGAAAAGCCATGAGGTCATTTTTATTGATTCCAGGTTGAACTTTGTAGATTAATTATGGAGAAAAAAATAGGTACTGACAGCTCAATGTTGACTTTTAAGCTGGTTATTAGAACAAAGCAGGCAGAGCGTGATCTTTAGAGGAAATAGCTTCTGATAGGGTGCTGGTGCATGTTTCTTAGGTAACTGGACTCTGGCCAAACCATCTGGCTCTTCTGCATTTCATTCTAACAAAGAGGGCTTCACAAAGCATAGAAGAAAATCCTGTGCCCAAGAAATGTAAGAAACATGCTCAGAAATGTGCCATTCAAGCAGATATTTGATATATTTCAGAAGGGTTTAGAGGAAAGAAGGTACCAAAATTAAAAACAAAACCTGAAAAAAGAGCTTGTACCTGAGAAAAAAGCAGTACAGTACCTGCATTGTGGGATTTTTTATTATTTGATCCTCTGTAGGAAACAAGCACCTTACTATTGAAAGAGTAAGCCTCTTTCTCCTGGGGCAGAAGAGAGCAGCAATCTCATGGTCACAGTTCCCTAACCAGAGCCTCAATCAGGAAGCCCCAGACTGTAGTTTGCCTGCCTTCTTTCCACCAAAACTCAGGGAGAGCCACCTAAACCTGAACACAACAATGCTTTCCTCTGATGTGGACAACCAAGCAAAACAGCCCCAACCCAAATCCCAGCCTGCTCAGCACCAGGGAGAAACACAGGTCCTCCCCAAAGTCCCCTGAATCCACTGCCTTTCATCTTGGTGGCTAAAGCAGATTTGGATTCACAGGTTGTCCATTGTGGAGAACAAGAATACAACTGTGGAGAACATTGTGGAGAACAAGAAAATAACTCTGTCCTCATCTCTCATTCAGAGCAGCATCAGCACACACAGACTCCAAGCCTTACATGACAAACCTGTGTTGAGCTGACAACCACAGAAAGTTTGGCAGGGAAAAGGGGATAATTAGGACTCTCAGCAGATGCTCCTAATCTGCTCTCCAAGCCAGATGGGGAGTTTATTGACAAATTTCTTGGGTTCATCTGGGTGTCAGAGGAGTTTCTCCCAATTTCAGGCCAGCCAAGAGCTCTGTCGTGTCCTGCACAGTGAACTTATGCTGTGTCCCTCCTCTTCATCACAGGATCAAACAACAACAGGACACAGCAGAGAGAGACTGACCTTTGCCAGCTCTGGGACATCCTGTGACACCTCATTTCTCTGTCAAGGCTCATCTGTTTTCATTCAGGTTCCCACCCTCACTGCATTTGTGGCAGATGTCCCCATGCAGAAAACAACCCTGGCTCCTTGAAGTGACCTGTGACAGTCCTTGTGCAAGGTGAGAGAGTCTGCTCCACACAGGACCGGCAACATCTGCAGGACAAGGTCTGATTGTTCCAAGGGAGCCACAGGTTTGTTCTGCAGGTGAGGGAGTAGAGCCTCTCTGGCAGTCCAGGAGGGTTGGATATCTCCCAGCTGTGAGCGGTGTATATGTGTATGCAAATTTAAACAATTATAACAATTTAAACAATTATTAACTATGAAATAGCACCTTTGGTGCCTGATAGTTATTCTTGGAGCTTTTGGTTTTCATTGTCCTGGGAATCTTATATTGACCAGTGGACTTGGAGTGTTAAGCCTATGGTTCAAGTTAAGTAAACAGCTCTGACCCCATCATCAAGCTTCCCTTTGTCTTTTCTGCTCCTCCAGGCTCCCAGCAGCACCAGGTTTTACCCTCTGCCCCAACTCCTCAGGCAGTTGGACAGACGGCCCTGCCAGCATCCAGCACCCTCTGCATGAGCAGGGATGGCAAACTGCTGAAACCACAGGAATGGGATATTGACAGAGCTCATCAGCAGAGTTAGAGCCAAGCAGCCCTGAGCCACGAGGCTGTGCTCCTGCAGAGCCCTGGGCAGCTCCCTGCCAGCCCTGCCACACAAACACAGCCACCTCTCCCCTGTTCCACTTCCCAGCTCCTCACTTGGTCGATTTCAGTCTCAGCAAAACTGCACCTTTGCTGCTCACTTTCATCATTGACTCTGCAAGGAACTGAATTTCTTCCACCTCACCTGGAGTGAAGGTCAAAATCCAAAGGCAAAACTTTTTGCCTTATGCAGAAGCTTTTTCTCTGCATGAGAAAAAGTCTCAAAGGTGTTGGCAGTGAGTGCATCGACTTTTCATGTTGCACTTTTTCAGCTTTCACTGCCCTAAAACAACTTTTCCCCTCAAGTGAAAAGGTGCATAAACTTCAAAAATCTTTGGTCTTAGTATAAATGATGGATGGAGAGTGAACCATTCCAAAGGATGCCAAAAGGAGCTGGTCCCCTCACTCATGTTCCCCCAATTTATCCTCTTTGCCCCGGCTCTGGTGCTCAGCAGAGCCTGCACTGAAGCACCTCCCCACATCCAGCAAACCTGCTTCTGACAGCTGATCAAGGTGCACCTTCCCAGCACAAAGTCTGCCAAGCACCAGGACCTGTGCCAGGGAGGAGAGACACAGCTGGGAGCAGGAGAGGATGGGACAGTTCACTGCTGCCAGGAGGAAGAGATCAGCTGCAGCATCGAAAATTCACACTCATGGCTCTGGCTACCAACGTGTGACTGAAACAGAGAAGAGTGAACAGAGCTGGAACCTGTGCACCTCCTGACTGCAGCAATTCCACTCCCCCTTGATGCCTCACTTTGCTCCTGTTCACCAATTTTTTTCTTAGAAACAGGGTTAGAAACTCCATTTCATATTTTCCATCCTATCTCCCCTCCTGATTTGATTGCAGAAATTTCAAAAGCATCCAATAAATGAATTTACCTGATTTCTAATGGGAAAAAAAATTATCAAAACCCCCTTTGGCTGCATCACCACAACAGCCCATATATGCAGCCTGTCATAAAGAAATAACAGCTATTTACTGAGTGATATAAAGATTAGTTTAATGCTATAAATACTTCCAAACATTGTTGAAACATTAACTAATCCACTCTCACAGCAGCTCCTTGTGGCAAATAAAGACCATTCTTTCTGTGTGGAAGGGGGTTTATAGCAGAGATTTCTCTCTCTGTGCAGCAGCATCTCCTGGAATTGGCTCTGGAACAGTCAGTGCTATCAGGGACCCCCTTCAGGCATGGACCAGGTTCTGGTGTCAGGGCTGACACAAACACAAACCTCAGCTGGAGACTCTTTAAGAGGAGGATGGGGACCTTGTCACACAGATGTAGATTGCTACCTTCCACTGAGAGGCAACATCTACTTAATCACAGTCAATTATTCTGAAATAAGCATAATGTTGTACTTCTTCACTGGATGGCTCTGATTAAAAGATGAGAGGGACCAACAACAGAAAACCAGGCTCCTGACCTCAGCCAAAATATAGTATATAGCAGTTGATGGCACAAAATTTCTTTCCACAGACATTCCAGACCCTCACAATTATTTTGGTCTATGATGGTTAAACCCCCTGAAACCACTGTGGTGAAAGGGGTAGATATAAATACCAGGGTAATGCATCTTCATTAATGTATCCTTAGATTTTAGAAAACACATGTCACCCCTCTAATATTTCTCATTTTAGACCCAGACATACTTGGGTGCCTCCTAAGGTGCCACCAGGGCCATCTCCATTTCCTTGGGGAAGTTACAGACTGGAGGTACAACCAACACGGAGCTGAGCTTGTACTGAATGTTGCTCCTACACAGGGCAGAGGAAATTCCCACTGCTGGGAACATCTGTGATTTTGGAGCAGTTACAGGAATGTCTCTAATCCTTTCTGCCCTGGTCCCATCAGAAGGCAAAGGCAGGGGTTATGCAGAGAGCAAGGCTGGACCCTGCCAGCCCAGCTAGGAGGACACTGGTGCTTTTTGCTCTTCTCTCTCTGAGATGGCAATTTGGTGCTAATCCCAGCTGAGTGGCAGCTAAATCCTGGGGAGAGCCATCTGCCACCGTCCAGCAGGAGCCAGGGACATCCCTGGGACACAGACAGGAGGAGGCAGCTCTGGAGCTTCTCTCAGTTGTTCCAGGGAGTTTGGAGCAGTGGAGAGACCATGTCTGAGTGGACACAGGAACCTGGCCTGCCTTTGTGCAGTCAGGGGTCACACTGGGAGCCCCTGCACTGAACTGTCCCCACAACCTGCTGGGGACATGCCAGCAAGAACAGATATGCAAAGAAATCTCCTATTTTAACAAACTCACAATTCAACAAACACACCAGAATATTTTTGTTAAACACTAAACAGGGGGGGGGGGGCGGGGGGGGGGCGGGAAGGAAGCTTTGAAATTCCTATTTTGACATTTTAAAAATAATAAGTCACAAGGAATACTCTGGGGTATTTGTAAGAATCTTTGTTTAAATACAGGTTAAGGTTTTTATTTGAAGTGAGGATGGGAGGTGGGATCTGCAAGTTCTTGTTTTGCTGTGTGGGTATTTGAGGTGAGAACATTTGAGTTTGTATCCAGGTTCAGGAAAAAGAAAGAGAGGGGAAAAAAGACACTAACTCTTAACTTTTTTCCACAGACCAAAGCCACTGTCCCTGAGCATCTCTACTCACCACCCCCATTGCTTACATTTCCCCATCAAAACCATCATGTATCAAGCAAGGTTATGTCCACAGCCAGCTAATTCAGGTTACAGAGGCCTGGGCTTAAGGAGAGAAAGAAAATAACCACAGTAAAGGTTGCAAGCAATTAAACCCCAGCGGGAACAGAGTCTGGAAAATTCAACCTCGTCCTGGCCAAGAGCTTTCCTCCTGTGAAATATTTCTGGAGCGGCCGAGGCAGTAAACAGCACATGGAGTGCTGTGCTCCATATGACAGAAACCTGTGAGGAGCAAACCCTCCCAGCCCCTGCAGGGACACAGGAGCTGGGAATTGGGGCAGTTTTGGTCCTGTCATTGCCCACTCTGCTGAGAGATGTTGGTTTACTGCGTCACACAGGGCTAGGAAAGCCAGGCTGAGCTCCATGGCACCACATGGGGACAATGGCCACGGGCCACCAGGGATGACAGGGTCACCACAGCACACCCAGGGAGGCTCACCAACCTTCTGTCTGCCACCAGCTTTGTTTTCATGCAAAATACCCTCCCCACAGAGCCCACCACAGCTTGCCTGGTGGATTTTGGATCATGTTGGTCTAAAATGAACATTGTAGTGTCAGGTATGTGTTTGGGGAATGGGGTAACAGCTAACACAGGACTCCAGGCAGGTACATCTGCTCCAAACACAACCAGAGCCACCAGTCTCACACCAGGGTGCTCTGAAATCAAAGCCCATCTGTCTGCAGAAGGTACTGTGTTATCTGTGAGGAGCTGAACTCCTGAGCTCAGTGATGCTCCTGGGGGACAGTTGAGGGATGCAGCCTTGGCACTTATCTTGTCACTTCCATGTGGCAATTATAAATCCAGTTGGTTGGAGTTACATATGCCAGCTGGCTCTCTGGGGGTGAAGGGGTGGGATCTTGTCAGGATTATCAGCTGGGAACGTGGATTTGGGTCCAGAGGAGCAAGTGAGCACTGAGCTGCGCTGCTTCCAGCCATGGAGCAGTTTCAGCCAGGCCCCCAAAAGCAGAAGGAAGTGTCAAAGTCCAGCCCAGTGGAGAACACAAACATTTGAGTAAAGCAATCCCAGGAATTGAGGCAATAGGCTGGTATTAGAGCAGGGCAGGAAACAATGTTATCATCTAAGGAGAATGTGGTATTTTGCAATGTTTTCTTGTCCAAGATCAGCGCAAAAAGTCTTAGTAAGAGTTTTTGGCAAACCAAGTTTGAAAAAAAATAAAACCCCTCAAGATATTGTTTCAAGCATTCAATCTGTAAAGGCCTTGCTCCCTAGTTTGCTCTTAAAGGACAGAGGAGCCATTTAAACTCATAATTTATCAGGTTTCTCAGTGTTAAACAATACAAAAAAAAGACAAACCAGTCCTGACTCCCACAGGCATCTCCCTGCCCAGGGTATCACCTGCATCCTTTAGTATCTGTCTCCTCCTGGCCATGGACACACTCCTGCACCCACCTAGGGGCAGAGTCCCTCCTTCCCTCCACCCTGCTCAGCCAAGGGAATAACCCATTAGAAAACAAGCAGGAGCCATGGGCTTTCTGCTAAAACTAAGCCAAGCAAGCAAGATCTGTAGCACAGCTGGAAATTAGTGCATGGTTGTACATCTGCAGATTTACTGTTGCACCCTAATCCAGAGGCCCCCAGCTATTGCGATTTAAGTGCCCATGGGACCAGCCAAGGAATGTAATAAATGCATGGACAAAAAAAAAGCAAAATACAGTATCTGGAACAGAAAAGCCTCATAATAAAAGCTGAAACAAGGGTGTTGAGTTTTGTCCTGTACATACAGCAGAGCCCTCACCTCCCAACCTCTGTTCCAGGAATTAAAACAAGGAGCTATGCCAACACCTTCGCACACAAGGGACAATGATGCCCTCAACACCAATTCAAACTTTTTTCAGGCATAAACTCCAGTGTCTGGTGATGCAGGACCCTCACAGTGTTGTTAACTCCATCATTTCAGGGACAGAGCACCCATTTCCATTGGCTGGAACAGGCAAAACCACGAGGAGGGAACCATGGGGAAGTCATGGTTTCACCGTAGAGGGGGGTCTGTACCCCAGCTGGCAGGAGGGACCAGGAGGGGACAGTGCTGCCAAGTCTGGGAGACCCATCAGGAACAAGGTGTGCACTGACCCTGTGTGACAGAACTGCCATGGCCAGGTGGAGCAGGGACAGAGGAGGCAAGTGACAGTGACAGGACCATGGCAGGGGCTCAGGAATGAAGCAATTCTGAACAGTCAGACCAGATAACTCAAGGAAAGCCACTCATAAAAACCCTTTCTTAAGGGGAGAGATAAAAATGACCCCAGTTTAATCCTGTGAAGGAATAAAGCCCTCAGTGACTTGCTAAGCCATTTGTGCAGACAGCCAGACTGACACAACAGCAGGGACTGCCTGGAATCAAGGAGGGGTCTCTGTCCAGGGAACAGACTCTGCACACTGCCAATACTCGTGCTCTCCATTCAAGCCCCAGGGCTTGGGCTCTTACCACAGTGACTTCTCCAGAAAGAAAACAAATTTCTCTGCTTCACAGCCACAGAGACAAAACTCAAACCTATTCACCCTAAAGATTAGTCACAGTAAGAAAATTAGATTAAAAGCTGTTGGCTGCTGAGGGCCCCAGCTCAGGGCTGCTGGGTGTCTGTGAGCTGCAGCAGTTGGAACAGAAACAGGAAAGCACATTGACCCCAAAAATGCATTTACTCTTTCTTGCACATAGATCAGAACCTGCAAATGAGCACAAAGCTTCAAAATGGCTGTTCTTATCCCACTCCTGCTCCAGCAGACCTGCAAGCAGGAGGAAAGACACCCTGGGAACAGAATGGGAAGGGGTACAGGTGCTTCAAAAGCGATGAAAACCTGCTGCAGTAAAAATCCAGCCCACACCAAAGCATGATGCTGGGGCATGCTGCTGACATTCCCTCCACAAGCCATGCTGCCAGGGCAGGCTTTTCCAAATGAGATTTCCACCCTATTCATTTCGATAACACAGCCTGTACCCTTGGGAAGAAGGGGGGAAATGAAAAAACGCAGGAAGATCAAAGCTCTGCAAGTCCATAATATTTTATTAGTTCCTTCCATCTGCCACGCACCAATGACTCCTCGGGAAATAAGCCCCCTCTTGAGAGCTGCTACCTTTTCCTTGCCGGCTCCGGCTCGGGAGCTGCCGCTATTGTGCTCCTTTATTGGTATTTGTTCCGTCTGAACGAGCTCCGGCTCCTCATTCACAAACCAGCCTCGGCTCCTTGAATCGGAGGGCGAGGGAGGGGGAGCGCTGGAGGAGGATCTCGCTGCCTCTCTCTTATCTCTTTCACGTCCCGCCCGGTGCCTTCTGCATCAATGGAGAGCTCGGGAATCCTCGGGCTTTGTTCTCTCCTGCACGCCGGGGCTCTTCCTGCTCTAATAGCAGGTAGCAGCAATAACCCTGAGCGCACACAATCGTACAAATCCATCTGCCAGGGCGAGGGAAAGATGCAACATGCTGCTTTTGGAGAAAGAAAAGCGCTTTGGGGGAGCAGGGAAGAGGAGGGGAAAGAGCCAGATTTCCTGAACACCTCTGAATAAGGGGGAGCAGAGGGAGAGTTTTATAATGGAGAAAACCACCTTGGTCTGCTATTATCAGGATGTAAATTGAGGAATTTGAAAAGCTGATTGCAGTGAATAAACTCCATGAGATGCTGTGCTGTGGAAATGGAAAGGCGCCCACCCATCCATGGCCCTTCCCACTCCAAAGGACTGCAAGCAAGAATTGTCCTGCTTCCTCCAGAGCTGTGAGGCTCTTTCACAAATGTATAATGGGGACAGACTTCAGTGCCACCCGGACTTTCACCATCAATTAATGATGCCTTAAATGGAAGCATCTTAAAATGTTCAAGCTCCCACTCAATGGAATCAACTCAAGCATTCAAAATTGCCTCCAACTCTTGGCTTTAGGAGGGTTTGACCTTGTTTCACTGAAATCAAGCTTCTTGACTGAACACAGGCTCAAGCAAGTGGAGAGGTCCATTCTAAAGCCCTCAGGACAGCAGACCCAAGCAGGGCAGCGCGCCCTGGGCACACATCCCACACTTACACGGGTGGGTGGGTGCAGACACGTGCTCCCATCTGTGTTCCTCATCCGTGGCTCTTTTGGCAGAGCTGCAGCTCCTGGGTGAGTGATAACCCTGTTCTGTTCCTCATTAGGGCTTTTGCTGATGCCCTGCTGGTGACTCCATGTGGACAGTGCCCCCTGTGCTCGGCACCACGCTGGGTGACGGCTGGCTCCAGAAGGAAACTGCTCCTGCTCCTTGGCCCCAGAGAGAGCTGCCTGCACGCTTCAGCTGCTGCTTTCCTTTGACCCATGCCTCCCTCTTACCCTGCTCCATCTGTCTCTGTAATTCTGGGCTTGCATTTCATCCAGCCTGGCACTGCCTTTGCCAGCCACTGCAGATGTTCAGCTGGGGATATTTGGCTGGTGTGAGTTTCTCAATGGCAGAGCGGGTGGAGTAGCTGCCCCTGCCATTCTCAGACCTCTTTCTCTAGGGCCCCAGAAACATCTTCTCCTGGTCCCATGGTGAGCCAAGAGCACATGGAGCTTACAAAACACCTTAAGGTCATATCACCTTATGGTTGAACAGAACCAGAGTAGCTGGGTAACCTCTTTGTTCTGCCTGAGAGAGACAATCTGAGATACAACATGCTGGAATTACTGCACACAATCTCCATCTCCAAAACAAAAGGGAAGACCTAGTAATGGATTATGGGAAAGACAAATATTTTCTTTTTTGATCCCAAGGGTATGTTTCCCCTTATTTAATAGGGCACTAAACCCAAAGACTATCCCTGGATGTGTTTCGTTTCTTGGGGATATTTCACTACCACCTGGGCATTCCTAAGTGGATATGGTTAGGATTAGGGCCCCTGCCACTCTTCCCTTCTGACACCTTAACATCTGTATAGAAAGAAGCCATTCCACTTTCTCACACCAAAGACCATGGAAGCCAAGCAATTAAAAAAAAAAAAAAAAAGGAAAATTTTGAAACCAGCACTTCACTGAAGTCTTTCTCTTCCCTAAAGCTTTGCCACTCTCGCTCAGTGATCTCAGGAATCAGCATATCTGGATTTTGAGGCACATCTCTTCCTTCAGCACAAAACAAGCAGGCAAACTCCAGCGAGCATTCTGCATGTCCTGCAGATCTCAGAGCAACTGAGAGCCATGGAGCTATTCATAAAAAGACTTTTAAGCCTTCTCTGGCCTACAGTGCCCCAACCACAGTCTGGTCTGGGAAGAATAGCTGGCTAGCCTGCACATCAGAGTGGATTATTGTCCTGAGGGGTGAAGTTGGAGATGAGGCTGCTGCACGTCATTAAACAAACAGATGGAGAGACAGCCCCAGAGGCTCAACTGAGCCTGATGCTTTCTGGCTCTGAGTGCACTTGTTCCAGGGGCAGGAGTGGCTCCAGAGCACTCTGTGAAAGGAAGGGATACGGCCATGGGCTGCAGCCTCAGACTCAAGCTCCTTGATGATGGAAAACAGAGGTGAGGAGGCAGCAGAGGCTTTTCCTTCATGAGAAGCAAGCAGGTCACAGGGCTCTGCTGGGAGTTTGGGGGGAATCCAAACTGCCCAGAATGGACCACAAGGAACACCCTGAGATACTCAGACTCAGCAACCTTTTCTGGTACTGGGAGCTGCAGCTTTCAGAGGATGCATTTCTTAGCATTTTGCTTTGCAGGTCTCCAACACTTTAAAGACAGAGTTTTAGAAGAGAAAAAATGTAAACTACAGATGTATTTGTAGGCATGTCCTCATTACTCATTAGAGTTCACCTCTACTTTCATCAATATACAAGCAAATAGTGCAGTTCTTCCCAAACAGGGCACTGCTTTCACTTGACACAAACCTGCTGCAGCTCCATCACCATCAGGACATGGAATGATTTGGTACAGCATGGCTGGAGATCCAGGCCCTCCCCTGAGCCAGCACAACACTGCTCTGCCTCCTGCCCCCATAAAATTGTAGGGCAGCAGGGGCTCCAGTCCCAGCACAGTTTCCAGGCAGCAGCAGCAGCAGCTCTCCAGCACACGCTCAGCACAGGCAGCAAGACAAAGCAGCTCTGCCTCCTCTACACCAGGGCCTTCCCTGTCCTGAGGGAAGTGGAGGAAGGAAGATGCTAGAAACCAGACCACTTCTCTTCCATCCTGAAAAGAGCAATCATTAGAGCAGCCCTTCTCAGGAGGATGAAGTGTGTTCCTTCCAAACATTTTCCTGCAGCTGCCTTGTAGCTTCTATGCTTTTATGTACCCAGAGGTACAAATCAAACAAGAATGAGGCAGCTTCCTCTGAACACTCACATTTATAATTATCATCAACCAGGCAGTTGGCCCTGCTGTGACTAGGGGATTGGACTAAAAGACCTCCAGAAGTCACTTCCCACCTCAGTAATTTTCTATTTCTGTAACATTCTAGAACTAAAGCCAAGACAAAAATATAAAAACAGTCCCCACATAGTTTTTGTTTCACTTCTGACTACAATCACTAGTTAGAATCCTTCTATGAGTTCTCCTGGACTTCCAGTTTTGACATTCAGTGTTCAATCCCAGAGGATTCAAAGGAAGTCTGGCATGGTCTTCCAGCCAAACCAGACTCTTGGAAGAAGATTACTAACTTGATTTACCAACAAATCCTGTTCCATCTGCAGAGGAGTGGAAGCCACCATCTTGGAAGCCACCATCAGTGGAAGCCACTGAAGCATCTCACAGCCAGACCTTGTTTCTGACATACCTGGGAGCCCGTTGAGGTCAGGAGTTTGGGAGGATCCTGCAGGTATAAAAGCAGCCGCCTGACACCCAGTGAAATGGAACTGAGCAAAGATTTCTTCCAATCTTTTATTCAGCCTGAGTAAGTGCATGACCTCCAGCCCCAGAGAAATCTCATGACTGCACTCTGCAAAAGTCCCTGCTTCAATAGACACTGCAATTTTAGAAACAGAGGAACAGTACAGTGCTCTAGAGGTCTCCAGATAGGCATGATGCAGCCCATAACCTGCCAGAGAGATGTTTTTGAATGGATGCATCCTGTTTACCTGAGGGAGAATGATTTCATCCATCTACCCACTTCTTAGCAGCTTTTGTCATGGTTAGAAAGCAAGAGGTATCTCTGGGATGGCAGGAAGTTCCCACAGAGTTGTTCTGGCTGAATTTGTGCTAAGCTGGTATTAATATCAGCTCCTTTATCTCCATTTCTGAAAAAGCCTCCAAGCATTAACAGCTTCAGTAATGACTCATGGGTTTAAATTCCTAAACCTTTTGAGAACAGGAAATTAAAGCCAAGATGAACAATACACACAGATTAAATATATTTAGCTGCTGTGTTTCTTGTTGAGAAACTCAGAGAACTGTTTAGTGGTGCTTTTCATGTGGCTGATCCATGTGGAAATGATGGCAGCTTGCATCTGAAGTCAAAATGGCAAACTAAAGGGGGGCTGCAGGAGGATGTTTTATTGTTTGCCTTGTGCTTTCTGCTCTCCAGCAGAGCTCCTTTGGGCAGGGCCTTTCCTCCAGTCTCCTCAGCATCAGATAAAAACAACTAAAGGAATGGCCCAGATTACATGGTAGGGCATAAGGCATGAGGGAGGGAATCCATCTTCTGCAGGCAAGTTCTTCCAGAAGGAAGACTGTGGGAATGTTTGCAGAAGGGGTCACCTTCTTTCCAGGTGGGCAGAGGCAGACAAAAGCTGATCTCCAGCAGCAGCTCCTCCCTGGGTGAAAACCACCAAAAGCACCCAGTTCCCAGCATCTCCCTCCACGTTTTGGGCTGAGGCATCCTTTTTTGCATTTCATCCATGACTGTGTTGAGTCAGGAATCAAAACCATCCCTCAGAGCCCCAGTTCAGTGCCCTGGCTGCTCAGTCCCTGCTCCTCCACTCTCTGGGGGCCACTTGCTGACAGCTGTTTCATAGAGCCAAGGATCCCAGCCCTTTGTTTTTCCCTACCTCATTAGCTAAACAAACAATGACACCATATAAAATACCACCCAGCTAGGCTGTCTGGGAGATGCAAATCCATGGAAAACTATCTTGGAGACAATTTTAGAAACAGGCTGTGCCTCTGCCAAGTGCTTGGATCAGCGTGGCAGAGGAGAGCTCTGCTCCAGCTCTTGGAGAGGCAGGAGCACACTGAGCTGAGCTGAGCCCACTGTGGGCCACAGAGCATGGGCAGG
This sequence comes from Melospiza melodia melodia, assembly GCF_035770615.1. NCBI lineage: Eukaryota > Metazoa > Chordata > Aves > Passeriformes > Passerellidae > Melospiza > Melospiza melodia. The sequence goes on from NC_086203.1 coordinate 16,595,084, forward strand.
GAGATACCAGGGGCCTGAGCTACCACTCTGATAAGGCTTTCAATCAAAAAGGTTGATGACAAAAATATCAGTGGCAAGTAATTTTTGGGAATAAATTTGAGTTATAGATACTACCTCAGGCTGAAGCCTTAATGGAAGATGTTATGAGGACATTTAAACACCATAAGGCTGACTGACTGGATGGAAAACACATTTCCATGTGACTTTCAGCACCAGGTGTTTAAACCCAAGCTGCCACAGAAGATGAAGGCTGCAGAAAAACACAAGAAGAAAGGAGCTGATGGTGGTAAGGCAGCCCTCAGTGTCCTCACAGACAAAGCAGAAGGACATGTCTGACATGAGCTGGAGCAGCCTGTTCAACTCACTCAGCTCAGCACTTGTCTCAGACAACAAGCTCAAATCCTTCCAAGAACAGTCACTCAGGAGCACAGGGCTCAAGAGAAGGTGAGGTGACCCCAGGGGCAGGCACAGCCTTGGTGAGCAATGAAATGGTTTCAAGTGAGGTCAGTCCAGCAGCACCCATCCTGCTGAAGAGGAGGAGGAGTGTTCTTCAAACCCTTGAGTGGGAGACATGAGGATCACAGGGAACAAGAGCTCTTCTCAGTGAATTTCAGGAGAAATAAAAAGGTGAACTGCAGACAGGGGAGGACAATGAGGCTGAGCTTCACCCTGCAGCTGCATTGTCCCTGCTCCCCAGCCCACCCAGCCCCAAAATCATGGTGTTCCCCTCCCCCCAAAAAGGTAGCCAGGATTATGTTAAACAAAGCGCTTTTGTGGAGAAATCTATTCTGCTTTTTCTCTCTTATGCACTTTTTTTGTTCAGCTTTGGCCCTGCTGCCATGAAGCAGCACCCACCCTGACCACAGCTCTGGTGCAGCTGTGTGGCACCAAGGAGAGGACACCTCTGTGGCAGGAGTCTGATGGTACCCAGGAGCAGCTGGACCTCCCCCACTGGTGGGTGAATGGAATGGCTGTGTTCTTGCATCCTAGCTTGAAGAGGCATCAGGTTCTATGAATTTAGTCACTAAAATCCAAATATGCTCAATATGTTCTAATAACCTCTCCGCCTCAATAAGTCTTTGCTTGCACAATGTGACGTTCAACAGGCTTAAAAAAAAAAAAAAAAAAAAAAAAAAAAAAAGCTGCTCAGCTTAAGGCACTCCAGATCTGACTTCCCTCTATCCCTACAGAGCATCTCAAGAACTGATCCTTCCTGTGCTGTGAGCAGTGGGCAGACAAGCAGGATTCCTCTGCAGTCAGGATACCAACACCCACCCTCACCATTCCAACAAGCTCCTGCCAGCCCCAGGGATGTCACCCTGCATTATTAGCACAGTGCTGATAACACTGCTGAGCTGATTCCAGCTGGATCCATGCACACAAGCATTTCCTACTGCCCTCCACTTACCAGAGCTTTGTGCCACAAAGCTCAAACCCCTCAGCAGAGCTAAAGACATGCAGTGAAACCCAGCTACAGGGAACACCAGTCCACTCTCTGTTCTTGCTGTCTTGCTGTAGGAATGGGGAGGTGTATTTTCAGGGCAGAAAAAGTCTAAACAATTAAACCTATGGATGCAGGAGGCTGCGTTTCCTCTCTAAAGCTTCCAGCCCCTTCTATAACCCAATGATATTGGTTCTTCTCCCACCCAAGGCACCTCTGCTGTCCAAAAGGCAAAGTGAGTTCCATAAAGCCACAAATGTAAGAAAACCAACAGCAGAATTAAATCACTTTGAAAACAAGAACCACTAAACCAGTTTCTTCTCGCTGATATTTCCACCAACCACTGACATCACTTCTCGGCTAAACCTGTTCCCAAATTTGGATTTGAGCACTTTGGTCCTTAAAAACAAACAGAAAAACCTCCCAAAAACTAAAATCAAACTCCACAAAAGTATTTACTGCATTAGAAAAAAAACACTACAGGACAGAAATATGTCCTATTTATCACTTAGCTCCAGATTCTTGGCCAGCCATGGAGACTGACCTTTCAAAGTTTAGAAAAAATTCCTTCGTTCTCCATGAGAAACCAGCACAAAGTGGATCAACCCACTAAAAAGCTGCAGTATTTTCCTTCCACTGACATGCAAGGCCAACTGTGAGGGATGAGTATTTACAGCTATAAAGGTCTTCAGTGTTTCAGAAAGATTCGCTTGGGAGAAGAGAGGAGGGTCAAAGTTATCGGCCTCTTCAGCTGGCACCTCAGTGCTCTGTCACTGTCACTGTCTCAGAACTTCCAGGTTGGTCCATACACCTAAGAGTTTCATTCTTTACATGTGTTTATTTAGTTTGGTTGGGTTTTTTTGTTTGGTTTTATAGTTAGTTTTGGGTTTGGGGTGGGGGATTTGCATTAGAGGTACTGCATTCTTTCCTCTATTCTTCCAAAGGACAGAGAGTACAAATACAGCACTAGAGACACTAAAAACAACTTAATATTCAACATTTTCTTTTCAGATCATCCATATGGGATTCTCTTGTGTTCACACTGGAGTTCTTTTCCTCACGCCAAATATAGAAATATCTACTTATGTGCAGAAATACAAATTACACAATCAATTCTCAGATTCAGGTCCTGGTACCCACTTACACAGGTGCTGACGGCATGTGTGTACAGGAGGCCTCTGATTCAGTTCACCTGCACACTTCTTCACATTTTTTGAAGTTTTAACATCCCTCTGACCCCACATGGGCAGGAAATCCAAGGAATAGTTTGGTAAAATGTAATGTTTGCTCCCATCAAATTCTAGACCGTCCCCCCTGCCCCTTTTTCTGAGCCTCCAGAGGATGGCCATAGGAGAGCTGGCCACTGATGGCCACTCCTGCCAGCACACAGCTCCCTGCCCTGCTCTTCAGCAGCTCCCAGCCCAGCTCTGCTGCTGCTGGGGGATGCCCAGCCTGGCTAAGGTCCTTCAGGGACTCAGAGTAATGCACCAGAACAAAACACCCCAGCAGCCTTCTGCTCTACTGAGCAGCCACAGGCCACTAAAGCAATAAAACATGTCACACCGAGACACTGCTCGAGCCAAAATGCATGTCAGCGAGTTAAAGGCTTGTTCCTCACACTCAGCATCATCCCCTGCAGCTCCTGAGCTCTCCTAAGAGCAGAGTCAGCTCCAGTGCAAGGCCATTCAGCACTGGGAAGCAGAGTCTGGGCACACTGCAGAGGATCTCCAACACCCTCATGGGTACAATTGGACCCCAGCACACAAAAGGATCAACCAGAGACAACTGGTTCTTAGAGAGAAAAAAAATCTAAAATTCTACCCAAATTTAGGAACTTCAGATGTGTCCTTGGCTTTGAAGAGTGATGATAATCCAGCAGGATTTGCGTAGAGCCACCATGAGAGGTGAGAACAGGTTCTAAATACAATCCTACATGACTGAATTTTAAGCACTCCAGTTGGATCTTTTTGGCATTACAGTGACAATCTCAGCATCATCACTCCCACACTTGTCTGCAATTAGCAGTTGCCACATTCAAGCCTCCTTTTGTTCATTAATGTCCAGGTCCTGCCTGACACCCCGCGAAGGTGGGAAACAAGGCAGCAGAGCAGGCTAGGAGCTGTTCTGCTGGAGGAACAACCTCAGTCATTCCCGTCCCATCACCTCTGGCCAACACAATTTTCTCTCTAGACTGAATAGTGCCTTTTCCCCTTGCTCTGGTTTTCTGTGGCAGCACTGTTAGTGCCATCACAAATAACAGCAGTAGGTCAGACAGCAAAGTCATTCTGGTACCTTTTTACACCCTGATCAACACAGTGTGAGGGTAGCAGCATTTCCCCATTCTGCAGTTGAAATATTTAGCACCTTCAGATGGAAATTAAAAGTTTAAATCTACAAAGAGAATCCCAACAGGGTGAGAGGTTGCCATTCTGATTCACTGTGTACATCTGTAAAGAGTAGAACCTGATCCAATTTCACACACAAAGTACAGAAGTAGCTTTAAGGACACAAGAACAGTCCAGGGAAATTTGTGCACAAGTGCATTCCAGACACAAGGCATTTCAAAGGTGGTTTCCATTCTTACCCATTACCTATTCTTGGCCTGTGTCAGGAACATGTGGCCAGCAGGAGCAGGGAGGTCATTCTTTCCCTGTACTCAGCATTGGTGAGGCCACACCTCGAGTGCTGTGTCCAGCCCTGGCCTCTCAGTTTGGGAAGGACATTGGGATGCTCAAGTGCATCCAGAGGAGGCAATGAGGCTGGAGAGGGGCTGGGAACACAAACCCTGTGAGGAACCACTGAGGGAGCTGGGGGTGCTCAGCCTGGAGAAAAGGAGACTCGGGGGTGACCTTATCACTCTCTACAGCGATTCTGTGATTCTAAGGTACCACTTTAGTTCCAACCAGCCCAGACACCTTGGCAGAAATGGAAGAGGGATTGTCCAATCAACAGATTGGCGGTCTGACTCTGCTCATCCCCTCCAGCCCAGTGGAAGCTTCATGTTAAAACATAAAGAACCACTTCAGTTCTTCACTGGATCATCTTAACTCATTGACAGCTGAATAATTCACTTGGTGCTAACAACCAGGAACAAAGTCCCAGAATGGCTGAGGTCAGAAGGGTGCTCTGCAGATCATCCAGCACAAACATCCTACTCAGAGCAGGGTCACAGGGGGCAGGTGGCTCAGGATCATGTCCAGTCAGGTTGTATCTCCAAGGGTAGAAACACTACTGCTGCTCTGGACAGCCTGTTCCCATCTCTGACCACGCTCTCAGTGAGGTTTTTCTTATATTTAAATACAACTTGCATTTCAGTTTGTGTTTTTTGACAGGATCTGCCTCTGAGCCTTCCCAGACCAAACACCCCCAGGCCTCTCATCCTCTCCTCACACACTAAACCCTCCAACCCTGTAATCCCAACCCTGCCTTGAACTCCTTCCTCTCCATCCACATCTCTTGTACACTGGGAGGCCAGTGCTGGACACAGCACCTCAGATTTGTCTCACCAGTGCTGAGTGGAGGGGAAGGACCACCTCCTGCCCTGCTGGCACTGCTCTGCCTAAAGCAGCCCAGGGTTTCAGGTGTCTGCTTTGCCATGAGGGCACAAGGCTGGTTCTTGGACAGCCTGGTGTCCATCAGGGCCCCCAAGTCCTCCCTGTGCACATCTGCTGCAGCTGGGAAGTACCCAGACAGTACCAGTGCCTGGGGTTGTTCCTCCTCCAGGACAGGACTTTATAATTCCCCTTGTTGAACTGCATCAAGCTCCCATTGGCACATTTCTCCAGCCTGTCCAGGTCCCTCTAGATGACAGCACAACCCTCTGATGCATCAGACACTCCTCCCACTTTTGTATTGCCTTCAGCAAAAGGATACTGACTAATGTTAAAGTACTTAAGTAAAAAGAGAGAATATTAATTATTTTTTTCACAGTTTTCACCAAATATGTGCTATGATCCCACAAAGTTGTACCTGAAGTCTGCAGATATATTTGAATCAACTTCACATGTGCATGACCAGCTCATAGCTTAAAGATCTCAGATCCAACAGCCAATCTCCTCCATCCATGCTGGGAAAGGGAGAGGGCTACGGAGAGATAATGATATACATCCTATCCCATCATTCCTTCCTTCTTTTATTTTATTGGTAAATTTAAATTATGTAATTAAAAACTAGCAGCTGCAACTCAGAGAGGCCAATATCATCCAGGGATGACTCACCCTCTTGTGGGGTTTTTTCGGGATGTGTTTCTGAGGTGGTGTCTTTCCCTCTGCTTCCTTACAGAACACAATCCTGTTCTCCTGCTCGGATGCTGGTGTGCATCTCTGTGGATCCTATCTCTGTCAGGCCACAGAGGCTGCCTGGTTTTTGGGGTCATGTGCCCAGTGAGAGTCCAAAGGAAGTAAAGGGATCTCATGTCACTCCTGCCTGTCACTGGTGAGGCAGAAATGAGAAGGATGAAAATTCACCTGAGACAGGCAGGGACTGAAACAAGCAAGGCAGAGAAATGAAGGAAAGCACTGCCCTGGACAAAAAGAGGTCACTTGGTGCTATGGCCAAGGGATGACAGCCAAGTGACAGCTGAGTGGAGGACCACTGGGCACACACAGCACTGTAGTACATGGACCATGAGAAACTGAAATAAGGAAGAGAATTCTTTCCCTTCTTTCTACAGGATGCTGGGATTTCAGAGCTTTTCCCTGCTGGGAGGAGCTGTCTGCCCTGGAGGTTCTCCTGCACTCTAGCACAGCTTTTGATGTGCTTCAGGCTGAGTCCTGGTGTCTCCGAGCTGACTCAGGCTTGGCCCACTGTGCTTTGGTACCTGCCACGAAAGGAGCTGATCCCCCACTGCTGGCAGATGCTGAGCTTTTCTGATGTTCCATATTTTTAAGTGCTTTTGGGACTTCTGCTCTAAAATGCTTCCCTTTAATTTCCATTTAATTTCCTTTAAATTGTCACTGGAGCTGTTGATATCTCTGGCGTGTGTCAAATGCATCCTTTTCTCTGCTGTCTCTTTCTCCCCCACTATGAAGTACATATAAAGATTTAAAAAAAGATTTTCAGCTCAGCACTTTGCTACCTCCTCCACACTTTCTTGAGCATTCAGCCTCTTTTTTTTTTTTTTTAATTTAAAAACCCTAACATAGTGCACCCAATTGAACACATAATTGTTTCAAGTAGAGTTTCCCCGGAGAATTATATAATCTCAACCTGTCTCCTCTAGGCAACGTATAATCATGCAATCTACTGGCTCTTTGTTTCTCTCCTTTTTTCTTCCTTTCTTTTTTTTTTTTTATTTTTACCTCCCCAATATGTGTAATAAGCTTTCCACCTTGTCTAGACATTTCTGACATACGCTGCATTTACCTCATCTTCAGCTGCTGCAGCCAGGAGATGCAGCAGTTCTCCTCCTTCCAAAGCTACATCCTGGATCTCAACACCCCCCACCTGAAAATCCTCATTCCAGCTGCTCCTCTGCCAGTGATATTTCTGCCTTTGTAGAAAGCTGTGTACTTCCAGTTGTGCATTTCTTCTTGTGGAGGGATTTTTTTTAATTTTGGAACTGTTATCCGATTAGGGTGAAGATTCCTTTTTAACAGGAAAATATTTGCAGTGACTGAAATTGGCCTGAAAATGTTTGATGACTAATAATGTTTGATGAAGAATACTCTTACCAATAGTCTGAAATACTGCTGCAGCTCTCAGTGGGAATTCTGGGGGAACCTCTGGTCAGCTGCAGTTCCTGTGGTGCTGCATTGCTTCACACCTTCAAACTACCATCAAGAGTTCCTGGGCAGCATGCTAGCACTGGAAAAGTTCCATTTTCCATAGGCAAAAGGCCCTCTCTTCCAAGCCCAGTTTGAGTAAGTCCAGACCTTCAGCTAATGCTAAGACAGAAATTAAGGGTTTTTTGAGTTTGGCAGGAAAATCTTTCCCACTGCACAGCTTCCACAGGGGCAGAGAGAGCAGAAAGCAAAATTATTTGCAATTGTGTATTTGAAATGTGTAAACAACATTACCTCGGAGTGAGTTCACATCCCTTCAGATCTTGCTTTTGCCAACAATCTAGCAAATATGTTCCCTGGCAGGAATGTTTGCTGAGACAATGGATCTCATGTTTCAGCCCTTTGTTCAAGGTAACATTGAAATATGTAGAGGTGAGTATTTACCTCTCCAACCTGATGATCAGAACTACCCTCATCCACTTGGAGATTAGGAACATACCACATACCTGATGTGTCCAAACATCGAAACTCTGAATCCAAGCAACAGGTGTGAAGATTGTGTTTGCACACCCTGAAAAGTCCCAAGTGCCTGCACCAGCAGCCCCCTTAGAGAGCAACTGCAGAGCCCTGGGGCACTCCAGGGCCATGAAGAAAGGAGGAGACAGCTTGAAACTGATAGGGTTCCATCCAGGTTCCCTCATAGGTAACATGTCCCACATTTACACAGGCACTTGTCATATTTTTGAACTCCCTCAGGCCAGCTGACCTAAGAGTTCCTACATTTCCCTCACAATCTGCTTCTTCCTGGCTTTCCAAACTCTTGTTCCACCAGAAGCAAATTATTGCCTGTGGCACTGAGACACATTTAAAGCATCACATCCAGATCCTTCCCAACTTTCTCACGTGACCCCAGTCTGCCTGTTGTTGGTGTTACACTCTTCAAGCATCTCTTTACTGAGAGGGTGTTCAAACACTGAAACAGCATTCCCAGTAGACAATTAATTCCCCAAGGCTGTCAGTGCTTAAGAGGTATTTGGACAAAGCATGTAACAACACATTTTAACTTTTGGTCAGCCCTGAGCCAGTCAGGCTGTTGGAATGACATAATCACTGTAGGTCCCTTCCAAATGAAATAGTCTATTCTACTCTACCATGTGTTTCTTAATTTAGCCAGCCACTGACACTTACAACCCATTCCCAAATTTGCATGGCAGCCTTTGCAATACTAGTAACAATCTCAAATATTCCAAATGCACATGCAAGAAATCTAAAAGCAATGGTTAGTTTCTTTTTCAAACATATGTTTTTGTTTCTCTATTTCTCTTCGAATTTTAGAACCTTCAAAGACTGCATTTACCAGGTTGTTTCAGGAACTGCCATATACTGTTAAAAGGAGATATTTCCTTGATCCAGGACCTTGGTTTTCAATGAAACTCAGTGTAATGTGGCAACAGACTGCTGTGACCCTGATACATATCTCATTTGCAGCACTTGTACAGAAATGAATCATTCCTAGATAATGATTTGTGTGATTCTGAAGTAGCTGTGAGAGAACAGCAGGCTGCACTTCTGTGTCTGTCACACCACTTCCAGGTGAGACCAGCAATGTGTTCTGCTCCCCAAAGTGCAGGGCTGAGTACACCAGACAGCCCCAGGAGTCAGGAGAGCTACTGCCCTCTTGACTTGCCCATAAATTCATTCACCAGTTCCTAGGAAATCACTGGAAATTATTCATTTTATCCCTCACTGAATGGGCTGTGAGGATTGCTCCTTGAGGGGAGCAGCAGCTCTCTTGACCTGTGGCTGGGGCTCATAACAAACACCATCCCATAATTCCTTGTTAGCTGCGCTGTTCTCATGGCAGGACCACAACACTGACAGCAGCCAAGCAAAATTCTGCAATTCCATACACATGTGCTAAAGGGAAACCAACTAAAGCCCTTCTCCCCATTTAGATGCCATAGGGAGGTCACAGAGCAGCAGAACAACATGAACTCTTGGTGCTGGTCTTTCTTTTGGTGAACATCAGCTGGAATCATGTTTAAGGCTGGAGGGTCTCCACTTGCTCCTCACTTTAGTAAAATATCTGTGAGGAACTTTCACTGGCTCCCTCCCCTCTCATCCCAGGTGGGAAGTCACAGGGCTGTATCCAGGTTAGTAGGAAAGCTGGGCTTGGACCTCAGTTATTCCCTGCTGGTACAGCTGCATCCTTCCATGGAGCTCAGCAGGGGCTGTTCCTTGGCCACCATTTGCTGCTACCAGTCCACCTGCAATGGCCAGGGCCTGGCCACCATGCCTGGCAGCAGTGCCCTGGGCCACTACTGTGCCCTAGAAAATGGTTTTGTCTCCTAACATTGCTGTGTGTGAATGTTCCTTCCCCCTGGCAGCTTCAACCCCCCAGAACATTAATGAGAAACTAACAAAGAGAGCCAGGCTAATGAGAACAGTAATGAAGATTAATCTGTCCCCAGAGCAGAGGCTGACAGAGACCTAGTGCACCACAACAGCATTTAGAGGGTCAAAAGTGGGTCAATGAAAGCTAATTAATAGCAATTCTCTCTCTTATTCTTAATTACAGAGAGGTGTGTAGGGATTTCAGATAAGCTGCTTGTCCCATTCTGGACACTGAATTCCCAAACTGGGAGCCACAAGCCATGCAGGGATTTGATGGCACACCTGGGCATGGACCTCTCAACTGGGAAACAAGCAGAGCCAGGAGACTGGGCAGGCTCTGCTTCCCCTGGCAGCAACCAGAATTTTTTGTTTTGGAAGATGCACTGGATGACTTTGTGTAATACAGCACAGGACCTCAGTAGTGTCCTGCCTTCTTACTAGGGCAGCAAGTGATGTCTGAGCAGGAATTTTGGGTCAGGCTGTGGTTTCTCCTCATCAATAAGCTCCTGGTAGCTCCAGCATCCTTTGGAGCCAGTAATCCTTCAGTAGAATTCCCTGATGCACAGCCTATCACCAAGGAGAGTTAGATTTGCGGCTTCCAGGCATGGCTGTAACCAGTCTGTCAGAGGGTCTCACCAAAGGCTGTCACATACAGACACATCAATATTGGACTGAAACACAGGAAGCAGCACAGCAACTCTGGGGAGCCTTGCCATTTGAGAATTTGACTGAGTTCCCAAACCTGTGTCTCACTTCTTCTGTGACCTTACCTCACTTCGACCCCCTCACCTTGACTCCTGGCCCACCAGAACTGTATGAAGTCCCTTTGGTGGCAGACAGTGTAGCATCCCAGGTAATGCTCCTGCCTCTGGTGTTTGTGTGTCTGTGCTGCCTTGTGCAACAGCCTTTGCCAGGCCTTCAAAACATGATCATCACACCCACAGGAGGGAGATGCTTCCATTCCTCCTTTGCCCACCCTGGGCAAACCTACACTGGAGGGGAAAATAGGCACCAATTCCCCAGGGCCACCCTGCGCTGAGAGGCTGAACTGGAGAGGAAAGCACCAAGGCTGGCTGCTCGAGATGAGCATAAAGCAGCCCTTAGGATTCCTGTCCTGCCTGGCTGGAGCCCAAGTGGAAGCAAATCCTCTGCAGGCAGGGCTGTCCTGCCAGCTCCATAGTCTCACAGAGGGAAAACACGCTGGGGCCAAAGAAAAATCAATGACTTTGCACATGTCTTTGCAAGGCTGCATTCACAGAGGTGACTGGCACTGAAATTGCCCTACTTACCACAAAAAGCAGTGACAGTGCCACCACCACAGCAGGGGACAGACAGAGCCCAGGTCTTGTTTCAGCCCTTGAGTTGTAATTGGAGCAGGCTGTGCTGCCAGCAACAGGATCCTTTACAGGACCAGAGCTGCATCTCCCACAATGTTTTCAAAGGTAAGACAGCTGCATTTAACTCTTGTCCTGCTGACATCCACAGCACCAGTCCCTGCACACTGCCCAAGGCAGCCAGAAGTGAAGGGGGGAGGAGATCAACAGACTGCAGAGATTCCCAGTGGTTCTGCAGTCAGGGACACTGCAGCACCTCTGCTGGAACATCAGAGTGGGTGAACATTTCACCTTTGAGGAATATGCAGCTTTACGGCTGGATAAACAGGAGTCACTTCTCAAATCAGCACAGCAAACAGAACCATCCTGAGCCTGCCTGCTCTCTCACATGGGGAGTGTCTCGTGTCCTTCTGCTCCAGCATGAGCAGAGACTGAAGTGGGCATAATCAGGGGCTGGTCCAGGCTGTAGGTCTGTGTCTAGGGGCAATCTGTGCCTCTTGCTAGGAACGTGCTGCCCAGGCACTCAGGGCAAATGCTGCTCTCATTTAAATATTTAATTAAAGTTACTTAGGTGTTCTGCTGAGTATTTAAAGGAAGTATGTACCCACCTCCCACTGATAGCAGGAGGACTTGGGCACCTAATTCTGATGGGCTCCTTTGAAAATTCTGGCTTTCAGTGCTCAAAGGTCTGCTCTGAATAGCGAGATCATTGCCCATATCATGTGTGTGCTCTTAAATGATTAGCAGTGGAGCTACCTTACACTGATTCACCTTCTTCTGACTCACAGTCATTTATTTGCACTATTTCCAGCACCAGGAATTGAAACAATGATACATGTTTTCCATACCTTCACAAGAGAATTCAAAAACACCACAAACACACAACTTCGTGTCCAGCCATGCCAGGCTCCCCTAACTTCTCAGCCAAATGAAACCAAACACATCTGTTCTGAGCTGTAAGCATGCTGAACCAAGTCTAAGGAAATATTATTCCAGAGAAAACCTTTTCCCCCATTTTAAGGCAAATTCCAGCAGTGTGAAGGCTGCCAGGCTCAAAGACAAAACGTTTCCTCTTTACTGTGAGCTAGTCCCTCCTGGCTGGTCTTGGCTTGTGCCTCCACACTGCAAAGGAGGGAATGCTGAGAGGGTTGAGAAAGCCCTCCTGGCCCTATGGTGCTTTTCTAGTTTTGGGGTTGCAACTGCCCAGCAGCTGGTGCCAGCTGTGACACAGCTGTGCCCCAGCACAGAACCCAGCAGCTCCCAGCAAGATCCACATGAGGCTCTGAGCCCCTGAGTCCTTCCAGTGCTGCCCAAACTTCACCCTGGTGACCAAACCCCCCAGAGCCCAGGTGGGGCCACTTTCCTCTAACACTTGGGTGTTTTCTTCAGGGATGTCGGGCCAAATAAAAACCAGCAGAGGATTGGTTTCACCTTCTTAATCCAACTGTTAACTTAGGTGTGTTTCTAGACTCTGTTAGGCAGTGGAGGGACCCCAAAGCCACTGAAATTGCAGGATAGTGGCATATAGCAGCCAAGGTACTGGGACAGTAGAAAATTCAGCTACATTTGAACTAAATCATTTATCTCAGGATCCATCACACCATGTCTGACCACTTCCTGAGATGAACCAATGGAGATAAAACTGCTAATTTGAGTCTCAAGCCAGAGCAATGCCCTTGGATTAGTTGAGTGCAGAGTTAGGGCAACTTCTCCCAGAGCCTGACTCTGATTCACTCTTCAAACTCTGAATCACTTGGTTTTAGCTCAGCCACCAACTGCAGCTAAGAGCAAAATGACCATGTGTAGTTCCCCCAGGGAAATACTCTCCAGCTGCCTTCCCAAAAGAGAGGAACTGAGATTGCTCCTGCTGTGCTGGCTCTATGGGAAGCAGTGGGTGGCAGAGGCAAAGAACAGCCAGCCCCAAGACAGGATGGCTTTTTGAGTTTTAATTTGGTTTTTTTTACAGGCTGAAGGGAGACCTTCATACTCAGTAAAATTCAAGGGGATGTGAGCTCTGGATTGGGCTCTGGGGCATGGTAGCCCTTACAGCAGCCAGTTTAACTGGGAAAGGAAGGAAGGGTTGGTGCTAAGCAGATCACTTTTCCTTGAGCAATGGCAGTGAAAAGCTGGGCAGGGATAGATCCCATATGAGTCCAGTACAGGATCAGACCGGGACCATGAAGGGGTTCAGCTCAAGACAAGCTCTGTCAGAGCTGTTCCACAACTACTCTGTCTCCAGCTCCCAGTATCCCAGATTTTCTGCAGTCCTTACAAGCAATTGGATGGTCACAGCTGGGAGCTGAAAAGAAGCTGCTTAAATTCTCCAAGCTCCAGCTTTGAGGGCACTGAAAACAAGCCATGCCTGGGTGGAACAATTCAGTGAAGCCATAAATGTCTTTTCAGCAGCACATGCAGGCAGTGTGGTCTGCTTGTTGCTGTTGTGCTGTAGGACTATGGGAATATCTTACAGCTTCCTGGCTAGGGCTCTGTTCTAACATCACAGAATCATTTTGGAGATTTTCACTAGCTGAGCTCTGCTAGAGGAATGCAATGTGGCCACCAACCTGACATGAAGATCGAGTCAGCCCTGTTTATTGAGGGTTTGTCAGGACCACCCCCACTAAGGATCTTGTGGATCTCACCTATGGAGCTGAAACAAATGTGCTTTGTCTTTAAAAAAGGGGCAGGGCTAAACAAACTACTTTTGTGATCCACTTGCATGCCAGAGGCTCAGCTCCTCTAAAACTTAGGACCATTAGAAAAGACTCTGCAAATAGCCTTTGTCACATTAAAAACTGAGCACTAGGCCAGGCTCAGAGAACACAAGGCAAAATCGAGCCATGTCTGTCCCAGCTCTGCACTCAGGTAACCAGGGAGACTGCACTGCTGAGCAGGCACAGTGATGGTGTGAGGCTGGGCTGGAAAACAGAGCTTTTAGCAGCCCTCAGCAATGTGGTCAGCACTGCAGCTCCTTGGAGAGGCTCAGCAGAGAGGGCAAGGCTTGAAGCTCTGTGTGCTGAACTCTCCATGGACCCCTCTCAGGTGTCAAGCCCTGATCAAAGCAAGGAAGGGAGCACAGAGATAGGTCCATGGTTTGTGACCACGCTCTGATTTTATTGCCAGGACCCAAAACCCACCTGGTTGTGCTCACAGGGCTGCACCATCCCTGTGCTGGGGCTGAATCCCAGCTCTCTGCTTGGCTCAGTGCGGAGTTCATCATACTCCAGCTACCAACCCTCAGTGCTCTTCCACCAAAAAAAAAAAAAAAAAATCAATGAGACAGTTTATGTACCTTCAATGCCCCACAGAGGCACAGCTCATGGCCAGACACGGGTGACTGTGTGTGGGGGGTGACCTTGAGTCCCTACAGCTCTCCACTTGGTGCTGCAATAACAAACACACCCCAGCCCATTGCTGACTACTCTGGTGGGTGCATAAATCAGAGCACTTCTGAGCTATGGCTCAGGCTAAGGTGAGCCATAGCTCACAGGAAGCTGTTCTCAAGGTGGTTTGAAACTCTCTGCCTTCATTTCCTCAGCCTTCTTAGGGCTCATTACAGAAGATCTGTTGTGAGGGGCAACAATTGCTTGTAAGATAATAATTGAATTGAATGAATAACAACTAGTGAAACTTGAGGATAAGTATTAAAACTGACTAAAAGCTATCCAAGCTGAAGAGAATTAAAAAAACACGAAACTCAGCTACAAGCCTAATGAACAATTGCTTCACAACTGTTCCTAAATCATCTTTAAAATATATATTTTAAAAAGGGCACTTTTAAAATAACAGATTATTTTTCAAATAAAAATGTTAAGAAAAAGGAAAATAAATAGGTCCTTGTAAGGATTCATTTAAACTCTACATGGAAAATAACTCTGGACTCCCATTTCCCTCCAGTATGGTCTGTAAGAAATCCCCAATCACTTTTTTGCCCATTTAAGCAGGTTCTCTCTCCCTGTGCCTCCTGGACACTGTGTGCTCTTCCAGCATTAAGGACAGCCAAATGCAATTTAGCCAAATTCACACCTTTCACTCCATAATCTGTGATCTCTGTGTCAGCCTTCTGTGTGGGGATGGAGGGCCACAAAAGGTCAAATGCACCATTTGGTAACACACTCTCCCTTTTCTGGGCTTCCTTAAGCCTTTTGTTCTCCTCACAGTGGCAGCTCCCAGCCCTGAGACCCCATTTACACCATGAGCACACGGCACCTCTCAGTCAGGACATGGCTGGAGCTCCTTATAGGCACAAAAGCCTCCATTTAGCACAAATCCAATTTTAAATGCAAAAGCAGGTTCTTAAAAACAACAGAAAAAAAAGCAGCAAGCCATCAAGGTAGCAGAGTGTGATGGATATTAGCCATGCACTTAAGTGTCCTGCTGAATCAGGGCCATGGCCTATCGATTACGACGCTGCATTAATGACGTAATTTTCTCAGAAATGATGGTGGAGTCTGGATCTTGGCCAAGGTTAGCCAACATGTACAGCAAAAACAGTCCCAACAACAGCCTGGATCTACCCCCATGCCTCTGAACTGACAGCACACCTGTCCATGCCCTGTGGGTCCAGCATGGTGGGTCCCTGGGGTTGGCAGCACCTTGTCTGGCCAGGGCAGATCTGAGCTGGAAGATTTGTGCTGATTACAGGTGGACTGTGCAGAGGTTTACAGCTGGGCCTGTTGTGGCTTAACCCAGCAGGCAGCTAAGCACCACACAGCTGCTCACTCAGTCCCCCCACAGGGGGATGGGGGAGGGAATTAGGGAAAAAAGCCATTCCCCCTTGTACTGTCACTACATGCTCCTGCAAAAATTGCCTCTCCATCTTTCTTATTATCAACATTATTCTTCTTCTAATTCCAAGCCACAACACTGTACAAGCTACTAGGAAGAAAATCAGCTCTACCCCAGCTGAAACCTAGACACGAGTCACTAAAAGTGACCTAATTAATAAAACTTAATTAGCTAGCATTAATCAAATAAAATCCATTAGCAATCACTCTAAGAGCTGTACGGAAAGGTTATAAAGGAAAGCCTATTCAAGATTCAAACTCCAGCTCCATCCCCACTGTCTATATTCAATACCAGCAATGCCTTAACATTCCAGGCCAGTTCCCCACATGGAGTGCATCTCCAGACTGCAGTGTGGTGCCCGCCAAGCACCAGGCATGGCTCTGCCCTCACTGTTCCAGGCAGAGCTGTGCACAGAAGGAGCAGCCATCACACAGATGATGTTGTTTTATTTCTGCAGTTCTCAGCTGCAAAGGGCTCATCCAAACCATAGGCACTGCCAGCTTGCTGTGTGGTCCCTATCTTTGCATCCCTTTGGCCAACACCAGGAATGTACAGAGCCAGGACATGTCATCTCATTCATCCTGAGCACCATCACACACTGCTAACAGGCTTTGTGGCCTCTTCACCTTCCTGCAGCAGTGCTGTGAGGGGCAAGCCTGGAGTTCCAGCAGCTCATCCTGAGCCAGTCCTGGGAAGTTGCACCGCGTGTGTTGGTGTACCTGCCCTGAAGCACCTGAGTCACACATTGCTGCGTCTCCTCAATGTACAGAAGATCTCCTCTCTCCTCCCTCTTGCATCTTCACCCCGAATTTTAAAGCCACACAGCTTTCTGTCACTTGAGCCTATTGCCGGGTGAGGTTTCATTTCCAACATGTAGGGACAGCAGCCTCTCCCACTTTCCCCAGGAGCAGCAGGGATTTCGGCAGGAATTAACGCCGGGATCCAGGCACGGGACAGCCAGAGCAGGGTGCCAGCCGTGCCCTTGCCAGCAGCTTCCCCATCCGCAGCTGTGCCCTGGGCTGGAGCCGGGTCACGCCCAGCTGCGCTCCCGAGTTAATGGTGCGGGAGAGCGGCCGGGTGTGACTCCGAAGGAAGGGAGAATGTGCTTCCAGCTTTTCCATAACAGTTAATCATTAACACCTTTCATGGTCGCAGAAGGTGCTGGCCTCCTTACAGCTCCCCTTATCAGCCATAATTATTTCCTGATCTGCTCTCGCCTGACTACCTGGCAGACTCATGCACAACACCCCTGAATCACCTGACTGCATTTATTGCCCTATATCCCAAGCCAAATGGGTCTCTGCTGTGTCAGCTGCAATATTTACAGCGTTACAGTTATTTCTCCCTGCCCATGCCCAAACAAAATTGTTCTGCCCCCCACCTCACCCTTTACACCATCCCTCTTCCTGTGACAAAACAGAGCAGTCATCTAAATACCTCAGCACTCCTTTCTCCTCTTCTTCCACAAAAGCTACAGCTCCTCTTGCATATAGCCCAGGGGCTACTGCTGCTATATCCCTAAGTCCACTCTAAGTTTTCAACCATTTTAATTCTATAGATATTGCCTCAGTATCTAAATTAATACATGTCTATTTACACTTCTGTCTTTTTTCTTTTATTTTTAATTTTCTGACAAAATAGCTCACATCCATAGAGGAGAGAGATGTAAATCCAAGGGATAGATGTAAATGTGTCACACATATGGTGTGTTATCTGCTTCGGGAGGAGAGTTCAGAGTCACTGGCTTAACTCTCTTATTGAATAAAAATGGATAGAATACCCTGACCATCGAGGTTGGTCTGAACAAATGCAGCCCTATACGAGTGAAATAGTGGAAATTGCCAAGAGTGGGAGGATGGCTCATATTTAGGTAAATAAAAGAAACTTAAATAAAAGCAAACACTGGAAATGCAGCCCTTACTGCAGTTTTGATGAGCCAATCTATTCTCAGTGAAGAATCTGCTGTGTACTCTGTAGGTGGCACATGCCCATGTAACACAATTGCTGTCCAAGAGTCTTATATCAAAACACTTACAAAAGGGAACAAAGGTATCCAGACACAAAGGGGAAGTGTGGAGCAATGGGAACATGATAATTCATTATAAATTCATTTTTTAAGTGAGACAATAGCATCTATAAAAAGGAATAAAAATACAATGAAAGGGGATTTCATATTCATTACCAAAGTTTAGGAAAAAAACTTTTTTAGGGAAATTCAAAACCCCAAAAGGAGCAGGGGATGTACACAGAACAAACCCAGGGCCAGATTACACTGGTGTTATTACCAGCACCAGTGCCTGACACATGGCTGACTCAACATCCAGGAGGTTATAAGGCCACTCTGAAACACTTGCAATCTACAACTCAAACCAATGCTTCCTCTTTCTTTCTAGCACAGCATTCACATAACCCAGCCAGGAACTCAGGCAGGTCTCAAACATTACCAGGGAATTTGGAAATGCTTTAGTCTGCTTGTCTTGATTGCTGGAGCCAGGCCACTTTCAAGGCTGACCAAGCAGATGTGCCTCATGATCCAAGAGCATAAATAACACATTGGCAAAGTATAAAATCAGAAATTGTTCAGAGCTTACCTGCATGTGCAGTTCTCCAGCATACGTTGCTTCCTTCTGCCTCTCAGCCATCATTATTTTGCTTGGGGTTGCTGCTGGTAGTGCTTTAGAAATTCCAGCTTGGGGCTCAGGAATGGTCACAAACACATGTGGGATCTCAAAGGATCACTGAAAGGCTGAAGCAAAGGAAGGCAAAGCCTTCCTTTTTAAAAGCCACCATGAGAAGATGATCCTGTGGTTCGCCTAAGTCGTGACTTATGGGGAGAATGTCCCACACCCCCTCTTAGCAAGGACTGACAAGGCATGAAGAAGAACGGATTGACCAGTGATTTTTGCAGCTCCTTTCTCCATGTGGGAGGATGCCTCAGCTCAGACAAGAGGTGGCACAGGGAGGAGACCAAGGTCTGTAGAGATAAAAAGGGCAGAAAGGTGATTAAAGTAAAAGTTCTGGGATTTCTCACAAAAACCTCCCCCCTCCAGAAAAAAAACCCCAAAACCACCAGACCAAAACCCAAATCTAAAGCCACTGGAATCACAGGATGCCCCAAAAAACATCAGGATGCTGATGCCAACAGATGTGACCACAGGCCTGAGGTTATGCCAGAGGATGGATCATACTACAAACAGTTTCTCTTTTACACTCCTCCTACACGTTACTGGTTCCAGCCAGGGAGAAGATAAGAGCTAAGGTGAGCCTCTGGCCAGAGCCTGTGCAGATGCTCCAGTGATCATGGCCTCACTACTGGGTCACAAGCTACATTCCACCCCAAGCAACACTCAGACATGCAGCTCCTGGAAAATGCTCATTTGATTTCTTGCAACCTTTTATTTCAGGCCTTCTTCCTGTTGCTTCCTTTTGGCCTGTTCTTTTTCAGCATTAAAAATACACCCAATTTTAACTTATTGTGAAATACACTGCAATAAGCAGCCCTGCAAGTTGATGTCAGCTGTCAGTCCACAAATAATCCCAAAGTCCCCCTTTACTGCTGCCTGTCCATGTGCCCTGACCCATAACTAAAGAGGTCTCTTCTAGAGCAAGCCCAGAGCTCATTCCCCACGGTGCACTCTCGGCCTCTCTGCCAAGACAGCCAACACCAGTAGCTATTATGGAAGTCACTGACTGTGACATGATGGCCTGTCCATGGGGCACACAAGTCAAACCACTCCAGCAAGACCCACTGGAGTGAGGGAGTCACCAGGGAGCAGCACAGGGCTCACTTTTCCCTGCAGGGCACATCTGGCTTTCTCATCCATGGACACCACAGCTTGACCTGACCACTGAACTACCTAATGCAACAAGCCCTCTGTAATCAGCAGCTGTGGAAACTAATAGCATAATTCTTTGCATTTTCAATTCAGTTTGAGAGACTTTAATGAAATCTGATGAGGGACAATGTAGCCAGCCATGAATTTATGCATGAAGCACATTACCTGCACTGCAGTCATGCCTTGTGCCAATGCTCCTACAAGTCTGCTACCAGAGAAACTTAAACACCTTCTAAGGATATCTGGGCACTACCAGACCATGCAGGGCAAGTTATGGCTGTGTGTTCTGAGTTGCTCTGCTCTTTCACTATAGTTCACCTCCCTGCTTAATTGGCATATATGGTGTTGGACCTTCTCTGTAAAATGCCTAAAAAGGCTGCTACTTCCTTGGTTTTTAGTGGATTTCTAGGCAAAGTTCCACCTCAAGACAGAGTTAGGACCCTGACCTTTAGCAAATACTTGTATCTTCTTGTTCAGGGCTTACTGAGTTGCTCGGGACACATTCCCATGCTGCAGTTCCTGCTTCGCTGCAGGCGTAGGTGGGAGTTTGCTGGCTTTCCCCAGCCTGGAGCCTGTGCTGCCAGCCCCAGGGCATGCAGGGCCCTTCACCCCCATCAAGCTTCATCTTGCCCATCCACTGCTCAGCCTTGTCTAACCACAGTGAGTTGTTTCCTGTCTTCTGAGAAACATTTCATGGAAAAGTTTTATCACTCTATTTTTCTGAAGGAAGTTTTGGCTCTCAGGTAAGTTTTCTTTCCTAAAATCTAAGTCACACATACATCCCCCCCACAAGAAATCCCACAGTAGGGATGTAGGAAAAATTGGGTTTTGGTTAGCAAAACCTGTTGTCACACACACCCTACCATCAAAAGTCCTGAAAGGTCTTGATGGAAATAGTTGGGTTTGGAGCATATGTGCCTATCAGAAAGCCTCAGCTTCCAATGAGCATAACGACCCCCCCCCCCAAAAAAAAAACAAACAAAACAAAAGAAAAAAAAGCAAAAGCAAAAAAACCCACCCAACATACAACCAAGGGTTTCTGAGTTACTTTATGTTCTGAACCAAGCCAATAGACCAAGAGACAGGGCTGGTGAGTGAATCACAGCAGAGTGCAGCTCACAGGCAGTGCCCCAAAGACGCTTCCAGGTGCTCCCTCCTCCCGCCTGCTGGAGCTGCAGCTCCCGAGCTGTGCCCTCTGCTGAGCTGCCAGGGCCACTCTGTCCCCAGAGGGGATCCCTACCACCGGCAGGACAGATGCCACCAGTCATATCCATTCCCCGTGGCACAGCCAGGCTGTCAGCCCCAGTGACAGCTCTGCTGTGATGGCTCTCACAGCCAGTGCCCAGAGCACAGCCAGCACTGCTGAGTGTGGGCAGAGGGCTGGGCCTGCCTCTGCACCTCTGCAGTCACAGCAGCAACTTTCTTATGGTTAAAGAGCTTTCACTCCATCTTCCAGGCCTGTTTTTTCCATTTTCCCATGTTTGGTTTTTTACTTTGCACATAAAAACCAACCCATCTCTACTGCTAACTACACATGCAAAGCCCTGGGACTGGACTATGGTTCCCAGAGGAGAGCACTGGAAGGCAAAAACAGGGAGACAAACTGTATTAATATGGTTTCTGTTTTGCACAGGGGCTCCACCCTCTCTTTCAAGACCATGCATTCAGTTAATGAGAAACAGGGTATTCCCACCCCTCGTGCACAATCCCCTTTTTATTTCATACACAGAGAGGAATTAAGACATGAGACTTTCTCAACCACTTCCCACAAGAGCTGTCTCTGGCTTTGACTTTGATAATCCAGCTTGACTGATCTTTCCCTGGCAGTGGCCCTGGCATCAGTAGCCCAAGTGATGGATGGGCTTCACAGCTCTAACAGCCTTTGGGATAGCTGGTTGAAGAGAAGTGCCTAAAACCAGCAATTTATGCTTTCTCATGTTCCTAAACCACAGGATGTTTATAGGGACCTTTTTTCTTTAGTGGTGGCTTTGAAACAGGAGCAAAATAAAAATGGTGAGACTCTCAAGTAGCTGTGCTGCACCCACTGCTAGATGAGACTGAATTATATGACTGGGAAGCAGCAGGGGTACCCAAATTTTGCATCATCCCAAATTCCAGATGACATGGACTCATACACTGCTTCCTAGTTTCCCTCCTTTATCTGCATTTTAACTCCAATCCCCTGGGCCAGGTGTGACAGGAGTGAATGCTATTGTCTGCAGGTAGAAAATGAAAGTAGAAGACAGGAGAAGACAAATAGCTCAGCTGCCACAAAAGACAGGGAGGCATCAATGCAGTCTCTGTGCATCCTGGAAAGATGAACACCAGTAATTTTAGGCAGTTAGAGACATCACAGTTGTCAGGTCACAGTTTCAGATAAACTCATATTCTGCTCAATCTTTCCCAAGTTATCTCTGCCATCAGAGGATCTGTGATCACTTGGGTAATGTAACAATGGCTGAAACTTTAAATGCAGTCAGATTGATAGGCCCCATTAAGATGCTCATCACAAGCTACTAAAAACCCATTGATTTATGGCTAGCAGCAGGAAAGTTTCCTCACAGGCAGTTATATTTTTCTTCTTCAGCTTTCAGAGCTGCTTTTGTAGAGGTTTCACTGTTTAAGCACTTAGAGCTTAATGAATACTCAGACAATTGTCTGATGTTAAGCTCCCTAGATGCCAGCGATGACTGAGGTTGAAGATAACTTAGAAAAGAGCCCAATAGCAAACGGTGAGCACCAAGGCTCCCACTGATAAACACAATTGCTTTGTGCCCTTCAGAGCTTAAATTCGTGACCAAGTTGCCACAAAATGAATGCAAATGCACTTCAGATGACCTCAGCAACTTGCTGTGTATACAGTCTTAACCCTTAGCAAAGACAGAGGGAATCCAAGTGACACAGACATGCTTGCACATAGCAGCAAATGTAAGGCAGAGCCAAGCTGAACACAGCCCCAAACACCCTTCAAAGCCAGAAATAGGGAAAAAAATGTTCATTTGCTTCTTCCACACTGATACAGTGTCCAGGGCAGAAACTGAGAGAGTAGTCCAAGATATATCTGTCTGACATAAATGTAATATTTAACATCTTGGAGGTGTAGACCTGTGTTGGCTCTCCTGGAGGTTAATAACCAGGAGATTCTGAGCAGACAAGCAAAACTGAGCTGTCTCAACACCTGAGATGCTGGGACTGATGCACAGCTGTGTTTCATCAAGGAATGTGACATCCAACCTACTTTCTCATTATAAAAGCAGCAGGACTATGTTTTTAGGAAGATGACAGTTTCAACATTCTTCATACTTGAGGACTTTCCCAACTATCACTCTGCCATAGAGTAAACAGATGTACCAGGGTAAATTCAGGTAAAGAGTGACTCAGGATTTCTGAGGCATCATCAAGTGCAAACAAGACCTTTGAGATCAATTACTGGCTGCTTAAAGTAAAACAGAACTGACAGATGCACTCAGTGTCACAGGGCAGTCACCTCTCTCTCTTCAGAGGGGATGTTTCCTGAACATCAGGCCTATGAAAGTGGCATCTTCACAGAAGTGATCTGCAGCCATTTCCTCACAATACATAAGGAAGGCAACTGTTCTTGGTTGTCACTCCATGTGCCCCATTTCCTCTGGGAATTGTCCTGTTTCAACCAGGAGAAAACAACTAACATACTGAGTTCCTATGAATTTTGAGAAAACTGGGAGGCAAACAGAGCAAGAAGTCTCTGCTGGTGCCTTGCTAAGGGAAGAACTAATAAACTGAGCTTTCCCTTGACACCAAAGAACATCCAGAAGGATGTGTTAGAAAGCATATTTCAGGTTCTCTCTTCCTCTGTGATGTTCCCTGATGTTCTCCAAGCAGCTGAGATCCTGTCTTGTGGGACACTTCCTGCCCATGACCACTTGCGCCAGCCTTGCTGGGCTTGGCTTTTAAAGATTCTCTGCCTTTACCCAGAGCTTGGGGGCAACTCTGGATTCATAGTTCACAGTTTGTGGTTTTCCTCTCACAAGAAGCAGCAGTTCCTGAAATCCTCTACTGGCTTTCAAAGGGGACTTTTTCTCCTCATTGCTTGCAGTGCTTGACAGCCTCTCAAGTCAATTTGTTCCTGTAAATGTTCAGGGACTCCTCCAGCTTCCTAGAGTGCCCTGGGCTCTCATCTGCAGGATCCCTTTGGAGCAGGTCTGGAGGACCCCCAGCTAACCAGCCACTTCCCTGCCATGCTGGGGGTTTGAGTCAAAGCCTGACTGGGCAGGAAGCTGAGTCCTGGTTTCTGCAGGCCTGCAGAACAGCTCATCTCCACACTATGTGTGAGAGAAACTCCTAAACCTTTGTTCACAGTGAGTGGCAGCTGACACTCCTCAAATCACAGAGAAGAAAGGGGAGGATGGAAAAATGTTTGCCTCCCAGCTCTTACTGAGGCTTTAGAATGAGAACTTTCCTTGGGGGCTGGTTCTTCTCCAACTTTCTACATTGCTCCTCTGAAGCATCCTGCCCTTAGATCCCTTTGAAAATAAGGGGTACAGGTAGTTTTAGTGGGTAAGTTATAGTCTTCCCCAGGCAACTAAGATAACTTCAGACAATCCAAGTGAGAATCCTTCCCATCTCTTTTATGGAATGACCCTGAGAGACTGGAAACACTGAAGCAGCCTAACAGTAGGATACTGTACCAGCACAGTATCAAAGCCTCTCAAACAGAAGTTCCCCAGATTTTCCAGTACTCCCTTGTTGTTCAAAGACTCCTACTCCATCAAAGCTCAAACTGTTGCAGGACCAACAGATCACGTGAGAGGCATCAGAGGATTATTAATTTGAAAGAAATGGGTGGAAAGTGTGTCAAGCACACCCAATCTTTGAACTGGGTACTTTAGAAGATCATTGCAAAATAAAACACAACTGCACATTCATTTCTCTTTAGGAAGAACATATTGCACAAAGCCACAAAAGCTACATGACCTTCATGTGAAGGAGAACAGAAAGACCAATCTTCACTCATTGAAAATTGACTTGGAAAGGCAACAAAGCAATGCCAGTTTCCACCAGCTGACGATACGACCAAATGTCTGCAGTGCTCAGAAGATGAAACTGTAAGGCCTATTCATTGCAAACCCTTCTGGGCATATGGTAATCAGGGAGAAATTTCTTTCCAGAGATCATTATGGTGAAAATAGAAGTCCATGATTTTGGCCTGCAGTGGAGGGTGGCATCTATTAACTGCATCTGGCTGCAGAAAATCCTACAATCTGTGCTTCTGTCTGGTAGCTTGTGTTTATCTACAGCATCACCTTTACTGTGCTGTCTCCAAATCCCTGTGCAGAAGACAGGCCAAGAGCAGAACAAATATTTTTTCCATTGCCACTGTCTGGTCCAGCAGCACTGACAAGAGGGATCCATGCCTTGTGCCCATTGTGGCACCTCATGGGAGAGATAGAACTCAGTGCCTCAGAACTGAAGGTTGCTGTTAATGCACCCTTAAAGGATAATGGCACTGACCATCTGCCTAGAGCCCACAGCACAGGCAGGGCTCTGTTTAGGATCATTTCCTTCCAAAAGTGAAAGAGGATGCTCTGTGTTTTCTAAAGTGACACGGAGACCTGAAAGGGGAATTTTATCTTTGTAGAAAAGCCCCACATCTGTTTGTAGTAGATGCCAAAGGAACAAATGATGAGCATCCCTCCCATCCCACCTCTAGAACACCCCAAATCTTGGTAGCATCACCACTGAAGTCATATCCAGCATTTTCCACTCTAAGACACTTATAGGACTTTATATTGGTGACACTAATGCTGGTCTAACATTCATGAACGGAGAAATGAAGATATCAAAAAAAACCCCATATGGTATTCAACTGGTATTCAACTACCCAGCAGCCAACAAACACCAAAAACCAAACAAAAAACCCACCTCCAAAAAAAAAAACTCAAAACCACCCAAAAAAAAAAAAAACCAAGAACAAACAAACAAGAAAAAAACATCAAAAAACCCAAAACAAAACAAACAATAAAATCCCCCAAACATCAACCAAACAAAAAACCAACCAAACAAAAAATTCCATCTAATTGAATGCCTCCTAGATCTCTTATCTGCACTAGAAAAACTCTTGGCAAGAAAATAGCACTGGCCAGATCCCATAAAACTGCACATGAGAGAATTCTGATAGCCTCCAGTTTGGATAAGGAAATCACAAGCAAAGAGATATTTTGTAACCAGAATTCCCACACACACAAACATTCAGCACAGGATAGTCATAACAGCAGAAGGAAACAGATTTGTAAAGGTTTTTTTCTATTAATAAAAGTAGCCAGTATATTTCCTCACACTTATAGCAGCACAGGGCCCAGTGGCACAGAGACCCTCCTGTCCCCAGTTTTTAGGTGAACTGAATGCTGGCTGAGGCAGGATAGTCCAAGATTGGACTGAAAAGTCTCTAGCTGTGAGTCTGCCCATGTCCATCAGCTCCATAAGTCATTCCCAAATTAGTCCTTTTTCTTTAGTTTACAAGTTAATTAGCACCAGACTGAAAAAAGAAAGGGTCATTTCTTGTGGATAAAGAGATGCCAAACTTCCTAAACTCCAGGGGAGAGAGGACAGCAAATTTGTGGTTAACCTTGACTTCAACACCTGTAGAAGAGCACCGGGTATAGAACAACATTGACACAACCTGTGTGACAATGGATTAATGGAACCTGCTGCCCAAAGGATCCCAACAGCCATGTTCCAGCTGCTGTGCACACTCCTCAGGGGTCACAGCACACCAGGGAGGCTCTTTGGTGTTTCCATAGCAGGAACAGAAGGGAAGCAGACATTAACCCCCCACCTGCACCTCCAGAGGTATAAGCTGTAGCACACAGAGCATCCATGGTCTAGAAGGCCGTTGTGAGGCAGAAACACAGGTGGCAGGGTAAGAAAGGTCTGAAGCTGGGAAGGCTCTGCCAAACACACTGGTGGAGGACAGACCCGTGGAGGGCAGATCCGGCTACAAGTAACACTAGCTAGCACATACCTAGAATACACATCAAAAACCCTCATGTGCTCAAGGAGGAATGTCAAAACCAGGCACAGAGTTCAGAGCAGCTGAACCCTTCCACCTCTGAGTCCATGGGCTCTTCCCTGGGGGGCTGAACTCCAATACCTCTGAGGTGGAAGACAGAAAAAGGTTTGGCTGGGTGGATCTGCTTGGACAGCCTCACCCCTGGGCAGGGAACAGCCAGAGCTGCAGCCAGCAGCACTCTACAAAAGAAGCCTTTGACAGTGACCTCCCAGCTTCCCTGGCCTTCAGCAAGGCTGTGAGCCCAGGAGACACCAGCCTGAGTCACACTCACATCTGGCCTCTCTGCTCACCAGGACTGACCTTGGGTTTTAAGTCATCACCCCTTGAAAATAACCTCTGCTCCAAGGCAACCCATCTGACTTGCAAAAGATGACGCAAAAAGAAGATGGATCGGTAAAAAGCGGCAGGCATGAAAGAAAGAGAAAAAATATTAACAAAGAGAAGAAAGGGAAATATGGAACAGAGCAATCTTCCACTCTTCATTCATGTCATGTTCTGGCACACTTCATAGCTTTCATCTGTGCAGCCCCCACACAGATGCAGACAGCACAGAAATCAGGTGCTGGGCACAAGCACTGGAGGGAAGTCTGACACTGAGTGCCCTGCAGCCACCCCCTCCTCTTCTACACTGCCTGACCAGGGGGCAGGGGCTCTGATGCCCACTGTAATTAAGCCCTGCTCATATTTTCTCCCTAGGAACTGTCATAATTAAGTCAATGAATTATGGATGTGTTACTTAACTGAGACTATGAACCAGCTTGTAAAGAATTCACTGGAAGTCTCGGTCTTGCATTACAAAAAGGAATGTGACATTCAAGAGCAGTATCATTAGCAGCATGGCAGGGTCATGCCTGCACTCCTGAGTTCTCCAAGCCTACAGATTTCTTTGAGCATCAGAAGAAGTGACAGGATCAGATCAAGGGCATTAGTGTCTTCCTTCCTCGTTAGGTCATTGAAAACTCTCTGTGCTCCCAGAAGTCTCACGATTTACAACATTGCTCCAAGCAAATGCTTTGGGTGGGTGGGGGCTCCACACACATGTTAAAAAACAAGGAGCTTCATGGCTATGGGGAGGTTCCTCTGAAGACCATGCCCAGTGCTAATTCAGCAGTGACTGGCACAGAGACAGGCCGTGTCCCAGCTGTATTTTCTCAGAGCATCTGCACAGAAGGATGATATGGAGAGAAAAAGAGTCACATCTCTTCACATAAAGAGCCAGGTAATACTTAAAAATGCTATTTCTTATACAGTCATCACACAGATCTCATTAAGATAATTATTAAAGGATAAAGCACAAAGGTACCTTCATTTGAACATGGTCTTCTTCCCATTTACTTTCAGATTAATATTCAGCCACAACTTTTTTCATATCAAAGAGCACTGTATCCTTCTCTCTCCCTAAATATCACTGATCTATCTAGAATAGAGAATGCAGCACAACTGATTTTTGTGTTTGAAGTCCCAGGTTTCCCTGTTTCTGAAATCAGCTGTGCCAGTAAAACTCTTGCTGGGTTAGACTGTGTCCTTTGGAGCCCCAGAGCAGGACAACAGACCATCCAGCGTGAGCAAAGATGGTGTGGTGTATTCCATACTGTTTCTCCCATTTTTTCCCAAAATCTCCAGAAGGCATTCTGTTGCTAACAAACAGATTGTGACTCACTGAGACAGTCAAAATTACATTCCTGTAATTTCCATCTTTACTTCACTCATTCAAATCCAGCCTGTTGTGGCTTGCCCATCTTCTGTTTGGCAAATCCTCATGGCTGTCCTCATATGGCAGTAGAGTATGTTTGAACATCAGCTCAAAATAAGTTCTAGCCAGGACAGTGTTAGACCAGTTTCTTTAGGTGGTGACAAGCAAAATGAAGTAAGAACCTGAAATATCAGTGTCTCCTCAAAATCAGTAACACAGTCTCAAAGAAATGAAAAGCAAGAGTTCAAGCCCAGGAAAGTGAGGTCAAAGAGGAGCCCCAAGTCACCACAACATCAGTGCATTATCAAAAGCACCCTCCAGAGGTGCTGTAAAGTCCCCAAAGTGTGGGATGCAGTCCCTGCTCTGCCCAGCTGGGAATGAGAACACACCTAACAGGCTACCAGAGCTGGGCAGTGGCTCTGGATCCAAATGTGCTATGAGTGAAATTTAACATCCCAGTTTTCATGCCACATATTGTGATATTTAGACTCCAAGAACATCAGCAGATCACTCAGGAGGATGCCACAGGGCCTGGATCTCCTTTCCTAAAACATAAACTGCTTCCAGCCAACAGAAGGGGAGGACAGGCATTGCTAGGGGTGGTTGGGAGCTCAGACACTGCTAAGACACGGCAATACTTCAGTGTCTGCTCTTCTATTCATGCAGTTATTGAGCACAGTATTAGAATATGAGGTTTTTAAGAAGACATCTGTTTGGTTTCAAGGACCACAGAATTCATAGAACATATTTAAGCTGCTTTATTATTTTTTTCCTCCCAGCTGCTTACAGGGCTCTGCCCACACTTTACTACCACACCTGACATGGAAGCTTTCCCAGCTTCACCCAGTAGCTTTCACTGGACAGTGCAATCAGAGAAAAACAAGTTATCTCACTTTCCTAATTAGCATTTTAGATAGGACTGACTTGGGCTAAGCAGCTATTGCTGATTCCTGCCTCTGGCTCCAAGCAGTCCTGCAGAAACTTCCTTACTTCACAGCCCAGCTTTGCTCTCGCATCAGATGTGCTCTGTCCCAGGAGAGCCTTACTTAGAGGATCATAGTCCTGAAACTCCTTGTAGATGCTCTGCTCCTCTCAATTAACCTGCCCTGGAGGATTACTGACAGGCAGAACAGAGAGCAGAAATCAAAATGGTGCAAAAATACCTGCTTTCTAAGAAACAAGTACCCCAGAAGTTACTTGGGAACAAAGATTTCTGTTCATGCTGAAAGTACTAAAAAACCAATTTTGACCAAATAACTACATTTCAAAAGAGTCATTGTGAAACTGAAACAGCCCAGATAACATGCTCAGCTTGATTTGATTTTCCTAGGACTTTGATGAATTATATTCTTAGGTAAAGGCAGTCTGTGATCTGCTTGGTTTTCTTTGTCCTTTGTAGGTTCCCAAAAGAACATTGCCTTAAATGTCTGAGGGTCTTGGCATTTAGAATTGTAGAATCAAAATCAGTAGATTTTGTAGATCATTCTGTGTTGTAAGGGACCTCAAAGGATCATTGAGTCCAACCCCTGGCCCTGCACAAGACACCCCAACAATCCCACCCTGTGCCTGAGAGCATTGTCCAAACATTCCTTGAACTTTGACAGGCTTGGTGCTGTGACCACTGCCCTGGAGAGCCTGTTCCAGAGCCAAACCAGCCTCTGGGAGAAGAACATTTTTCTAATATCCAACTTAAACCTCCCCTGACACAGCTTCATAGCATTCCCTTGGGCAATTTCAGCATTTTCAATAGCATTGCTTATCTGCCTGCTTTCCTAATCTAAACGGCATTCATGAAGCAGGTTCTCTAACATCCGTTCACAATTTCTCGAGAGTAAACACACCAGAAGCTGCTAAATGTTCCCTCTCTCCCCATCACACACTCTCAGCTATACTTCACATTACAGAAAATGCTATGTTTACATAACATATTCTTTGGGTTACAGATTGCATTACTGTGCTCCTGGTACAGCCTGCCCAGGATCTTTCAGCATCCAGCTCTGTTCTCTTTTGCACATAACTTGGCTAAGTTTTAGCTCCTTGTGTTGCAATTTTCCATAACAGGCAACTACTTCAAGCTGGATTTTTAAGCTATTTCTAATCTTATATCCAAGAAAATAGATGTTTTTTACAGCCTAAACCCCTCTCCCATGACAGCTAACCCATACAAGCATTTCAGTAAGAAAGACTCCTGTCCACATGTTTGAGTTTGGGAACAAGATTTGTGACTTGGGAGCACTCCCCAAGGCACACAGCTGTAATAGGTTGACATTTTCCTTGCTTTCCTTATTCCTCTTGTTGTATATTTTATCTTGTGCTTCTCTACATGAGATAGAAGAGAGGCAATATAATACATTGCAATGATTACTCGTCAAAGTCTGGGAATTTTGCAAAGCACACAATCAGTTCTGAAGAACCTTAAAATGCTCCATATATTGGCATCACTCCCTCATGGAGCTGTTCCCCTTATGGAGAGGAATCATAGAATGGTTTGGGGTGGAAGGGACCTTTAAAAAAATCATCCCCTCCAACCCTCTGCCATAGCCAGGGCTATCTCTCAGTAGATGAGGTTACTCAATGCCTCAGATGAGCAAATAAATCTAATCAATCAATCAATTTATAAACTGGACTTTTTATATATAGTTATACACTGCTCTGCAGATACATCTCAAGTCTCCATCCTGTTTTCAACAGTGCCAATTCTGCATTGCCTTACTCAGTGAAATTTTATTAAAAAAAGAGAAAAGAAAGACACCCTCCTGTACACTCTAGGAGCTGGGAATACTCATTTTAAGCTGTGACCTGAAATCTGAACCTTGATGTCCAGAAGATATTCACCTTTTAAGCTACAGTTTCTAGTTCCCTGCTTACAACTCATTCTTTAATGCAAATACAATTTGATGGTATCTGGTGCATAAATCAATGATGTGGCTAAAGTCTCAGTCAACTCTTCTCAGAATAAATGTTGCCATTTAAGATGTGGCAATCAAGCTTGTAAAGGGAAGGAAAGAAATGTCACTTGCAACCCAAGTGGTTCTGTTAACAAGCTGGGTTCCTGCTTCAGGTTTTTGTCTGATAAAGCCACTTATCTGATGCTATGAAAGGTCACAAGTAGCTGTTGGAACAGTGGAAAGTCCAAAGAAGGTATTTTTGCCATTCTGCAACTTTTGTTTAAAGTTTTAGTTGAATCATTATTTCAGTTCCTGGAGCTGAGTAATTTCATCTGCCTGGCACAGGAACACGCACAGAGCAGCTCTGCACCACAGAACAGGCCTGGGGTGAGCAAACCACCTCTATCCTACAGGAGAATTTCCCTGGGTGTGGAAATACAATGAGCCTCTCCACTCACCTCAAGATGGTTTTGTGAGGATGCAGAGCTCTCTTGGTGGGAGAATAACATTGCTCATTAAAGCTCTCATGCAGCAGATCCCAGGGTAAAACCTCAAGCCTTTTCCTTGGTCCCACTGCACAGACGGAGCCTCACAGAGGGACCTTGCACATTTTAAATGTGCTGTACAAGGAGAAGGGTTTAGATATGACCAACAACTGTCAAAGGTATGGAGACTCAGAACCAGCCTTCTGTACTAAAATCATCTGCCTCTGGCACATCTGTCAACACCCTTTTATAGAGGCCAAGTAATGAATTCATTAAAAGACATATCAACTCTCTGAATTTGCTTCCACAACTGCTTCAGTATGGCATGCACATGCCATTTGTTGAAATATCATAAGACCTTGTAAACCACAAGCATTACTAAAATATTTTTTCCCACTCACACTCCCTCCCCCTTTTTTATATCAAGTCTATTTAAAACCTTTTACTAAAGATCCAGATTCTCCCACTGAAAGCAAGTGCTACTTGTCTGGAAATAGACCTTCTCTGTGCCTCAAAAAGCACCTGGAGCACATGGCCAGAGCCAAGACATACCAGGATCACAATCTCACACTTTCTCCCCCCTTACACATCAGAGGAATGGTCAGAGGGAAACATTAACTATTACAGACTTCTTCACTGAAGAGACCAACATCTGGCTGCAGTGGAGAACAGAACAATTCATGTCAGTATTGGGGATGTCAAATGTAATCTGAGTTCACATCTCCTAAATGCTCAGCTTCAGGGCCAGGCCAGGGCAAAAGAGAGTGATGGCAGAAAACACTGCTCAGGAGAGGTGCCCAGAAACAGGGATCCACACTAACAGGAAAACTTGCATGTCTTCTCTAAAGAACTGGGAAGAAAGGTCCTTTCAAAAGTCTGGGGGCTGCAGCCCTCATTTCAGTGGATACAAGGCTGCTTGCATCAAGCTTTATTTTTACAGAGCGTGAATCATTTCTCACTCGCTGAGAATCACTGGGATCATTCTGCTGTCGGTATCTCTGACACCAGCAGTGCTAAAAATACAAAAACTCCAAAGTCAACCATGTGCTGTCAGTTCTGAACCTGACTGCTGCATTGCTTGCATCTATTGACAAAGAGCAGGAGCGGGTGCTGACACCTTTCAGATCAGTCTGTTTGAGAGTGCAGGACTGGGCTCACTCTCAAAAACTGCCTCCTCCTCCATTCATCCCCAACAGTAAATATTTAACTTCTCCTCCTGGTCTGCTGAACAATGGCAGCCTGTAATCATAGCTAATACCATACAGGCTGCTGTGCTGTCACTCACTTCTGCTCCCAGCTATGCTTGAGAGCTGAAGGACCATAAAGGTCCTACATGGCACTAAACTACCTGCACAGCTCACACTCAGCTCAAGAAGTCACACTGAAGTGACTGGTTTCCCTCTGAAAAGGGTGACACGAACCAGAAAGCAGCAGAAGAACGTTTTCTAAAACGCCTTTGCCATTTTATAATTTCAACTACAATGATGGCTCAAAAATGTGTGTTAGCCAATTTTGTCTACCATACCACAGCTAGAGAGCAAGCCAGTATTGAGTCCTTCATTCTAATTGATTATTTACATAATCTTTAACATCCACCCCCTCCAGAAGAGAAATTATCTTGCAACATATGAAGATAGCTGTGCTAACTATGATTTCAGTTGCCATGAAACAGTCTGCAAATGTGGTCCCTCCCATTGTGTTATAGACAAGGTCTTGGGGTGTGGCTTGCTTAACAAGGAGCAATATTGCAGCTTAACTAACTGTACCATTTCATGTATGGTGGGATTGGGCAACCACATGCCAAGAGCTCTTAGAGGCCACAACTGGATTTTGCACCAACTTAGACAAATTCACAGAAAAAAGTCCATTGGACACAGCCTCTGGTTGTTAAAACCATTAAATGGCTGTCTGATGGAAAAAGTGTGTACAAGGCAGAATTGCACTGAACCAGCCTCTTCCTGAATCTGATTGCACAGCTGAAATTCAGGAGATAGGCTCTGGTCTCACCTCCTTTGGCCACTGTAACATGCCAGCTGGAAGTTAGGCTTCCTACCAGGTTTGATCCAGCAACAGCCCATGGGATGGCCTGTTCTTTCTCATTCTCACTTCCATGATAAGTGCTTTGTTTAGGGGAGATGGGAAAAAAGGAAAAGCTCTTTTTAGTGTTGTTGGATCTGCTTTGAAACCGCTGCAGTTGGGCTGAACAGGGAGGTTCTGGGCCCTCTTTTTGTCTGGTTCACACAAGATAATATTTCATTCAGCGCCACAGGAATCTCATTTCCTCTGGCAGAGTTGCTCTTTTGTGTCTTATCACTAACTAGGTGATAAGTTGATATCATAGAATCAAAAAATAGCTTGAGTTGGAAGCAACCTTTTAAAGGTCATCTAGTCTAAGCCCCCTGCTGTGGGCAGGGACACCTTCCACTGGACCAGGTAGTGCCCAGCCTGGCCTTGGGCACTCCCAGGGATGGGGTAGCCACAGCTTCTCTGGGCACCCTGTGCCAGTGCCTCACCACCCTCATTGTAAAAATCCTCTTGAAATACATTCTTCAAATATTTGAATATATAGGGGCATTCTCTGCATATTACCAGGAGTTTTGACACCCAGTGAATTTCAGCTTGGTGTCATCTATTAGAAGAATTTGTCTGACATCAAGAAATGAAGGCAGAGCAGAACCTGTGTCCTTCAGAGGATAAAGTACCTGACCCTGACAGCATTTTCACTTGCCCAACAAAGCAATGGAAAGAAAGAAGGAAATGGGCTCAAATCCATTATTGCTATATCACACTTCAAAAAGGAAAGGGGGTCTTCTCTTCACCGTGCACCAAGCCTGGCTTCCAGAAAAGAATGGAACAAGGAGTTCTGGCCCAGTAATAGCTGTTTAATTAAACTATTTTGTTAAACTCCAATCTAAACATTTTTTTCCTTCTTTTTACAGAACAGATTTGGGGATTTAACACTCAGGCTGACCCAAAACAGTGTCATGGTTCATTAGCAAATTAGAGTTAATTAGAGTTTTAAACCCAACAATTCTTACAGCAGTAACAGCAGGGCAGGATGTATCCTTATCAGAAGTTTAAAAGAAAATGCTGCCTAGACTACTGAGGTTGCTGGTCAGACCTAGAGGGCTCTTGTACCCCTGTTGATATCTGTGCTGATGCACACAGGTTTTGTGGCAGAACTTTGTCCAGTGGAGATAAACCAGGTGTTCTCTATGCCCAACATTCAGGCTCCTGAGTGCATTGCCCTTCTTTTTGTCCCTTGTCTTTGTAAAAAAAAAAAAACCTTTATGTAACAAGTTTTGTTGGATCACTTCCACACTGCAATAATTGTGAAATTCCTGTGTGGTTGGCAAGACACAACAGAGAGACCACTGCAAAAGGCCTGCTATATATTTTGCCCAATGCCCCATATACCACAAGCAGAGTTTATTCCAAGGTAACTCTGCCAAGCCCAAGCCCAAGGGAGTTTCATTTTGGAGGAACTTTTTCAACAAGTCTCAGCTCAGTAAGCAAAAAAAAAAAAAAAAAGAAAATTATCCTTCCTTGACACCTACAGAAAAAACAAATCAAAACATGTGGCTTAAGACCAATACAGGGCTCTCCCAACCTTCTAGCTAAAGACTAAAATACTTCTAAAACAAACAACTATTTGGTTTCTATATTTCTCCATCATCTTCTGGACAGATAATAAAGCAATAAAATGGAAGGAGTGCAGATACAATAGCTTCTCCTTACATCCATCCTTCACAGCCACTGGCTTCCTCCTCCCCACACACCCTTTGAAAGATAAAATCCTACCACCAAAGCTGCCTCTTTAAACCCTCACCAACAGCCTTATTGATTTTGTATTTTTCTAGACAAATTCTCAGGTTTCCGTGCACTGAGGTTTCTGATCCAAGCTGATTCTTTGCCCTTGTCCTTAAAGAACAGAAGTACACTTGGGGTTTCCTTGAGGCTGACACTGGAAGGTGTGTAACAATACAGACTTACCCTATGTTCCTTCTTATGGCCATTTACAAACTGCACAAGCCTAACAAAATAAGAAAATAAAACATGAAAACATGCTAATTGAAATATTTGCCATTAACATTTCAGTGCCTAGGTACTTCCCACTAATAATCTGCAGTATAAACCAGTGAAATCAGGCCAGTGCTACAAAAGCAAACACAACTTTTAACCTTGCAGTCAAATGAGGAGGAAATGGGAGGAGAGTGAGCCAAGCCTCCCCTGGTGTAATCAGGTGCAAAGCCAGTCAGGCAGTGGCTTTACACCTGTTTGCAAAGTCCAGCTCTGATCCAGCTCCTCAGCATGCAGCAAACAGCTTCAGTTTGTGGAAAAGTGGAGCAAGGGTCCAGTCCCTGAGGCTGTCACAGTTGAGATGGCCACAATACACAGAGTAACACCACACAATTTCAGAAATCTTCAACCCATACACAGTAACACCAGACCACTTCAGAAGGCTGCAAGCATCTGCCCTTCTTCAGTCCAACCTTTTATCCCCTCCTGCTGATGCCCTGCACCTGTGTGCCCTCTGCTCCCTTTGGTGGTTGGGCAGTGCCCCTGGGCACTCCCTGGGCACTCATTGCTGTCAGTGCTGCTCACCTGCTGCTCACAGCTGTGCCCACTGGGGATGAGGTTCAGCCCCAGCCCCACTCCCAATTACCACAAACCTACCTACATAAGGCTTGGCAAATTTTCACCCATCCCAGTTCTGTGGGAAACAGCCTCCAGCTGGGACCACCAGCTTTCCTACAGAGTTTTGGGCACTGTCAGCTGCTGCAATGCCTTAGCTAAGCTGGATGGAGAGGGCTCAAAAATATTGAATATCACATGAATACACCAAATCTAGTCTTCTATCAAGGAATCATTTGCTACAATGCAAACAGGTCCTTGCTCCCAAGAGGCAGCAGTTACAGGGCAGTCCTTCACCCAGGCAGGAGCAACAAAAGAAATGACATAGGTAATCATTGTAGAAAATGCATAATCCAACAAGTACTGGCTGCTGGAGCATGAGGCCACTGATCCCACTGGCACTCTCCTGGGCACCTTGATGAATCCTCTGTCTTGCTCAGGCATAGAGAAAGCTGCTCTGAAAATAACATTCTAGAACACAGTAGATCAGCTGGCACTGAAAAATGTTTGTATTCAATTGTTCTTCAGTTCTGTTAGCCTTTTGGCCATCTTCCTAAATCTGACAGCAACGTCTGTCATGTAAAATCAATTCTGGATTTTTTTTTAATGTCTTTATATAAGTATTCTGCCTTTTAAAAGGTAGAAGGCTGATGAGAGCAGGGAAACAAGGGACTAATGGGTCCCAGTGGAGTTACGGAGAAAGATGTTAGCAAATGCCTCTGCTGCTGTTGTTACAGCAGAGTTGCTGTAGCCACAGTGGCCCAAGGATGGTTAACCATTTAACACCTTCCTAAACTTTATCAGCTTCTATTTCAGACCTGATAGAGATCTCCAGGGCCACTTCTTGTCAGCTTTATCCCCAGACATAGCAGCTGATTTATTCTCAGATATTCTTCCTAGAAACCCTGTCTTGTTGGCACTATTAGAGACAGGTCTGTTTCCCTATTTTCAACATCTTGCACTTTATGGAAGTATTTTAGCAGACATAAACCACTGGACAACCCCTCACAAACAGTCACCCAACTGGAACAGCAGGCAGTGAGGGCCAGGAAATTCCAGCTGGAGTGTAACTGCACAGGTCCCACACTTGAGCCTCCCTCCACCAGGACAAGGACAGCACCTCCAACAGGAACAAGGTGTTTGCCAGTGCTGGCTCCTCTGCTCCTGCATCCAAACATCTGAAACTTCATGTAAAGTCTGGGAGTGGGGATCACATCACTAAGTGAGGATCTCAGTTTCCATTCATGTGGATAGAAAGGAAAAGGGAAAAACCCTTACAACCAGGTTTTTGACTGCCAGAGGCTTTCAGTTCTGCAGATCTCAATTAACAGCTGTCCAGCAGAGACACCAGTTTGCTCTGGTCTCTGACTGAGCTGTGCATACAAAGCTGTCAAAGCTCTGCCTCAAAGCTGATTGTGGGGAAGGGGAGGGCAGGCACAGCCAGTGGGACAAATGCAAATGCCTGCCCTGCTCTAGCCCAGCTCAGAAGCCATTCAGAAGGACTTTAGGAAATTAGTCCTTTAGGCAGGGGTGAATTTTAGATATCATTCTTTGATACCCCAGAGACATGCACCACCAGTTTATGTCACTGTCAGTGGAAGGTAATGTCAGGCCTCTGCAGGCAGCTCTGTGACCTTCTCTTTAAAGATTTGTCAGCTTTACACCATAACACTGATAGCAGCCACTTTTTAAAAACAGCCTCCAAAAGTGCACAGGTGTGAGCCTGCTCACAGTTACCCTGATTAAGCCAAGAACAGAATTCACTCCTTATTACTAATAGGGGAAACAGAACCAAAATGAAGCTGCCATAAATAAACCAAAGTAAAGGCCAGCTTCTGCCCTCAGCTGTAGGTGAGCTGGAAGGGGTCATTCAGGGAGGACAAGACAACTGAGTCTGGGGAGCATTGCCAGGATGGGGATGCATTCCTGCCTCTGCCTCCCCAGAACCACAGCAAGGCACATCCTGCTTATTTCTTATGTAAGCAGATGGACTCTGGACTGCACTGCAGTCAAACAGGGACAGCCTCAGCCACTCTGGACACATCTGTGCCAGTGGCACAGGAGCTTGGCTGGATACCCATAAGCAGGGTGGCTGCAGTGGCTCAGGATAGTAATTTTGGATGAGTTTTTCAACAAGGGAATATGATCTGTGCCAGATGCTCCACTGACACAGGTAGGCAGAGCTCCCCAGATGTCAGTGTCTGTGATAATCAGTGACTGGCAGATAATGGTTTGGATCTGAATGGCTTTAACCACATCAACACATGCTGCATTTCAGGTTGGGGCAAGATGGCTTGAAGTTCCCCAATGCACCTTTCAGACATGGTGAAGAGAAGCCAGAAAGCAAAGCCTGATGCAATTGCCCGAAGCAATTAATCAATTTACTAAAAAAAGCCCCCCTTGTGACATTATTTTTCTCTTCTTAAGGTTTCAATTCATAGCTGTGCTCCTTTTTGGTTTGTCAGCCTTCTTTTCCATCCTGTATTAAAACTTAAATGTTCAAACCCTGCAGGTGATTCAGATGGGAGGACTATAAGCACTGGATACACACTCTGCACCAAAACAGGCACAGCCTTGCAACATTTTCTTTTAGGAAACAGCACTGCCGAAACACAGCAGTAGAAGGGTCAATTTAGGCCATGTTGGGATAACCCATCCTTCCTTTTGCTCCTGCAGGCATGGCTGTGCATCTGTGCCCTTCCCTCTTTGATGATTTACATCTCACACAAACCTGGCCTGGCTCTTCAATACTCCAAAACCTGAGTGGGGCTGGCTTTAATCCACCTTGGTGCCATCACTAGTCCAGAATTGTGACAGGCTGTACCTGCACAACTGAGACTGTGCTGTATTTCTCACAACTCTGGCAAAAGAAAACAAAGTGAATTATATTAGCAGCAACAAAGGACTAGGAGCAGGAGCAAAATCTAGGCTTCCAAGGAGAGCTGCAAGGAGTTTGTTCTGTGGGGACCCTGTTCTCTCTCTCACCATCTATTTATTCAGCCAGGATTTATTGTAAGGGAGAGTCACCCCTTACATCTCACTCATTTTCACATGAGTTCAAGTTCACTGCAGCTGAAGGGAGTTGTGCAAAAGGATCTTGTTAAACTGTAACCAGCGGTCGGATGTGCCAGTTAATCATCTACTTTGAAACTTGTCCCTTTTGATAATAATTTTCCATGGCTGCAGAATTAAAGCTTAACTGGTCATTGGCTTCGAAAATGACCTTGTCTGACAGGGAATGTGGAAGAGGAAACAACAGTAACACGACCTTCTTGTGTAAATTCTAGATGTGGACAGAGGGGAGAAAAATACTGTTGGCAGGTTCCAATTGACTCAGTGATTTATCTCAACCAGTGTGCAATGTCCCCCTGGTCATCTCCAGGCATGAAAGGAACACCAGCTCCTGCCTCCAGGGGCTGCAGGGCACTGTCAGAGAGAGCCCTGCCAGCAGGGTTTATCGGGCAGGAGAGATGGCCTTGGGAAGCACAGGAACATCACAACCTGTGCGCCTGGCTGGTGAGCTGGCTGCTTCCTTCCTGCAGTACTGACCTGCCTGGAGGAAACATGATGGAAATGTTTAAGTGTCTAAAAATCCAGACTACAGGCAGGGGAGCTTCTGAGCAGATACCAAGTGTGACAACAGGTCCTCACCACATCCACGGGGAGTAGGCACAAGTGTTAAAACCAGCCCAGTTCCACTGGACCCACACCTTAGAACAGTAAAATTGTGTTAAAATCCACTATCATGTCTACAATTATTTCAGCCCTTTAAGTACATGATAAGATGGAAATGAATCCTAAATATTCCTAGGCAGACAACCAATACTCAAAAGCAAAGGGCAAAGACAAGACAAACACCACCAGATGTGATGATACATTACAAAATCCCTGCCTGACTTCTCCCAGCAGCCAGCACTCAGACAAGATGCTGAGGAGTCAGGGCTGGTCTGTAGTAACACATGGTTACTACAACAATTTTTGGTATGGGGCAAGAGGTAACATAATTCATTACCAGATTTAAGGAAACTTAGTCATACAGTAATGAGGGTAAGCAACCAGACAGATTGTCAAAGCAGAAGTTCTTAGCATGACTCCTCTCTTTTCAAAAGCACCTTGCTTAAGATTTACAAAACCACATTGCTGACTGGGAGTGAAATTTAAGTTTAAAATCCTTGAAAACATTACTCAGACAAATGAGATGATAAATCAATGAGGTGAAGAAACATTAATTCATTTATGTAATTACTTATTTACCCAAGATAAAATGGAGTGTATGCTGTTCTAAAGCACTGGCAGAGTTAAACATCTAAGGAAATTCTTCAGTAATAATAATTTATTTTTAAAAGGTTTTGGATCAAAGAACACTGGAATCAGATATTTCCAGAATTCCTCACAAATCAAGATCTCCCCAGCCAAAAAGCCCCTTCTTTCCCTGCTTGTGCCCACTGGTGGTCATGGTTTCACTGGACAGCTGCAATGTGCAGGCTTGGAAGAAACTCTCTGACAGGGTTTAATAACTGAATAACAGAACTGAAGTCTCCAAGCTTCCTTGGTGCTCTTCTTCAAGCCAGCTTCCCTGGCTAAATGCCCCAAGAATTGGAAACTTAGTCTCTGCAGATCCACTCAGCTATTTTGCCCAGACAAATAGGATCTCAGGCCACCCAATTAGTAAGATCTTGCTGTTTTGGAGATTGCCTATGAGGAAACTTGGAGCTGCAATCTGGATACTACAAATGTTCAGAGCCTGAAACACCTTCCTCTCAGAGGCCTTTGTTTGATGGGAAATGCACCACCCAACTCCAATAACTTGGAGATACAGCTTGAGATGACACAAGGAGAAAACCCCCAGCAAAAAGGAAGATGGGACCCTTAGAAGAGTTCTGCAGCTGTGAGGCATGAAGTGCTCATTGTTGTATAAAGGGAAAATTCTGAAGAGCTACAAAGAGCACAAAGATGCTGTTTATATCCACTGGTTTCAGCAAGCTATTTTATACTAAATTTCCCTGCTGATCCAGCTGCATTGTGCAAGCAGGTGTCTGCTAACATCTATCACATGTTATTGCATTTTTCCCTTCCACCTTCAGATGTAAAGGACACAATACATCACTGCACAATAGGAGAGGAAGAAGACACTGCCTAATTTCCCATAGGATGCAATATTTATCCTGTAAGTGTGGATTAACTGAATAACTTGCTAGATTTGTGTCAAGGCTTGTAAGGAGTGGTGACTAATCCTAGCTAGTGGGGATTAACAATGTTTGCTGTGGGAAATGTGCCAGACTTTTCAATTATATCATGTCTTAGAGACTGCAATGGTTCTACATGAATACAACTGTGTTCTTTCCACAGCACAGTGATAACAGGGTTTGTCCTTTCTAGTTTTTTAATGCCCCAGACTAGAGCAAGCCTCAGCAAGAACAGCACTGGGATGGACAGCAGTACCAGAGCCTGCTCTTCTCTTAAAGTAGGGCAAAGGGAGCAGGAGGATCAGGAGTGCAGTTAGAAAGCCCTAAAGTTACACCTTAAGAAGCTACAGTTGTGAGTGCACCACCTGTGTTGCCCTCCCAGGATAACACACACACTCACAAACTCACACATCTCCCAGAAGGAGGGAGTGAGCCCTGGAAGGCCACAGATGGCAGCCTGGACAAGTGGTGCTGAAAACTCAGACTCCAAGCAGCACCCAAGGCCACTCTCAAAATGGTGGAAAATCACATGATTAGAGCTTCAGCAGCAGCAAGGGAAAAAGCAGGAAGAAAACCAAGGTGTTGTCCAGCTGGCAGCATGAGCATCCCACTGTCTTCTTGCCCAGAAACACCTCCCCATAGAGCTGCATCGTGAAAGGTGCAGCTCATTCAGCTTTTCCTTTTGCTGCCTCAGCGGAACGGGGAGACACAAGGCTCCTCACAGTACAGAAGAAAGGTCTGAGGTGTGGCACTCAAAGCAGGTTGAAGTGATCCAGCCCATCCTGACCACTCCAGCTCATTTCCATATACCCATAGCCAGAGCAGGGGCTGGACTCATCACCAGTTTGCATCTTCTATTTGGTTTGAAAAATTTCTGGAAATCACAGAATCAATCAGGTTGGGGAAGGCCTCCGAGATCATTGTGTCCAACCTGCAACCAAACTCCCTGATGAGAGCCAGACCATGGCACAAATGCCACAGCCAGCCTTTCCTTAAACACCCCCAGGGACAGTGACCCCACATCTCCCTGAGCAGCCTGTTCCAAGGTCTGATCACCTTTGCTGTGAAGAAATTCTTCCTATGTCCAGCACAGAGCAGTTTAAGACTACATCCTCTCACCCCATCACAGGTTCCCAGGCAGGGGAGGCCAATTCCCACCTGGCACAGCTTTCTGCCAGGAGCTGTGCAGGGTGGCAGAGTCATCCCTGAGCCTCCTTTTCTCCAGGCTAAACACCCCCAGCTGCTCCTGACAGGACTTATGCTCCAGACCCCTCCCCAGCTTCTCTGCCCTTCTCTGGACCTGCTCCAGCCCCTCAATGTGCTGAACTGAGGGCCCAAAACAGGACACAGGACTCGAGGTGTGGCCTCACCAGTGCTGAGTACAGAGGAAGGATCACTTCCCTAGTTCTGCTGGCCACATCTGATACAGATAACAAGCAAACCACAATAAACACAAAAATAAAACAAACTACAGAGGCTCAGCTTGTCAGTATTGCTCTCTCATTCTCTGACCTGACAGAGCTCAATTCCCAGGACCAAGCTGATTGTCTTCTGAGTGCGACTCTCCTGCCAGGGAGCCTTCATCCAGACTCACTCATGAGAGCTTTATGCTTTGTACAAGAACAAAATCCCCTTGCTGTGCTCCTCCTGGAGCTCCCCTAATGAGCTACCTATTAACACTTATTTCTCCCCCAGGTATCAGTAGTTATTACTACTTAATAGTGCTCCAGCCTGCTTGGGAGTAACAATAGCACCGAGGTAATTAGAGGAAAAGGAACATCTTATGAGTAAGGCATGCACAGCTGAAGAGTGTTTTGCAATGGCATGACTGCCCAGTGGCAGCTGTTCCAGCACACCTGAGATGGCCTAGTCATTTTTCAGATTGATGACAGATTGTCCCTGCTGAGTGCACACACCTCCACAAGGACTTGGATAGAAAGGCAGAGAAGCCCATCATGAAACAGCTCACAGTCACCTGGCAAGGCCCTTCTGTATCATCAGAGACATTTAAATCCACATTCTGATTCTGAACACGGAGAAGGGATTTGAAACTGAGTCTTGAGCCTCACCTAGCAATGCTTTCACCAGCTGACTACAGGGAAAAGCACCACCACAATCCCATTTTTTAAATATTTCCATATGAAATAATTTTTGGTTTATTAGTTTAGCTGTTGTTACTTGTGAAACCAACAAAAGCTGCAAGGATAAGTGAGCTTAGGCCTCACACAGGTTTTTTCTGGTTACTGCACATCACTGGTCCCATGTGGACAGATATCATCACCCCATTTTGTAGTCAAGAGAGCAGAGGGGAAGGGAAAGGGGGTCTCACAGGCATAGCTGATGCTCTGTCAAGCCACACTCAGCCAAAAGACTGGCACAGTGAGGCTCTCCTTGCTCATCTATGGCCATCTCACTATCAGCAGAGACAGGTTTCTCATTTTTTTAAGCAGTTATTTAAGCAACAAAGTTAAACATCTCCATTTATTTCTTGTTCCCACATCCTTAAAATCCTATGAGTCTTCCTTGTGATTTTTCAGCTAGCTCTGAAATT
This sequence comes from Melospiza melodia melodia, assembly GCF_035770615.1. Classification (NCBI taxonomy): domain Eukaryota; kingdom Metazoa; phylum Chordata; class Aves; order Passeriformes; family Passerellidae; genus Melospiza; species Melospiza melodia. Next base: position 16,639,086 of record NC_086203.1, read on the forward strand.
TGCTGGGAGCTACAGGAAGCCTCTCTTTTCAGTTGTCAGGTCCCCAGGGTCACCTAAGCCAAAGCTAAAACTGAAGCATGATGTGGAGCAGGGCTTAAGATACTGCATTCCCCAGGCCTACCAGCTTGGGATCTCCATTTGCCTGATGGCACCTGGCAGCAGGGCTGGGCTAGAAAGCTCAAACCTGAGGTGGGAATAAGGCAGGAGCAGTTGTAAGGACATGGACAGGAAGGGCAGGGAGATCAGAGGTAGGTAAGACTTGGGACAGGGGGAAGGTGATGACAGTGGGACCCTATTTAAAAAATATTGGGCTTTGCTGCTCCAGATCCTTCAGTAAAACCTACTGTCAGCCTCAAAGAGAGCTTTGGTCATCTCCAGGCCATTTTAAACAGCTGCTCCCACAGCATTTGGATGTCCTGTCTCCACCTGCCCATTTCTGCCTTCCCTCTGCCAAGCATTTTTTAAACTAATCCTGCACCAATCTCCTTTCTTGATTCAATTGCCAAAAAAGATGTGTGTGGGGTGGCACACAAAGTGAGGTAAGGAGATATTCATCGGTTTGTGTCCCTCTGAACCTGACCACATCCTGGAGCAGGAACTCCTCATAGGTGTTCAGATATTGTGGTAATAGGTGTTTGGACAAAAAATACACCATCAAAAACAAGAGTTTGGAGAAAAAAGAGGAGACTCCTCAGAGAAAAGGAATGAAAGCTGAGGGGCCTGAGGAGTTTCATTTCCCACTGGACTTCGATCAATCTTCAGAGATTTCAGTCAAATGCAAGACTAATGAAAATGTTGGAGAGGATAATATTTTACAGATATAAACTGTATGCATCATGTACTCAGTATGCATACTACATAAAAATATTTTCAATGCTTTTCTACTAAGCTCCACACTCTCCTGGAAGCAACAACAACAAAAAAAAGTGCTCATATTCTTCATTTAACTCACTTCCTTATGTAAGGTTCATATGTTTTTCTAACACAGTGGTAGGAGAGTTGTGAAATACAAATAGCTTCTCTTTTTACTCTTCATCATTATGTACAATATTGACTGCTCCCACTCACTCACATTAGCTATATTTTGTAAACAGCAAACACACTTTAAAAGTGCAGATTTTTTTCCAAGGCTTTCTCAATTCTGCTGACGTAAAACTTCGCATTGATCTATTAAAATTGCTTTTACATCCAAGTACCTTCTAACAGGCTGTACCCCTTTCCATGGTCTCTGACCTGTACTTTTCACCACTGTTACAAAACTACAAAGCCCAGACCTACTACACTACATTTCTGACCAAGATTTGTCTGGGAATATCTGACTTGTGATGAACCAAACTCTCTAGAAATCATTCCCTCAACCTCAGCTCTTTGCTCATTTTCCATGCTTGATGCTCTAACCGTGCTGGCACTTCTTGACCAGAAAGACAAGAGCTGTAAAATTGGTGAACATTCCTAAGGAGTTGGCTGCACACTTACCTTTCTAGTATTTAGATAAATATTTTAGCAATATCAGATACTGTTCAGAACTCTGGTTCTGTGCACTGCAAATATTATCTAACTGTATTTTTGTAAAAACTCTACATGAAACATTTGTGCCTTTCAGGTCCTCCTTAAAAACCTAATTTCCCAAAGTATTGATTTTGAGTATATCTTAGTACAAGGATCTCTTTGCTACTGCTACTCAGTCACAATCATCACCATCATCATTAGTGTTCAGCTTCTCAGGCAAGAACTGATTGCTTTTTTGGCACTAGAGGGGTTAACCGCTGACAGGATATTTTTAAGTCAGCTATGTCAATTATTCTGCCAATATTTCAACTTTTCCAGTGTCTTGGGAGTTCAGTGCTGCTTTTGTTACTTTTCCATTATAATGTCCCAAACCCTCTTGAGCAACATCCCCCCTCCCCCAACCTCCCATTTGTTCAGCTTTTTAAGAAACCCTTTCCACTTGTATTGTGAGTGTAATCTATGCCAGAAATATTAACTGTAGGTTTTACAGCTGTATAAAATCTGATATAAATATCAAAACTCACTCTTAACTACCAAAATTTGCAACATACCTTTAGTGTCAATGATTAGACTATTTAAAATATGAACAGGCTGGTGGTGGCACAACATTTTCTCATTTGAAGAGAAATTTTATAGAGTTCTTTGGACTACAGATGCTTTGGAGAAATTAGTATTTGAAACTTGGACTGTTCAACTGGACTGTTTCTTAATTACAACAAATAACAGGCAATTTCTGTCAGCTGAAACTACCAAGAACAGAGTTGCTCCCCTCATCACTGCTTTGATAAGCAGATGGCCTCAGCCATTGCAGAGCTGGAAATGGAGCTGGTTCAATGCAAGAAATGGCAGAAACGAGTTACAACAACAGGCTGGCCTTGACCCTTGTCCTGTGCTAGGAAGTGGCACCTCCAGAGCAGGATAGCTCAGGAGAAGGATTCTTTGTTTTGGAGCTGACGCTTCTTCACTGCATTACACAGTATAAAGGTGTGAGATGATGCTGATCCTGTCACATCTTTACCTAACAAGATTCCTTCCTCCTTTCATTCTGATTTAGTATTGGGGCCCTCACTACATTGTGCCCAGAGAACAACAAAGCTGGCAAAGGATCTAAAGAAAAAGTCCTGCAAGGAGTGGCTGAGGGAGCTCACAGAGAGGCCTGGCCTGGAGAAAAGGAGGTTGGGGGATCTTATCACCTTCTACAACTCCCTGAACCTCTGCTCCACGTAACAAGAGACAGGACAAGAGGAAATGGCATGAACACGCTACATACTTGCAGCTATTACCATCACTGCTCAGATTAAGTACCCAAAACATCTTGGGTGGTGTTTCCTTATGGACTCACTCTCAGTGAAAAGATGGCAAAGAGTACAAAGAGTATAAGAACATTTCTTGAGGTATCAGAAGCACCCAGCTGAAAAAAATCCTGAGTGGGGCACTGGAATAATGGCTAATGTTTACATGATGGATCTACTAAGGATGTTCTTCCTAAAGGCAACTTTCAAGCAAAAGAAGTATGCCATCAAAAATGTTGAAGACTTTAGCTCTAAGGAATAAGATTTCAACACCTGCCCTGGTTATTTCAGGATATATTTTTTTACTTTGTATCAAACCATGTGTCACTCTTCTTTTTAAGATGACACCCTCCAGAGAAGGCAAGTGGATTACTCAGAGGCAGGTCCTGACCAGCACTGCTGTGTACAGGCAGGCAAAGGGAATGGAGGGAAAGTCATCTGGCTGCTTTTTGGATGGGAGAGCATCATCCCGGTAGCCATAGGAACAAAGACCATAAGCACAGCTTGCAACCACCTGGCCCCAGGCTATGCCTTGCCCTTCTTGGAGCACAGCAGGACTGGGTGTGGGCAGTGCTCAGATCCTGCAGGAGAACATGAGCTCCTCAGGAGGTGGTGTCTGACTCAACAAGGCAGAATGCAGGCAGCACTGGGGCACTGCACCATTTTAGGGACTAGGACTTGAAAATAATTGAACACACTGAGCCCAAATCAGAGCCATCATCAAAGACTTTGTGTCTGCTCTTGGAAACAGGGCTATTCCCAGTGATTTGGTGGTAGGCAAATAGCTGCTGTTTGCGCTTCCAGAGCTCAGTCACTCTGGAAATTTAAGCAAGTAGTAAGCATTTTCACTTCCTGTCCTCATAAACCATTCAAAACAACATCACCCGGTTTATCAGCACTGCCTCAGAACACCATTCCAATAGAGAGATAAAGCTCGTGTGCATATCATTTCTTCAGTGATCCCTTTGAATCTGCAGTGCTATTAAAGTGCAAGATCTTATCTGTGCATGGTCACAAACGTATTGGCTTTGTAGCAGGCTTTGCCCAACGTCATGCCAACTCTGCCAGCCTTGCTTCCTCTCTTGCAGACTGTTCCAGAGGGACAGAGCAGATCCTACTTTGCTGACCATTTATAAGCCATGTAAATAACAGAGAGCTTCACTTGCAATTTGTGTGAACATACATCTGATAATAGTAGGCAAAGTAAGCCAAAAATAGAGAGAAAAAAGAAAAAAATTTTACCTCATTAGGTGGGACTGAGTCTCCACAAAGTGGTTGTGGAATACAAAAGGGTATCTCCTGCACACAAACTCATTTGTCCCTTCTCTGACCTGTGAGTCCCCACTGTCACCAACCAAGTACCCTGATGCCTCCAAACCCAAGGTAGTTTCAGCGTTGTATCAACCAGCTCCTCTTCATGAAATATTCACACAGGCCCATAACTCCTAGTCTCAGTAGCCTGGGGTAAGTCTGTATCTGATTTTAAAATAGCCACCTCCAAGCTGGGCAGAAAAGTTGATGCTCTCTTTTACGAGGGGGAAGAGAGGAAGGGAGAAATCCTTGAAGTCTTCCTGTAAGTGGAGCTTTCAGCCTTATCTTCAACCTTTAAAAAATCCTCTTCAAGGCAGAAATGCTACAGCCAGTGTGTCCAAAGAACTTTGCTTCTATAATGATCAGTCAAGTCCAACCAAAATATCTTTCAGCTTCAGGCTGAATTGAGCCATTCTGAGCAGATGGAAGCAATGAGCATCAACAGAACAAACTAAGTTGCCACTATTGTTGCTGAGTTGTAAGCACATATCATGATTTGGAAGAGCACAAGTATTAACAGTTTAGTTATGCTATAAAAATCACACATAAAACCATTTACTTAAAATTCCTGCACACTGACGAGAACAGCCTCTAGATCACGGTCTTATTTCCTGCAAACATATATAAATTTATACAGAAGACCCCTGCCATGATTCACAGAGTGTTTATATCAAAGTGATTAGGTAAGTACTGACTTTTCAGAGGAATCCAATGAAAAACAAGGCCAAATGCCAAATATTTAGGAAACAGGGGTATTTAGAAATGAGATTACAACATCAATGTCAGAAATATCTAGAGTTGGAAAAGAATCAGGTAAATTGCAACATCAATTCTATCAAGTAACCCTTCCTCTCCAAACTCACTTTGATGTTCCAGTCAAATATTTCAGACTGCAGAGCAAACTCAGGTCTGGTTTTGGCGGAAGTGTTTTTACAATGAATTTCAGGAGTCAAGGACTTGGGGGTTTGCATCTGTAGGCCAGTAATCAGGCTGTCAAAAGAAAAACCATCATTGCTGTAGAGCAGGGGCTCCCTTTCCTACCAGTGCCAGAAAGACTGAATGAGTTCTTAGACTAAAGTATATACATTCCCAAATGCAGATTCCTGGAGCCTGTGTGTGCTTACAAGCACCCACATCAGCCAGCATAACAAGTTCCTACACCTATGGCTCGGAAAAAATTGATTTACACTAGAAAGAAAGTAAGATTGTGTGAGTTTTACAGCTTCTTCCAGCTGGAAAAGGATTTGCTTTGCCAGGACAGTTTTTCTGCAAGTAAAGATTTCTTTATTGGTTACTACAAAACTGAAAGTACTAAAAATGTGGAACTTGGACATAAACCTTCAAAGGATAACACTGTCCTATGGGGCAGTCCCTACCCCAAAACCCACACATAGCCAGGAGCATTGTGTAGTTTCACCCTGATCTCCTCAAGGTGCACAGCTCAGGAGACAACCTTGATTCAGCAGGAGGCTCTGACTGCCTGAGCTTTGCTGCTTGCAATTGTTGCAGGCCAGTGGAGAGCAAATCTTGCACCAATTTTTCCATGAAATGGTAATACCCCATGACTGGATACTTTAAGGGCTGAGGGGACCTCAGGGAACTAGAACTTTACTTCTCTGAGGCCTGGAAACCCACCAGTAATGTTTAATTTCCATGAGGTTTCTGTCACAGCAGAAGAGCCTAAACTGAACAAAAATTAATAAATAAATTGATTGTTCAAGGTACAGGGATAGAATGGTAGAAATGGAGTCTGGAAAAAGCAGGTTTGGTCTGCTTGGAAGACAGAAAATGACCTTGGGGGTTACCACAGTGCACTCAGGGCTAATATTCCCAGAGAATATCAGCACCATCCTGCAGGGATTTCCTCATCTTGAGATCCTACACTGCAGTGTGTGACAGCCCACTCATGGACTCTCTGCAGCACATCCCAGGCTCTGCTCTGGAAAACCAAGGACTTATATAGGAGAAGAGAAATTATGACACTTTTTCAGTTCTCCTACACTGCTGCAGACAGACCATTTGCAGAGCTTCTCTCAGTGGAGTTAACTCCCTCATGCAGCACATCTCCTGTCACTCACCCTGAAAAACAGGCAGCAGAAACAGAAGATAATGACTGTGTTAAAGGGCACACAACACCAGGGTCAAGAAGGGGAGTGGGAGGGCTGAGGAACAAGAATTCATAGCCAAGGGCTCTGATCATGCTATGGATTCACCCTGGGGCCTTGAACAATGCACTTGGCTCCTGTCCCTGGCCAAGGTCAGGTAGAGCCCTTCATATAACCTGTGCCAGAAGCAAAACACTTAAAGGAAAGTAAGGAACAGGTGCTTTAAGACAAGCCAACACCATTTCCAAGCTACAGAGAACCTCAGATGAATGGAGTTCTATCTCAGCATACTTTTGGTTATCTCAGTTGGCCCTAAGACAAACAGCATGAAGAGTAAATAACTCTGTGGTAATGGATCAAACAGGACAAGACAGTCAAACTGCTTCCTTCTCCAACCCTGATATGGGTTGCCTCTAACCACCAGTCCCTTCTCCTGAAAGGAATTTTGGGGGAGTGAAAGAATGTAGATGGGACAGGAGTTCTGAGAGAAGCAGTAGTCACAAGCCTCATGGGATGTTTCCTGGAGATGGCTCATTAATCATGGACCACTCTAATTTCTTTATGCCTCTCAACACCTTTTTTTTGGGTAAAATACATTGATGGAACAAGCTGCTACAGCAATGCAGCAGGAAGCAGAGCAGATGCTGCAAACCCCTTATGTCACATATAATCCATTGGAAGCAAGGCACAAGGAAAGCTGGCCTAGCCCAGGCCAGGGGAGACTGGAAGAGGTCACATCCTGGCTGTGCAATGGGAAGGCAGACAGTTCACTGCCTGGGAGAAGCAAGAGAAATAATCCAAGCATCTCCCCAGGCTGCTTGGTCTGAGGAAGGAACAGTCTTCATTCAGGACCAAACAGGGGCTCAGCTTTCCCCCAAGAATCAGGGGACAAGTTGACTTTGTCAACGTCCTCACCTTTCTCCTCATGCAGGACCTCTCACTTCCTAGGCTCCCTCTAGTCAGCAGTGAGGCAGAATTGAGGAGGTGGATTCAGCCCCCAAAAGCCAAAGCTGAGGGCCAGCATGTGGGCAAAGGGAGAACATGTCCTCAGCACAGTCACACGCTGAAGCCCAGGTCATGGGAACCAGCCAGGAGGAGGCTTCTGCTCCTTTCCCCTCAGAGTGAAACTGGGCAGAGCAGTGATAGCCTGATTTGGCTGCAGGAAGCTCCTGCTTAAAACAGCTGTTCTATAGCTGCCACAAAGTATTTTCTTTATGAAATCTCAGGTAGATATTTAGCAAAATTTAGAGGAGCAAGAAGAAACCTCACAAAGCACTTAAAGGCTCTGATAAGTCTCCAGTAAGAGGGAGCACTCTATCTTACTAAATCAAGTTCAATCTGCCAAAATTTGTGGTGTTCTGGTTCTTTAAATGGATAAATTGTGAAAATGTGTAATCATAGAGCAGTGATGTAGGAGATGGAGTCACAGAGACTTTCCTGATCCAGTCAGGCATCTGTGTGGTCCAGAGCAGAGAACTTTCCTGGGAAAAGGCAGAGGTTTCTGGCCAGGCTGTGGGGCTCAGCAACACCCTCCCCAAGCTGAGGGGAGCACAGCACAGCTGTGGCTGTCAGGACAGCTTTGTTTCCTACCCATGCTCAGAGTATGCCTTGAGATGAGAGATGTTTATTAATATCATCATATGAAACAAACTCTATGAACTTTAGACAAACTGGAGTCTGCTCCTGACATGGTCTTCAATTCTGAAACCAATATTTATCTCTGTGTGATGGAAGAGAAAAGATTGGTGGACTGCAATAAAAGGGAAACAAAGGTTCAGGACAAATTCCATTTCCCTGCAGAGCAGTTACAGTCAAGATACCAAGAGCTGGGTGAGTATGCAAGGAAAAGTGGAGAAAAGTGACAGACATAACACAGGAAGTTCAGAGCATCCCATCCTGTTCTCAGCTACTCCAAAGGAGATGAAACAAACTGTTTTCCACATCCTGCTGAGCTAGGCTGTTGACAGAGCCCTTCTTATTTGCTTTAACAACAAGGCACAGTATCACCAGTCCCTCCTAATCTGTCCATGCCCTCTCTCAGGATGGGCCACCTGGGAAGACTATCAGAAGTAAAAGCAGAAATGGGCAAGACACATCTGCAACCCTTTCCCTTGTGAGCCTTGGTGCCCCAGGGAACAGCAAGAGCTTTGCCTTTTGCCTTCAGAACCATGTGGGTTAAATACAGGTAGCAGCTAAGCATAAGCAGGGATACATTCCCAAATTATTGAATTTTTTTTTCAGTTTTTTGCAATGAGCTCTAGGAGAGCTCCTGCAGAGTGGTGGCAGCAGCAGTTCTGGCAGTGGCAATGTCATGTAAGCTACACAGTATTGCAGGCTGACTGTGAGAGAATAATGCCAGTGGGAAGTCAGGCTGGACAGATGAGGAGCCTTTAGACTTGTGGCAGTCTCAGGCCAGGAACATCATCTCTCTTAAGATGCACCTGAAACCATTTGAGTCCAGGGGTGAAGGAAGCAGACTGGGGACATAAGCAACAAAGAGGTGAGAGTCTACTCAAACTCTGCCATAACTCCCCAAATGCCTGTATTTTTGGCCTGTCAGTGTGTCAGCAATCAGGACAGAAGCAAGGAGATGTCCTCTTCCATCATTTAAGTTCATCTGTCCACTGAGATGGGGTCCCAGGCCAGATCTGTCCAGGTTTCCAGACCCCCCATGAACGGGTTAGTCACCATGGAGCAAAGGGAGGCTCATGCTTAAAAGTGACACTCACAGCCCAAAACCACCTGACTCATCTGCTCCTGCTCCATAACTCAACCTGTCTGCTCCAAACCATGTGGAAAATCTGGGAGAAGGCTTCACACACTGAGTGACTCACAGACACATTGCCTGTGCTACTCTGAATTTTCTCAAGCCCTCATATCCTGGGAAACTGGTGAAAAGGCTTATTCCAAATGTTAAAGAGACAAGGTTGAAACATGCTGGTGCAAATCTGGCCTACACAATGGATCCATTACATCCAACAGGAGCCTTTTCTCTGGCTTCAGCAGGCTGATTACCAGGCCAAAGTTTAGGAGAAGGGAGAGAAGATCACCAGCTTCTTGAATTCATACTTTAGAGCTGCTTTGATTTAGCCGTGCTCCCTGATGCTGAAGATCACAGCAGCCATAAACCCCATTTATGTTTTCAGGAAAGCACAGCATGTCACACAATGATAACTGTCAGGTGTTAGACAGGTCACTTAAGCAGTGTGGTAGGGGGTTAAGTCATGTAACAAAACAAACCCCTCTTGCAATTTGCTCAGCACAGTCTTGGAAGTTACCTCCAGCACCTGAGACAGGTGGGAAAGCACATCCAGGTAACTCAGCTGTTCACAGTGCTCATCCCAAGGGCTGTGCATCCTTTCAGCTCTTGTTTGTCCCCTACAGGACTTAAAGCAGCCACAGACTCTTGACCTCCCCAATGGCACAAGCAGTCACAGGCCCTGCCTGCACTCCCCTCCCTGGCCAACAGGCCACCAGTGGCACAGGACAGACCTCAGTGACAGCTCAGTGCCCTGCAGTGCCGCACTGAAAGGGAGCTGGAAGTAGCCAGACACACAAAGGCTTGACCTTTTCCTCTTATTTGGTTGACATTTTTTCCAGGAACTTGTTAAAATTTCAAATAAAAGTTTCATTCAAATGGATCTTTGTGCCAAAATGGGAGATGGGGGAAAATATAAAGTCCCTCTTCATAAAAAAAGGAAATATGTGTCCAAGACTTTAAACTTGTTTTCACAACCACTTACAGGACAGGAAATTCATTAAATCTGATCCTTTCACACAAAGGTTTCAATTTCAACAAAATTTTCTAATCAAAACACTTTCATGGAAACATTTGTGGCCAACTTGCATTTTATTCTATTCCTAGGACATGCACCTTACAGGTCTGGAAACAAGATGGTAATTGTAGAGAGAACAGGCAAATTTTTCACTTTAGTGAGCAATAGTTTTGCTTAAGGACCTTTCACCCAACAACTGGAAGTGCTCACATTTGATTTCTGCTGGCAAAGATATCCAAAACTTCATGGAGAACAAAAGCTTGACAATAGCTCTGCCTCCCCAGCTTTGGAACAGAGTTTAAGCATGATTTCACCATTTCACCACTCAAGCAAACCCCAGTCCTGCCAGCATCCAGTCTCTGGAGTTTTTAACAGTTCCCTGTTGCTATGGGCCTTCTTTGCAAGTGAGACTGGTTAACCAGTCTGCAGGTCTCTCTCATCATTCTTTTCCTCTTCAACACCCTCCCAACACCTTTGTCCTCACCAGCATCTAAAGGAGCTGGCACATAAACACACCTCATGATCAAATTCATGTCAGGCAAGAAGGACAAAGTCAAGTCACAGATATGAGAAGATGGGATTATCTGCTTGGCTGCTGCTTGCTCTGTAGAAGTTGCAAAGTCCAGGACAGTAAAATTTCCACTGAACTTGCATTTTCTGTGATGTAATTTTCTTAAATTATTTAGAGAAAAAAAAATTCAAAACTGCAGACCAGCTGCTGACAAAATGCCATGTAAACTGTGCCACTTGTGACCAGGCCTGTCACAGGCAACCAACACATGGAGGACTGGAGACTTTTGTTCAACAAATAGCTTAAGCAAGTGTCTGTTTCAACAGAGGTAATACCCCTCAGGGATGCTCTGAGACGCAACTCTTCCTTTGCATGCTCACCTGCCAAGGAACTTCACCTTCTCTGCATTCCAGGTGTCTCAGAAACAGAGCAAAGCAAATGCTTCTCTCTCAAGAGCCACCAGCAATAGATAGGGCAAGGCAAGCATGCAGCTAAGGAGCCAAGATGCATCCCAGGAGGCTCAGGGGAAACACAGGCTCTGCTGCTCCACCTCTTCCCTCCTGCCTGCATCTGCCACACCTGGCACGGGGCTGTGTCCAAGCAGGAGCTGTAGACAAGGCACAGTCCTGTTGTTAACAGCTCAGTAGGATGGAAAGAGTTCAAAATAATCAGTCTGGACTCAAGTGCAAGTTATTCTTGGGTACCAGATTCCCATTGCTTCAATTCTCCATTTCCAAAGCACACCCCAGAACTTGGTGAAGCTCAGCTCCACTCAGGATGCACAGCCTGTGTGTAAGGAGTGTGGTCACTGCTGAGTTTTCCAGGTCAGGGATGGAGAATGAGCCTTCTGACCCACCTCTCACTGGAAACACTGGCACCCCCAGGATTTCTTTTAGTATTTCCTCCTGGGGAAATACTCTCTGCTTCAGGACAGCAGGACCCTGAAACCTTGCCCTAAAGGCAAGCAGTGCTTTGTGCCATCCTTGTTCTTCCTTTCCTTGTGCCCTGTTAAATCTAACTGGGAAAAAGGAGTCTGTGACCTCCTTTTCTAAGGATGAGGCAAAGCACTCAACTGAAATGGCAATGTTTAGCTTAACAGGCCTCTTGAGGAGATCAAAGGGACAAGTACTCCCATTCAACTAAGCTGGAGTGACAACTAAGGGAGCTCCAGCTTCCCTTTAATGGGACACAGCCTTGTCCACTCAGTGATGGTACAACACAGCTCACAATGGCTTGTTCAAATACTGCAAAAATCGTTGCTGACTTCACAGAATATTCCAGAAGTCCAGAACTGCTGATACAAAATAAAAATTAAAATATGGTGAAAAGATACATTCATATTCTTCCCTTTAAGTTCTTTTTCTGAATCTTAGAGAAGATAAAACACTAGGGAAAAAATTGAGAGGTATCCATACAGCTACTAATCAATGGATATCTCAGCTGCTCAGTCTACAACTTGCACAGCCACACTTTCTAGGAAATACATTCTGAACTTGAAGCAGCAAGATCTTAACACAATCCAAAGTGGAAACTGCACACAAGATCCATTTGTAAAACTAATCTATCCTAGAAATTATTGCAAGGGCTGTAATTATCATGAAGTTGTGTAGACACATGTTTATTTTAAATACATCAGCAAGAAAAAGACAGGGGAACACATTCTGCAGTGGGGAAGGAATGGAATCATTTGCCCAGGCAGCACTTGTTTTGTTTTGTTCACTGACAAATATTCTCAAGGCAATTTATTTTTTTTTCCTCCTGGAAGGGTAGAAGGAGCTGCTCAAGCATAGTGTAACTCAGCTGACCAAGAAACCAGGTCTCCTCCAAGTGAGCCCAGCAGAGCAGGCTCTCAGAAAAACAGGAAGCTCCCACATTTGAACATTTGGAAATCCTCCTGTCTTTAGCAGTAAGAATACACCAGCAAACACGCAGGCCATGATGACATTGCTCAAGAGCTGATCCCTGGGTCCCTGCAGTATTTATCCCAGCAGACAGCCCCCATCCCTTACGCCTGAAGTCCTTCCATAGCTCACAAAACAGAGATCCCTCCAAGCACCTTGGTCCTGCCCCAGGTGTGGGCTGAGCGTGGCAGGGTGGTGGCTGTGCTTTGGGTAGAGCCTGGTAACATGAGGCTGGCACTGACCCAGCTGCCAAGTCACCAGGACAGCTCCCTGCCTGTGCCAGCCCTGAGGACTCATTTCCCCACCAACTATTTCTGCAATGCTTGGGCTCCTCACTGTTTACCTTCAGCCCCAGCCATTTCTGCTAATTCAGAGAAGGCGTGGAAAATTCATTCAAATATCATGTTCATCAGCACTGGCTTGGCAACAGCTTCTCTTCAACTCCCTGCCTGGCACAAGCCTCCTCTTATCTGTGCAACCCTGGCAAACAGGGCACTGCTGGCTCTTCTAGGCTGGCCTTTGCCTCTACCACCTACCTCTGTTTATGTTACTTTCCCAACACACTTGCAAATATGATAAAGGTTAATCTGGTACAAAAGGTAAATAGGGTTACACAAAGCTGGATTTAGCAATTTAGTTTTATTGGCCACTAAGGCAGGCAATTCTTCGATGCAGGTAATGAGGAGATAGTCCAGCCAGATAAAGGATCTGTGCAATATAAACATCCTCCCAAAAGCCTGCTCCCTGCTTGCATAAGCACTGTAATCATGAAAGCAGTTCTTCGTGGAGCCACTTGGCAGAGGCCCTGGCATAGCAAGCTGTGAGCCTCTCCCCAGCTCATGGCCTGGCTCCAGGAGCCTGTTACTACAGCCTGCAGGAGGAGGGGCAGGACAGGGGGAGACAAAGCTGGAGACAAAGCAGTCTGCAACCAGTGGCACTGGGGCAGGGTCAGGTCTCCTCTAACTTGTCACCTGTGTGGTTTGGAGCAGGCCAGTTATCCCCCTGTGCTCTGCATCTGCAAATGGGAATGGATGATTTCCCCTTTGTGCCCCATATTTCATAGGTAACACTCTTACAATGAAGGCTGTTCTTACATACAGATAAGGGCTTCTGGCTGGAGCTGTTCTGTCACTCAGAAACCTGCAGTATTATTTCTGCAAATGGGTGACTAATTTTTCCTGACCTTTCGATATCTGTCCCTTACCTTAGAGAAGGAAAACCAAAACAAACCAAGATCCATGTTTCCTGGCATCCTGCCCTCCTCCACCTCTCTGTACCAAAACCTAGCTGAACAGGAAAGCTTTTGCACCTCACAGCTTGTGCTTTTTGGCTTTATTTTCTCCTTGGCTATCATATTTAGGATGTCCCCCAAGGAGCACAGGAGTGCCAGACCTGCTTTTTCTCTCAGCAGAGATCACCAGTGTCTCACATTTTGTCCCTGCATGGCTTCCCAAGAGGTGATGGCTTGGGCACTGCTCAGTGGGACACCACCCTCCTTGGGCTCTGCCTTCCTGGCAGTGCCACAGCAAACACACTTCAGGCAGGGGGAAGATTCAGGAGAGTCTCTGTCCCTACATTTTCCATGGAAAGTAAAAAAGAAAGTGAAGCTTACCTCACCCCAAAAGTCCCTAACTGCAGGACAGCTCTAACAGTCACTTGCTCCCCATGATGTGGTTTTCTTACCCAGGCAAAAGGGGCCTCATTCCCACAACAAACAGGGCACATTTCCCAGCTGCAGGACTGAATCAGAGCCCAGACATCCACTCAGATATCCATAATGCTCATTTCCAGTGCCATACATTAAGAATTTCTCCTTGCCCAAACTCATTTAGCTTTCAGATCCTCATCAGATTGACATAGGAATTTTCCCTAACCTACACACTCTCAATAATAGTTGACCAGTTACCATATTAGGAGTAACTATTGGAAAATATTAGTCTAGAACCAGGAAGTTTTAGTCTAACAGAGATAGGCTCAAAGGTTTAGCAAAATAGAGTAGAGCACATTTTCTAGTCTACAGCCTGCCACTGGCACACTTCAGCTGAGTAACTGCCCTTTGTATGCTTTTTCTGCCCTCTGTGAAATACAGATGTACCTCTGCAAACTGCTCCAGGACCTATGAATAGAAAGTGCTGCATAACAATTTGGGGTTATTGGGCAGAGCAGGACCCACGGTGGTCTACACAACTGCCCATTCACCAGCTGTATCAGAGAGGCCAGTAGTGATACATTGACCAGCTAGGAATTATCTCCAGCTGGCAGGCAGAACACATTTAAACTGATTGTGCTTCTGGACTTTGAGGGTTTTTTCAACAGTCAGGTAAACACCAACCTTTTGTAGAAGTATAAAACATATCAGTAAGGATTATGGGCCTTTTCTCAAGCCTTCTGAAGGTAACACACCTGTTTGCATCAACATTATTAAACTATCCAGCAAGAACAGCTGAATCCAGCAGCCCCACTGGCACAATAAAGACAACTGTCTGCCAATATAGGACTGGGACCATAGGAAGACTGCAATTTTATTTTCCATTTCTGCTAGAAAACCTCACTATCTCCATTAGCATCCATACCCAAGCTAGGACACCAGGAAGGCAGTTGTTTCAATTTACATTCTACACGGATTTATTAGATAAGGTGATCACACAGGTTTCCTCATGGCACAAACCTACTCAAATGTCCTTGTTTTTATCATTCCCTGTTTTGCAACCCACCTTCAAATGACCCCATGTCACAGGTTGGGAACAAGCAGTTCTTTCTTCACTGAAGATAAGAGAAAGGCTGCCAGGCTGCCAGCACCTTGGGCTTTGGTTTGGGCCTTGTTTTTTTTTTCATTTTGGAACCACCCATTTGGCTTCAGTATCTTGATACATGCTAAAGAGGCGTTACTAAAGACAGGCAATTTTGGATTTGGGTTTTGAGACAAATCTGTGATTCTTCTATACTTAATCAGCATCTTAAAATACAGCTAACCTGCTTTCTTTCCTATTCCTTATACCTGGAAATTGTCTGACAAGCTATGAGCTTCCTTACCCAACCTTCAACTCTTATTACTCACCATCTTTGGCTACAGAAAACATTCCCCGGACTGAAGTTCACTCACTTTACAGCTAGAGCTGGTTCAAACTGACTAATCTCCACTGGCATTTAGGAAGCAATGGGTTTGATTTTTTAAATCAATTTATCTGTTTCTCTAGGTGGTATAAAATAATACATGACATAAGAAAAACCTTATCATGTGTTACTTAAGCGAGTGAGCAAAGGAGCAGCACAGGCATTCTTCAGAGAGCTCAAATAACAAGTGTTCTTCTGCTGATAATAAAGGCTAACTTAAGCCACCACAACTAATTCAGAGTGCAGGCTTGACACTTGTTTATCTGGACAAACAATTATGAAATGTTCTTTTGTCCCTGTGAGTACTGCGTAGGCAAGTGTCATGGCTTTCTGGGTTACTTTAAAGGGCCCCTGCTTAGGTACTCAGACACTGCTCAGGAAACAAGAGATGCCTCGGGCAGACTGACCAAGCTCAAGGACCCCTTTTCCCTCCTGGCTCCCTTCACAGGACCGACTCCAATCTGACCCAGTTGGAGGTTTGGGATGTGATTTCCCAGAAGTGGGAGGGTGTAGCAAGTAAATAATGTTTTCCCAAGGCATTTAGATCCCTAATGGCAAATTGCGATCAGGCACACAGAAACCGTGAGTGGATTTTAAAACCTAACTTGGGAGTATAAACAATTTAAAAACTTCAGTAATTTTTATGTGTATTTCTGAACTGGGACTTTACAACAATCTGTAGATTTTGCAATTTAGAAATTATTGGTAACAACAGACCACCATGTTACACTCTAGACCAGCTGCACACAGATACAATGGTCCCCTCAGCATCCTGCCTGGTACAGATGATTGCATCCCCTTCTCTTGGAAGGGGAAGCAACCTGCTTTCAGGACCCCCATTCCAGGCATCAAAGTGACCTTTGTGACTGCAGTCATGGAGCCGAGGGCAAAGGTTCCTAGGCAGCAAAACCCCAACACATTTTCCTGCTGTTTGAGGTTGAAAGTGCCCTATTGCCTGACTGCATGACCCAGGGTGGCTGAGCTCTGGTCACAGTCTTTGCTGAGCTTCTCAGAAGGAGCAAGTTCCTAGGGTAATGCCTTAACAGGGACAAGGACAGAAAAATCCAAAGGCAGCACAAATCAGTTTTTCTGGGAAGCAAGAGCAGAGAAGCCATGGTGTTACATCCTTTGTGATGTGGTTGTGGGAATGCCATTACTTACACACCACATCTCCTTCAGTGCCCTCCCATAGAGATCTCTTTCAGTCACTGATGAGATAAGGTGGCATTTGAAATTTATTTTATATTTAAATTGTTTATTTAAGTCAGCAGAGCTGGTCAAATATAGAGGTGACTTACAAACCCCCTGCAATACTTGCCCATGGAAAAACCTTATCTGACTGTTCCCGTGCTGCTAACTCATATCCTTGCTCCCAAAAAAAAACCACTGCTGGCTGACATTGTGCACTTCACCTTTTTCTAACACAAAAGGAGAAGAGAGACCTGCTAATGAGGAGATTCAAGAGCACAGGCTTTGCTAGAAAACAGGGCTGATTAAAGCTCTCAGAGTAGGACCCAACACCAGGACGAAGTATCACAGAAGGCTTCAACCACAACCTCTAAAACTGCTAATTGCCAGCAGATGACCAGGATATCAAGGGCTTACCAAGGATTCCAAAACCAATTTGACAAATTCGCAGGGAGCCTATTGGAAGATATTAAGCACAGGACATCTCCACTGCAGAGCACATCCCAGAAGGAAGTATCACCAGTACTCTTGGTTTATGCCCTTGGCCAGTGTCAAAAGACCAGTACCCAGCCAATGTCTCTCTACAGGTTGGTATGCCCACAAATAAATTTCTTGCTACTATCAACCAGGCATTAAATGCATTTTTTAAGGTCTATGCCAGTTCATAGCAACTGAGAAATCAACATTATACTTTCTTACCCTTTTATTTTGTGTGTGTATGTTTGTTTTGCACAGTGGGAAAAATTAACCATGCAAGGTCACGTTAAGCCAAGTTTAAGGGCACCCTCCATATCAAACCAAAAAATCTGTGGAGACACTTCTCTCAAGGCAGGCAATCTATTGTAGCTGTGCTTATCATTAGCTAAGTGGAAGGTGATGAAGAAATGCCCTTCACTTTAGATACACATCTCACCATAAATAGACTGCCTAATTAAGCCAGTTGTTTTTAAAGAGGAACTAGAGAGATTCGGCTTGTTCATAACAACAAACCAGCCACAATTAAAGTTCTGAGACTCAGTACTGTCAGGACAACCTGCCAGCTTTTCCCACCACACTCAGCCCCTTGTACAGCAGGTGGCCACAGCAGTGGCTGCTTTAGCACTGCTGGTGGTTGCAACCACCACTGAGACCTCATCCAGGGCCGGTGGACTTAGCCAGGCAACCTCCCTCTCTTTATTGCTGAACAGTGCAGCTGCATATTCATGGTGATCCATTAAAATAATAAACTCCACATAATAAAAATGTTAAGCACTCACTATAAGCTGGTGGAAGTACAATAGCTTCTCTCCCTGTTAAATGACATCCTGATAAAGATTTATGTCACGTACAACATTTTCAGGAGCACAACACTATTCAAGGTGACTGTCCTGCAGGTTTTTGATCACCATAATCTTATTTTTGAGCAGGCAGTGCTGGTACAGATTGAGAAACGAGCAATAAGGCCTTATCACATAAATTAGCTCTCTTCAAGGCAGCACTGCTGTTGATAAGATATCTCATGATAGCGTGTCATGCAGAGGGACAAGAAAAGCAAGTGACTACGTGGAACCCTGAGTGTAAGAAGGAGCAGGGCCCAGCTCCAAGAGCTGCCCTGGACCTGTGAACTGCTGGAAAAGGCTCTACCTGAGGAAACCAGATAACTCACATGAGCCACTGGGACATGAAAACACCATCCAGACCAGCAATTTCATGTTTTCAGGTGAGGACATCTTCCAGCAGGGAGATGAAGTAGGCACCATAAGGAAAAACAGAGGATAAAAAGCAACACAATTGGAGATAAGGCTTCTAATCACAACAGGAACACCCACACAACAACCCAAAACCATACAGCTGTACTGCTCTACCAAGCTTGTTGTGCTTTCTTTCACATCTGCAGCTCAGTCCAGTTCTGCTGAGCCCATCAAGTCAAAGTTCAGCTTCACTTTTCCCTTCCCTGGCTGCTTTCTGATGGCTGAGGCTCATTAGGCAAATGAGCATGTGGCAGCTGCACTGCTGCTGCACAGCTGGTTGGGCCCCAAAATTGCAAGGTAGAGGCACTGAGAAACCAACAGGACCTCACAGGCTAGTAACCAAAATTTCTCACACTTGGGGCCACTGATATCTTCTCTTGTAAGAGAAAGATGAAGAGTCACAGAAATTTGCTGAGGGTGCATAGAAGCAGCCTTGTCATCACAGCCACCCTCATGAATCTCCTTTCATACCAAGGAGCCATGACCATGTTGTGGGGCATTTTGGTATCCCAGGCCATGATGGGCACCCCACACTCAGCCCCACTGCCCACATGGCTGGTGGGCTGTGGTACAGGCAGGGAGGGCGCTTGTGCTTCCCTGAGCTGGAGCCTGTGGTCACTTGCCCTTCTCTCCTCCTTGTAAGCTTTATCTCATCTCTCTCTGCCCCAGGTTCCTGGCAGTGCCATGCTATGAAGAGGATGAGCCATATCTTTTGCAACAGGACTGGTTCACTCTCCTCTCAGGGTCATTGGTCCCTTCAGTCATCATATTATCAACATGACACACATTTTTTTTTTCCCTTCCTCCTGTTTATTGCTGGGAATTTGTTTGATCAGCCAGTGAATCATGAACCCAACAATAAAAAATAAGTCACAAAGCCAAGAGGCTTAAATCTCATGCAGTTGTAGCTTTCCTGTGTGAAGGGAGACGTGAGTTTTAACCTTCCCTTGAAACAAAATTGCTGCTAACAGCCCGTGCTGGAGAGCAGTGGGATCAGCAAAATACACCTGGAAGTCCAAGGTACAGAGGTCTACAGCACTGCAACCTGTCCTAGCTAACAGTGTTGTAAGCAAGTTGTTAGAGGTGGAAAAGGGAGGAATAGCCATTTTTTACCTACATTTCAAAACTGAATCAATATTTGATCCTTCACCTCTGCTCAAAAGACTAAAGGCAATATTCAGAAAGGATACACACTTCACAACACCTTTGGAGGGGAAAGAAACCAAACCACAAACAAAATAAGAAACTTGGTGCAAGAGCACCAAGAAAAGCAGCAGTAAATCTGGTAACAAACCCACCTCCCTCCTGCACCCCAGCCCAATAAAATATTTTGGTGTGACATCCCCCCCCCATATTCTTTATAACTTCTGAGTGTTTTTACCATTTCTGTTTACCTAGGACCAGAGCTAGCTGCTGTACTACACTGCAAGTCATCTTTGCAACATGCCTGAGAAGCTTTGCCTTTGGCATGACATAGCTGACATGAGATTTACTGCAGCTGCAGCAGCACTGAGTATAAATCTGCTTCGTGGTGGCTGCAGACTCTGCCCAGATCCCCTCAGACAGCAGCAAGTCTTACACTGGCCTGACAGTTCATTTCAGCAGCCATTTCTCCAGGGCATGGTATTAATATATCTTCATTGTTAGCCAAATACCACACAGGCCAGGAATGATCCTCTCCATAAAATCACAAGTCCAAGTCAAAAACCAAAAAGGGTTTTGTGCCCAGAGAAACTGCACTTTTGGGATGTCTAACCCGCCCCAGAAGATTTTCAAAACATCAAAAGCCTAAGAGCAGGAAGCTCAGAAGAAGAGATTGTGTTCTATAACCTGTGTTCTTGGCCACCTCCAAGCACAATTCTTTTAAGAAAGAAAAGCAAACAGCAGAGCAATGGATTTCATTACTGTTATTAACACTGAATGGAACTTTGCTTCCCTAATAGCTTGACAGGCAAATTAATGGCAAAATTTGGCCACTGGCCAGCCCCAGTGGGGAGCATTGGGGAGGAATGGGAAGCAGAGCTTTCCCAACCCCTGCTGATATCATCTCACAGCCTGGGGCATCCAATTTGATTACCCTTATCTGAACCTGCATGCTATTTGTATCCAGAGATGCTTGGATGCAGAAATCACCTGGATGACTTCCCCTAATGCTGGATTCCACTAAGCTTGAGGCTCTGGAAAGGCATTTCAGATACTTGCTCCAAGCTCCTCAGCAATGTGAGGAAACGTTCTGCTTAAACCTCAACACATTGACTTGAAACCATCCCTTTTCCACGCAAACTTTTTTTGAATGAGACAATTTCTGATTCTCAGTCTTCCACCAGGACTATTAAATTTTTCTTGGAGGTGTAGATAATGGAGCCATGTTGTTATGTAAAAGTAACAGCTATCACTGCTGCACAGAGGTCACTTAACAAATGGACCCTGAAGTCTCAAACACCAGAATGGAAATGAAAATTTCTATTCATTTATTCAAGCTATTGTTTTCACAAGGGATATTCTAAGGGTAGAAAAGTGCTGACCTATGATTTGCCAGACCTCTGAATCATGCACCATGTGAAAAATCTGGAGGACAGGGAAAAGGCTAAAATCTAGAGCTCCAGTAGACAACAGAATGAGGTGTGACACCACAAAGATGACCAGAAAGCTGACCTCAAGTCCGAAGTCAAATGGAAATTAATGGGAATTCAGGTTTCCTTAATGCAGGGGTAGACACCTAGGAAAAGGTACAGCAGTTAAAATCTCAACTACCACAGCAAATGAGTGATCTACATCTCATAATACAGAGACAAACAAACATCTGAAAAGCAAGAGAGGTTAACAAGAGCAGAGTCAGATTTCTCAGGCATTGCTTTTACCAGACAACCACTGCACAAAACACAGAGATTGCAAATCCATTTCCTGTGGGTTGTCTCAGGTTAGACAGCACACCAGCATGGCTCTAGATGAAAACAAAAACAAAGCCCCTAAGTCTATCCATATCACCTCCCACATTTCTCCATTTCCGGGACTCTTAGAGGCTAGAAAGCAGAAAACTTGTGCTAGACCCACCACTTTTAGCACAGTGTTTTTGTAACCCTCTTCTTGAAAACAGTTGATTAAATATTGCTGTCATAAATTCAGCCTAGTAACAGCTGGGACAGATTTACAGAGGATGTGTTTTTTTTTATGACTATCTATTATTCATGGTGTGTTAGTCCTTACAATGTGTTTAGCCAAGGAAAAAAAAAGATAAGATATCCTCTGGTTGATTATTGACAGGTTCTTGGCAGCTTGTGTCCCCGGGACTGCCTGGTCACAAATAAAATGAATCCAGCCTCTAAAAGCACTGATTTGATAACTTGGCTATGTCAGATTGGAAAATGAGATGGACTGAAGAGGACAGGGGCAATCACTTGTAACAAACACTGTGGTTTTGTCTCTTAAATCTCAGGCACAAGTTTGTCAGAAGAGCTAAGCTGTCAGCCCCAGGAGTGTGCAGTAAATGCTGCCCCAGAAACAGCCTGACCTGACTCCCTCCTCCTCAGGAAAGCAGGGTCTGCTCTGAAGGTACCAGTGGCATGTGCAGGAGGATTGCAGGTGACAAGTGGGTATCCCAGGAGCTGTGCCAGGTGTCAGCCACTCACAAATATCCTTGTAGGACATGGACAAGGAGCCAATCCTCCCTCAGCCTGGAGAATACCATTGCTAGCACACACTGCTCTGGCTGCCCTGTCAGCTACATGGGCAGATTCACCTGAACCATAGACAGCAGAGATCAGTGCCTGCCTGGTGTGATTTTTCAGGAGACATGGATATCAACTGCAAAGCCACTAAAGAGAACAAAAGTCAAGACTTTGCCATAGAACATTCAATATTTTAGTGTCCCCAGAAACATCAGAAGATCCCAAGACGTGACACTGAATTGAGGTTTTGTTCAGCAGCTGAAACCTGATTTCTTCCCATGTTTTGTCTTGTGAACTTCCCTAGTTTTGAACCGGAATAGCTTCCAAGGAACAGGGGAAACTGCCAGTAGCATTCCTGACACCAGCTCATCTGGCCAGTACCATCCCATA
This sequence comes from Melospiza melodia melodia, assembly GCF_035770615.1. Taxonomy (NCBI): domain Eukaryota; kingdom Metazoa; phylum Chordata; class Aves; order Passeriformes; family Passerellidae; genus Melospiza; species Melospiza melodia. Next base: position 16,661,581 of record NC_086203.1, read on the forward strand.
AAAAGAGGTGATGGGGATGAGTTACATCCCCCCTTCATTCACACACAGTTGCCATTAAAGCACCATCCATAGTTTTTACCTTGCCTCTATCCTACAGGGTTCAGATGTTGCTCAGGAACAACACTCCTGATGCACTTTAAGCATCTACAAGGCCTGATCCTAAAACCACTATATGCAGGGACTGTAACTTTCAGAGGCTGAACTTCCCAAGAGAGGAAAGCTTGGGGATAAATCTGCAGAAATGTGACATGTTGAGCAGAGGCACCAACAAGGACAGAAGACTGCCCTCAACCCCCTTGAATGTGTTGCCAATTCTCTCCCAGGACAGGCTCATCCCCAGCCTCATGATGAACAAAACCACTGCTGAGCTCAGTGTGCTCCTCTCACTGGAATTTTACTGTCCAGGTTCTTTGCACACCTGCACCTCACCTCAGTTTGCTTTGCTGCAGTCCTCTCCAAGCCACCACTGCTCATGTGGATGTTTAAGCACCAGAACAAGCTTTACAGAAGTAATTTCTTTAAAATGAGGCATTTGTATTCTGCTCTGAGCTGAGGATCTTTGCCAGCAACACAAGCAAGAGATTTTTTTCGGTCAGCTGGGCAGGCTCCTTCTGCTGGGAATTACAAGAGCTGATTTCAAGCTGGGTTTATTTCAATCTTGGTCAAGTCACTTCAACCCTCCGGAGCTTTTCTTTTCAGACTCACTTGTCTGCTGTTGACTATTAGATAAAGATGAACCTAGGCCAATTAAATAGCAGCTCTTTTAATTAGCTTTTTCCTCTCAGCAATTATGGGAAATACTGTTTGCTTGCACAGCAGATATAACAAGATCCAAGGTGAATGTATTTTATTATTGATCTTGCACAGTTCATTGTGCTCACACTTCCCTCACTAGAAATGGCAAGACAAACAAAGACTGGAGACAGCTCCTCAGCAGAGCCTCCCTTCTGGTTATAACCTGAAGTGTTGTTTTAACTCATTCATCATTTGTTTGCTTTGCCTCTTGGCTAAGTACCTCACCCCACCCCTCCACATGACTTCTTCCTTGGTTGACTCCATGCATGACTTGACTTCTAAACTGCAAGAGGTCACCTGACACACAGGTCAGTCAAACATTAACTCTGCAAGCACCCTGGTGTCGCCAGGACACCAGCTGCTCCCACATCCTGGCCCACAGTCACCAAGGTAGGCCATCCCACCCAGCACACTCAGGCACTGCCCCGCTGCCTGCTCTCACTGCTCCATTAACAGGAGCCATGTGCCTTTGGGACAAGAAAAAAGAACTAGCAGCTACCTGCTCATCACTCCAGGGAACAGTTCTAAGCATCCTCCTGCCACTGGTAGGGAAACCAGGAATCCCCTTCCCTAAACAATTAACAACGACCCTCAAAGCCCAGATTGGTTTCTGTTTGTGTGTCTTTACCAGGCATTAGCGACCAAAGCCTGAACTTAAACAACAAATCCTTTACTACAGTCAGCACTATTGTCATCGTGGGGGCTGTGTGGCCTCCAGAGACACCCACAGGATGACTGACCTGGGAGCAGTGCTGGAGCTCAGAGGGCAGGACTCGGACCTGCCTGGACAGCCAAACACACGGGTGAAAAGCTGGAGCCAGGGCAGCCCCAGAAAGCACAGCTCAGCAGCCAGATCTGGAGAGAAGAGCTGAGACCATCAACGAGCTGGTTACATGAAATAAAGCCCAGATTGTGCATGGGAGGAGAGACTCATCATCCTCGCTCCTGCTAAGACCTCCCGAAGGTGCTAATTGCTCTCTCTAGGAAAGCACGTTCCCCGAACTCCGGCTATTTCAAGACACGTGTGGCTGGGCTCGGTTTTATCTCTGGTTGCGATACCAGGTGGGTGAAACTGCAGCAGCGAAAGGATAAAACCAGAGAAGGTCTTGTGCTGTGTGACGGAGGCAGTGACGCATATCAAACACAGAACTTCAAAAGCCCTTATCCAGCTCCGAGCTGGGTGATGATGTGTCTCCTCAGAGCAAGCCGATAGCCTTGAGAGACAAAGGGCCCCCTGAGAGGCAGGAACGCGCTGCGCCCCGCCTGCCTTCATTAAAGCTTTGGGCCAGTTCCCAAAGAGCCCGAGTCTCGCTGAGGCTGCTGCCAGAGGGGTAGATAAGAGCACAGAAAAGCTGCATCTGCAAACCCCTTCCTGCCACCCTCCTCCCGGGCCTGCCTGTTGCACCAGTGCATTAACCTTTTGTGCTTCCCACCCTTGGTTTTTCCTTCCCATATCTGTTTTTCACCATCACCACAACCCCCAGATTCAGAGGCCATAGCAAAGCACAGCAGCTTCTTTGCAGGCTTTGGACACCATTCCTAAAGCAGCTTTGTGTCAGTCTCAGCCCTGGTTGCATCTAGGACCTGCAAACCCAACGAGCACAGCTTGGAGAGAAGGAGCAGGTGCTCCAAGGGTAGGGCCAGCTTCAGGCACAGACCTGTGAAATAATCACCCAAGAGTCATGCTGCAAATTCAGACAGGAAGGGAGATGGATCAGATCCCACCAGAGCCCTGGGGAGGACTTGGACAGGCAGGCTGCTCTTACTCATCCTGTAATTCATCTGGGAGAGAACTTCTTTTGCTTCCCATTGCACAATCATCACTGCCACATCTTCAAATATCTTAACCTGTGTCTTGAAGAATCTTCCCTTTTATAATTACCAGGATTTAAAAATAATTTATTCATTTGCCTTTATCAATATCATGACCAAAGAGCTTTTGAAACTGAGATTTGGCCTGGAATGGGGACAGGATAGCAAAGAGTCAGCGCAGTAAGAGGTGAGAAAATATACAACCACCTGTATCTTGCACAGTTTTTCCACCACTTTGTATTGCTGGGTCCTTTGTAGCCCAGGGTAGAAAGCACCCACACCCCAACAAAATCCTAGGTGAGAAGTTTTAGCCTTATGTTGGCATCAGCATGAGCAGATTACAAAGGAGGCAGCTGTGACTCTCTGGAGGTGACTCTTCCTAATCACCCTGAGAGAGAGCACTTCTGCCTCAGGCACACACAGAGGTGTCACAGAAAAGCCAGCACTGCTGGCAGACACAACAGAGGCACAACTTTTGGGCTCTGGCAGAGCCTCGTGCAGATGTGGTGCATTCCCAACCCAGCCCACAGCCCTGACACCCTGTGGCATCACACTTCAGCAGCTTCAGGCTCTGTTCCCATCTGTGTCTGGAAACTTTCTTTCCTTTGGAGGCAGCAGCTTGGTGAAAACTCGAGTGACTTAACTAAATCTTGTGACAGAGACTGACAATGTTCTGATGCCTCATGGAACCATGTTGCTTGTGACCTCTGCCTTCCTACCTGAGCCAGAGCTGCCGACAGACTCAGAGTGGTTCCCCATTCAGAGAGTTTAATGGAAAAAGAGCATGGTTGGATATTAGGAAGAAATTCTTCCTTGTTTGGGTGGTGGGGCCCTGGCACAGGGTGCCCAGAGAAGTTGTGGATGCCCCATCCCTGAGAGTGCTCAAAGCCAGGTTGGATGGTGCTCTGAGCAACCTGGGCTAGTGGAAGGTGTCCCTGCTCATGGCAGGGGGTTGGAACAAGATAGCCTTAAAGTGCCTTTCAACCCAAACCATTCCATGATTGTGTGATCTCCATGCACAGCTACAGGAGGTGGCTTTCTCCTCTTCCTGCATTTGGGAGACAATATTTCAAAGAAAGCTGCTTAAAGCAGCCAAAGCAGCAAGCTCCTCTCATTAAAAGGGAGCTCTACCAGATACAGCTGCCATACTCCTGGCAAGCACTGCCTGCAGCAGTGCCAGGTCTGAGCTTGTGGTAATTAATATTTTTAGACAGGTCACACTTCTGATGCATTTTACAACAAGCAGAGAAGGATACCTGCCCAAAGTCCAGGTGCTTTGGGACTTATAAGGAGTCATCCTAGAAAGCCAACTGCATCAGGTTACTCTGGATGCTGAGTTTTACATGAAAAGGAGACTAACTATTCTCCAAGGGGTTATCTACAAGCCCTTTCCATTAATTGCTTCATTAATGTCTTGCAGAGAGAGTTCTGGGCACAAGGGCAGTAAAACCTAAGAAATGCACCCTGCTGGCAGGTGGAATTGCTGGCTAGAATCTGCTCACTTTGCATTTGCTTCCAAACTTGAAGCTGTGCCCTAAAGAAACCACAAAGCAATCATTCTTCAAAGAGAACCTCAACAAGGGGACAGGATTGGTTTGGCTTTCCTTGTTGCTTTCCAAAGTTCCAGAAAAGAGAGGATATTATTTGTCTATGGAAATCTCATATGCAGAGTTACATCTGCAGAAAATAATAAAGAGAGCATTGATGATAGAAAATCCAAGAAATAGCTCAAAAAGCCATGTGTTCATGGAAAAACTACTATTTTTCTTGACTGTAAACACATTTAGGGAACATAAAAATGCAAAGAATCAGGTTACATTACAGATCTGTGATTGCCCAGCTTATTTTACACACATGCAACCCTTATCCTTTCAAGCTACAGCTCAAATTCTGCAGTGATCTCCAAAAAATTGACAAACTTCCAAGCCTGAAAAAACCCTGGCTTTTGCTCCTGTAGCCAGTTGAGACCTTCCCAAGATTTTCTAACCAGTTAATACAGCAGCTTAAAATTAACATGGAAGCAACTGAGCGATTTGTATAGAACCTGACAAGCTGGTACAAGAATAGATTGGTGAGTGGGTTTTTAAACGTTAAGTCTGAGGATTTCTTTGAATCCAAAATGAAAGCAAAACATGCCATGGTTGTAAAATCCCATAAGATGCTTTGAAATTATTTGAAGGGCTCCTTATATACCAAATACTTTGAGTTTCTCAGAATCTGAGTTTCTAGCCCTTTCTCATGGTAACAGTCAGGTTCTGTGCATGACAGTGGACAAAAAGTGGATTCCAGTTCTTAAAGGCAATACCCACAGCAGAAAAAGATGGTGAATCCAGGTGTTCAGGTTTTTTGAAAAATCAGGCCAATTTTCTTTTCTTTCTAAATACATAGGGCCTAGACACAAAGCTTGAAAGGGAGAACAGCAGAGTGAAGCAAAAAGGTATAAAGGTATTCCATCATTCTGTTCTGACACAGCCCAGCCTCAAGTTCTTGTGGTAAGTGTTCATGACGCTAATTTTTAAAAATCCATTTACGTATTTTGGAGAAAAAGCAGAAATGAAAGCAATGTGAACTATTAGGGAAAACCAGCAGGGAGGGGAAAGGGTTATAAATTCTTAGCACAAGCCTTACATCCTATTCTGCAAGGGAACTGACCAGAGGAACACAAGCTACTTGTATGGGACAGTTTCACCCACTCAGCTCAAGGTGAGTTTGAAGCACAAAAAATGCACTGGTGGAACACAGCATTGCCTATACTCTGCTCAGAGGAGCAGATGTTCAGCCAGAGGAGTATTCAAACAGAATGAATGGCTGCCAAGGCACAAGTTACATGGATACTCAAAATAAAAATACCTGCAAGTTGCATTTTTGAAAGCAGACCACTTTCTGAGAGACATATTAAGATGCAAGAAGTACTTTGACAACAGCAGTTTACCAGGACAATCTGTTAGATGCATTAGGCAAGTTAAAAGAAGTGATTTCAGAATAACTGCACTGAGTACACAGTACACATAGCACATCTAGTAGAGAGAATTCAGCTCTGCACCTCTCCTAGAAATTATGTGTTTTGATTTTTCCATGCCAGTTCCCCTTTACTTGTATCCACTCACTCTCCCAGCATAATGGCACCCATCTGAATGAGGAAAAACATCTTATAAATCCTTCAGATTTTCCTGGGGATTATGTTGTTGTTATTGTTTGCCATTACTTTGTTCTTAAATAGTCTCCTAAAAATTGTTTGCTTACATTGCAACCTCTTCATGTTTGGCATTTCTGCCAACAGCAACAGGGAAATGAAGAAGAAAGGGCTTGGCTCTCAGACAAAAGGGAAAGGATTCAGGTCCAGTTACTGGCTACCCTAGAGGAGCCCTTTCTGAGGCAAATCAACTTGATAAGGATTTTCAAAATACTCTGTGTTCCAGAAATAGATCAATGACCAATATAAAACCAATATTGTCAGGAACATGAAACCAGTATTTGTTATTTATAGGAACATGACACCTCACCACCTACCAGCCCCTAAACTGCTTGCAGTCTTCATCTTACCCACCCTGCCTTCTGAGAGGGCTTTGGGAACACCCTTGGTGTAAAGGGGATCATTTTACCAATATTACATATTAATTTTTAGCAGTTTCCTGAAGCCTATGAATTTGCACTTCACAAACATCCCTCAAAAGCAAAACTGAACTCAATCATTTTTGTGCAAGGCCAAAATCCAAATGGTCATCATCATGATATTAAGATGGCTGAAATGCAAACTCTTGTTCCTACTGAGGACAGTCCAAGAGATGCAATAAAACTGTCAGACATCCCCTCCAAAGGAGAAACAAAGCTCTCCAAACACAGAGCCAGTACAGCATCTTATGGAAGTCAGAAACCACCACTCACCACGATGATGTGACTCATCGCCTGATGGACAAGGCAAAGACAGCAGAGCTAAAAGAGGAGCAATGAATGATCTTCACATCAGCCAGAGACATGGCAACAGGCTTGGGATGCTGGAGGAGACAGCACAGCCTGTTTGCCATCACACACCACATGACAGATCATACATTAATCCTTTGCATTTAAGGGAAGAGGTGGAAAAGTGCACTTTCACTCCAGTGCAGAGCTGGGCAGGAGGAAGCTCACAGCCCCTCCTGCCCTCTCCACCCCAGTTCCTTCACCTGGCTCTAAGATGTGCAAATGTCACAATGCACAGGCTTTTGCTCCAGCCACTTCAGCCAGAGGACATTCCTGCTCTCTGTGGCTCTGGACCTGTGAGCAGCATTTTCTTGTTGAGGCTTTTAAGGCATCTCCTGCTGCACAGTCCTATTTACTTTCTATTCCTATGTTCTGACGTGAGCCCAACTTGTGCACACAACTGACTCCTTTTAGCCATGATGCATTTAGAGTGATCATTCCATGCTTTCCCAGGGTGTTAGTTTAGCAAACACAGTGTGTTTGTCACTCAGCCACAGCACAAATCACAGCACACTGCTCTCACTCTTTCCTTTCATATGGGGAGATGCAAGACTTGCCAGGAAGCCAACAGAGGGTGCTGGGCATATGAGGGCTGCAGGGACAGGCTGCACCCCAGTCCCTTAGCAGATCTGGAGACTCTCCCTTTGGAATGCCTGAAAAATGCTTGCAGCTCCATCATGAAATAAAACAAAAACCACTTCATAACCAGCAACTGCATTGGAGCAGGTGGATAGTGAGCCGGATGGGATGCCCTCCCACAACAATTTGTGAGGTTTTAAATATCTCCGCTCAGAGGAACTAAAAAGTCAAAAAAATCTCACAATTTCTCCAGAAATAAGAATGCTGGGGGAGGAAAAGAGGAAGAGAACATTTTGTTTCTATTCATTTTCAGGAATTCCATTTCAGTTCCAACATTTTTTTTAACCTTCAATTAATGCTAGCTATCAAAATGAAGCAGCATTTGGACCTAAAAACATTGAAACTTTGCCATTTAGAAAAGGTCAAACAGTTTTCAAAACATTTTCATCTAATATTTTTCAGCAACTGAAATTCATCAAAACCAACATTTTCCCACAAAATTGTTCTGTCTCAGACAATTGGCATTTTCTGAGGCACGATGCTCCTTGGGGGATCTCCTTGCCAGCACAAAGGGTTGCTCCTTGCCTTTTGCCACCAGCTGCCCCCTTCAGCAGGCAGCCCCTGCTGTCCTCTCAGACCTTGGCAACACACCCTGGCCCCAGCTCAAGAGATCCAGTCAATCAAAGTCTGAACCAGGCCTGGATATGCACATCCACAGGGGTCAGCACATACCTCCCTGTCTCAATGTTTTATCTGCATTTTGTATCTCTGTTTCATCTCCCAAAACACAGTCACCAGGCAGAGGAGTGAGGAGAGGTCTCTCCCACAAGCCTGCAAATCCCAAACACCTGCTTACTCTTGGATGGGATTTACTGACAAATGACTAAAAGAGGAAAGCTCACAGCAAGGACTTCATTGCAGCTACAGGAGGCACTGCCACAGGTTGTGAGCAGAGTTACACAGAGCCTGGCATGCAGCTGCTTCTGCTCTGACTCCATGCTGAGAGGTGTCTGGCTCACAGTCAGCCCCATCTTTGCATAGGCAGACAAGCTCAGGTGTGTCTGTGCTCATCTGTGTAGACATGAGTAACATGCTGGGGCCAAAGGCATAGTCTGGTCCATAAACAATCTCCATCAGAGCACAGCAAACCACATCAATTAAAGGAGAGGAGACTGAAGCCTTCACCAGGAACTTACTGGGGACTGAGTCAACAGGAGAGCAGACATACACCTGTACTGCCAGTGTTGGCTGGCATGGGAAGCAGGAATAGCACCAAATAACAGCCACAGACTTCCTCAAAATTATACAGGACTATTAAATCAAAAGGCAGAAATGCCACATTCTCTTCTCTACATACACTTTCTCTCCCCAGTCCATGCCATTTAGAAAACAGTACTAGAAAACAGCAGTTCTGAAGGAGCACCTTCACATTTCAATAGAAACTAAACAACATTCCCTCCCAGAAACTATCAGGATCTGGGGCTGAAAATTCAGCTCTCTACACCTGTCAGTGCAGTGAAAACTGCTTCCAAAAATCCTGTTACAAACACAGCCCTGAGAGCTATTATGAGTGAGCAGGCCTGGGAACCCACCAGGTCATCACCTGCTCATTGATACACAAACCCACAGCAGTGTCTCCAATTAAAGCAGCCCCAAGTTAAGCCTTGTTCTCCACATCTGGAGCCTCCTTCCACACATCTACAGAAAAACTGGTTGTCAAAGGCTTTTGGGCTGTGCCAGTTACCACTGCCTGTAGATGGGAAAATTGTTGTGCAAGGAAGGTTTTCACCAAGGACCTGTTTCCAGTAAATCCAGCTCTAACAGAGAATGCCAGAGGGATTTCTCTCACACACAAAATGCTGGATCCTCACAGCATTCTAGCCAAAGAGCTGAAAAGGGCCATGGCACACAGCCCTCCCTTACAGTGCCACCATGGTGGCCTCAGCTCTGAGGGGGATACAAGCACACACAGTTTTCTTCCAGCCTGGAAAGAGAACAGAAGCACTGCAGGAACCCAGAGTGATGGGAGCCAGGGCAGCAGATGGGAGCTGGAGATCTGGACAGCACCAAGGTCACTTCTGTTTCCTTCAGCAAAATCCTAAATATGTGGCTCAAGCCCCCCAAAAACTAGGTGCAGAACTGAGTGCACAGGTTATATCATCACCACTCTGTGGTTCACATTACTGAGCAAACAACTGCTGCATTTGGTACAGGATGGGTGTGCTATGCTCTTGCAGAAAAATCACAATTCTTCTATGACTCAAAACATTAATCTTAGGGCTTTTCCAAGTTTCCAGGTCCTCCTTCAAGAGAGGTCCAATTCCCAAATCTAAGTCCAAACTGTGAAAACACATCAATCTTTCATCCCACTTTAGAGACTGGGTTTTCTTCCCCTCACATAGTCCCAGCAGAAATAATATTGCCCATGTTCCTACACAAGTCCTCAGGAAGCTCCAGAGCAATCCAGGGGGAAAGAATCAAAGCCTTCTTGTAATAGATACACAATAGAAACTATCAAACAGCTTTATGGGTTTTCCACTGAAGCAAGAGCTGCTTAAGCATTTTTCAACTGAAAAATACATGGCAAACATTTACCTGCAGCCTTAGTTTCAGTTTCTTGAATGCTTCTAACAGTGTAAGTTTCTAAGCAGCACAGAAAACAATGCCATAAATCTAGACTGGTTGGATTTAGAGGATAAAAAGGCACTAAGCTGTTCTAAGAAAAAGGATAGCCAGAACTCAATTTCCAAAACCTGTGATTCTACCATCAGTGCTGACCCTATTGTACACCTTATCTGTCACATGCTGGTGTTTTTCTACCATTCCTGAGCCTTTAGTAGCCACCTTAAAGAAGGGCACAAGAGTTATTCAGTGCTAGCTCTTCCTTATGTACTTTTATTTCCCAAGATCTACAGATTACCAGTATGAGCAAGAGCTGGTTCTTCACATCCCCCTTGCCCTACAACCCAGCTAGCTGGATTGGATTGTGTTTCTGCCTCAGCAAAGGTAACAGCAATCCTTTTCCCAACTCCAGCAAGTCCATCAAGAGGCAGAGGTGAGTGCAGGTCCACAGCACAGGGATGCTGGAAGCAGAGCAGGCAGCACTGGGCCAGTCTGGCCCTGGCCAAGGCTGTTGGCCTTGGTTTGCTTTCACACCACAGGTAAAACAGAGAGGCAGCAAGAAGGGAAAGAATTAATTTGGAAGAGCTCTTGGCTCCTGCATCTGCACCTTATGCTTGACAGGATGGGGCTGGACAGAGAGAATGCCTGTTTATTCAGCATGTTTACACTCTCTCTTTCCGGGAAACACTCAATCTGTGATGCCACTCAAAAGTCCCCAGCACCTGGAGAAACACCAGGCTGGGCTGACACTGAGCTGCTCCTGCACTGAATGGACACCACTGTTTGTGGAGGTGGTACTGGCCAGCACAGGGCAGCTGAAGAGAGGATTTATTTCTGCTCATTCTTAGCCCCTTTTGTAACTGCTGGGCCATGTTTTCCTCCCACATGCTCAGGTAAGGAAGCTAAAAGGAAACTGTTTGTGACAAAATGAATGTTTATGAATTCTACAAAGGAATTATCCAAACTTCCCCTCTCTTCCTGCTCAAACTCAGTGACAGCATACACTGCAGTCGAGATGGCCAGGATACAGAGTATCATCACACCATTTCAGATAGCTCCAACCCATACAGTAACACATACCTCTTCTGAAGGCTTCGGGCATCTGCCCATACAGAGCAACATCTCCCCACTTCAGGAGGCTGCAGGGCTCTGCCCTTTATCAGCCCAACTTTTATCCCCTCCTGTTGATGCACTGCACCTGTGTGCCCTCTGCTCCCTTTGGTGGTTGGTCAGTGCCCCTGGGCAGTCCATGTCTCATTACCTTTAATGCTGCTCACCTGCTGCTCACAGCTGCAGCCCATTGGGGATGAGGCTGGGCCAGCCCCACTCCCAACTACCACAAAATCTGTACCTGCAAATCTTCCTGGGAGGAATTTTGGACAAGTCATTGAGTTGGTTGGGCTTTTTTAGCAAATTTACACCTGAAGCATCCTGCAGGAAAAGGTGATTTCAGTTCTGAGATGCAAAATATCATTTAACTGCTTTGCTTTAACCCTCATACGCACAAGGGACACCAGAATACTGCACAATCAACATCCAAACAGTTTTGTAGGAACAACAGAGCCTCAGAAGGGGCACGAATTTGTGACACTGACAGCATTTTTACTCAAGCCTGCTTTACACATGGAACCTCTGTCAAGTTTCATTCCTTGCAAACAGCAGGATATGCCAGTGTAAACTGTTTGCTGAGGAGGTAAGAGTCTCCATTCAAGGAGCTGTAACTGCTGGGAAGCTGAAAAAAGTGATTTCTGTTGAAGTCCTGTTTCTCCTCCAGCACTTGTTCCATCCAGATAATTTAGCTCTGCGGCACTAAAAAGATATCCAAAAATCAGGGTGAGGAGCACCCAGGTTGATGAGTAGTCAGCTTTGGGGGTGGGCAGCTGGGAGCTGATTAAATGAAGATTAAGAACAGGTTCATCCTCTTGGACATTCCCTTGTCATGCATTGACCAACCAAGCACAACTGGCCTTGGAAACCAGGGAGTGAAAGGATAAAGGCAGGGCCAGCTGCAGCCTCTGGACATGGGAAACTGATCTGAGCCATCTACACAAAAGTTGTATCCACTGGCTGGTGAATAATGGACCCTGTACCACCAGAGCAGCACCAGCTGCTCTGGTACCAAACCACACTGGTGGTTTCTGTGTCTTGGACCATGGAGCAAACAAGGGACAGACCCACTCAGCTACACTCTTTTGCCAGGTGCATCTCAGAAATTGTCACAAATTTACACCAATTTCATCAAAGCCCCTGAAAATTCCAAACTTCTGCAATTATCGGAAGTTCATTTCATTAAAAAAACTCCATGCATATTTTACAGGGTACAAGTGAGAATGCTCCTTCCCATATGGCAGGAGGGGGTTTTCCAATGCACAAACTATTCCTAGGAAGTTATAAAGCCAAATACAGATTTCCTGGAAGAAAATGTACAGCTCAAAATTAGTATGTGCAGAACAGCCCCCACATAAACACACATTATTGAGCACTGCAGGCAGCAAACTTCTCCAGGGAGCTGGAGCCCTCATGGCCAAAACAGTTGTCCAGCTCTGCTGCTTTCAACCAGGGCAACTTTGACAAGCATTTGTCTCCTTTTCTTCATCAGTTAAAAGCTGTTTGGGACTGGGTTGAATCAGACAGATTAGGAGGTGAAATTGCTACATCTGCTCTTGGAGGCAGCCAAGCCAGAAGTCAAAGGCTTCTGGCCCCATGGCTGGATTTTATTAAAGCACTAAAAGGTACAAACAGGACACGATAACTCCAAATAGAGAAAAGGCAGACATGTCACATGAGGCAAATCAAGTTAAAAGCTCAAAAGCAAAATCTCTCTGCCTGTGTCTAATGCCTCCTGGGATGAATTTTGCTCTCCAGTTTATTCCAACAGCTTTTGGTGAGCTCCTAAGCAACACAAACCCCACAGTCTTTTCATCTGTCCTCTGCAGCTTTGTGGCCAATCTGCACCCCACAGCCAAGAGGCTTTCCAGTGTCTGGGAGGCTGCAGGTACATATTTTGGCTCCCACACTCCTGCCTGGTGCCCCACTCTCTGAGGCAGCCCAGCATTTGCTGACATTCCTGGGAGAGCAGCCTAGGGCTCAGTGCAGCCAGGAGTGTGCTTTCATCCCAGATCCACCACCTTCAGTGAAGGGCTCAGCTCCCTCCCATTCTGGGAAATTTGGAGGACAAAAGGGATGTAGGATGGGACAGGGCTTTCAGCTGTGATCCACAGCTGGGCTCCAGGATTGCAGCACCAAGGTTTGACCCATTGTCCTACACAACTTGAGGAAGCTCCCAACTTAGTCAGCAAGGGATCCTGGGGTACAGCCTGCCAGGAATTCCCCAAGGAGATTTCTCAGAGGGCTGATTCACTGAGGTCTAATCCAGCTATGGGAACACAACAGCTTCAGCAATCTCCCAGTTTAACATTTTGGGAGGAGGAGGCATCTTGGAACAGGCCAGAACTGTTCTTGTTTTAGAAGGTTTGGGTACCTTATGTGCCTTTTCTGCTGCTGCCAACCAGTTTGGATTTTTTTGTCAATTACCAGGAAACACAAAATTACAATAAAACTCACTGCAGTTTGCAAGGAAAATACTGAAAATCAAAATCTTGAAACAATCTTACATCATGAGAAAACTTCCTCTTCACTCTAAATCCATCCCTCTGATCCAAAATGGGGATGAGACTGCATGAACATTTGTAACTCCCAGAGAGACTGACTCTTTCCAGCAAAGTCTACAGTCATGGGCTGAAACATGTAATGACAGAAGACAGGACGAAGGATATGAAAGAAAGGAAACAAGGCTCTGAATTTTCTAAGCAGTTGTTTATGTTAGTAAAGTCCAAATTCAATTGGACTGCTCACAGACCAGAATTTTGAGACACTGGGTCAGAGTCTAGTCAAAGATTTTATCTTTTTGAGTAATTTGCTGGTGGCACGTGTTAGAACAAGGGAACAGCCTCAGGGCTACTCTAACTTCATGTGGTCACTGTGGTCTGGACTGAGGGATTAGGACAACACAAAACCAGGCTTCACCCCAAAGGAGGCAGTGTTCAAGGAGAAGCAATTCCAGTCTGCATCATCACCAGGAGGAACAAAGGTGAAACAGCCTCTCCCCACACTCCTCTCTGCAGGGCAGATAAAGCCAGCCTTAAAAATTCCCACAGAAGGTTTAATGGCCTTATTACACTGGAAATTCTGGCTTTTGTGGCTACAGTTTCCAAACAGGTCCAGCCTTCACCACCAGCAGCTGATTTCCTAAGGACTTCAGTGCCCTGCATAGCAAAAAATAGCAATGAGGCTGCTGTAGGAAGAGAAGGAAAGTGGAAGGGGAGAGACCACTGAGCAGCTCAACTTTTTCCAAGTTATAATGAGGGTAAAACTCAGAAAGGGAGCACGAAGCACGAATCAACACAGATGGAAAAAAGGATATTTCTGCCATTGTGATCTCTGGCAAAATCCTGTTTCTCTGCCACAGATTTCTTGTATGCTCCAGGCAAGCAGTTATTATTATTTTGCCTCTGTGCAGTCTCAGCCCAGTGAGACAGGAGCATAACTACATTATTTGTGGAGGAGACAGTCTCCATCCCAGTGCAAACCAGCCTGTGGCATTGCAAGGGAGCAGGCACCACAACATCCCTCCCATCCAGTGTCATCCTGCAGAAACCATCCCACTGATTTCTGACCCACTGCACATTTTTCCCATCCAGCAGAACTGTTGATTAGGAAAGTAAATGTGGATAGCCTAGGTGGATGGTAACTTCACACCAGGTTGTTGTAAAGACACAGGAAAATAAATACATCAACAGAAGGTACAAGTGGAACATGATCCTTCAGTTTGATGGTTATCTAGAGCTACCTGCACTAGGTAGGTCTTTCCAGGGACATCGTGCCCTTTCTGGCCCATAACTGTCATACACACTGATTCTCCTTCATGCTGCTAGCACAGGCATTTCAGAGACACACAGCCTTGCTGTGGAATTGTGTGCCTGCCCACAAGTGGCAATTCTGTCTACTAGTGTGAATAATTTCAACTCCCAAGGAAGCAGAGGAAAAATAACTCTTGTCCCTTTCTCAGAACTGGTGAGGGAAGCACGTCCAAGTATGCCAGCTAAGGAATTACCCCAAAACATTTCTGTGAGGCTTGAAGGAAATGTGTACTAGAGACTTGCTTGTAAGAAGAAAATATACATGGAAAGTTCTGTGTTTAGAGCAATGAGGTTGGTTGAGTCGTGCCAATCCCCTAAAACTAAAGCTCTGCTTACTTCTAGCATATTTTCTCCCTTTCTATGGCCAAAAAAATTTAAAAACAAAAAAAAGGGTTGGCAAGCTATGGAAAAGTCCCCAGACAATGAGGGTCAAGGGGAGGTATTTGTCAGCAAGGACACCAAAACAACTTGAGCTTCTATTTGTTTGCTTGTTTTAAACAGGTTAGTTCTGCATAAGATCAGTAAATAAAAAACCTACATCCACCACACCATAAATTGCAATAAGCTAATTAAGTCATAATATTTGTGATTCAGTATACACCATGCAAAGGGAAACATTAATGAATTTTGCATAACAAGCAAGCAAAGAACATTACTTGTCAGATAGCCTCAGAAATTCATTAAACAGTCCTTTAAGAGAAGTGGCTCAAGTGCAGAGCTCTAAAATGATAACAAAACCTATTAAGGAGCCTGTTTAATTAAGCACATACTTGCTGGCACATCTGACACTTATACAAGGTGTTTGTGCTAAGACAAATAAAGTCTTTCTTTTGCTGTACAGCCAAGGAGATGGCAGACAAGTCTATTCTTAAAACACAAAGATAACTGTGACTAAGCAGCCAAATACCACACTGTGGAAAAATCTATACAGGCACTAAGGGAATTGTAGATCTTTTCTGTAAAGGCCTAGATGAGCTTTGTGTGTGCTCTGGAATAGCTGAGTGACACAGTTTGACTCAGAGTCATGCCACAGATATCTGTGACATCCCAGAGGAGGGTGGAAACAGCTGATGCTGAGCTGCTCAGGTTTAAGAGGCTGCTCTTGAGGAACACATAAAACAGCAGCAAACCCAAGGGGTGGGGTGGGCCAAGGAGGGAGCTCCCTGCACCCATGCAGAAAGGACTGAGAAGCAGGGAGACTTTGTGCCTCCCTAGGGCACGATATAGCCCTGCTCTGCATCTTCATTTTCTCTCCTGATTGTGTTGCATGAGCTGCAACGCACTGAACCCTGTGCAATATGCAGGATTTATCATTTTAACTGACGTGCTAAGGGTGGCTCTTACACAGATCTGTTACACAGTGATGCCTGTGAGGAACAAACTGCCTGGCAGCACAGAACACCCATCGCTCACTCCCTCAGAGCCACCACAGGGACAGAACTCTAAATACGTTCCAGTCAAACCACCCACGTGCTCCACATGCTCTGTAAAAAAAAAAAAAAAAACACACCAATAAGAAAATACCATTTTATACTCTTCACCAGAAACGTTTCTCTTCCTCTCCTGTCCTTGTCCTGCTGCTTCTCTTTGCTGTTGATCATTCTGTACAGTACACACATCTTAGTTTATTACAAGCTATTACTTAATCATCATCTCACCGGTACTTTGGGGAAGTTTTATTGCAAATGACCTACCAACACTCAAGTCTATACAATTTTCTCAGAATACACTGTAATTTATTCTTGAAACAAGGCAGTTGAGCCAGCAGACCCAGGAACTTCAATTAAAATCAGTCTGATTGCACCTCCTGCCCATGGGCACAACGAGTAATCATCTGTCAGCTAAATCAACTTGTGCTGGAGACAGTCCTTTTATTTGCTTGTTTGGAAGCAGTGAACTTGGTTTAATCCCTGTACATTCACTTAAGATTTGGACTTGATGATCCTTGTCCCTTCTATCTCAGAACATTCTGGGAATTTTCTGAACTTCCCTCATGCTGCTGAGCTTCCTAGCCAACACCTTTGGCTGCAGGGTTTCCACACAGGTTTAACAGAGCTCAGTGCTATAAGCAGGTTCCAGTAACAGCCTGTGCTTCTCTCCTGCTTGGCCCTGTTCTAGTTCTTCTGGATTTTAGTACATGAGTCTGGGACTCTTCAGTATGCCATTCCCCTACTGACCTGGGCACCATCCTCTACCCTCCCAGTTTCTTTGAAGGCAGCACTTTACTGAGAGAGGACCAGAAGCTACCTGGGAAAACAATTCATTTTCCTTCCTCAAAACTTTCTCACAGGACAGGTTTTCCCAGCTCTCAATTCCTGCATTTTGAAAATGCACTCCAACTCCCTTACAGCTTACCCAGATGACACCTGTGTCTCCAGTTTTTCCCAGTCCTACAGACCTGTGCATCCTCCAAGCAAACAGCTCCATCAATAACTCACAGGTTGGGAGTCAGCCACTAGTGCTGTGTTTGGGCAGGAGCTTGCACAGCATTCCCATGTGGTCTGTCTCTCCAGCATCCAACACTGCTCTCTTCAAGCCTACCTACATGACCTGACCTTGTAGAGTTTCCTGAAGCACTTCAAACAAAAGCATGGTCAGAGAAGGTCTGATTTCCCATTAACCTGGGGAGGCACTCAGGAACAAAAGGCCAGGAACAGACCTATTACTCAATCAACTTGGGCAAGAAGTCAAAAGGCAAGCACCAAAGTGGAATTGCACTTGAGGAAGGACTGAGAACTGGAGGGGATGGAAGAACTCTTTCCCCATATCTCTTTCACTCTCAATCACCTTTAACTCAGGAGCTCTCAGGGCTTTGCTGCTTCCAAACAGCACCCAGGACAACACCATGTGCCCTAAGGCACATCTCAATGCATTACTAACAAAGTTCTCAGCAAAAAAACTCTTGAGAGGTGCCTTTACAGCCTTTAGGGGCACACACAGCCCCACAGATTCAAACTGTTTAATGTTTATCAGTCTGAGACTTAAAAAAAAAAATAGTAGAAACTTATCAGATGCATGAGAAGCGAGGCATGTCCTCCCTTTTTTCCCCTCTCATGCTTGCTAAGTGGCCAAGCTTCCCTAAGAAAAGAAACTGCAAATCTATCCCGGCAGGACAGCTCTAACTTAACTTCAGAGAGCTTCCTCCCCTGCTCCCCAAGCCCCCATCAGAGGTAAGGATCCCACCTGCCAGGGCAGTCAGGGTATCCCTGCCTGGCACAGACCAGGCAACCCACGGCGGCCCTTCTTGCACCAGGTGGCCAAGGCCACAAAATCATCTGTCTATTTGCCAGGCTTTATTTCAAGCGCTGCTTCATCACCAATTCTGTGTTTTCCTGCATCGGAGCAACACAAGAAACAAAGAGGAGGGCGGAAAGTCTGAATGCAGCAGTGCTGACAGAACCACTGCATTTCAAAAGCCTTTACAAATGGTTATTTACAGCCCTAAGGGCTCCAAGGACCCTATTTGTAAGCATTTCAGACAACCCTATTTAGACATACCTGGATCTAGGGTCACCACGAAGAACAGCAGGGAAACCTGATCCTCCCTGTCATTCCTGAAAGTATGCATGGCATGCTTTTCTCTCCTGGCATTTACAGCCAAGAGAGAGATGCTGGTAGCAAATCCCTGGCCATGAAAGGTGTCTGCTCAGGGTTTTACAAAGCATCCATGGCTTGTCCCCTTCTTTCTGGCTGCTGGGCTGGCAAAGCCAGGTGTAGTCATTGCTTGGGCTCACACCTTCTAAGCCATCTGCTGTCACTGCTGCTTCCTGATCTCTGTTGTGAAAGGAAGGCACATTTCTGTGCAGTGGCTTTTAAAACTAGAGCGCAGGTGCAGCCTGAAAACTACCCCAGGCTGACCCCTCTCAACTAAAGGGTAACATTTTTACAATAGCAACAGTAGCTGGCAAGAAGAAAAGTCCAGATTAGATTAGTTTAAGAGTTTAAGGAAACCTATTTTCCAGACATCAGCTGCCATCTTCCTTGAATACAATACCTGAAAGGGCTCCCACAGGGATTCTGGTCTTCATCTCAGTAGTCTTCTTATCAGGCAAGTCATCAAAAAGTCCTGAAAGTCCAGAGGATTCCGGAGTAATAGTTCACTGCATTATCAGAACTCTCCATCTCTGCATCACATACTGATGCAAGGTTAATTGAATAATGAAAGCAATTCAAATTGCCCACAGCTTGTTCCTATCTCTGCTTTCAATTTCCTCCCGATTGAGGCTGATTGAGGAATGTCTCACCTGTCTCCTGGTGCCAAACTTAAGGCCAGGAAGGAATTTTCCCTGGAAGACATTGTCCAGGAGAGCTGCTACACTCTTCCCTCTCCAGTGTTCAAGTGCTGAGCTTTCCAGGACAGTGGCATGGATTTTACCTCCAGCACTCCCAACCATGAGTGCTCTGCATTTCTCTTGCTCTCCTTTGTGTTGCAGAATTGCCCTTTCAGACTTTTTTGATCTAAAGATTTTAAGGTAACTGAAGTGCTTTGTGAGATGAAGCATTTTTCTCCCCTTTCCACCAGTTTCACTGAGAGAACAAGTCCATCAAAGTGACTTTAGAGTGCAAGCCCCTGCTCAGCAGAGCTTGCAAAACACATTTTGGAAACCAAAATTCACAAGTTCTGTGCTTTTCACCACTTGAATCACAGAGGAAGAAAAAAAAATATCATTCACCTACTGATGACTCAGGGACAGAAAAGTGGCTCTGCATGGAGGATGTTTTCCAGAGCCAGTCCCAAGCTCACAGAAGTTATATTTTAATCTACCTTTTCCCCGAAACTCTCTTAACATAATTCAATAGTACAATTATCTCTGAGTGTGTTATCATGAGCAATACACTCAGTGATGCTTTTTGGTAATTTGAGGTATATTTATAAATTTTGAGCTCTTGCACAGTTTTAGGGCTAGACAGTCTTCATATGACAAAGAAAAATCAAGCAATTAGCTTCTCTGGTTTTGGAGCTAGAGGTAGTGTGACATGCCATGCAGAAACATCTTTTGCAGTTAACACCTCCTGTCATCTAGAAGCCCAGTTCTGGCAAAAATGCAATTGTCATTTTCAATTTAACAGTCAGCATTACAATAAAAATTACTTCCTAGCACATTCATTGAGTAAAAAACAACAAAATGTCACTCCAGAACTTGTGCACTTGTGTGTTTCTAATTAATTCTGACAACGCTGGTTGGGCTTCAAAGGTGCAAATCTGTTTGGTTCTCAGAGCAAGGAATTCTGGCAAAGACACTACAACTGAGGCCAGGATCAGGTACTGGTAATTCCACTGTTCACATAGACCTAGGCTGGTTTGTCTGGGGTCTGGGCGAGAAACAGGGGCCTCAGGTGCTTTTGAGGGCACAGACGCCAATGGAAAAATCTCAGAACAGAGGGAAAAGGTGATACACAGAAGAGAGATAGAGATGAAAGGTGATACACAGAAGCAAAACCATTCTGATAAAAGCTACAGGGAAAAAAAAAACTGACCTGAACAATTTGCATTCCAAAGAATACAGCTTTAAGAGATGAAAACCACATCTCACTTCCCAAAACTCTTGATGAAAAGTAAACAAACACAGTGAAAAAAACGCAGGGGGAATTTTGACACGGCATCATTCTTATCAAAGCCTGGTACATAGATAAGACTGCTTTGGTCTTTCACAATAACCAAATCACAATCTTTCCCTATAAAGCCTCAGAAACATGGTTTCTTGCCAGTGATAAGTCTCATCCTTATTTGTACCTTTCTGACTCTGTTTTCCATGCCCCCACAATGGTGTTTCACTGGGAAAATACTCCACAGGTTGCTGAAGAATAGTGTCTCCCCATGACCAAAGCATCAACCATAATCCTCAAGATATTTTTCCCATTTTCTCCACACTAAAACTTCAGTCCATTTATCTCTTCTTGTTTAATGAAACACAGTCAATCAAAGCTCCCTCTCTTCCTCTTGTGGGTGATGGTTTGTGAATCTGATTTCCATTTCAATTGTTCCCCTGAACTTACACAGCTGCCAAAAGGGAGCATTTCAATCTACTCAGCCCTTCAGCAGGTACAAATTTCTTGTGGGACAGAGGGAAATGAAGGATTAAAAGGTCTATTAGTACATCTTGTTCAGCAGCACAAGATGTGGTGGGTAGTTCTTCCTCACCAGGAAGGACCAGAGAAATCAATTACTATGAAACAGTCTGTATTTTACAAGTGTTTTCTCCTGTCATGACACCATGGACAGCCCAGGCTGTAGGAACAAGTCTTGACAGCGAAGTTCTGCAGTGCCTGAAGAGCTGGAAATACTTTCCCAACACCAGGACAACTCCAGTGCCTTCCCTGCATTAGAAATCCAGCCGTAGGTAAACTAAGAATAATTTTAGGATCTTATTTAGAATCAGGGCAGGGATATGTTACTTTAAATTTGACTTAGGCAGAATAATGACAGTAATAACACAGACAATATTTAAGATCTCTGAAGGAAGAAATTGCTAGACAAACTGAAAGAAAAAAGCAAACTAAGAGCAGGAACATATTCTGGTTTAACAATAATTAAGTCACACAACAACCATTATCTGGGTGAATTCACAAGGGATCGCAAGAACATTTTCTTCAGCTTTGATTCCAATTGTTCACATCTCCCCATTTTCAGATGTCTAGTTTAATCCAGCCCTGAATTTCAAGCAACACAACAGCTCTCTTCTGTTACTGTGTGGAAAAAAATTTTTTCTGTAACAATAAGATCCTTCGTCCCTGATTTGTCTCCAGAATAGCTGGAAAAGCTTCAAAGGAACCCTGTTTGAATTATTACTTTGACAAGGACCTAGTTGTAGGCTCTGTGTGTAGAATACTTGTAGGACCCATGCAGAACACCCAATAAATCATCTCTGGCTACAGCCGGGCTGCTGGGTCACCAAATCCCTTCATTTGGGAAGGGCAGGGGCTCCCAGGGACAACAGTTGTCCCACTTTACCCTTCAGTGACAAATGGGGATCTCCAAAACATCACAGACATCTCCCAGCCATCCCCAGAGCACCCTTATACTCCACCCTCTGAAGTACATAGCATGTGTGGGAGGATTTTGCTATAAACCTCTGAAGGCTGGCAACAGCTTGCAGCCTTCAATATCTGCAATCATAGGCCAATTTAGGAACCTATCAGAAAAGAGGGGAAAAAGGTTTTATGTTCCATCAGCTTGAGATGAGCTCAGCAAGGAAAAAGAAGGGAGCAGGAGGGATCAGCACAACCAAGTGCTGAATTACAAATACACACCATGGGTGAGTTTCTTGCATTGCAAGCCCCATGCAGTGGGAGCCCTCTGGGAGGGCCAGTTCTCCCTCTACAGCTCTCTCCATCTCCATTTAGCCACCACACTCAGCTAAATGCCTCCACACTTCCCAGCCCGTTGGGAGGAATCCCAGGGCTGTGTCTGAGCACCAATGAGTGGGAGTGCCTCTCAAAGGAAACCTCAGCTCCCTCCCTTCAGACCTGCCCTAGGGCAGGAGGTATCCTTTGCATAGCTGGGCCTGGCCTCCCATGGGAGAAGGCTGCAGCAATTCTGCTTACACATTTTACAGCCTTATCAGTGAGGAGGCTTCGCTTTCACAGGTGGCTTCTTGCCAAGGCACATCCCCTCCTCAGGGGCTGCTGCCCACCCTGTCCCTCCTTACAACCCCTCCTTCATCAGCATTTTCTGCCCTCCCTTCTCACAAAACTTAGTTATCTAACCTGAGCATTTTTCTTCCCTTAGTCTGGTTCTTGCTCTCAGAGGAGTCATTTCCCCCTGTCTGTTGATGATTGTTATTATTTCTGCTCTGTAAATGCATCTATCATGATCTTTTCTTGCAAGGTGTGAGCAGTCACAAGTTCCTCATATTTTTCAGGGAACCTGTTTAGCAAGGATTCTGCAAAAGAATGGTTTCTCTTCTTGTCCTGGAAGGCTGCAAGTGCCACAGTACAGGGCAGCTTGCTGATTGCAGCAGAAAACACTAGAAATATTAGCAGCTTAAAAAGCAAACGAGAAATAAACCCCTAAATCCCCAAACATCCTTTCCTCAGGCTGGACAGAAGCTCCTGCCTGGCCAGCCTGCTGAGTTGAGAAACAGATCACATCCCATGGCTGGAATGCTAATTAATTTTGCATCTAATGAGCTGGTGATAACACATTTACCACACTGGAGATGTGAAGGGAGGCACAGCTTTGATACACAGTGTCACCTTCCCCAGTGGGTAGACAGGATATCCCCAAGGCATCCCCAAGGCCACATGCTCTTGTTGTGTTGTGCTGGTAGTTGAGGAAGTGTTTCACACCAAGATGAATCTTTCCAAAGAATCAGCTCTCCGTAGAGACCTCTCAAGGGTCAGGGATCAGGAAGGGCTGGCAGTTCCCTACAGGATGAAGAGTCAAGGATAAGTCAGTCAGCAGGGCAGGGCTCCCCCATCCTACAGGACATAAGTGAGACCAGCAGCCAAGTCTGGGGAGGGCAGCCAGGGCCAACTCAGAGCCCAGACCATTTGTGGTGTGGAGATAGGTCAAGGCAGGAGCTCAAAGTGCAGGTCAGTCAGCTCCAGTGACAGTAGCCAAGGTTGGACACAGTCTAGTGGTCACCAGGCAGGTCTGATGCCAAAGTGGGAGGTCAGTCCATGGATCAGGGTCCCAGTGTAAGGCCCTGTATGGAGTGCTACATCTACAGCACAGCTCAGGGAGCAAGGGAAAGCCATGGACTGAGTTTCAGTAGAGCCCCTGAACCCATGGGCATGGCAGTGTCTGGAGGCCTATGAGAGGCTCATCGGGCTCATTACACTTAGGGCCCTAACACTTCATCTCCACAGCCCTGGCCAGTATCACAGCCAGACACTGAGAGAGATGCCAGCACATCCCATGACATCCCAGCACCTGTGTTCATTCCAGGTAGCCCAGAGCTTGCAGATGGATTTTGCCACTGTCCCCTCTGAGTGCAAACTCCACCGCCTTCACAATAGGCATAAATGCCCCTTGATCTTCTCCCTCAGAGTAAGAGGGATGATATTCCATATTACAGAGCAGCCTGTGTCTGAGGCATCTCAAGAAGGTGAAGCAATAAGCAGGAACTGATTTTCCTCCCCACATGCTGATGTGCCTTGGGGCAAGGAAAAGCAGCTGCAGGAGCAGCAGGGCACCTCCCAGCCCATCAGTACGGAGGCAAAGACAAACAGAGATGCAGGAAGTGATTATGCCTTCCGATAACAGAGCTGCAAAGCTGAGTAAGCAATTGGTGATTTGAGCTGGTGCTAAGCGTGGGGCTTTCATTACAGACAAACAACCTAAACCCAAACAACACAACGGTGGCAGTTGTTGATATCAGTGAGGAAAGTTAAATAACCTGCCCCAATGGATACTACAAAAGTGGAACATATGGGATAAGGGCGACAGTAGCATTAGAGGCTGGAAATTGGCCGAGACACAAGTGGAGCACACACACAGACACCCTCATCATTCAAGAGGAGACGTTCAGAGTTCCAGGAGCATCATGGAATGCTCCCTTCTGGGTGACATTTAACTCTGTCTTCAGACACCAGACAAGAACACACTCTGCAATAACTGGAGATGTCTAATAATCCAAACCAGAAAAAGCTTTCCATTCTGTTGCTGAGCTGTATCCTTGCCATGGTACTCTCTGACCCTGGGTCAGAACATACAAGCTTACAATCAGAAAGATTTAATGAAAAGCATGCAACAGCCAGAGATCCTGCTGCCAGGGGAGGAGGGGAAGAGAGAGCAAGAGAGGAAAAATACATCAAATGGCTTATAAAGAAAGAAGCATGTGCACTTCCCAGCAGCGGATGCAGTCTTTTAAGCCATCCCACTTGGGGGAGCTTCCCCTAACTCTGAGACTTGCTTGAAGGCAAAAGATAAACACATCATGGGGCCAATATAAGGGTGTGCAGCTGCACAAGTCTCTTAGAAGGTCCCTTTTGTATTGCCTTGGCTTGCTCTTCAAGCTCAGAGGGAAGGTGAAGTTGAAGTCACCTGCTCTCTGATTCCCTGTGTACGCACTTGAGCTATCGCAAAGGGAGCAGCAGGTTCTGCCAGGGACAAGATTTATGCACTTAGTCCTTTTGAAGTGAAAAATAAAGGAAAAAGTCCGGCTTTCAGAAAAGCAGCTCTGGGAATATGCATTTCCCCAAAACAAGCTCCATGTAGACATGACATTTAACAGTCCTCAAAAATCCCTCTGAGGAGTTGTCAGACTTGCTCATAGCAATATGTGGGAAGTAGAGAGTCTGGCTTCCCATTCTGAGGAAACCAACAGCCAGCACTGCTCCTTTGGGCTGGTTGTGCTCAAGAGCGACTGGGACAGAGATGTTCCCACACCTTCCAACAGAGAGCTTCTTTTTCATCACTAGCTCCTACCCCATCCCAGCACAACTCTTACCCAACTCTCTCAATCCACCTATCCACTTACAGGCAGCTGAAATTTTTCAAACAGATACAGCTTCCCAAAGATTATGTTTCCAAAGTCCTACTGTAGTGCCTTCCCCTACACCTCCCCTCTGCCTTCTGGCCCCTCTTGTGCCTTACTCTTCCCAAGAAGTCCCCATTCCTCAGGGGATACTTCCCTGAGCAGGCAAAGGCCTTCCCATTTACTGCTTATGCGGTCAGGGAGGGCATTAAGGAAATAACTGAGACAACAGATAATTTAGGAATAGCCTGGAAACAATTTCTAAGGAGATCAGTCATCCTTGGGACTCCTTCCTAGGAAGCTCTGGTTGTGCTGATGCTTCTTTTGCAGGACTAAATACATTAACAATATTGTCTCCAGGCTTAAGTGTCTCAGAACTCCTACAGCAGCCACATGAGTCCACAGCAAGGATCCACCTACCACCACAATATAAACTATGGAGAGACACCTAGGAAAGAGGAAGAATAAATCAAAAATACATGGTACTTCCCTTCTCAAACACAAATTATTTCCTTAACCTTCAACTATTTTCAGCTGAAGAGATTTTTTTTCAGCCCTAGAGGGTTGGTCTATTCTGTGATCCCTAACAATCTTGGTTTCAAACACTATTGTCTTCCTTTGAACACAAGAATACAGCTTGCACCCACAACACCCTCTGATGAGAAGTTCTCTGTGTCTCCTACCTGGTACATCCAGAACCTGCTCCCACCATTTGTTTGAAATCTGCCCACATTTGTTGGCCTCCAATTCTTGCAAGGGAAAAGGTAGGAATAGGCAGTCCCTACCCATTTGCTTCATGCACCTCCAGACTTTGTTGGTCTCTGTTACATTCCCCCTCAAATCATCCCTTTTCTAGACTGAAGTATCCCAGAGTGCTTTATTGCTTCTTTTATGGGAGTTTCCATGTCTGGACTCAGAAGGTCACACACAGCAGATGGGACAGGATATGGTGCTTTCCCACTTTTGGAGTACCCTGTTCTTCAGAAATTAATTTGACTTGTGCTTTCACAAGGCTTTTACAGAAAAGAAAGAAAACATGGACAAACATTCCTTTTTTATACTCACTTTTCCTTCATTTGAAATCAAAGGCAATGCTTTAAAAGCAAAACAATTTCTCTTCTAAAAGCACAAAAATCCCCTTCTCAGAAGAGCCAAACAAAAGATCATGACTCAGACATGGAGCTTTAACTTCCTCATCCTGTGATCCAAACCTTTGACCTCCAACATTCTCTGAGTCTCTGAGGGCATCATAGGTCTGCCTGATCTCCAGTTTGTTGGATTGATCTCAGAGATCCATGGCACTTCTCAAACACATTTTGGTCAATTCAACAGCACTCAGAAGCAGCACCTTGGAACTGGAAAATTTGACCTTCCAATTGTGGTTTTCTTTTATACATAAGATATTTGGGTGAGTAGGGAGGGCAGGGTAATGACTGGTGGAGAAGGTGCTGTGTTTAAAGAATACAGCCATCAAAACCTCTCTGGCTGTCCATGGACTTCAGGGACCACTCTCCTCCAGGGCAGGCCAGAGGGATTTCCTGGCTGATATCAGGTAAGGAAAGATTTCTGCTGAATAGCTGCACGTTAAGATGTATTTTATAACCCCCTGGTTAGCCCAGAGGAATTCACTGGCTGTCAGAGGATCAACACGTCCACAGTGCTGGGATGCCTTGGTATTAAGTTACAGCTTTGGCATCACCCTTAAGTTCAGCAAGTCAAAGGAAATTGTTGCAGGTTGTTTCATTTACTGAGCATCAAACAGGCAATAAGATTACAGACATGCAAAATCAAATTTTTAAAAACTACAAATGAACATTTAGAAGGTGTCTCAGATTTTTTAAGGATTCAGCAAACAAAATGCTGATTAGTTTAATACAGTCCTTCACAGCAAGGGTTTTTTTTTGTGGTACAAGTTGTTTCAAGAGATCCAGCCTTCCTCTCACAGCCCATGGGCATTCCAGGATCACAAGGATTAAAAACCACTAATTTCCCAAATCTCAGGTCAAATCAAGAAAGAGCTTTGGACCTTCCAAAGTCACTAGATCAGCCTGTTCTACATCCTTCAGAAACATCCATGCCCCCTGCAGTTCTCCCAGGCCCAGGCTGTGAATGCAGCAAGGTTCCTACTGCTTAGGGCCTTGCTGAGCTCAGGGTTAATTCTGACCACGACCATTCTCTCCCACCTCGTAGAACAGCTCCCAGTGGGTGCTCTTGCTTCCAGCAAGAGTCAAATGATTCCCCAGCTCTTACATTCCCAGACTGGTCTGGAGACAAATTCACACAGCCAAGGCTGAAAATCAGTGAGGAAGTTCTCCAGATGAAAGTCTATGCAACCAAAAGGAAATCACATAATGCTTTATGATGGCATTGGGAACTTTATTTAAAAAAACATAAACAAACAAAAGGAGCAGCAGTGGAAGGAGAAGTTTCTGGCCATATTACCACCAGAAGAAATGCTCAGCAAACCGTGACCTCAGCATGAAGCCTTTTCAAAGACCAATCCCTGTTTCATAATGAGCATGAACCACCACTCCACATTATACAGAGGTAGCAAGGCATTTAACCTATTGTAATCTTGATTGCCATCCACCAGCTCAGAGCAATGTGTTAGGAAAGCACCATCAAGGAGAAGGAAATAGGGATTGCTGCAGAATAGCAATATTTACATTAAAGAATACTGAGCACCCTTAAAATTACAATTCTTACATTTTTATATGTAAAGAAGGGCAGCAGGAATAATCATATTGGTCTCCTGCATAAAAATGTTCTTAGACTTCATTTGATGTCCCAAACTACTTCTAGCTGAGATAACAAGACATGGATTCTTCAGAGGCTTGAAGAGACAGAACCACCACTGTATCCCTTGGTAATTGGTGCCAATAATTATTTAATTGTTGCTATTTAGTCACTGTTAAAAACCACGTACCTTCTTTTACTAGCTCACATTTATCTAAGTTGAATTTCTAGCTGCTGGTTCACATTATGCTTTCATCTGTTTTTCATCCACACACAGGCATTGCTTTACCAATGAAATTCACCCCTGCATTTTAAGCTGACAAAGCAAATGACATTCAACAGTTTTGGCCAGAAAGGAAAGGATCCTGCACCATGCTTCATGTGAAAGTCTGCCACTGAATTCAGACAACAAAGATGAAAGGAGACATCTGCCCTGTAGTTAAGGCTTGCTTAAAGCAGTAAGGACAAGCATCACCCCCCCAGATGTTTCTGGAGCTTTCTGAAGGGGTGGCCTGAAGCAGCCAGTCAGCAAGGCTGGTAGCAGTTGACTGCTTTTAGCATTGCTGTTGAATTACTGCCATCATCAACTAAAGTTATGAGTATATGGGAGTCCAATAAAAGACACCAAGTGCCATCAAAGTTGCAGAGAAAGTTTTGTAACTATTCCCTAAGGGGAGACACGTGGGCAGGGGTGAGGACATGAACCCCTCAGCAGCTCTGCAGGATGTGGCTGTGCTGCCATCCACCACCCTGACCCTGCTGCTGTTACTGCTGTGCTTGAGAAACAATAGCAGATTTACCCTTTACCTCAGAATCTGGGTCAAGCTTCAACAGTGGCTGACTTCTCCAGCTGAAAGGTCTCCTGTCCTGTGACACAGGCTCTCTGGAGGCACAGCACAGCCAGCTGCAACCAAACTGTAAATGGAGAATTTTGAGAATATAAGTTAGAGTCCCATGGGTCTGGCAAGGGCCTAGAGAGGGAGAATAGGAGACTTCAGCTCTCTCTATGAGCTGTGGTACAACCATCCATCTCCAGGACAGTGATGCTGTTCACAATCACAGTGGGGAAAAAATATTTGTAACAGCAATGCTCAAAACAGTCTGTCCCCCCCACCCAGGAATGACACAATGGAGGAAGCAGCTGGTGCAGCCAAGCAGCACCAACTGGCATTATCTTAACACTCTGGGCTGTAAATTGTGTCAGAGCTCTTTTCTGTGCTGTTCAGTCATTCCCTTCATGAGGGCATGAGTGCCTGGGGCAGGGGAGCACAGATAACCCTAGCCAGGACCTGCCCAGAAGACCCCTGCAGCTCCATCCCAGATCTCTGAAGCAGCAGATCCTTGGACACCAGCAATGGATTGCTAAGGTCTTAAAATAGCTGCCAGGCTTTGCTCTTCCAGTCATAGCCCTGACACAAGCCACGTGGGCAAGATGAGTCTTGGCAAAGAGGGCAAGTCTGAGTGCTGAGATTAGGAATTTCCCCACTCTGGGCCAGTGGAGAAACAAAGAGCAAAGGGGAACCAGCCTGCTACATTTAACTGCGTGGTTAGACCAAACAAATCTATTTTCCTTATGTCTGCTGTCAAGATGTGGAGGATTTTTTCCATAAAAGAACTGACAGTGAGATATGCATGTGAGATACAGGGAGCAGGTCTCTCTTTTTCACTGTGCTGACTAGTTTCTCCCAAATGACATTTTTTATGTTTAATTCCATGTACTTCTTAGTGTAAGAGAGGCTCCAGACAGGACTGATGCTTGGACAGCTGGGAGTCACCCCCACAGCCCAGAGCCAGGACAAAGACAGTCCTCCAGGTAGACTGTTCATCACAGCCTAGGAAAATTCCTGTTTTCCCTTGTGCCTGAGGCATGTGCACACACACACCACATCCCAGATCCAGCTGCAAAGCAAACCTGCTCTAGCTTGGAGTTAGCAGGCACAGGAAAAAGGCTGAAACCTGACTCCAAACCTCTAGTACTGATTGGGCCCAAGTGTTCTCCTTTCCATGTCTTGAGACTTTCTCTCCCCCCTCTCCCACATGCACCCCTTCAGTCACTGGATCACCAAGATGAATTCACCAACTAAGCACCCCATGTTTCCCAGCCTAGCAGGATGGAAAACCTGTCTGACAGCTGAAGTTCCTGCTAGAAGCATGATGAGGTGCTAAGAAAATAACTGTGCTTACAGATTCTTTGGGCTGAAACAGCTGCTTTTGTAGCTGGACGGGTTTTTGGCTGGCAGTCAGCTCTCCCTACAAGGCATCTCCACAAGACACTCCATTTACTTCCTGTTCCCTGGCAAGTCCCTGCAGGAAAGCAAAGAAACTGGGATTAAACATATATGACAGACTCAGCCAAGACACACAATCTGAATTCCCAGACAAAGTGCAAGACAAATATAAGCATCACAGAGGAACAAACGTAATATGGGCTTAAGTCTTGCATGAGCCCTCTGTAAATGTGATCTAACAGCAGGCTGCACCTTCCAGCCTGGCAGATTCCACAAATGCAAGAACTCACAAAGAGAGACACAAGGAATCAGGGATTTAGAAAGAGACCTTAGGGATTCACCACAAACTTAAAGGACATAGAACCCCTACACCCAAATGGTGGTTGGTGCACTGACATAAAATGAAGGGGTTCTCTGAGTCCCAACCCAGTTCTGCAATTGGAGCTGCACAGCTCCAGGCTGTGGAAGGGAAGGATTGGGAAGGGAAGAAATTAGAAACAAAAATCTTGCCTGAACTCTTGTCTCCCTGTCTGTCTGGGACAGGCACCCAGTGGCCTGTAACACTATAAGAGTACCTGATGTCTGAGACATTATCAGTGTACCTCCAGTTGTACTACAGACATGTCAACACCAGGGTAAAGAAGGAATAAAGGAGTGAAGCAACACTGCCCAGCCACAGCCAATCTTTTATTCTTAGTTTTCCCAAAATAGTTCTCTGTGGTCTCAGCATAAATTTCCTTCATAACATTAACAAACCCAAGGGCTGCCTTCCACCCATGAAGGACTTAACATCATACCTACTAGCAAAACTCAAGTGTGAGAACCTTGAGTATTTAAGTTGAATGTGGTTCTTGACAGGTTTCTGCTCTGCTCAGGAGGAGCCTGAGACTTGAGGTACCGAGCAGACACTCCATGTCCTGCTCCCCACAGGGGAAATCCCACTGAATCCAGCAGCATTGTCAGCCCAGCAGGAAGCATAAATCTCACAGGAAAGGCTATTCTAGTGATGTTTCCAGGAAGGTTTTCCAGATCAGAGACATTTTGGGATCAAAGCCAAGGCTGAGCTGGCCAGCACCTCCAAGATGGCAGCTAAGTGGAAAATCTCCACAGTGGTAGAAAGAATAAAGGGTAGACACTTTTTATGAAGTTTCAATTACTCCTGAAAGCAATGGGAAATTTTTTTCTCTCCCTAAAATGTTACATTTGTTTTGGCAGTGGGGAAAAAGAATCCCCTCCCCATCATGCAGACATATTTCCGTACTTCTGAAGTGAAAGAACAGAAAAAGGAAAAAAAAATCTGCCACCAGAGTAATGATTTTTAACAAGTATTTTTAGTAGTCACCATGAATAGGGAATATCAAAAGCAGCCAAGTCTGCTTGATACTGTTGACACCTTTTCAGGAAGCAACCATCAGGGCCACAAGGACATTTTCTGTCATGCTGGCAGGGGGGCAGTGAGCTGCACACAGCAGCTCAACAAACTCCATTCAAGGGCTTTGTTGAGCTGGGGTCTAAGCAAGGAAATGCTAAAGGAAGCCTGGAGCCAGAGCACTTCCCATGAGACAGTGAATCAAGACCTTCCCCCTCCTGTGAGTCAGTGTCACAGAGGCTTCTGGCTGGCTGGAGCTGCAGCCATGGCACTGCAGCAGACTGGCCCCTCCAGACACACGGAGACAGGACAGAAGCAGGACAGGAGACCTGCTGGGGAGGGCCCATGTTGCAGCTGCTTCTGTTCCAAAGCCTGGCGAGCATCAGTCATGCTGAGAAGATATCAAGGGGGTAGCCGGCACCACTGCTTCATGCACAAAAGTGGAAGAGAATAAGAAAGAACAGCTCAGGAGACTCAGAGGAAAGTCAAGGGATGAGAAACACACAGGTCACAAAAAACACATGCAAAGTGCACAAAAACCATGCAATTACCTGCTGCAGAAATGACAGCAGGATCGCCTCATTTCACAGATCCCTTGAGAAAAAGCAGCCTTTCTGCCACTCCATCCTGCTTCAGAGGCTTTCTTTCATGCCTCTCCTTAGCCTCCTGATTGATCCTCTCCATCCAGCTCTCCTCCATCTATGAGCAGAGCAGGGACACTACTGAAGAGCAAAACAGCTGACGTGTTTTTGAGAAGCCTACATTCCTCTCTAGTCACCAAAACAGCCCAAAACCAGCAAGAAATGGTGACTTCATGACAGAAAACAAGAGCAGGGAGAAAGGAGGATGGTTTACAAAGGCAGCCAAATATTAGAAAGTAAAGTCATTGCATTCACATATAACACAAAGCCTCCGGTTCAGTGTGACCACATCAGAGCCTGTGAGGATTACTAACAGCCTCTGCATGGGTTTGCTGCCCACACCCATTCAGCAAAGGGTACCCACAGCTAAGAGAACACGTGTCTTCCTCTTGCTTACTTATTTGGAGCTCTTGTTTGGAAACTCAGACTCAGAAAACTAAGAGCAGCAATTTCCAAATACTTCTTAGGTGGTTATTCACACACTTGCAATATTCCATAAGCATTTGTCATTGCTGATTATCTTAACAAGCACTGTTTGCAAAGCAGAGGTGAAGAAATGGTGCAGGGCCAAGCAGTTCCCATCCCATCTTAAAGCAGGCCTCACTTTTGTGTAGGATGGCTGAAGCACATGGACAGCCTCTTCCTAAAAGGTTCCAAGGACAGACACCATAAGCTCTCCTCTGATTGACAATCTACGTCTTGCTTCATAACCCTCAACTACCTAACAAAGACTTCCCTCTCCAAAGTTTCATATTGTATCAGATATAACAGCCTGCCTAAAAGAGGGAGAGGTGATGAAACATCAGAAGGAAAAAAAGCATGAGTGCAAGGAAACCCTGCAATTTCAATCCACCTCATGCAGTCAGCCTGAAGAACAAGAGGTGAAACGCCAGCTCTGGTGAGAACCACAGGAGTCTGGCAAACAATTTAAGAGCTGCTTAAGGTACTGTGCTGAGGAGGTGCTGCAATCTCCACCCCAGGATGGAGAGAGCAAAAACTGAATTTAAAAATCCACTGAAAGTGAAATGGTGAAGGGCTGTGAGTTTTCATCAATTCCCACTGCAGGGTCTCCTTCTGTGAGTAGCCCTCCAACAAAGGAGACACTCCTTGTTTTCCTCTTTCACTCCAGGAGTTTCTCTCCAGCTGTGAGCTACTCACTGCTAATGTGCTTTCTCCTGAGCATCTCACCAGCAGCAAGTAGTGCTGCATGGGTCATGCTGGAAAGCGTGGTCTCCACTTCTTCTGTCACCAGGGAGAGTCCTGTAAATTGCAAAAGTTCAGGGATGCCAGGTCCCTGAACAAAGGGAAGAAGAGGCACCAGGACTGAGTAAGTCAGAGTGACTGGCTTAATGTAATAGCTGCCCAAAGGGCCAGTCTCAATTCCACTGTTACTCTGTCCTCTGCTGATGTTTCCAGCACTGGAGATGCCTACATGAGCCAAATTCAGTTCACTGAACTGACCAAAAATTAACACTACAAAAAAACATTGCAGCAATGATGGGCTCAGTCCTGGTCTGGCTGCATCCACCCAGTGCATGTGAGACTATTGCAATGAGTGCCCAAAAGAGTTATTTTGAGCTGAAGGAGCACTGAACACTTACTCTCTTGAGAAACTCATTTTGTGCATGCTGAACAGACTTTGTGTAGGCTGGGCTTACGTGCCACTAGCCCTCCAAAAAGCCATGGGACACTCGATAATTCTGTGCAGCTTTTCCCAACTTTCCACTTATGTATTTTAACATATTTTTCCTTTTGATTTAGAACAATCTCTTCCTACCTGTGCATGCCTCACACAAGAAGATCCCATCTCTGATGGGAGGGCTTTGCACATCATGGCAAACAGCAGCAAAGCCCTGCCCTCCACTGAAAAGTCCATCTCTACATACAAGTGGTCACTCCAACCTCACTGCTGGGTGAAGATGTTTCTTCCTCCCACAAGAGATAAGCTACAGGACCTGTACAAGTCACACTCCCTGCAAGGCAAAGCAGCAGCAGGTAAGGCCAGTAGACACTCCTTACAAGGAAATGGAACATTCCCTCACTTACGCACGAGAACAACCATCGTCACCCTAAAGGGTGAGGGGAGAGACAGGACTGTGAGCAGCACAAGGAGATTACACAGAAAACCAAGAAATGTGTGGATTCATTGTATTGTTCAGGCTTGAGTTCTTAGGAAAGATTTCTTTCCCTGGTCTTCGGCAGCTTGAAACATCCTTCAGATGACAGCAGCACTTCCAAACCCTTACAGCACTTGGGGGGAGCTGGCAGAACAAGTCCTGGCCACTTCCAACCAGGCACCTCTGGCTTCTCAGCTGCCACACTGTCTGTCCCATCTGACCACAAGAGAGCTGGGTAATTCATTTAGTTTTACAGAAAACTGTAATTTCACAGGGAAACATATGAAACTCTGCAAATTCCCAAATAATTCTGGCAATGAAAAGTCTGATGGTTGGAAACCCTCAACTATTTTGAAGAAGCCATTTTAAACCACACTTGATTTCAGCCGAGAAGATTACTTAGAGATGATATACTGCCTCTTGAAGAAAGGCAAAATTTGAGGTGAAATCACTCAAAAGGACAGTGGGGAGGTATTTCTACTGGCACACCTGCAAAGGCAACTAAAACAAGTGACAGAAAGCCTCAGCAAACATCAGTCTCTGCTCCCACTAGTCCTCCCAAAAACTCACACTGAGAGACAGAAGTCACATCTCCTGGTTCTACTGTCCCTGGCCTCTGGATAAAAAGCATTTCTGGGTAAAAAGAAGGATAATTCTAGGTCTTCCCTTACACTTCCAAGTTAAAATGAGGAAGGCAAGCCAAGGGCCTTGTCACACCTACCAGTCCCCACAGTATTACATCAGCCACAATGCCACAATTCCAAAGAGAGGCGAGCATGAAGGTTAAAAAAGGAGGCTGAATCAAACCTGTGATACTCCTAAAGATATCCTGAAGCTTAATTATTTTTAATCTGGGGTGGATTGTGTCGTCCTGGAACTGAGTCAAATGAAAAGCAGACATTCAAAGCACTTTACTCTCCCCCTGCTGCCCCTCTGCTCTGTGTCAGTCATCACTTCTGGGTTTGTAAAAGCTTAGTGGGATTTGCACAGGGCCAGGCAAATCAGGCTTCTCCATTTACTGCTATACAACAAATGTATTCCGGTAACAGGCTGTTCTCCTGCCAATGCCTTCTGTTTTCCAACTCATTTCATTTTCTTTAGTGACTTTATTTCAGACAAGTGGATAACCAGAGCCTTGGGTTGACTCCATATGTGGATTCTGCCTCTCAGCAGTGCCAGTTAATTCTTTGCAGAAATCCTGCTCATGTAGGACACAGGTACAAAATCTCTCCTTCCCATGCCGGACCCAGTTTATTTGCTCCTGTTTCAGCTCCCTTTTCACCACCAGTCAGCCCACAAAGGACTGCCTGCTTCTCTGCCTGAGGCTTTCCCCTGCTGCCTCCCTGCCTTTCCTGCCAGGCTCTTGCCAAGGAAACCTGTCCACATCTATGCAGGCTAGGGCAGTGCCTTTGTTTTGGGCAGTGACGTGTGCTTGGGGTGGAGGTCACCATTGTTTCAGCTCCCTGATTCCACAAAGGAGTGTTAATAATTTCTCAAAACTGCAGTAAATGAAGAGTGGCAGTTACACCCAGTCTATAATATTAGACATCCTTGCTTTTCCTCTTACCTGCCAAAAAGAGGGGCTCTTTCTTTCACCTTGGGGAGGTGCCTGAGGTTGCAATGTGATCTAGGCAGAAGCCACTAACTTTAATGGGCTTTCTCTCAAATATATCAACCATATTGGTGCATAAGAGAGGGCCACCCTGCCCTGAGCCAGGCCTAAGAACTCCTGGGACTGTTTGGATCAGAAATAAGAGCTGAGGTCCCTCCCTCACATACCATCATGTCTCCCCTCACAAGGAGGGGATGCAGTGGATAATGCAGCTGCCATCTGTGGTATTCAAACAAAGCAGTGACAGTGCTAACACAAAAATACAACCGTGCTGTGGAAGGCAGATGCACGATCACAAGAATTAAGTACCCTTCATGGAGCCCATAAAAGATATTTCTTGCAGAGAAATTGTACAAGAGTCAGTCAGAAGATCTCTAATTTGTCTCAAGAGGTACCCAACTTTTAAGGTGTTCTCTGACTTGAAGAGTGCAATTATACACCAGCCTTTGGCTTCTTTGAGCATCATATAAAGAAAAGAAAACAGTAGGAAACATCTCCAATGCCCCTTCCCTGCCTTGTGTAGCATGAAGGTTATGTACAAGAACTAAAACATCAGAGCCAGAAGCCCTAATTTGCAGAAAATAATCTCATTTTTCATATTCAGAGCAACATTAAAACCATCCTCCCAAAACTCAGCTGTGCCAAGGCTTATGAGCTTAGAGTGAAATTATCCCTCAAACAGAAAATTTTCACTGCCCAGTAAAAAATGAGGAGCAGTGGAAAACAGAAACAAAATTACGCAAGTGGTGAAAAGTAAAAGGAGGTGGTTTAGACACATCCCATCTTGATATGCAATGTTTCAGTAACCAGGGTGAGGAAATGGGTTTTCCTTTTAAGCAAGGGTGGGCCAGATCCTTGGCTGGAATAAATCAGTGGCCCTGCTGAAATCAATGGATTGTTGCTCATTCACAGCAGCTCAGGGTCTGGCACATGGTTTTCTCCTGACAGTATCACAGTAATGTAATTCTAAATTAAAATCATGTGGAGATGTTGTTTTGATAAAATGTTGTTAAATGCTAAATATACCAAATATGAACTGAACTAAAATGAACCCAATATGAGAAAGAGCAAAGGGAATGCCTCTCTGTTTTAATATGGACTCAGAGGGTAGAAAGAATTACAGGACAATTTGATGAAATCCCTTGAAGCATTCTCACTGACTAATTAGTCTCTACATTCTGGAAGGTTTCAGGGTTTAACACATTTCCTCACGCTCACTAAGAGCTCACTGTAATTCCTGCAGCCAAAAGCACCAAGGATGCAGAGCAGATGGACCAGCTGGCAGAGAGGTGACTGTAATGGTGATCCCCTCACTAGCCCCCAACAGCCCAGAGGGGCCTGCTGGGCTTGCAGCTGGTGAGTTCTGCACAGCATCCCACTGCCAACTGAGCTGCTGCAAGCAGCTGAGAGAAACTAAAGGATATTCTTCAGCTGCAGACTTGGAAGCAGCACCCTGGGAACCCCTTGAGCATCACAGCAACCAGACAGGGGAGACATTGCAGTCACTTATGCAACTCTGTCTCGTTTAGTCACAAGGTGGATGTGAGCAGGACTATTGCAGCCACACCAAGTAGGGAGTAAGGGATTTCTCACACAGCACCCCAGGCACTCTCCTCCCAGCTGATGCTCTCCCTCCTAGATTCCATCCTCACGGCCATGGCAGTGACATGACAGAGACCCACCTTGCCCTGTCTAGCCAAACCCCAGTTCCCCTTGGCCCCAAGCAACCAGGCTTCTCAGCCTCTTTCAGGATCAGTCGGGAAGATGCTAATTCCCTGCTGAAGTGGGTGGCAGTCTTTATGTTTCAGGCCTGAGAAATCTCACCAGTGCACTGAGAACCACAGGGCTCCTTCCTAATTAGACAGCAGAGCACCACATGATTAATGTCAGCAGCTCCCCAGCCCCCTCAGCTCCATCCTGGCTGGTGTGACACAACAAACCCGAGTGGAAGTGATTAGCAGGTTGCAGCCAGGGCCGCCTGCCTGGCAGCACCATTGCCAAACACTGCACCCCAAGGAGCCTGTTGAATCACTGCTCCCCTGCATTGCAACATCGGAAGTTGCACTTTAAAGCCATCACTGGGCTGCTCTCCCATTTCCCAGTGGAGCTAGAGGAAGATGGAGAACTCAGGCTGAGTACATTATAGATGCATTTTTGAATTCCCAGGGGAGGCTCGAAAATTAGAACTAGCTCTAGGCGCCCTTTTGTTTTTGTTTTTCCCTTCCCTCCCCTCTTTCCTTTTGGTCTGATTAACTTTGGTGACTGGCTTGCACAATTTTATCAGGTTGGGCCTGATGAATCATTCATCTCCACCAAGCAACAGTGAGAGATTGCAGGCCAGGCAGGGTCTGTGTTGCAGTAACCAAAAACAGCAAAAAACCACCCCCACCAAGAGACAGGGAATGGGGGCAGGGAAAAATGAGACAGTGGGCCAACAGCACTCATGGACAGCTTTCCGATGTCTGGTCGCAGACAACTAGCAGCACATTCATTTGTAAGCCTGCCAGACCTCCTAGGAAACCTAAAAGGCTGCTGTTATTTATAAAGCAAGATATAGTTATTCTGCCTGTGTGCAAGACTAGCTCATTGTATTTATAGGTACCTGTCCCATTCACCTACTTCTGGGCCCTCATTCCCATAAATCCATGAGGCTGGCAGGATCTGCCTTCAAACACTGAGATACCTCTCCTTTCCAGGCAGGGCCATTTGGAAGTGTCTGTCACCACTGCAGGGCTCAGCAGCATGCACATGTAAATATATACCTGAAATCCCCACATTTCTGTCAACATACGGGAAAACAGATTCAAGAATTTGTCTTCCACGTGGAGAGCACCAGATTTTACATTTCATTTGTAAAAAGCTCCCAGTAAATCTTAACGACAAAAGTTTGATTTAATGATGGTTTAAAAGTGTCGGCTGGCTTCAGTAAGGAAGATATACAAGCCAGTCCCATCAATTCCGGCAGCCTGGAATCCCAGTCCCCCTTAAATAAAATCAGCCATCCTAGATTTTATGCCTGAACCTCAGACAATCTTCCCATAAATCCAGCTTGGAGCTCATGCGATCAGGACAAAGAGCTTTGCAAACAGTGAAGCTGGGGCTGTGGGCAAGCAAAGACAGCTCCCTACAAGTTACACTGGGGACAGGAAAAGCAAGAGATTTGGCCTTTCTAGTTTGTGGATGTTCACACACAAACACAAGAGAACTTTTCTATTTTGAAGGTGAAAGACTTGTATGTCTTCAGATAACAACAAAACAAAAAAAAAGTAAACATGGCAAAGACAGCTGTATGTCACGTCTCACTGTTGAGACCAGCTGGGCTCACTCCTGCCAACCAGAAGCCTTGCCCAAATGTAAATACAGAAACTGAGGCAGTGCTACTTCCAATTGCCCATACATTCAGAAACTTTCCAGAAGAACCAATGTTCTACCAGTCCAAATCCCAGATTTCTTAAGTGCTTCAATTTGTGCCATTTTGGACTAGCAGTTGCTAAATCACATCTAAACCCTCACGCAATTGTCCAGGCCTGGCTTCCTCAAGCAGGCACACAACCATGGCAAGAAGCATTTTGGCTCTCTGCAAGCCTCAACAGTGGGCACATCTTGAAAAGAGTCTCAAAGAGCCCCCTCAGAGGAAGAAACAAAATCCAAAGGCAGATACCATTTTCCCTGCTTAATCTCTTGGAATAATTCTCTCTCTCTCAGACACTAATTAAAAGTCATCCAGAGAAAAATATCTGCCCTTGTGTAGTTAATTTCAGGGACTGATTATATAACATTTGATGTGGCATAAATTCAAACTCTTAAAAAACAAGAACCAAAGAAAAATAAAGGTACTCCCTCAGCTTAGAGCATACCCATACCCCACATATCTATCCAAGAGAGCCAACAGTCCAAAGCTGAGGGGGAAATAAGTTGAGATCTGTGGGGCTGGATCTGGAAGCAGGAATTTTCACACCTTAGTTCCAGGGTCTGACTCACTGCTGGAGTGAGCAGGTGTCTCTCTACAAGAGGTAGCCATAAACATTTTAACCCAAATTTATATTTCTCTATTAAAGTTGTTATCTACATAATGTAGCATTTACTAATAATCATCTCAAAAGATTCCCAACCAAATCACCTAGGAACATAAACAATACAGCTTTGGGTTAAGGGTGTGAGAGAGATGAAGCAAAGCTGACTCAAGCTGCTTCCAGTGGCTAAGCTAAGTAAAATACAATAAATACAATCAAACCTGATTTTCCCCTTGCTGCTGCACACAATATTTGCAAGCAATTACACTGGCTGCTGCAGTTTAACACACAGGAGAATATCAAGATATTTTGTGTGTTATTTACACAACTAATTATGAAATTCAGGTCATAAACTGAAAACTAGATTTTTAAAACAATTTTATGCTTTAATATGCCCATTCCAGGAACAAATGGAAACAACTAAATGCATTTGGGTTCTTTTCTCTGTGAACTTCCATCTCAGATGATCATTTGTACCTCTCTAGGATTAACAGCAGCTCACAGTTCCCTCCTCTATGATCATCATAGATTTTACTTCATCACTTCTACCTTATAATCCATAACCACAGATGATTTATAGCATGTTCTTTAGAAACCCTCCAGTCTCACTGTAAGGCAGTGAGGAATCCATGTTCTCTGCTAGGTTAAGGCCACAATCAGTTGACCTCAGAGGAATGAAATGCCACCAAGTGTCCTGGGAGAATGGAAAGACAACAGCACCTCTTGGAAAGAATGAAGAAAAAAAAAATCCATGCAGAGTTTATTTTGTTAACAAAACCTGGCCATAGCCCAGGTATCTTAGAGGATACCTGAGGACCTCTCTGGCAAAAGACATGTAGGACTGGGTGACTACCTGGGCACTGTGCACTCACAGCCCAGAGCTCAGATTTCATTGAAGTAAATTAAATAGAAACCTACAGCCACCACTGCCTGAAAGCTGAGCAGTGACCATGGTTCAGCTCCTAGGAAACAGCCATACCTGCCCCAGCTCGGCAGCAAATCAAGCCTGGAAGCCAAGCAACCCCTCCATCTAAGAGCTCTTTCCCCTCAATAGGAGCAGACACAATCTACAATGACAAGTGGAAGCTTCCCTGGGTCTGTATTTGAGGGACACAAGACCCTTTGGACCTCTGATTCGCCCTGCCCTTCTGCTGTCATGCTTTTAGGGAGCTGGAGACTGGGCTGCAGCAAGCACCAGACATGGAGTGCCTCTGCAGGTCACCACCCCATCTCCAGATCTTCTCTGGTGTGGCAAATGCCAACTCCTTGTCTGCAAAGCAAGCACAGATTTCAGGAGAATCCTTTTTCAGGGGGAAAGCACCTTCTCTCCCCACTACCCCCATCCTTGAAGCAGCACTCAGCAGCCTCTGGAGTCTGCTAATATTGTATTGGTGCAGCAAGATTAGCTTTGCAGAAGGACTTGTAACATCATCACCAGGACACCTTGTTTTTCAGTTCTGAAGTGTTACAAGAAGCACACCTCAGGAACAAAAAAAAAAAAAAAAAAAAAAGAGAAAAAAGGAAAGAAAATAAAAGAACATTTACTGCCAAAGTAAAACTAAAACAGCATAAACAAACACTTTCATTTCTGGAGTCTGGGGAAGAGACAAAAGAGTTTCTCTCTCAGGGTCTCAGCAGCAGAGCTGAGCAATGGATGACAGAGTAGCTCTCCAAGCCATTTGAGGAACATCCCACAGAGTCTGAAAGCAGCATTTTCAATGGTGTTTTGCAACTGGGAGAAGAATCACAGTATGATCCAGTAATCAAGGAAAGGAGTCAGATTCATAGAATATTTTTTAACCCATAATAAATTATAGTTTCCTAAACTTTATTGCGGTCACAAAGTCAAGACAAAATTTGATAAAAAAATACAATTATTGTGCACAGAAAATCTTGAAAAATGTCACTAAATACTCAGGGGAAAAACAGTGAGTGCCTTTTTAATGAAAACCAAGCCTGTGGATTGCTGCTTTCTGAAAGCAGTTTGGTAAATGGTTTTGTTTTCCAATAAGCAAAACAAATACTGGAATGGGCCCATAGTCCTTTCTCTTCTCTTGCTCCAAACCTCCCCATTTTTCAAAGTGGAATAAAGGATGTCTCTCCTCCAATTTTAAAACCAGTAAATTGCTTCCAAATGTACTGTGGGACAGAAGAGAGATAGGGCAGTAAAGGAAGGTCGGGAGGCCCTGATGTATCCCGGGAATTGCAATGAATGGACAACAAAAAGCAAAAGCAAAACCTGCTCCTGACAAACTAGATTGGGAAAGTGCCTGGAGATGGGGCTTATCATGCCCCAACTTGAAACTCCCCAAGCAAGGCACACACCCATGTCTCTACATGAAAGCAATGAGATGGGAAGGAAGCACAGTTAGGGCTTGGTGCAGCTCAAACCCCATGCAATTACAGGCAAGAGTAAACACCTTATTCAAGGATGAGCAATCATCCCTCAAGGGAAAACCCTGGAGCTTCCAACCCTCCCAGGAAGGTCACAAATGGGTACAGGAAACAAGCGGAGACTTGCACAAAGGAATGAGCTAAACCTTACTGCCTGTGAGTGAGGATCTGAGCAGACAGGTCCCTGTGCTCCAGCACTGGGCACAGATTTCAGAACAAACACGTGGGAAGCTGTGGCGTCACTGAACCTTTTATTTCTGAAGCTCCAAGATTATTATTTAATCCTTCTTCCTAATACAGCAACTGCCATAAAAACTCCAGTTTGGCAAGAGCACTTAATTTAATGCTCCTGACAAAGAGTGTTTCTTCCATGGCAGAATAGTTGGCAGCATGAAGCTGTGAGCAGATCTGTTCCTTATAAAGGCAGGGGATCCTCAAATTGTACCAGCTCTCGTCAGCCCTCCCTTAACACATCCACATCCCATTACTTAGGCTTCAACATCTCCCAAACTCATGGCTTGAATAGTCTTTAAATTCATTTTTCACTTTCAGGGCTATCCACTTGATACAGCCAAGTTTAGAGCCTTGCAGATGCCATTTCCCATTCATAAGGGCCCAACAAGGCGTGAGCTGTACAGTGTCTGATCCAGGAAATTCATACTCGGAAGCCTTACTCAGGGGAAGTGATTGAGAACACTTCTGCACAGCTGTGGGGGTCCCAGGAGGGGAGCATAGGGGCTCCTCTGTTGTCACATCCCTGCCACCATCCCACACAACAAGGCAGCTCTCATCAGGCTCAGAAGTCCTTCTTCTGTGCAGGTATGAAGTTGGCCGCAGAACTGTTCTTCACAGATGTAGGGGGTCATGAAAATATAGCCAAACTGTGGTCAATCCTCCCTTAACACACCTACATACCCTCACACAAGCTTCCACAGACACCTTAAGAACAGAGACAGGTAACATGTCAGCACAAAACATCTAGGTACCAAATGCCTGAGGAAAAGTCTATTGAACTCCTTCAGCAGGCTCAGGAAGGGACAAGTGACAGCTCATTTGTTGCCATAAGTACTTGTTCCTCAGATGCCAGGGCCAGTCAATGTGAGCTAATTAATCTCCCTGAAAAAAATGAAACCATCTGGCTGCACAGCAACCACTCTTCCTGCCTGGGCTCCAGAGCCCACATGGCAGATCCCAGAGGGACCATATCAAACAAGAAAGCACAGCAATGAGATACTCTTTGCTGCTGTCACACAGCCCAAGTAGCCACCTGGGAAGGCCAGGTAGCCACCCAGCCTGCAGACATTTCCCTCCTCTGCCCACTGTCCTGCTGCATGGGAAGAGCCTCCCTCGCCCAGAGACAGAGCTGGCAGCCAGGTGCCCTTGTGCCATGGTGGTGTGTGCCAGGAGGCCAGAGTAGGCCCTTTCAGCACAGCCAGAGGAGCTGCTGCTGCCTGAGGGTCAGTGAGATTATGGAGCTCTGATCACAAAGAGCAGGGCTGACAGTACCAGGATGAACAGGGGCAGCCCATCTGCCTCCAGCTCACCTACTCCTATTGATCCTTGTCTGTGAGCACTGACTTCTATTCAGTGCTGGTTTCCTGGCTGCATGGGGAGAAGGAGTTTCCTGCTCTGCAGAGCCACAACTTGGCAGAAGCACCTGCAGCTTCCATAGCCCTGGTGATCACGAGTCATTGGCTTTGCCCCTATATGGCCAAAGTCATATCCAATCCCCAAGGCAAGGTGCCAGGATCAGGCTCACAGTGATGATAGATAATTACCAATAATCACTCAAGCTGCTCCCAACCTCCCACCACTG
The DNA here is from genome assembly GCF_035770615.1 of Melospiza melodia melodia. Classification (NCBI taxonomy): domain Eukaryota; kingdom Metazoa; phylum Chordata; class Aves; order Passeriformes; family Passerellidae; genus Melospiza; species Melospiza melodia. Next base: position 16,705,615 of record NC_086203.1, read on the forward strand.
CTATGAGCAGGAAAACCAGTGGAGGAAACAAGCCTTTGCTGGCAATGCCCCAGCTAAACTGAATCAGCAACGCGTTTTGAAGGATGGTCAGACTGGTGGCCACTAAGGGACCTCCAGAAATGCCACTGCTTCCCTTACACTGCTGTGTATATCCACTATCCAAAGTTTTCACATATTGATCACATGAACAACATTCAGGGCAGTAATGAGACAATCAAACCCATGGTTCACTACCACCATGGCACTTGGTGAAGGTTTTTCCCTCACTAACCAAAGTGCAGCCCATCACCAAAGCAGGAGCAGAGGTTTCTTTATCAATTTTTTTTTCTCATTACAAATGATGGCAAAACTAAAGTGAGCATACTAAGAAACCAACATGTGTAAACTACAAAAATTCCCTGAAGGAACCAGAAATCATACTCCATGAAAATCTGCTAGGAAAACTAGAGCTGCACCATACTTCTCCCATGCCAGCTGCCTGGAGAGCCTCATGTGTATGGTTTGCAAAGATCTTCCCCCAAAACAGAAGGTTTCAGCTTTTAACAAAGAACAGAGTTAAACTCAGCTCAAGTCGGTAGCAACAGGCAGAGCTTTATTTCAAGCATGTCCCAGTTGCTCAGTGCAGTACAACTGCAAGAACTAGGAAGAGGGAGGGGGGAGGAAAAGGCTTTGTGGTTAATTATGAGTGTGCTAACATGGTGAGAAATAAGGCAGTGAGGATGGCAGAGATAATTACTCTATGAGCTGCATTTCCCTTTTGGACAGGAGATAATGAGACATCCTTTGCTATGCAGAGGAGTCTCCTAGCAGAGGAAACCAAAGGGCAAGCAAGGTGCAGCTGCAAAAACCCACTGTCTCCTCACCAGGGCCAAGCATTCCTAACAAAAGGGGAACAGAAAAAAAATTAACCAACTCTGGGCAACCAAAGTAGTTTTCCCTTCTCCTTGGGCAGTCCTCATGATCCCCAACATGGGCAACTGCCCCAGGTGCCCACAGATATCATAGATGCACCCTGCTTGGCAGGGACCTTGGCTCAGGGAGAGGTACAGAAGGGACAGATGCACTCCACTCACTTCTTAAAGCCTGGGCAGGCAGAAATGAGCTACTTGGGCTGGGAAGCCCCAGAAGATTTCAGGGAAATGCATGGAATATCACAAAGCTGTAAAAAAGAGCCCACAGCATAGCAGCCTGCATCCAGGCACAGATTATCCTAAATTCCTTGGTCTCAGTGAGCCAGGGACCACTCCACACCTGTCCCCTCCAAGAGAAAACTGATCTTCAGTATACTCAAGCCCCCAGGAGCACTTCCAAGTGCTGCAGCCTTGTAAGGTCTCCAAAGCACTCACCTGCCCAGGGAAAACACTCAGTGTGAGAACATTAAAACAAACCTCCAAAGCTATGCAAGCAAAATCATCATCGGGTACACAGTTACTCCAGGCAGTAGGGATGGAGAAGCCTCCTTTTGCTCAGAGATGGAGACAGAAAGCTTTGCTGGTGTGTTGCCTTGCAAGTCCGAGTTAGTCCTGGAGCTGTCAGGGCAGTGGGATGGAGTTTCCTCTTGTTTATTTACATCTCGAGTCCACCTCAGCACCTCCTCCCCAGGAGCTCCTTTCTGATCACGAAAAGTTTCAGTTAATGACCCTATTTTTAGCACCCACAGCTGGGAGAAGCTAAACCTTTTAACAAAGCCTCCTCAACACTGTAACGAGCACATTATTGCTGAGGGGGAGGAAAGAAAAAAACTTGCTCAAGCTGGGGGTTAGCCTGTATCTAGGTCAGCATCAATCTCTCTCTGTCACCTATAGTCTTGTTTTATGGGAAGCATGTGGATAATAAATGGTGATTACAGAAAGTGAAGGGGAAGAGGCAATCCTGAGAAATTTATAGATAGGAGAGAATTCACATTAATAGCAGATAATAAAGAGCTGCAAAACTGTTATAAAAAAGGCATTAGAAAAAGCTCTATAATTGGGGTTATTAGACACAACTACACCAGGGTGGGGTTTTTTTTCCCATTCTGGGTACATGTCACAGTGATGTATGTCACTTTTGATCGTGATAATAACAGTAAAATATCCGTGTTAAAGCCAAGTACATTAACTTCTATATTGGTGTAATTTACTGCGTTATGAGTTCCCATCATTCAGGAGCCAGACAAAATGCTCTCCTTACAACGTCGATAACTGTGCACACATTTTACAGGAAGAAGTGTTTCTTTAAATATCCATCATATGTTAACAAATTCTTTTAACTTTCCATTACTCTTGTCAGAAAAGACAGGGAGCAGGAGAAAGGGGGAAGCTATTCCTACTGCTAACATACATCATGGGCTGGATTTGCCATTGCCCTGTGTCCGTGTCATGCACAGCTGCTTTTCCAGCCAAACACATGAGAGATTAGTTTGCTATATGGGAAGGGGCAGAATGGACTGGATGGTAGCTATTATTTTGGAAAAATACATATGCATCAATATGATATTGAAGGAAACATTAGGCATTACTCACTTGCCAACAAAAATAGCCAAGAAAAAGGATTCTCCTGATTTACAAGTGTGGTTCAATAACAGGAAGGTATTGAACCCGTCTCAGAATTGAAGGGATGTTGTACCTGGGTAGGTGCTTAGAGTTATAAATAGAACAAGCTAAACCTCAATCCTTTTCTGTCTGTTCTCCATTGCAGGAGCCAAACAACTGCTAAAGGAGCCACAAACCTGGTCATTCGCAGGCTGCAACCAGAAATTGCAGAGGCATCTACAACACAAATGCTGGGTGAGGCTTGGGCTCCCTGAGGAAGCAGGGAGGAGGCTGCTAATGCTGAGCCTTTGGCTCCAGTCACTGCAGAGCTGCAGTCTACTCTCAGGTGCCTCCCCAGGCACCTCTGCACCCTGGGGCAAGTCACTCCTTTACTACTCTTTCCAAAAAGTGAACGCCTCCAGCTAAAGGCTGTGATTGTACAGGGACAAGCACAATGAAACCTCGAGGGACTGCAGCAAGAATCCTTCCTGCTTCAAGATAAACTCGTTCTGAGACAGTGTGGAGCTGTAAAGCAAACCAAACCACCCATACCTAGGGCAAAACCATCCTTTGAGAATCTACTTCAAAACTGCATGGAAGAGGACTTGATGCCAGTGGGATATCAAAAATGGGGTGGGCATTCAGATGCTGAGCTAGAGCAAGTTTTAATGCTTTAAAAAAAATCACATAAGAAAATTTTCCTTCTTCCTGCAGTACAGACAATACAATACAAAGCAATCACTCCCAGTTACTCTTAGCCAAGAGCCCCTGTCCTAACAGCAATGAGATCTCCCAGCTCCCTCCAGCTGCTGTGTTCCTGAGGGCCAAGGGGTCTTTAGGGCTCGGAATGTGAAGGTAGTTCTGTTCACACTCAGTTTGGCTCATGAAATCGATCAGTTCACTTTCACAATCAGGCACTGAGAAATGCAATCAGCTCCCCCAAGCTGCACTTTCAAATTGCAAATTACAGAATAGCTTCAATGTTAAGAAAGAATTCAACTACTCCAGCTTTTTTCCAAAACAAAACACTGCAGTGAGGCATTACTGAACACCATCCCACCCAAATGGAATTCAATACTCCATTCAAGCCCAAACATTTTGCTTCCACATGTGCAGATTAATTAAGGATTCAACCATTTATGCCCTACTATGTGCTGGCCTGGGGTTTTATCTTTTAACAGTAACTGCATTTGACCAGTTGGACTCTTACCTACACACATCCAAAAGGCTTTAGCTAGTGCCTTGGAAGTGAGACAAGGAAACCTGGAGAATTCCCTCCTTCCTTTACCTCTGAGCTAGATGACCTCATACCTACTGAAGACCCTGCCTTTCTTTTGTTGTTCCTCACTGTGTGAGCCACACTCTGCTCTTCCCACTCTATGCAGCCCTGACAGTTCCCTCTCTGAGTGATCAGGAGGTCTCTGTGCTGGCTTTCCTGGTGTCATCCACCCTGGCACCCAACCTATCCACAGATAACCTGCCACCTCCCCTACTGTTGCTTTCACAATGGCTTGTCTGCTGAGAAAATATTTGCTTTGCATTTGAGAAAAGGTCATTGACTGGTGGTTTAAAACACTCTCCCCTGGGACAATGGGAGTCAGACTTTAAAAGAGAAAATCAGCCTAGAGTCTTTTTCCTCCTTCCTTGCTTCCTCCCACATCCAACTCAGATGGCATGAAAAGGCTGTCAGTGGCTCCAAGCTCAAAGAAAGGAGACATACTTCATGTCCCTCATGAAATCCACCTCCATTGGTCCCTTGTTCAGCAGGAAGCAGGGCTTGCCCTAATTAAAACCAAGGTGGGTAACAAAACAGAAACATTCATTTCCTGTAGCACCACTGGGCTGGCTGGAGCTGTTCCCTGTCCTCAGCATTCTTTCTAAGGACAGTCCTCCAAGTAAACACATCAACTGGAGCAGGAACCAGTTCCATTTGACTCTCCCTGCCTTTGAAATACATTTTGTCAGGTGTGCTCCTTATCCCCAGCTGTAGAAGCAGAGACACAAGAGCACATCTGTTGCACCACAGTGCTGCATCACAGCAGGACACGTGGGACATGAAACAAATTTGGCTACACAACACCTGGTCAAAGGAAGCAATGCGCCTTCCTGTGCACAACACAGTGGTTTGTATCAATGGCAAGTTCACTTCTTACCAGGAACTTGGAGGTTCCTATGTGGTTAGGTACACAAAGAACAGAAGGGCATAAACACTCTATAATTTCAATGAAAAAAAAAACAAAAAACCCACTCAAATGAAAGGAGCAATAAAGTTAACAAACTATATAATTACAATCCCAGAGTACACATCTCTCTGTTCAAAATACCCCCAGTACAGTGACCAGCCACACAAAAAACCTGTGTCCTACAAATTAAACCACCTGAGTAACACCAAGCCTAATTCAAAGGCCATTAAACAGAATGTGAACCTGGATGTTTCAGTAGCTTTGGACCACTCCAGCTCATGAAAAGTTTCACCATTCCTTTCCTTGCATCTGTCCATTCAGAGCAGAACAGCTGTTTAACATGGGCAGTGGCTGGAAAGAACAAATATATCAGGGAGGAAGGGAACTGAAAGAATCCATGCTTAGGGAAAGGATTAGGAGCAGAGAAGTGGAATTTTAACAAGGATGAAGATTGCTGGTACACAGATCCCTCCTGGCTTTAAATAACTTAGCTCCCATGCTGTAACAGCACAGATTCAGCCTGCGCAGCTCTTCCTGCCTCAGATCCAAAAGATGAGGTTTCACAAGATGGTTGGTTCAAACGAAGACCTCATTTCACGTCACTTTGTATCCTGTCCCCTGCCCCCCAAAGCAGAGCCTCCCTCTTCCCCTGGGCCCATTGCAAAATTAGAGTAATCCCCTGGGGACCTGCTCCATCTCAAGAGACAGCAGCAAGTATGCTGTCAGGGAAAGAAGTCGTAGTTTTTGGCTGAGTGTGAGCAAAGCAATTTCACAGACAGGTAGGTGAGTAAACAAGATGTTTGCTTTTTGCAAGGTAAAGCAGAGTTCTACAGAAAGTACCAAACTTCTTTCATTCACCTTTGGAATCATCCTGCCTGCCTACTGCAGACGGATTTGCATGGCCATGCACTTAAGGAAGGGATACTATAGATAACAATCTGCACCTCAAATGCAAACAGCAAGAAATTGTAGCTGTTTCAGGACTTCCAATCACTTAGACACCTCCATGATTACCCAATATATTTCAGGCAGGTCATATTCCCTGCCCGGTGCTTACCAGTTTCTCTCTCCTTCCAAGAGGCTCCCAGTCACCAGTTCCTTTCTGTAGAGCACTTAGCAGCCCCTCAGGGGAACCACACCATTGCCTGGCAAGGCTCCCACTGTGTTTTGTTTGCAGCCAGCTCAGTAGTACGGGAGCAGGATGAAAAGGTGGGGTCACTTCATCCCTCAGCCTGCAAGACAAAATGGTCAGGGAGTGCAGAGAAAGGGCAGATAGGGAAGTTGCCTTAATTAAAATGCTGAGAACACAGAGTTGCCACTACAATAATTTATTGCAAGGTAGAGCCCCCCCCTTAGATAGTTTTCTGTGGGCAATAAGAGCACATGGATACGGGAAGGAAAGTACTTGGCTCTTGCTTTGCTTCAGTTCCCTAATCCAGCACAAATGCATTTGGGGATTTATGGGTTTTTGGAAGCTTCCAGCAAAAGCTCAGGGCCTGTTCCTTGGGTTATTGTTTTCCCATCTGCTTCTCTTCATTTTATTCCATCACAGAGGCCCCATCGTGGGACACAAGAATGTGACCGGAACAATAGGCAGAACTTGCAGCCTCCAGGACTGCAGTGAGGGCAGAGCCACCATTGCAGGATGGGAGCCAGCAGCTTCTATATTTAGCCCTTTCTTGCTCATTCCAGATCACATTCTAACCACGGACTCAAGAAGTCAGGAGGCTTTCACCAGACCACTGTCCCCGAGCACTGCACATCCAGCAGGGCCCCCTGAACATAAACCATTCATTTCCCTTCTAATAAATGCCAACAGGAAGACTTCCTGCTCCCCCCTCTTTTCCAGATCCCTAGTTTGACAGACTTATTTCTTCATATAAGCAAGCTAAACAAAACCATCTTCTCCTCTGCAAGGCTGGCGGCCTTGGAGCAGCCCCAGGACTCCAGACCTTGGACAGCACAGCACTGCCTGTCAGAGCAGGGCCCTGGGAAGAGGCAGAAATGGGCGAGCTCTTTTTCCCCCATGTCTGAGCCTGTGTTAAACTCACCAATCCACAGAGACTTGCCCAAGCCAATACCCCAACACCTGATGGCAGGGCAAGTGGGGGACAGCCAGGTCTGAGCACCCATCTGGCCTCAATCACCACCACAGCATGTGCATATGCCTCTCAGACGAGAGGGTCCTGCTGAGCAAAAGCTCAGGTGTTGCAAAGTCAGCCCTTTCATGTCCAAAGGCACCTCCCTATCCCTTTGAAGGCCCTGCAGGGAGCCCAGCTGACTGTGACACTGACCATAATGCCATTTAACACGTACCTGAATTCTATCATCAAGTGAGGAGATCCCACAGAGCAAGAGGGAAACCTGTCATGTTTCCAGAAACACTTACCTAAAAGCTGCGTCACTTGAAAGCAGCTTGGCTATAGACAAGTTCTCCTTCTGCCACTTTCACAAGGGTTGTAGGTTAGGACAACTGTGCACTTTGTTTCTCCAGCCCTACCAAAGTTCCATCAAAGGCTGCTGGTGCCCCAGTGAGAGGCTTGAGCACACAGGTGGCCTCCTGGGAACCTTGTTGCTGTTCATATTACTCCTCCTGTTTACCAGTGTGTTTTCACACCCTGCCTTTTCTCCTCTTGGCATTCCTACCACTACCAGTTCCCCATTCCTTCTAAAAGCGCTGTAAGAGGTTGCGTGAAGAAGATGCAAGAACAGAGTTGGTTTTCACTTTAATGTCTGTAGAAAATTAGTGGTACCTAGCAGTGCCCAAGTGCAGATGGAGAAATTACATCTTCTGGTCATATCTCAAACCACACAAGTAATTTACTTTGTAGCCTCAAACTCGTGGCAGGTTAAATTTCCCTCCCTAAAGTATTTGTTTCTGAGGATTGCTCTGAAGTAGGGGTGCCCAACGAGTGTTTGGAGAGGCCTGGACAAAACTAGCATAGTTATGAGGCTGAGCAGTCTGTCTTTCTGCAGTTTAAGATCCACTGAACACCTTTGCACTGCCAGCACTGGCACGTCAGCTGCCTTCATCTGCCACACAAATCCCTTCTCCTTTACTTTTTTATCTTCTGGAGCCTGGCTTCCCTCTGCTCATGCAGGGAGGCAGAGCCCAGTCAGCTCTCTGAACAGCTACCACACACCAGCAAGCTGTAAACGAGCCCTGTGTGCCCAGCCAGCCTGAAAAGAAGAGAACACTTTTCCTCTGGTATTCCTGCAGGTCTTGGGACAGCAGTTATTTGTCCAAGGTAGACAAGAGAAAGGAACTGGAGTTTCCAGTGGAAGAAGCTGACAGAGAGAAGCACTAGCAGCACTTGAGGCCTTGCTTGGCCCACAAAAGCCCTGAATAAAAAACCCCTATGCTGCTCCATTTTACAGCCAAAACTTTCCCTTACATCTTCCCCTTCCCTCCCAGATTTGCCTCCCTGGAACACATGAAATGAAGCTCAGACCCTTTGGAAGCTTTAGCTTTTAACCACAAACACTGAGTTTTTACCACCTCAAAACCAGAGCTGTGCTCTGGCAGAAAGCCTTAAGAGCAAGAGAGGCTGCTGCCATGGAGAGAACAGATCCAGCCAAGGAGAGACAAGGAGAGGTAACAGAGAGCTTGCAGGAGGTCACACAGCAGCTCAGGGTAGGACTGGAAAATGACCTGAAACTTTGATAAATCCTACACCACAAGGATGCTTTTCCAGAATATCAAACATAGAACTTATACCACCTTTCTCAGAGCAGGGGATGCACAACCCATCAACTGCACCCAGACTATTTTTACGTGCTCCCTTTTCCCTGTGTGACTGAAACACCCTGAAGTGTTGCCCTGCATTTATAACAGGCCTTTACCAGTCTCATACCAACTTTTAGTTCTCAGAGTTCTTCATCTCTCTTCATCCTGTTTTCCTCCCATCCATTTAGGAGAAAGACTAATAACACAATTGTTCTCCTGGAAGTCAGATGTAGTGCATCTCCCTACAGACACAGGCATATACCTCCTTTCAGGGAGCCAGAGAACAATCATGATCCTTTCTGGATGCCAAGGAGAGAGTCTGGGTCCTCAGTCCTGCTGCTCCACCAGCCTCAGACACCCCAAGGAAATCACTTCTTTCCCAAAACACAGCTGGGTAGCAAGGTCCAGTGACACTTTCCAGCTGGGTGGGAGGCACAAGAGAATAAAGACAAGCATGCAGCAGGGCAGGAGGTGGCTTAGCAGAGCATCACAGAGCACAGAGAATAACAAGCAGATGTATAATACCAGAAGCTTTAACCAAGCAGAGATTATAACTTTACAGATAAGTGCAATCAATGCATATGCACAAAGATTTGTGGTCAACAGTGCAATTCCATCCCCAGCTGAATGATCCACTGGATACACATGTTCAAACGTGTGCAACGCTCACTGCTCAACTAAAACTCCGTTCCCATAAAGCCACACAGACTCCCTTGGGCAGAGGCCAAGCAGTTAAATAAAGTCTATCCAGAGTGAGAATTCTTCAGAGACATTCCAGCATCTGGAAAGGGGAGGGGGTCTTACTCTGAGAACTCTGGGAGAGCCCGACCTTCTGTGGTTAAATACGTGCCGCATGCAGGGCTAATTCCTGGGGAGCAGCCTCACATCATTCCCACTGCCTGTGCAGCAGGACCTGCAGTGAGCAAATGGGTCTGATTCTGCTCCTCTCTCCAGACAAGAGTACAGCCAGAGCCCAAGATGAGATGGCAGCTGGCCATTCAGTATTTGCTTTTTAGTGAGGCCAGACTCACAGCATTGCTGGTGACAAACAAAAGCCATTGCTGTTAGTGTGGGCTTCTTCACTTCCTTTTATTATATCCCCACCCATGGCATGTAAATAAAGTTGCAGTCAACTTCCTCCAAACATTGGGGGTGCTGAAGATTGCACAGAGCATCAGGAGGGAGCCCAGCCACAGCCAAGGCTGAGGGCATTACCTCCTTCCACCATTCCCTGAAGAGACCAGGCACTCCCAACTACATTAAAAACCTCTTAGAGTGAAAAAGGATCACAGGACCTTGCTCTCAACATGCCTTTGACATGTGAGCTGGTTTAGGACAGCAGTGGTCAGAAGAAATTAAGCTGGATGTAGGACTTGGCTCCCTTCAGAGACCTGCCCCAGGAGGCTGTGTTCTGGTAAAGCACAGCATGGGAGATGGCTGTATAAAGGCTCTGTATTTCACAGTCACATGAGGTCTTTCTCCTGGTGAGCTTCCAAGAGCTCAGCTAGATAGAGGGACCACCCATATACATGCAATTGCAAGAGAGTGACCTTGGAGAGATACAGCCCCAGAGAAATTAACACATTCACTGGGAGCTCTCATCCCATTCCCTTCCTGCCAAGAGACACAGGCAACATGGAGGAGTACTCAACCAACATCAGAGCTCTGAGCCATGGCAAACCAGAAAGAAAACCACCTTTCTATAGGTGAGAGAAGAGGCCAAACCCCACTGCTCTAAAGTTCAGTGCATGTCATTAGTCAGTATCTCTTGAGACAGACCCCAGAGGCAGCTCAGCCTAAGGAAGCATCATTCCAGTAGAAAGTTCCAGGGAAACAGGATGAGAAAAGACAACAGGGCACAGCTCTCATCCCTATAGGACAGCATACAGCTAGACACAGGCAGCCAATGCACCAAGTGTTATTCAGCACGAACAAAAAAAGCTCTTTCCAGCCTGTGCCTCACAGCTGCTCATCTGTATTCCAACCCTTGGACCCTGACAACCCTTCTGGCTGAAAGAAATGGAGGACATAATTTCATCTGCTCCCTCCTATCACTCTCCTGCTCCAGCACCCTTAGCCCACCCATCCCTGCTCGCTGTGTGTCTCCTTCACAGGGTGACCTCCCTGCAAAAGATGAGCCTCTCATCTGGACAGCAAGTTTCCTGGATGTTATCTGACCAGGATGGGGAAGGAGGAAAGAAAGGTCTTCCTCCAGAACACAAGAGATGGAATTGGTTGAAACAGCTCCAATCAATTGGGCTGCAGTATCTGAGATGGTATTTTGATTCCAGCCCAACAGCAAGAGACAGCACAAGGCCAGGGGAGGGCAGATTACATGATCCCTCAAAGCCGCCTTTCAGTGCAGCACAACATGTCCTCTGTGCTGTTAGAGGGCTTTTTGGGACTGAATGAAATAACACTCCACAGCTCTTGACTCCTACCTCAGGGCAGCAACAGCATTTCTCCTGCCCATCTTTCTCCAGGGAGGAGATTAAATAGCAGAGATGAATCAAAATGCAGTCAATCAGACCAGGCAATCTGCCAAAGCAGGAAAAAGGAAGGGAGGGAGCAGAAAAGGTACCTCCATACTGAAGTGACCTGTTTTAATGCTGCTGCTGAACATCAAGCTGCTGGATGGCTCCAAGAGACAAGAAGAGAACACAGAAGTGGGAGCTTTTCTCCTACCTTGGAGGATGGGGATGAGCACACAACACTTCTCAAGCATCAGCTACCCTTGAGGAAGGGGGCATACTCAGCTGGAGGAGCTGAAGACAGTCCAAGGTTAGTCCAGTCTGGGTCTGGCAACTCAGACTGGCAATGACCTAGAGAGGAGAATGAGGTTCAAATGTGCACTACTTCAGGAACTGAGGAAAATGCACCCCTCAGCCCAAGGAATTGCACAGCTCTAAGGCCATCCAGTAGGTCCCAGCCCACAAGACCATCTCTGAGTAGAGGTACAAAGGTCAGGCCTCCAGACCTTCCTGGACCTTGATGGGTAACTGCACACAGGGCATTTCCACTTACCAGCAGCAGAAACATAGCCGGAGCCAGCTCCTTTAGCCACAAAAGCACAAGCTGCTGGGGCTGGAAGCAAGGGAAGTTGCTTCAGTGGCTCTCTGTATTTCAGCCACATTAGGCCAAAGACAGCTGAATCTGGGAACAATTCACATTGTGCTACCACATCAGAGTCCTGCTCTGAACCAGAGCTCTGCTGTGCCACAGTGCTTTGCACAGACACACAGAGAAGGCTTTCCTCTTCCAACAGCATCTGCCTGCACTGCCCATCTGGATAACCTGAAAACCACAGCAACCACTTGGCAGGGGAACACTGCCAGCACTGCAGGAGCAGGCTGAGTTCAGAAAGCCCTGCAAAGTCTTGTCAAGAGGGCCTGAAACCCTGACCACCACCTCAGAAACCCTGTGCCATCAGGGTGCAAGGCCAGGGAGCACAAGGCAGAGTTCTCAGGAACAGATTGTTCACATATCACCCGTATCTTCAAGTCAGGCAGCAGCAGGTAAACCACAGCAGGAGGGGAGATGGGAGAGCAAAGCAGAGAAACACCAGAAACTCTGACGGAAGGATAGAAAAACCACACCAAGAATGGAGAAACAAGCTGTGGTCTCTGAAAGACGTATTTGCACTCATACACAGGCACAGTTTCTTGGACTGTTTATCAAGTTCAGGAAGGAAGAGGGATCAGTCTGCCAGAAAGATCAGAGATGCTGGGGCTGTCATATGATGCTCCCTCTAAGAAACAAAACCCACAGAGCGCGCATACACAGACAGAGAGGAAGCTACAAGGAAAGCCTTGAAAACAGCAGAGGAAACCCTAACCCCACCCCAGAAGTCCTACCTTTAACTAACCCCCCTCCCAAAAGCTAAAGAAAAGCATAGCTAAACCTGCATTATTTTTTGTACTTCCCTGTCCCCTCCTGCCCTTTTAACACAGCAATTGGACAAAGTATTTCTTAGCCTGGCTGTGTCAAGGACAGGAGGCTCTGCCCAGTCCCAAGTCTCTGCTAAGGGTGCTCAGCTGCATTTGGAAGAAACACTTGCTATGCAAGACCACATACAAGCCAAATAATCCTTTTTTGTTCCCAGGAGCTTTTAGTCCAGCTTGTATAAAAATCAGTAGAGTCAATAAAGCTACTGGCTGTGGACCCAGCTAAAAATGAAAGAGTTGGCCAGCAAAATGATTGTACCCTGGATGAGGCAAGAGAGTTTGCCTCCTACCCTGTCAGGAAAGCCCTGTGCAAACTCCTCATACAACCATACTCTGTTTACAACCACTGCAGAGGCACAGGGAGAAAACCCTCAGTAGGTGAAGAGGACACTGGGGCATGGCTGAGACTCCCATGCTTGCAAATTCAAGGACACCCAGGCAGGGGGGCCAGAGTGGGAAACACATCACAGGAGCTACACAGCATCAGATCTCTCCTGCTCTGGTTTTCAACCACTTGCACATGAAGCCCAGATGGTTTCCAGAGTGAGGGAGAAGGGTGTGCTGCTTACACAAGCAATGCCATATTTCAGTAAATATCATATGCCATCCAGACATTCTGGACTGGATCCAATTTCCGTTAGGCTTTGCTCAACTGGGGACCTGGCTCCTCCAGCAGACAGCAAACTCCATTCGTGCTAATGCATGTCTAAGGCAGATCTGTCTCAGGCAGACACATTTTTACCAGATGATCCTTGTTACACCTGGCATGAAGAGAGGATTTCCAATGTTCAGTCAATCAACCTCTGCTTCCAGCCTCAGCTCAGACAGAAGTGAGTTAACTCTTCCTCACCAGCTAAGTGTAGGAATGTGCAGGCCTCAGCAACCTGCAGCTCCCACTTGCCTCTCTGGCCATCCTGAGTCTTCTCAGGTTCCTTTGGGTGCTTCACATCAATGTCTGGTGGGTACCTACAGTGCTAGGAAATACCTACTCTGTTTGATAACGATCACAAAAGACACAACACAGTTGGCAGTGCCTGGAGATAAGGTGTGAAAGTCTCTTTGTAATGTCAGAGAGAAAAGAATATCTTGAGTCCTTTCCTTAGGTACTTTTCAAATTATAATTATTAAACTTGTCTCTAAACTACTGAGGAAGAGCAGAAGTAGGAAGTATTTCAGCAACCCCCTATTTAAAATGTTAAGTTTAAGGAAATGAGGACATTCTCCAGTGTATGCATAGTCCCAGGCACAGACTTTTCTTTGATACAAAACTCCAAACACAATTTTAAAAGATGGTCTCCCTAGTCCTGATTACTGCTTTGCTGCACTAGGATGATGCAGATCTCTGGATACAAACTCTGTCCAGCAGCCTATGTGGCTTCAGGATCCTCTACTAGCCAAGGGAACAAGGTCTCATCCAAGGCATTCTTGCAAGCACTCACCATTTCAGGGCACAGTTCTCCAAAGACATGCTTCCCTCAACCTGCCAACGAGCAAATGTGACCATGAAAGAATGACAACAGTGAGAATCAACACAAGGCAGGAATCATTCCCTGAAAGAACCAACATATATTTTCTCTGACCATAACTTCATCGCCTACTTCTCTTTCAGAAAGCACAGCACATACTCCAGGCAGCTTTAAAAATCAACTTCCTTTTGAAAATCAAGCAGAATTCTTGAACAGCAGAACAAGCTTGGCAGAGGGACTGTAGATGTCTGGCTCACTGGCAACAATGACAAAAGCAGGGCTCTCCTCCTACAGCCCACATGCATGAGACACCAGAATGGACAACACCTTTGTAGAAGCCAAACCAGAGACCCAGCAGCTTTTTTGGTGTTTCTTTTGGACAGTGAAGCCAAAAAAACACATATACTTGTAAGCCAGGATGGCATGGGTTTAATGGGAAAAACTGAAAGCAAGTTTTGTTCCACTCAGGCTCTGAGTTCAGTTGGGGTTTGCCAGCATTAACACTCTGGCCACCACACTTGAGCTGCAGTGGCTGCACAGCCATGTCCTCCCTGCATACACTGAGGGCCAAAGGAGGTGGCCACTGATAAAGCCACAGTAAATGGCACTGCTGAAGCTGTTCGTGCCCTCTTAAGGGGCAAGAGCCACTCTAGCTCATTCTTTGCTCTTCTGTGGTTTCCTAGCCCATGGACGGCTGAGAGCCTTTCCTCTCCCCAGGCCTCCCAGACCCTGTGTACTGGATAACCTCTGCCTTCTCCCTGGTGTTGCGTGCAAACTCCCAAACAAAAGGAGATGTGTCATTCAGAGCCAAGCCTCAAATAAACTTTTCTCTCTGGGAGCAAAGAATTTTATTTAAAAACCCAAACCAGATAACTAACATATAAAGCAGTTCTCAAAGATCAGAGCTCCAGGCATGCTAGGCTCAGCCCAGGAGCACAGGCCTCTGTAAACCCTGGTTCCAGTTGTCACACTGCTGATAATACATGACCATCCTTACAACAGAGAGGAACAAACTAAAAACAACCTTTTAAATCAGCCCAGCTGGTGACATATTCCTCAAAAACTCTGACAAGTTGTAACTGTTTTAAAGCACATGCCCAACATGGTGCAGGGCATCTCTCCAGTTACTTCCATGGCTTCCTTAGCACTCTGAAAGAGGATGCTGGCCTTGCTCAGACACTTTGCTACATCCTTTTGCAAGCTCTGAGTGTCTGTGTGTGTCTCTCACGACTACTCCTTCTGTGGGACTCATGCTGTAAATCTTGGTATTGCTACAGCAATTTCCCAGTCTAATCACATGCCTTGTTGCATTACCACAGCAGTGATAGCTGGTTGAACCACACACCACATCCTTGCAATTGTTTCTATTACTCACGATTGACTTATTTATTAAATTTCAGCTTGCCCAGCCTTGCCAGGAGATGAGCAAGAACCCTGTCACCCCTCCTTGCTGTTGATCAGAGTGGCAGAAGGCAGGTGAGTAGGCTGTGAGTCTGAGCTGTGAAACAGTCCCAGCAATTTTGCAAGTTCATGCTTTCTCCAGCAGTCAGGCTCCCCTTGTATCTACACACCAGGGCTTGAGTCCTGGGAAGCAAAACCTTGAGTTGCAATAGAAATCAGAAGGGAAAGTAGATACAAACACAGAATTAATTTGGGATTTTAGAGTTGGCAAGTACTTCCACAGACTGCTTGTGGCATGGCACCAGGTGCAGTGCACACATCAACCCTTACTTGCAGATGTACCTAAGAGCCGTCCTTCACAGCAAAGAGAAGTGCCTCTGCATGCAAGGAACTCCTGTTGTGGGGGATTTCCTAGGCTTGGAACAAACAGCCTGATAGCTCCTGGCTGCTTCAGAGGCCCAACCCACCATCTTATGCCCTCACAAACACTCCTCTGACAAAAGACTTTGACTCCTTGCTTTCAAAGGGGAGCAAACAGAAGGCAAGTTCAGACAAGGCTCGTGGCTGCTTGCCCAGCCAGGCCTCAGCTAGTCCTTCATAGTAAATATTTGTTCTTAATTACACTGTCGTTTGCCCCAGGAGCTTGCCTGCAATCTGTAGGAGGGAGGGGGATTATGTTGTTGATAGGTAAATAATAGCTCTTTCATCCAGAGAACCCAGTGCATTTTCCAGAGATGAAAGCCTCCTGAATGTTTCCCCATAGGTTAGGGTAAGGATTTTAAATCTCTGTCCCACTCAAGGACATGCCAAAAACTCCCACATTCAGTTCAGAGAGAGTGAGCTTGGAGCTCCACTGTGGCAGCTTCCTCTCCAGCCTTGCTGTGAGCTGGAATCAAGTGGGAGAGGCTCAGCTCTGGCAGCATGGGTTAGGCAGGGTCTGGTCAGCCATTGGAATGTGACAGGAGGACAGAGTCTGCAGCACCCAGCACACGCTGCTCTCCATGTTCTGTCATGTCTGCTCATCACCCTGAAGCCAGGAGTGAGCTCCATCCCTCCTGTGCCCAGGTGCTGCTTCTGCCCAGCACACAGCCATGCTGCTTCCTGCCAGATCCTGTCTGGAGAGCTCCCAAGGAAGGGCGAGGCACTGTCCAAGCACAGAGCAGCCATGTGAAGCAATCCCACAGACAACACGTGGGAAGCAGCCAGTTCTCACTCTCCACAAAAGCCAGCAAGTGTGAGTTTTGATCTTCCAGCACTCAGCTTCCAAAACATCAAAATTACAAATATTTGTCAGCAGGACTAAGGGAAATGTAAGCGAGACAGCAGACCTCTGCTCTGTCTGAGGAGGAAGTGAGAAGTGACTTCCTCCCACCCACCATGAGAAAACCTCTCTGGCCTCTGGGAGGGAAGGAGTGGAGCATTCCCCCTCTCCCCAAGCTAATGTCACTGCCAAAGCGTCCAGCAGCTCAGAGTCAAGCGAACTTCAACCGCACATTACCCATTTCTTCCATAAAGAGGAAAACCAAACAAAAACAGCAACAAGAAAACCACCACAGGCAATCAAAACTGGTATCTAACAATGCTACAGCTCCTGCATTCCTAATCCCATCCCAGTTACCGAGCCAAGCACAGAGGATAAATGCTTGTGAACACCAGAAACGAAAGGAGCCTTCAAAGGCTCTGCACTTGTAGGGGAGAGGCCAACACACAGAAGTCCGACACTATAATATTTAAAAATCTAAGATAAACTGCACTCCTTTCCTCCCACATTGAGCCCATCATTTACAACAGATTTTTTGCAAGTCCCAGCCAGGCAGGAGCAGCTACAGAGCTGATACTGCACTTCTCATGCTCAGGAAAGCAACAGAAACCCTTCAGCACCACCTCTGCTCTCTTGCCCTCCTTGCCTTATCATGTGCAAGCAGATTTGCTAGGCTCAGATTTGTTCCTCCTTCTAAGCATCATCCAGGCCTTTTATTTTTCTTTGCTCTAAACTCTGCTTAAAAGAAAAATATATTGTCATTGTCTGCTTCCAGCTGTAAAGGGCCGACCTGAAATCTGTTGCCAGCGTGCAATAAATATTTGTACAGTTCCACTGTAACTTCATTTATCTCTCTCTACTGCAAAACTTGAATCATTTAGCAGTTTCCCCCTCTTACCCAAGGGCTTCAAGTTCCTAGACAGAAATTTAATGAAGCCTCTGAAAATCCCCAGTCCAATATCCTCTGTTAACACCCCCGTATTGAGCTGGAGTTTTCAGCTTGACCCACGTATGAAATCATCTGTGATGAGAGCAGCAGAAAAGAGAAAGATTTGCTCCATGCATCCTCCCCTCTACAGGAGTACCCCCACAGCTGGGGGACAACCAGTCCCAGGCCTCGCACGAGGACTTTTACACGAGCCCCAGCACCACGAGAGCTCAGACAAATGGTTCATTGGATTATGCCCAGTAAAGGACAGCACTAGAGCTATGGGACCAGAAATGTAACTGGTGTCATGTCTTTCCTCTGGCGTGTTGCTGTGTCCTACCCACCTGAATCTCTTTATTACATCCTTTAGATGTTGACTTTGCTTCCTGCCACTGAATTCGTCAGACAAGCTTCCTTGCTATTATGGTAGTTACAAGGTGCATGGTTAGAGGCACATTTTATGGTGTGCCTAAACAAGGAGTTAAACCTATAAATCTATGTAAGAAGCACATTACATTTAGAACAAGAAGTGAGCAAGGAGGGAAGTCTTGAAAGGCCACTTTCAAACAATCCTTGTTTATCCCTTACTGAGGCCAAGCCTTTAACACAAGTCTGCCAACAAGCCCTA
This sequence comes from Melospiza melodia melodia, assembly GCF_035770615.1. NCBI lineage: Eukaryota > Metazoa > Chordata > Aves > Passeriformes > Passerellidae > Melospiza > Melospiza melodia. The sequence continues at coordinate 16,723,666 of NC_086203.1, forward strand.
AATCACCTGTAGAAGCAAAAGGCACCTTAAAACCAAAAGCACTGGTAGGTCTGTGCTTCTTGCCAAGAGTCCCACTCCAAAGCTTTCCAAAATTAAATCACCAGTTACAACCTTGTAAAAGATGAAAAAAAGCTTGGATTTGGGGTTAATATGTAATGCTCCTTTTGAAAGGGGAGTGGAGGCAGCCAGGGAGCATAAACGTGTTTACATACAAGGGCTTGAATCCTAAAGAAAGAATTCCAACAAAACAAATTACTTTCAGTTTAATGTTTTGGGGTTTTTTTCCTTTTCTGATGCAGGACAAACCACCTTTAAATGCTAGTAAAAAGGAGGAAGAGCGTTTCTCCTAACTCTGCTCTCTAACATAGATGCAGAGTACTGCTGGGGAAGCAGAGAACAGGGCTGAACAGATTTCTCATCAAAATCTGTAAGCCTGAAAAGAACTATCAGCCAAGAGCAGCTATTGGTGACTTCTGGAGTGAACTCACCTTGAGACCAAAGCAAAAAGCCCAGTCTCTTGATCCTTACAAGTCCCTAGAAATAATGAGAGGAAGGATGCACATATATTTAAGTTAATTCATTCAGAGTCTAGGTGCACACCCCCTTACCTTCAGCCATACAGAGCATAAATATTCACCAGGAAATGGAACAGGGCAGGGGAGACCAGAAGAAACACTGCACATCTTATGAGTCACAGCAAGCCATAACAGAGGATTCATTAACTGGATTCAGGTGATCCTATTAGCTTTGCAATTGCTGCACATCAGGCTGCAGAGTAATTAGGGCTGCAATTCAGAAAGATTTACCAGAACATTTTTTATTAAAACACAGTGGTTGTTAATCAGCCTGACTAAAGCCTTCAGAGCTATTAGCCTGCTGCACAGAAGTCGTAATTACTTCATCCACTGGGGAAGAAGGCATCAAAGAAATTGCCTGGGATCATCTGCAGGTTTAGAGGACCAAAGGAAGACTGAGGAATTTAATGGGACATCTCCCTTTGGCATCACCACAGGTTTTTGATCAAGTTTCCAAGTGGAGCATTTGAGAGGCCATCAGAGAATGTAAGAACATCAAGCCTACACAGGAAGGATTTGCCATCGGAAGTATGCCAAGGCAACACCCAGATGTATTAGCTGACTCAGAGTTACTGTATAAGTGCTAATTGCTGCCTAAAAGTTTAGTGGTCCACCTGAATTACATGATCTCTATCTGCTGAGGATGTTTGGCCACCCTGCAGCATCTCAGAGAAGCAGGGCCTGCATTTCCTCTTCCGGAGGCAGAGCATTTTTCAGTGCAGACAGACTCAACCACACCAGAGAGGGGTAAAGGGCATCTCCTGGCAGCAGCATCAGCTCCTGGGTTTTCCAGTGTAGAGCTAGCCATAGAATATCAGGGTGCATTCCAGCTCCAGTCCCTGACCTTGCTTCCACCAGGTTAAGGCAGGTTTGATTCAGGTGACAGACAACTGGCCTCAACTCTGGCCACAGGACTGAGAAAGAACAAAGCATTTGGGCACCTGCTGCCTTGCCCTGCTCTGCTTCCCAGACACCAGACACACAGCCCTCCATGAGGGCACGGGGCAGAGGCACCAACACAGGCCAGAGAAGAAATTATTTCCCTCTCCACTCTTTCAGACCAGACTTGGTGAGTGTAGCACAGGGGCTCTGCAAGTCAGGCTGACCCTCCTCTGCCACCAGCACTGCCCATCCCTTTCCTAGCTCACTTTGCTGAGAGATTTACTACCAGTACACAGAACATCCTTTCCCACTTTCACCCCAGCACAGCAGCTGGCAGGCACCCAGCAAGCTCCACTGCCCAGCTGATAGACCATGAGACCACACTGTGATAGCTCCTCTGCAGGGAACCCTGCCAGACCCTCCAAAACCAACACCCTCGCCCATATTAAGCAATACAGTTTATCAACAGTCTAAAGGGAAGCTCAGAAAGGAGAACACGATAAAAAAGCAAGTGGAAATAGATGTGCACAGACAAGCTGTGAGGATGTGGAAATAACATTGGGACAATGACAAGTAACCAGCCCTGACCACAGGCTCTAGGAGCGGGGGGAGATCCTCTTGTCAACCAGGCACCTTCAGGAGAGATAGTTTGACTTATATGCTCTGCAGAGCCAAGAGTTTGATGGATTCTGCTTTGCCTAATGCTTCTGAACAACTGCTTCAGTGCCCAGCCTGGGTGTGTGCCAGTGGGAATAGCCCTGTGGACAGGGTCTCCCTCAGAAATGTCCTGCTCAGACACAGAACAGAAGACATGAAAGAATTTCTAAACTGTGCAGGCTTTACTTCTGCAGATAACTATTCCATTTAAATCAGCAAGCTAAATTAGCATGTTAAATATCTTACTATTCCAAGGGGAGAAGGTAGGGGAGGCTTTGCCACCTTCCCCTCCTTGAGCACCTCAAACACTTTTGCACATCCGCCCTACAGGGAAGCCTGTACAGTGTCCAAACCTGGGGCAGGCTTTGTATCATTAGCCATGTACAGCACCTAGCACAGGAGAAATGATGTAATGCAAATAATTAAACATAAAATCATGGTTGGCAGTTGATAGAAGAAGGGAGTTGGTTGGAACAGCTCATAGTGACAGTTTGTTCTTCCTTTGCCCTAATTAAAGTTGCAGAGAGGAAAAGCACTGTCCTGGCTGGGTCCCAGTGCAGCAGAGACAAAGACCCCTTCCAACTTCCAGACCAAAGAAATTCCTTGATCACTGTTGTCATCTTATTGGAAAACTCCCATACCTTCTTGGTGATTTCTCATAGGCAACTCCTCACAGCACTGACTCCTTCTTCTTCACAGCACAGCCAACAAACTCCATCTCTCTCCTTAATCAGCTAACTCCAACCCTTTTGTAGCACTTGTCTTCTTATTGGACACAGCTGTGGCCTATTAAGGGCAGGCCTGTTCCCAATCTTTGGTGATTTGTACAGCTGCACCTCCTCAGGTGTGACACTACCTTCTGCACTATCTTTATTTTCTTACATTCTATCCCTCCACAGATCACTGTCTGACCAACTGCAGGGAATAATTGCCTGGTTCTGATCTCCTGACATCTTGCTGGAAGGGGTTAAAAAAAATAAAAATAAAAAAGACACTCCAAGGACTTCTCAAGTCTTTTCCCAGTAAAGCAATAAAAATAGATCTGATCTTCATAAACCCTCAATACTGAGCTTAACTGAACATTTTGCCCCTTTGCCATTGGACTCTAGAGCTAGGTGTACAACTTGGAGCCAAATGCTCATCAAATGATTGATATCCTTTGTCAGTTAACAAAGGAACCACAAACACACTTCAGTTTTGATGATTCTACTCATTGTGTTCAATTATTCAGGTTAAATATATTTCAGCTAATGGATAATTCACCAATTTTTGGTTGCCTAAATCACATGGTGACTTCCCAACATTAGATCACATATTAAATTTGGATTCCAAGAGGAGACAGCCTAAAGGGACTTGCTTTTCTAGACACTGTTTATGGGCTACATAACCACTGGTTTGAGGGACCTTTCCATGGTCACTTTTTAAAATCTAGGTCGGAATTCTCTTTTATTTTAAAATTGAAAGCTGTGCAAAGGTTTCCAAATTACAGACTCATTCCAGTGACATTGCTGAGAATAAACTATCAGCATTCCCATGAAGCTCTTAAATTTAAAGTGGTGCATACAGAGCCGGAAGCCCTTCGAGCTGTTTTCCTTTGAATCCTCCTGAGTTGTTTTTTTCCCTAAAGGCTTCATTGAGATTTACTGGACATAAATAAAAAAGTTAAACATTTCCTTTTCCAGTACATCACATCAATTGATACTTGACTCACAGACCTTCCAGGCCAAGAAGGTTTTGCATTCTTAAGGGATTGTGTCTCCAAAATGAAGCTTTTTTTGATATGTTTTCCTGTTTATGCTTACATTGTGTTGCAGTTGTAGTTTGCCTTTTTTGTTTCCATGCACAGCAAGAAGCAATTTCAATTAACATATAACAGATTCCTGTAAATTCTCTCTACTTGGGGAAAGTAAACAGGAGGTTTGTGGGGTAGAGGAAGAATTTTAAAAAAACAGAATAAGGGTTATAAAGATGAAAAGTAAACAGGCTAAGCTTCTTAAAAGTCCTTTGCACTGGAAGACACCTGTCTTCCAGCAGGCACAGGAGAAGCAGTGACATAAAAAAGCAGAAGGGGATATACTGAGACCCAACAGCAACTCAAGAGTGTGTGAAAAACCATTGGCTTTTATCAGAAAGGCACACCAACAGCAGAACCACCCGTTCCTCTCCGTCGGTGTCTGCAGGAAACATGATAAAAACTTTCAACAAAATATAAATAAGGAGTCAGGACTTGCCAGCTTGTTGTTTTTTTCTGACAGCCATGCCACAAGGGTGCTGCCCAGGCTCATGTCCCTGCACACTGGGGCACTAGAGATAGTGGAGAGCAAAGATGGTGCCCATCCTAAACTGGCTGTCACTGCTTATTCTGGAGCTACACACCTGAAGTCTTGTTTAGAGCCAGGAAGGAGGAAGACAGACTGGAGGCAGGCTGTGCTTTCCATTCAAAGCTTTGCTCTGCTCACCAGTAGCATCTGAATGGAAGCAATTGAAAGTGGTTCTCTGCTTTTTGGTATTGTTTGTTGATCTTGTCCTCAGTCTCTGGTAATGGAGCACACAGTGTTTGTATTCTTGTCCTCAGTCTCTGGTAATGGAGCACACAGCAAAACTTCCCACTTTTCCCACTCTGCTCTTCCAAACAGCAGTTCACCCAAGCCCCAACACTGAGTGCTCAGCCAGGAAAGGCCTCCACTTTCAGGAAACTGATCACTTCCACCAAGGCTGCCTTAGTAGCAAGTTTAGTGAATGAAAAATGCCCCGAGGAGAAAGGAGACAAGTGAGAGTTTGGCACAGAACACGCACCCCGCCCTGCTCACTGAGCACCTGTCCCTCCCAGTGCAGTGAAGAACATTCACCAGGGCTGCCCCAGAGCTGGACCTGGAAGTCAGCCTGTCCTCAGACCCCACCTCACGATCCTCCTATGTGCTCCCCATCTCCCCCAGCCAAGCCTTCTCTTCTCCAGGGCTTCCCACCGGGCAGGATGCTGCTGTCTGCATTACTCCAGGGAACACCTTCCCAGGTGAGGATCAGGATTCCAGCAGTTTGGTACTCTGGCCTGACACCTTGCTCCTGTGCTCAGAGGAGGCCTTGGAGAAGAAGGGTGAACCATAAGATCATGGTTTGTTAAAAGCTCAGAGCTCAATCTTTCTGCTGGTCTCTTGGTCCAGTGTGTTCACAGCCAGTGCAGGGCATCCTTTTCCATCTGTCCCCTGCTGGCTGAGCACCCTGTGAGCTGGTATGCTCCTTCCACAGCCAGCAGCACAGGGACTCCCCTTCCTGCAGCTTACCCAACAGTACACACAAAACAAGAATTCTTGAATCTTCTTCCTCCAGCAAGCCTCAACTCTCACTCCAGTTCTTCCGCCTTCCTGAAATCCAGTGCCATGCCAGGTGACTCAGGGCTCTGCAGAAATGTTGATCCCTTCAGCCTCACAGCTCTTCACTGCAGGGTGTCACCTGTAAGGGGGGAAATACCACACAGCAGCACCTGCTCAGCAAAGCATCGACATTCCAACAACCACAGTGCAGAAGGACTGAGGGAGAAAATCAACAAGGGCAGGCTTTGAGCTGTGAGAAGGAGCAGAGCACCTGGCAAGGACTGACAGCAAGAAGCAGTGAACTCAGTGACCAGGCTCAGCATTTCAGCAGTGACCATGGAGAGCCACAGTCAGTGTATCCAGACTTGACTGGTGACCAGGCAGTATCAAAGCACCACTTATATAATTAGGAGGTTAATAGATGTTACAAGTGCATTACCAGGTGTTGTGACTTGCTGGAAGCACATCCCAGAAGATAGCAGAAGCAATTATACTCTGCTCACTATTCAGCTGTATCAATCACCTGTAGGCACTACTTAGCAACCCTTTATGAAAGGAAACTTAGCACAAAGGTGATCTGCTGTGCCCACATCACTGTGGATGTCCTCTGAGCCAGCCCTGCTCCCTGACAGAGTTTATCTTAAACATAGCCCAAAAAAGAAAACCAAACCAGCCATCGGAGTCAAACTGTGCACTGTCTGTCATGAAGTAGAACCCTTGGATGACATAACCTGCCATGGTGGACAGAAAACAACAGAGCCAGCACCTCTGGAACAGCTCAGAGTTCACAGGGCAGAACATGGTTGTTCTATTGACTTTCAGGCAAAAATCAATTCTCCTGGGAGAGCCAGAAACAACAGGAAGTGGGAAATTAAGATACAGGTGGCATTTAAATAGCTAAAAAAGCCTTGCCCTTACTCATAAAGGAAGCATGGGACAGGGAACTACTGTATCACTGGTCTTAGGTCAAGCTTTGCAAGGTCTTCTATACAAAAGTGACTGGAAGTTTCTAGGGAGCAGCAGGGGTTTGTACATCAATGTAGCTTCACAAACCTGGTCCAAGGCAAGGCCTATAAAGCTTCTGATGGAAGAAGCTGTGATCAGCCCAGAGCTGGGCAACAAATAAAACACCATCGCCACACACCCTGTGAGCAGGACACAGAGAGTGAAAAGCCAAACGTGTCCAAACTCGCGAGGGCATGACGGCATTTTTCAGGAACTTGCAACACCACCTTCAGGGTGGGGATGAGCAATCAGTGTCCACACCTTGCTGCACTGTAGTCATTCACATGGGATCATGCTGGAACACCCGCTGCACATGAATGCGCAGTTAGGGACCCTCACGCCCCCACAAAGGCAATTCACTTCTCACAAACAGGCACCAGCTCTCACCCTGCTTGCCAACAAAACACACAGAGCATCACAGCCTCTGTGCATGGTGCTGGGATGTGGACAGGACAGGCGGGAGGCAGTTCAACAGGCTGTCTAAAATGTTCATAAAAGCAACTGTTTGTAGGGAAGTCCCCACCACAAACAGCTTCAGCACACTCCACCCAGCCCACATGAAAGGTGAGCATGAGGGACAGGCCAAGCCTCTGACTGGCGCAGGCTCCAGCTATGGGTCTAGGTAGGGGTAAGAAACACACACCCCAATAACCCACTTACACTAGAAGAAAAGATCTGTGGGCCTCTGCATTTTCAGCAATGCCAAGCAAATTTAAATACCCAATGGGCATATTAGCATGTCTGCTTCAGGAAGAAAATCACTCAGCCCTCTTCTTCTCCTTGTTTAGTGTCTTATTCAAATAAAATCCTGAAATTAAACACTCCATCCATGCACTGCAGCTTGAATCAGTATACAAATGACAAAAAATTGCTTTTAAAAATGCCTTTCCCTTGTTTTTTTTGTTTTTTTTTTCCTTCAGGTTATTCCTCTTCTGGTAACACAAAGCAGAATCTGTCTCTTCCCCTCTGCTGAAGCTGACATCAAACAGCAACTTCACCACATCATAAGTTACAATTCAGGCTACTCCTGGAAAAAGATGTTCCTTTCCTAACTAAATGCTAAAGCTGTCCTGGCATTTCTCTTCCTATTGTCTGTATGCAACCCTGTATTTATAAGATTAACCTCAAATTAGGACAGTTTCCTCATTCTTTCTTCACTCTTACTACAGTCTAGCTCCTGGGAATCTGATCCTATCTTCCCCAGAGGTTCCTCCCTGTTGATAGGAAATATCTAGTGTATGTGGGCAGGAAGCACCAACAGAGGATAATGAGGATTAAGAGAGAGTCCTTGTTAGGACTTATCACCAGAGCAGATCAGGAGACTCAGTGGGCCATTTGATCAACAGGAACATTAGGAACTGTCTCACACTCCCACACAGTGTCTCGCCCCACTGTGGTGTGTGTTAAAGTAGCACACGAGGGCTTTGAGGGCAGGATGAGTCGGCCTGACCCATCCAGCTCCTTCCACATCTTCCAGTTCTCCTTTGCTAGAAGCACAGTACTTCAGGAGGGAGGGGAGAGGATGGGTTTAAGAAAGCAAATCTTTTTGGAGCTGGTTTTCTGCCCAGATGTTTCTCAGAGGATACAAGGGTCATGTCTGTTGACCCAGGCAATGGCTTTCCATCACCTAATGATTCTGTCCATTTCAGAGTGACGGGTGCTGGTGAAGAACAAGATGCTTCTGTTGGTACAAAGACCTTCTCATTGCTTGGGCTGTCTGTCTGCAACGTCCATTTGATATCAGATGTACAACAGCCTCAGGAGTCTTCTCCTCCAGCAGCTCTCTCTACTGAGAGAGCACAGTATCTGCAAGCTCCACAAAAGCCCTTCACACACACACACAATCACAGAGTGCCACACAGCTTATTCCAGGACAGTAATTTTTTGAAGAGCAGAAGAATCACAGCCACTAACTATTGTTGGATCCATCTTCATCCTGCCCTGTAGTCCTGTTTTCTATGGTACTTCACAGCAGAACCAAGGGTAAGAACAGGCCATGCAGCTATGTAGCATGTAACTATGTTACATTATAATGCTTGCCCAGCTGCTTGCAGATGTGGGTATACTGTGATTGATTGATATTTAAAGATACTGTGTTGTATTGTAAATATCAATGCACAATATTGAAGATACTGTGTATTGATATTTAAAAGCACCCAATGGATTTCCCTTGCATCAACTATTCTAATGCCTTCCAAACCCCCAATATGTTCACCACATATCCATACAATGCATTTATCCTGTTTGTTCTTAGCTCTTTTATAAGAGGCTGACTGTTTGGAGCTTTAGGACCATACTCAAAGACTTGCTCCCACAGCACAGTTTATTGTACTTCTGAGACCTCCCTCCCTTGTGACATTATCCCATTCTGAGATGGATTGCTTTGCTTTGCTCAGCATCCTATGCTACAACTCCACCACTCCATATTGCAAGGACTTCCTACAGCTATGCAGTGCAGCTTTTGGATTTTGCTACTCTGAATAGTCAACAGACAACTTCATCTGCCACTTATTCCTATTTTTCATTAGCAGACACATTCAACAGTTTTGGCTTTTCACAAGCCCTTGTTGTATCTGACTGATGCCAATCCTCTACTGGGAAAGCCGGTCCCTCACCTCTCTATTTCTCATCTTTTGGCTTATTTTTTGCTCAATAGGGACTCCCTGATGAGATGTCCCAAAGCCCGAGAGCACAACAGGACCTCTGGCCATGGTCCAGCCATCCATGGAGTATCTTGAAAAAAAACTATTTTCTCATCTGGTCTCTCAGCCCAACTCCTCATCTTCCAGGCTGCAATAATGTTCTCCAGGAGGGCTCCCAGTTGTGTCAGGGAGGAAAGGAGAAGAGCTGCAGCCCAGTCCTTAACACCAGGACCCACACCAGGCAATGGAGCAGCCAGGCAAGGAGGCTGAGCTCCTCTGTTTGAGCATCCTCGCCTCTGCTGAGCCTGGCCTAAGCCAGGCCACTGCAAGAAATTTCTGGAGTTCAATATCTTTTTCCTGGGTTGAGCTTGAACTGGTCCCCACAGAAACACTACCAGAACTTCCTCCTGCAATGCCCAGGGGCAGCCACAAAGAGAAGGGTCATTAGTCAGCAACCCAACTTGTTCCCAAAGCCTGGAAAACATCTAGAGAGAGAAAAAAATGTAGTTCTTCCTATTATCCCTTTCACTGGATATTATTCCATAACCCATGGAGATGACTTTTTCCTCCTAGTAACAACCTCCCATCCTGCCAGCCATCCCCAGCTCCTCCCCAGCTTGTCCCCGTGGATTTTAGTCTTCAATTCCCAGCCACACCATGCTTTGGCAAAGGGTGCCTTCAGCCTCCTCCACCCCAGGGCTCCCTGTGTTCCAGCACCCAGAGAACAAGCCTCAGGAAAAGCACCTTCCTCTGTGTTCACAGGGAGAGGCCGATTGCTTCAGATAATGGCGTTAAGTGAGCACGTCGGACACTGAGCAGCACGATTAGTTCCCACAAAGACTGGGCAGTAATGAGAGTGGTTAAAGACAGGTAATGAGTGGGTGGCACCTGTCAGCTTCATAATGTAGATTATAATTTGTTTATTACTCTTGCTGCTGCTTTCGCTGCTGTTGGAATGCAATTAATTAATAGCACTGATGAGTCCTGCCGAGTATCTGTCATCCCTGACCCACAAACATCCCTGGGCTGCCACTGCACAAGCAGGAGCACTGGGCATGTGGTGGCATCACACGGACAGTAGGAAGGATCCCACAGCTTGAGGAGGAAAGTTAAGCATTTGATAAGCAAACCCAAATGCTTCCCCACAAGGAACAGGCTTACAGAAATTCTGGAGATTCAAGAACCATCATCCAGAGATTTGTTGACTGGAAACTGAAAGCATTGATTCTGTGTCAGGGGTGCATACTTGCAAACTGCAGGTTCAAACATGACTGACTTTGTTTTATTGAAAATACCCATATTTTTAAGCCTCACTTCATGCACACAGACTTCATGCATCTCTCTCCACTTTTACTAGATTTAAAATTAGACTGGAAATTTCTCTAAGTTGCCTGAGCAGCTTTACACAGTAAAATAACAAGCTGGCTGCTGTGGGCTTTTTCAGATACGGGGGTTTTGCAGATCCCCCTTATCTGAACCCCCATCAGCATGGTACTCTTCAGCACCAGTGCCTTCAGCATGTCCTGCTGCAGGACCCACAGGATGGAGCAGCCAGGGGGAGCTGAGAGCCTCAGCCTCACTAACTTTCAATAACAGCTCCCCTCCCCAAACCACTTAAATCCTTCCCCTTGCAAAGAAAAACACACCGCAGGGACATAAATAACAACCAGCGGTGAACTTCAGCACTGAACTGCACTATCAGTGCATGTTTGGGCACAAGCTAATGCCCACTGAAGTCAGCAGAAGTTTGGAAAGACAAAACACCTCCCACACAAGGGAGAGACAGAGGAAGCAGTCAGAGCTGCCAGGCAGATAAGCTGCCTGTCAGAACAGGCTTGGACTGTCCTAGCAGGAAGATGTCCAATAAGAGGGAAAGCTATTTGTGGAATGAATGAATAGTGAAGCTTCTTGTTAAAAAAAAAAAAAAAAAAAAGAGAACAAAAGCTCCAAAAAAAACCCCACAAGACTTTCCCAAACATTTCTCACTCTCAGCTTTCTGCCAAGAGGATGCAAGGCCAAGACATGCAGGACCCTGCCTGAACCTCTAACACAGGATCACTCAAAGACAACAGCTGGAATGGGCGCAGAGGGAAGGCGAAGCACGGCAGAGAGGACACTGAGATGGAGCTGACAGCAGAGCTGATCTTTGTTCTGTCAGAGGAGAGGGCAGCTTTCTGCAGGCTCAGCACCCTGAGGCCCATCAAACTCTCCTCCAGCACCTCACATTGCAGAGCTCTGAGAGGATCCTGCCTGGACCACTGCCTGCTCCAAGCAGCAGGGAATCAGCCACCCAGGGAGAGGAAATGGCAAATTTAGAGTAAGACCCAAACAAATTGCATCACTGGAGCAGGGCTGTAAATCTTTCACCAGGTACTGAGCACTTCACTGCCAGGATAAATGCATGGGGAAATGATGGGCTCAATTCAGAGCCACGCTGGCAAAAGGAAGGAGAGTGCTAATTCCTCTAACTGCACCCCCTCATGCATAATTCAATTCCAAATCTCCCATACAGAAAAATGCTGGGCTTTTAGGATGCAATCAAAGCTCAGAGCTCAGTTTCCCCTGGCACAGGGCTTTCACTAATGCCAGATCAGTGACCAGGGTCTCACCAATGCACCAGTCTGCTCCCTCCCATTTTTTGCAGGGCTTATCACAACAATTCACCTCCGGGAAGAAAGCAAGTCAAAACCACAAGTCAAACTGGAGCAGTTCTTTACAAGAAAATGAAAGAAAATAGAAGAAAAAAAACAACACAGACCAGAAACAAAGAGTAAATTTCATGAAAGCAAAACCCCAAATCATGAAAAAATCTGCCCCTGAGGCAATGATGGGAGATGAGAAGAGCAGAATGCCTGATTGCAGAGACTTTCAAAATAAAACAGTGAAAAACCCAGCAAATGGCTTTACATAAGCCAGATGTTTCTCTAAGGAAAGAAAGTTGGAAAATAAATCTGCCTGGATTTCCCTTTTTTCCAGTCTTGGATCCCTCACCAGATATTTCTTAGAGCCCTACATGCTCTTGGATCCCTTGTACCCCTGAGCAGCACAGAAGTGGTACACCTATCCCCTCCAAACCTCCCCATAGCACAGCAGGTCTCTATTTCCAACATGTCCCACTGTCTCTGAGAGGAATCCAGGGTTCCCTTCTCCTGCAGAAGGACCAGAGCTTTGCAGGAGCCACTGCCACATGACATCACCTCAACTCCCAACCATTTGATGAAACAGAAGGCAGTGGAGAAACCAGAGAAAGGAAATAAGGATAATGCAGAACAAGAGCAATTCCAGTGATGAGGACAATTGGTGGGGGAGAGAGAAAGGCCAACAAAGTACTGGTGGTCTCACCTTGCACCAGGCAGACAAGGGGAATCTCCACTGCCCCAGCACCAAGGGGTCTACACAGTCCATGGAGGCCAGTTCCCAGCAGTCCAGGGCCAGCCAGCCAGCCCAGGCAGCTGCTCCTGCTGCAGGAGTCATTCCCAACCCATAATTAAACCCCAACCCATGAGAGAGCCACCAAAGCTGAACCACAGCTTCCTGCCTGACCCAGCTCCCACCCCAAACCAGGATAGTGGCACAGCACAGCAGGGCATCGGGGACATGTCAGGGAGGAGCCCAGAGACTCCAGAAACTTGCAGTTCCTTCATGAGCAGCTCTCAGTCTCTCACAGCAGTGCCACCTCCATCGCAGGTTGAGGGATTCAGCTGGTTCAGAGCCATCCTCCATGGGCTCTTCATCCTCCACAGGACCCAGCCACTGTGATGGCCATGAGCTTTTCAGGCCTTCCAAGGCTGACGGTCAGGGTCCCTTCAGGTGGCACCTGACGTGTCACAGCATCTAGTGGGGAGGCAGAACCCCAAGTGCCTGCCACTACCCATGCTGGGGACAGCTGCCCTGAGGCTGGACACCGATCACTGCCTGCCTCACAGTTTCTCCCTCATGGCTTCCCACCTCATGATTTCCTCCCTCATGGTTTGCCCCCTCATGGTTTCCCACCTCACAGTTTCTCCCCTCACGGTTCGCTTTCTCACAATTTCTCCCCTCATGGTTTTCTGCTTCATGGTTTGCCCCCTCACGGTTTCCCACCTCACAGTTTGCTCCCTCATGGTTTCCCCCATCAAGGTTTCTTGCCTCATGGTTTGCCCCCTCACGGTTTCTCGCCTCACAGCTTCCCGCCTCATGGTTTCCCCCCTCACGTTTTCCCGCCTCACGGTCCCCCCCTCACGGTTTGCCCCCTCATGGTTTCTCCCCTCATAAGTTCTCCCCTCATGGTTTCCCCCCTCACGTTTTCCCATCATTTTGTGGCAGTTCCCACCCAGAGGCCACAGAAGCGGCTGTTGGACGTGAGCATGGCCCCCAGAGAACAGCCACGTTTAGTGCTGACACCTGTCAGGTGTGGCAGCCGGGAGCCCGGGCCAGTTGGTGATACAGCAAGAGACCAGAGGACAACGTCACTAGAGAGGGGAACTGTGCAGCTTGAGTGAAGGAACTCACAGGAACAGGACATGGAGGCGGGATGGGACTCCCAGGAGCTGCTGTGCCTGGTGAACAATCCCCCCCACACCCTCTCAGCAGCCAAGCACTCCACAATGAAAAGACAGATTTGAGGAAGCATGGGAGCAAATGGCACAAAATTCAGAAGCAAGCCCCTTTTCTCACACATTCAGAGCAGCCCAAAGCACAACTATTGCAGCCTGTGCCAGTAAATACAGGGATGTGTTTATTAGCTGAACTATTTGCATGCCTTTACAACACTGCAAATGGCCTGATTTCCTCACATAAAGGATAATACAAGAATGCAACAGCCCACAAATAACCTGGTTACCTTGGAAATGTGAGCACCCAAACTCAGATGGTAGCAGGAAGCGTCTGCTTTTCCACGTGTGTCTCTGGGTGTTGCAACAGCAGGCAAGTGCAGAGCTGCAAAGGTTGACTTGCATCACGCTCAGGATGTGTTCGACGCCACACCAAGGGAAGGGTAGAAACAAGCAAGAGGAAAAATGCTATTAGTAACCATAAAGAGCCTTCCCTGAGTTTGTGTCCTGCTCACAGGGCTCCTGATGCTGGTCTTCCAGCAGGGAATTGCAGAAGCTTGGCTTTGTGCTTTTGCCATGACTTGAAATGGAGGGAATAACTTTTTGAAAGCACCTGAGACCTGTGGTCGCTCTAACTGTTCAAATTAGTTAATATAAAGTCATCCATGGGGAAAAAAAAAAAAAGATTAATTCCCACTCATATCACCTGAGGGCTTGTGGCATCACATGTGAAAACCCAGGGACAGGAGATCTCTCTGCCCAGGCAGATTACTGGGTTTTGGAGAGTAGAACACCACAGAGCATCTTACAAACAGCTCATCTGGAATCAATGGGTTAACCGAGGAGCTTCTCCCTGCTGCGTGTGGGAAGCTCTATCTCCTTGCCAAATTCCACTGCTCTGAACATAACCAGCTTTCTCACTCAGCCTGTGCTCCTACGCTCAGCTAGTGCTCGTGCCTGCCTCTGCAAGGGAGTATAGACAGACCCCACGCTCTCTTCTTCCTCTGTAACTATTGCTCCAGCACTACCCCTAGCCTGATGTCAGTTCTCTTCTCCTCCTCACTGCATTTCAGGACATCAGGTCTCCAAGGAAACCCCTCCGAGATTTGTAAAACACTGATGGGCTGAAGACCAGCCAGGCTGGCTGCTGCTTGCTGCTGAGGCCAGGCAGCTTGGAAAAAGCTCCTGTGTGTCCTGTTTGCAAGTGGCAGGATGATTTTCAGACAAGTAATCTCCTTTGTTTGGCATCAGGGCTTCTGAGTGCCACAGTGCCAGGGCACTCACAGCATGACCCAGGATCAGGGATCAGGTCCCCAGGAGCTCCCTGCACACCAGCTCTTCCTCCAAGGCCACAGCAAACAGCAGCTGTGCTGCTGCAGACAGCCACAACTCAGCTACCACACAAATGTGCTTACAATGCTAACTGCAAATATCCTGCTCCACGCTTTAGCAGAAAAACCTGAGAGGAAATTAGATGGAAGCAAATACAGCCACACACCTGACAAGCTGTTCTGCACTCCTTCAGTGCACAGCCAGCCTCCAGCACAGTTTCCTATCTTCCTCAAGAGCTCCTCTACCATGTAATTACAAGGGAAAACCTAAAGGTCTTCTTTCCTCTGCAAACCAGGTAGATTTTTGTTTAGCCACAAACAGGTGTCCAAATCAATATATAGATTCCCATCATGGAGTCCAGGAGTAAACAAACTCATGCACACACTTGCTTGGCTCCTGCTTCAACCTCTACCTCCCCTCTGCATCCACTAGCCTGAGCTGCTTCTGGAATAAAACTACCTTTTGTGCTCAGACCCCAGGATTAGAACAAGATGACACAGACACTCTGAGGGACTGCACAACTGAAGTCATTTAATTTCTTGCCATTGAGGTTAAGACAAGGAATGCTGGGGGGAACCCACTCCTCCCCAGCTACATGCAGAGTCACAGCTCACTTACATAGGCTGCACTCAGATGTTTAGAGCCACGTTTCACCCTAAAGCATCCTCATCAGCCCCTTCAGAATTCCCACAAACCATGCAGGGAGCACAGTGGGACACGGCACCCCTTCCCCAGGGATGCAGGAGGGGGCTCCAGCTCTGCAAGAGCCCCAGGATAACCCATCAGGTGGCTGCCCACAAGCCCCTGACTTCTTGCTCTCCTACCAAAATAAAGTCTGCTAACACAACAGTTGTGGGCAAGGCCTTGCGATGCCTTTGTGGGCCAGGCTTAAACAGCGAACAAAAGTGTCTTTAGTTTATCTATTTATTTTTGGCACAGAGGAATGGCTGGGGTCAAAGCCAGTCCCATTCTCAAGCTGTTCTTTGTTCTCCAGTTTATCCAATACCCCCTATCCCTCTCCTCGCCCGCCCACCTCCCCCTCTCCATTTTACCACAGGTCTTAAAAATTAAGCTGTGCATGAAACCAAACACCACACTTGAACACAGCCCAGCAAACGCTCTCCATGGTCACACAAGGATCCTAATCAACCATAAAAAATGGATAAGAGCAGCGTGCCCTTATATGGGCAGAGGCTAGACAAGGATCTGACACAAACATCATTTTTAAAGAAAAAATAATATTTATTTGCAATATAAACAAAGTCCCAATATTGGATCAGTATATATAGGGTCACTAATTTTCCTTCATAACTCAGAAAGCAGAACCATTCCTCACTAACAAGCTCTCATTTTTACTAATCAGAAGATGCATCTTATTTTTTTCCTTTAAAGAATAAAGACCACTAACAGCACAGGAAGCCTTTACAAACCAGCTTAGCTGTAATGCAATAGAGATGCACTGTCAAAAAATCCCTGAAAAAATAAATTCCTCCATGAGGTAAGATGCAATTAGGATACTCTCAATTTTCTCACTCACAACTATACGCCCATTCTCCCTTCCAATGACCCACAATCCCAACATTGTGGCAAACAAAACCCAACAAACAAACAAAAAACAACCAGAAAACAAGAAACAGAAGCTCATTCCAACATTCTGATAACATCTTTAACGAAAAGAACAGTTTCAGGATGTGACAGCGTCAAACATTCCTCCAGATGGAGATTTTTTTTAATAATTTTTTATTTTTCTT
Source organism: Melospiza melodia melodia (assembly GCF_035770615.1). NCBI lineage: Eukaryota > Metazoa > Chordata > Aves > Passeriformes > Passerellidae > Melospiza > Melospiza melodia. The sequence continues at coordinate 16,740,353 of NC_086203.1, forward strand.
GAAAAAAGTACAAAAAACTGGATATTTAGAAAAAAATCCGTGGCTTTTTTTTTTCACTAACATGAGAGTTAAAGTGGACAGGGAGGGGGGAGAAAGGAGGGACTACATTGCAGCCAATAAAGAAATCTCTAAATCCGTTCTGCCCTCCTCCCAGAAATTATTACCACTTCCTCCCCTCCCAGCTTGGTAAAAGGAGTTTGCCAAACACTAGCCAGAAATACATACAAGTCTTCTCAGAATAGAAGGCACGGCATAAAGTTATTCGAAAGAGGAAGAAAAAAAATCAGAACCTCTGTTGAAAGCTCCAATCATCTCAGAATTTGCCAGTTAATATATATATTCATATATATATATATATATATATAAAAAAATTCTCTGTTACAATGCTCTCCTCATCATTTCCACACCTCCTCACTCCCCTCACGCGCTCCGTGCGTGACGATCGAGTCCTGTCCCGCCACACAATCCTCGCTCTGCTCCAGGCGCTCGCTGCATTCCCCCTCCACCCCGCACACGTGGGAAAGAATCCAGTGTGCACAAGAAACGCCAGCACTGCAACTACCTTCTGGACTCGGGAAGCTGGAATGGTTTCGGGCCAGCTGGATGACGTTAAATCAGTCAACAGGCAGCAGAGAATGAAGCCGGGCTCAGACATGCTTCTACCAGCTCTGGAGGCTACGAGAGTTTTACCTCTGGCAATAGCAAACAGTGTTTTTGGCAGGGGTGGCATTAAAAAAAAAGCTTGCGGCTTAGTCACCTTGGCTGAATCAGTGCAGAGTTTGTGATTGTGAGTGCAGGAGTGGTGAAGGGGTTGCGGTTAAGCCCAACTGGCCTTCACACATAACAAAGCTTCCTACCAGATGCTAACAACAACAGCAGCAGCATGTATCTCTCTCTGGAGTACCCAGTAATATGCCAGGACATACCAAGGCTTCACAAAGTGTGCAAAATGCATTTGGTCAATATAAACATTTGATTAAAAAAAAAATAAATGATCAAACAAGAAACAGAATAAAATACTGGTTTTGCAACCTGGTCTGTACAAACAGTCAAGAACTTACATATCTAAAAAGAGTTTGAACCCAAAGCTCGAGTAAGATCTACCTTTTCTTATTTCTTTTTAAATCAAAAAAAGTAAACTTGGGTTTTAAAACAGTCTTGGCCCAACACCTTTTGTTCAAGGTTTCCAAGTGCATAAATCTCCTCATTTTCCACAGCAAGCTAACCCCCGGTAGCTCTTCACACGTGTGCGTGTTCTGACAGTCTCAATGGACCCAGGAAAGCGGTTATTGCCGGTGACAGCTGCGTCCGAAACGCTGTAACATCGCCCCTGTTAAATAACCCCCTGTAAAAACACTACCTCTTGAAACCACTTGGATCAGGATACCTAGTGAGCGGCATTAGCCTTCCTAAAGCAGCGACCAGGCACCTCTGCCCAGAGAAGCTACTCATCTCAGAGCTGCCTGGCTAGACAGATATTTTCGTAAGAGTTGAAATACTCAAGAGAAGCGATTCGATGCTCGAGGTCCCGACCAGGCAGCGTCCTCTTCATGTGGACTCCAGAGTGTTCAGCTGGAACAGGTTGTGGTTGGTGGGGGTGGTGAAGTAGAGCTGTTCACTGGGCGAGCGGTTGTCACAGGGGCTGTTGAGTCCCAGAGTCCTCTCAAAGTCCAGGAGTTGGCCCATGAAGTTAAAGTTTGGGGAAATGTTGGATTTTTTCCTTTTCACAAAGTCATAGGCATCGTTCAGGGACAAGTTGAGTTTTTGCATCAAGTAGGCGACAGTGACTGTTACGGACCGGCTGATGCCAGCGAGGCAGTGAACAAGGATCCCACACTTCTTGGAACGGGCCTCATCTGAAACAAGACAAGGGGAAGGGGAAGTCTATTATTCTGCACCAAAAACACATGGCTTTGGAGCAGGGCCAGGTGGCAGCTGCAAGCTCCCAGCACCACAACGACTGCCAGAACTGGATCCCCTGCCCCTAGTGACACCATCCCATGTCCCTTGGACACCCACATCTCTCCCCACAGGGCTCCTGAGATATTTCTGCTGCATGGCAAAGCTGCACATCCCCAGCAAGGCCAAGCACCTCGTGTGCTTGAGAATTATCAATCAGGTCTAGCAACATATCCCTTGCCTAGGGAACATCAAAAGCCTCTACTCAAAAGAGTTGGAGTAACCCAAAGGAGGCAGATGAAGCTGTGGACAACAGCTCCAGGGAGATGCTGATGGCTGGGCACAGCACATCCACCTCAACTCCAACTAAACCAGGGAAGGCTGTGCACTCAGGGCAAGGCTGCAGCCCAGCACTACATGACCTGTTTGTTCTCTTCTGCTATTCCTGTCCTCCTACCACTAGAAAGTTACATGAATGCAGCCAATGCCAATTTAAGTGGAGTCTGAAGTGCAGGAACTTCCCTTATTGTGAAATTGTTCTTTAGGATCGACAGAAATGCACTTCACCACAAACAAACGCTTGTGTTGGAGGAGGCTCTCAGGATGAATGGTAGCGGGAAGCAGGAATGCAGGCTGGACCAAAAAATGGCGAGAGAACAGCAGCGAAATTTCCCCTCCCTTGCCACCAACTGAAAAGCACACACACACTCATTGTCTCTCGCACAGCCGGAACAGCGTGATCCCTTTATGAATTGACATCTCAGTGCTGAAAGAGGGACACACCACTGAGAGCCCTGAATGCACGCAAGTACCCAGCGCTGCTTCTACTTCTGGGCAGCCCTTTTTGAAGTCAGTCATTTGACTGAGAGCTTGGCGGGGAGCGAAAAAGTGGCAGGAGAAAGAGGATCCTCGGGCAAAGCCGGAGGGAAGAGACGCTCTGGCAACGTAAGTGCAGGGAAGGGCAAAGAAGAAGCAGGCAAAACAAAAATCCAGACCCAAGCCACAACAGGTTTTCTGCCCAACCTCCAAAACCAGGCAAGAATTTCCAGTAGGGTGGGCAATCACCGCCCAGTGTACCCAGCCCTCCCCCCAGGCTATCCTGTTCAACATTTTTCCAGACATTTTTGCCTTTCATCTGACCTGCACAGCATTTCTTGGTGTTTGGTTTTAGAGTGAGGTAATCCTCCATTTCCTGTCATTAACTGGAAAGTACAAGCTCAGTGTTCACAGAGACACGGGCTGACTGGAGCGGAGCAAACAGATCCCAAATGCCACATGTCAGCAGGGACACTGTACCTCACCCCTGACGTTTAAAGCCCTGCTCACGCAGGAAGTGCAGATGGGACATCAGACACACTGAAGCAGCAACGTATGACCACAGCCATGCTACTGGAGGGCAGAAGCCAGGGGCAAAGCAGACTGTGTGGGAATCAGGGTTTCTGACAGCTGAAGATCAGCCAAGGATCCACAGCTGCTCTGCCCCATTTCAGGCCTTACAGCACAGCCAGCGCAAGCTACGGGGTCTGAAATAGGCTGCACAGGCTTCAGTCTGCAGGCAAAGGTCCCCCTCTCCTTTACCCATACAAGTGTTTGTAATCAGACACGGAGCCACGGGGCTTTCAATAGTTAACAGTGCTATTACTGCCCGTGCCATTCACCCCCATAAAACAGAGCTGATTAAGCTAATGACTATTGTGAGCAAACAGCACAGGTCAACCTGGAAGTGTACAGCCCTGTTCAGCCCAACATACACTTCCCACAGAATAAGAAGCAATTCTCAAAGTCAAGGCTGGCCTGAGAGAAGAGATCTTCCTTCCTGAACCCCACCACCACCAGCCAAAACTGTAGGGGCTGACTACAGAGCAGTTTTTCCATCCAAGCTCTGCAGTGTAATTATAATCACTAACTCATTGTGTTGACACTTACCTTAGGAGAAGTATCCATACAAGGAGTTAGTTATGCTAGGGTGACTTACAGCAGGATCCCAACTAGAGTTACAAATCCCCTCAGGAAAAGAAAACACACACACACTCCCTGATTTTAACCACATTTGGGGCTAAGGAATTGCTGGCAGCAGTCACACTAAAGCAGTTCCCATCCCCAAGCAAAGCAGCAAAGGAGCTCCCCACTGCCTGGTTCAGCCATTTCACAGCAGTGCAAATCCCCACACAAAGGCGAGAGGCAGTGGGGCCAGTCCAACCACTTGCAGGTAGCTTGGCTAAGGTGCTGCAAGAGGGCTGAATTTTGGAAGGGGAGGCCTCCCTGAACACAGCCAGGGTGAGATGCACCAGATGTGCCCCCTCACAGCGTGACACTCGGCTGCCAAGCTGATGCTGTGCCCCGGAGAGGTGAGGCTGCAGATAGCAGCAGCCCTGGGAAGCAGCACACCACATTCCCAAGCGGTGAGTATGAAAAGAGATGTTCTGCCAACTACCTACCAATGAAAGCAATGGCCTCGGGAAAGAACTGCGAGAGGTTCTGGCTCCAGTGATCTGAGATGGGGATCTGCTTGTACTTGAACTCTCCGTCATGCTCAAACATGTTTGGCAGGTTAGGAGTCACATTCAGGATGTACTTAATGCCGTATTTGCCCAGGACGTCCAGGTTGGTGGAATCTTTGGCACAGCCCAGGTACAGGTAAGGTAGGATCTGGACTGGAAAGGCAGGCTGATTGTTGGGGATGGGGCTCCCGTCCGACTCCGTGGCACTGCTGGGCTCCCTGTCAGATTCGCCATCCGAGCAGTCGGAACTTATCCGCAGCCCTCCCAGGCCAAGGACTGATGCTGGGGGAGAGTTGCTGGGTGAGGAGCTGTCAAGGTTTGTCTCGCAGTGCTCAGAATATTCAGTCTGAAACTTGTTAAAGCCACCTGGAAGGGGGAAAGGAGAGAGGGAAAGGGAGAGGCAGAGAGAAAGAAAAAGATGTTTTAATCTTCAGGATGGGTAATCCTTCCACCTGTGAACATGTTACTCAGAAAGTCTTTACCAGCAAGAAGTTGGTATCCCTTCAACATCACAGCAAGAAAAGCATTTCCCTGCTCCCTTATCTTCTCTGGGCAAACTGATACTGAGCAAACAGGTCCCAGGAGAGTAAGGAGTGGTTCTTGCAAAGTTCAATATTGCTTGTGAAAAATAGGGCCAAATCTCAACCACAAAAGAAAAACATCCGCAAATAAAATCAACGCCAAGACACAATCTCGCCTTGCCAGCGTCTCAAAAATAAGGGTCTGGGGCAGTTTAGGCAAGAGCTATTACTGCCACTTAGAGAGAAAAGTATTCGTGTCTGAAAAGACAGATCAGGGACAACCACCCCACACTCACCCCAGGCACTAAAACTCCACGAAATTATTCACCTCCAAGCACGAAAAAAGACCCTAAGTTTTGCCACAGACTGATCCTCAAAATTATTTTATTACTACAAAATAGGTTTTGCAACAGAGCAGTGTCACAGGTTTGTTCTTCACCCAAAGCACAGCAGGGGAGCAGAGAGATGGGACCCTTCACGTCTGCCCTTAAGACTTTTTCTGGCTCTTCAGCTCAGCTGCTTGGGAAGGAAGGCAGAGGCAGGGAAGCAAAAACCCCACCGATCTACCTCCTTTCCAGGCGGTATTAAAGCGGAGCTCAGCCATCGGGATCTGACACTGACAAATGGTTTAATTAGAAAGGGCTCCTGGAAACTTCGTTAGTGGGTTCGGCGGTTGTGGCGGGGTCACTGAGCAGGACAGACAGCTCCTGCCACATCCATTCATGAAAAAGGCTCGTCCTCGCCCTCCTCCTCCCCCCGCGCCGCCAGACAGCGCCGAGGAGCCATTTTGGAATTTTAATTAGAAACATTTCCCACCGAGGCTCCCGGAAAAAGGCAGAGAAAGGGGCTCAGCTCCTCCCCTGCCCATCGGGGAGAGCTGAGGAGTAACTTTAAAACCGCTCCTTCCTGCTGGGGATGAGCACGACCGGGAGAGAAGCGGGAATGCAAAGCGAGGAGGGAGCAACGGAGCCCATGGGGATGGGCTGATGGGATGGGAGACTCGCCCACGGGCAGGGATCGGAGGATCGAGGGGGAATGGGATCAACCCCTGTGCTGGCCCCTCACCATGTTTTGAAGGAGGCGTGTGCGGGCTGCGCAGCCCCGAGGGCCGGTCCCCAAATACCTGACTGTCCCCCTGCCGCCCCACCCCGCCACCAGGGCTTCTCCGGCTCCCCAAAAAGGGTCTATCAAGGAACAGCCGTGTTTTTTAAAGAGCCGCAAGTGGCAACTTTCTTGACCACTCTCCCCCACGCACGCTCCCCCGCTCTCCTGTTATTCCTGCCTCAAAGCCGCCACCCAGCGACCGGATCGGGAGCACTGGGAGGATGGGAAGGGTCCCAGCAGCCCAGCTGCGGGCTCTGCTCGGCCCGCTGCGATCTTCCAAAATGGCCAAAAACACCCCCAAAAACCAAAGCTCCCAAAGCACCCCCTGCCCTGGCGGAGGGGTGTGTGCGGGGTTCGGCTCCCCCGCAGCGCATCTCCCCGCTCCGCATCGCCGTGTCCCGGGGGAGCCGGGCTGCCTCTCTCCCAGACCATCACTGCCTGGCAAAGGGGGAGGAAAACCCTAGCGAGAGCTTTTAGGTTATGTGGGGAGGTAAAATAAAAAAAAGAAAAGGGCTCTCTTGCCCCTCAAAATTCAGCCATTCCTCCCGGAGGGCTGGAGAGGAGCCTGGTGCCGGCGCGGGGAAGCTCCCTCCGGGGAGCGGAGGCGAGGGGCGCCCGGCGTTGCCCAGCCGGGATCGCTTTGGGACGGGGCAGCGCTGGAGGGGCCGCGCCGGCGGCGAGCCTGGGGGGGCTCCTCCCGCCGCTACCGGGGAGGCGACGCAGGAAGGAGCGGGGCGCTCCCGGCCGCTTCCAGCCTGCGACCATTTTGTGCGGGGGATTAAAGCGGGATGCATAGGGGGGAGAAAAAAAAATAATAGAGAAAAATAGAAACAAATCAGGCAGAACGGATAAGAGAAGGAAGCAAAATGAGTCAGCCACCTCCGTCCGACCAGTGGATGAGCACCGTAGGGATGGAGCGGCCGGCCAGGGGCTGCGCAGGGGGACACGGACAAGGGCTGCGGGAGCGGGACGGGGCAGGAGGGAGGGCGAGGGGCGCCTCACCTTTCAGGTAATAGGCTTTGCAGCCGTCATCGCGCAGCTTCTGGAGCAGGAGCCCCAGCACGGAGGTGGCGGCACCGCTGTCCTGCCAGTCGGCGGTGGCCTCGTCGTAGAGCAGCACCGTGTCGGCCTTGCAGCGCTTAACGAAGCGCTCCTTATCCTCGTGGTTGGGGATGATGGAACGGATGGGCAAGTTGCCCTTCTTGAGGCGGCGCAGCATGAGCCCGGGGATGGCCAGGTTGATGGCCGTCTCGATGTGCGAGCTCTCGAACAGCTCGTGGGGGCGGCAGTCGAGCAGCAGCAGCGAGCGGCCGCCGCCCGACTCCAGCTCCTCCTGCAGCCACTCCGCGCTCTTGCACGGCATCGCCGCAGCCATGGGCGCCCGCGGGGAGCTCCCCCAGACCTGCGTTTTCATGGGGCTCGGCAGCGGCGGCCGCCAGCGCCCGGCCCGCCGGCCACCCACGCGGCGTCCGGACGCGGCCCCGCTCCGCTGGGTCGGTCTTGCGCTACGCCGGACGCGGCTCCGCTCAGCACGGCCGCGGGTGCGCGGTGTGTGCGGCCCGGAGCGCGGCGGCCCCCGTCCTGCCCTAGGCGCTGCGCCCCATGCCGGCGGCCTCAATTAAAGCGGCGCTCGGCCGGCGGCTCGGCGAGTCATGCCTCGGGAGGCGGGGCGGCGGCGGGGCCGCGCCTCAGCCCCGCCCGGCGCCGCGCCGCGCACACGCCGGGCCCGCCCCCGCCCGGCCCCGCCCCCCGCGCACCCACAGCCAATGAGGCGCGGCGGGGGCAGCGGGGCGGCCCAATATGGGCAGGGGCGGGGCCGCGGCGGGGGCAGAGCGCGGGAAGGGCCGCGGGAGCCGCAGGGCGCGGGCACGGCACCGGGAACCGGGCATGGCACCGGGGACCGGGCACGGCACCTAACTGCACTGCACGGCACCGGGAACCGGGCACGGCACCGGGAACCGGGCACGGCACCTAACTGCACTGCACTGCACGGCACCAGGCACGGCACGGCACGGCCCGCCCGGGCTGAGCCCGGACCCTTCACCCGAGCGTGGGCTTAATACAAAGGTCAGGCAGTGAAGTGACCCAGCCCGCGGGCCGGAGGGTGCGCAGGCCCGCGTGGGTTCCGAGTGGGTCGTGCCAAGCCCTGTTTGGTCTTTGACAGGAACTCACAGTTCCAAAATAAAATCCACTCAGACTCATTAAGCCTCCGCATTGCCTTTCGTTCTCAGAATGAGCTACAACATAGATGTTTTTATCCGTGCATCCTTGTTTATTTTTAGAGTATCTTCCCTGTTGGTATCCACTACTATAAATACAAACCTTTTGTGCTGCAACACTAACATTTGAAGACAGGAATGTAACTGGAGGCACCCTTTGGTTTCCTTCCATCTTTTACATTCCTTCTCATGTGAATCAGACCTCTGGTACCAGAAGTTTTCCGTGCCTCACACAAACTGTTCCTGTTACAAAATAGATTTGATCTTTCTCTTTTTAATGAGCAGGATGACATTAAAAATATGGTTCTGTATGAGCCACTTCTCCTGCAGTCTATTTTCACCATGCAGGCAGTCAAACACTGGTGGATTGCTCAGAGAGGTTGTGCAATCTCCATCCTCGACTGATTTCAGGATCCAACTCAACCATCCCCAGGTAACCTGACCTGTCCCCAGGGCTGACCCAGCTTTCAGACAGAGGTCTGATTGGAGCTCTGCTGTGCTCTCTTCTCTCCTGGGTTATCCTACAAGCCCCTGCTCTCCAAATTCCTGTAAGCATGAGTTGGAACCATTCCTTTTTCCCAGTCTGGGGCAGATAAGCCATTTCAATTCTCCCTAACTTTTCATCTCTTTAGCCTCTTAATATAAACTTTGTCAGCACACACTGTTTGAAGGGAAGAGGCAGGTCTGCTTCACCAGAAGATTCCCAGGCTCAGTAACCTGACTAGGTCTCCTCAAGTTTTTTTTCCCCAGCTGGCTGAATTTCAGCCAGAACTGGGCTGTACCTTGTGTAACAGGAAAAATATTGCTCTTAAAACACTCCCCCACACGCAAACAAACACGTGCACACACAGAGTCTTAGTTGTAATGTTGTTGAGAACTGTGCTGTTCAAATGGCATTGTCCCTAGGCAGAACTTCACATTGATTTGTATCTGAAGACACATTTCTTCTGGTCAAAATCTGTTTTTCTCAAAGCTGAGATCTACTGCTGAAACTATTTCAGAGCCATTGTCTCCTCAGTGGTCTTTTATAGACCCTTAACACATGAAATACACCAAGAGGGCTGTATTCCTGTGCCTTTAGTACAAAAGCAGCTCTTGGATGTGCAGGGGTCCCTGCCTCCTTTCAGTCTAATTCCTAAGGCTGGATCCTAATGAAAATACCAACTTAAGACAGCATTTGAGCACACGCTTAACTTTGAGCACAGCGAGCATCTCATTGCAAAACACTCTGTGATTTCAGCGGGACCGTGCTCTGAACCATTCATGGATTTCATTGGCATCAGCAAAATAAATGTCTTGTTGTACATCGCTTTTTTTGTGACTCAAGTGTGCCCGAGAAAGCGGAACAGCAGAAGCTGTCCACTTCCCCTTGCCCGGTTTATTTTTACCACTGGTTGCTGTGGGAAGCCATTGTGATTCAGTGTGGCAGTAGGAAGTTCCTAACACTGCTCTTCGCAGCAGAGGATGTCGAGGTTCTTATGCAAGCCACAGGCACAGTGAAAATAGCTGACCTTTCAGAATGTTTATCGAGGCACCTTCAATTCACAAGGGGAGCAGCAGCAGCTCGTGCAGAGAACTAAAATCTGGGTCTAAAGTCCCTGTTGTGCTGAAAACAGCCCAGAAATCTTACAGGGATCCTTTCTGGTGGTGCGAGGGAGGCAGGTGTAGCCGCCAGCGTGTGGTCCTGTGAAACCAGAAGAGAAATGTTTCACCTCCATTCTGCGGTCGCAGCAGCAACCGCATCAGTTTCGGGACAGGCTCCAGACGCGTCACCTGCGGAGACAAGCGCAGAATTCACTCTGAGAAGGGCCAAAGCAAAATAATGTCATTTAACAGAAGGGTGACACTCTCTGCCTGCCCAGCCAGGACCCGAGGGACACCGGAGGAGCTTTCCCTGGTGTCTGGCTGCTGCGGGCCGGCAGGGCAGGGTCGCGGTGCTGGTGCCGGGTGCGGTGCCAGCCGTGGCCGTGCTGCCCTCTGGAGTCAGCCGCTCACAGTGCGCCAAGGCAGCCCAGGCACCGCCATCCGGGACCGACACCCGCGGGCTTCTCCCGTCACAGGGAAATAAATCCCTGCTCTGCAGAGAGCTGCGGGCACCCCCCGAAATGCCCTCCCATGGACGGGGCATCTCCACCCCGCAAGGTTTCCTGAGACGTGGCTTGCAGGCTGGGGCCAGGACACGGTGTGCCAGCACCTCCTTCAGCCCAGCGCGGCTGGCAGGGCTCAGGGGTGCTGGTGGCGTTTGTCTCCCCACGCACAAGGCTTTGCTGACAGGCAGAACAACACCACTTGTCCAGAAATGGCCCCTGCCCTGCCAGCCCGCAGCAGCCAGGAGCCAGGGGAAGCTTTTCCAATGTCCCTCAGCTCCTGGCTGGGCAGGTAAGGATGTCACCCTTCTGTTAAGTGACATTATTTTGCTTTGGCCCTTCTCAGCTCAGGTCCCAAAAGCCCCAAGTGCTTGTGACAAGGACTGCACAAAGTGATGACCACTCTACATGTGGATTCATGAAATCATAGGATATCCTGAGCTGGGAGGACCTACAATGATCATTGAGCCCAGCATTTAGACCAAGACCATCCCAAGAGTGCCACCACGTGCCTGAGAGCATTGTCCAAACCCTTCTTGAACTCCAGCAGGTTTGGTGACCACTGGCCTGGGGAGCCCAGGGATTGCCATCATCCCCACACCACAAGACCAGACCTGACCTGGGTTTCTAATACAGGTTGTGTGCATCTTTCTGGCTGTTTTTCTGCTGTGGAAAGGCTCTATCCTCCAACAGTCCTTCTGCTGAATGCCCAGTGCAGTGAACAGGCAACTCCCCCTTGCCCACAGCCCCATCCTGCTGGCTTGGCTTCAGAGTGCTTTTGTCTTCACCTGTCCCCACCTCCCATGATGCTGGCGCAGATGTCAGCTCAGGTTCCTCATTTCCATCACCACCACCTCTCTTTTCCCAGATTCTCTGACTGCAGAGCCCACAGGCTGTTTTGATGTTTTAGAAACAAAGACCATGAGTCATGGCAGAACACAAAGTAAGTGCATCATTAGCAGATGTCTGCCCAAAACCCACTCCAGGCCCTGGCAGCCCTGCAGAGGCATCGCTCCCAAGCAAGATGTGAGTAAAGGGCAGAAGGTGTCACACTCCTAGAGGATGCATGGTACCACCTACAGTTTAGGTGAGGCAGGGGCTCCTAAGGATTTACAAAGTAAAGTAAATTAGAAGCTGGCCAGAAGTTAATATCTATTTTCTTCTTAAAAATGAACCTCTGGAAAGCTTTTCTTTTGTAACCTGCACTTTCTCGACAACACTTCACCCCCAAAGGATTTTCCTTCCAGCCTCTCCCCCAACAAACCTGGGCTATAGCAGCTAAACCTTCATAGGATTTACCTTCTCACCACTCATCAGCTGTTTGCTACATCTAAGAAGAGGTATTAGGTATGATTGGTGGCCCAGATACCAGCCCATAAAACTATTAAACTCTTCCAGAAGGATTCTTCACCTGGCTCAGGTGCCTGTGATCAAATATCCATCAGTACCAAGACAGGAAGCGCCTTCCTGGCAGCTCAATGCTGGACTGGCAGCTCAAAGCCGTGTTTTGTGAGCAGGATTTCAGCTGGGAATTTGCTCAGGTAACCTGGGCCCCCAGGCAGCTTCTGGTTTGCTCTGTGACGTTGAGTGAATCCACAGTTTTGTGTACTTCCCATCTGTAGGATGGGGCTGATACCTCCCATCACCTTTGCAAGAGTTTGGGTGCTAAGGAACCAGGCAGGTGGGCTGGTGTGATGTTAACATCCTCTTGCAGTGCTGAATTTCTAGGACTGAATCACTTTTTTCTATCTTTAAAAATAAATTTTTAAAAAAGACTTTTTATTTAATTTCAGCTTCCCTTCCTAATTACTTAATGTAGTAGGAGTTATTTTGTCAGGAGAGGGCACTTGTTGATGGTTTACCCCATGTTTCATTAATGCATGGAAGAGGTTAACTCCTGGTAGTTATGGTAGCAGATGCATGGTTTTAACAGAGAAAAAAAATCCCCAATTTTACTTTCTACTCTTGCACTAATTTGTGACTATTTTTATCAGTGTTAGCACTGAGCCAGGGTAAAAATACTCCCTAGAAAGTTTAGAATTTACATTTGTCTTCATATATATTCAGCAGAAATCCAGCTCCCCTGCCTCCGCACTGCCTAATCTGGACTCATTAACTTCACCCGCCCCCGAGAAAAATGTCAGATGACTTTGGCCTGGCGAAGCCTTTCACCCACAAACACTCAGCAGGAGGGTCCAAGTCTCCTGTCTGCAGCAAACAATCCCCGTGGAGCATCAGCTCTGGCACTGCAGGCATCCAGCTCAGCCATGGGAACAGATTCACCCTTCCTGACACAGCCCTGTCTCGGGGCAAATCTCCCATGCTGGGCTCCATCCCACAGGGATGCTGAGCCCTGGAAGCATCTTCCACATGGCAAGGCAGATGGATGGAGGCTGGGGGAGAAGCACCACAAGGAGAAACCTTTGTGGAGCATCTCCTGAAACACAAGGCAGCCACAAGCACGTGGAACTGGCATTGGAGGTCCTGGATAATCCGTTTTTCTTCTATTAAATGGACATAACATTTGGCTCTCTGAGCTGCCCTTTTGCTGCACAGCTGGAGACTTTCATGTCAATGTGTCAATGAACTCTGCTCCAAAGACAACAGAATTGTTCTCTGGCAGGTTCCTGCAGAAGAAGCAAACCATCCCCTCCTGTGCAGTGGGGTCATTACCATCTCACAGGGGCACAGCAGCCCAGAGGGGCTGAGGCTGGAGGTCCCTCTGAGGAGTGTCCAGTCCAGCTCCTGTCTCACAGCAGCTTCTCTTAGGGCAAATATTGCCCCTACTATTGGGTATCCCAATAGCTCCAAGGATGGAGGCTCCACACCTTCTCTGGCCAGGTTGGTGCAGTATTTCATCATCCTCACAGTGAAAAAGAGAACTGATATGTCCTGTGCTTCAATTTGGTCCTGTTGCCCTCACTGGCCACCCCAGGAAAAGTCTGGCTCCATGTTCAGGGTTTGAGGAAAGCCCTGAATTTTTATGGAAATGGGTGTGTTTTCTGTGAAACCCAGGAGAGAAAGGGGTTCATATTTAAGCAGGAGCTGAGAGCCCAGAGGCTCCCACAGCAAGAGAGGGCAGCTCCAATCTAATTAAACTGAGAAAACATCCTTAAGCAACACCATTCCCCTTCTTCCCTGCTTCACTTCCTGGGCTCCAGGCTCCTTCCAGAGGAAGAACTGGAGAATATTTAAGATTATTTGTCCTTTTAGCAGCGAGTTTTAAATGAGGAGGTCTGGAAGCTGCTCCTTAGAAAATCCTCCCCTGCAGAGGACCAGAGGAGGGGAAAGTTCCAATGCTCCCTTTAGCATGAGACTCTCCAGAGTCTGTCACTGCAATGATGGAATAGGACAGGATATTCATGGGACTTAAGAAGCCAATAACATCTACCCTGGCTCAGGCATGTGCTGGACACAGCCTGCACAGCCTGGAGTTGAATACAGACCTCCATTTCCCATTTATCCCTCCTTTTGCATGCCAGAAAAACCCTTCCTCCTCAGGAAAGAGTGAAGCAAGACAGAAATGGCCCAAGGCACGGGGTGCAGGACCTGTTGGTGCTGTGTGAGCCCTGGCCCTTGGCTCTGCTGGAGCTCCATCCCTCCCTGGCTCTGCAGATCCAGCACCTCGCCCGGCCTTGCACACGTCAGTTCCTCAGCAGCTCCTCCAGACAGCCAGGCTGTTTTCAAGAAGCAATTTCCTGCAGAGGAAGATTTTTTTTTCCAAGGAGCATAAGTGGGGAACTTCCTGGTGCAGGCTTTTCATGGGAAACCATTGTGAGAGCAGCTTCACCACCCACCAGGAAGGGCTGTCACTGAGCAGGCTGCACCCACTCCGTGTGCCCAGCCCAGCTTCCCAGTGCATGCCCAGGGCTGAGTTTGGTGACCCTCACTCATCTCCCCGAGCTGCTGCTGGGATGCTGACCTGTGGCAGGGGAAGGGGACAGATGGTGAAGATCTGGACTGGGTGCAGGCAGTGCAGAGCCTCCCAGGGAAGGTTCTGCATGGCCTGTCCCTCTGCTGGGAGAAGCTGAGAGGAGACATAAAGACTTCACCATACTTTGGCTCTCCAGCCTTTGCATTTTCCCTCTTCACTGTGCTGCTGGGTCTGATTTCCAGCAGGGCCATCAGCTACCAGGACAGGCTTCTCCCCACACAGATCTGGGTGTCACTGCTCCTCAGCCTGGTTCTGGGAGGCACCTGGGTGCTCCTCTGAAATGCAAACCCTGCCAGGGCTTCTCCCAGTGCTGCAAGAGAGGGGCAGCCCAGCTCAGCTCTGCTGTGGTGGAGCCAGGGCAGGCCCAGTGGCTTTGGGATTTACCCCAGAGCCCAGAGGCAGCCCCAGCCCGTGGCAGTGCCCCACAGCCCTGGCTATCAGTGAAACCCCAACATGCACCAGTTAAACCCTCAGCCAACACAGACACTGGGGCAGCAAGTTGCACTGTGCTGCTGCTTCTCACCATGGGTGGTGTTAAAGTCAATCATTCTTCATATCCTTTTACTCCAATGAGCTGTGCACGTCTCCCAGCCAGAGCAGGTTTCCTACAATGCTACTTTTCATTCATGCAGTTGTTCTGGTTGGAGTGTATTTTGTGGCTATGAATGGACAGGCAGCCCAGGCTCATGCCCTGCTTTGAGCTCTCACACCTGTGCTCTCCCCTGGAGAACTTCTGCTGGACATCTGTGAAGATGCTCTGGTTACAAAGGTTTTTGCCTTGTGTCAAATTCTCTGGTTTTGCAACCCCTCACTGCACTTAAAACTAAACAACACCCAAGAATCCATTTCCATGCAGCATTTCAGGAGCAAGGGGCTGGTTCCTCTTTCAGAGCATCAAAAAACAACTTCTATTTTCCTCACAGCGTTAGCAATGTTCAGCTGAGCCATGCTCTTTTTTCCCCAAAAAAGTTTAGTTTCCAGGAAACAGGACTTTATTTTGAACACAAAGCACCCCTTTGGCCAGCCTGAGGCTCTTGGGTACATTCACAACTTCTGAATACACATATATGACCTACAAGAACAGGACCCAGCATAGAGGGAACTGAACCAGGTCTTGGGGAAGAGTCAAGTCACTTCCCAATCCACCACTGGCTTAATTGTGTGATGCTGGGCAGGTTCCTTCCCTCTGTCTGTGTCCTGCTTTCCAAGCCTTGAACTGGGGTTTAAGTTCCTTCATGCAGGACTCTGCTGGACCTCAGAGTTGGCAAGAAGTACCTGAAGCACTCACAATGTGCCAATCCAGTTTCTGGCAGCAGTGCCTCATCAAAAAGGATGAATCAAAACCTCCTTCCTCCTTCCCCCTTGGCCTGCTGGCAATGCTCTTCTTAATCCAGCTCATGATGTTGCTGATTAATCCAGCTCAGGATGTTGCTGATTGTGAGAAGGCACCACTGGCTCATGGTCAGCTCATTATCCACCAGGACCTCCCAGGTCTCTACCTGCACAGCTGTTTTCCAGCCAGCTGGTCCCCAGTTTGTACTGGGTCATTGTACAGGTGAGTGGGGTCATTCCTCCTTGGGGGCAGGAGCTCCCACTCCCTTTGCTGGACTTCACAAAGCTCCTCTTTGCACACTGAGGTCCTTGTGAATGGCACCCTGCAACGTGCAAAGCCAGGGGAGCAGGGAGGGCTCACAGCATTCCATAGCTCAGGTGGTGGATCTTGGAGAAAAGGATGGAATTGGAGACACACATCCCTTCCCTTCTGCCCCACAACAGCCTAGGGACACCCAGGGCACGAGAAAGGGGGATCCTGCCAGCAGCTGGTGCCATCCCAGCACACACTGTGCCTGTGCTCCTTCACTCACCATGTGACAAGCAAGAAGCAGCACTCAGGGAAGGAGGTGACCAGGCAAATTCAGCAAAGACATCCCAGGGAGTGAGTCACTGGCTCTGCGTAAGAAGGCAGACTCTGGAGGGAGAAGGGCAGCAGGGAAGAGAACACTCCCAGGAGATGGCTGCAGGATGATTAAAAGGCTTTCACTTGGACCTTGCTTTGGAGAGCCCTCTGCCAGAGGAGTGAGAGCAGAGCTCTGGGCGTGCCCACAGGGACACAGCAGTGGGAGCTCAGCTCCTCAGGGAGGCTGCTCCCAGAGCAGGAGAAATCACCCACCTAAGCCAGGCTTTTCTCAGGAGAGGCTTGGCTCTGGTGGTGACATTTCTCAAGGGAAATATTATTTCCTTGAAAACCTTGGGTATTGAGGTCAGCTAAAAGCTTTCAGCACAGTGGCACCAGACACACTGAGCTGGCTGAGTCACAAGGTAATTTCCAACATATGTAAGGCAACTTCCGAGGACCAGAGAGATTCGTCACCATGTTTTCCTGGTGACACCTTCAGTTGTTTTGCTTCTAAGAATCAGCCTTTTGTTTACTGTTTTAGCTTATTTCCTTGTGGAAAGCCTTTCATTTACTCCCCAGCATTACCTGTAGCTTTTAATCCCAGTAGGTGAAGGAGGTGGAAGAGGAACAGCTCTTCAGCAGCAGGGCCAGTGTGCCAGAAATGGTAGGGTTTTTTTAAGCTGTTCATAAAGATAACAAGAGATGAAAAGGTTGTGTCAGGAGGGGGATCTTCTCTAGCTGGAAAGCACGAAATACAAGAGCACTGCTGTCTCTTCTGCTGGGGCCCTGGCATTTCTGATCTTACTGCTCTTAGGCTTTACCCTATGGAGCAGATGCCCCAGAAGGACACTCAAGGTGGACGGGTGGATGGGAGAGAAGCTGCCAAGGCACTCACACCCATCCTAGAGGGGCTGCAATGCCTCAAAGAGAGAAGAAAATCTGGCTGGAAAAAAAATCTCAGAGCCCAGACTTGTTGGGTGAAAGGTGTTGGAAATGCAAATCATTAATTTAAAGAACTGTGCCGGGAACCAGGGGTGCCAGGCTGAGCTGTTATCTGCTGCATCAGCTGTGAGCCTGGCTCGGGATTTCAAAATAAAATTAGACTTGCAGTATATGTCTTTAAATATTTAAATTACTTTCAGTAATTCATATGGTGACATTTAAACAAAGTACACCAAGCAAACGGCTCCCAGTGCTAAAAGGAAATGTTTGCAGGTAATAATATTTCATTTAAAAGGGAACAGCTGATATCAAGGCAGAATCTTAATGCTGAATTCAACCTACATTTCTCTCTCAACCAAGCAGGGAGGAATAAAGACCCAGGCCAGCAAATGGTTAAAGATGTGGAGTGGTGTGATTGAAGTGCTGGTCCCAGACACCCCGAAGAGCTGTGAATTACGTGGGTGCCCAAATGTTTTCAGATCAGGGCTGCTGTAGTTTTGTGGGCTCCCAGAGGTGGGGACAAGCAGTTTCCTGATGCTGGGAAGTGAGGACCATGGGGGCCTCCTGCCACCCTCACCTGCCCTCCCACAGCCTTCCTGGGCCCTTTGCTGTGAGTCTGTTGCAGAAACTAAAGGGAAAATCCATCCTGGGTGCAAACGAGCAGAACTCAATGAAGTCAGCTCACACACAGCAGCTTCACCACGGTGCTGCCGGCCAATCTGGAGAGCTTAGCTGGGTCTGTTACATCAGTCACACTGGATTTCATAACATCAGACATTTCAATGAGGGTGACTCATTCTCTCTTGAAGGGTATTGTATGTATGAGCAAAGATGATTAACTTTTGCTGAATGGTATGATTTCTGGGATGGGAACTGCTATTAATTAGGAGCGGATCTCAGATGTTCACAAACCCTGTTTTCATGGCCTACTTTGTATATTTTTCTCCATTCTCCTTGTTTTTTTAGCTCAGGATAAATATTAAAGTGCTCTTCCCTGCTATCTGGCACTAAGGCAGCCAGATGTCCAGCAAAGGCATCTGACTTTCATAGTCAGGCACGGCCCAGGGCTCAGTTCCTGTGGCCAAGCTTCAGCTACTTGCCCTAAAAAGCTCAGTTTTCACATTAAAAGCAAACAAAACAAAATAAAAGGGAGCTTCCAGCCTGCACAAGTGCAGCAGATAAAGTACCAAGGGAGGTAAAATAAGCACAAGTGTCTCAGAATGCAAAATCCAAAGAATTATCCTTTCTCACCCTCCCCCCAAATTTTCTTTATCGAAAGAAAGATGGGAGCTTATGCTAATCTCACACTTCTGGCTGTTGAGGGTTGAGGTTTGGGGGTTAACACCACCAAGGATCCTTGGGATAAAGAGTTTGCCAGGTTCAGGGAGAAAAATGCCCTTTCAGCTGCACTGGCTGCAAAGCTGGACAATGTACCAGCACAAGGGTCAGGGTGTTTGGTGTCTTCAAGCACATCTGCAGCACCCAGCACTGTGGTCCTCTGGAGAAATTAACACCAGCCAGCTTGCAAAAGCCAAAGGAGGCTGGGATGGGATGGGATGGGATGGGATGGGATGGGATGGGATGGGATGGGATGGGATGGGATGGGATGGGATGGGATGGGATGGGATGGGATGGGATGGGATGGGATGGGATGGGATGGGATGGGATGGGATGGGATGGGATGGGATGGGATGGGATGGGATGGGATGGGATGGAGCTGTCATTCCCCACCCCAGGCAGTGCTGGGGGATGCCAGGGAGCAGCCAGGCTGGAGCTGGGGACCTGACAGGTCAGTGTTTAACAGCCTGGCTGTTCAGTGGCACCTTGCCATCACCTCAGGATCCCCAGCATCTCTCCTGGGATGACAAAGTCCCCTCCCAGATCCAGCCTCTCAGCTCCCTCTTGTCCTATCCCATGGCACTGGCAGCGAGCAACACAACATCCCACAGAGCCAGACATCCCACCCTGCTCCAGCCCCACTGCTGTGGGCAGTAAAACAGACTGGGAACAGACAAACTGTGGTCAGTGCCTCTGTCTGGCCAGCAGGGAGCTGGAGGAAGTGTCCTGTTCCTGGTTCCTGGTGACACCACCGTGAAAGTCAACTGTGACTTCAGAGAGGGAAAGGAAGGGTCACAGCTCAGCCTGTATTCTACCAGCAAGGATGAGGTTCACGTGCTTTGCCCAATACCCCATCCCCACAGCCCCTCCAGCACTCACAGCACTCCTCAAATGTCAGGCAGGGACTGTGAGCAGCAGTGAGGCAAACAAAGGTCACTGGATCTGTGCTTTTCCCCTTCCATCAGCTGAGGCTGCAGGAGGCTCCTGGGCACAGGCTGGAGAGCTGGTCCTGCTCCACTGCAGGCAGTGATGAGGAGCATGAGAAGCAAACTCAAGAGAAATAATTGTTTATAGTTAATCGAGAAAAGAAGAGATGATTTCTTTTAATTAAAATTCAGGGCTAGGTGTTTGAGCACAAATGGGGGATGAGCAGTGGAACTGCCCTGTGGGTGGGCAGCCCTAACCTGTGGGGGTTTGGAAGCTTTTGGGGCAGTGACTGGCTCTCCTCTACCCCTCGTGCTTGTCACCAGGCAGCGGGCAGAGGGGTGGCCTGCCCTGGCTCAGGCACTGCAGCCAGGCTGGTGGCAGCACACCTGGAAGCACCTGCTGGCCAAGCCTCCCTGTAACCAGCAGGCTCCCAGGCTTGCTCTGGAGAAGCTGGGAGGTGTGGGAGCATTACAGGGCTTCTCCTTCCAGACTCAACGGTGAGGAATGTGCACTCGAAACAGAGATAGGGCTGGTTTCACTTGTGCTGCACACCAAAGCCAACCACGAGGCTCTCTGAGATGAAGTGGCATCTAGGGGTAGGAAAACCCCACAATTTGCCTAAAATTTGCACCCATAAAACGCCACTGGCAGATCACAGTGTGGATGTGTGATTCAGGCACAAGCCTGGGATGTGTGAGGCACTGCCCAGGCGTGCAAGGAAGGCTGAGCCACGCAGCACCGAGGGTTTCCTTGGAAACTGACGCACGAGGGGCTTCTCCTCCACAAGCATTCTCCCCCTGCCTCACCAGGCAAAGGAACAGCCCAAATCCCATCCCCACCCCAGACCCCATCCCCACCAGGAGAGCTGCTGGGGGAAGGGGCAGTGCTGAGAGCTCCAGAGGGGCTTTCCTCACCTCCGAGCGCTTTTCCTGTTGCGCAACTCACCCGTGCTTCTAAAAATGTTTGCTGGAGCAACAGTCTCTAAGGCGATTTCCATAACAATGGGTGCAGAAGAACGATCCACGCTGCTGCTGGAGTGATTTGCTCGCTCACACAAGCGGGCACACAGCAATTCCAGCGGTGAGATGCTCCTGTCAATGAGAGAAAAAGAGTATTTCACTGAATGCTCTCAGCAGCTGCTGGAAAGCTCCCCAGAGGCCCTGCTGTCCATTGCCTGGCCACGGGGCATTGTCAGAGTCTGCAGGCACAAAAATACCCACAGCAAAGGTACAAAACCACAGAAAATGCCTCCACACCTTTGGCTGGTGTGCCAGCAGTGCCCAGCAAACACACACCATGCAGGCACCTGCAGAGGGGCAGGACCCAGCAGCTGCACTCCAACATCAGCCAAAGCTCCTGCTCCACCCCAGGCCTGTATCCTTACAAGGCCCCCAAGTGTTTCTCTTTTATCTCACAGTTCTGGGTGCTCAGCCCCAGCCAAAGCCAACCAGGTTTGCTCCTTCCCCACATCTTTTCCAGTTGACCCATTAAAATCAACACTCAGCCATTGCCTCCAGTTTGAATCGCTCACATCCTGCCATTACAGCTTTGTTTAAATCCGTGCAGAGCTCAACCTGTTGTCAGACAGACACTAATTGGTGTGTTTCTAATTATTTGTTTCCATCTTAAAACCTGTTTTTCAGCAGATTGCAGCTTTATTTTAATACATGCTTGGCTAGAGCTTGATATACTGGTTGCCAGTAACCTAGACACAAATGGGATTGCATTGCACAGGGGGAGCAGGGAAAAAAAGAGACTTGAATTAAGAGCCTGTTCATAAAAATGAATTCAACAAAATTGTGAAACAAGCAGCAGTGTTACATTGCAGAAGATTGTTTCTGTATTCCTGTTTCTACCTCTTCAAATAAGATGAACCTCTGCATGCACAAAAGGGCATTTGAAACATCTCCTTACACAAACGCTTTGACCATGTTTTTTTATGTCATCAAAGCTCTAAAATTTAGGGTTAATCCTTTTTATACTCACATGGTTGGTGTTAAAATTAGCTCATCAGTGGGTGACCAAACCAGGATCAATCTCAACTGCTTTCCCAGGATGTGAATGCAGACACTCAGCCCCTTCATTCAGGCAACACCAATAGGCTTTTCCTCTTCCAGGAGCAGTCCTGGCCCCTTGTGTCTTGGTCACTTTCACACAAGTCTTCAGAGAGCAGAAGTAGCTGAGGTGCTGCTCCAAGGCAGCTGACACTGCTGGGACACACCAGGCAGCACAACCAGGGCCCTGGGACCTGCCTTGCTCCATTCTCCCTCTGTAGCTCTTTCTCTTGTGCTGAGGATTTTGGGGTCTCCCATCTAAAATGCAAATAGGGAAACAGAGGCAATTAAACAAAAATAAAAACATGTAATTTGCTGGCAAAAAAAACTTTTTAGTGCAGGTCATGATCTGCACAGCTCTGACTAAAGCTGCTTGCAACAGTCTCACCTTTGGCTTCTCCTCTCCAGCTCCTGCCTTTCCCTGGCTGTGGGAAAATGCAGCAAGAGCATCCCACGGACAAGAAAGCCTCAGTCCCCCAGCCCAGGGGTTGTGAGGACACCCACCCTCCCACCAGGACAGGCAGGAGCCACATGAGGAGTGGCAGTGTGCATTCAGCAGCCTGCTGTCTCTCTGGCATAACCTGACCTCTGGCTGTCTCCACAGCAGCCACAGAGGCAGAGTGAAATCCCTGTGCAGCTCTTTCCAGCAGTGAGCACACTCTAAGGACATTGATTTCTCTGCAGGCTTTTTGTCAGCAGACAAAGGGGCTCAGAAGCTGATGCAGCCAGAGGGGTGTGAAGATGCTCTTCCCAGGAGGAGCTAACTGCCAGAGGGAATTGGGTTTTCTGTTGCTAACACAGTGGCCTGGGACTTTGAAGGAGACGCCCAGGCTGAGGGCACAGCCCTGGCCCGTGGTGCCCCTGGTGGGCAGAGGCCCAGCTGAGAGTGGGCAGCATCTCCAGATGAACACCAGTGATCTCCTCCCTCCTGCAGGTCTTGGATTCTGTGGCGTACATGGCCCACACAGGTCATTCCACCTGGGAGAAGGCCTTTGCCAGGCCAAATTTTGGGGGTGGCCTGTTGGATTGGTCCTTAGAGGAGCCTCTCACGCAGACACATCTGCCTGCACCTGAAAACTGAGCCAGTGGGGATGGAGAGGGCCCATCACCTCCTCTTAGCCCTTCCCCATTTCCACACAAAGACATTTTTGGTGAGCTTCTACTCCTTTTTTTATACTAAAAAGGAAAGAAAAGAGGAAGATACGCACTTGATGTTAAGGAAATCTAACAGAGCGTGCAGCAATCCAACTGCTCAGACACATATGCCTCCTTCCTTCTGCTCCATACCAGCGAGGCTGTGCCATATTTAGATCTGGCTCCATCTCTCACAAACTTGACCAACTGTTCCTCCACAGTGTCATCTCTGCTTGTTTACCCCCAAACTGTTCACTGAAATCTTCAGTTTGGTGAGGGGAAAATAATAATAAAAATATTAATTTTAAAAAAGGTTTTCTTTTTAATGACAGGAAAAGCACTAAATGCCCAGAAAGGCAGATCATAACTGTAGTGGGTAAGAAGGTTAAAAGATCCCTTGGTGAGTCATCATCTCCAACAGGGACTCCAGTGTGAGGAGGCAGAAGTGTTTCCTAGAAATGAGTGGCCCTGGGGTGCTCCCAAAGTGTGTGCTCCCACAGGAGTGGCCCTGGGATGCTCCCACAGGAGTGGCAGGTTCAGTGACCACACATGAAGGCAGGCACAGAGCTGTGGCCACACTGGGGTTACCTGGGTGTGACTCCTCCAAGGAGCTGTCCTGTGCAAAGCAAAGGGGCAACAGCCTCCCTGAGGGAAAGGATGAAAGTACAGCTTTGTCACAAGGAGGACACATGGGAAAGAGCAGGGAGCATCTCCTGACCTTCCTCATGGTGCCAAACCACGGCAAGTTCACCCCAGTGTCTGGCCTCAGCACTGGGACAGGAGTCAGGCAGAGGTGGTTTTGCTCCACGCTTTCAGCCATGGTTGTGTGACACACGAGGCAGAGGTGAGCCCTTGTCCTCCCACACACAGTGAGGAGCCTTGGAGGCTTCTCTGAACATCCCCACCTCTGTCTGGCTCGCCTTTGATGTCAAGGCACTGCAGTCTGCTGGAGGCCTGGTGCCAGCCTGTCCTGCAGGATGTGCAGCACAGCACCCCCACACCAGCCATGGGCCTTGCACACAGAACTTGCTCACACTCGAGGCAGATCTTAGGGAGTTAAGAGCATTTTCTTGGCTTGCTGTGCTGGTGGAAGAGCGACTTGCAGCACAGCAGATGGATAAAATTCTAATTTGGGTTTCACATGATTTATATAAATAGGCTTAGACGAGGTTGTGCAGAGATGGCACAGTCATCTGCCAGCCTTGCTCTGTTTACCTCGAGACCCTCTCCTCCCCCTGCTAATGAGCACCCAGCAGTGCTGGCAGGAAGGAGTCACCTCAGCTGTGTCACCTCCTGCCCATGCCACCACCCCGGGCTGTGCTCCCAGCAGGGCAAAGCAGCCTCCTGCCCCCCACACCTGGCTGGGCACAGCTTGCATGCTCACCCCTCAAACCCAGAGACAATTGTCAAGGAGCACACCACACTCAGACTCCCATGGCTGGCTCAGAGGTGGGGCAGGGTATGGACCACGCTGCTCCCTACCCAGGGCAGTGGGAACAGGAGCAGGGCTCTCCCAGCCCCCCTCACTCACAGGACACCAAGTTCTGGTGGGGCCTCTCCCCACGGGTGGGTGGCTCAGAGTCAAGGGACACCAGTGGCCCCACCGCCACCCTCGTGAAAATGACACAGTAACTCTCCCTCCTCCCCACTAGTGCATCACCAAGGAGCCTTCACCACATCCTGACAGAAAGCATCAAGCACATCTTTGTCAAGTTTAGTTAGAAACCTCTTCCTCACCTCCACTGCTCCTCTGTCCCTCAAAGGGTGACATGAGCTGGTGCTGCTCCTAACAAGGGGCTTGTGACAAACAGATGAAGGTCTGGCTCCTGTGAGGCTCCAGCATGCATCTGCTGAACATCTCCATCTAGTATTGTCTCCTAGAAATCAAATGTGATGTGATCCCAGCAGAAAAATAGTAGAAAGCTAAGCTGCTGTTTTCTTTAAGTGGTCACCAGAAGCTGGATATGTGACAGCTGCATCTTCCCAGTGTCAGATACAGCTCAGGGGTCACTCACACCTGGTGCAGAGTGACCAGGGGCAGGGCTCTGCTTTTAGCACACACTGACCACCAGATATCCCAAGGTCTGAGATGCAGAGGCAATCAAAGCAAAAATGCCAGGTCTGGGCTCTAGTGGGACACAAGTTTGTCCAGTTTTTAGGCCAAAAGCCAGACTGCCAAACAGAATGACACTTCTCCCTGTGGGCCCACAGTACCCCGTGTCACACCATGTTACATTGTCATAGAAAACCTCTGCCTCTGAGTGCCTTTGGCCCTGGCAAAATGATCACCATCACAAAGCAGATGCACAGTTTGAGGTAGAAAATGATTGGAAACATCATTAAACTAGCCCAGAGTTTGTCTGTCTGCATCCTCATTTTTACAACCTGATTTTCTACAGAAACAAGGCTCTCACAGCCACACCACCCCTGCAGCCCAACTCTCCAACTCTCCTGCTTTTTGGACACTTTCAGCCACATGGGACTCCCAGTTGTTGTGGGAATGTAAGTTTTGTGAGGGTGGGGGGCTGATGAGGAGGTGATGGTGTGTGAGAGCCCCTGCACCGACACAAGCCAATCGGAAACCAGGCTTTGCTGGCTTCCGCTGCTCGTGGAACAAGCTGTGTTATTTGTATCCCTGTATCCTAGGAGCCCTCCTTTCTGTCCTGCACAGCCCCTGGCATGAGCAGCATTTTCCACGGTCAGCCTAGAAGGAGGGAGCAGACTTTAACTCCTCAGTGCAAAGAGCACATTCCCACATCAGGTTATTTCCATGCAACCCTCCCCAGGAGAAAAAAGCCCTGCTAGGACCAAGGCACCATGCAGAGAAATCTCAATGCCAGCAAGGGCTGTCTCTAGGAGAGGTGCAGGTGGCTTGGGAACAGCTGGGGACTCTCCTGGGGGCTGCTTGAGCCTACACAGCTCCTGCAGCCAGTGCCATCCTCAAACCCCACCTTCAGCCTGGTTGCTGCTAGAACTCTCTGATTCAGCCTCTCTTTCCAGCCATGAATCATAAACCAGCTCTTCACCAGCTGGGATAAGGCTCAGGTCACCAAAAAAAGGAAGAGAAATAGATTTCTCAAGGGCCAAAGCCCCTGTGATTTGACAGAGCTTCCCTGCTTGTGCATCTGCGCTGGAGGAGAAAAGCGATGTTGTGCTGGCAGGTGGAAATACCTCTGCCCAAGGAGATGCAAGCAGAGCCAGGTCCTTGCTCTGGGCCATGGTGGAAGGTAACAGGAGCTTCATCAGGCACCTCCAGCTTGAGATGAGCAGGCCAAGCCATACATGGCTTGGAGCTCCTTGGGATCTGAGCCTGGTACAAGCCCAGGTGCAGAAGGGGAAGTCTTCAGGGAGACCACAGCCACCCTAGTCCTTGCTGTCCAGGTTCATCACTGAGCTCCTCCTTAGCCAGCCTCAGCCACATCAACATTCCCACCCCTACTTGCTCCTGTTTTCCCAGATCTGCCTCTCATTATGGGCAGCAGAGAGAAGAAGGGAAGCACAGAAGGGCTGGAGACTCAGGTCAAAAAGCGGTGGGGTGCTGGGACTCCAGCAATTCCTAAGAGAGCTGCACACGTCCTGTGGATGAGGGCTAGGAGAGACACAAGGTGCAGGACCAGGTGGTGCATGGAGGCCCCCACCAGCCCCTCCAAGCTGGGCTGTGGCATGTGTGGGCCTTAAAAGCTGGACCATGAAACTTCTGTTGAGCTTGGAGGGTCAGTTTGTGCTGCCCTGGGAAAGAAGAGCAAGTGGCAGGTTCAGGGCACTGCCAGCAGCTGGGCAGAGCATTCCTGCATTTCCCAGTGCCCACCACAGTGGCAGATGAGAAACACCTCAGGCAGAAAATATTTGGGGTTTTCTTCTAATAGTTGTTGCCTCTGTGCTGAGGACATGCAAAAAAAAGGGCTGGATCTTCTGTCAAAACCATTTCCCACTGCTGCAGTGTTTTTAAGCAAAACCCAAAGCATTCCAGAAGAGAATGGGGAAGACACCCATAAACCAGAGAAAATAACTTATGGTTAAAATATTTCAGAACTGGATGATTTAATTGTTTCTGGATTTCATTTCAAAGTTCATTTTTCCAAAGTTTCTAAAAAGCACCTACTTTGAAGTAATGGCAAAGATATTTTCTTGGAGAAGCGTGAGTAGCTTGTAGAGGCAATGTTTGAAAAATAATAAAAAATAATAAAAGTTTGCTTTTACAGAGCACAAAGATCACATTTGTCTAAGAATATACTTACAACAGCAGGATTTCACCAGCATGTGAGCCAGCAGTTGGTATGGACTCAATCTCTGAGGCTTTCCCAGTCTCTTAGCAATTAAGTGACATTATTTCAGTCCCAAGCAGTAGAATTTCTTACATCTTCCAACAAATACCCCATCATCAAGCTGGAAGCTTTGACCAACAAGACAGCTGATTCCTGCCACAGATCACAAACCTCTGCTTCCCTCTATGAGTCAACACTAAGCACAGATTTCAGTGTGAACAATGAAATCACAAATCCAGCCTCGATCCATGCCAGCAGAAAAGTTTGGATGAAGCATCTACTGAAGCCTCTTCCTTGAGCAAGGGACTTTCCTGAGCTGGGTGCTCAGAGTCACTGCCTGTCCCTTGGGACACAGGGGCATCAAGCCTGGCTTATTCTGGTCTCATGTGGAGTGAAATCACCACCACTCCAGTGCCACTGGTCCCCATTCACAACTCCATTCACTCCAAAGCATTCCCATGGCCAGATGTTTATCACTCTTGTGTCACCCTCCAACTATTTTGCAGGGGTGGTAGGAGTGGCTTTTGGAAGACGTTTGAGTACACACACAAACACAGGCTTGGGCTGCTGTGTGTTTGGACAAATAAATAAGTGCAACGAATCAGTAGAAATGTTTTTATGTTAGCTGTGACCGGGAAGAGAGGATCCCAGCCCTGCCAGATGAAAATCCCCGTGGGGATTTCTAAGTGCACCCAAAACCAGCTGGACTAAGACCTTGTTTGTTCACCCCGCGGATTTGTGTGGGTGAGGAATTTAAAAAATATAGGAAGCTTTTAAAAAATAAAACTAAGTAAACAAAATAACCCCTCTGCCTCTTACCTTCACACAGACCGAACTGCTGGAAGAACAACATGGCTCTGTGTGTTGGGCAACACAGCCCTGAGCCAGCTCTCTCCAGCCCTGAGCTGGAGATGCAGCACTGATGGAGGAGGTTGCTCCTGCAGCTCCCAGCACCCAGCACCAGCAGTTTCTGTCCAAAATAACCACTCATATACATGTATTCAAAACTGCCTGGGTTTTCTCTCCATTTATAACGCACCTTGGAAGGTCAGCCTGTCTGGGAGTGCTTCTCCTGGCAGCAGCAGGCAAGCAGCAGTTCTAGTACAACACCAGTAGTAAACATCAGTAGTGTTCTTCCCCAGATAAAGCTGTCCCAGGCCCACTTGCCTTGATGTCCAAAACAGATGCTGCAGGACCTGGTGTTCCTGCTGGTTACAGGCAGTGATGAGCTGTTTCCATATCAGGAGATGGTTTTGAGGAGGCAAATGACGAATCAGCAGCTGGAGATGGCTCAAATGGAGCAAGGCTGTCAGAACCTTGTCAACCTGTCACGGTTGTTTTGGTGTCAGGACCTGTAGAGGGGAGGCAAAGCACAGCTTGAGTGCCCACTGTCACCCTAAGTACTCTGAGATCATTGCAGCACACAGGAAGCCAGAACCCATCCCTGGGCAGGGCAGCCCATCCTGCTGAGGTCAGTAGGGCAGATGTGCTCAACACCTGGCAGCAGGTCCTAGCCCTGATCCCTCTGAAACCAGCAGCTAAAGCTCCCATTTAGCTTCAATGGAAACAGGATTTGGCCTGGATCTCAGCTAAAGCATGGCCATCAATGGCTTTGCCTGGGGTTTAATTCCCTGGATTAAAGGGAATTTGCCCCGCAGTCACTGAGGGAGCCCCAGGCCCCTGGGCAGAGCTCAGCACCCACATCCCACCAGCACTGTGTGCAGCCAACCAGAGCAAACTGACCCAAGGGCCCTGGGTTTAAACAAACAAACAGCAAAAAGAGAAATAAAAAGGAAAAAAAGAAGAGCATTTATTTCCCCTGCAGCTGTGCTCTCCCAGACAGAGGATTTCTGTGGCAGGACAATGACCCTTTATGCAGCGAGGTTAAGTTGCAGTTACTTGAAACTATCAGCTCTTGTGTTCCCATCAGCTCATTACCTCCACAGTCAAACAAGGCTTCCCCATGGGCAAGGATTGGGTCATGCTGTTCAACTGGACACAAGGGCCAAGCAGGGCTGGGTTTAAAGGGATCTCAGGGGAGCTGCCCAGGGCTGCTTTGGGAAGGGGGATACAGCAGGTGTGCAATCCATCCTGTTGGGAGAGGCAGGTCCCATGTGTAAGAAAGAGGAACCCAAAATCAGGCTCTAGAGTTGGAGTTTTGGTTCCCAAATGTCCCCTCTGATAGCAATTTACTACCATCTAGCATCAGTCTTGGTCCTCTCCAAAATACTTAAGGTATCTTTGTACCCAGTGTGACATCTCCAGTAGAATTTCACTTTATCTTTCTTCAAGCCAACCTCCAACCCAGCTCTCTCCTGGCAGTTTCCTCTCCCACCAGCTGTTTGGGGAGGGCAGCACCTCTTTTAATTACCTATCCAAATTCTCTTCATGACCCAAATGGAAAGAAACAGCCCGAGATCCCATTGGCTGCAGTTAGGCTCAGCTTGGGAAGTTACTCAATATTTGGGCACATCCCACAGTCAGCAGCACATAACATGTGATGAAGATAATTTGCATTTCAGGGCTGCAAAGCTCAAGAGAGCAGATGCTAAAGCCTGAGTGGTGCTTCTGAGCTGAGGCTGCAGGGAGGCAGTCGGAGCACAGGGAAGCACATGCTGAATGTCACCTGGGGAGGCCATGGCTGATGGAGCATTTGCATTTGTCCCCATGCAGAGGACTCACAGGGATTTACAGACCAGCCCGGTGCCATGCAAAGGCAGGGGAAACACCCCTCACACTGCACAGGTGTGGAAGGCAATGTGCAGTGGAACAGGAGGAAAACAACTTGCCTGCACCTTCTTTGCTCACCCCAGAAGTGCTGCAGCTCCTCCAGTTAAACCTGGATGCCTGTCAGCCCCTGTAGCACTGCAGCCTGGCATGGAGCGGGCAGCAAGCCTGGGAGCTATGCTTGGAGCTGCTCCAGCTCTGCACAAGTCTCCAAGGGAAAAGTGTGGCTTCCATGTTGTGATCCACCCCCTTGCCCAGAGGTGAGATCCATCACTGAGCTGTAGAATGAAGATGAGGTGTGGGATCAGCTTGCTACCCTGCAGTCTTGACTACCAAAGGAACAGATATTGCATTATTAGACTCCAGAGCACAGCCCCAGCTCCCAGGAATCAGTGCCTGGGAAGGGAAGGTGGGGGAGCAAGACAGAATTCGCTGGGGACCCACATAAGCAGGGAGCTGCTTGGAGCTCCCTTCTGGGGTGTGTGCAGCAAAGCACTAAGGAAGCTCCCAAACACACAAGGCATTTCAAACCAAAAGCCTTTTTCTCCCTCCCAGCTTCCTTCCCAATTCCTTGGGATCCCAGTCCAGGGGAAGAAGGAAGCACAAATGCAGAGGAGTTGAGCAGAACCTTTCTGAAAGGGCATGAACCATGGCCCAAACAGAGCAGGACCAGCTCTGCATCCCAGACCCACCCAGAAGCCCAGCTGAGCTTGCTGCTGCCTCCTCGTGCCAGGGGACATCCTGGCCTTGCCAGGCCAGCCCCAAACACTCCGCACCATGGAGCACAAGCTCAGCTGGGCTTTCTGCACCAGCCAGCTCTGCCTGTCCCTCAGGGCCACTGGTCAGGAGCTCAGGGGATGGCCTAGACATGGCCACCATTTCATGTGTGGATTTCATACCTTCCATCTTCAAGTAGCTCCTGATTTAATGATCCCACAGGTTTCCACCCAAGCCCCAGGCTATGGGGAAATTTGCACAGGTGTGGCAGTGTCTCATTACACAGCAAGAAGGAACAGCTCCTGGCCCTGGGCACCAGAGCTTCCAGAGTGCTCTGGGTGCTGCCCCTGCATCACCCCCTGCTCCAGGTGCTCTGTGCAGCCCCCATGAGCCTGGCACCTCTGAACCCACCAGCACTGGGACAGGGCTGGCACACAGAGCTGAGGCTGGGCATGGACTCCTCACTGCTCTGTCTGGTACTTGCCATCCCACAGTCACCCAGGGTGTGAAAAGGCACAGGGTAAGTGAGCTAAATACCATAATTATTTAATATAATTAACCACAGGATTGAAATGGGCCCATTACCAATGAGATAGGCTGCTAGAAATCTTCCCTC
Organism: Melospiza melodia melodia; assembly: GCF_035770615.1. Taxonomy (NCBI): domain Eukaryota; kingdom Metazoa; phylum Chordata; class Aves; order Passeriformes; family Passerellidae; genus Melospiza; species Melospiza melodia. The sequence continues at coordinate 16,771,235 of NC_086203.1, forward strand.
CTCTTTTTTGAGCACCAACCCAAACACAGGAAAGGCTTTGTCATACCTTCCCAGTGGGGGAGCAGAGAGGAGTAGGTCCTGCTTTTTGTTTTGCCTTTGTTTAATTAATATTATTTTCAGAGATTGTTGCTGCTGACTTCAAAGAGAAGCCATGTCTCATCTCAGGCCCTGGCACTGCAAGATGCCAGCATGACCCCACATTCCTAGCCAGGTGCTCACACTGCTTTGGATCAAAGCAAGAGAGGCAGCTGCCTTCCCCATCCCCATCAACTGCTTCCCAGGGCTGTGGCCAGCACCTTTCCAATGGGGACAGTGAAATTAATTCATTAATTACTTCCATCCTTTGGTGTTTCAGGTGGGGCAGCTTACAAGAACTATCCATTCTGCATTTCTACGCCTTCTCAATGCAAAAGAGATCATTTTAAAGCATTTTTGGTACTCCAGTAGAGATCTTTTCAATGAACCTGCTTCTCACTCTTGCCAAAGCAAAGAGAGTCCTGGACAATACACAGTGGATGGGCTCTGGCCACATGCAGCCCTTGCACCAGGACTGGAGTGTTTCTGCAGTGCTGAGGTGATGGTGGGAAGCAGGGATATCTCATAGCATACTGAGGCTTGGGTATTTCACCAGCAATCAATTCAGCCCATAAAAGTTGTGCTGCATTAGGAGATCCCCCTTTGTGCTTCAGGTACAGCTGGAGAACAACACTGTGACTGTAAATGGGGAAATCCCTCACAGGACTGTGGGGTTCAGTACAGCCACCCTGGGTTCATGGCCAAACAGCCAACGTCCTCCTGTCACCTCCTCCAGGGCCATCCAAGCCCCCACTGTGCCCCACAAGCCAAAACACACCTCGAGACCCTTGGGCCTATGAGCAGAGCCACCCAAAGCTACACCATCATCCCTGGCTGGCCCCTGGTGGAGCAGCATCCCCTCAGCATTTGCAAACACTGCCTGCATTGGGGTGTGAGGATGAAGACATCCTTGGCAGGGCTCTCCCGGGCTCCCTTCCAGCAGCCCTCACTGAGGAGGGGTGACCAGCTCCCAGAGTGGCTCTGTGAAGCCATTCTCTACCAACAGCCTTCTCCTCCCTGCCATCCTCAGGGGGCACAGCAGCAGTGCCCTGCTGCAGGCTTTGCTTCCAGAGGCACCCAGAAGGAATCCTGGCTGCTCACAGAGTGCAGCTGGGTGCACCCAAAGGAGGGCACTGCCATGGAGCAGCAGCCCCCAAGGGCTCCTGTTCAGTGGGCTGGGTGACACTGCTGGGAAAAGGCTCAGGGAAAGCAGGAAGGAAACCACTCACCCAGCTCAGTCTGTCTCAAGCCTGATGCTGTGGACAACCAGGAGTCCATGGGCTCAGCAAAGCCTCTGCCCACCCCAAGGACAAGAGCCTGGAGCAGAGACTCATGTGGTGCAGAGCAGGAATGCAGGGGGATGCAGAAACCTTCATTTAAACGAGAGAAAGAAGGCATGAGTGATGAACACCTTCCAGAGGGGCTCCAATAGCAAAGGAGGCACTCACCCCTCACTGCAGCAAGGGTTTCTCCTCCACTCTCTTTGGTGCTCAGCACACACCCAGGCAGAGAGGGCAGGGAGCTGCCCTGGGGGGTGCTGGGTGCCCAGGCTGCTGACCCTGGGAGCAGGGCATCCCTCAGAGCCAGAGAGAGCAGCTGGGAGTGGTTCCCAAATTAACAGGAGTGGGGGCTGAGCTCCTGTGTTGAAGTATTTAAAGATTTTCTGGGCTGGCGTCTTCACCTCCTCGTCCACCCCAGCAGCACCCGCCGTGGTTCCACCAAAGGCAGTCCCAGTATAGCTCACCCTGCAGCGCTGGGGCTGCATCCTGCCCTTCCAAAAGCTTTTCTTTGCTCAGAGTGCCCCTGCCAACACACCCACAAACACTCACCTTCTGCCCCAGTTTCCAAATCAAACGGTTTAATTTAGGCCTGGATGAATTATTTCAAGTGGGGAGGAAAAAATGACAGGCAGAAACTGGAATTTCTCTGCCTTTTTCCAAAAACTAGCACGAGCCATTTCTTTAAAGTTCTTAAGAGATTGACCAGAAAATTAAAAACACTTGGTCTTTTCATGACTGCTTCCATTTTTTCCTCTCATTTTTTTGCTATGACAGAAAGCAAAAGAGAATACTGAAACCACTGAAAATCATTTACAAAAGGGAAGAAAATCTTATTTCTCAATTACAACACACAAGATTTTTAGTCTTTTTTAGCATCTTCACTTTCTACCTTCTTACTCCTAGAATACAGCAGAACAGGGAGATATCTTAAAAAGATTCAGGAAAAAAAAAATCTCCATTCCACAGATTCTGGCTTCTCATGCCCAAGAGAAGTTGCCAAAACTTACTGATACTTGAAGACAACATACTAGCACTGGAGCAGTGATGGTGGTGGCAATAGCCAGGAATTGATTTGGAATGAATTGGGTTTGATGGTGTTTTTACCATTTTGTGTTCCCTTCCATGCCCTTGGGGTTCAATAAGAGGCTGCAACACAACTCCTTTGGGGCTCAAAACTACCAACCAGAGACAGTAACTTTTCTCCAGGCTGGGGACAGCAAAGCCACACACGGCTGCTGTGGAGCTGCAGAGCTGGGGTTTGCTCATTTGACTTCCAAACACAGTGCAATTTGAGAATCAGCCTCCTCTGAGCAACTTCCACGACCAAGTCTGAGATAACCACACATCTCTTGACCTGCTGGCTGCTGTGCCAGCAAGAGAGGCTGCACTCAGGAATGAGTGGATCTGTCCTGAATGCCGGCAGTCAGCTGCCCACAGTTTGTTCAGCTGCCCAGGGGACACCAGCTTGGCAATGAGGCGTCCTTGCATGTCCCAGAGTGACAGAAAGAAAACACATCACATGAAAGTTGTGTGTAGCTCAACGTGCTTTAGAGGTGCTCTTTAAGGGGCCTACAAGCTCTTGCAAATCAAATGCACCTAAATACCAAACGGATTTCAACCTAATTCCAGAGGTAACACCACCTACTCACATGCCAAAGCAGGGAGCAGACAGCTTGCTAATTAACGTGTCTCCTTCATGAATATTGCACTTCCCGAGGAGGAATTTGGTGCTCAAGCAAGAGGCTGCTGAAAGGGAGCCAAGCCGGGCTGAGCAGCGAGGATGCTTTGAAACTGCTGAGATCCCTCTGGCAGGGCTGGTGCTAAAGCCAGCCCCTGGTTTCACACCCACTGGCTGAGTCAGTGGGTGCCACCCGGGTGCCACCTCCAGAAGACACTGTCAGCTTCCAGCCACTTCTTGGGGGCCACAGCAGAGGCCGTGGCTGCCATGGGAAGGGGAAACACAAACCCACAGGATGTTTGTGGTGCTGAACCTCTGTGACATTTGACAGTACCTGGGGCCTGACCTTTTCTAACCCACAACCAAACCCCTCCCTAGAACCTTCTGGGAGCTTCCTCAGGCTGCAGTACCTGCCCCAGCACTGCCCTATTTTCTGTTGTAAGCAGCCACCAGGGCAGTGTCCCACAGTCCCATCCATGCACAGTTGTCACACAGCCCCACACACTGAGCTGGGAAGAGCCAGCTTTGCCAGCCCCACTGGAGCCCATCAGGCAGGTTTCCCTTGGCCAGGGCTTTCAAAGCTCTCCCATGATGAGGCATTACCTTGGTCTCTGTTTCCCCTGGCAGCCTCCTTTGATGTTACCCCATGAGACGGAGCGAGGAGCCACCACAGAAACCTCACCAAGATACACCTGGCACTCTGAGAATGCAGCAAGGTTCCTTGGAGTCCTTCCCACACCAGCATCCCCAGCACAGCTCAGATGCCTGGTGCTCCAAAACCCATGTGGTGCCTAAATCCTGCTGGTCCTGTGCGTGGCTCAATACTGAAGTAGAAACGACACTCCTGAGCCCGCTCAGGAATCTCACTTCACTAGTTGTAGTTGAACTGGACAAGGAAAGCCAGGTTTGACCACATTAAAAGGGTTCCTGCTTTTTTACCAAAGTGCTGGAACTGCAGTGCTGGGGTCAAAGGACTCATCATTTCAGATCCCTGCAAACTCAGCCCGGGTGCTGACAGTGCTGGAGAGCAACCAACCAACAGCCCAAACCACATCAACCAGCACCAGCGACCGACCAACAGCCCTGTCATGGCCTCATGTGGAAGAGACCTCCAGAGGCACCAAATGGACCCCTTGGGACTACACCACACCTCCAGAGGAGACCACCTTCACCACTGGCCAAGCAGAGAGTCCTGCCCAGCTCCTGCTCTTCACAGAATAAATTCAAGGGCTGTGTGTGAGCTCTCCCCACAGCCGGGCTGTTGGCATTCAGCCTATGACAAACAGCAGCAGGCTCCAAGCTGAGACTGAATCCCACAGCATTAAAGCCACTTCTGAGAAAATGCACAGCCCATGTTATTACCCTGTGGGACAAGAAAGCTTCAGAGACCTGTTCTGTAGCCCTTTCTGGACAATCACCCCTTAAATTTAGCTCCTACTACATGTGTGCATGAAATCTGCTTGGAAGAGCAAAAAAAAAATCCCAGAAAATTCACACAATCTTCATTAGCATTTCCAGCATTGCACAAACAGCCTCCCTAGCCACTGGAAAGTCTGCCTTTACCCAGCCAAAATGCTCCTTTGCAAGTCATTTGAGCTCTTACCTCAGAAAACTCCTTTCCTGCCCACACACACAGGGAAGGAGCTGTAAACTGACTTTATTATGGTCACGCACGTGCTGTTGCCATGGAAATGGACACGATGCTACTGGATCCGACTGCAGCACGGCCAGCACAGCAGGGACCACAGCCAGGATCCTCGAGGCAGTGCTGCTGGAGAACCCCCCTTGGCAACTTGCTAAAAAATCGCCCAACCAACAGCAGTGAAAGCCCCTCAGACCAGGAAACTGAGGGTAGCACCAATGGCAAGTACACCAGAGGCCACCTGACACTCATGGTGGCAGCAATGCAGCTCTTTCTTTGTCATGAGCTCCACTGGAAAGTTATAAAGTCAAGGGGAAAACATCTCCAAATGTTTCTTGTTCTTCAGGTGACTGTGCTCAAGGACTTGGTCTCCTCAATGACTTGGCCAGTCAAGCCAGCCCTGTGCAGGTGTGCCATGGGCCACCACAGGAAGACAAAGTCCTTGCAGTGAAAAGCAGGACATAGCCCAGCCTGATGCACGCTCCTCAGGCCAGAACCTGCAAGGTGCAGCCCCTGAGGTCAGGAACAGCAGCCTTGGTGATGGGGGTGTTCCACAGAGCCTGCAGCTGTGATAATAACAGAGGCTATCAATTCCTGGAGAAGCCATCCTCTCTCAAGCATGATGGAAACCATCTTTGCCAGGGGAAGCAGAGTTTAAGCAATGGCTTGCCAAGGGCTGCCTGCCAGGGAAGGATGGGTCCACACATGCCCCTGATTCTTCTTCTAGGCTCTTGGCATCCCTCACAATTGCTGCTGGAAACAGGAGATGCTCCAGTCGGACACACAAAGGCTGTTCTTATCTCCTCCTTCAGGGCTGTGCTCAAGCCCTGTGCTAGGCAGGGCTGGGGACAAGTCCAGGCTCAGGCTGTGCCAGAAGGGACCACACTCAATCCTGCAGCAACCTGCCCCAGGGGGCAGGACAGAGGCCAGCTGTGCTGGGGCTGAACAGCAGCAAGGGCTTTGTAAGCATGGAAAGATGAGAGGCAGACAAGTCCTGTGAGTTTAGGAGTTGCCAGCATGTCAAGCAGAAAGGGCTCCGTGTTCAAGATTGCACAGGAGCTTTGAGCAAGCTCATCTAGTGAAAGGTGTCATCTAGAAAAGCTCATCTCCAAGGCATGGAAGTGGAACTCAATGATCTTTAAGGCCTATGCCAACCCAAACCATTTTATGGCCCTATGATCATGCAGATTGTGAAGGAAAGCAGAATAAAAACTTGACTCACTGAAGACAGAGAGAGGACAAAGCTCCAGTTGTCACAAGTGGGTCTTGACAAAGCAAAAATGCTCCTCTAAGGCCCTAGGAAGGAAGGAAGGACATCCCCAAGCTGCCCCCTGATGTCCAACTGCTCCATCCCTCCAGGCTGTGTGAGGAGTGTCAGCTCTCCAAACCCCTCAGCCTCAAGCAGCGTGGAGATGTCAGGGTGCACCCAGTGCCTGTCACCAAGGTTCAGCTCTTTGTGTGGGCAGGAAGGTTTCCAGCACCCTGCCATGCTGGATGGAGCCAGAGCCATCATCCTGCCATGCTAGAGGGAGCCAGCACCCTGCCATGCTGGGATCAGTGCAATTTCTGGCCCAGGCTGGTGCTGGAGCTGTGGCAAAGGGAGATCCCACATCAAGCACAGGGCTCTGTGCTGCACCCTGAGCTGCCAGCCCACACTGGGGCTGGGCTCCCTGCTCACAGTTACACATCTGCCCCTTCCTCTGGCCCTTTCATCATCCCAAACCTGGCACTGGCCTCTCACTTACCTTCCCAAGGGTTGAAAGAACCTGGCCAGTATTTATAGCAGCCAATCAAGCCAGTAGTGCACTGGATGCTTTGAGAAAAATAGCTGAGGCTTTTCTGAGTCCAGGATTATTTATTATTCATCAAATTGGATTCCAGCTTCCTCCTTCGATTTTATGTGTTGGTTTTTCCTAAAATATGGATTTTAGTTTATGATGAGGTTTTACTTTAGGATTAAAAAGGAGGGCATAGAAAAGCAAAATAGGAGAAAGGAAAACAAGATGATAAAAAAGGCATTCTGTAAAAACAACAAAATTTTCAGTGAACAAAATTTACCCTCACAGAAACCAACAAAGGCCAGGACATCAACCAAAGTGACAGTGCACATTTTTTATTAATTACTTCATATGAATCACTCAATGGATCAAGAACCCAGTTTACACCTCTACCAGAGCCAAAGTGTCACAGCTGACAGAAAGTGTCCCAAAGTGGCTGTGGGACAAGTACCCTGCCAACCAGCAGGATCCCTCTGGGAGGACAGGAGAGGCAGGAAAAGACACTTGGCTGATGCAAGGCTCCTGCTCAGAGCACCTTGCTCTCCTGTCAGCCACCTGGAGCACACCTGACAAAGCCAGCTGACCACAGGGCCGTGAGAAAAGGATGGGACCTGCAACTGAATTACCACATCTATTTTCTCCAGGGATTGCCCAGGAGTGAGTCATGCCAGGAGGAGGCTTTGAGCAGGGTCTGGACCTGGGCAGATAAAAGCAGAGTTATTTGTGTGTGTTTGCTTGAATCAGCCAGAGAGAAGTGCACAACACATCAATCCTGCAAAATAAATCACCAGAGCACCATAGAGGGCTACCCAGGAGAGATGTCCTGGGAACTGCTCTCCTTCATTCATCATCTGCCCTGGGAAGAGAAACCACAATGCAAGGAGAAACCACATGGCCAGAGGAGAGATGCCAAGGCACAGGACACCCTGTGCCCACCCAAAAGCTGTGGTGGTGGCTGGGGCAGACAGTGCCCAGGCCTACACAGGGCTGGGAGGGAAATGACAGGATCAGATCTTCCTGGCATTGTTCCTCCCCGCTCTTCCCTTTTCCCTCAGAGAAAGGCACTCCCCCAGCAGAACAAAACTCCTGTCTCAGAGGTGGGGGATAAAGGGATGATCCCTTCCCTGACACCAAAAACAAGGCAGAACTGACTACAGTCACATCCCACTTGACATGAGGCTGCAGTGGGCACATGGCCCCTTCCCCCTGCACCAGGGACCCACTGTGTGGGGTCAGGGTAAGAATCACCCACAGATGCACAAACACACTGTCCTACAGTGCTGCCAAGCCCTGAACAGGGAGGGGAAACAACCAGGGGAGCTTTTCCCTGAGCAGAGCCTTTTGGGAGAGCCACAGAAGGGCTCCAAGGCAGTCAGGCAGGCATTTCCCATTTCCCTGGTTACTCCAGCAGTGAATCTCTCCCCCTGTGTTACAGGTGTTCTCCACTGCTGCAGGATCACGTCAGGACAAGCTCTGCAGTCCCCAGGGCTTGAGCAAGTGCAAGTCAGACAGGCAGAGCCTGAGTGTGTCTCTTCCATGCCAAGGGGAGGGAGAGACAGCAAGAGCCATTTAAATGGGGAAAAACAAGTTCACAAAAGGGGAATCAAATCCACCACAAAAACCCAAACCCAGCACCAGGATGTTGGTGGGAAGAAGGCTGCAGAGCAGGCTTAGGATAGAAGACCAGGAAGAGGGAGAGAGCAGCACCTGCAGTAAAGGACCAAGACTGGAAAGAGAAGAACCAGGCTGAGGAAGACACCAGGAAAGGCAAGAGACACCTCCACAGCAAGAAACAGATGGTCCAAAATGACAGGCAGGTCCTTGCACGTCACGTCAGGCACCCTGGGTAAACATTCATGCTGACATTTCACACCTACACAGGGCTGCATCATCACATCCCAACACCCAGCAGGAGAGACAACATCCTTGCTGCACTTGTCCCCAGGGCCAGGTCCTCCAGCCCAGATCTCTGGAATTAGACCTCAGGTCTGTTCCCTGGAGAGCCTCAGTGGAAGGTCTGTGTGTGAGGAAAGGGAGTCCAGCTCAATTGCTTTGTTGCTCTGAAGAGCTGCTGTGCCTCAGACATTTCTGCTCTGGAGGATTCCAATTTATTTGGTCACTTTTGCCCTGCTCTTCAGTCCAGGGCAAATATTTGAAAATATTTTCCAGGGGCACAAAAGTTGCTGAATTCTCCTTGATTTCCTCTTGAACCCAAGGGTCACAGCAGCCCTCCAAGGCTTGTGGTGAAGGACCACAACACCTGGAAGGGGACACCACAAACCTCAAGGAGTCATTTTGTCATCCAAGGCCAGGGGGGAAGCATGCAGGTGTCCCCAGCCAAGCAGGGAACATCAGGGTGCCAGGGGGTGTGATTTAGAGAGCCTTTTCCTCCCTGACACCTTAGAAATTAGCTCTGATGTCCCAATGCCAATGATCATTTAAGACTTATCTTCCCCCATCTCCACGAGCTTCAACACAGGACAAACTGAGCAGCTTCTTACGTGACTGAAAAAATACTGAATAAAACAAGGTGATAGGATTTAGGAACTGGGCAAAATGGATTCAGATCTTTCCAGAAGCAAGAGGAGGTTGCACCTGGATGCAGTTCCAAGGGAGTGCTTTGAGCACAGAGGAGCAGCAAAAATCCCAGCACTGCCCTGACCAAAGTCAGCCTAAATCTGTGATGGGCTCAGGGTAAAGGAAGTGACATTTTTTTGCAGAATTGCTGTTCACCTGAATCGTTCACCCAGCTTCACTCACAGCAAGTCAGTAGATGCTGGCTGGCAGCAAAGGCCATTTGCTGGTGTTGCAGAATGACTCCTGCTGAAGCACTAAATTGACTCCCAAAATTTCCACTTTTGGTAAAGAAAATTTTCCCCAATGCTACCCAATGAGAAGTCTATCATATTTCAACAACAGCAGGGAAATCATAACCACTTGTTCCTTGGAAGACTAAAAACAACTAAGCAATAAGAAACAAGCAATTTCAAACAGGACAATAAATTTTCTTTCAGTCATAAAAGAAAAGTGTCATTTTTTCCCCTCAAAGACCCCAGAGGTCTCTAAGCATGAATGAAAACCAGAAAATTGCTGCTTGATTCCTCCTCCACAACACAACTGAGTATATGGAAACATCTATGGGATCTGTGTAACAGGAAAAAATCTCAGAATTACCTCTATGAGAGCAATGAGGCTCCAAGTTCCTGATAAAGGATGTGCCATTACACCTTACACCTGCATTGCAAAATGAGTTTGTGCTAAGGGCAATTAATCCCTCCCACCCCAAAACATTTCTATCAGATCTGAAGTGTGCTGGAAAACAAAGGCAATTTTTATGGGAAAATATTCACAGTTGTTTTTCTATCCACACGTGTCAAAATTGGAGTGGGAAATTAGGAAAGCCAACTCATCAGAGAATGCAATAGTGTCACTATTTCCACCAAGGTACTTGTCCATCCTTGCCCATGACTGTGTACCCTGGCACAGCTCACAACCCACCTGGGTCCTGGGCAGAGGGACAGTTCTGTGTGCAGCATGCACTTCAAACACTTCCTGAACACCTGCAACAGGTATGACACATTTCCCAGAGCTGTCAGCTCTACCTCAGCTCTCCAGCACCTCAAGAAAGGCAGTCAGCATTTCTCCTAGACCCACCTGGTTCCTGATGGAAGGTACAAAACCATGGCCCACTCAGCATGCCCACACCAGCTCCCTCAGCCTGGGAGCCAAGCAGGAGTTTTACTGACCTGGTTTGTAAGATTTAATAACTGTCAGACCTCTGAAAGAGCCCACACAAAATGAGCTTGTGCAGAAACACTGGATGGGCTTTGAGAAGAGCAGGCATTTGCCCTGGACTGAGGAGAGTCTTGCTGCAGTAAAACCCAGTTCCTTCAAAAAGGGTTTACACCAGTTAAGTGTTTCCTAACAGTGCAGATGTTCTGTTGCAGAAAACTGGTGTAAAGCTGGAGGCCCACACTCCCCAGCCTTCATTCATCATTTTCAGCTCCACAACATGAAACCTCACTCTCTAAAGCAGTACAGAGACTCCAGGTCAGCCAGCCCAGAGGCTTTCCACAAGCATCATGCACCAAAGACAAGATATTGCAAGCTTTCCTTCACAGGCAGGCATCTGCTGCTCACCCAGCCACACCACAGCAACCACCTGGTAAACTCAGACCTGTAAGCTTTTGTTGCAGAAGGCACAACTGAGGGCATTTAGATAAGAGATGGCATTTAAGACAAGAGAAGGTATGATAAGAGATGGCATTTAAGATAAGAGAAGGTATGATAATCTCCTGATTATGCCTCCCATGCAGCCTAATCTGTCCCCACAATCTGCACAGAGACCACCATAGCACTGTTCCCCCAGGCTGGGTGACCCCCAGGCAGGATCCATGGGTGATGAAGGGCAGATGAAGTGCACACATCCTGGCCAACCTCATCAGCTTTGATCTGCAGCTTATTGTCTTGGCATGGTTTAGGGAGCTAATCCTCCCCTGTGGCTGGGGAGGACACGACCTCCCCAGCTTCCCTCAGCTGCACAGCCCCACAGGGCACAGGATGGGGGGAGCTGGGCTGCCTGGGGGCAGGTCAAGCTCACAAGCTCAGGGAAGTGTTGGGCACGTCCAAATCGTGTGGATTTTTTCTGAAATCCTCCTACTCCATAGCAGCCAGCTTAAGCAGCAGGAGCCTCATCTCTGGCTCCTTCCTCTGCCTATTGCAGCAGCCTCCCCTCATGCCCTGAGCCACCCTGGGCCATGGTGAAAGTGCAGGTATCACCCCAAACACATTAGGGAAAGATGTAACACTGCCTGAGCAACCCTCTTTGTGCAATGCAGGTGTAACACAGCCAGCCAGGGCAGATCCCATCCAGCACAGCCTTATCTCACAGCACAAGCTCCCTGGGTCAGCTTTGAGAGGTGAGTTCACACTGCAGGATATCACTGTGGTTATCAGTAACACACTATGTATGGCATCTGCTGGACAACAGATGCTTTCTCTTGCACTCTGCAAGCCTTTGGGAAGGAAACCCTAATTTTGGGATTTGCACCTGAAGCCCACGACCAAGGAAACCAGTCTCAAAGTGGTGGTGATAGTCTGTTCCAACCCTGATGCTTGAGGAAAGATGTGGTTCTCAGGAACTGCAAATCCTATCAGCAAATTCTGAGCATATTGAGGGAGAGCCAAGAAAATGGACTTGAAGCAGGGACACACTCTGGTCACTCAGCACAACACAATAGGGAGAAGGGCCTTTTTGTCAAGAGATGCAGTCTGCAGGGAAGAAAAAAGGAGAGAAGGATCCCTTCCTTCTCAGAGATCTCCAGTGAGCCTAACAGGCATGAAACCCTCAGGAGACAAACAGAAAGAATTAAGACACAAAATCCAAGTGTAGAAACCATCCTGTGAAGAGTCAACAAGGGAGGAGGTTTGGTGTGGAAGACAAGAAAGCCTCTTGAGAAAGCACTCAAGAGATGAGCTGCAAGATGCACAGGAAATGAAAGAGCACCCAGAGCTCTGCACCTGGGCTGTCACCCAACCAAACACATTTCAACACAGCCATGAGCTATTTCCTCAGCCAAGCACAGACACAGGTGAGGGATGCAGGAACTGTTAGGACATGTCTTTAGGATGCTGCTCTGCAATCTCCAAAGAGACTGGTTCACCCTCAGCAGCCTCTGTTTTGACTGACATTTCCATCTCATGGACTGTAACAACAGAGGGGAGAACATCACCATAGTGGGTTTTCCTGTAGCTTTCCACACCAGCAGGTTTTTTATCAGTAACTCTGGTACCACTTAGCTTTGACTTCCACACCACCCCTTTCATAGCAATATTATCCCTGTCTATGGAGAAAAAGGCCCAGGTCTCCAGGGGCCTCCAGGTCTCCAGGGTCAATCATCAGCTCCAGCTCAGGACAGGGAGCTCAGAGCCAAACCAAACTTTTGCTGCAACACCACATCCCTACCCAGCACCCAAACTCTGGGGTGCCTTCCAGTAGGCAAAGCCACAAGTATCCCACAGGACAGCCAAAAGAAACAGAAACACAGGTGCTGATCTTGGCTCAGCCACTGCAGCTGCAAAGCTGAGCCCCACACAGGCTGCAAGGGCCAGCTGAGGCTGTGGCACCACAGCTGGATGCTCCAGCCACACCACACTCCCACTGCCAGCAGCACCCAGGCAGCTGCAACCAAACCTGCCTCACCATGCTCCAGCTGGAGGCCACAGCACAAGCACTGCAGGCAAGTGCCATGGTCTGAAACAAGTCACTGCACCTCCCAGTGAGTCAGGATCCCTGTCCATGAAGGGTGGCTGGAGTATGGCCTCTCACACCTCACAGGTCTCCAGCAAAGATCCCAAGGATGTCTGTGCCATGCTGGCATTATGAGACATCCCACCTATGTGACAGCTTCCACCAGACAGGAGAGCAGAGAAACCTCCCAGCAGGGATGTGGTGGGGCTCCAGGAAGGATCACCAGCTGGAGAAAACGACTGTTCCCACACTGTCCCAGACTCCTGGATGTAGTGTAACTCACACACATACCAGTACACTCAAGTAGTACATGTTTTTCCCTCCAGCCCTGTGTTGTCTCACAGGACTGGCCCTGAAATCCTTTAGAAAGGGGTTTTGGAAAACCCACCAACTGGGGGACCTCAGGTGTGGAGCCTGCAGAAGCCCATGACTGCCAGGGTAGGATAAGAAACAGTGCACACAGTTCTCAGTCAGGCCAGGCTTCTTGAGAGGCTACAGGAAAGGAGAGGCAAACAAAAATCACAAAGCAGAAATACCTGGGGAGGAGGTGGAGCCAGATCCAGCATCTCCCTGGTGGGCAGGAAAGGAAAGTGTCATGGTCTGTGCAGGCAGGAGGGTTTCAGGAGGATGGAGGCAGGTTACAGGTAGCCACAGGAGAGGGGAGTAAGCCACACATCAGCAATAATTTGGGTCACTGCCACATCCTGCACTCTGGCTGCAGAGCCTGGGGGATGGCACTCGCAGTGAGCAGCGTTTGGTGCAGGGTGGTGGGAAGCTGATGAAGGGTAAGGAGGGGTCCCAGGACATCAAATAAATGCTGGGATAAGAATTCCAGTCATGCTTTTAAAGAGGTTTCTGCCAAGGCCACTGCATGCTCTTGCCCCTGGGCTTGGTGGCTGCACTGCCTTGCCACTCACTGCAAACAGACAGACAGACAGACACACTGGCTCCAGCCATGGGAGTCACAGTCCCTTTGTCACTCACTCAGTCTTGAGCTCTCTGAATACCTGAGATAGCACAGCATCCATTTCATGCCAGTCTCAAAGACAGGGAAAACCTTTCCAGTGTCTGCTGGAGATTCACCATTTGGCATTCCAGCACCTTCTCCCAGAGCCTGGCTCCCGGGACAGGGCCACAGCAGCTACCTGCAGGATGAGGGGCAGCTGATCCCACAGCTCTTTGATCAAGACTGTGAACTGCTGGGGTGGATTAAGGAAAGAGGACTTCAGCTGACTTTCATTAGCTTTCTGCTGCTCCTTTCCCAACTTGGAAATTAGCAAGTATTTGCATCCAAAAGGCAGGTGAGCCAACCTGCTGGGGATAGGGAGGAGGCACTTTGTAGAAGGGGCAAAGGGGCTTTTTATTTAAGTGAGGGGAGAAAAGACTTTCCTGTCTTCCTGGGCCAGGCTAGAAAATCCAGACAACACAGATGCCACCTGGCTTTCCCCTCCCCTCTGGTGCCACAGTGGAGCCTGGTACAGGGCTGGCCAAATGACCATATGAGATTTCAAAGCTGCCTCCCAACTTCAATAGGTGGGAGAGCAGGAAGGAAAGCAGCCCCTCAATCACCACACAGATTTTCATTGCTATTAAATATAATTATCTCTGCTGTCTTTCATCTTCACTTCTCCTGTGAGAGCTGGCAATGAAGGCAGCACACAGTGAGGAGAGGCAGAGTGGGGGAATTGCAGCAAACAACACAACCTCCAAAATGCACTGCTGACCCTTGGGGAGGGAGCACAGGAGGCAGGGAAAACAAGTCCATCACTATCAAAGGGTGGGAGAGGGACCAGACACAGACACTTGCTCAGCTTTGTTTCTTTCCCTCACCACAACTGCAATGTCTCCAGAGCACTCTGAGCCTGCTCAACACCACCAACAGCTCCTCCCAAAGGTATCCCAAGAATTTTCAGCATCCTCTGCAGCACAGAGCATGGACCATATCCCCCCACCTCCCACCTGGGCTGCCAAATTTAAAACACCAAATGTCATGGCCCACCCTTATTTCTGGCCCTGCTCCACTGTGTGACCTGCAGGTACTCAGGCAAGAATTTCTGTTTCTGCCCCCATCACCTGGGCTGCTGTTAAGGCATTTTCATGGACAATCCACCCCTTTGTGCTCAGGTGAGCTCCTCTTCTCTCCAGCATGGGAGATGGGAAAGGCTGGCCAGCAGGCAGGTTTTCACTTTCTCCTCAGCACACCTTGCTCCAGACACTTTGTGGTAAGAGCTCCTTTTTAAGACCTATTGATTTCATAAATAATAGAGTAAAAAAAAGAAACACATCACACAAATACACAGGTCAAATAATCTCTCCCTTAAGAAACAAAGAGGAGCTACAAAGAAAAAATAGCCCAGCAGGCGAGCATTGATCTTTAAGCAAGAGATCAAGTGGCATTAGAGTTATTTGTTAATTAACTTAACAGCACAGAGATAGGGCCAGAGTCAAACAGGTCACCTTGGGGATCCTGCTTCACAAACATGATCTTGAAGCCTGCCTTTCTCATTCCAGGAGCACCCAAGGAGTTTCTGCAACACCACAGCTACCTCTGCCTTGGTTCTACTGACTGGTGTCCACAGGGGACAAGTGCCAAAAGCCAAAATCTTCATCCCTAACTCCTCTAAAAAGCTCCCAGCCTAGGGAATCCAACATGCAATGAGAAACTTTTCCAGACAGAGGCCTGCATTAGAAGACTCTGACACAGAAACCAACACCTACTGCTCCCAGAATGAAAAGAACAGTGTCTCCTGAAGTAACCACAGCCTAGAAGAACAAAAGGAAAAGGATATTCCTAGGCTGTCACAGGATGAAAACCATCTCAGTTAGCCCTGGTCACCTCATGGACCAGGTGTAACAGGGGACAGGCAGAGCCCTCGTGGCAGAGGGGACTCACACAAGGGGAACAGCAATGCCCCCCGTGTCCCCTGCCCACGCTGCCAGAGGATCCCATGGTGCCCAGCACACTCCAAGGTGCTCATTTCAGCTGGAACAGGCAAAGCCCTTCCTGCAGTTGGAAGATTGCAGCACACCAAGGCTCAGCTCTGGCTGTGAAAACGTGAGGAGGGAATCCCTGCCAGGAGCAGCCACCAGGCAGCTGCTCAGCTTAACCCTTTCAGTCACCAGCTGCAAGAACAGCTACCACCAGTGGCACATGCTCCACACAAAGCAGGATTGGCCACAGCAGCATTCCTCACTGGAAATTTGCAGAAAAATCCTCGTGCCACACAGAGCACCACTGTATCCTCAGCTTGCCTCATCTCTGGAAGGCAGCAGTAAGTTATGAGCTGCATGGAAGGTGCCTGCAGGGAGCAGGAACAGCCAGGGAGAACAGGGGTGACAGCTTTTTGGCACTGGGTGACGGCACTGGTTCAAGCCCAGCATCTTTGTGACAACAGAGCAGTGTGCTTCCAGCTGTATTGCATTATCAGGGAGGAAGGGCTGGAGTGAGTATAAAGAAATCTAAAGGTGGTCACTGGGGAAAGACTTCCTTGCAGATGGCAAATTCTTGGCCTGGAGCAGTGGTCACCTGGCCTGTCTCAGCTACAGCTAAGCAGAAAATGACCCTCTGCCAGAACATGTCCAGGTGTTCACAGAGCTCACCCCCACCAGAAACCACCCCACAGCACTCTCTCCCATCTTGCTGGTTTAACCATATACCCTCACCTTTGCTCAGAACTGATACCAGGCAACTTCAAACTCCACCTGAGGTGACAGCCACCACTTGTGCAGTGCAGCACAAAGGCTCTCAGCACACGTTTACCAGCAGCACTGGCTGCTGTGCTACAAGGAGACAGGGAGAAAAGAAGGGATGCCAGAGACCTGTGCCCTGCAAGCCCATCACTCTTTTCACTGACGCCCCACATTGAAATCTCTGACAAACTTCTTTCATGGAACCTGTACCTCAACAGAGGAAGGAATTTATAGACATCTCCTCTGACAAAGAGAACAGGGGGACTGAAGAGTGATGTCTGCCTGCAGTGACAGCTCTGTTGTAGAGCTGTAAATCCCAGCTTTCCCCGAGACACACGTAAAACTTCCTACAGCACACTAAATCCACAGGTCAAATACACAGAAGAGTATCAATACAAGAATCTTCTTTCCCAGCTTATTTCCTTCCCAAAACTACCAGTGATCAGGTCCTGCCACTTGAGAAGCACTTGCAAACCAACCATTTCTAAAAGCAAGAGAAGAAACACAGCCCTGCTCTCACGTCAGAGTGACAAACCTTTGTAAAACGATTCGCTTCCCTCCCCTCCTACTCACTCGTGTTTCAAAAAAGACTTCGTTCAAAAGCAGCTCTTTAAGGAGGTTATATAATAAGTGATTTGTACCACAAGGCTGGCTAGTTTTAGCCCAGCTACTTAGATCATAGTTGGATTTTATTTCCTGGTTAGTTGGCAGGACCCATGTCCAGTGACGAGCCTGTGGGCAGAGGATGCTCCTGGCCAGGAGAGTCAGAACCACAGTGCTCTGCTGTTTCTGCCTATTCAGTAAAGCTCTGCTGTTGTATCTGTCCAACTCCAGCTCCCAGACAGGAAGGAAAGTGGGCACTGCTTGAAGATTCTTACTTTTTCACAGATCACAGTTATGTTTAACATGCTCCATGCTCACAGCAGCCAAAGCCATTTGCAGCAGCACCGGGCTCCCCAGGGGCCAATCTCAGCACAAAGAACCCTTGCTGAAAGTTTAGTGAGGTCATATGTCTGGCAAATGTAATGGCAACAAATTAAACTACTTTTTTAAGAACTTGGCTTCCACCGTGCCTTGGAGATCCAAAACAAAATCCTTAACTCTTGGTGGGCTCCTCCTGCACAGAGCTCACCACATGAGGTTTGCCAGGCAGGATTTGTCCTCGAGCAGTGCAGAAGCCATGGCAGCCTAAGGACAAGCCACAGGCTGCTCCTCACTTGGCTGCTCCACTGCTCCCCAAGTTAACAGCTTCACAAATGGGACACTGCAGATGTGCCTACATTAAAAAAAAAAAAAAAGATCATGAGTGTAAAAGTGGGTTTAACTCACTCCAGAGGCTACTCTCTCCTTAGCACTCAAAACCTGTGCTGCTTCGTGGATAAAGAGCCTCAGAACAAGACAGACAACAGGATTTGGGCTCCTCAAGATTTTTTTTTTAAGCTGTTGTTCAATCTAAGCCCAAGGATTAAAATGTCAGTCTTGTAGTTTCCAAGCTTTGCCTGCCTCTCAAGCAATAGCCAGCCTTCTGAAGTGCTGGTACATTTTAAGTCCTATTCCAGGTAGGAGGGTTGTAAGGGGGAAAATGAAGTTGCTGAGATTTAGGATAAAGGAGGTAGTTAATATTGTCAGAATCTTTTTCTTGCCTCCTAAATCATATACAGGTTGTAAGATTGCCTCTCCTTCTGACTCCCCACTGCCATCCACCCAGGGTTACCACTACAACAACATGGAACAGAAGGGTAAGAAAAGCAATTTTCCCAATCTGCTGCTTTTGATTGGGATAGAGTTTATGCTTTTACCCAGCAGCTCCTATAGGGCTGTTTCAGATTAGTGCTGGTAACAGAGCTGATAATTCAGGGATGCTCTATTTGCTGCTGAGCAGTGCTTACACAGAGCCAAGGCCCCTTCCACTTCTCACCCCACCCCAAGAGAGGAGGCTGAGGGACAGAGTTGGGAGGGGACAACCAGGACATCTGAGCCCAGCTGACCCAAGGGATACTCCAACCATGTGGCATCATGCTCAGCATGCAAAGCTGAGGAAAGAGAGAGAAAGGGAGGGCATTCACAGTGCTGGCATTTGTCCTCCCAAGTCATCATTACATGTGATGGAGCCCTGCTGTCCTGGGGATGGCCGAACACCTGCCTGCCCATTGGAAGTGGTGAATGAATTCCACATTTTGCTTTACCTGATCAACTGTCTTTATCTCAATCCACAAGTTTTCTTTAGTCTTCTGATTCTCTTCCCCATCCCATTGAGGTGAGGGGCTGGGTGGGGATCAGCTGCCAACTGGGGTTAAAACACAACACCCTATATTTCACTTGTCCTCAGCATTTGAGCATTTAACCTGTTTCAGAAGCACACTTACATCTTTCAAATGGATTCACTCAGAACATCTGAAAAGCATCTGTGTATCTGAAGTGCCCAAATGCGGGCACCTCTGGACACACATGAAATGTGTTACTTGTACTGCCATCCTCTCTAAAATACTACATACAGTTGCTTCTGTGTCTCTAAGACATTAGAAGCTACACATTAAAAGGATGCAAAGGCTATTTTTAAAGTAAATCACAGAATATTCTGAGTTGGAAGGAACCCACAAGGATTATTGAATCGAACTCTCAAGTGAATGGCCCATACAGGGATCAAATCCACAACTTTGGCATTATTAGCACCACACTCTACCTGAGCTTAAAAACTGATATAGGAATGTTTCAATTTTCCCCTCCACACCCCAATCCCAAAGGCCAGTCCACAATACTGAGGATCACGTTCAAAGTTTAGGCTCTTGCAACTGATTTATGTCATTGTTTCAGTGGCAGCAGATCAGGGCAGGAACAGCTGTTTTTCCAGCAGCAAATTGGCCACAGCATCTTTGAGTCCCCTCCTCCCCACCCATCTGCATCACCACACAAGCTCATTTCAATGAAAATGATGTCAGGCTCTCAGCAAAAAGCCACTGAAAGCTTAGAGCAAGAGCACAGAGTATCACCACTGAATTGATTCCATTAAGGGAAAGTAATG
This sequence comes from Melospiza melodia melodia, assembly GCF_035770615.1. Taxonomy (NCBI): domain Eukaryota; kingdom Metazoa; phylum Chordata; class Aves; order Passeriformes; family Passerellidae; genus Melospiza; species Melospiza melodia. The sequence goes on from NC_086203.1 coordinate 16,790,650, forward strand.
ATTTATCAGACTCAGAGCCTGGAAACAGAAAACAAAGTCTGTGGCAGAGCAGAGAGAAACTCATCATCAACCAAGCATGGAAATGAGAAAGCTCTCAGCCTCCCACAAATAAGGAGTGAAATATTGTGATCATGCCAGCAAGGGGCTCTTAGAGATGTACAAAAGACCAGGAGGGAAAGAGACCAGAAGCTTCCTAGTGGCTGGCAGGAAAATACAACCTGTGGGATGAGGAGCATTAACACCACCAAGGAACTGTCCCAGCCAACACAGCCTGCAACAAAACCAGGTGCAACACCTGAAACCATCCCAAAGCCAAAACCACAAGGCCTGGCCTTGAAACCAGCTAAACCCCATGTGAAGTAAGGATGCCAGCCTGTCCTCAGGGAAGCATCCAGAGTGCCACAACACACATGGAGATGGCACGAGGTACCACCAAGGGCAGGGACTGAGGCAGCCTCCCTGCCTGCAGAGCTCAGACAGACAGTGCTGAGGAAGGTAACCGTGGGGTGCTCAAGTTTCTCCAGGAATGTGGGTCAGAGTTTATTGCAGGAAAGGAGACCACCAGTATGTGTTAGCAGAAGAGGTGTTGCAGACAGGATCTCCCAGAAGTCCAAATTCTTGTGCAGCTACATACTGAGCAGCTGCTCAAGCCCCAGAACAGTCAGGAGGAGCAATGAGGGGAGGAAGGCGCCAGTGATGAGCTACTCAATAGTGAAAACATCTGCAAAATGACCAAAAATTAAAGGCAGTCCAGTATGAGAAGAGGGGAGTTCCATGATGGAGAAAACATTCCACTTCCTGTCCCTTTGCCCTGTCTTTAATTTAAGAAGCAAAGATGAAGCAAAATCTCCTTGGAAATCACCCTGCATCTGACACGCTGGGGCCTCTGTTCCAGCCTCAATCATTTTTCCTGTTGCAAATGGGAGCAGGATGAATGTGACAGATTTAATCACCTCTGCACAAATATCACCCAGGGGCTCAGCTGCTGTGTCAGATTTGCTGTGTGAGACTTGGCTGAGACAAACCCTTCCAGGTGCCAGTTGCACAGGACCTCACCTGCTTGATATGGTCCTAGAGCAGAGGTGAAAGCTCAATATGGTCCTAGAGCAGAGGTGAAAGCAGATACCACTGCCCCAGATATCCTGAGAGCACTTTGCTCCTCACCTTCAGGCAGCACATGCCTCAGCAACTGGCCTAGTACAGCCTGGGCCAGGCATCTGGCAACTCCAAGGTGCTTACACACTTGTAACTTAGTAGGACAAGAGACAGGAGAGATGTGACCTTCAGTCCACGTGCTGGCTGCTGGACTTCTGGAAAGCACAAGAGATCACAATTGTTACCCACACTTAGGAATAAAATATTGCTTTTATTTTAGTGAAGTAACAAAGCTATTTACAGATACAGTAACTATACATTCCAATTGAAAAATAGATTGTGCTCAAAATTGTAAAAGCAAGTCACACACAGTCTGTTAGGAACACACACAACCTCAAACCTCCCAACTCCTTCAGCTCCTGTCTGATCTCAGGAAATCAGTTTGTTCTGTTCTGAATGATTTTCTGCTGAGTCTCAAGACATTCCTTCAGCTTGTCTTCAGTGAGTGTCAGCCTCTGCTCCAGGATGGAAACTGTCTGCAAAACAAAAGTGAAAGCTGCTGTTGAGCTACTGACAAAGACACACTGCACTCCCAATAAAATGTGCCCAATAAAATGCTAAATTCACAGGAATATTTTGAGGCTGGAACTCCAGTGTCAGTATTCCAGGAGGGCAGAGCCCTGCATGACTTCAGAGAGGAGCAATAGCAGACAGTGGGCACAAAGCCCTTCTGCAGACAACACCAAGCACCCATTTCAGCACTGGCTCTGCATTTCCTTTCCTGGACAGGTTCATGAGGCACCAGGCACTGGAGAGCCACCAGACACATTTCTGCTAACGAGACACAAATTTTAAACAATTTTACTCAGTTATGGCTCTGATTTTATCTCTTTGCTGCCAACCATTTCCTCCCTTCCCTCAACATCATGGGTCTGCTGTAATTAAAACACTCAAAACTTGCTGGACAAGCACCATGACAGGCAAGAAAACCTTCCCAGCCCAAGACAATACAGCAGGAGATGGAGGGGAAAAACTCCACTCCAAAAGTGGCAATATCTCCCTCAACATAATGCCTACATTTCATTGTGTAATCCACTTACCCTGCAAAGGATTGCTCTCTTTCTCCTGGAGCTGAAGTCATCATGTACAGGATGCACAGGAAGAACATTTTAACCACGTGGCAATAAAAGCTTCTGCTGAAAACCTTTTATTGATCACTCCAAGATAATCAAGGGCCCCAGCTATGCACAACCACTTTCAGCTTCCAGAGACACCAGAATGGCTGATAATGGGTGGTGATGATTTAATGCTTTAATATCCATAAACTTATCAGCAACAATCGATAGCTTCACATTTTGGGCATTTTTACTGCATAAATAACATCCTCTGCTAAAAACAAAGGATGCTCAGAACCTTGGACTTTAATGAAGTAATTCAAATAAACTTGGCCAACTGCTGTTTGTATAGCAGTTATACATAGAAAGCCTTTTAATAGCACATTTCATAAGCACATCTCTAAGTGCCTGACAAAAGCAAGCAGGTCTCATTATCCCCATTTTACAGCTGGGGAAACGAAAGCACAAAGAGAGGAAATAGCTTGGCTAAGGCCACTTGAGACTAAGAAAAGTCTGCTGTAAAATGATTTGGGGAATGAGACGAGTCGTGGGGGAGAAGAGAAAACAGACATGGTGAAAACAGCAGGCATAAGGCAAAGCCATCTTGCAAGACTACATCAAGGAAGTCACGAAGGGCTTGAGGTTGTTCAGTGCATCATAATGCACCTTCCTCTCCTCCCTAAACACAGTTCAAAGCTTATTTCTAATATATTTCTTATTTCTGACCTGTGACAAGGCAGAAGAGCTCTGCTGCAGCTGTAGAAAGCTTCACTTGAAAGAATAAACCCTGCATTGCCCAAATATTTCATGGGCTACAGCACCAGCTGCATTAAAGTTTTTTCCTCCTCTACTTCCATCCCTTAGAGGCACAGGAACTGAAGTACACAGAGAACCAGAAGAAACACTGTGGTGCCAGCAGGTAACATCCAGGTGCCCCAGAGCCAGCAGGAGCCCTCCCATCTATTCAAAGGAGAGAGGACTTAATCTTTTCCACATCCAGCCATGCCATTGCCTAGTGACTGTCTTGGAGACCAGGACAAAGCCACCAAGGGCAGAACACAGCAGGCCAAATGTCTACCAAGGGTTTACAGCAAAGATCTCACCCTTTAAGCAACCAGACAGAGAATGAAAACCAGTAGGGATCCTGGCTTTTCCATCTGAAAAATGAACTAGTAACTCAACACTCCAATAAAAAGAGAGAGAATGAAACATTGCATCAAATTTCCTTTAGAAAGATAATCAGCTGAATTAAAGGCCCAGTCACACTGCCCTGCCAGAAGCAAAGCCCAGATCACTCGTGGCTCCTCTGTTCCATGATTTACTGCCACCATGATCCTGTCAATAGGAGTTCAGAGCTGTTACACACAGCACCATGAGACACAAGCAAAGCAGCTTTCACAGAGTGTTGAATTTGTGAGAAAGCTGTAAGGAAAATGTTTATTGGAATGGAAATTGCACGTAAGTATAAGCAGAAACTTGCAGTAAGTATTTTTTGGAAACTAAAAGTGGAAAAGTAGCAGTCAGTCAGAAATTAAATTCAGGAAGAACAAAGTAGGAATCAATGACACTAGTCCATTTAGACTTGAATATATGATGAATATAAATAGCCAGGGCATCTGATATCCTGGGAAGGTAAGGGAAAGCACAAATACTGCCCAGTTGCTATAAGTGCTATATTGCAACTTGCACAGAACAGCTCCTTTATTAGCAGCTGAAAGTTTTACAATATTTCCATGCTGCTATTTATAAAGCAAGTCATTCTCAGGAGGCAAATGAAACTGCACCCATTCAACTCCTGCATGCTTTTGCTATGGCTTCTCAAAGATAACAAACCAGCAGCTAAGCCAAGGAGGAGAACACTGTTAGCCAGATCCAGTGAGGATTCACAGAGCCCAGTCTGCACTCTGAGACAGGATCTGGGCTTCCTGGAGTGTCAGGAACTCAGTGCATGTCTCCATCACACACCAGGGAGTAAATGCTGGATAATTTATTGAAGTCCTGGCTCAAACTGGCAGAAGGACAACAGCTTAGGCTTAAACAAGAAAAAAAGACCAAGCTATTTATTTTTTAAGGAGTGTTTTTGACATTGCAGTAATATACTGAGTATTACTATGGGCACCAGAACAGAATACAGGAATTTTTCACAGAAAACCTAAATCACTTCTACCAACACTTCTGGCAACATTGGTCTTCATTTATCTTCACAGACTCAACATTGAAAAAAACCAATCTTCTGTTTGGAAACGTTAACGAGAAGCTATGGATAAATAAAAAGTTGCCTCCAATTTAGTTAAAAATTCTGGGTAATATTCACTCCCATCCTCCCCCAGGACACCTGAACTGAGGCACCCAGCAGTCATGCTTGCTTACCTGAAGACAGGTCCCTTATGGCATTCCTCCAAGTTACTTTTACAGCCCAAATAACAGTGATTTGGGATGCTGCTCCAAGGTGCTCTTATGGTATCTCTTCCTTAGTCCCTCTTAAGCAGCAGAGATAGTTCAAAAGCCACTGGCCTTAGGGCTGAAGCTTCTGCAGCAGCCCTGGAGGGGCTTTTGAGGAGGACAGATAAGGAGAACCAGGTGCTAATTGAATGCCAAAAGAAACCAGTTCCACCAGCATGGAAGGAAACCTGAACAGGAGCCCAGAGCCAGGGAGCAGAGGTCACCAGCAAGGCTCTGGAGCAGCAGAGGAGCCCCTGGAAGGAGAGATCCAGCCAGCCAGATGGGCCAAAGCAGGACTCAGCCTGGAGCTGGGGGCAAGGCAGGCAAGGAATAACTAATGGAATAACTAATGCTCAGCTCAGCCTGCTCAGGGACATTCTCTGCAAGGCCAAAGGGCCTTTCCAGTATGCAGCCACAGTGGCTCTGAGCTAGCCATGGAATAGCACAGGGGACAGAACTGCCTGACTGACCATCAATAATCAGGAAACTCTCCCAAAAGGTATGGACACAGCAGTTCCTCAGAAAAGTAACAACAGCTTGGCTGAACCTACAAGGGATATGATCCTGCACACTGACTGCACCACAGATGTGTTCTTGGCTTTGTGCAGGAAAAATAGGACACTTGCACTTCTATTCCTGTTTCTTCAAAGCAGAAAATCCCTCTCTCCACTGATCTCAAAGGAAGCAGAAGTAGTTTCCTAGCTTTACTTAAAAAGATTCTCATAAGTTTGCTCCACTGTTTTTTCTAAGCATATGCTAAAACATTTTGCAGAGCACTAACATATCAAACAGCTCAAAGAAAAAACATTACTTCTGCCTCTTCATATTTTTCTTCCCTATCTGACATGTTAATTTATGAAGACAGCATTTTCTTTTCAATTTATAAAAAAATAATCACCCACAATAAGCACACAACAAATGCAGAAGTTTGTAAGTTTCTGCACCCACACTTTCTCCACTCCACTGTGTGGGTACAAGGCAGAACTTAGGGATTGATGGTTTTTAAAAGGTCCATTGAAGACTACAGATTGCCCATAGATTTACAGAATGGGACTTGTCACATTTGAACTGCAGGTTGCAGGTTAGAGAGCTCTGCCCTCTGTAACAAGCATGGCCAGTGCAGGTGTGTTTTCAAAGACACCCTGCTGTAACTTCAGGTAATTTTCCCTAAAATTAGCTATTTCAGAGCCCACTTTACTCCCAAACATGGCCAGGAAGTACATGTGAACTGCATCATAAAAATGCTGCCTTAGCATCCAAGGGGCAGGGAGGTAAATCAAGCTTGGGAGCCCTTTCTCTAAACTAATGCAATGAGTGAAATAAACTACATGGGAAGGGTTTGCACTGGGGTAGCCCTCCCTACCTTTTACAGGAGGAAAAAAACCCTTAACTCCCACCACTCATCACAGCTTACAACTCCAAACTGCAGCTGCAAGATTGAAAGGCTCATGGCAGAACTTATGCAGAGAGTTCAAGCACAAAGCTGTCTGGCAAGAACAGCTTCTCCTCCTCCCATCCCCTGCTGGGCTGTGCCCCAACCTGCAGCCAGTGCCCCTCAGCCCAGCAGCTGCACCTGGACCCCCAGAGCAGATCCCTGCTCTTACCAAGCACACCTAGAGAGAGCTGGGCTGCTCTCCTCGGTGCAAATTGGAATTTATCAGCTTTGAGATGGCACCCAAGCCAGCTACACCTTCTGCACCTCTGAAGCATTCTCAGAAGAGCTGGCAGCTCAGACTGAGTGAGGAGAGAAGTCTCATCTCACAGTAGAACAAGGCATGAAGCTTTCACAGAATTAACACTTTATGTAGCAAACAAATGCCTGCAAGGACCAGCCTTACTCCAGTGGTCAAAGCCTTAACCTCAGAGTGGGTTTTGGTTTAAAATAAGATGTGGGGTGATTTCTAACACAAATGATAGCTCCTCATGTGCTCAGACTAAAACAAGATGTGCTACCCCAAACATTTAAAACCAGGTCTGTAGCCCCTCACCATCTGAATGGTTTTGAAGGCAGACTCTAATGTAGACTCTCACAAAGCCTATTTGCACAGACTGTTTAAAACCAGGCTGAGTTAATGAGTGAAGACTCAGCACTATCCCATTCTCTAATTCAACACCATGAACCTTCCTGGGTTTACTTTGTAACTTGCTTCAAATGTGGCTGGCCAGGAACATCTTGGTCAGTGCTGCTGCACAGACTTGAGTCAGGAAGTCCCACAGAGCCCTCAATGCAGGTTTTGCACATCCATCCAAGGCTCACCCTCACATGTGGGGTCACATGCATTAGGAACACATGACAATGCCTGCAGAAGGACAGATGCCAGCACTAGGCTGGCCTCATCAGGATCTGCTCAAGTTGTGTTGCTCAACAACCTCCTTGTCTGCTCTCTAGTGCAGGGCATGAGAGTTCATAGTCCCACCAGCTCTCTTCATCCACCATTCAGACATCCACTACTGAGGACACTTGGAAAGTAAAGAATTTTCTGTTTAGCAGCCTGAAGCACTACAAGAGGGAAATGGTTACTGAGAAAACTCAAAGCCAGTGCTCAGCTACCCTTCCCTTAGAATTAAAATGAGGGTGCTGAGGCCCTGGCCAGGCTGTCCATGGAAGCTGTGGCTGCCCCATCCCTGGCAGGGCTCAAGGCCAGGCTGGATGGGGCTGGGAGCAACCCAACCTGGCAGCAGGGCTGGAACTAGATGAACTTTAAGGTCCCTTCCAAACAAACCATTCTATCATTCTCAGCTGCCACCTCTCCTTCCACCTCCCAGCACACCCCACTTTCTGCAGAATTACCTGAACTACAGTTTACCAACCCTTTCACTAAATTACAGGAGCAACTTTGGTGTAATGCACAAATCCCCTGCAGTGGTACTCAGCACAGCAACAAGTGATCACTTGCAGTGCTCACTGTGCTTTTTACAGTAGGAAAACCACACAAGCATACACAAAAATTCCAGTATTTGCCAGAGCAAGCAGCATGATCAGTACCAGTATCACAGTGACCAAAGGGACCCTGGGGTACAGAAAAGGTTGTCTTTTGTATTAAATAAACCCCAGGTACAAAAATGAGCCACAGGCTCTGCCAGTTTCATCCACACAGGGTGGAGACACAAGGCACACAAGCCCCTTGCAACTGAGTCTTTCCATTTACAGCCCTCTGAGTAGAAATGTTTCATCACATATTGCTGTTGCTTTAGTCTTGACAGCTGCTCAGCCAAAGCTGAACTGATGGCACTTGCATCACATCCTGCACGTTTCTACAAGGGAATGGCTGATGGCTTCAGTGCAGCCTCCTTGCTGCAGAGCCCCCAGACCTCTGGGGCTGGGCCAGCACAGCAAAAGGAGTCAGCAGACTCCCACTTTCACAAAAAAAAACACAGCCAGTCAGAACAAGCTACAGCAAAATGTCCAAACATGCACCATGACAGCAACAGTACAGAGGTTAGAACCCTGAATGACCAGAGGTCTTGCCCAACCACAAAGACATCAAAGTCTTCCCATATCCATCCCCAGCCTCTGAGAGGATGCAAATCTCCCACCTAAATGAACTCAGCTGCTGGTACCAATAGCTGAATAACAACTTATATTCATCTTCAAAGGCTGCTTGTGAAAACAAATTGTGGGAGGTGTTTAATATTCCTTCCCATTGAGGGAAAATGGAAGGTGAAGGTCCTGTGACCATCCAGGGAGAGGATGAGCACTTCTGAAGAGCCAGCCTTCAGAGGGTGCCCTGCTAACACAGCAACAGCCCTCAGAGTGCATTTAATTTAAGCAATCTTAGAAAGGAGAAAAGTGTATTTGCATCAAGATTTTATAAAAGCGTATTTTGGAAGTAAATTTCAGGAGGGAAAAAAATGTTGCTCTGCTGAATGACACAGAGGACTGGCAATAAGCAGGGTACTTAATTTGTTTTGAGTGAGAGATCAAAGCTACTGAAATCTCTAAGAGATGGGTCTAATTCACAAGAAATAGCCTCTATGTCTTTTAAATTCAGATTTAAAAACCAGGCTCATCTGACACTCCACAGATTTTCAGATGAGAACTTTTTTATTAGTGTTTCAGATTTCAAACTAGTTCTCTTGGAGTAAAAATTACTTGCAGTTTTTTTCCTGTATATTGGGTCCATTGGTGTTCAGGTATTGAGAGCACTACAGAAACCAAGATATTTGTGAACAGCAAAGATAGAAGCACTTGGGACATGATCCCCCCCACCACTGCCAAATATTTCTTCTTGATTTGAAACTGCTTGAAGTCATAAAGCATATATTTTACTACTTTACATTCAGTGCCTCTCCAAAGTGAGACCACATTCATCCCTCACCAACATAGGCTTGAGACCACATCTCAAAAAAGGAGTAAAAATTTGATTTAACTCGCTTTCATTACTAAGCACTGGACACACAAACATTTTCAGCTTTAATTAAAAAGCAGCCTACTTGTGTCCAAGTCTTTTTTTATGCTAAAAATAATTTAGAAAAATTCTTTCTCCGCCTGCAATCTTTTCTGGAGTGAAATAATCCTTTAATCTCACATGAGCTAGATTGTCCTTCAATTCAGGCTTTGGATTATTTTACAGATTTATCAAGTCTTCTCCATTTCACTGTGTTGTTTTCTCCCAGCTTCACTGCAAGATTAGTTTGGGGAAGCATATAAAGCCATTTCCTGTGGGTGGATTATCACAGCTATTTATGAATTTTTATGCTAACCTGGTTCTGAACTCTTCTTTTGGAGAAGACATCTTCCTTCCCACATAAAACCAGCAGCTTTTGCCTCAGTGCCTGCTGCCCACAGATGAACAGTGAACACAGCAGCTGGAGGTGTTTGGAGTGAGGACAAGAGTACATTAAACTGTTGGAAGATGATCACTGCAAATGCAGCCAAGACAGTTACTCACAGATGATCTTTGCAGAAGGGCAGCTCAGCTCTAAATGCAGGAAATGCACCTGAACCAAGCAAATCTTTGATATCTGCTACATTTTTGTTTCAGCCAAAATACACTTTTCTGTGCCAGGTTATCCAAGAGAGAAAAATCACCTTGTTTGCCCCTTAAACTTAAATATTCACCCCAACCCTTCCGAGATACTGAGGTCCAGTCCTCAATATAAACAAATAAATGGATGAACAGTTTGCATTTTCATATCTCTGAAATGCCAGTAGAGATTTTTAAACACTGAGACACTGACAAGAGAATAAGCTGCAGGAAAGGGAGGAGCAAAGCATCAGTATCATACATTGATTATTCTCATCTTCCTCATTCCTTTGCCAGATGTGAATTGCCTGCTTTCCTACAGAAGGGAACCAGGGCATCTAAGTAATCCAAAACTACTGGAACAACTGGCTTATGTCCAGGTCTCAACTTCACTCTTCAAGGCAGCAGAATAATTAAGCACATGCTACTGTCCTGAAAAAGAGCCATGTAAGGCCAAACACAAACTGCTCGTAGGAAAAAATATGAAGACCCTGTCAGGTCACATTAGCCCAGTTTCTTACAAGTAAAATGAAAGAGATCCTGAAAGAGCTTTGGGGAGGAGGAGGAAAAAAGGTTTCATTGAATTAAAGACCAGTTGAAAGAAAGTTGCCAAAACTTTAAAGAATTGAATCACATCAACAATATAAGAATGAAGCCTAGTAAAGCTTCTATTCACTCTCATGGTTACTGCTAGTTGTGATACACAACAGCCACTGGATTCTTTTGATCTATCTCTCTCTGGTAAGAACTGAAGTGCCCAGCTGAAGGAGCAAGTTCTGCTTCAGTGTATCCTCCTGTGCAGGGCACAGCACCTCCACAGCCTCAGTGATTGGTGACTGGCTGGAAGAGACCTCTGAATTGAACAAAAACAATCTCACTCAAAGCACATGACACCTCATTTCATCTGGAAATCTACTGCCAGCAGAGGGAAGGTACTAATAATTGGTGATGCAGCTTCAAGTGTGCAGCTCAGAACAAAGCTGTGTGCTGGCAAGAGATGACAGCCCACAGCTGATGTCTTACTATCACCTCTTTCAGCAGAAATTGGAAGTATTTTCTCTCCTTCCCACTTCTACATGATACCAGGTTTAAACCTTGAAATGAGAGTTACAGAAAAAAATATTAGGAAAATAAATTTGGCTTAGATCTGCATAATTTCCCCAACTGGTTTATCACAACTTTAACTTTCCCCCACCGGAACTTTACATGATGGCAACACAGCCTTGCATCTACAACAATGAACACAGGAACTCAAGGTACCACATCAGAAATGAATCCAAGCTCCCATGGAGCTAACAGATTAAAATTTCTGAGAAGCCCATGGATGGCTGTATCATTTCTGGAAATCATGCTCTTTCCCTTTAAGTGGACGGCTCTGTTTATGCCCTTAGAGTTCTCCTGAAATACACAAAACTCAGGAATTATGATTTTAACAGAGCACTAGGAGCATCTTCAGCTCTTCTCCAAGAAGAGAAAACAGTGACACCTGTTAAGTGTTGTTTATGAAAGCTTTCTGCTGTGAAGAAGCAGTGGTGTCCTCCTTTCACAAAGAAGCCATCAGGCCCAAAGCTGCCACACACACACACTGGTTTGAATCTGCTGCCTGCAGGGAGCAGCACCCATTTGTGCTTTGGCAGAAATGCCTTGAAATGACAACCAGCCCCACACCAGGCCCTGCTTCCAGTTCCCTTGGATCTCTGCACACACAGCTCCTACCAGAGCACATCCAGCTGCAGAGAGGGGTAACAGTGGCTCTGCTGGAGCTGCACTCCCTTCTCCCACCAGCCCAAGGTGGAAAAGCCAAAGTTCAGACATGCAAGTCAATGCCCTCCCTATCTGCCTTGCTACTGCCCACATCCCTCCTCTCTGAGGTGCCTTAGTCCAGGAATGAGGAATTCTTCCAGGCTCATTTGCTAATAAAGTTTCTTTGGTGGCAGTTTGTGTTGCTTCTACACATCAAAACCTTGGCATGAGAGCAGCACGTCAGGAACACCTACCTGTACAAATGCTTTAAAATGGTGTTAATACAACATACACAGAGTAGAACCAATGGGAAATGAAGTGCTTCAAAGATGGTAAAAATGCTACAAAAAAAGGTAAAAGGTTGAAGAACACAGTTACTCAAGGCAGCTTTTTGGTTTTTTGCTATTTCAGGGCTATTTCCAATTTTATCCTATAACTTACTAATTTATTCCTCCCCCACTGATCTCAATTTCTCTTTCTGCTAGGTTTAAAACAACATTTAGAATTTTCTACAGTTACACAATATCTTCGACAGAGATATTTGCATTGCTTATATTTAGGTTAAATCCCACACGTACTGTTTACTGCAATATTTGCCTCCTCTAAACACCTATGAAGTTGAAAAGGAGCCATTACACATCCATCACCAGAAATGTGGATGTGATTAATGTAATGAAAGATAACAATCACATTCCAAGCTTGCTAGGGAGACGTAAAAACAGTATTAAAATATTTTGTGTATACATTGGGTTGCTTTTTACTCACAAGTATGAGGGCCCAGTGTCACACAAGATTTCCCTCCCCTCCTCCACTGTTCAGTGTTTTAAAGATCACAGCAAAAGTGCTTTTTTGCATTTCTGCCAAGTGAACTTAAATACCTTTTGGGTTTCATCCTACACTATTTTAGACTGCTTGTAGTTGTGGCATGTTTTTAATCCCTAAAACAGCCTTCAGTCTCCTGATGGGCCCTCCAACCCATCATCTTACACTCTTTGACAAGTACTTTGACAAGTTAACTCTCTCAAGAGCAGAGAGCTAACTCAGACTACTAATCAGTATGTTCAACACCAAGAGTTTAAGACCTACTTGTTCTTCCTCAGAAACAGAATTGAAACTCACAGAAAAACCCTCCCAACAGATTTTTCCATCCTACCACCACAGTCCCAGCTACAGGAGACCTCCAATGTCTGCCATTCCATACTTTCTCCCTGCTCCTCACATAGCTCAAAAAAACACAATGAGATTCAGGTCCAGCCCACTAGAAACAGTATTTCTCTACAATGACCAGTTTAGATAATCAAAAACACTTCTATCCCCAAATTCTTATTAAGTAAACACATTCTGTGATGATCACCATTCATGGCTGGTTCTCTTCAAACATTGCTTATTGACTCCAAGAAAGAACTGTTTGTTAATGCTTTAGCAAGGGATTAGTTGTTTGTAGCTGTAGGTGAAAAACATGTTCCAGCAAGGAGGCACAGAAGGGCCCAGACTTGTTGATGGGAGGAGGATTCTGCAGAGATTGGACTGTGTAGGTGACTGCAGGGTGGGGAAAAGGAGCAGGATCTGAACAGAGTTCACCTATGGGCTGTGGTATAACGGAGGAGGCAAGAGAGACACAGATTATTCACCAAAACAGAGTTGTTCTGCCAACCACTCCTTTAGGAATCACCTCAGATAAACCCTGGCTGACAGCACAGTCTATCAGAGCTGCCCCAGCAGCCTCTACCACACTGCAGCACAAAGAAACCAGGGAAGAACAGGGCCTAAGGTGGAAGTCACTGTGAGGGAACTGATAGAGAGAAGCTGAGAAGCAGATGATGAAAGACTTAACAAAATACTAGTAAAAAGCAGAGGTTTTGAACTAGCATATTATTATTCAATGAAACTATTGCAAAACATTCCAAATTCTTCCAGTCACAAGTACCTTTATCAATAACAAATTAAAAAGCAAATCATACCTGAGTCAGAACATCCAGCTGTCCCATAATATGCTCCAGGGTATTTGCAAGACTGTTCTCCTCCTCTTGCTGCTCATGGGTTCTAACAGAATCCTGAGTTTTTGTTTTCTTATGATGAATGCCACCATCCATTTCTGACTGCTAGAAAAATAAACAGACATGATCTGCTACTGCAATGCAAATAACTGCACAGGGATTGCTGCTCCATGGAGGGTAAGCAGTAAAGGACAGTTTATGCTGGGACAGTCTATGCTACTAAAAACAGGCAAAGGAGGAAAGGAATTGTTCTTGCCACAGCTGGAAAAGGAAAAGCTTCTGCTGACTTGTCTGCCTGCTCCAGGTGGAGGGTGGTTTTGTTGTTTTCTGGGGGGGTTTTGTGTGTGCTTTTGTTTGTTTTTAAACTCCCACCAGGAAAGGCAAACCTTAGATAAAAATCTTGAAGCAATACTACAAGATTGAAGTTTTCTATGTGCAAAGAACTTTGGTGTGCTCTTGTGGCACACAGGCACAGACTACAGGTAAGTGAAGACTTACTGGAGCTGCTTAGGGAAGCACTACATCTCAATGACAGGAATTAAGTAAGCTATCCCAGAGGAGTCTGATTATTTCACTCCAACAGTGAAGTTAAAGCCTCTCTCCATGTTTGGTAGTTGAAAAAAGACTAAGACACTGTACCATAGTTAAGTTCAGAAGCAGAAGCAAGATGTCCCAATATGCATTGGAACTGTTTTGATTAAGTAATTTTAATTTTGTTTATATCTCAAACTGGTTTTCCTCCTCAACGAGATTAAGAACAAGTTTACTTTGAAGTTTCAACTGTTTTAGTTATGCAAGCTTGAATATTTCATTCAGAATAAATTAAGTTTGAAAAACACAAATACATCTCTACTAAAGAACCTATTCTTCTTTCCTTTTCTTTCAGAATGGTATCTTTCTTGTAGAACAAACACTATTTGCATTGTTTACCTGCAATATTGCCAGTAGAAGCAGTACAAAGAGGTTTAGCTAAAGGAGGTAGCCAACTGGTTAAGCAACTGCAGACTTCAGTTTCTCAATTTACACTAATGGACAGAATTTGAATTGAAAGCCAAGATCACAGCTCTCAAAACACTTCTCCATAGCCCAGTGCCTGGTGCAGCTCCATCCCATGCACTTATTACTCACACCAAGTTTACAAATCAACAAAGCAAGGAATTCTGACAGATTGAAAAACAGTCAATTCTTCCACATGTACTTTTTCTAAGTAGAAACAAACATTTGCCTCTGTTTCTTCTCTCCTATGCAACAGCAGGCATGCATTTCTCACCAGCACACTACTGATTTACCTGCTCCTTTCTGTATTTGATGCCAGATGTGTGCAGATGTGCAAATAAACTGCAACAAGACCAGCTCACATAACTTGAACCACCAAACTGTTCAGTACATCATGAAGATATATACATGCATACAAAAAAATTCATATATTTAAAAAATATACATAAAAACCCTTGTGCTGTGATTGAGGCCACATAAAGGCTCCCAAAGCTGAGATCCAGCTCAACAACACAGGCAAAATATGCAATAAGTAGTACAAGGAGCAGAAATTAAGTACCTAGAGAAGGTGGAGACTGCAGGGGGTGAGCAAGAGAAGAAGAAATAAGAGGAGGCTGCAGCAGCTTTGACAGGAGAAAGCCTTGCTGCTGGCCACCAACTGCAAGGAGCTGACCATTCTTGCAGACCCTGCCCACCAAACCACCCTCCTACAGCTAAGCCTCACATGGCCAGTTCTGCACAGGGAGCAGGAAAGAAGGGGAAGGTTTCAGTGACAGCTGCTCCACAGGGCTCACTGTGCTCCCCCACAGGCCAGGGGGCAGCTGGGGATCAGGTGGTACCAGCCACACCAGCCTCTGCTCATTTCCTCCCTCCCACCTGCTTGAATAATTGGGATTGTCTACAGGCCCCTGGCCAACACAGCCCACACTCCAGGTCACACAGCATGGGAGCCACACTCCAGCTACTCCTGTGCTGCAGGAAGCCAAAGAGCCACACATTGCTCACTGATGCATTGATTTAATCAACTAAAATAGGTTCTTGCAGAGATGAGATCAATCCAGTCTTAAAAACCTCCTATTTGCTGCTTAAATTTAAAAGTGAAAACAAACAAAACCCACAAACCACTGCTTTTCAATAGGTAACTAGCATTAAAAAAACATTTTCTTTCTATTTTAAGGCTGACTAGCTTATGCTGATGATGTAACTTCAGGCCAGTCAATCATGGCACAGCAGAAATTTTAGTGAGCTAACACTGCATACAACCTGCACTTAAAAACCCCAAATGATGATGAGCTATCCTCTTCAAAACCCATTAGAACAAGCTGACTCACAGAGCAGAAAAATGACTGTAGCAACAGATTTTCTCCATCTATCTTTATAGCATATGTCAGACAGCTTTTCATAAAAAGCTTTGGGGTTGAACTCTGAGTCTATATTCTCTTTGTTACAGTTCACAAAGTGTAAGAGCCTGGCAAAGGCAATACTGCAGAGATGTTCCCACACTGATGCTTTAGGGGTCAGATGCTCCCTGATCATGTCAGGCTGAAGGCAGAGCTGTCAGGTGCCATGTTCTGCTGCTCACCTCACAAGCTACGTCCCACTCCCACAAAAAGCCACCTCCCAAAGGCCATGGGGGCTCCTGAAGCCAACAGCCCCAGAACAGAAATATATCTACATTTAAAAACAGAAGCATGACAACATGACATACTGTCCCATTTCAAACAGCACAGGCTCCTTGCTGCCCACCAAGAAATGCCACAGCTGCAGCCTTCAGCAGTGAGGTTCTGAGTTAGTGCCTGTGTCTAAAGCAGGGACACAGCCAGCCAGCAAATAACCACTGGGTCACAGCAGCCACTTCCCAAAGGGAGCCTTCCAGCTGACCAAGGTCTTTGACCACTCAGTTCTGGGAAGTGTGCACCTACCTGAGGAAGAACCAAATTGCAGGCAGGTTGAAATATTTTAAAATATTGTAAAAGCAGACTAAATCAGCTGCTGTTCCCAAGAATGAACAAGAAAACCCTTAGAAACATACAGCCTTAGAGAGACTCCAGGAGCCCTTCTAAAGACCATTTATTTCATCTGAGCCAGCCATCAGGAATTTAAATTCTAACAGGTTTAGAAAAACATTGCAAAAATACAAAATTGTGTCAGTCTCAGTACCAATGACCATTATGATTACAGGCAGTGACACCTGTGCTCTCATCTGACTCACCTGTGGGTGAAGTGCCAGCTGAATGCTGGGGACAGGCACCAGAAACAATGGCACTGCTGCAGAGGTTTGATTCATTTCAGTCAGAGTTCAAGTGTACAATTTATTTGGCACAACCAAACAAATGTGTCTGCCATTAAATATCTTATTACAACATCTGTGTATTACACCCTGGGAGCAGAGCAAGGAGCAGCTGAACATTAAAGGAAGAAGAGATGAGCAGTTTCAGAATACAATACAGATCTCAGTGACAAAGGGAAAACAGAAGTGATTTATTTATAGCAACCACTTAAAGACAGCACAAGGCAACTACTTGGGGGAAGGGGAAAATTAATCAGCCTTCATTCCAGAGGTCTCTTAGTGAGCCCCTTATGAAAATTGTTCTGGCTAAACAGCATCCTGGCCAGCAGTTGGAGTGCTGATCAGGGCTTGGGGGGCAGGTATGAGCTAAACACCACATGTGCATCTGTAGGAAACTGCAGGAGACAACTAAAAATGCCATTTTGCTCCTTAAATGGTGATCCTCAGAAAATATATTGATACAATAACCACCTACCTCAGTTTTACACCCACTAATAAAATGTAGAATTCTTATAATTCGGTCCAGAAGAAGTATTTCTTCTCCCTTTTCCTCACCTCTCTCCACTGGATGGGAAGAATTGAGTGGTGTGAAGGGGGTAGGTTCAGCTCTACCTTTAAGTCCCTTCCAATTAATTAAGAGTAAATAATTTACTCTTTTGAGAGGTTTGTGTTTTGGTGGGGTTTTTTTAAGACAGTATGATGTTGCCAAGAATTAATTTTCAAGTATCTAGAAAGACAGCACACCCCTTAAACAACACATACATCCAACGTGTTCAATTCAACACAGACCTTCAATGTATTAAAATCCCCTAGTGCAATCAAATTCATTATCTTAGCTGAAAAAATTCCCCAAAAAACAAAGCAGCAGAAAATCCTCAAAGGTGCTGTATGCAGTTCATCTGAACCCCAATTCTACTAATCCAAAAAAAGAGAAATACCTTTAAAAGTCTATTCTGAGAAGTCATTTTCACTACAGGTAAAACACTTTAATGTGTTCCCACAGAGCAACAGTGACATCCAGTGGAAGCACATCAGCTCCAAGGTAAGCTCCACAGGAAGGTCAGGTGGAGCACACCGTGCTAGACAGAAGGGCTCATGAAAAGCTGGGAAGTACCTCAGTCCTCCCTGCTGCACACAAAGTACCACTGACTGAGCACAGGCACAATTCTCTAGCCTGGAAAGGCATCCCCTCTTCAAGGCAGCACTGAAATTTCTGGAGCCATCACATTCTTCAAGACTTGCATTACTCCCCATCTACTGTCCAGAGCAGCATAGGGTAACAACTCAATTTAGGACACAGGTTAAATTAGCTTTGTGAAACAATTAATATGACCATTCATCTATGCTCAACTCTTATGTCAGAATTCAAGCTGCAATAAGGCAGAGAATTTGGGAGGGAAGGAGAGGAAAGAGAAGGCAGATGAAAAGAACATTACTTACTTTTATTTTTGCTTCAGACAAACAGTACCTTGGGTTTGATGCAATCATTTACGCAGAACCCTCCTCCCTACTGGTGTTTCTAAAAAACCACTAAAATTTGGCACCTCTACTGTAGCAGCCATATTTCACCATAGGCCAATAAATATTAAGTTCCTGATAAACTCAGGAAGAAATAAGAGTTAATATGGACATCTCAAAGCCATTTAAATGCCCAGGCACTGCTGTGCCAAAGCCTAAGTGAGGCACTGGCAGGAGGAGGCAGAAGCAGGCTCGTGTGTTTAAGTGAAACAGCAGCAGAGCATCCAGCCCTGCTGACCAGAATGCCCAGAAGGACACAAACAGGGGAAGAGCTGGTGCCCAGCTGAGGGACTCAGAAATGTACAAAACAGCCTGTCCATACAGAGAAGGCTGCACTTGGACTGAAATTTGGATTTGCTTGCAGAAATATCAGCATCCTATCTCTGCAAGTGACCCTGTCTGGCCATCTCCAACCAAGAACAGGTCCTCACCAGAAGGGAAAAGCTGTTCCCATATTTCAGTGACCTTGCTCTGTGGTTCAGTGTCTATTGGTCCAGTTTACTTACCCTATAGTCTGTGTCACTTTTCAATCAGGACAGACAGTAGTACCATCAGCTTCAAGGTAACACTGAAGACAAATGGGAGTTTGGCACATATTGCATTTCCAAAAGCACAAACAGCATTCATGTCAGGAGTGAAATAAGAAATAGTAATGCCAGACACTGAAAGCCCAGTCACAGATAAAACTTAATGACTGCCAACTGTTAAAAAAATAAAGCAAGCCTGTATTTCTTGAGAAGGAAAAGCTAAGGGTGGACTTCAACATTTTAGATTTATGTTTCCTGCATTTTATCTCCCTTAATCAATTTTCCCCTCCCATCAGTCCTA
Source organism: Melospiza melodia melodia (assembly GCF_035770615.1). Lineage (NCBI taxonomy): Eukaryota > Metazoa > Chordata > Aves > Passeriformes > Passerellidae > Melospiza > Melospiza melodia. The sequence goes on from NC_086203.1 coordinate 16,809,641, forward strand.
GGGTTTCTTTAGGAAATAGGAAGAGGTCTTTCAGAATTCAGTATGGAATAATTAAGCTTTGTTGCATAGGTGATGTTCAACTGTCTAACACGCCTCCTGGAGAATAACAACAACAAAAACTTCAACAGAACAGTTTTGTGTGGAAACAAGCCATGATAGGAACAAAAACCTAAGAATGAAAACCACTTGCAAGAAGTGTCACCAAGAATTGAACTGCTTCTTTCTGGTCCTGATTTTGGAAAAAAACTTTCAAGTAAAGGCAGCCAAACATTGAAAAAAGGTGTTTATTCTCAGCCTTGGGTTGTCCAGCTACAGGTTCTTTTACATTAAAAGCATCAGCCTCCAAGGCAAGTGATCTGCTGAAATGGGAACAACAGCTTCCAGCTCGTTCCCTTCATCAGAATAATTTTTCTTTTTCCACTGATTTAGGTATATACACACTGTGTAACATACAAATCATGTGCATACCTATTTTGTTACTTATATACATGTATAAAAATGCATGCCATGTATATGTAAATGCAGACACAGACACACTACAACACATGCACTTGTTCTTACTCCTTGAAGTTTGAATTTTAGCAGAAAAGTCTGAGATCTTAGGAACTTTTAAAGCTTAAGCTAACTTCATCCATCTCCGAGCTGGCACAAAACTGCAGCTTGAAAAAAACTTTAAAATCTTGCCTCCATCTCACTTCTTTGAATTATGACTCAAGCATTAAAACAAACCTCATACAGCAGCAACCTAAGTGGGAGAATTTACATTAATTAGCCTGAGATGCTCAACTTAAAAGGCAATTTTTATTCTGACCAATAATGACTTGTCAGGACTTGCCTTATTGTTCCAGAGTCTAAGAACAAATCTATTCACAGTAAGATGACAGAAATTCAAAGCTGATCCTCTTATTTCTTGAAGAAATCTTGTCAAACCAGAGCACAAGGGAAAACAGTTGTAGCAGCACAGCTGCTCCATCCACTACCAGGCAAAGCTGCTGCAGGTTGCTGCAGTCATTCAGGCTCCTTGCACAGCCAAGCTGAGGGTGCTGCCTTTTCCTCTCTCCCAGTCCTTCACCAAGACACTCCTCCTGTCACTCCATGCCCTTATCCCTCTCCAGCTCCTCTTGTAGGCCCCCCTCAGGTACCTGAAGGGGCTCTAAGGTCTCCCTGGAGTCTTCTCCAGGCTAAACAATCCGAAGTGTCTCAGCCTGTCTCCACAGCAGAGGTACTCCAGCCCTCTGATCATCCCCATGGCCTCCTCTGGACCCACCCCAACACATTTTTGTCACTTTGGGGGCTGCAGGTGGGGTCTCACCTGAGCACGGCAGAGGGGCAGGATCAGCTCCCTCAGCCTGCTGCCCACAGGGCTTTGGATGCAGCTCAAGGCACATTTGACTTTCTGGGCTGCAAGTGCACATTGCTGGGTCAAGTCAGGCTTCTTGTCAAGCAACATCCTCAAGTCTTTCTCTTCAGGGCTGCTCTCAATCTCTTTTTCTCTGTTCCTGTTTAAGATTTGCTCCCTCACAAACCAATTACAAAGTCACATCTCCAAACAGGCTTAGATAAGCGGGTTTCCTTTAATAAAAGGAGGGGCAGCTATGGGTAATCATCTGCAACCACCCTGCTTGAGAAGGACATAGGGAAGAGCTCCTGTGATCAATCACAGCAAGGCTGCTGCTCAACCCTACAAAGTTTCTGCTTGGACAGCCAGGTAGGATAGAGAACAGTGGAAACACCTCGAGTACCCATCATAGTTTTTCTTTTAAGTAAACAATCTACCTACCTATCCCAGGAGGAAGGAAATTGTGCACCAGCCTAAGTTCCTGGAGTGGGAATCCTCAGAAAAGTAAGGTGATAGCAGATGGGGAAAAATCATCATTTTGCAGACCACATCTTCACCACAGACTGAAGATTGGATCCCCGCTCTTGAACACAGGATATAATGTGTGTCTTCCTTATAATGCTTAAAGTTACATAAACAGAAGGGGGTGGAGAAGGTGCAAACAAAAACCCACATTCACATCCCATTGCAAAGAGCTGCAGCTCTATGCAATCAAACTGATTCCCAGGAAGGAATTTCACAGGAAGTTAAAAAAAAAAAGGTACAACAGGATTCATAAGTATTAACAAATGCCAAAATTAGATACAGTTACCAATTTGGAGCCAAAAGGTCAAAAAAAGAGGCACATCTGGCCTGCGAGTAATTGAGAAGGAATTTGTTTACACAAGGACAAGCTGACAGGATGAACTGCTGCAGTCAGCATGAGACCATGGGCTGAGCACTGGAGGCACCCGAGGTCACCAAACCAACCCAAGCAGCAAAGGAGAGAGGTGGAGTCAGCTCTGGACATTCAGTGATGGACTTCAGACAACTTTATAATCACATCACATTTTCTGGAATTTGCCTCCAATTCTATCCAACAGGACCATTTGGGATAATTTACCATTGAAGAAATAAGTACAGTCCAAGGCCTGGAGAAAGCTCTAAACTCAGCAGCATCAAAATAACCTAAATGTCTGTCTTAACTCAAAGACACATTTGAAGAGTCACAGGCTGCTTGTTTCCAAGTCCTTTCTGCTGAAATGCTGCTCTTACCAAGCCTTCCTTTGTGAAGGTCAGCCACTTAACTCTGTAAGAGCTAAGGATATTTAAAACATTTGTGTTCCTGAATTTCCAAAGACAATGTCAAGAGGACAGTTTTTTGCCAAGAGAACGTCAGAGGACAGTTCCTACTTCTGGCCATGTCTCCCAAATTGCCCTACCAAGGGATTACCTCTTTCTGAGTCCATCTGTCTCAGCACAAGCAAGTTTTAAGGTATTTTTCATTAGAAAGTTATATATGGATGTTGAGGCTAAACTCTCCTCACATAAGCCTCCTCCTTTGCAAAGTAACATTGTGCACAGTTACAACATGCCAGAAGGTTTATGTTTATATCTGAGCAAAAAGATCTATATATCAATGCATATTTCCATAATATTTTATTAAAAAAACTGTCTACCTACTTAGCTTATACTACAATGCTTTTATTCACCATTTGCAGTGTTTAGATAAACAAGCTTAGATAAACACCCAAGCACTGTCTAACTGTCCGTGTGACATCAGCCATTCAGCATTTGCTGTGACACTTTACCATACCCAGCCTTCCTGGAATTAGTAACAGCAGCAAATCTGTTCCATAATGAAACAAGTGTTCTTGCACACTCACATCAGCTGCAGCTACACATGCAAAGCTTTCCTTGTACCTGTAGAAAGAACAAAAGTCCACCACCAAACCTCCAACATAAAGCACATTATCTGCCCTCTCTGGAAAAAAAAAAATCCTATGTTGAATGTTTTCATAACTTATAAGAACAGTGAACACACCCTCTGATCTGATCCTAAACAACTCTTCATCCAGACAGACCTAAATGCTTACAGTTCCTGACCCCAGATAATTATAAAAGTTTGTATTTTTGAAATCACCTACACAACCCATTCTCTCATTCTGACTTTCTTTTAGGTCCTCACCACTCAATATTGTAGCATAAAGCATAAATTTACCAATTAGATTCTAGATCAAAGGAAGCACAGTCAGAGGATAAAGGCACAGGACTGCAAGACTTCCTTTCTTCCCATCAGCTTCCCACTGCACACACCAGGAGTGCTTGCCCTGAGCTTTGGGTTTCAAGGTTATTATGCAACACTTTAAAGCAACAATTGTTAGCCTATAATTTAAGAGCAAGCATTTATTGCAGAGCTACTACTTCTGATCTAACATTTACAGTCTCACATCTATGCTAACATACTTAGAATTCGCTTCTGACAGCTTCAGTTGTTTATCACGCTTTCACATCTCTGCTTTCACACCAGCCACGGCTGCAATTCTGCCCATGTGTCCTTCTCTCATTTGCATTAGTCCTTGCACAGATCAGTTCTCCTTCCAAAGCAAGCTGCATCTCCCAAGCCTCTGTATTTACAGAAAACACAAGCAGGTGGGCAGAGCAACTTTGAAGTTTCTGTCCATTGTTACAAACATGTCCAATAGCCTGATTCATCCTGAACTAAAACCAACTGCCTGAGAAACCAGAATCTTCTAAAGGCTCCAGTCTCCCTCTGCATAGGAAAGTGAAAATTGGTTTGGAGCAAGTTTGGTTTTAAGCTCACCAACCTTGACAATATTTCATGACTCTTATCCCACAGCTTATTTAGGATTGTTTTTCCTTCCTATTCAACTTGATGACAAACTAGTTTTGATGTCTGTATTCAGTTATTCTTTCTTGCATGTTAGTCAGCCTCTCTCCATGAGAAACCAGATACTGGTTTTACACAGCCACTGTTTTCATTAATATCTGTGCCTTCACAATGCTTAACAAAAACAATTATACAGCTACACAGCAGTATAAGCTTTCCTTGGAAAAATATTCTCATAGACTTAAGAGTGGAAACAGATGTGTCAAGAATAGTGTTCATGTATTTTAGGGGTACCAAAACTAAATAACCCATATGCCTATTTTAAATGTAATTAAAATCCGGCAATGTCTGCAAAATCTAAAGATTATTCAATAGGCAGAATCCTGGCACACTAACACAGCAGTAGAGAAAGGAGGAGTAGGTTCACTTGTCATTGAAGGAAAAGGTGACCTTGGCATGAAATCAGGATCTGCAGGTGGCAGCTTCAAGTCTGAATTTGACAGAAAACAACTATCTCACCTACCCAAAACCCACCAAAATAAGCAATTCACTATTAAAAAAGCAAGCATTTGGCTCAATACGAAAGAAATTAAAATACAGTGAAATTTAAGTCTTGCAGTGGGTTGTAGGAGTGGTAGTACTCTTAAAGAGCCCAGCACAATCTATTTCTAAAAGATACAAGACATGACATCGACTTAAAAGAGGAGACTGACATGAGTGTATAAGTTACTATGGAGCCAAGATCTCCATGCTCAGGTTATACTTAAAATAGAGAATGAAGCCATTTTCAGATACCAGTTTCTTTTTAACAGCAAAGAACATTTCAGATCAATTCTAAATTTAATCTTAACCTAGGGTATTCAAATGTCTCAGAGGACATTATTTATTCTTCCCCTCCTAACTTGAGCAATTTTAACTGCCTTAATAATCCAAGGATATAGTACTAGCTGTATTTTGCACCTCCCACGCTGCATGCCCAAGCCAAAGCTTGCATTTGGATGGCAGTTTAAGAAAACTCCTTGGAAGTAATTTAGGACCCCAAATCAAAATATCTTTCTGCTGCATGATTGAGCATGGATTCAGTTCTGCCTCTGCAAATGCACAGCACCTGGGCCAAACTAACACATGACACCTCAGAATACAGAGAGCCTTGTTTCCTACAGCCTCAGAGCATCACTAAAGCAAACCCTTTCAGCCACCAGCACGTGACACAGATTTGCTGTCAGTGGCACACAAACAGCTGCTCCCAGCAGCATCTACTGGATGTTTGGCCAGGTAAACTCTCCTCCACAGGGGAACACTTGTGTTGGAGGGACAGATGTTCAAGGTGGTTAGGCATTGTTCAAGGGATTTGTTCAGCAGCTCCCTTCAACGGACATCTTAAAAGGTTTCATAATGAAAAACTAAGTTTTAGAAGAGCTCAGGCATTTTCTTCCTTTCTTTAAAAGACTACTGGATAAGATGCTCTGGCAATACATCAGCACAGGAGAGGGTAAATTTACCATCATTTCCCATTAGCTGATACCTTGTCTACATTTTTTTAAGCCATTAAGCATGCTACAAAGCAAAAGTGTTATTTTTCTCCCAGAAAGGATGTATCTATGCTGTATTACACTCTGCCATGTTTTAAATTAAAGCAGATAGAGTTCAAAGCTAGACCAGTTCAATAGGCTAATAAACAACGAGGTCATTGGACTGATAGTTTCATAGCCTGCATAATTTTGGAGTTAGAACAGGAGGGGAGGAAAAGGAAGAAGTCAAATTTAGCTAAAACCAGCCAAGGACCAATAAACACTTTCACCTCCTTCCTCATGTGACTGTTTCCTCCCATGCTCTCCCACTAACCTACATGAACCAACCTCAGGTTTTGTTTGCTTTCTTTACACAGCATTCCACATAGCAGGGCACCAGGCTTAGAGCTGCAAACTCCAACCTTGTTCATCCCAAAATACTGTGGCTATTCCAGTATCTCCAGCAATGGACTGAAGCCATATTAAATAAAAACACCATTGTGTTTGAGAGGTAACTGTAGTGCCCCAGTAAAGATCTAAACTGATATGGGTCAAAGACACTGCCACAGAGCAACAGACATTGCCTGAAGTTTGGCCTTCAGCTGGGGCAATGCCACTCATGCACAGACCCCTGGTTCACAGAAAGCCTTTCAGCTTACAGCTCACACTGAACAAGATTAACTAAAAACCAGCTATGGTAATAACATACAGCAGAACCCTATAAGTATACCCAAATGTATCAAAAATATCCAGAGATTGACAAGACAAAATAAAGACCTTTAAATGAATCACCACCATGTGCAAAAATCACAGCTTTTACGGGCAGCAGCTTTCAAGGGTCACTTGTAACAGCCAGATCTGATCTAAGTTGCACTCAGATCTGTGCATCACTGAATTGCTCAGCTGCTGGATTTATCCTCAGGCACAGTCAGAACTCAGAGGTCTAAACACATGATTCAGGGAGCAGATATGAACTAATGTCTCCAGGTATTGAGGAAAGAAGCTCCAGTACAATATGTCACCTATTTGTCATGTGTGACACCTACACAAGGCAATTTTTTTTGTCTTTGCTGACTGTCAGTGAAAAGATATCGTGAATTCTATTTTCAGGACTGACACCAGCCTGAAGGATTCATGTCAGCTAGCAAAGCCAACTTCAGTTGTTGCTTACATCTGCTTTTTTGGTGAACTATCACTCATGTCACTATGAACCACACATTCCTAAACAGTGGCTGTTACTAAAAAACACATTTATACATGCATCAAGTTTATCTTCCTTTTAAGATCATTATATATAATTGCCCTATGAAGTAAGTACAGTTAAACAAAAACAAACAATACAAGGTTAGTTAAAAAACAGCAGCTCAAATAAACAGCACAGAAAGATGATTCTACAATTCAACCACCTGAGTCCCACTCCAAGGCTGCACAAGTGTACTGGAAAGGAACTCTCCACAATTACTGATTGCTGACCTACCCCAGTGCCATGGGTCTCATCCACACTGCTGCAGTATTTCTGGGGTTTCACTACCTCACCATAATCAGCATCAAAGTTGGTCTTCCACACCATGACCTGCAGAAGAAAGTTACCTCCATTAAAATTTCCCATCTAAGTTTGCTTATAGGTCATTTTTTTCAACCCTTCAGAAGAATCTGCAAACTCACAAGAAGTTTCCCTAGGAAAGCTTTGCCATTGATTAAATTAAGGATGTTGTTTGTAAATATGCTACTAAACACAGACAGTTTAACTGAGTTCTCAATGGATAAGTGATCTCTTTCAGCATGCTTTGGGTCAAGAACATCATTAAACTAGAATGACCAAAAGAACTTCAAAGCAACATGAAGAATACACCATTAAAACCACAAATATTTTTAAATACCATGCTCAGCATTGTAACATTTATCAGCCACAGCCCAACTCAGTCATTCATTTATCATGAGACTCAGAGGGAAAGGAGAGTTAGTACCAATACCAGCATTAGAGATCTTAAGCTAGTTTGTCAGCTGGACACCAAACTTAAATCCAAATCCATAACATAGTACTGATTTCAGAAAAGAGGCCTCTGACACATAAATCACTCCAACATATCAAGAGGAAATCCATGAAATAAACCTCTCAGCAGTGACTTTACAAGTTTAAAAAAGTTAAAGAGCAATCAATCAAAAATTTCAGAGGTCTGAAAGACATCCAAGATTCCAGACTGCTCCTCTGGTTAGCAGAAGGAGCACTTATTCTTCATTTACAAATTTGCATCACTGCTTTGCATAAAATAAAATCAATTTTCTGTCACTGTTTCATGGACAACCAATAAGGCCATTCCACTGTACAACAGGAAAAACAAAGTGATGTTCTTGATGAATTGACAAATCTATCTCTTCACAAAGCTGCTGTTAGAGATGGGCATTGCCACCTGGTCCAACCTGGGGATTGGGAGCAAACACAGCCCTTTGAAGACTGATGATCCTTACTCAGACCACTGCTTTGGGCTGAAGTCTGTCTGTGTCTACAGCAGAGCAACTCACAGTGCTAAAACCAGGACATATTTGCAGCACAGGCTGGGCCTGATTGCAGTTTGGCAATTGAGTATGGGTTTCTTGGGCTACATGTCTTATATTACCAGCAAAAAAATTGGGTTTGACCTCTAGTTTTTTGTTCATAAAACAGAAAGTTGCTTCAGCATGGTTCAGACATACCAGATAAAAGTTACACTTTTGCTTTCCCCATTGTTCAACAGAGAACAAAAAGCAGCAGCTTTTAAGGAAATGTGAATCTGGATTATAACTTAGAAATTAATCAGGTACCTGTTCATCAGAACCTCCAGAGGCAAATAAGTCTCCATCTCTTGAAAATGCTACACAGGTAGCTGGGCCCTGCAAACACATTTAAAAGACAGGTTTAAAAAAAAGAGAAAAGAAAATGAATTGTTATGTTCCATTCATTACAGCTTTACAAGGTATTTATCATTTGACATCAGCAATCTAAAGGCAAAATTTGAAAAGCTCTTACCTGTCAGGTAAATGGGCCATAATTAAGATGCTCAGCTTGCTGGCACTTACCATTTCCCACACTTCTGACCCCAGTTTAAGACACCCACTTTTCAATTTATGGCAGAGACAGGAACAAGCCAATTTTTACATCACCAGACTTTTTCTTGTTCCCGTCAAACATTCCCTCTTCACTTTAGAATTAGCAATTTCTAAAACTCCTGTTCATTTATTAAAAGTGTTGAAACTATGAGGTTTTTGTATAGTAGGCTGGCTTGAACTGCTTTTCTCTTCGTAGTCTGATAGGAGAGATGCCAGAGTTAAGGTATCCAGGATTACCTCTGCACAGGACTTGCATTTTGAAGAAGGCTCATGGTTAAAACACTCAGTTCTGAGAGACTTTAAATACTTCTGAGTGCTACAGCACACCTTCCACACCACACACCTATTTCAATGTGTTTTCCACCCTCCAGCAAGCACACAGGAGGATGCACATGGCAGGCTGAGGCAAGAGCTCTGAGCTGCAGTCAAACAGAGCTGAGGAATTGCTACGTGTGTTTGAGCCCAGGCACAACAGACAAACTGTTCTGCTCAGAGTAAACAGCTGAGAACCCAGATCCTGGGGTTTTATGTCAGCTGCTGAACACATTCCTCTGCACAATGTTCAGCAGCAGGGGCAGAGGTCAGAATGAGAACTTCCAGAGGCTGCCTATGGAGCTGACTGGCTGGGGAAGGCTTGAGAAAACACCAAAAACAAGCAGAAAAGCCACAACAACCACCAGAAACCTCCACCAAGTGATCATCCACCTCCTGACAGAAGCAGTTACCCCCTTTCAAGTAAGGCCATGTATCTCAGAAGGCAAATAAGAAGCTTCTCCTTACTCTGTTGGAAGGAGACACAACTCTGAGTCCCCATCTTTCCAATGGACACTGCATGAAAACCTCACACTCTTTCTTTGCCTTCTTTATAAAAGTGAATTCAACATAATAAATTCTGAAGACAGACAAATACCCAAAGACTGCATGTGAAATAAGCACCCATCTGTCACCGCAACCTGTGTCCCACAGTCTTGTGGGCATCCAAACATGCTGGCACAAGGTTATGGCAGCAAAACCAGAGCCTTGCTGGGCTCAATCCCAGTGTGAACAGTTTTAGCCTCCTTAAAACACATAAAGGTGTTTCCATATTATCATTTAACACACAGTGATTTCCAAATGCTTTGAGGCTTCCCCTAGCAACACCTCACTAGAGAGGCCTTGCCAGGAGTGCTCCAGTAGCAGCAGCTCCAAGGCGCAGGCGCAGTCCCTGCTGTGACTCAGCTCACTCACCTGACACAGCAGTAACTGTAGGGGTAGGTATTGCACACCAGAGACATCAACCAGCTGACACAAACTGTGCTCTGCCTTTATTCCCACCCACCTACCCCAGTGTTCAGCTCTCTAGTCATGTGTCAGGAATGGAGGCTCTAAAAAAAAAAAAAGCAAAAGCGAAAGACAAGCAGTAAGAAATGGTAGAAACAACCCCACAGCCAGAAACCTGCAGTGGTGAATATTGCTCCAAGATAACAGAGGTTGAGCATACAGAAGCTGCTCTTGGACTATAATAAACCAGTCAAATTTTTTTCTGTCCTCCTAACTCTAAGACAAAGTGTTCAGGAACAAGCATAAGTGGGGAACACTGGAAAGGAGCAGTGTTTCCTAAAAATATTTTTTATCAGTCTAAATATTTCAGTCTATTTAGACAAAATCTAGTACAACACAAATCACATCAAAACAGGCAATGAACTGACTCCAAAGTCATGGCATTATGAAGGGAAAAAAGTTCAACAGAACATATTCTTCCCAAAATAGAAAATTATATCAAAGACTGAATGTGCCTTTATAAATTGAAAGAAAGGGAACAAACAAGTCTACAGACGCAACATCCTCTACAGATTTGTTGACATAAGTTAAGTGAAAAAGTATTCCTGCTCCATACACTCCCAGAACTCTTCCAAGATACAACAGGTTTGCTGTAGCAACAGTTTGCCAAATGCCCTTGCAATTTAATATTGACACACCAAACTAAAACTAAAAAGCTACACTTGGCAGTTATTAGATACAGCCTAAATTCCATTTGTCCCAGGAAAGCACAGCAGAAATCCAACAGATTTCTGATGAAGGTCTGGATAACAGATATGAGATTGGAGAATGAAGAATTGAAACCTTTTCCCCCCTGTGTTAATTTACTGCTTGCATTAAAAGTATCAAAAAGTAGCAGTTGCATATTTTTCTATAAAAGTTGTAGAGGGAATTTTAAGCTTATTTCCCACATAACTAGAACTTGTGGGATGCAGCAGCCTTCTTCTACTGGATCTGTAGAAGGATCTTATTTTCTGTAGCAGGATCAAATGGCCCTCTATTAGTGTTTCCTGGAGGTTCAGAATTTCCAGCCTGAACCCCCCATGGCCCAAGGTGCTCCACACAAGCTGCTGGCACCAATCCCCAAACTCCAGCAGCTTCTTGCCTCAGACTACACAGCAAGCTGCAGGAAGAAAGGGTTGGGCAATGACATACCCCAAGTCAGTGGTAAGGAACATTTCTGTTTAATCCTCAGCAGGTCAATGTCAGGACTGCCAAGATTTTGTGCATGTCCAGTAGAGTTTGAAATTATAACAGCAGCTTTAGTGATACTGGGAGAGCTGCAGGAATTTTGAAGAAAATACAGAAGAAAGCAGCAAGTCACCCACTGAAATTGTTGAGTGAGAACATGGCCACTGACATTTAACTCATCTCCTCTAATGAAAGAGTACCAGGCAAGTACCAGAAAGCCTCGAAAAGGACAAATAGCCCAAATACTGGATGGAGCAAAGCAACCATAAAGAAAAAGGAAGCCACAGAAAGGAATGATAACAGCATCAAGCCTCATTGTTTGCTGCAGGATTCCCAGTGAACACAGCTCAGGCAAGGTCAGATCTGCATGGCAGGGCAGCTGGAACACCAGGTGACAGCCCATTTCTAACTGCTTGCACAGGTGAGAAAGGTGAGGCCCAGCAAGTTACATCATTTATGTGCAGAGATAGAGATTACACCTTCTGCCTATTTTCCCACTTCCTACAAAGGAGGTTGGTGAATGCAAGGCCTTTGTTGCCCTAGCATTGCCCAGGTTGATCAGCTTACATAAAACATTATGTTTGGCCTTCAAAATAGATGGTGAGACTATTCTGAATGACTTGAATGCATTAATCACCAAGATCTGAAGCCAGGACACAGATTACACCACCAAGTGACTGGCAGGATGCTAATAGCATCAGTAACAACTGACACAGGGGTGACATAACACAACAGGAATAGCATCACTGAACACAAAGCTTTCAAGGGTAGAGCTAAAAATAGATGTCTCTGAAAGAAATACTTAAGAGAAAGGCCAAGAGGTTAGTCTGGAGAAATATGACTGGAGCCCAGAGTCACACCTGCACTCAGGCAGATGAATGTGTACCATCCATAAATAATGAGTGGACAATCACAGAGAAATCCCTCTTGAACACCCTCTTCTTCTCCCAGAGCTGCTGGGCACAGAAGGCACAACACTTCAACAACAACAGGGCCAACACCAACAGGCAAGTCAAGAGAGGCCAGACTTTCAGGCTTCATCTAGGAACAGAGCTGACATTTCAGCTTCACAGAAAAAACAACAGCCAGGTTGGAGGGGGTCCAGGGATAAACCAGAGAAGAGTAGTTTAATGATGCACTGGCTGCACTATGAAAGGAGAGGCAGTGTGGAAGGAAGCTAGAGAGACAAGTGGGGTCAAGGACACTAGCAGATTTTTACTTTTTTTGTTTCAGTCCTGCAAGAAACCAATGCATAGTAGAGAAAAGCCAGGTAAGAAAGCAAGGAAAATGCCAAGAGTTGGAATAAGGCATACCTAGAGGATGCAAATATTTGAATTAAAGGAGAGCTTCCTCTTCCACTGCCACAAAAGAAGATGTAAAAGTGGGAGCCAGTACATTCAGCCAAACTCTCCAGGAACGGACTAACTAGTGCAGAGAGAAACAGGAGACATGAGAGGAGACAAGGCCTGAGAAGCAAATCCAGCAGTAACCACACTCTGGGATCCCAGCCCTGGCATCATCAGCTCTAGGCATAAAAGAACAAACAGAGCAGTCACTGCCACTGTTGACAGTGCTTCAGCTGCTTCAAGCATGGGAGAAGAGGGCAAGTCACATGGGAAAGGAAGAAGGGAAGGGAATCCAGAAGAAAAGCACAGGGAACAGAGGTGGCAATGACAAGGATGTTTTCAGGTGGAATACCTATGACAAGAAGCCCCAAGGATTCCCAGTACACTGAGCTTTGAAAAATTCCTGAGCAAGACTGATATGTTTGCATCCTCCTTCAGCAGGGAGTAAGAGCTACAACTAACACAGGGCAAATTTATGCTGGCATCTTACAGCTGAATCTTCAGCAGCTTTAACTCCTGAAAGTTTTAGTCTATAAAAATATAAGGCAAGGACAGAGAACTCAAGACTCAGAAATGCTGGCCTAAGTCAACTGCTTGTTGTTTGCAACACACATTTCTTTCTTGTTTGTTTGACTTCTGTGCAGCCCAGAGATATCACTCTTCAAAGAGAACAGGCCTGCACAGATGTTTAATGCCACCTAGGCAGGGCAGACAGTAAAGGAGCACATTTGTTTCCTGTGCACCTGCTCAGGAGACCTCACTCATTAGTCAGTGATGTTGCCCAGGTAGGTAAAATGTAGCTACTTCACAGTTCAAGTCAAGGTTGCTTGAAGAATTGTAACTTTGCATTTTCTATCTTCCTATTTATGAACATAACCATGAGATGTTTTCTAAATATTTACTGAGGACTTCCATTCTACTAAGGAAGTCAGTCTGGAAATGTTCTAATTAAACCACTCCAAAGGGCAGACAAGTACCATGTACATACCTGCTCTCCTCTAGCAACTCTCTGGGGTGGCTTTGAGGCCTCAAAACATTCTGTTCTTCAACAATGATTCAGTACTAGAGGTGGATTTACATACCAAGCCAGTGTCTCATCTGTATGGAATTAGATAAGGGCACTTCACAGCTTGAAGCACTCCAGAACCAAAATATGCAGCACAATACAGAATGATATCTTGCAGCTGCAAGATGTCAGCTCCAAACTGCAAACTTCTGTCTCTAATGATCCTTCTGCTACAAGGGGCCAGCTACATTTCAATTAAAGACAGCAATGTAAACTTGGCCAACCTCCCCATGTAAACTACAGCTAATCAGCTGCTAACAAATTTCTGGCACTCCAGCAGTTGCGTCAAAGAATGTCTAAAAGACCTCGGGTTTTTTTCCTTTAAGTGTCCACTTGCATGCAGCCTTCCCAGAACAATGTAACAGCAGCCAGCTGTCAAAGCAGGAACAAAGTGTCAACCAGAACAACCTCAAAAAGTCACAACTCAAGAACATCCTCAGAACAGGCTGTCCATTCAGTGACTAACCTGCAGCACTCACTTAAAAAGGCAAATTAATTTAATGACCAAAAAGTCCACACCACTTTGTTTTTAGCCTCTTGAGGATACTGGCACAAGTCACAGTAATAACAGAGGGACAAAAAAGTCCCTCATTATTAAGTAAAGTGGATTTATCTATGAGCAGAACTAGCTGGAGAAGCAGCCAGTTCAGGAATCCACCCCTGGAGACAGCACAGCCTGTAGCCACTGACAGTGGCTAAGTGGGAATGAAGCACAGGTTGCCATATGCTTTTAACAGAAAAGCAAGGTATAAGTTCAATCAGGCAGTCAAAGAACCACCCCACAACAACACAGCACGTGCCAGGCAGGGAATGCCAGGCAGGACTGGTTGCACTGATATCTCAGTGCAATACCCTTAAAGGCAACCAGAAAGCTCCACCAGCCACTTCAATACTTGCACTTGTTTCCAAACTGAAGAAGCTGTAAATGCCACAACAGCAGCTACTCTTCATCTGTGCCAAAGGCAAAGCTTTTCCAATGCCACTTAGATGCCCAGGAGAAAGAGGCAGACACTTTTATTGATCTGAAGCAGCAGGGAGGAAGAACAGGGAGCTTTAATTCTGCTTTTGAATAGATGATCCACAAACTGTTCTTTTAAAGCCTCGAGTGAAGTACAACATTAGCCTAAAGGGACTTTCTATTGCTCATTCTGAAGATCTCCATCACCATAATCAGGTTTGGACTCTCATTCAATGCTAAACTCTTTTTTTGTGTGTGTGCTACTGCAGTCAGTGAGGCACAGCTAGCAGCTCAAAGGGGAGAAAAATGGAAAGCAGGTTCAGCCTGCTGCTGAACCATAACCAGGCACATCCCTTCCTGAGGGAAGGGGGGAAGTGTAAAGATTTCCCATGCTTCTAACACTCACCCTTTTCCAGGAAGCTTCTTCCCAAGAACTCACTTGGCAGATTAACACAACAGACAAATATGAAAACAAGATTAAAGCAACAGAAGCTTTGCAGCCCCTATCTGATAGGAATATCCACTCAGTCCAGTCTTCCAAGAACAGTTTTATACAGCCAAGGCCGACATGTTAGGATAACCAGCATTTGTTATCTCATTCTTTTAACAGCTGAACCCTTTGGTCAATTTTAATCAAAGCTCTACTTCATGAAAGATTTAAGCATAAGGTTTTCCTATTTTTTCCATTAATATTACAAAAAAAAATATTATTAATATACAGCAAAAGAAAAGTTACAGAAGAAACGTGATCTTTTTAGACATCAAACAAGGCAGTCACTAAACAAAGCCACAAGAAGACAGAATTATCAGATTTACAGCTTACACAGATACCATTATTGCCCACAACAATCCCCACCAACTCCAAAAAGCTTCAGGCTGTGGTTTTTCCCTGACAGTTTTTATGCTTTAAAATTCAGCCCCCACTTTAAAAGAGACACAAGTGGGTTAAGAATTTCTGTTCTCCTTGTCCCTTTGGAAAGGGATGCCTTAAGGCAGCTCTGCTTTTTCACACTCCACTCTGCATGGACAATGAAATTAGTCTATTTATTTTCATTTAAGATTCAGAAAGAGAGCTCCAAGCATTCATAAAATTAACCTTACAAGCAACACATCCAGCAGCATAACACTAATAGGCCAATCAGTTAAACTTAACCAACCAGCACCATTTATCACCTTCAATTGTATGATTCAGTCCATTAACAAGATGTTCCCAAATCAAATCCCAAAATAGATATCCTCTCTTTTACTGCTACTGTTCTTGAGTCTCCTGCCAGGTGAACAGCATTTATCTTCAGAACACCTGTGTCAGGGGGCCAAGTGTTATTTGCAGCTCTAGAGGGAGGGAGACAGAGCTGCACTGGAGGCTGACAGGGTCAGTCAGAGTCAAGGGTGCTGCTCTGAGCTCCTTCTGCCTCAGACTTGAATCCTCAGTATTGGAACTCACTTTTAGTCTTGCTTTCTCTTCTCTCCATTCCTGCCTCACCTCCACCTCCTTCCCCTCAAAACAGTGATGATCTCAAAGATTATTAGCATTATAATAATGATTTTACACAAGGAAGCTTTCAAACAATTTCTGGTCACGAAGAATGAAAGTCTTAAGCATGCATTTGCTCAGTTTATTGTGAGTCTGTACATTACTGTAAAAAAGGCTTTGCCTCACCTGGTGACCATGCAGAGTATAGAGAAGTCTTCCTTCTAACAAGTCCAGAATCTTCAGAGTTGAATCACTGGAAGCAGTAACCAGATAGTTTCCAGAGGGATGAAAGGAAAGGCTGTTGACCACAGAGCTGTGCACTAAGGATGGAAAAAAAAAAAAAAGTATAATAGTCACCAAGACCAGTTTACATAAGCCCAAGGCAAAAGAACAAAATAAAGCACAAGCACATTGCAATTTTCTGTTATAAAATTTAACAGGAAAATTATCATGGGGGAAACATTCCACAAAAACTCTTCAAAGCACTGGAGAACAATAACAGTAACTCAATTCTTGTAAAAATAGGCACTACTTTACTGAAAGGAAAAAGGAAGCTTTGCCAATTATTCTGAGAGATTTAATGTTACAAAAGCTTCCAGTATAGCCCAAAATGTACTGTATGTGCAAGTGAACTACAGGATTCTGTGAAAGTGCTGGACATTGATGTACTTTGCTACTGTGGAGCTGCTGGTCTCACTCCTAAGTCATTCTAGATTAAAATCTGCATCTCAGGACACTGAGAAGACTGAAATTACAATGGAAGACACTCAGAGTTGACACTGCACAACTTCTTCTGGTTTACTATCTGACTCTAGCCAGGACTGGGGTTAAGAGAAACTAGGAAATAGGAGCAACTTGAAAATGGTCCAGTACAAGCATTATTTCCTCAGACATCCTATTTGTCTCGCCAAAAATTTAGAACAAATACAAACAGCCAAACTATCAAGAGTGTGAACTTGCAATAAAGCCATTTTCCCTGCATGAAGATGAAGCCCAAGATTTATTCTGAAAAAAGCTAAAGAAAATGTTCTAGGAAAAAAGTCAAACTTCACTGAAGTTCAGTAACATTAAACATTGAATATATGACTTTTTTCCCTCCCCAAACTCTTGCAGAACAGGCTATTGAACATATTTATTTATGAGAACATGCAGTACTTCACATATGCCCAGCTTCCTGAGTGTATGTGACACTGCAGAATATTAATATGCCTGAGGAGGGATTTAACCATCCAATTATTCCTAATTATACTATATGCCCTCCAAATGTTCTGGTATCTCAAATCTACTACTTCTGATACATCACACCCAACTAAATTTATATTCTGTTGAGAGTCTACTGTGCATTTTGAATCCACACTGCATATTAAGAAATCCCTTAAAATACCATTTTAAGTACATTAGAAGCTAATATTTTTTGCATATGTGGATTTGAAGCAGATAGCTGAAATAACCTTGCTCAACTGTAAAACAGAATGTCTCTACTTTTGAAATTCTCAGGAACACTAAATACCTCAGCTAAGCTCTGAAAACAACTCTTCTTGACCCAGACTGTTACAAAACAGAAGAAAACCTTAACACAGGTAACTTCTAAACTGTTCTTCTTCTTGGTAAATATTGTCTGTCACACAGCTATATCTTCCTCTACCCCTACCCTGTATCATGCTACCTACTGAAGGAAAAAAAGGTCTGTGTGGAGTTTTTTCTTATGAAAGAGTGATAAATATCTTTTTCCCTTGAAAATCTTATTCTGAGGAATTTGTAGTATTCCTCACCCCCTTAGAATCTATATTCAGATAAATGTAAACGTATCTTGTCAACTAAGGAAAGTCCTGAAAGGAATCACATCAGAAATAGACAAGATTAGTAATGTATCACATTTCCAAGTTCTAGAAGGTAAATAAAGGATTTCCAGCTTCACAAAAAATCCTTTCCATAATGGAAAAAAGTCACACAGACTGTAGCTGCATAAGTAGTCACAGCTTCTGTGCCCAAGGAGTTACTGGCTCTTCTAAACTCAGAGTAAAGTTCATCTCTACTGTCAAGGCAGCTCATACCTCCCACAAGACCATTCATAACACCTCTCCAAAAAAGGGCCAACACATCCTGCCACCTCACTTGATTTCATGCTGTGAGCAAGAAATCCAGTGCAGCACCAGGTGGCCTCTCCCAGTGACTCACTGCTACAAGCCCATCCTTCTGCCAGCCAAGCCCTAGCAAAGTAAGAAGAGCCTCTTAGGGGACTTATACTAAAACTGAGTCCTCCCAGCCTGCTCAAAACTGTCCCAAGCCCCACAGCATTTCTTTTATGTAATGCAACCCTCAGTAACACCAGCAAGTAGATAAATTAGGATGAATTTGAAACAGCCACAGTCTCCACTGAACAGGTAACCACCATCAGTCCCATCCAAACTGAATAGAAGTACCAATTATTCTTTTTAAATAGGAATAAAAAACAGGTTAGAGCTGTTTCCATAGACCTGCTACAGAGGTGTCCCCCACACAGCTTTGGACAGGGAAAAAATGTCAGGCAGTAAACACTGGCCATTTTTGTAGGGGCTGTACAAAAGAGTCAGTGCCAAGCAGAGAACCAAATAAAGCATCTGTGTGTTCTCCTGTACAGTAAACGTGACCAGAGCATACTTTGCTTGGCTCAAAGAAAAACACACCATACAAAAGGTTTTGCAGCTTGCTCTCTACTTCCAACTTTCATTTACAAATGTCACAGTTGGAACAAGTGCTGGCAACAAGAGCAACACTGCTAAAAGACTAATCAGTGCTGGAAAGCAGCCCAACTTCAGACGCAAGAGCCCGAGGCAGGGCCACTCATCAATTAACTCCATGTTTAAAATGGAGTCCCTGGCAATCAGGCTGCATCAGCACATTCTGAAGGCACAGATGCCATCTAGTGGGACAGGAGTGGCAGCCTCACAGGGGAGACACAAAACTAAATCAGATTTAGTCAAAATGAGAGATGTATAAACCCTCAGAAAGGCAGGATTTATAAACATCCCCAGAACATGTTACAAACACATCAGTTTGTAGCCACAGGTGCATGAAGTGATTGCAAAAAAACCACCACTGCAATTTAAGGTTTCTTCAGCTATTATTACTATTTTTAGTTAAAGGTTTAATCCACAGTTAGGATTTACACAGTAGCTGTTAAAAATAACACTCACCCCAGGAAAATGATCACTTCAACAGCAAGGCTGTCACACTAAAATGCCATTCAGAAAGGGTGGGATACCAGGGAAATATGTCATTGTAAGGCAAAAAATAAACCTGGCAGCCAAGCCTAAACCACATCAGATTTGGACAATTTAATAGCAGTAAGTGGAAAGCAGGAAGAGACAACTTTTGAGCCAAGTTATACTGTGGCTGGAAACATGCACTGCAGATCTTACCACCATTGAAAAGCTGATAAAGCAGGTTAAAGGACAACCTGACACTGCCCAAGTATTAAAAAAACACTACTGATTTTAGCAACAAGACTTCAGGAAGGCATTTCCAAGTCTTGATATGGGCCACAATTTAACAACACTTATTACACAAGTTGCACGCTCAATACTGACGAATTGGAAGTCACCAAAAAGTTAACAAAATCTAACAGATATCTAACTATCAGAGAGCTGAGAGTGACTGTGATCCAGAACAATGCCTGAAGCTGGGAGGCTGTCACAGCAGGAATGCACAAAAGCTTATGTTGAGGGCAGAAAGGACACACCAAGCTCCAGCCCCATGTCTCTGATCTGCTTTATGAGCATGCCAGAAGCAGTTCCTCAGGGAAAAGTTAGCAAAATTAAGTGTAATAAGCTACCAACACTGAAAACAGTGCTAGAGAATGCATTCATTTTAAAATATCACAGCAGCCTTAAAAACTGTTATTAGCAAAGAAAAGCCACATTTTGGCTGAAGAAACTAATGCACAGAATAGGTCAATCAATCTCACAGAAGCTGGCAGGGAAGGGAAAGCACCCTTTTCCTATCCAGATCTACCAAAGAGCAGCACCAATCAGTGGGACAAGAACATGTAATGGGAAGAGATGCCATTTGGCATCATCAAAGCTAATTATGGAAGCTGAAAAACAGAGTTTGGAAAAGGAACCATAAACATGGATCATAGTATAGAATTGCAATTGATTGATTTTGATTTTCCTTTTTGTTAACTTTTCTTATAAAAGAACCTAACATTCTGAATTGCTGGAATACAATTCTGACTCCTCCTATAGGCTTATTCAGAGGCAGAGGCCACATCCTTTTTATTGCACAGCACCTTCTCAGTAACAGTGAATAGGAGCCAAATGGCATCACAGGTAAGACCCATGCCCACCTGCAACGTGGGACAGCCTCAGGATTAGCTCTGGAGCTGAACAAAAAGCAAAGCATGACGTCTGGTGAAGAAAGGCTCCTGCTGGCAGGCCTAACCCAGTGCCTTTCTGGAAAAGCAGCAGCTGATGGAGAAACAATCCTTGGATTTCAGAGCAACTGGCATCAATAGATGGAAAGGTTCAGCTGCTGTAAGCTGTTGACTTGCCTTGGTAGTGCTGCAGCAGTCTGTTCATCCTGACGTCCCAGAGCTTCACGGTGCTGTCCGTGCTGCCCGCGGCGATGCAGTTACCGCTGGGATGGAAATCCACGTGGTTCACAAACCTGCAACAGCACCAAACCCAACTGCTGCCTGCAGCTCCTGCTGCACACCAAAAATGCCTCTTCAACAAGGGGTGCTACAGCATGACTCACTGAGCATTATCCTGAGGAAATATCCTGAATATTGATTTTGCTGAATTTCTTTTAAGACCTTGTTTCTAACCCCAGCCAGACTGCAGGCTCCTACCTAAGCACATCTTCAGTAGTTCACATTGCAGGTGTAGGAGCTGCAGACACAAACCTCCTGAAATCTGATGGATCCAACTGTCACAACAACATTTTCAAGTCTTCATTTAATGTTTGCATAATATATGTCTTCTACTATATTAACATTATTTCCAGAGTGATGCGTACAACACTGAACAGAGATTTTTCTTCTGTTAATTAAATATAAGATGCAACTTAGTGAATTTGTGCCTGAAATCGTATGTTGCCCCTTGGAAAGTAGCAAGGCTGAGGCCAAATTTCTTCCTGGACCTGAATCCAATCAATTTTTAGTTTGAAAACATAATTACAATAAAAGCTTCAGACCCTTCAGGAAAAGATAACTCCTCACCAAACAAATTGGATAAAATTAATTATCTTTTGACTATTCTTGTAGCAAGCACCGAAAAAAAAAATGAGCTATTTCAATAGGTTGTTTGGACAAGACACATACTTAAGAGCATTGAAAAAAATAAATGTCTGAATTTGTCTTACCATCACTGTATATTACTTAGAAAGAAGAAAATATTGCACTAGAAATTCAGTGCAGCAATGAATTAGGGAGATTCCAGTCTCAGTTCTCTGAGGACTTGTTTTATGTTTCTGGGTAAATTATCTTTTGCTACATTCCAAATTTAACAGCTATTTTTCTGAATGCAAAGCGGGGGGTTTGAATAACCTCATTGTTTAAAAACTTGAAGATGAATCAAAGCATCAAGTGCCATTCTGTCAGTACACTTTTGCACTTTTAATTTATGTCAACTCAGAGCAAAATAAAAGAAGAGATAAGGAATTTAAGCATCTCCAAAAATAAATAAGCACAAAGAAACTGAGGCTTGATGTGCTGGACAGTTACTGAAATATAACCCTCACAGTTCTAACCTTGAGCAGTCAAAGGGGCCAGGGCAATTCTGGACTGGGCCCTCACACTGGCTGCTTTTGCAAGAGGTGCTGATGGTTTTTCAAGCAGTTTTATAATTGCCAGGACAGGGACCTCTGAACCTCACAAACCAGGTGTAAATTCCCCACTTCAGACATCACCACCAGGTACTTACCCTCCATGCTCACAGAAGGAGTGGATGCATTCTCTGCTGGTTTTGTCCCACAGCTTGACAGTTTTATCATCACTGGATGACACTATCAATCGTCCATCAGGAGAGAATCTAAGGCAAGAGTGACAGCAATTAACAAAAGCCATCAAATGAAAGGAGTACAGGGTCGACTGAATTTGGCCAGGTGTTTTAACATGTTGGTAAGCACAACTAGCTTCTCAAAAAGTCACAGCGGCATCAGTGAGACTGAAAATCCAATCACTAAGTTGAGGGAAAAGAAAGCAAGCCCTAAGTACTCAAACTATCCCTAACTCCATGAGCACATAAAATAACCCTCAGGAAAGTCTTGAGTCTGACTTAAGATATTGTGTCTTACTTGTTTCAATTTAAGTGTACCTCAAGTTGCAAAACAATTCCTGCCTTTGCCACAAGAGTTCAGAGCAACACAGCCACTCACAAGAAAACAGCTGCAGCAGAGCCTTCACCATTCCAGTGACTTAGGAGAATATATTAAGTTCCCATCTCAAAATATCACGTACATGACAGATCCAGACCTCTCTTCACAGGTATACACATTACAGAATCAGGACTTGAGTCCCTAACTCCAGATCATCAGACATACTGGAAAAACATCCTTTCTGCTCTTCTGTGGGCATCTAGAGTGCCACCAGCCACTGCCACCACCATGTTCCACAACTGTAATGAACTCTTCACCTACAGAGGAACCATGGCTTTAGCCTAGATACACATAAGCATAAATAACTCCTTGAAACCAAATCTGAAACTGTTATCAGGAAATAATGTTCTTATCATGGCAGCACTTAAAACATTTTAGAGGTAGCACTGGTGATCATTTTAACAAGGGGCATGACAAGTCTAAAGAAACTAAGCTGAAATAACAGCAGAAACATCTCCTTTTTTTTCCTATTAGCAACTTCAAGACACAGAACTCTCCTTACTAGATAAAAACAAAACACAGAACAAATCACAAAGCAGGAAAGCCTCTGCTTGACAGATTACTGGAGAAACACAACGTGGGTACAGATAAATACTCAAAGAATGTCTCTGCAGGTCAGCAATGTACTTCAGTCACTAGACACACGTGAACCACCCTGAACAGAAATGTGTTGCACCAGACCACGACACTGAGCCTCTGCCTTGAGGGATAAATCTCCATCTCTGTCTGTCAGAGGACTGCACTCACCTGGCACAGCGAACCCAGTTGATGTGCTGACTCAGTGAGAACAGAAACTTCTGCCTGTGAACCGTCCACACTTTGATGGTTTTGTCATCAGAAGCTGTAACTAAGGACTGGCCATCGCTGGAGAAATGAACACTTCTCACGGTTCCTGTGTGAGCCTTGAACACAGTCGATTCTCCCTTGCTACACAAAAGGGAAGAGCTCTTTAAAACTGCACAAAGGGCAGCAAATGCATTTGTTTTCTGTACCTGAAAGCACAGAGCTGCTGCATGCTGAGCAGTGCTAGCAACCATCACTTCTATGGGAAGTGCACGTGACCACAGTAGGATAAAAACATTGATCGACCCCAAAGTTGCTCATGCTTCATGAGCAGTACAGAATACACAGCTAAAACCAGTTGCTCCAGTTCCATACTGGAGGCCAATCCAACAGGAAACAACCCATGTTTCCTATAAAGGGGAAAAAATGCCACAGCTAATTTGTGCAACCATTTAAACACAAAAAGATCAATGTAAAAGAAGACACTTTGGTTCTGTACTCTTGCCAGGTACTTTGCTGCAAGGCAGGCAAAGAGTGAGGTGTTTTCACAGCTCATTCAAACAAGAGCCAAGCAGGCAACGACCTCCCAACTGCTCCTGGAATGGCCCATGCCCAGCTGGCCATTCCAGTGCCACATCACACACGAATTCAGCACACCTGACACTGTACAGCTGTGAGCAATCTGCCATTAACTCAGCCAGGCAAGACAATTCAAATGTGTTCATTTTTCTCTACACATCATTTCCAAATAAATGCAAGATGCATTTTTCTGGCTAATAAGCACAAGACATATTTAGAGATCCAAAGCAGAGTGTATTTAGAGATCCAACAGGTTTATGGAACTCTCAGTCCAAAATCTGTCCTCCAGCATGCACTGTACCACCACGAGCTCCATATCCACAGACTGAAGAGAAGACAAAGACACAGTGGTTCTTCTTTCCCTCCAACAGATCCCTGTCCCATAGCCAGAGAACTGCTACAAAGCACTAAGGAGAAATTCCAAGCCATAGTTAAACACAAAGAGAGGCAGAAGGGACAGGTACTCACACACTAGGGATCCACAAACGAACTGTTTTGTCTCTAGAGCCTGAAGCCACGAGGTGACCAGAGGGTGAGAACTGGACACACAACACTGCATCTTTGTGGCCCAAGAAGCGATAGGCTCTCATCTGAGGCTTCATGCTCCAGATCATCAGGCACGAATCCATTGAGCCACTCGCTGAAATAAAAAAGGAAAAACAAAACCAAACTTGCATTAGCTCTCCTCCAATTACAGAAAAAACTACATTTCACACTCAGCTCTCCATCGTAGCTTCCAGCAGTCTCAATACATTGCCCTTGAAGCTTCACCAGTCTATTGCAAGCTGTGGATTTCATTATTGTCATGCATATAATTTCATTAGTAATTCAAAGAAAACGAGGCCAGCCATGCATTACTTTGGACTGACAATTTAATTCCAAGAGTCCCGACATGCAACAGCCACAGGTTGCACATCGTCCACACACTCAGGAAATGAAGGTTATCTCTTCACTTTCTTATGGGCAAAGGCATTAGCTGCAGCAGGTTAAATGTCACTTCAGATTAAGCAGAGAAGACCACTGAGTTGGTGTCTTAAAAGCACGCTGGCTACACCTCCCTCCAACACCTCTCCCTTGTGGCAAAACATTGACCAAAGTCAGCTCAGCAGTTCTTCACAACATTCTAAAAACACAAGCTTGGAAGGTGAGTGGAGCAGTGCTCAACTTGCTGTTAGCAGGAAGCAGCAGCAAGACCTTTTGCTGTTGCAGAGCTCAGTTACTTCCACTCTTCCCCCCATCTAACTAAAGCAGAACAGCTCTTTCTTTATCCTCTGGCCACCAAAACACAGACAATTTACCCAATTGTTTCTTAGCACGACTGAAGTCCACACTAGTGACAGCATCTCTGTGGCCTTTGAAGTGCCTCTCCAGGGATGGATCTTCCTAGAAGACAAGAATGTTCAGACAGTACAGATTTAAGAACCATATTTGTACAATAAAATCATTTTATTTCTAGAAGAAGTGAACCAAGCCACATATTCACCCCGCAAAAAAACAGGCAGAGGCAAGAACCATTGTGCAGGCAACTGCACAACACAAAACACAAATCTCACATATACCATAAATTTTAAAAGAAGCAAATTATCCAAGCTGTTATTAGCTTGGATCTTGAGTGACTGCACAAATCCCTCATGCACTTTTACAACACGCTGCTGGCACAGAGACTCTAAAGCTGACTGTAGAACAGATAAGCCATGTCCATGATCACCTGAGCAGGCAGCCAAGCTCAGCTTTGCTTTGACAGCTGCTCATCTCAGCTCAGGTGTAGCCAAGAGGCCATTATTTGCACAGAAGAGGCAAACTCACAAGATTTAACACAACTGTTGAAACAGGCAGGACAAATGAGAATTGCAGCAAAACAGACTGACACCTAACCCCACCCCATAGCACCTTGCTGCAAAGGCCAACAAAAGCCGGAGGCCAGGCAAAAAAAAAACAAAGACCTGAGAGAACTATTACAAGAGCTTTTAACACTTGAAAATCGTTCAGGACAGGCTGGTCAGCCTTCAGTCCTTGCTCTCACACATTGCCACTGCCTCCCTGGCAATCCCACACTCAGGATTTGACCAGAGCCCAGCACCCAGTCCCAGAGCAGGGCAGCGCTCCCCGCTCAGTCCGGCCCCCCGGAGACCCAGAACCCCTCCAAGAGCCCGGAGGTGCCGCTCTCCACAAACAAACACAGACCAACCCCGGCTGCACAGCACCCCGCACCCAGGGCTACACCCCAGCATTAAGCTCCCCGAACTCCTCTGTCCCCAGCCCCACCTGCATGAACCCCTCCGAGCCCAGCACTGCCTCCCACCGCCACCGCGGCCTCAGGGCCCCCCACAGCACCAGACACTGCACCAGCCCTGCCTTCCCCTTTCACTCTTCCGGGCAGTGTCACATCCCTGCCGGCTGGGACACAGCGGCCCAAGAGCTGCCACCGCCTCCCCCCGCTCGGCGGGATGCCCCGGTGCCGCCTCAGCAGCCCCACACGGGCTGTGCTGGTCCGTTCCATTCCCGCCCGGCCAGCGCTCACCTCGCACAGGGCGGCCATGACGCCCGGCGGCCGCCGTTCGGTTCCCGCGCCGCGCGCGCCCCGTAGCAACGGCCCCGCCCAGCGAGGGGCGGGCGGGGGCGGGCCCGGCTGAGGGCGCCGTGGCGGGCCCGGGGCGGGAGCCTGGCAGCGCCTCAGGGCCGGGTGTGGTAGCGGGCTGCTCTGAGCACGGCCGGCCCCGTCAGGGGGCTCAGGACGTTGGGGGGCGTTGGGAAAGCCCCCTCCGGCGCTGTTACAGCCGTTACCCTGGCAGGCTTGGTGCCGCTCTCGTTCAGTGCCCACCACTCCTCTCGTTTGTGTCACTGCTGCTCTGAGGCCGAATGGCTCCCGAGCCTGGTGAGGCGGTGTCCGGATCGCAGCCAGGGGAGCACCACAAAGCCGTGCTCTCCAGGGCTGAGGGTGGGCTGCTCACTTCTAATAAGTGGTTCAGCTGCTGGGAGATCAGTTGCTTCTGCTTGGTCTGTGAGTGTTCCAAATAGGAACTCACCCCGGGGTTGTGCAAAGAGCACAGGACAACCGAGAAGGGTTTATTCTTCCAGTGGTTTAATACTAACTCAAATTTCTTCCAACTCTGTTCATCTCTAGGAACAGTACTATTAATTAGACACTATGGACTGCACACTGACTGATCTCTAACAGGCGCCTGTGTGGAGCCAAGATCTGCCTCTCCGCAAAGCTTGGGCTGACCGTCTGAGCTTCTAAAGGGGCCTTTCCTCCCTCTGTTCTGCATATAGGCCCCTTCCTTTAAGGACACCTCTCCTCTTGCACGTTTCTGACAGCCAGGGGTGCGCTCTGTTGAAGCTGGGGTTATAGTAGTAGAGGATCTAAAACAGGCAAAGGAGAAGAGTTAGTTGCCACCATCTCCCCGGTTACTCCAAACCACAGCAGAGGATCATGTACCCTGAGGGCTGTGTAGAACCTAAAGCTCAGGCTAAAGCTTGAGATGGTTGTGTTCAGGCATCACCACCTCTGGGGTTTTGCCTCCTGAGAGCAGAGCAGTGTAGGATTGTCAAAAGCAGAACTACTTTTTGAAAATAAAACTATTTCTCAGCAGCTTAAGTGCAGATGTGAGCAGGCAGGCAATCTTGTTGGTCCTTTGATGCTTGGCATTGGGCAAGTGCCACGGGAAGGTTTCAGATTTGGTACAGCAAGACACAGAGCAAAGATATTCAGAGAAATCAGGTTATGCTGAGCCTGTCTGTGCCTTTAAGGGGTTCAAAGTCAGTAGATCTCACCAAAATGTATCTTGTCCACATTTCTAGTAGTCAGAACGACTAACACAAACATGCCTGAGAAGGAAAAGAAGACCAGACCACTTGCTCCCATCCCCATCCCTTCCATCACAGAATCATGCACTATCTTGGGTTGGAAGGGATCTTAAAAATCATCAGGTCCCAACCCTGCTGCCTTTGGCAGGGATGCCACTCACTACCCCAGGTTCTCACAGCCCCATCCAGCCTGGCCTTGAATACTTCAAGGGATGGAGCATCCACAAGCTGTCTGGGCAGCCTGTGCCAGGGCCTCACCACACTCACAGGAAAGGATTTCTTCCTAAGGACTAATCTAAACCTGGCCTCTTTCACTACACAACTGCTGTTCCTTGTCCTGTCACTCTCTGCCTGCACTAAAAGTCCCTCTCCCTCATTTTTATAAGCACCCTTATGAAAAGTGGCTTCTTTTCAACCTGCAAATGGCCCTCTATGAGGAGGCCTTATTTGCTGTGAAGGTTCCTCTCTCCCCCCAGATTATCACAAGCATTAGTAGCTGTGCAGAGCAGCTGCTGTACCTGGCTGTGAGCAGAAGCTGCTGCTTCCTCTGCCAGGAATTCGGGCAGAGAGGCAGATCTTTGGAAATTCTGCTGCACTTTGGTGAATCCATATGCATTCAGCTGTCGCATGAAACTTTTCATTTTCTGTGTGTGGAAGACCCGCTGTCCTTCCCTGCCCAGCACCTCCACTTCAAAGAGATCTTTGTTGATGGCCACACATTTTCCACCCTCACTCCACCAAATTGACTGAAACTTGCTACTTTCCAGCATTTTCCAAAGCTTCTGTGGAAAGCGCAGGGACGAGAACTCTCGCTCCGCAGCCATTGCCCTGGACAGCTTGGCTGTGTCCCACCAGCTGGCAGGCAAAGAACAACTGGCACCAACAGACAGCAGGTTCCAATGGAATGTTCTGGCATATCACTGTGGTGCCTGTGCTCTGGGGACATTGCAGGTGACATCTCAGTGATGGTTGGTGGTGCTGCCCTGGCAGGGGGAGCAGCCTGAGCAGAAACTGCTGAAGGGAATTGTAGAGGCTGATCTCTCTTGTTGCTTCTCTGTCCCAGAGCCACCAGTGGTGGGAGTGCAGAGCCCAGCAGTGCCCACAGAGCTGCCCTGAGGGGCTGTGGGCCA
This sequence comes from Melospiza melodia melodia, assembly GCF_035770615.1. NCBI lineage: Eukaryota > Metazoa > Chordata > Aves > Passeriformes > Passerellidae > Melospiza > Melospiza melodia. Next base: position 16,838,398 of record NC_086203.1, read on the forward strand.
GGAGAGGCCTGGGCTGTGTCTGGCTGCACCAGGAGTGGGCCCTCACCAGGGAGGAGCTGGCATGGCTGCAGCCTTGTGTTGTCCTCTTATTCCATACTATTATCTCCTTATTACAAAAGCTCCATACCTTCTTGGTGTTTCTCATGGTCAGCTCCTCCAAGCACTTCATCACAAAGCAGCCAACTGACTCCAGCTCCCTTCTCACCCAGCCACCCCACTCTTTTATAGCACTCTTCTTCTCATTGCTTACAGCTGTGGCCTGTTAAAGTCAGGCCTGTTCCTAATCTTTGATAATTGGCCCAGCTGCAATTCCTTAGGGGTAAGATTACTTTCTACACTATCTTTATTTTCTTATATCCTATCCCACTACAGCCTTGGGCATCCCAGGGCCCTGTTTGGAGAGTTTTCTGGCTGGGCCCCTCTGACACCTGCAGAAATGGGGCTCCCTGGATCCCTGCAATGCAGAAACATTGGATTGGAGAATAATTTTCTTGACATCTCCTGCACCTAAGCAGCAGGGATTCATTGATGCCAACCCATTGTCTTTGCAAATTTCTTGAATAGGATTGCACTTTTTTATCTAGTGGGTTTAAAATTAGCTGGGAGAGATGGAGCAGGGGACACGCTTCGTTTCTGGCATGAGACACAAAAGCAGTAGTTTCCTTTCCATCCATCAATGACCCAGCAATCAGGCTGGGGGAACAAAGTCCAAGCCATCTGGTCAAGAGATATTCTGGTTTACTTGGTCTGAATCACTCCTGCTTTGTTCATAAATGCAGAGCCATGAACACAATTCCATGAATGGGTCTTCTCAGGGAATCCATCCCTCCTTCTCCCTGATACACCGCCTTCCTGCAGCAGACTGTCTGCTGGTTCAGGTATGTCTGTGTGCCTGAAAAGCTCTGCATTCCCCCTGCCCTTTGAGGTACTGCATCTGAAGAGATGCATTCCTCCCTCAGACATGGCCCTTCTGCCCACATAGCCATGGATTTTGGATCTGGAAGTCTGAAGTGGTTTCTAGCATGGCCTGACCTGTTCCTCATTAAATTCTTTGGCATTTTAGTATTAGCTTTTTTTTTCTCTATACTGAAATAAAAAAAGAAGATAAACATGATGCTAAGTATGCCTGAGGTCTGGAAGAATCCATTTTAGAGAAATAAAAAACCGGAAACCTGTTGTAATCGCACTCCCACTTATAAAAGCAGGAAATGGGAACATCTGCTTTAATTGAAGGATTCCACCACTCAAAAAACCACCCCAAGCTGCCTTCTAGATAATACACAAGCAGCATCCATGGTGGCCACGGATGGTTACTTTGCTTACCTCAGCCCTGGGGCGCCACTGTGTAACACCAACAGCCAGAGGGGGCAGCAGATCATTGGCAGGACACTCTCACCTGTGGGAGTTCAGAGCAAATGTCAAAAGAGAAAGAATTAAAGAAAATTCATTAATAATTAAAGAAAATTCAAGAGGGGAACAGGAGCCCATGGGAGCAACAAGCACACATTGGGTCGAGCAGTGAAGTTGACAGTCTTGAATAGCCCAGCTCAGCCATTCAAACATCCTTGTGGCATTATCTGATGGAGTTTTCCCAGTCCCTCAGAAACGGCGTCCCTGGAGCCAGCCAGGGAGGGGACACTCAGGCCATCCATGCGCTGTACCCCCGGTGTCGCCGCAGGGACTCCTGCCGTCCCTCAGGCCATCCATGCGCTGTCCCCCCGGTGTCCCTCCTGCCGTCCCTCAGGCCATCCATGCGCTGTCCCCCCGGTGTCCCCCCGGTGTCCCTCCTGCCGTCCCTCAGGCCATCCATGCGCTGTCCCCCCGGTGTCCCCGCAGGGACCCCTGCCGTCCCTCAGGCCATCCATGCGCTGTCCCCGCGGTGTCCCTCCTGCCGTCCCCCAGGCCATCCATGCGCTGTCCCCCCGGTGTCCCCGCAGGGACTCGTGCCGTCCCTCAGGCCATCCATGCGCTGTCCCCCCGGTGTCCCCGCAGGGACTCCTGCCGTCCCCCAGGCCATCCATGCGCTGTCCCCGCGGTGTCCCTCCTGCCGTCCCCCAGGCCATCCATGCGCTGTCCTCGCGGTGTCCCCGCAGGGACTCCTGCCGTCCCTCAGGCCATCCATGCGCTGTCCCCGCGGTGTCCCCGCAGGGACTCCTGCCGTCCCCCAGGCCATCCATGCGCTGTCCCCCTCGGTGTCCCTCCTGCCGTCCCCCAGGCCATCCATGCGCTGTCCCCCCGGTGTCCCCGCAGGGACTCCTGCCGTCCCTCAGGTGGCCACCGGGGGGCAGGCGGGGGCCGCAGCAGCCTCTCCTGGATAAAGGGAAAAGCCAGCAGGAAAAGGGATGAAATGCAGCGCAGCTTCATTAGGGATAAATCAGGCCCATCTAGGCAGCTTCTTTGGGAAGAATACCGGAACTCTCGGTCTGAGCGTGCCTCTTTCAAATGCTACTTACCAGCTTGCTACCTTTAGGCATTATCTAGTAATTCTCAGCAAGTCCTTCCCTGGGCTTATTTTTGTCACAGTGAATCAGAAAGGGACCAGAAGCCCCAGGATCTGCCCCCTCTGTCACATCGACAGAGCCTTGCACTGGCAGCCCTGCCAAAGCTGTGATTTCTGCATGCTGCAAAAGCTGTTGCAGAGCATCAGACACACCCAGAATTCAGGTGAGTTGTTCTTGCATGAAATTACAGTTAACCTTTGACTTCAAGCCCAATTCATAAAAGCCTGGATTTCTCTCAAGAGTGTGTGGGTCTAAGTTTAGCAACTAAACTTAATGTTTACCAATTCTATATGGCAAACCCCAGTTCTCACGTGTCCTGTTAATACTTAAACTGCTGAGCATACCAGTCTCTACTTGTACCTTTGCAGTGCTAAGAATATTCCAAAGGACAGCATGCAAAGCTTCAGAAAGCCACCATGAGAGTTTTTCTGAAAAAGCTGAGGTTCTCAATGAGACTAGTGATGGGAAGAAGTACTTTGTCGTCTACAAAGGAAGCTCCAAGAGACACGGAGTTGGTGAATGCAATGTGCACACACTAAAATGGAACCAGCACCTACACCCAGTCTCCAGTTGCTAGCAGCACTCTCACCACAAGGCCATCCTGTCCCCATGATCCCAGCATGGCTCCTTCACTGGTGTTTCATGTCCCATCCCAATCCATCCTGGAGATGGAGGCAGTGGCATTGGGCAACCAGCTCTGAATGCTGTGGCATAGGTTGAAACGGCCATCAGGGGTGTGACAGCCACCTTGGTATTGGCACTTTGCATCCAGAGGGCACAGCAGGGACTTGGGCAGCCCAAGCACACAGCTACAAGGAGCCAAAGAACGTAGATGAAGATTCATAGCTCAGAGAGTTGTTGTTCAGCCTCCTTTACTGCTGCTGTGGAAGGGGGCAGCTACAGACATGTTAGACACTGCAGAAGGGAGCAGACCCACCAAGCAGCTCACCTGATGACAGTGACACGTCCCACTGCTTCCATGGGGAGAGGCTGCTTTACATCAGCTGAAGATGTAGCTTGCTGCCACATCAGTTATTTTTTCTCTTACTAATGACTTTGTCCTCCCCTGTGTGCCAAACCTGTTTATGTATAGCCCACATTTCTTTTACCTGCCTGCCTTTGTGCTTATTACCCTTCCTTACAGAGTTAAGAGAAAGACAGGAGGAAGTAAAATACCAACCTTTTACTCAAGTAAGTCCTGACCTAAATGCAAACCTATTCAAGCAAATTCAGAGAGCTTTGATGCTGTATAAAGAAGAGAAAAGGAAGGAGAGCAGCCTCTACTGCTATCGAAACAGATCTTTACTGCTGCATAACAACCAAGCAATGAAGCAAAAGCCAAGGGAGTTTAAAGAGGAAGCTCAGACAAAGGTCACCTGGCTGCTTCAGGTGCTTGTTATCAGTGCCTTGGAAAGAGGGAGGAAAGTGACAGGAGCTGATTACAGCAAGAGCAGGAAACAGCTGACAGGGCTGGGGGAGCTCTCTCTTCAGCATGCAGAGGGCCTGCAAAGCCTGGACTCTGCAGTTGCTCAGGACACTAAGAGAAAATATTTCTGCTTCAGATTTCAAGTGTCTGCTAGGCAGAGCCAGAAAGCTCTGTTAATTGCAATACCCTGTTTTATTTGTTGCCTAGTCTTTGCAGTGGATTTGTTGGGTGAGGGGAAGGTGGCAAGGGGATGCCTGCAGAAGCACCAGAGGAATACACTGCTACTCCCTCTGTGGAGCTACACAGTTCTTAAGCCATCTGAGAGAGAGCAAGTAAAGGGAGCTCATACATGCCTGCAGTTTCCAGAACTAGCCTAAAGAGGAGAAGAATCCAGGAGTGAGAAAACCTCAAGCTGGATCCAGCCAGAATACCATCAACAGCCTCTTGGCATCTACAAAGTTGTCTCTGACCACTTACAATGGTTCTAGTGTCTTAAGCTGCTATAAGATCTTAACATCTGTTACAGGAATGTAGATCAAACCTGGCTTTAAAATGTCTCCAGCACAGGTGGCTCAGCTGTGCTGATCTTGCTGACCAAGGGCAGGTGGCTGCTTTCAGTCCCTGAACTTTCTCTGCTGGTGTCTGCAGGGGTGAGCAGAGTTCAGGCTTTGCTGAACTCACAATTGCGTCAACCCGGAGCCCAAAGTGCACAAAAACTGGTGCTAGGAAAACCCTAGCTGAGTTCACAAGAATTAAGCTGAAACCTTTGGGACACGGAATTCCTCACTCATGGGGCACATGTCCAGCACCCACACCCAGCAGGGTTCATTGCCACACAGAGCCTGGGGCTGGCCTGCTCAGGGCAGGTAACACTGCATGTCCAGCACCACCTACCTACAAAGCAGGTTGGTATTGCCAGTGCCATGCAAGCATGTTCCAGAATTCACCCATCCCCATGGGGCTGCTTTCCAAACAGCACTGATCACTGGGCTGGATCACATTTGGCCTTGACTTTTAAGCCTCTAATCTTATCGAACAGTTCTTTGTCCCAGAATTTCACAAATCTGGGACCTCACTCTGCAAATTAGAGGAGGGTATCAGTCAGACCCTGCTAGAGAGTATCAAGTGTCTGTGGAAAGTGGGAAAAACTAAAAGGATGAAGACTCAGCCAAGATGAGAGCAGAGTGGGCAGGGTGACATCAACCTTCCTAGAGAAGCTCCTGCTGACAGGAGAGTTTGTTCAGGACAGGCAAGCACAGAACTGCCCAGTCTTTCGTCTAAAGCTCTACGCTCTCAGAAGCCTTCACCTCCTGAAGGCCCAGAGCTGGCTTCTCTCCTTCCCACACACCATTCCTGCACATTGCAGAAAGGAATGGCAGGTAAGTGTGACCAGAGCAGACCACAGAACAACCCCAAATATCTGTTACATTTGCTGCCCTTACATGCTGAAGGGAAGGATGCTCCTGTTTGCAGAATGTCAGAGCAGCCCTTGTTCCAATGAGCATAAACTCCATGGCACCCACCTGAGCATCTCCCCTGCAGCACTTTCCCCTCTGAACAGACCATAATTACTAAAGCTGGACATTCCTGCTGTGAACTGAACTGTGTGAGGGGACAGTGGCTCTTTGTATTTCCAAGCCAGTTGAAGCAGGCAGAACTAGATAGCGGTGGGCTCACTGCCTACCACCCAAACCAATTGCTTCCTTGCACAAATCATTTACCCTTCCAACATCTTATCCTCAGAAAGAGAAAGAAGCTCCTGGCTTCCTTTCTGTCCAGTGCCAACAGCAGCTCAGCCTTTGCTGCACCTCTTTGTGCTAGCAGGACATGGCCACAATTGTGCTGGGATAGGTCTTGCTGAGGCCACTAAAGCACAAGTGGGACATTAAAGACACAGAACTATATAAGCGAGTTTTCCACTGTTCAAATAGAACAGGACAACCAGAAAGGTTTACTGTTCAAACAGTTTATTATCAACTCTGTTAGGTTGTGGCTATCAGACTTTATATCCATTCAGTGCTCCAGGAGGCTCTAGAAGCATGGGAGCAGCTTCCCATGCTGGAGAGGGATGAGGGATGGGCTTCAGCTGACACTTGCATCTCCCTCCACACTGACCATCTGGGCTTTTGGAGGGGCCTCTCATCCAGGCCTGCTGCACACAGGGCTCTCTCTTTGAGGGCAGCTCTCCTTTTGCACATTCCCAGCAGCCAGGGATGTGCTCTGTTGAAGCTGGGGTTATAGTAGTAGAGGATCTAAAACAAGGAGAAGAGTTAGTTGCTACTATTCCAAGACTGGAAAAACCCAAGATACAAGAACTAGGACTCTGAATTGCAAAAGAAGAGCATGGCTAAGGAAAAGGACTTTGAACTTAAATATGCAACTTAAAGCTCAGGCTAAAGCATTATGTGGCCATTGTGTTCAGCCATCACAACTGAGGTTTTGCCCTCCTGAGGGCCAAAGCAGAACAGCTGCTTTCAAAAATTAAATATGACTATTTCTCAGCAGCTTCAGTGCAGATTGAGTAGGCAGGAAATCCCATGATCCTTGGATGCATCTGCTTGGCATTGGGCAGGTGCCACAGGAAGATTTAATACAGATTTAATACAGCAAGACACAGAGCACAAACATTCAGAGAAACCAGATTACACTGAGTCTGTCTGTCCCTTAAACAGGTTCAAATTCAGTAGCTCTCACTGAAATGTATCTTATTTGCATTTCTGCTAGTCAGAAAGACTCTCTCAAATCTGCCTGAGCACAGGCTGAGAAAGGAACGAACACCAAACCACTCACTCCCATCCCCACCTCTTCTATGGCAAGGCCTTATTTGCTGTGAAGGTGCCTCTCCCCCCAGATTATCACAAGCAGTAGTAGCTGTGCAGAGCAGCTGCTGTACCTGGCTGTGAGCAGAAGCTGCTGCTTCCTCTGATAGGAATTCAGGCAGGGAGGCAGATCTTTGGCAATCCCGCTGCACTTTGGTGAATCCATAGAGGTTCAGCTGGCGAATGACACTCCTGATGTGCTGCGTGTTAAAAACCCGCTGGCAAACTCCCCTGCCCAGCACCTCCACCTCAAAGAGATCTTTGTTGATGGCCACACATTTTCCACCTTCACTCCACCAAATGGACTGAAACTGGTCACTTTCCAGCATTTTCCAAAGCTTCTCCGGAAAGCAGAGGGGCAAGAATAGATTGTCTTTGCCTGTGCTCTCACTGGAAACAGCAGGAGCTCCTTTGGTCTTGTGCATGTCACTGCCATTCCAGATGTCCTGCTCGTCCTCCATCACTTGTATGGCAGTGTCACAGGGCACAATTTCCCCCTGTCCTGGAAGGCCAGGAGCAGCCATGTCTGCCCCAGTGCACCTGGAGCAGAAAGGGCTGGTGTTTCTGGGGGAATCAGCTTGCTTTTCTATTCTCACAGGTGGCCTGAAGCTTCCCTCATTGGCCATTGCCCTGCACAGCCATACCTCGTTCTCCCAGTCAGTGGGCAAAAGCCAACTGGCCATGGCTAACTGTAGGTTCCAGTGGAATGTTCTAGCATGTCACTGTGGTGCCTGTGCTCTGGGGACCCTGCAGGTGACATCTCAGTGATGGTTTCCACTGATCTCACCACTGATCTCAGTGGTGCCATGGCAGTGGGAGCAGCCCAAGCAGAAACTGCTGAAGGGAACTTGTTTCTCTGTCTGGTGGGAGCCCAGAGCCCAGCAGTGCCCACAGAGCTGCCCTGAGGGGCTGTGGGCAAGGAGAGGCCTGGGCCATGTCTGGCTGCACCAGGAGGGGGTTCCCAGGGAGGAGCTGGGATAGCTGCAGCCTCATCCCAGGGCCCTGTTTGGGGACATTTCTGGCTGGGCCCCTCTGACACCTGCAGAAATGTCCTTGAGGATATCAGAGAGAGAGGCCAGCCCAAGGGACTGCACTAGGCTGCACAGGGGGAATGTGGGAAAGCCCAGCCCTGATGCCAAAGGTGGAGGCCAGCCAGGGCCTGGCTGCTGGGTGGTGGTGACAGAGATGAGGCATTCCACACATTCTCCAGCACAGCTGGGAAGTGGGGGAGCAGCTGCTTGTCAAGGAGTACAGGGTCTGCATATGCAGGGATATGTGTTAGGGGTTAGCTGTGTTACCTTGGCAAGCACAGGCTTTCTGTGAGCAGACACCTGTGTGTCCTGTGCAGGAGCTGCTGTGAGCATCTCCTTCTCCATGCCAGCAGTGGTTCCCTGGACAGGCCAAAGATCTTGGCAGCTTCCTGAGGGGCAGCTTTCCTCCAGCTCCTCATCCAGGCACAATGCAGCTGGGGTTCTTTTTTTGTGGCTCACTCTTGGCTTGTAGCCTTCCAGCACCTTGGGATGGTCCATCTTAAAGTTGAGCTATAACAGAATCATAGAAGCTAGAAATGGCAGAGAAGGAGAGTTAGTTGTAACCAGTTCAAGCCTGAAAAACAAAAATACATAAGGACTAAGACTTTAGTCTTGGCCAAAATCCAAACCTAGGCTGGCTCAGATGTTACAATATGGTTCTATTAAGTGATAACCAGCCCTGAGTTTTTACCTGAGCAAGTCCACAGAGCTGTCCTGAAGGGCTGTGGGCAAGGAGAGGCCTGGGCCATGTTCAGCTGCACCCAGGAGTGGTTCCCCAAAGACAGCAGGGACAGCTGCAGCCTGGGACATCCCAGTGCCTCATTTGGAAACCTGTCCAGCTGCACCCCTCTGACACCTGCAGAAACACCCTGGCAGTCTGCACCTTTTATGATTCACTGGAGAAACACCTTACAAAGCTCCTTGATAACAAACTAGCCTTTAATTGGCTAGGAAAAGTTCTGCCAAGCAAGGGGAAAGGGTTTTCTGTGTTGAAACACATTGCAGCAAGCCTTTGTGTGGAGTAAACACTCTTCATGCCAGCAGGATCAATACAAACAACCTGTCTTGGTACCCAGCTCTGAGCTGCTGCTTGTCTCTCTCTTGCAGCCCAGGGTGAGGCAGTTTGGCTGCAGCATTCTGTGGTCTCTGTGAGAGGAGAGGCTATTTCTGAGGGGACAGAGACCCAGCAGATGGCTGAGAGCCTAGAACAACCCCTGAGCTCACCTTGTTAGCACTGCCAGGTTGCTGTTCTCTGACAATCTGTTCTAAACATTGGCTAAGTTTGGAAACAGTGCTAAAAGCAGGCTTGTCATGGTCGTGCCAATGAATGAAGGGCTTGTCAACAGAGGGAGCACAAGGGAGAAGTGTAAATATGATTATATTTCCTCTATAGAACAGTTCATATCTAGCTGTGAATCCCTCAAACTGCTGCAACAGGGCTTTAATACTCTATTAAGGGCTGGATAATTGAAGGGTCAGAGGATATTTCACTGTCTAGCTCCAGTCTTTTGCAAATGAATGTGAATCCTCCATTCAAAACAGATTCAACAAGCCAGTTCCTAACAGGTTCTGACCCTTATAAAGTGTCCATATTCAGCTTTTGACTTCAGCTTTATCTCCAGAAAATCCTCAGCAATTTAGGCTTACTCCAAGGGCAAAGCTCACCAAGCATTCACAGAAGACAAGGAGCAGCAACATGCAGCTGCTGGCAGCAGGACAAACCCTCTGGGGTGAAGAGCCAGCATCCAGTGATCACAGCACTACCAACTCAGCCTTCAGGAAGTAAGTTGTTGTGTTTTTTCCTGTGAAAGCAGAAAGGTGAAGAAAGATGCTGGTTCTCACAGGAAGATGGACAAGTTAAAAAAATAAGGGGAAAAAAAGGGAGGTGCTACAGCTGCAGTGAGTTTGGGGTGTGCTGCTTTGAGTTATCCTGAGCTATAGGAAAAGCCTGTAGGTGTAGGAGTCTCCTGCAGTACCTCAGGCCTTCTCAGAAACATTTATTTGCCACTGCAAGTCACACAGCTCTGCATTTCTTGGTCGGGCTTACTCCCTCTTGGAGACCAGGCACATTCCTCTGCCCCTGCCTTTCAGCTCAATGCCAGGCCTGCAATGTGTCTGACAGAAAAACCAAGCCCTGGCAAAACCAAGCACATTCTTGTCTAGCACCATACCTTGACCCACTGATGAGTTATTTTTTCATTATTTCCTGGAGATGTGGGAAACAGCTGGAGCCAGAATCCGTGACAGGAAGCAATAGAATTTCAGGCATTTCAAAAATAGAAAGATCAGCAAGGTTAGGCTTGAACCAAGTGAGGCAGACAGAGCTGTAACCCCTGCCAGGAGGATGAGCAATCCAAACAGTGGATGCCTGTATCTGAAGGAGATATTTTCCCCAGTTACAGCAGAGGAATATGTTTTAAGTAGCTGGCTTTTGTCTCTGTTTTGTTTACTCTTCCAAAGACAAAACCAAAAGTGACGCCATAGCCTTCTTCATTAAGTGCAGAAGAAAGCATCTGGGAAGGGCAGCAAAACATGACAAAGTCCAGACCAGCCTAAACAGAGACACCCACAAACCCTCCTGAGCCTGCTGAGTATGTAGATATTTATCTAGTACAGCCTGCTACTACAGCTGAACAGAAAACACCTGCTGGGCTTCAGGATGCTCCAAGCAGCCAGGAGTAGAACGGGGGGAACATCACACTCAGCTGCTCCTCAGGGGTTGCTTGGTCCTTTGAATAACCACAACTGCACAGAAGGAGCAGACCTCAGGTGCTGGGAGCAGATCCCACAGCTCTGCCATAGCTGTGTTCATGCTGGCTCCAGTTCAAGGGCTCTGTGGCCACTGCCCACTTGTCAACTCCTGGCAACTTCTAGCCTGTGCCAAGCAGAGGCTGAGGAGCAGAATGAGGAAGTGATCCACTGAAACTTGTTCTGTGTGAGGGACTTCCCCAGAGAACAGCACGAGAAAGGCATTGCCTGCCCAGGAAAGTGCCACTAAAGCTGGAGAATGGCCAAGCTCTTGTTCAAGCTGGCTGATTTGATCACAGAAGCCAGTACCTCTGCCAAATGCAGGCACTGGCTGAACAGTATTATAATTAGAGCTGAGGTGCTAAACCTGTTGTTTCTAATTCCTGTTATTTTTATTATTTTCAGTAATTTGTGTTAACCTGAAGTATTTTCAGTATTTTGTGTTAACCTGAAGAGAGATGGTGTCCAGTTTCAAGAGGTAGGAGAACTTCATGCTAAGAACACCCAGTTTTGTTTTCCTACTTAAGCAGAGTGATCCATACCTAGTGGTGCAAACCTAGGTGCACCAAAAAGGTCCTAAGGCAAAGTACTTCCCTTGCTAAATCAACTTATTGAACAATTAGGGTTAGCAGTATTTAGTTCTGTCAAATTTCCCCAAAGGTAATTATTCTAATCACCAAACATTTATTAGAAATTGCAGAGGTACAATAAAGGACCAGCAGAGGAAGGGATCAGCTATTTCATCTGCAGCTGTCCTGACCTTCAGGGAAAAATCTCTCTAGCACAACATGGTTGCCATAAATACTTACACCATGACAAAAGATGTCAGAAATGCAGGCTGTTGACATTACAGGATCCTCAGCCAAAGCAAAACCGTATGGCTTTCAAACTGAGAGTTTAAAGACCAGCAAGTTTCATGACAGTGTGATATGCTATCCTAGAGTTTAGAGGGCAGGAAAGTGCAGCTGACATTGAACACAAATATATTATTTTCTTTTAAGGAAGTTCGTTTCCGAATGACACAGAACTGTATAACTCATTGCCAAGTTTCAGCTCGAAACTAAGCACATTTGTCTTGAAGGTCTCTTCCAACCTAGTGATTCTGTGAAGTTCATAAAAGTTCATCAAGGCAGAGTTCACCAGAAATTTTATTCTTTTAATGATTAACAATTTTCTCTCTCTCTCTCTTTTATTTTTTCTTTTTTTTTTTTTTAATTCCTGGTACATGTCCTCTGGCTCAGGGGATTGCCAGGAGCACAGTGCACACCAGCATCTTCATTTAGAGTCTGCTGCTAGCTGGATGGACATTTGCTCTGACTCACTTGACTCATCCAGTCAGCCAAGACTGAAATATTCAAGTGTCAGTGTTGTTTGTGCAAAACAAAGCCTCATTTGGCAGTGTGGGGTTTCTCAAAGTGTCATCTCAGAGTGTTCAGTTCCTCCTTCTGTCTCCTGTGAGCCTGAAAAGACAGACCATCATCCCCGAGGAGGACAGACACAGGGCTGCTCTGCTTCTTGTTTGTAAAGTATTACAACACTGTGCTAGCAAATGGTCTAACCTCTCATGAAAAGACATCTTAGATAAATCCCTTGCATGGAATTAATCACACTGGTGTTGCAATCATGGGTGTCATGGATAAAAATGACCCAAAGAGGAGGAGGATGACAATTTTCCATCAGGGCTTATTTACTCTAATTATAAACAGAGATTCCAAGATCTCTCAAGCTAGGCCAAGCAACAAGCACCTACCTGTGGCCTGTTATTTTAGCTGAGGATTATGCTGGAGCAGATTTTCTGCCACATATCTGGAGGGGGCTGCCTTGATCTTACAATGTCAACAGCACAAGCATCATTTTACTGCTGAATATATGTTTCTTGCACAGTTATAGAAACATTTCCCTGCTGCTATAAAGAGGTACTCTCATATCACCTCCAGATGTCATAACTATTAGGTAAAGGTTCCTGGTGCCAACCCCATCATAACCTCTTATACCTTGTTCAGTACAAAACCCTGCCCCTGAGCTGAGCTGTGGTCTCTGCTGTGCTGGTGAAACCAGCATTCACAGTGGGGTTCTGGGCTTAGACTGTGGAGAGGAAGCTTTAGCACTAAAAAATAAAATCATGAGTGACCACATTAAATTAAGTTGAACATATCTTTCATGCAACTCCTGTCCTTTCCAAGTGAAATGCACCTGTATGGATGTGGTGCTTTTACAGCTTCTCACCTAATGCTTTTATGCAGTAGGGGAGGTAGAAAGATGACACAAAGCCCACACATGGTAAAACACCTTTGCAGCAGGATAATCAAACCCTCTGCATTGTAAAAGCAAGCATAGAGTCAGGTCATTGGGCTCAAGCAATTGATCAGGTAGAAAACCTGAGATATCTGAGTGGTTTTCTTAGGAATGGTAGACTACTTACATAGATTGTGCAACTACTCTGCCTGTGCTCTGCAAACACAGCCTGATGTCCAAACAGCAGTGTCTGTAACAGCCTGACTCTGTATTGATATCATTTGTGTGCACTTTGTAAATAAACAAATAATGACTCACAATGACAGGCTTGGAGAAACCCAGGGCAGGGGTTATAGCCCAGGCTAAGTCCTCACGTTCTCATCTGTCCAGGCACACAGCACAGAACGGGCCTGGCTGCAGCAGGGCAACTCCACAGCACAGCAACCCTGGCTGCCAAGGCCAAACCCTCGCCCCAACAGCTCAGTGACATTTGGCCTAACTGGCAACAGCAGCCCTGGCCTGGCAGGATATCCCCCAAAGGTGAACACTCCCACTATATCCTCACCCAAAAGCACCTCTCCCCAGCACTGCGTGTGCCATCCACCCTCCAGACTGCCACACTGAATTAGCACTGGGCAAGTGAAAAAAAAGTACAGAAGAGATAAATAGAAATTAATGTTTAACCTTTTCCTGCCTTACACTACTGGCAGATAGCTGCAAGCAATCCAGAAATTATTTTCCACTCATTTAGTTTCTGCTTGGTGAGAGATTTTGTTTCCTCTGCCATGCAAAGAGCTCCCTCAGAGCAGACCTAAGGAAACCGGGTCCCTCATGGATTTAGTATTTGGATAATTGGATTCTGGTTTGATTTTTTTCCTCATGGCTGCCACAGTTCAAGTCTGCTACAGCCTGTTTCTTGGTCAGTGGATGGCAAGGTCTCTATCAACTGGCTTTGTGGTTTCAGAGCTCTCTTAGGAACCTTCAAAAGCTTTACTGTTCTTTGAGCTTTTCACTGAACTGCAGCAAGGCCACCACGTTCAAAGGTGCTGGCAGGCAGTCAGCACAACCCCAGTACAGCACTGTGCCCTCACAGAGTTCAGCTTGAAACAAATGGAAAAGGAAGCCAAGAGCAATCATATCCTAGCCTGGCAAAAATCCTTTAAAGCAAAAGAGAATTGCAAAACCAAATCTGAAAAGGCACCGAATCAGAAGATTCTTGTTTGTAGGCTCATCTCCTCAATTCTTAGAGATGTAGCCTGAACCTCCAAACCAAAGCACTTGGACACTCATGATCTAGAGACTGGATCTTCAGCCCTGAACACCCAGAGCACAGGGAAGCTCTTCAGTCCAAGTCTCCTTCTCCTCTCACCAACAGCAGCCAGCCACAAGTGCCTGGCATGAACCCCCCTGTCACAAGAGGAGAGTCAGTCCTTTATCCCTGCAGCCCATCTCCGTGCAGGACTGCCTGGTACTGCTGGAGAGGCTGGCTGTGAATGGATGCCTCATTCATGCTGGGACACTGGGCTGTTTTCTGTCCCCACAGCACGATCTCACCCAGCACAAGAGAGCTGTGAAACCAGCTCCCTGCACAGTCCCACTCCACTGGGCTGAGCAACCAGAGATGGCAGAGGCTTACTGGAGGCTGTGATCCCTGAGGCTTGTCTGGTTGTAATTAAATCACCTCCTAGGGAGGATGTCCTGCCTGCTTTACCCAGCAGGGTCTGGGCAAGGCTGTGCAGGGACACACAGAGGCTGCAAAGGCCTCTTTTGCAGCTGCAGAAAGAGAAGAGGCATGCTAAGACCATTGCATTGAGGTTCCAGCAGCCTCCTCTTGCCTCCTTACCTCCCTCAGCCTGCACCCAGAGGTGCACACTCATCTCCAAGTCCTCCCTGTCTTGCCCAGCAGGGCCCAGCTGTGCTCCTCACTCATTCCTGCCCTGGGCAGGCCAGGTCTGTGCTGGGGTCACTGCACCACCCCGGAGGTGGAGGCCAAGATCTGAGCATTGGCAAGTTGGGGTGTGCAGGAAAGAACAACCCCAGGCTGCAGAGAACCCACTGCCACACAAACAGCCACTGTGGTTTATTTCTTCAGGCACCCTTTACTTTAACATTAATTCAAATTAGTAGTTGTTTCATCCACAGGACAACTGAAGCTTCCAAGACAAGTAACTGGTGGGACAACTACTTGCTAGCAGCCCAAGTAATTATCCAAGACTCAGGCTGGTGTTTGCTTCAAAGACCCTGCATGTTCCAGTACAGCTCACCCACTGCCCACAAGTTTTACAACATCTGAGGCTACAGTAACTGTTTAACTGCTGTTCATGGTTTGGGCAAAAACATTGAACAATACCAAGACTTATCTTGATATTAGCAAAGCAAAGTTGAGCAAATGGGAGATGTGCTCTCGCAACAGAAAGCTATGCAGAGCCCCAGGCCAGGCAGAGTGCTGTCAAGGCCTCCATGCCAAGTCCAAGGGCCACCTCACCTCATCTCTTATCCAGACCAACACCAGGCACTTCCCAAAGAGGTGCAAGAACCACAGACTTCCTGCATACCTGGCCTCCAGCACCTCAGGACTGGTTTATGTCTGGACAGTAACACTCAAGTTTCCCTCACAAAAGCATCACTGTTGGTTCCAACACCAGGTTGCCTTGTTTTCCATTTAAGAACATGAGCTGGACACTCCATCTTGCTAAATTTATGGTCTCACCAACTTCTAAAGACAATGAGACACAGACAAGTAAGCTCAGCTAACCAGTGGCTAAAAGGATTTTCTCACAGCCCAATCATCTTTTAGTTCAGCTCCACAATTTCATGGCAACAAGCCCCAGATAGGCTGGAGATGTTGGGAACAGGAGGTTCTTCCCAGTTACCACACAATACATATTTTTCCTGGGTGGCTATTTGTTGCTACCAATCATGCTGAGAACAGCACTGTTCCCTGTGGCACAGTGAATTCAATTTATAATAAAACCAAAAAGAGAAAAAATAGGGCAGCTTTGACAAGATCTGCTTGACTCACCCCTGCTGCTGTGTTTAATATTGTTGTAGAATTGCTCCATGCAGGGAGCAATTTAGAAAAAGCTTGATGAGAAAAGGCTTGTGATGAGGAAAGCTCATCTGCTTTCCTTTAGAGCAGCTGCCTGCCCAGGACAGATGCACTTGTCACGTATGTGGGGATGGCTCATGCATATTAAAGGAGCAGCTCATTCAATAACCACACATTTATGAGACAGTTTCTAATCAAATCCTTCCTCCAAGCACAGATAACAAGCCATCCTCAATACTCTCACCACAAGTACATGACAGCTCCAGCACTCTGCTGTCTCCAGCACACAGCAGCCTCATTGTGCAAGGACCCACCAAGCCAGTGTGACAATCCCAGCCTCAGGGCACCCGTCCCCTGCTAAGTCAGAAAATCTTGTGCTAGGAATGTACCCTAATCCTACATCTTGACTGAGACTTCCAAGCTGTGTGCAGTGCCCTGGCAGTGCCTCCAGCTAAGACACATGCCTGCTGCCTTAATGCTCTGCTCCATGTGAGTGCACAAAGCATGGGAGATGTCCTGTTACTGCAGCTGAAAAAACATCATTCTGTTCAAAATGTCACTGCTGTGCTGCTTCCTGCATTGACTTCTCCAGACTACCATGGTGTGATGGGCAAGGACTGCCTGCCCCTGGGTGAGACAATGGGAGAGCTGGGATCTGCAGAGAGCTCTTCAAATACTAAATAGAAACCACCAGGATCAAGCCACTGAAGAGAAAGGACAGTCCAGTCACAGACAGATATGCTTTATCAAGCCAGCACAGCAGATGCTGGTATAAAGCAAGGAGCAAAGGCTGCAGGAGGCTGTATTTGAAACAGAGTGAGCAGCTCTGTAAGAACCTGAGATCTGGGAAAAAGTCAGCGCACCCTCAAGCACAAGAGGTGGTGCCAGGAGCCTCCTGCAGCTGGAGAGGCCTCAGACACTCAGCTTTAGGCCGGGTGAATGGGGAGGGGACCCAGCAAACAGCAAGGCAGATGCAGGCAGAGCCTTCTGCTCACTGCACAACCCACCTCCCCACACACCTTTTCATCACCAAAAATGCAGCATACTGAAATCTCATTGTACAATTACAAGATTGTGTTGCCTCACCTTGATTATGAGTGAAGCCTTTGAGTGGTTTTAGCTTCTTCTGTCAAACTCAGCTGTCTCAAAAACCTGGTGTTTCTACATGTTTGAAGGGGAAGAGTAATTCCATAGTGAGAAGGGAGAGAGGGGAGCTACATTCCTGCTCCTGCCAAGAGAAAGCTGCAGCTCTCTCAACTGCCTGCTGGCTGGCCAGCAAGAACACACACACACACATTCTCAAGTGAGAATTAGCCAGGGCACAGGGTGTCTCCCCCCAAGCTGATATTCAGTAGGTGATTTGAGAGAGAAGTGAGCATAATGAGGGATACTAAGATTTACTGCATCAGTGGCAAGTACAACTGAAGTTGGACTTCACCAAACCTCTTGTGCACAGAGCAACTTGTCCCTTGCTTAGGTTACAGCCAGGAGTTTATGCTAAGGACTTTCTCTTTCCTCAGTGGGTATCACAAGGTGTCAGCTCTGCTACAAGCATAGTGGAGCAGCCCCAGAGTAATGGCACCAGCACAACACTGAGATGAATTTTGGTTGAGGTCCCAGTTTTACTTTTGGCATCCAAAGGCATTTGCTTGTTCTGTGTCCCCTTTTTCACCCTGGCAGGACAGCTGTGTCCCAGCAGGGACATGCTCCTCAGCAACATGGCACCAGTGTGTGCTGTGCAGACACATGACCAAGCAGACCAGGAGAAACTGCCTCCTCTTTACCCAAACCAAGCCCAAGGAAGTCAATAAAGGACAAACAACCCACCCAAGTCAAGTTCCCATTGCCTAACTTAATGCACTGTTTCCCCATCACATGGCACTGTGCTTGCTTTCAGGGTATCACACATCCCTACAGCCTCAGAGCTTTCCCTCTCCAGCTGCTCTGCCCTGGCTGGGTGGAAGAACAGGCCACACTGCCTGCCACCTCCTCCAGGAAAACTTTCCTTGCTTTTCTGGAAGGAACTGCTGTGGAGGATTCATGCTGGATTTCTCCTACTTTTGAAATTGTTTATCTTTTCCTGTTGATGCTGACCTACATAATAAGCAGGTCACTGGAACATGAGAGATGTTTTTGAGGCAGAGGAGAAAAGCCAGGCAGTTCCCCCTCCAGGTGGGCTCCTGAGGACAAAGTGCTGCTTCCCTGGGGTCCCACTCCACAGCCTCCTTCATGCTCCTCTGTGCAAAGCCAGCAGGAGCTGCTGGGATCCTGGGGCTATGGACAGACCCTGAGCAGAACATCAGGCTGGTTAAAGCTCCATGGGGGACTGAGGGGAGCTTCAGGAACACAAACCTCCCTCACATGAGCAGTACAGAGGCCATGTGCATCCCTGAGCACGAGGCTGGGAGCTCAGGCAGTGGCCCAGCTGTGTGGGACTCAGTCCTGTGGGCAAGGCAAGCTCCCATCAAACCAGCAGCAACAGGGGGGAGAGAACAAGAGGTCCCTGTGGTGCAAAGCCCTCCCCAGCAGAAGGAGGGATTGGGCTGTAGCAGCTCTGCAGAGCACAGGAACACAGGGCTCAGACAGTACCAGCTGGAACAGTGCTCTACCTGAAAATCTGGCAGGTGAAAGCAGGGTTAGAAGAGCTTGAATTCAGTTTACTTCTCAAGCTCTAGTCATCATTGCTGCTTCCTCATAAGGGGAACATCCCTAAGAGTTTGCCACAATAAAGCACAAGCTAGAAATGAGAAAGATTTGAGCAAAGAGAAGAGAGGCCCTGGGATAACCTTCCAGTATCCATACGGTTTAAGGTATGGCAGCATGGAACTGGACTGTCTCAGGATGTTGTCTCCAGCACCATCCTCCCTCATCTTGCAGCCAATCCCTCCCCTGCTCCCAAGCAGGAGACAGCCCTGTGAAAGGTCTATGGCAGCATATCCAATCCCCACACCAACTGAGGCACTGCAAGCAGGAAGCAGAGAATTACCTACCCACGGGTAAAGCAGGCATCTATTAGAGAAATTAATGTAATGAGATCCTGCCTGGGGCTCAGAGTCAGTCCCAGAAGGACACACAGAGCAAGTAACCAGAGAAGGAAAGGGTAAGAAGCTCTCTCAGACAGCCTGATGGCTCAGAGAGCTCCAGTGACAATAGTGCAAGTCTGGTAACTAGGTCACAGTTATGATCCTTAATTAATCCTGAAGATTCCCCATCTGCCATGAGGAACATGACAGATAAGGTGGCTCATTAAGCAAAAAAGCAGGCCAGGGGTTATGCCAGACCCAAGCCAAGCAGCATCTGCTTTGCCAAGCCTGCTCCTTGCCAAGCTTTTAACCAGCAGACACACCAGGCTCCTGCCATGTCCCCTGAGGAAGTGACAGCAACCCAGAGCCTGTTCACAAACCCCTGCCCAAACCACACTGACATAATCCATGACACAGGAGAGTGATGAGATTGAAAACAGACCAGGGCAGGCAGACATGAGGCTCCAGCAGAGGAGCTGTACCAAATCCTGATGGACAGCTGAATCCTGGATCCCTGGGCTGTGCTCCACCTGCAGTCCTGCTCTTCCCCTCTGCACATCCCTGTGCTGGGTGGGGTGTGCTGTCCCAAGTCACTTCCCACAACTCTGGGGGAATCTAAGAGATACCAGCTGCTCTGCTGGGGCTGCCTCAGCTTGCACACAGGCAGTCACAGGCCTGGGTGCTGCAGAGGGGCATCAAGGCCAGAGGAGAAAAGGGCCTGACACTGCAGCTGGCAGTGGGAGAGGTCACTTGCTGGCAAAGCCAGGCTGTTCACTTGGCAGAAAGAGCTGATCCTGCCCATGACAGTGGAGAGCACATCTGCCAACAGGGAGCAGAGACTGACAGGGCAAGGCCATGGATGGCTGGCGCTGGGAGAGCAGTCTAGGTAAATGTCACCTGCCCTGGCCTCTACAGCTGGTTGTGTTTTGCCTCTACACATGATCCATACAAATATCTTGATCTGCTTAAATCCACTGGTGACAGGGAGATAAGACAGGATAATGCTGATTGAGTTTTCAAGCCCTGCTTTTGCTACCTGAGCAATTAAAAAGCAGCCACTGTCAGCAAAAACAGCAACACCTAACAGAGCTTTTGAGGACTCAGCACAGAACAGAAACATTAAAAACAGTGTTTCAGAGGAGAGATGGATGACTAATAAGCTCTACACTGACAACTGTTGGGAGAGGGGGGCAGCTTAGTACTAAAGCCATGTCTCTGGGGACCTTTATTAAAGTGCCACTTGTGCTCACCACCACCCCCAAAGGCATTGTATTCCCCAACATGAACAACTGACAGCATGCCAGGGAACTGACAATTAAACCAGGACAACTAGAAAGGAGAAAAGCTGCCAAGTAAACATAAAACAGTATTTCTACCCAAGGAAACTTTGAAAAGCAGAGCAATCAAATTCACAGTATATGCACCATCCCTGTAGACATGCACTGTTCTCCCTGATCCAAGTGCAGCTGGGTGAGGGACTGCACTACAGTGAGATCATTCCATGAAAACTGGGTCACTGGCTATCAAACCCAAGAGACAGTGCCAGGACTTGGGGAAGGATGCACTGAAATCACTTCTTCTAATTAAAATATGAGCTCAGGAAGCATCTCTAGTTTATTTGCTCTTGTAATTAGAGCTTTAAATTTCAATTACTTGCTCAAAATCTCAGTGTTCTTCATGGTAAATAATCCTGACAGAGTTTTTACTGTGGAGGAGGCAGGCAGTTTTGGGAACAAAGCTGAAGGAAACACAGGAAAGATTAGCACCTTTCCAAGAGAGAAGTACAGAGAGCACAGCTCTCACAGAGCAATCCATGGCCTCAAAGGCTCACAAGTGCACTCAGAGCTTGCCCCCATCATATCCCCCAAAGAACAGTAGAGCTGTTTGCTGTGCTAAGCAGCAGCCTCCTCTCTGCCTCTTCCAACCCAAGTGCAAGGCCAGGTGTTACACAAGCCCTGAAGATCCATCTGGATTTCAGCACTAGAGAGCACAAAGATCCAGAAGGTTTGCCCATCCTCACTTGTTGGAACTGTTGGCTCCTGTTTTGTGGTTGAAATGGTGGCTGTCCCCTTCTCAGGCACCACACCCTCCACTACTGTAGCTCATTCTTGCTGCAGTTTGGAGAGGATGAACATTTGGAGAGGATGAACATTTGCTCCATATCAGAGCCTGGCCAATAAGTGTGCATGGCCTAGCATGGCATCTCTCCCCAAAATTACTCCTTGCAAGGTATTGTTGCCTCAAAATTCAGCTTGAGAAAAAAACCAAAAACCCAACCTCACACCCACCTAGACACAGAGATTGCTCAGCACACTCCATCAGAGACAGAACAACTAACCTTAAAGTAGTGAATGGGCTGTGGAAAAACATTGCAAAGCAACCCAACCACACCTCTACTTGTTAAACACTGCAATAATCCATCATTATGTGCTGTATTTGCAGACTTCAAAGTGCCAAAAAACTACAAGGAAATATAAAACTGCCATCAGGGCTTTTGGGGAAACAGTTCAGCCACTTGTGGCCAGCAAGAGCCTTGTGCAGTGGAGCTAATTTGAAATTTGTCTGGTGCTACTGAGGGCTGGAGAACCACCAGTTATCCTTTGCCCTGAGTTCTGTCTCCACAAGAGCCACCACACCTCACTCAGTGCTTCCTCCCCATGTGATCAATCATCCTTACCAGTGCCTAGAGAGGGTGTCTCACAACAGGTCACCTGGAGTAACATAGAATTATTTTTATTTTGTATTAATTAATGCATTATTAAACCTCACAGTGAAAACACAATGCACCTTTTTGAGAACCTGAATTCTGAATTGCCTTTTCAAATTAAACTTTGAAGCACAGACTTTTCAAGACTAAAGGTCTTTAAAAAAAAAGATAAGGAGTACAAAACTAAATCATCAGAACTACACCCCAGTTTTCCTAAAAGCTTGAGGGATGTCTGCAGGAATTACTGGGTTGAAAGTGTGAAGAGCCTAAATTATCTAATGTATATATCCATAAGGTTATCAGAGCTCTCTATAAAACCACAGCACACAGGTCAATCACTAGTGCTAAGCCAGCAATAGTGATGCACTCTCCCTCCCACTCTTACAGTCAGTGGGACATGAGAAACCAGGCACAGAGGTAAAGACAATGATTTAACCTTGGGTTTGTATTTTTGCCAATTCAATCTTAATGTCTCAGCTGACCCCTCTCAACCTTTTTGTTATGTAATGTTTGCACTTCCATCTCTTTCTAGGACATTCTCTAGAATCAGTTTTCATCTTTGCCCAGGGCTGGGACAAGATGCATTTCCAAGAGAGAGCACATGCCTAACCCCCAATTAAGCAGAGAGATTCCTGAAAAGAAGACCTTAAAAGCTCAGAGTTCTTTACCACATCTCCTGGAGGCAGAAGAGCACCATATTTTCCCACCACTACCACCACCCCAAGCCAACACAACACAACTAGGTTTGCTCAGCACACCAAGCCAGAGACAGCTCACTCCTTTGAGTCCTCTAGTCCAACAGATCTCAGCTGGAATGATGTTCAAAGCAGCTGCAGAACCATCAGGTCTAGTAAACCAGTGCAGACAAAGCTGCCAGCAGGGTCACAGTACCCCAAGAAACCTCCCAATCCAGCTGTCCTGGCATCCTCATTGCTCCTGGTACTGCCTGTGCCTCTTGGCAGGCAGAGCAGCCTGGGAGCCTTGGAAGTGGAGTCAGAGCTTTGCATGACTGAGGCTGTTTGTAAGACAGGGCACACAGAGCACTTGGCAGCTTTTGGGAAGCCTCAGTACCAAAGCAAACAAGAAATGGAAGCCTTGCATACTCCAATAATCTCAATACGTCACAGAGTTTCTCTGATCTGCAGCTTTCAAGTTCAGATTTGGAGATACAGTGTGCTAATTTCCTCCCTTCATGTTTCAGCACAAGGCCCCTTCTTCCCTATAGCTGACACTCTTCTCATTTCAATAACTTATCACCACCCTCTATCTGTAATCTTCAGTGCATAAGGAGGAATAGCATGTCTTGCATCTCATAGGTTAAGCAACAGGAGCTATTGCAAAACAGCACAGCAAATGCCATGGGCAGAATGCACACTGGGAGCTGGAAGCATCTGGAGCTGGACTCCAAGAAGGCTGTAAGCTCATTCTTCCACCTTTCCTGGTGTATACACAGGCTGTGGTGTTCCACTCACAGGAGAGTTTGGCTCTGTGAGGTTTTATACCCCCTGTTACCACACACTCCACACACTCTCATGCTATTTTCATGTCTGCAAAACCTCTACTTAAATGTGAGGCATCCTTCTGCTCTACTGCTTGGCCACTTTGCCTCAATCCTTTGGATTATGCCTTGCAAGGAGCTAACTCTGACTGTACAACTCTAGCATCCAATATTAACTATGACAACTAATTCTACAACTATAACATTTCCCTAGCCATTGATGGAAACAATGAAAGATGAAACCACTTTACACTTTACCCTGTTACTGCTTGCTTTCTCCAAAACAGTTCTTAAAACTGTCTCACAGCCAGCAATATGTAATGCTATGGAATGACTGGGTAAGGAGAAAAGGCACCCAGCTAGCAGAGTTCTGTTGCCTCACTGGGTACTCGTTCATGGGATAACACCTACACAGAAACGCCCAGCTTGGCTCTAGCCAGGAGCAGGATTTTCCCCCACCTTCTCACGTCATCAGCAGGTACTTCATTCTGAAATGCTTCTCCTTACCTCACTGGATTTCACTGACCTTTGCAGCAGATGTGTATTACCAGATGTGTAAAAGAATTACAAACCTTTGCTGAGACAAACAACAACAACAACAAGCCTTACTAGCAGGTGTAATGTGACTAGTACACTAGTAGGTGTACTAGGACTTCACTGGATGCCTTTACCCCTACTCCCAGGCTGAAAAGGCAATCTTACTTGTATTGCTACACCTGGGAACAGAAAGGCAGCATGTACAGGCTGCAGGAAATAGTACTGATTAAAAACTGTCCAGTCAGGGAATCTTCATTTTGACAAAAAAAAAAAAAAAAAAAAGGACATCAATTTATACAAAGGATTTCACTTCCTGTAACAATCTGAGTCTGTGGTGACTGGAAAGAAGTGAGGGCAGTTTTATTATGCTACTGCCTTCTCGGGTGTCCATGGCAGGCCCATGGGACAGGTAGACAAGACAGAGAGATGATTTTTGGTCATGATTTAACACCAGTAGGCACCAAATCCCCACACAGCCCATACTTAGTCCCCCTTTTCTCTCAGATGGGGGAGATAATCAGAAGGGTGAAAGTGTAAAAATTTGTGGCTTGAGATAAAGTCAGTTTAATAAGTAAAAAAGAGGACAAAAGTAACAGAGAGAAAACAAGTGATGCAAAAGAAAACAATTGCTTACCACCAACTGACTGATGTCCTGCTAGTCCCTGAGCTATGACAGCCCCAGCCAACCTCAACCCTCCCAATTTAACTGCTGATTTTGATGTCATATAGTGTGGAATATGCTCAGTTTGGGTTGTCCCCTCCCAACTTCTGCGTGCCCCCAGCCTACTTACTGGCAGGGCAGTGTGAGAAACAGAAAAGCCCTTGACACTGCACAAGCCCTGCTCAGCAATGACTGAAATGTCCCTCTGTTATCATCGCTGTTTTCATCAGAAATCCAAAGCACAGACTACACAAGCTGCTATGAAGAACACTAACTCTATCCCAGCCAACACCAGCATATTTTTAGAGGACAAGAGGGAGAGAACAAGGTCTGCTTCTTGCTTTCTAGCAATCTTCTTGACAGAAAACACCTAACATTGACATTGCTTTAAGGGAGAGAGCCCATAGGCTCCAGCACAGCATTTTTCACTGCTGTGGGTTGATTTCTTGTTTTCAAAGACTTGGACAATTCCCCTTCTGCTTTGACTTCCACCTGTCTGCCAAAGCCCACAGTAGCACAGGTATGAGCAAGACTCAGGGCTCTCACTAGAGATACCTGCTATAGCAAAGATGCTTTGCTACATAAGCATGACTTGAGTGCCTTTCTGGGCCTAAAGCACTTAAATTCGAAGAAGAGACACACACTTCTCTCCTCTGACAGCTGCCCTTCCAATAGAGAAGCAGACTATCTATTTAAATACTTATTGGAAAACTCCATTCTATCTCTATAAAGAGCTCTGACTAAAAATCCAAGTCCTTTCCCCATCCTCTCACACCTTCAATATAGGAACCACTTGAATTCACATTTTCTAAGGTATTTCTGCTCTCTTTGAGTAGAGCTCCTAAACTGGATGTAGAAGGTGCTGTCTCTGACTGAGTACCTAGTGAGAAGTGAGGGCTGAGATATGCAAGAAAAATGACAGGCTGAATAACATCAATAACCATAACTAAAAGTATACTGGTTGGTGTCTACTGGTTCTTTCTAAGAGAAGGAGGAAAACTGTGGGAGAGAGGAGGAAATGAGGGTGTGGAAGCAAGTCATGGCAAGTGCAGCAAAGCACACAGTAGCTGGAAGGATTAGTGTATCATTTCCTGCTATGTGCTGCACAAAGCAAGACAAACTCAACAATGAAAGATTAAAAAAATTATTATGTGATTTTCCACATCTGAAGCAACTGGAGAGACATCAGGGAGATATTCTGGACTTAGGATAAGCCACTGGTGGATGTGTTAATCAGCTGGGCTGTGGACTGCAGCAGCAGTGTGGGGTGGTGCCCTTCAGTGGGACAGCAAGGTACCTTGTATGAGGGTGGCAACAGCTTCCACTGCCCAGACTGAGCCTGACTCACCCCCTGTGATGGGACTTTGCCAGGAAACCAAACTCCTCTGCAGCAGTGGGCAACTCCTGGCAGCCAGGAAAAGTGTCCTGACCCAACAGCCTTGGGAGGGCCCACCAGCAGCCCATGGATTTGAGGAGATCCATTACAGCAGGGAACAAAACAACTCACACTTGTTTGTATGAGATGGGTATGGATCTTGCCTGGCCTGTGTCAGTGAGGCAGGGGTGCTGCTCAGCCACTCCTCAGCACCCAGCAGCTCCTCCAGCTTGCTCCAAGTCTCTGCTGCTCAGAGGGTCCTGGAAAGGAATGAGATTTCCTGTTGTCATGTAAAGAAGACACTGGCTCCAAATCAGGAAACGTGTTAAAGAAATCCACCATGGGAAGAACTGTCACTATGCAGCTGCTAGAACAGGCCTCCAATTTTGCCTTAAAAGGTAAATAAACTAAATCCTCTCTAAGAACTGCTGGTCTCAGGGCCGGAGGTGGAAGTTCTCAGATGAAGCCTGGAATCTGAGTCTGGATTAAATCCAGATGTCAGGATCACACCCACTCCCTCGGAAATTTCAGATCTCAATATAGGCAAGGGTTTGTGCATGGGGAGGGGGAATTGTTTTTCTGGCTTGCCCTCTCTGACACTAACAGGATGGGAAAATATTAGGAATATGCACAGTCCTGACTTCAGAAGTGGGCAAAAGGGATTAGATGTTGCTAATTATGGTGCAGTTACAGCCTTTCATTTGAACAGGCTGAAGGCAGAAGGGCTCTGACCCTTGCTTTTCTGCTAAGTATGTAAATGCTCTCTTCAAAGCATAAATTTCATGAAAATTTTATGAAAGGAGCTACCTGTAGACAAGTGCAAGGGGAGATGAATGCTACAAACCTGTGAACCCCGTTCTGCTTCCAGGAATGCTGGTACAAACATGCTTGGGAGAAGAGGGATGGGAGAGAAGTATTCAAGGTAACTTACACCTGACCCTACATGTAAACCAGCAACATGGAAAGAAACCATCCTCACCAGCAACTCTTCAGGGACATCTGCAGACATTAACATGATCTTATGGCAGGGGATTTTTCCCCATTTCAATTTCCTCTGTGGGAAGCACTTCCTGTGGCTTCTCAGCCTCCACTCAAACTGCTGGAATTTAACCTTGTTTTCCCTTAACTTTTATTGAGCTAAGAAACTGACAAATCATCAGAACAGAATGGGCTTTAGGAAACTTAAATCAGCAGAGGCTCTCAGGATAGCCAAGAGTCTTCCCTTCTCTTCCTCTGCCACAGCAACACAGGAGCCTTTCAGGCAGATTGGTCTTCCTGTGCTCAATCCATCTGGTCTCTGTAAAGGCTGCTCCAAAACATGGGTTCAGTAAGGAAATACCTTCTGAGCTACATTTTGTCAGGCCACCTTTTCCTCCTTTATTACATGTTCCCCTGCTCTTTCCATAGTGCCAAGCAGCCATTCCTTCTCCCCTGCCTGCTGTACCTGCTGCCTCTCTGTGGTCTAAGCCTGATTTTCCTCACTCAGGATGGGCCCCTGTTCCCTCCTGCTGCACACTGTGCTCCTCCTGCAGTGTGGCAAACAGCATTCGTTTCTCCTGAGCCCTGTAGGATGGCAGTAATACACTGCCACAATTAACATCCTTAAACACCGTTTAATTAATCCACTGAAGCCCTAAGAAATTTTAATTAACAGCAGCTTTATTAGTATTTACTTCACCTCCAACGCGTAAGCTCTGGCAGTGTTTCCAAAGGGAGGAAGGACACTGGCAGAGCAGTTGACAAGACCCCCTTTTCCTGACTTTTCCCTGCTCTGCCGTCCCAGAGCTGCAGCCAGCTCTGTGCACTGACAAGGACAGTTCCTTCCTCACCCTCCAAGATGAGGGTCAAGTTAACGTCATTCCGCGGCTCTGCGCAATTCCCGTCGTGCACAAGGTTAAATAAATTCACCAAAATCAAGCTTCAAAACAAGAGTTGTTGGAGTGTGTGATGAACAGCACAGATTGGAGAGGAGTCTGACAGGAAAGCTGAGCTCTGCTCCATTTGGAGATCTCCATGTCATAGCCAAGGTCACAGTGTCTCAGCTGCCAGCCTTGAATGATGTCTGTGTAAAAAGCAGATGCACTTCAGGCTTCCCATGCACCGCTGAACACCAACCCAGCAGCCTCTGCATTCCTGCAGCCAAGCAGACTAACACACAATCCCTCAGCCCCACACCATGGCAGGATGCTGCTGTTCACACTACCAGGATAAAGGAGGATTAGCAGATTTCTGAGGGATCTAACCTGCTGTGGCAGGTGTCCAGGCAGACAAGCTCTGCAGCCTCTTGCAGCAGATTTGTGCTCATTTGCTCAACGCCTTTCTCTGGTGCCTCTTACAGCAACACACATTCCCTCTGAGCTAAGGATCATGGACAATTGTTAAGGGAAAATAGGAGGAGAAAGAAAAACACTCACAACATACTATAAATCAAGCTTATGGGACTTGATTTCTGCTGCTAAAACTGCAATTAACCCCAGGAGCACAGGAGTGGTCCCTTAGGCCCAGACACATGAACTGTGCTCTAAGGACACTTGCCAGGCATCCACAAGTTAGAATGCTGCTATGTTCCCTCAATCTTTGGAATAACTGATGTGATACAAAACTTCAGGGTAGAGAGTCAAATGCTGATGTTCCAGGAAACAGGGACAGCAATAATCTGAAACACAGATCAGGTGCCTTTAAACTTATTATTTTGCTAAATGCTTGAGGCATGTAACACTACCCAAAACACAGTTGTGGGAGGGGAAAAAAAAAAACCAAAAATAAATTCTTAATGAGCAACTGAACTAATAATTCAAAACACTATCCTGGTATTACCAAATGACCAGGACTCCTGCTATCATAACTGCTTCAGAGGCTGAGGTCAAATACCACTGCCCTACTTTAATAATTTATCTACAGAACAAATTAAAACTAGCACATATCTGGTGTAATGACACCAATTATGCATTACACCGACAAATACTGAGTTAAGATCTGAGCATTGAGACTTCTTATATAACACTGTCTTAAATTTCTAATAAGCAAGAAGTGAACTGTGCTTAAAACATTCCTACTAAAGCCTTACTAAAACCCAAATCCCACACCCTGCCTTGTACAACCCCAGCTAACTTTTTCAGGGCTTTGTAAGTAGTACATGAGGGCAGAACTCTGTCCCATTTCCTGCCTCAGAGCTTAGTAACACACTGGAGCTGACATCAAATCTGACATTTGACTAAGAGGTTTTCTTCCTGAACAATTTACTCAGATCCCAAAGTTTACAAACTGCATGCAGCATCCTCAAAGCAAGTCAGTGCTGAATAAAAGAGGGTCAGGCAAATACCTTGCTGGTCGTCCCCCAGATTAAAGATTAATCTGCAGTACCTAAATGCTAAAGAAGTGTTTTTTAAAGTCAAATTTGTGTTCAGCAGCCACAGTCCTATACAGGCTTTGTACTTCTCTAGTAATGCTACATGAGCACCTTCTAATAACTAACAACGTGACTTCATGCAAGGTAAGAGCCAGGAGTGACCTTTAAGAAAGTTCTCCTCCAAACTCCACACCTGTTACAAAACCCACTCCTGCCCCAAAGCACCCAAGACAGCTCTTGGCTCTCTATCCAAATCCTGTCTTCCGTGAAATTGTTTCACAAGATGAGGGGAAAAAAATGTGTTGTCGTTTTTCCTTCTCCATTCTTTCCACACTTGAGCAGTCAGCGCTTACAGGAAGTAGCACTACTCTTGTTTGAATGGCCACACACGTAAGGAGAACTCCTTTTACCATTACTCTCCCCACCAAATACTCTTGTAAGCACACAAGCTTTAATGTCCATTGCAAACCAGAGAATGAAGGGTACTGTTTTACTTGTTGCTGTTGTTCTTCCCTTCAAAACCTGGCAAAAATGCAATGGTGAAAGTCTGAGCATCACCCACAGAGGAGCTGTTAAATTAATACCAGCTGTAGGAAAAGTGAGAGGAGTTCAGGATCCCACCATCACTACCTGAGCCCCAGGCACGGGTTCTGAAGGGAGTCATTTAGGAACAAGACACCGAGACGCGTCCGAGCAGCGCTGGATTTCCCCCAGTGCAGCTGACCCAGAGCTCGCCTTTTCCCATGAACGGCCGCGCTGGGGTGACCCCGAATCTCCTGTCCTGGGGCGAGGGAGCCCAAACCTTCTGGGAAACAGGCACTGCACAGCCTGGGGCTCTGGGGAAACCCGGAGCAGCGCTTCCCGTGCGGGCCATGCCCACACAGCCCCCGCTCAGAGCCGGCTGCCCCATCCCCTCACAGACCCCCGGCAAACCCCCAAAACCTACCCAAACCCCCTCCGTGCCCTCACAGCGCTGCGAGAGCGGCTCAGCCTCCCGCTCACCCTCACAGCGCCCCTATTACCCCATGGCGCCCATACCCGCTCCAGCCCTCACGACCCCCGGGGGTCTGCACGCCTGCAGCCCCTCACGATCCCCGGGGGTCTCTCCCTGTCCTCGGGACGCCTGCAGCCCCTCACGACCCCTGGGGTCTCTCCCTGTCCTCAGGACTCCTTCAGTCCCTCACGACCCCCGGGGGTCTCTCCCTATCCTCAGGACGCCTGCAGCCCCTCACGAACCCCTGCGCCTCTCCACATGCTCAGGACTCCTGCAGTCTCTCACGACCCCCGGAGATCTCTCCCTGTTCTCGGGACGTGTCCATTCCCTCAAAGCTTTCCCCCTATACCCTCATTCCACCTCCAGTCCCTCACACCCCAGCACAGCCCGGAGCCGCCGGGCACCGCCCCCGGCCCCTCCCCGCGCCTGCGCAGCCCCGCCGCGCCTGCGCCGCGCTCCCCCCGGCTCTATAAAGGCGGCAGTGCGAGAGCACAGCGCTGTGTCGCCTTCTCGTCACCAGTGTCGCTTTGCCGTCACCTCCGGTGTCCCGTCCGATAGCGAGGATGGAGGCGGTCGTGCGGCGCTGCCCGTTCCTGGCCCGTGTGTCCCAGGCGTTCCTGCAGAAGGCTGGGCCGTCGCTGCTGCTGTACGCCCAGCACTGCCCGCGCATGATGGAGGCGGCCCCGCCGGCCGCCCGCGCCCTCGCCACGTCCGCCGCCCGCGGGCAGCAGGCGGAGGAGGAGACCCCCGCGGGCCGCCGCGGTGAGTACGGCCGGGGAGCGAGCCGAGGGTCCCTGAGGGGGGAAAAAATAACACAGACATTGCATGTCACGGGGGAAAACTTCTGGAGTAGGCAGGGGTTGCTTAATCCTGGAAATGTCCGCGGTAATGAAATTTGTGACCGTGGTATGAATCAGGGACCGGCCTGTTGGGGCGTCCTGCGGCAAGCCCCGGGTGGGATCCGCGTTCCTGGGTCTCGGAGCGGTGTTTGTCACGGTACGGTGGCCCTTCATGCCACCCGGGAATATTCCTTGGGGAATTCTTCCCCAGGCAGTCAGGGGAAGGAGCTGAGGCTTGCAGCAGAGGAAGCTGCAGGGCTGAAGAATCTCAGAAAGTCCTCGAAGGAAGGTCGCAGAATCACTGTTAGGTTAGAAAAGACCTCTGAGGTCGAGTCCAGCCTATGGCTGAACACTGCCATGTCTACTAAACCATGGCCTTTACTGCCATATCCAGTCTTTCCTTAAATATTCCCGTTGGGAGTGAAAGAGATATTTCTGCCCCTCAAAGGGTACAGTGCTAGATCTAGCATCTTAACTCAGATGTCCCTTGGGTGTTACTGGCATTTTGTGCTTGTATAAATAAAATGTGACTGCTCAGTTAAATAGTTCTGAATGGGTCCTGCCAAATTAATTCCAAAAGAAATGGATCAAGAAACTGAAACCAGTGTATTAAAATGATGAAGTTGACATATTTTCCCTTCTCTGCCCCCATCTCAGAGGCCAAGAATGTCAAAGAAGCGGCCCAGCAGAATGCAGATGGAGCCCAGCTTCCTGCTGGCCACCCACCTGCCAGCAGTAACCAGAGTACAGGTACCAAATGCCCATTCCTGGCAGCTCAGATGAACCACAAGAAGAGCAATGTTTTCTGCAAAGCCAGCCTGGAGCTGCAGGAGGATGTGCAGGAAGTGCAGGCTGACAGGAAAGGTACGTTCTCTGTGCACTGAAGCAGTGATTCCTCCCAAGAGCTTCTGGTGCCTTCTCGGATGTGGAGCATTCCTGGTCTGACAGGCACCACTGAAGTGATGCAGCTGGGATTAGGGGAGACTGCAGGGAAAAGCTGCTGGAGAATGTAGGTGTTAGTGACATACCTGTGACGTTGTGCAGGGCTTCCCTGGGTGGTTCTGATGTGGGAATACCATGAGCTGTATTTTGATGTGCTGGCTGGCTCTAGATGTGTGAGTCAAGCTGGTACACTCGCACCCAAGCCAATGCTTAGATCTGTAGAGAGCTTTGCCACGGTGCTGGTTTAGACAAAGGCTTTATATCTAAAGCTGGAGCAAAGTGTCAAGACACCAGGCAAGTACCAGCACAAATCCAAGCTTGAAAGCAGGCAAATGGTTTTGGGGTGATTTTTTTCTGTTGATGGAACTAAAGGGTGTTGGCTGGCTTGCAGTGGTAGTGTGGAAGGGCTGTCCTTCAGAGGAAGGATCTTCTGAGCAGTGTCAGTAAAGCCTTGCTGCCTGTCTCAGAAGGCTTATTTTACTTTCCTGATTGCCTTCTGTGGCATAGTTTAAAAAAAAATCTGTGCTAACAGAACAAAAAGGAAGCAGCTGACTAGAGCTCTGCTTTCAGTTAGGTGTGTAGCAATCCTTTCAGATGAGTGCTGTAGCTGTATAGTGTGATTCTCTGAGTCATGATGAACCAAATACATTATAAGGAAATTGCCTGTTGTACTGTGATTGATTAGCAAGGCTAATCCTTCTGTCTTGTGAAAGGCAAATTTGTAAGCAAATAAAACAGTTCATCCTAGCAGGATCAACATGGGGTTTTGGACATGTACTTCCTAAAGATTGAAATGTTGGTTTTACTTAAAATGTTTGCTTTGCTGAATTCAACCTACTTCACTGTTTCAAACGAAACAAACTCACTGGAATTTATTACAATATCTGTAGGTACAGAATTTGCCAAAATACCAAGTACTTCCACGGTGAGAAAGATTGAGGCTGAGGGAGCAGAGCAGAGTGGCTTGCTCGAGAAGTTTAAGGATATTATGCTGAAGCAAAAACCAGAAAGCGTCTCTCATCTGCTTCAGGATAACTTGCCAAAATGTAAGAATGTCTGGAAAAACTCCCAGAGGCCTGGTCTGTTGTGATTATTTCCTGTGTGCTGAAGTGTCTGTCTCCTTTCAGCTGTCTCCACCTTCCAGTATGATCAGTTCTTTGAGAAGAAGATAGATGAGAAGAAGAAGGATCACACCTACCGGGTGTTCAAGACCGTGAACCGCAAGGCACAGATCTTCCCCATGGCAGACGACTACACCGACTCCCTGATCACCAAGAAGGAGGTGTCTGTGTGGTGCAGCAATGACTACCTGGGCATGAGCCGCCACCCTCGTGTCTGTGGAGCAGTGATGTGAGTGCTGCTGTGCTCTTAAGAGGGGTTTTCAAACTGTGTTTTGTGGCAAGGCTTCTGAAAAACTGATTTCTATACTGCGGGACATAAGTTGCTTCTGATGTGATTCTTGGTGTGCAGTTAAGGTTACACTTGTTTCTTGAGTGGTCCCTTAGTGTTCAGATCCAGGGCTACACTGTGTGTATTGGTCACTGATTGTGCTCCTTGGATCTTCTCTAAAAGCCCCAAATGTTACCAGATAAACTGGATGGTATATTGCAGCTGTGCTTGGCCACTGATATCTACCTTGCTGGACTCCTGAGTGTGCAGGTTGCTCCAAGACCCAGCAGCTGCTTTTTGCTGCCAGTTTTTTAGAACAGTCCTGATTATGTACCAGAACGTTTTCAGCAATGATCCTTTACTCTTCTGTGTGTCCCACAGCAATGCTAATTCCTCTCTTGGGCCTTCTTTAGGGAAACACTGAAACAACATGGTGCTGGAGCAGGAGGTACCAGAAACATATCAGGAACAAGTAAATTTCATGTCGACTTGGAAAAAGAACTAGCTGATCTTCATGGAAAAGATGCAGCACTGTTGTTCTCATCTTGCTTTGTAGCCAATGACTCCACTCTCTTCACTCTAGCTAAAATGCTGCCAGGTGAGATCTCAAACTGCACCTGTGTTGCCACAAAAACACAGCCTTGCCCCAGGCTGTTGGGAGTATGTTTCACAAAGAGCTGTCCAAAGTGAGGATTCACCCTAATCCATTTGCAGAGTGTGGTTTGCTGGTTTTAATATCATATTCAAGTTATGTTCAGTACAAATGATACTATCAACCTATTGAGATTGAGATTTGTGAGCTGGCAACTGCTGGAGGAATTACATAAACTGAGTCTTCTATTCTTGTGGTTAAACTCTACCTGAAAATGAGACAGCAGAATTTACTGTCTTCCCACTGGAAGGGATGAACTTCTCTCTCACTTCAGAAGTTAGGATAGTTAGATAACTATTTTCTCAAGCTCTCATTTGTGTTAATTTGAATGCCTAAAATAAACCTCAAATATTCTTGCTTCATGATCTGTAACTTGCTCTTTTGATCAAGAGCATTACTTTCAAGAACAAGCTACCCTTGTTTCCTAAACTCTTGCCATACATAATGCAATGCTAAGAATCAGTTAATGCTTTCTATACTTACTCCTAATGTAACTGGGCTGTAACCTGTTTCCTCAGGCTGTGAGATCTACTCTGATTCTGGAAACCATGCCTCCATGATCCAGGGGATCTGTAACAGCAGGGTGCCAAAACATATATTTCGCCATAACGATGTCAACCATCTCCGAGAGCTATTGAAAAAGTCTGATCCATCCACCCCTAAAATTGTTGCATTTGAAACTGTTCACTCCATGGATGGTAAGCTGACATCAAAGCCTCTTCTCTGTTGCTGGGGCAGTTAGTCCTCAGATCATCTGTTTTAGGTCTCAAAGTGTACAGTTTTGTAGCGGTTGTCTGGGGGTACTTCTGGAGTTTATCCAGTCGTACAGAAAATCCTAAACTGCCAGTCACTGCTTTGGTTTCTAGGTGCTGTTTGTCCTCTGGAGGAGCTGTGTGATGTGGCCCACGAGCACGGGGCCATCACCTTTGTGGATGAGGTGCACGCTGTGGGGCTGTACGGAGCCCGAGGAGGCGGGATAGGAGACCGGGACGGAGTCATGCACAAGATGGACATCATCTCTGGAACGCTGGGTATGCACAGCCTGGCACTCCTGCAGGAGCTGAGGCTGCAAAGCTGCTGAGCTGCCAAATTAACTGGGTTAGCTCAAAATCAGTCTAGTCAAATGAACTTGTTAAGGGCTGCTGGGGCCTAGGATTTTTCAGAAAGCCCAAGGGATTTAAGTGTGCCCCACAGTTTGAAAAGCTTCTGTTAAGCTACTTACACTGCCTTAGAAATTGTTATGGTAGCTTTGTATGGGGTTTTCTTTTAAGCAAGCTAGCAAAAAGTCCTCCAGTGGCATGTTATACAACTCAAGAAGAAATTCAGGTGAGAATGCTAGTAGAGCAGTTCTCTATATTTAGTAGTACTTAGTTCCTTTATGTGAAATGGAGTGCTCCTAATCTAGAAACCTGAGATGGGGAGTTATGTAAAGAGATTTGGCAAGTACTGAAGCAACTGCTATTATCTGAGTAGAATGCAGGCTAAGGAGTAAGTTTACTGCTGTAATTTGAAAGGTTTTTTAAACACCTTTTAAAACATAAATAAAATTTACTAGAAAAGTTCATGCTCTTTGGAACTTAAAGTCCTGGGTTACAGCTTAATAGGAACAGAAATGTTCACCAGACACCCTAATTCTGTCTATGGCTGTGTTCTGCACTCCAAACATTTGGAAAGAAGGACTGGTATCAACTGCACAATCACAGTAACAGCCTTGTGTGCTCCTTAGGATCACAGGCTATTTCTAGCATCTCTGAAACAGATTATTTTAAATCTGCTGAGAGACTTAGTGTTGATCACTTGGGGTCACTGTTCAAGTCCTTGCTTGATGATTTGGCTTGGAAGGTCTTCCCCAAAATCAAAACTTGTGTATTTGATAGAGGCATGAACTGTCCTTGCTGTGCAGCAGCTAGATCCACATTATCAAGATTAGCTTAAAAACAAAGCTGTACCATGTGCTGAGTAAATACAAGATTACTGGGTGGGGAGCTGGCACATGCCATGACCACATTACACGTGTGGTCAGAATAACCCATTCCTCCAAGCGGAACGCCGTGAAGCCTTGGAGCTTTTCAATAGGTGGAAAGACCAAATCCAACCACTTACCTTTTTACTTTCTCCTTCAGGCAAAGCATTTGGCTGTGTGGGAGGCTACATCTCCAGCACGAGCTCCCTGATCGACACGGTTCGCTCGTACGCGGCCGGGTTCATCTTCACCACGTCGCTGCCGCCCATGCTGCTGGCCGGGGCGCTGGAGTCGGTGCGCACGCTCAAGGGCGCCGAGGGCCAGGCGCTGCGCCGCCAGCACCAGCGCAACGTCAAGCTCATGAGGCAGATGCTGATGGATGCGGGGCTGCCCGTGGTGCACTGCCCCAGCCACATCATTCCCATCAGGGTGAGCGCTGGGGGTGATGTTAACACAGGCATGCGGTGCCCATGTTGCTGTCCGTGAGCACACTGTACCATCAGGTACATTAGTTACATGTGCCATTAGTTACTGCCTTCACAAAGTTCAAACCCACCTTGTTGCTCAGTGGTGGTGTGCCAGGAGCCTGCCTTAAGTCTGGTGTAAATATAAAATAGAGGGAGAAAGACCGTGGGTTTCATACACTAACAGTATACAGAAAATAAGGAAACTGCTAACAAGCTAAAAGATTTGGGTTGTAAACAGCTACCTGCCCAGGCTGCAGTGGTGTTCTTATGCCCAACACAGACTTTTAGCCTTTTTTTCTGGCATACACATATATTTTGCCATAATGATGTCAACCATCTTTGAGAGCTATTGAAAAAGTCTGATCTGTATACAACACAGACCTTTTGCCTTTTTTTCTGACCTACACGTTACTTACCAGCCCTGTTGGATTCTTAGATCTTGCTAACTTGGGCTGACAATTTTACCAACTCTCATTCTTTTGGTTGCTCTTGTAACTTAAAATTGTGAACTTCAGGTTGCAGATGCTGCTAAAAATACAGAGATCTGTGACAAGCTGATGAGCCAGCACAGCATCTACGTCCAAGCCATCAACTACCCAACGGTTCCCCGTGGAGAGGAGCTGCTCCGAATCGCCCCTACCCCTCACCACACCCCCCAGATGATGAGTTACTTTATCGGTGAGTGGACTCCTGCAGCAGGGCACTGAAGATCCTTCCTGTGTGTGCAGTCTTTGTACTTTGGGAAGCACTTAAGTTTTAGATGTCGTGAGCTGGATAGCCTGTTTCCACTGCTGCAGCACATCCTGCACACTTCCCTGCTTGGAGTGTGAGGTATGAAGGTCAGTGCACTGTGACTTGGATCAGAGTTGCAAGGCCACTGCAGCCCAGCCAGGGCTCTTCTCATGCATTGTGCAAACCAATCTTCACATGTTACATGGATTCCAAACTCAGCTGTCCTCAGCTGAGCTGTTAACTTGTCTTAAACATGGATCTGTTCAGAGAAAGTAGATCCTCCTTGATCCTGTCAGGAGAGGTGATGTGAGCATAGCTGAGACTTAGTTGCAGCCCAGTTGTTTCAAAGGTAGATTGTGTCAGAGTGTAATCCTATTATCCCTGCTCACTTGTTAGGGGAATAAATATGCTGAAACTTCTGCTGCTTCTCTAAAGCAATCCAGTCTTAAGCTTTGATCTTGATAAACTTTTCTTAACAGAAAAACTGCTGGCTACATGGAAGGATGTTGGTCTAGAGCTGAAGCCACACTCCTCAGCTGAATGCAACTTCTGTCGACGACCCCTGCATTTTGAAGTGATGAGTGAAAGAGAACGAGCCTACTTCAGTGGCATGAGCAAACTAGTATCTGTCAGTGCATGAGAGCAGCAGTGTCAGTTGTTGTCCAGCTCTAGTATGGAGTCAGTAACATTTTTTAATTGCTCAAGTATTTTAATTGTAGTTGAAGCACTACGCTCTGAAAATAAAGATCAAGAGCCATGATGCCCTGTTGTGTTTGTGTGCTTCTCTGTGTCCCTTCCACAACTGGAACTGATGTCTCAGGGGCTGGGATGGCATTTGATGGAATAAAACAGTGCTCTACAGCTTTGTGCCCCGCAGCTGAACTACTGCTTGTCCAATGACTATGCCCAAAGAACTTCACTAGTGCTTCCTGCATGGGGTTTATTTATTATAAAAAGAGAAAATAGCTTCTCTGGGACATCTTCCTGAAAGCATGCAGGGATAGTTCTACATGCCCAATAATACTTAAGCACCTTGAGAAGTGCTGCATATAAGCAGCTTGCACCCATGTTTTGGGAGGCAGGCATTTAGAATGGGTTTAGAATGGCTGTCTCTCTGCTACTCTCTTCTTCCTTTGTAGTTTGTGCACAAGCATTCCCCTTCTGGCATTGACTACACTGAGGGAAAAGGTGCTAATGGCATTAAGTGCTATTTTCTGACTACCTGACAGAACACCAAGGTGGTGGATTGGCAGGGCTGGAAAAGGAAGGTGTGTTCACCATTGCAGGTGGGCTCTGGCTGTAAAAACTGTCAGCAAGCAATATAATAGTTCATGTCTCTGAGAGAAGTCCTTGTGGGATGGCATCAGTACTGCCCATGCAACCCTTCTGGAACCTTAGCAATTGGCTGTAACAGGCCTATCTTATTTAATGCTTTGGTAAATAGCAAAGGCCTGCTTTGAACAGGGGGAAGTAAATTCTCTGGGTGAGTGCCTTTGCTCAGAGGTCGGTATTGGCACAAAGTCAGGCAGAGCACTGAACTGCTCCTGGCAGGTGCAGGCACGTCAGGCACTGCTGCAGAGGCTTTCACTGCCTCTGAGCAGCCACTCTCTCCAGGGACTCTTGTTTTGTGGCTGGAAGGAGCCAGCCTGGCGCTTCCCCCTGCTGGCACACTCACGTGTGTGCTGTGAGGCTCCCTCCCACCGGGGATCTGTTAAAGTATCACAAATAGCCATGTGGGGGGGAGATACAATCCCAAATTAAGGCAAAACCATCAGCTGGAAGTCACCAGTTGTTTAAGCATGTACTGAAGCACCCTGCCATTCTCAGAAGAGTTTTATAAAACATTTGACTTTCCAAGCAGTCAAGCTACTTTGAAAAAGCTCTTTGCCAAGCCAGCCAAGGGGCTGCCTCTGCCACATGCAGGTGCTCTGTAGAAGGGAGATGTGACCTGCCTGGCCTTGCCATGAACCATTTGTGGCCCAAAACTCAATGCATATGCATGCATCTGTCACAGAGCTCTTCCCATTATCTTTTAGGTTATATTCCTACATTAACTGGAGACATAAACTAACAAGCCACAGCTCCTCCATCAGCCTCTCCCAAGGACTTTGTCCCCAGCACCACAACATGCCAACAATGTCATTGCAAACTCTGGCAACAATCAGGGAACAGCTATAAGCAATCAGTGTGTGTGGGAGATAACACAACATGTTGACTCACACATGGCCATATTCTGACAGTACCAGGCCACTTGCATTTCTAGCTTTTTTTCACTGAAAGCCTTCAGAATTGGCCCAGTCCATTTTACAAACCACTTCATAAGCCCAGTTTTTCTCCCTAGTTTTAATAATGTCAACTCAACACTTTCTTCTACCAAGGAGAAGAAATAAGATATAGGAAGGTACCAGCTATCAAAAGTCTCCAAATTAATCAGGAAAGAACCAAACTCCAGGATTCAAAGCTGGCAACCTTTGAAATGACAGGAACACGAATAACCTCAGCACGTGGCAGCCAGTGCCTCCCCACCTTTAACATCAGCTGTGACAAATTACCTTTACACTACTGTTGGCAAGCAAGACTGAGAAAGCAGAACCAGGGCACAGCAAAGGGCCAGCAGATGTCCATCACTTAACTGCAAAAGACAAATCCAGTGGCACATTGAAAAGATAAATTCTCCCCAATGGAAAGGACAAAGAAAGAAAAAATAAACACATATTGTTTCCCAGCAAATAAAAATTGAATGGGGGGTTGTATAAGTAGGGATAAGTTATGCAAACTTCAGTTTGGTTCCCAGAAAAAATAATAGAGGAAGTAATCAGGAAAATATGTTTAAGGTCAGACAATGGCAGTGGCAGAGGGAGGAAGCAGGAATGCAGCCATAAAGCCATGGCTAACATTTGTCTGGGCCAAAACGATTCATCTAGTTAAATGTTGCATAGCCCTAAACTCACACCCCCCTCCATTTCCCAACCTATTTACACAAAGGAGAAACCCCAGGTGCTACAGGAGCAGTAAAACCATTCCAAGTGCAAGCAGGAGCACGTGTTCCCCATTGCTGGGAGGAGCTGCAGGGGCTTCTGCTCCTGCCATGGCATTACTGTCACCCCCAAACCCACAGCTCTGCCGTCCCTGGTGCTTTGCACCCATTTATTTTGGGACACACCCTTGCACTGCACCCTGGTCTGCTGCCAGCAGCTGGGATGGGGGGACGTGAGTGTGGATTCACCACAAACCATTCCTGTTGGGGCACACACTGGCACAAGGCAGCAAAAGCCTCATGCAAGGTAGCCCCTGGCCCAGAGCTGCTAGCCCACCACAGCACAGCTGGACTCTGAATACTCGGGATGTTCTGTGCCCCAGCTACCCTCCAGCTTGATCCCAAGTCCTCATCACCTAGGTTAGGTTAGGTTTAGGTTAGGTTAGACACCCTCCCTCCAACCTAGACACCCCCAACCCTGCACAATCCCAGGGGGGCTGATCCCAGATATCCTTACCCCACAGGCAAACAGCCTTTCCCTCCCTGCTGCTGCTACCTGCCTCCTGCCATTCCCCAAGGTTTGGAGGGAGGACAAGGGCTCATCTCCCTTTCCCACAGGCACCTGAGGTTTTATAGCCCAGGTGCCAACTGACTCTTAATTCACACATTCAGCTTACAACCAGGTGTAACTCATTTGCAGCCCCTCTGCTCCAGGTCTCAGGGGAGTGGAAGCCAAAGCTGTCAGCTCCTCTGAGATTTTGCCCTTTCCCACGTGGGAATCCCATAAAGAAAAGCATCACAGTCATATCATTTACTCTGCAGCTCGTTTGCTGTGGAGTCCCTGAACCTTTGTGTGTGAATGTTACAAGCCCTGAGCACTGGGGCTGGGTGTGGTGCTCAGCCA
This sequence comes from Melospiza melodia melodia, assembly GCF_035770615.1. Classification (NCBI taxonomy): domain Eukaryota; kingdom Metazoa; phylum Chordata; class Aves; order Passeriformes; family Passerellidae; genus Melospiza; species Melospiza melodia. Next base: position 16,879,216 of record NC_086203.1, read on the forward strand.
CAGCCCCTGCAGCTGCCCCTTGTGTTTGAAACAGGCTGTGCCCACTGTCCCCTGCCCAGCCAGGCAAGTGCCACGTACCCTGAGGTGGCACAAGCCACTGCTGGCCAAATGTGGCTTTCCCAAGCATCACCTCAAATCCCAGGCCTTCTGCAGCAGCAGCAGCAGCAGCAACTTTTATCTCCAGCCTTAAAGAGAAGCTGGGATGGGAAAGGAAAGCATGAGATGGGGGACATGAGATAGCATGTGAGGGGACAGGTGATAACAGAATAGGAAGGGATGGAAGATGGAGAATGGGCCGGAGGATAGGAAAGGACATGGAATGGGACAGGAGACAGGGTGAGATAGGAGGGGAAGGGTGCCCAGGCTTTGGGCTGCCCCTGGCCATCTCTGCCATGACCATGAGCCTTTGGCACAGGGGCTGTCACCTGGAATGGCTGCATGGCAGGGGCTGGGGGCAGTGTGTGGGACAGGTGGGAAAAGGGGCATAGCCCTCACTCCCCCTCAGTATTTGGGCAAGCTAAAAATTACTGAGCACAGAAGGGGAGGAAGATCTGAAGGAGAAGGGTGACTCAGCTTGTCAAATGACTCTGGTGGCATCAGCCAGGCTTATTAGCATTTATATACTGAGGGAGCTTTCCTGCACCGAGGCTGCTTCCTGCAGAGCAGCATCTTCCCTCCTTCTCCACGACAAAAAGAAACTGATTCAGGGCTGGATTTTTTTTTTTTTTTTTGCATTAAACCTGTCTTTAAAAACATTTTACAGCAGACCTTGCAAATCTTCCACCTCATCCTGGGCATGGAGGGTAAAGCCAAGACATGGCAATGCCCTGATCTGGATGAGGAGCCTAGGATGGAGGCAGACCCCACTGCATTCCCAGTTCTTCTCTTGGCTCTGCATCCTCCTGCATTCCCTCCTCATGGCCAGGCAGGAATTCACTCCAGGCAAGAGAACAGCCCCAGGAGCACCTTCCCAACCTTGCAGAACCACCAGCCATTAAAATAAGGAAAGCTGGGCTGAGCAGGGATGCTGCCTCCTGCAGCCAGCTCAGTCTCTGGGCATTGCTGGAGTGGCCCAGTGTAAAAATCTCTGCCAGGCACTGTGGTTGTGCCAGAGCCCTGGACTGTGGATGTCCTTCAGGGTGCTGAGGGCTGCACTCAGCCAGGGCAGGTGGGCTGTGAGAGCTGCAATTTGCTCCAGAGCTCACAGATGCTAAATGTCAAACATGGGGAACCCAGGGGATCTCCAAAGAGCATCAGACTGTTTTAAAAATACTTTATTCTTTAGAAAATACAGCGTTCAGTACAGTGTGCTCTGCTCCTCCCAGCTTCAACCCCCTGACTCCACCGAGGCAACATCTGGACGTTCACTGCCACAGCTGGAAAGCAGAGGGCAGGTTTCACTGGCCCCTTTGCCATCCTCTTAGGGAGGCAGGTGGCTCTCAAGCCCTCGCTGGTACCCAGCAGCAAGGTGCTCTCCCCCCAAGCCCCCAGTGCAGCCCAAATCACAGTGCCAGGCTCAGAGCGTGGAGCTGATGATGGCCCTTGGTGGCTGGGGACACCCCCAGGGCACACAGGGGCTGTCATGCTCCCCCACACAAGGGTCTGGAGTAGCCCATGTGATTACTGAGACATGGGGCTGCCCCAGCCCACAGACCCAGCTGAGAAGCTGGGGGTAAGGAAATGGTGAGGGCTGGGGAATGGAGATGGGGGACCAGGGCTCAGGAACCCCCCAGATCCCATCCTAAACAGGGACAGGGCTGAGTCAGGGTTGTAGCAGCTCCTTCTGAGGGGGAAAACCTTACTGGAGCAGTTCAAAAAGGAGAAGCAAACATCACCCAAAGGCAGAGTCACCTTTCTCCAGGTCCAGGCTGAGCTCAGGACTCAGTGGGGAACTTCCACCTCCCGCTGCCTGGCTCTGCATGGAGAAGCCCCCATCCCACAGGAGGCAAAGCCCACCCCACAGGGGGTCCTGCCCACACCCGGAGGGGGTGTGGGATCACTCCAGCCTGGGGCAGAGGGGCCGTGCACACCTAGAGTGGGACAGGGGAACAGAGTCTGGAGGCTGGGGGCGGGCAGGGAAAGAAGCATTTTCTCTTTTCAAACAGGAATCCCCAACCCCCTTCCCTTTGCATAGAGCAGCTTTCAGGTGAGTGTGTCCTTCAGTCACCCAGGGGACACGGAGGGCAGTGGCTGTGACCCTGAGGGGGACAGGAGCAAGGCTGGGGACACGGCTCTGCTGCCCCGGGGCTCGCACAAGGACACGAGGAACAGAACCAGCGACAACCCACCCTGAACCCTCCCAAGCGCCCTGCCCCAGGTGCAACAAGCCATCCAGATGTTTAAAAAAGGAATGAAACAGGAAAAAAAAAAAAAAAAAAAGGTAAAAAAACCAAAGAAGAGCTGAGATGGAGGGAAAGCTCCCCAGGTCAGCGGAAGGAGGGCGGGAAGCGCCGCAGGGATGGATGGTGTCCGTGCCCTGCCCGGGGATCTAGCTGTCCTCGCCGTTCTCGCCCGGGCCCTTGATCAGCCGCTTCTGTCCCCGCTTGCCCACGGGCCCCCGGGGCTTGGCGAAGGCCTGCTTGAAGGCGTGCTGCTTGGGGTGCACCTCCTCGTACAGGAACTCCGCCGTCAGCTCCGCCCCGTCATCAATCTCGATCTGCACCGGGAAACCAACAGGGCTCAGCAGCTCCCTTGGGGTTCCACACATGTCACAGACATCTTTTGTGAAAAATCCTTTCCTTAGGATTTTTCCTCCTGAGGAGCTGAGGGGCCTCATGAACAAGATGTAAACAGTGATTATCTGCTGCTGTGGAATGTAACAGGTGCATCTGTGATTGGTCCCATGTGGTTGTTTCTAATTAATGGCCAATCACAGTCAGCTGGCCGAGTCCGAGCCACAAACCTTTGTTATCATTATTTATTTTGCTATTCTTAGCTAGACTTCTGATGAAATCCTTTCTTCTATTCTTTTAGTATAGTTTAAATATAATATTTATTATAAAATAATAAATCAAGCCTTCTGAAACATGGAGTCAAATCCTCATCTCTTCCCTCAATCTAAGACCCCTGTGGACACAGTCACAGACACCCACTTTGGGGCACCCAGCTCCCCCCAGGCCCATCAGAGGGGCTGGATCACAGCCCCTTGGCAGTGCCCAGCCCCATCACCTCTGGGGGGGTCACTCTCACCTTCTTGGCTATCTCCAAGCAGAACTCTTGCTCCACCGTGTCCAGCAACCGGCTCTTGCAGCTGGAGTAGAGCATGCGCTCCTTGATGCTGCACTTGTACCCGGGCATGGAGTAGATAAAGACTGCAAAAACAGAGCAGGGCTTGTGGCACTGCCCAGGCCCATGGCCAGGGAGCACTGGCTGCATCCCACCCTGCTCACAGCTCCTCCAGCCCAGAGTGCCAGACAACATCCAGCAACAGAGGGTGAGCCATCCCATCCATCACCCCTCCCAAATCTCCCCTGGTGCCCCTGTGTCACCGACATCTTTTATAGAAAATCCTTTCTTTAGGATTTTTCTTCTTGAGAAGCTGAGAGGCCTCAAGAACAAAATGTAAAAATTGATTATCTGCTGCTGTGGAATGCAACAAGTAGATCTTTGATTAGCCCATGTTAGATGTTTGTAATTAATGGCCAATCACATTCAGCTGGCTCGGACAAAGAGCCGAGCCACAAACCTTTGTTAACATTCCTTCCTATTCTATTCTATTCTTAGCTAGCCTTCTGATGAAATCCTTTCTTCTATTCTTTTAGTATAGTTTTAATGTAATATATATCATAAAATAATAAATCAAGCCTTCTGAAATATGGAGTCAGATCCTCGTCTCTTTCCTCATCCTGGGACCCCTGTGAACACCGTCACAGCCTGGCAACACCGGAGGAAACCAAACCACCACCACCAAATGCCCTGGAGCACCCAGAGACCTGCCCTGCACATGGCACCAAAGGGTTTGCAGCACCCACCATGAGAGGGAGCTGACTTGAGGCTCCCTATGCACCATCCCTATCCCCATCCCTGCTCGCTCCCCATGCAACCAGTGACCCAGGGAAAACAGGGATTGGCACAGGCTCAAACTGGCCTTTCCCAGTGCTGAGGCTCTCACCAACAGACTCCAGGTAATCTCCCTCGTGTGAGTGCTTGTACAGGAAGAAATGGTAGCGAGCAGAGTCCTGGGGGATCCTCTTGGGCAGATCAGAGATCTCCGTGGGGCTCGTGTGCACCAGGTCGATGGTCTCCCGCTCCAGATCCAGCTTCTGATGGACACAGGGGACAGGGAGCAGGTGGCAGTGAGAGACAGCAGCAGCAGAATGTGGGGAGTGGGGCACAGAGAAGCCATGTGAGGGACCTACCAGCTGGATGTAGTTGATTTTCTTCTGCTTGAGAGCCTGGATGGCTTGCTGGGCGTCCAGCTGCAGGGGGAAGGCCAGGCCCTGCAGCGTCTGGTGCTTGCTCTCCACGCTGATCTCCGTCTTCACCTGGGGATGGAGACACCTCCAGCGTCAGGGCACAGCGAGAAAGGGTGGGGAAGGGAGGAACAGGAAAACCAGCTGGTTCTGCAGCTAAAGGCTTCTCATCCAAGGAGGTGTCTGACACCTGTCCCACAGGGATCATGGCATTAAACCATGGGAGTCAGCCAGGCTGAGGATGGTGGTGCCTGTCACCATCCCACCTCTCCAGGACATCACCCAGCCCAGCCATGCACCCCTACACCTCCTGCTTCACTCTCAGCAAACACCAGCTCAAAACCAGCATTCCCCAGGGAATCCCTGCAGGGATGCTGTGACCAGCACAGGCACACCTCCTCTCTGATCATCTCCAACTGCAGCCTGGGGGTGACAGGGGCAGCCCTGGAGTCACAGCCCTCAGCTGGGCACCCCACCCTCCTCAGTGGGCTGTGCTGCAGCAGACAGACATCCCTCCAACGCCAGAGCTGGGGACTGGAGACCCACAGCTCACAAAGAGCCCAGCTGCTGATTTCCCCACAACCCCTCCAAGGCAGAGCCTGCCAGCCATATCCCCAGCAAACCCCTCATCCAGGAGACCAAACCCCACTTCAGGGAGGGGAGAGAAGGAGATTGCAGAGACACTGAGTGGCTGCAGGTGGCTCCAGGCAGGGTGGGGAGCAGGGCAGACACGGGGGCACACCATACCTCCTCGGGGTCGGGGTACTCTACCAGCGATGGGCAGCAGCAACAGCCCCCCACCATCTGCCACAGAATACAGGGACACGGGGTCACCCCATGGCAGAGGAGCCCCTCCCACCCCCAGACCCCCTCCCAGGGAAGCACTCCACAACACTATCCCAGTGCTCTGCAGTGAGCGTGGCTCCCTTTCCTTTGGGATCAGTTCTGGGGATTTTGGATAGAGTCCAACCTTTATGGGGTTTTTTTTTTCTTTCTTCATTTCCCTCCCCCTGATAGAGAAAAGGAGGAGAAGTCAAGGCATGCCAAGAGAAACACGAGAGCTGTAGCTGACATCTCCAAACCACTGGGCAGCACCAAGGTGGCTCCTGTTACAGGCTGCCCTCTGTCCCCACACAGCCCCACACCCTGGGGACAGGATGGAGCCAGATGTGTGCCCGGGGCAGAGCATGCAGGAAAACACTGCCAGGAGAGGGAGACACCGGGCACAAGCCAGCAGAGCAGAGCAGAGCAGAGCAGGGCAGAGCTGCCTACCATCTCAGTGCTCGAGCCTTGGGAGCAGGAATCCTGAGGGAGCGTGGGGAGAGGAGACACACTGTCAATGGCACAGGAGGGGGGTGTGACAGCAGCAGGGGAGGGACACACCGATGTGCCAGGAGCAGGGAGCTGCAGCACCCCGCCTGGAGCACAGGCCAGGCTGAGCCCAGCCGTGTGGGCAGGGAGAGCAGCAGAAACAACACAGGAGATGCCAGGGCAGCCCCCAGCCTGGCATGCAGGGTTTCCAGGAACACCCCTGTGCACAGCCCATCCCTGCCCCATCTCCTCCTGCCTCCCCACTCAGGCTGGCCCCACTCCAGGGTCTGGAGGAGTTCCAGCACTTGCAGCAATTGCTTTTGGGCTATCCTCCACTACGGAGCATATAGGGAAGGTTTGTGAGGGAAAAACATGCCCAGGCCTCTATCCATGCCCAGCATCCTGCAGGATGAGCATGGTGTTGATGTGCAGCTCTCAGGAAAGGGAAATGATTGCTCAGGTGGGCACCAATCCAGCTGACCTCCATCCCCCAGGTGCCCTGGCACCAGCAGGGCCTGAGGCAAGCACCCCTTCAGGGGTTCAGGACACACACGAGTTGCCCTGGTCCCACCCTGTGCAGAGGTGCAGCACAAGGACATCCAGCACCTCCAGAACCCCAGCTCTGTCTTCCATAAATGCAGGAAGGCCAGGAGAGCTACAGTGGGACCACAGAGACCTCACTCTGACAAAAAGCACACTGAGGTCCAAAAACACCAGGAAACGAAAATTTGTACCAGCAACATCAACTGCCCCATATAGCTCTGCATTTTCTACTCCTCCCCTTTTCAATAACATTAAACTCTGGCTGCCTGGGCACTCCCCAGGGCACAGCCTGGGAGCAGTGCATGGGACAGCTGAGCATGTGCCACATCCCAGCCTCTCAACCTTGCCAGCAGCTTGCCTGGAGGTTATTTCATCTCCTTTTCTTTAGGTGAGATTTTCTCCTCCTCTTCCCTCCTCCCTGCTGTGCCTGACCCTGCCTGAGGAGCACTTCTCTGTTCTGGTGAAGCACCAGCAGCACTGTGGGGCAGCTGTGAAGGACACACTGCAATGGCACCCCCACCTTTGTTTCTCCTCAATTCTCCTGCCTCCTGTCCCAGCCCCAAGGCTGCCTTCCTCTGCCCCATGGGCACACCAGTGGGATGTGCCATTCCTGATCCTGCACCACTTGTACAAAGCCTCCCCAGGCGTGGGTGTTGAGCTCAGTGCCAAGCTCAAAGCTGTTTCTTAGCCCACGGTCTGTGACAACCATCAGCTCAGTGATGCTGGCATTTTCCAGCTAGTAAAAATATACACACATATATATAGCAGTGGCAAATTTCCATGAGCTCCCACCCAGCTGTCAGAAAGGGGGTAACTCATGGCATCACCTGTGCCCATGCAATCCTCAAACCACAGCCTCAAACCTGCTGTGCCCAAAGGCTGGGCAGCTCCCTGGGGATGTGCCAACCTCAGTCCTTCCTTGCTCGGTGTCAAAGGCCACTCTGCTGCCCTCACCTTCCCTTTGGGCTGTCCTGCCCTCACCATGCCCTCTCCACACTCACCTGGTGGCTGGGGAGGAGCCCAGGCAGCTGCTCCTGACCAGAAACACAACCATGACTGGGGTGAAGGCTGCAAGTCTGCCCAAGGCACCTTGGAGGCTGTGAGTCAGCAGAGTGACAGGGGAGGGAGTGGGGCCCAGCACAGCCCTTGTGGGCTGGAGGCTTTTAAAGAAACCATGTCCCTGTGCCATTTCTGAAATCCATGGGGATGCACAGGGCCCTGGAGCCTGCAAGCTGCAGGCAATGAACAAGGCTGGGAGCATCACTGCACCACGATGTGACACCCACACAGAGACCCCTCAGCACACCCAGCACGTGCCTGCTTCCCACCTTTACACCCACAGGCAAAAATACATCCATTTTCATCTCTTTCTCAATGTCAGTGACTCCTCCCTGTGGCCCAGGCTGACACAGGGGACCATGTACCCTTAAAATAACCCCAACAAACCAGACAGCAGCAGCACCTCCATCCAGGAGCTGCACCTCACAAAGGCAAGGGTGGGAGGGAAGGAGAGTGAGGCAGATCAATGAGCATCACAAGCAACACTTACCTGGGCCATACAGCCCTGTCAGACACACCCAGCAGCCCCTCCAAACTACTCAATCCTGCAGCACAGGCCAGACAAGGGGATGGCAGACCACAGAATCAGCTGAGTCCAAAGGGACCCTCAAGAATCATTCATTTCAGATGTCCCAAGGTGCCAAACAAACCACATAGTCACCATCAGCACCTCTCTCCTCTCCATGAGCATCTCCTTGGATCCTGCAGAACAAATCCTGCCCTCCAGGCTGGGAGCTGGGATAACTCCCCTAAGACCCACCTGGTGGAGAGCACTCCTTGGTGGCATCTCCCAAATGTCCCTCCACTTTGCCCCCTGCAGACCTGCTGTGGCAGGTGGAGATCACCCCCAGAGCTGCTTGGACAGGCAGAAACCTCCTGCATCTGTGCTATCAATGAATGCCATGGGGCTGGTTGGCTTCACACCCCACACAATGTCCTGATCCACCCTGAGAGCCACAGCCCCAGCACAGGCACAGCACAGGGATGCTCCTCCAGAGAGGAAAGCTTTCTAAGGGAAATTCCCCCATCCCAAAACAAAATGCTGCTTCCAAGTGGTCACCCCAACAGTGTGCACACCCCATTTTGTGCCTCAGTGTGTGACAGCACCACAGAGGCTGTGAAAGGCCAGCAGAGAGCAATGGTGACACAGCCTTGTGTGCCCCCAGCCCTACCCTGTGCCACTTCCACATCCTTCCAGCACATAAACCCCAAATACAGGCTAAGATCTGTAATTCTTGGGACAGCATCCCTCATAGAGATAGAGGAAGTGTATGGGAGAGGATGCTGCTGCAGTCCAAAGATAAGCCTGAATTCTTCCTGCTTTCCCTATCCTCAAACTCAGCTCTGCTTTTGCTCCAATACCCAATACAGGTTAGAGACCTGCTTTCAGCCCCAAATCACTTGTGACTGTCAGCAAAACACAGTCCTGAGCTCACGTCCAAGCAAGGGGAAAAAAAGAGAAGTGTGAATTCCTCTTTATGCTACCAGTCTGACTGTGAGGGTGCTCATCCACCTTGAGAAGGAATGGTTTAAATGCCAGAGAGTGAAGTAAAAATGAGCCATCCCTTTAAGCTGAACGCTCACCCCCTGCATCCTCCATCCCTTTGTGCCCAGAGGGCCTCAGGCTCCTCTCCCTGGGCTGGTGGATACCCACCCCTCATGGACACTCTGCTGGTCACCCTGCTGGTCACCCACCCCTGCTGGACACCCTAATGGACACCCACCTCTGCTGGACACCCTAATGGACACCCACCTCTGCTGGACACCCAGGTGGTCACCCTGCTGGATATCCACCCCTGCTGGACACCCTAATGGACACCCACCCCTGCTGGACACCCAGGTGGTCACCCTGCTGGATATCCACCCCTGCTGGACATCATCTCTGCTGCATACCCAGCTGCACACTCATCCTGCTGCACACCCATTGTGCTGTTGGACACCATCCTGCTGGACACCATCTCTGCTGCACACCCATCCTAGCTGTTGGACACATCCTGCAGCACACCTAGCCCTGTTGGACCACTCTGTAGCACACCACCCCAGCTGTTGGACACCATCTCTGCTGTTGGACACCATCCTGCAGCACACCATCCCTGCTGGACACCACCCCAGCTGATGGAGACCATCCTGATGGACACCATCCCTGTTGGCCACCATGTGCAGCACACCCATCCCTGTTGGCCACCATCCCTGCAGCACACCCAGCCCTGTTGGCCACCATCCCTGCAGCACACCCAGCCCTGTTGGCCACCATGTGCAGCACACCCATCCCTGTTGGCCACCATCCCTGCAGCACACCCAGCCCTGTTGGCCACCATCCCTGCAGCACACCCAGCCCTGTTGGCCACCATGTGCAGCACACCCATCCCTGTTGGCCACCCTGCAGCACACCCAGCCCTGTTGGCCACCATCCCTGCAGCACACCCAGCCCTGTTGGCCACCATCCCTGCAGCACACCCACCTCGTTGATGCGGATCTGCTGCAGCTCCTGCTCGGCTGCGGTCAGCGGGGCGGGGGCAGAGCAGGAGGACACGTGCTTCTGGTACCCACTCAGGGACACGTCCTCCTGCAGACAGGGCACAGGGCAGTGTCACAGGGGTCACTGCTGCAGGGCTGGCTGTGCCCCCAGCCTTCAGCCGAGTCTGAGCAACCCAGAGAATCTCAGGCTCCCTCCTGACCAGCAGGACCAACCCTGAGGCTCTCGGATTCCTCCATGCAAATCCCAGACTCCCTTTGTCTGTTGTGACCCCCTGCCCGTCCCCAGTCACCCGTGGCTGTGGCAGTGGGCTCCTCTGGCTGTTTCATGAGGCTCATGAGCATGGAAGTGAGAGGGAAAGGCAGAGCCCATAGCCCAGGAGCAGCAGAGGGACTTTGGAGAAGAGCAGGAATGCTCCCTGGCTCCTACCAGCGCTGATGGCCCTGGCCGTGCAGCTCCCTCTGCCCATGGAAGGGGAGGAGAAACCTCCTTGCAAGGCAGGGCTAACCCCAGTGAGAAGCAGCTCTGGCTGCTGGAGTGACACTGCCACCACCTGGCACCACTGCTGCCATTCAGCACAAAGCTCCACATCTCACAGCCTCCCTCCCGCCTCTCCCAGCTCCCCATCACAGACCAGGCTGTGCAGGCAGGAGAGAGCAGCACTGGCCACGCAGGGAGCAGTGTGGAGCACCAGCACCCTGCTGCTCCCTCAGCACACACCAGCATCCCACACCCAGCACGCTCACACTGAGCTCCGGGCAGGCTCTGAAGCTCAGTCAGAGCCCAGGGCTGCCCAGAGCCAGCACGGTACCTTCACTGTGCCAAACATCTCGTCCTTTATGTGCCCCCCGCCAAACTCCTTCTTCACCGTGGCTCTGGTGGCAGCATAGAGCATCTTCAGCCGGACCTGCCGGGACAGGGGACACTGCTGGCACACAGGGGGACACTGCTGGCACACAGGGGACCCGGTGCTCACAGCCACCACCCCACCACAGGCTCCACACCTCAGCCTCTCCTGGCAGCACCCACCGAGCTCCTGGCTGGGTCTGAGTTTTAATGGCAGCATCCCTGGGCAGGGATCAGCTGGGAAAACCCACCAGCACTATTTCTGGGGCTGCAGCCTTGCCAAGAGCTGCCCACAACCCAGCAGTTTATTCCATGCTTTGCTTTCCAGTCTCTGAGCTCCAGAGCACCATTTCCCACCAGCACCTGGGTTAGAGGAGGCACAAATACCACAGACCCACTCAAAAGTGACTTTTGCCTTTGGCACTTCTATTGCATCGTTCTGCAAAATGCAGGGAAGAGCTCTGGCAAGTGCTCCTGGGCACACTGTGCTTCTGCAGTAAAAGCCTCTGTGGTTTGTTGAAAGATATACATATTAAAAAAATATATTATTACATATACACCTGTATATGTACATGTACACATGCACAAATATGCACATGCTTATAAAATTACACATATATCACTTGTATACATATTTTTATATATGCGGTGCACTTATATACACTGGTGCACTTATATACATATTTTTTATATATTTTTATATATGTGACCAGTGCATGTATTAACGCGGCAGTAAATCTATCTGGCTTACAGATTGCAATAAATATATAACAAATAAATACATAGGAATATATATACACATATATGTATAATGTATACATATATATGTATACATGTATATATATATACACACATACATATACATACATACATATATATATATACACATATATATATATATACATATATATATATATATATATATATATATATATATATATATATATATACACAAATATGTATATAGTTAACACATCAGTAAATTTCAGCTGATGTGCTCAACAGGATGGCATTTCCAAGCTGTACCACTGACATCCTCTAAACCTGCTTCCCTTCTAACCAGCCCTTTGGTGTCATTCTCCACCAGCTGATTTTGGAGCAAGGCCTGGAGAAGGGCTGGCAGCCACTCTGCATCAGCCTCAGACAGAGCAGGGCCAGGCTGGAGGCAGAGAAGGGTCAGTGCCAGCTCCTGCCAGCAATGGCCAGAGCCATGGTGGGATGTGTCCATCCTGGCCTCACGGTCCACACCATCCCCCCCTCCACATCCCAGCCCTTCCACCTCCTCACTAGCACTGAAACAGGACAGAGACACAATCCCAGTGTATCTCTTTGTGTCTTAACAATTCCCCATCCCCACAGCAGCCTCCGTTTCTCAGCACCAGGGTGTGAACGCTCCTCTCCAGCCCTGGGCACACACAGTCCCCGTGGCCAGCACCCCTGTCCCTGTCCCTGTCCCCAGGTGGGTGCCCGGGGCTCACCGGGGAGCTGTCTGGGGACCAGGAGATGAAGAGCCACTCGTAGCCCTGGGCGTTCTGGCTGTCCAGGCGGTACAGGACGTAGCAGGGCTGCTGCTCATCCAGCAGGGGCAGCACCAGGGTGTCATAGTCGGTGTCCCAGCGCCGGGACAGCTCCTTGTGGGCTCCCAGCACGAGCTGCTCTGCAAGGAGAACACAGCAGAGGTGGGGTTAGACCAAAGCAGGAGCTGCTCTGCAAGGAGAACACAGCAAAGGGGGTGTCACACCAAAGCAAGGCGCATCTCCAGGACCAGGTGGTGGCTCATGGCAGCTCCACCCCCAACAGTGATCTGTACTGCACAAGAACAAATTGTGACCTCAAGCCACGTGCAGGAGCGTACATTCCCACCAGGAGAGACCGTGGGGCTGTGGCTGTTTGTAGGGCTGGTTTTCTGCCAGCTTCCTGTCAACCATCTCTTCCCCTCCTGTGTTTCTCACCAGCAGAGTCTCCTCTCTGCTGATCACCTGTGGCTTCCTTCCCTTCTGCTCCCTCCAGCTCTGCAGTCTCACCCACCCCACCTGGACAAGCCCCAGGGTCACAGGAACACCTCAGCAGGTGATAGTGGAACCCTGGAAAAAGTTAAATATAGAATCTAAAATGTTAAGCTTTGTGCTTTCCCAGATCAACTGCACCTGCGTAAGCAGTATGATAAATTATATAATTGTTAGATGTGATGATTGTTTAGTAATTAAATGTAATTATTATATAACCATAAGAAGAATAGTGAGAAACTATGTTGGAAATTCAGAGAGGAGCTAAATTTATGTATACAATAGAACAATATAAGTTTAATAATTAACATTAAAGTTATGTAACGATAGAGTATAAAACATGATCATTTGGGATGTATGGTCGGAGTCAGATTTGGGTTGAATATACCCCGATTCCCAGAGCTCTTAATAAAAAGCACCGCATATAATCCCCATGATTATGTGTTTTTGAACGCTAACACAGGGACACAGAGAACCACCCACATTTTGGGAGCTGAGAACAGTAATGGTCTCAGCAAAATCCAGCAAAATCCAAATCTGCTCTCACTGGATCCCCTGTAACCTCACAGGGGCCAAAATCAGAGCTGATACCCAAAGTCCATGGCTGTGGGCAGCAGGGATGTCCCACAGTCCCCAGCCTGGAGGGGACCATGCTGCAGGAGAGCCCCAGCCTCTGGGAACAACCTGTGCATTCCACACACACCTCAGGGCATCATTTCCAGTGGCAGTGGGACTGGGAGCCCTGTGAGCTGGGCACTGCTCAGCTGGGACTCAAACACTGGTGCAGGCAACCCAGAGACACGAATCCACACCCTGGCAAGGGCCAAGTCAAGCTTTGGGATGGCTGGGTGGAAGACTGGGGATGCTGGAAAACAGCCTGTATTTTTACTCCATCTGTAGCTGCAGAAAGGTCTGGGGGGAGATTACAGCACCCAGAACAAGACGTAGGAAATTCTGGGGGTACCAAAGAAAAATGTTTTGGGGCTTTGGGCAATTAGCACTTGAGGGCATGCCCTGCCAGGGCCTCTGCCCACTGGGAGCCCCCTGGCTGGGGCACAGCCCTCTCCCTCCCAGCCCACTCAGCTCAGCAGCTCCAGATCTCACGGCAGGAAAGCTTTTAAGGAAAATAATTGAGGAATGAAGGGTTTGGAGGGAATTACCCACTCCTTGTTCCCACCCATGCCCTGTGACAGCAGTGCCCTCCTCTGCCCAGCACTGCCCTGGCATCTGCCACCACCACTCAATCCAGTTATTTCTGCATGGGTGGCACGAGTTACTGGTTCAGTAACAAGGCCAGCAGAGAACAAGGTGCTTGAAATACTTCACCTTTTGCAAAACTACCTGTTTGGAGAAAGGGAAGCACAAAAACCTCAGTGTACTCCTAAAATAAACACAAAGCTCTGCGAATGGATTTGTGCATCACAAAGAAGAAACTGCAGGGGGATTTGGCAGGGCCAAACCCACTGGCAGCTCGAGGGTATCTCTGTAAAACAAACCAACACCTCTCACACAGCAATCAGTGCTGAGTCACCCGGGCTATTCCGGGCTGTGACTCAGCCGGACCCCGGCCGGGAGCTGGGAGCTGGCAGCCCTCACCTTTCCCCGAGCTCTCTGCAGCTTGCTCAATCCATTCAGGGACAAATTCCCTTCCCTGGGCAGTGTCAGAGAGGGGAAACTCAGAGCCCTTCAGCAGAGTGACACAGAGTGACACTGGCTGTGTTGGGCTCTGTTTGTCCCAGGAGCTGCTGCTGGAAAAGCAGAGCCGGGAGTGTTTCTGGCCCTCGAGGTGCCCCCAGCACTCCCTGCCCTGCTCTGAAATGCCTCTGCAGCCCTGCCTGCAGCTCTGCTGGGTGCCAACTGCAAAACTCAGGGCACACCATCGCCTGTGAGTGAAGAAATGCAACCAAGAGGGGAGTCCACAAAGACAATCTTGTCCCAGATCCTGCTGGCAGTGAGGAGCAGAGCATCATCTAAAAACAGCTGGGGCACAAGCTGGGAAACTGCTGCTGAGCCTTGGTGCACATCCTGCTCCCCAACTCCCTCCTCTATCCAATCTCAGCTCTTCCCAGTAGCCCTCCAAAGGAAAAACAACCTCTCAAATTGCTCCCAAAGGGTCACTCAGCCACAATGGTGGCCTTGGAGCTGCCTGGACACAGAGCATCTGCCATGAGGTTCCTTGCACCATCTTCCTCTCCTTCTATTCACTGCTGCCTGCTCCAAAATGCCCCAAGACAAATTCTCTACAGGGCAAAAGGTGCTGCAGCCATCCAGCAGAGAGGGAGGCTCCCCTTGCACATCCCCTGTCCAGGCAGGGCAGCTGGCATGTGGAGGTTCCTTTTCCACATCCCCTGTCCAGGCAGGGCAGCTGGCATGTCCTCCCCAGGACACCTCCCTTCCAGGGTGAGCATCTGTCTGTCTGTCTGTCTGTCTGTGACACCTGCCTGGCCACTCTGAGTGCCCAAGGGTCCTTCTCTGCTGGGTATCACAGGCTGGTGTCCCCTGTGTGACAGCACAGGGCTGACATGCACAGATAAAAAAATCCCTTTCAGCCACAGCAGAGATGGTGGGAAATGTTTTCCATTGGTGATAAAAAGTCTCCCTTGTAGGCATCAGCAGCCACAACCCAAAACCAACAGAACAAGCCCTGAGCATCCCAAGTCCAGGCTTAGGGACAGGCATGATTATCCTAACACAAACCTGACTCCACTTTTGAAAAGCAAAAGAAGCTGAGAGCACAAAATTGTTGTCAAAGACACTCCAGAGAAACCATGTGGGTGTTTCACCCCCCAACAGTGGGGACCTTGCCAAGGCCAAAGCCAACACTGCTGAGCCCTGCTGCAGTTCCACTGGTGTGTCCCATGCATTTCCAGTCACGCTGCTCTTCTGAACAGGACATTGTGGCCTCTCCAAAGGTCAGGTGGGCTCCTTATGACCACAGGCTCCTCACAACCCCATCCACCTCGGTGATTGCACTGGTGGCCCACCCAGGGCAGGTGGTGACAGCAGCTTGGCAGGGCAGCAATGTCCCTGCTACTGCTGCTGCTGCTGCTGGAGAAACAAGTCATTCATATGCAATTGTATGAGGCTGAGGTGATGGAAAACCTACACCAGGGCAGCTCCCCGCCCCTGGGACACGCAATCAGTGCCCAGCTCTGCTCACTTGCTTCACACATGCAGAGGCCACCCAAAGGACCCATTCCATGGCACAAACACGGGCCAGGCTGGTGCCAGCCTGTATCCTGGGCTAGGGGCTGCCCTGGGATGGGATGGGATGGGATGGGATGGGATGGGATGGGATGGGATGGGATGGGATGGGATGGGATGGGATGGGATGGGATGGGATGGGATGGGATGGGACGGGATGGGTCTCAGAGTGTGGCATTCCTCACAGGATGCCACTGCAGGCCTTGAGCCACCAGCACCCCCCTGCCCCGAGCATCCCCTTGCCAGCTGTGGGATGGCACATCCCAAAGGTGCCAGGGTCCCTGCAGCAGCCTGCCTCAGGGACCCATAATAAACCATGACACAGCAGCAGCAAAAGCCCCCACAGAGCACCGACCCCAGGCTGGTATTGCTCTGCTGGCAAAGTCACTGCTCCCCCCTGGAGCTGGCCTGGGGCTCCAAGAGCTGCTCACCAGCACAGCCAAAGTTTGGGCTTGTGTTTCAGGTCTGGGTTGCCACATGCCCCAGCAGCATTTTCCTTGAGGTTTACAAGAACACAAGCTGGCACCGCAGTGGTGAGGGAGAAAGGAGGAGAGGAAACAGAGAACAGACAGAGTGTAAATCAAAGCACTCAAAAATGGGACTTACCGTCCTCAATGATGACCTTGATGAGCCGGACTGAACCATTTCGGGCTTTGGCAAAAAAGTCCCTCAACTCTGTGGTGGCTGAAAGAACCAAAAACATCGTGATCAGATTCAGCAACCAAAGTAGGTGCTGGCTTGCTCAGTGACTGACCAGAAATGGGACCAACTTGGCAGGATAGAATTTTAAAACTTTAAAAAAAATATATATTAAATCTCTGGTGCCAAAAAATTCTAATAAAAAGTAACAATAGCAGAAATCCCAAAGCTGGGAGAGAAGTGCCGCGTCTCCCTGCGGCAGAGAGTTAAATAGCAGCTGGGACGGAGCACATGTGACCCAGAGAACCTGATACTTGGCCTGGGTGAACATAATCACCCAAATTTAGACGATGGCTTGGCCAGGGCGGGCAGGGAGAGCTCAAGTGACAAGTTGATTGGCTTTGCAGAGCAGCAGGGGTGGCTGCAGGATGTCCTGCAGGCTGTGCTGCCCTGACAGGCTGCTGACACACGGCAGGATGCTGCTCCCAGCGGCTGGCAACCTGCACAGCTCCCAGCTGGACAGGCTGGTTTGGCTGAGCCCGTGGGCAAGGGAAAGGAACAGCCCCAGGGTTCTGCTCTGGAGCTGGCAGGGCCTGGATTGCAGAAGCTTTTGGGAAGAGTTTTGGGAGCATTGAGGAGTCATCCCGCTCCCTGAGCAGCAGGCAATGGCAGCCAATCCTCAGCATCCTACAGGAGGCAGCTGGAGGCCCTGGACAGGGAAGGAGCAGCCCCAGCCAGCACTGGAGGCTTCACGTGCCCTCCCTGAAGCAGCGCTGGCCCAGAGCTCCCCGTGCCACCCGGGACACGCTCCGTGTGAAGGCAAAGCCCAGGAGATGTGGCTGCCAGAGGCCAACCCTCAACAAGGATCATCTCCTGGCCTGGCTCCCCCTAAAGCCACCCAAGGCCTTACCTGGATACAGCAAAGGGGGCCCTGTGACTTCAAAAGCTGCTAGAAATACTCAAGAAACCGATGTTGCAAAGATTAGAGAGCTGGGCAGACAGCCCTTAGCCCAGACCAGGACCTGTGCTGGGAATCTCCATCAGCAGCCCCTCCATTCCTGGGGCTTTGCTGTGCCAGCAGAGGGAGGAACCTGGAGCCCGAGAGCACCCAGAGCAGAGGCAGCCATCCCCACAAGGGCCATGTCCATCCCCTCAGGCCCTCCAGCACGGGGTGCCACCCCTGGCACAGCCCCAGAGGAGCCCTGGTGTCCCCAGCACTGCTCAAGGGACAGGGACAGCCCCGACTGTCCCCGAGTGCTGCCCTCAGCCCCTGCAGGCATTCCCGGGCTCTGGGACAGGAGGGATCCCTGGGGAGCTCCCAGGCACTCCTGCTGTGCCCACAGTGACGCTCTGTGACTGCACAGCTCAGCCTGCCCCGATCAGGGGACGCTGAATTCTCCTGCCACAGACAGGAGAGGCACACAGCAGGGACAGCAGCTCCCACACAGACCCAGAGATGCCATCCTGACAGGAGCCTGCAGGGATGGGCACACAGACACCCCTGCAGTGGATGTCAGTCCCCAATGGCACGTCAGGGGACAAACAGAAGGTTTGCTGGTGTGATCCCCTCACACCACGAGCAGGCCCCTCCAGCAGCATCAGGGCATGCAGCTCTCCCAGCTCCCAGGGCAGACCTTCACCCTCTCCCAGTGCCAGCTGGGAGCTCAGCCTGCTCCTGCTGTGCCCAGCCAAGGATATTCTGGTATTTTTAGCCCCTTTCCCTGTTGAGAGTGGCAGTTTCCTCCTGGCAGCATCTGTGGTTATTGCACACACACGAGGCGGAAGAGGAAGAGAAAAAAACATTTAAACACCCAGGAAACCCCATGCAGGAGACAAAGCTCTTAATAAGCATCAAGTTTCACCAACTCCTATTACACTGCAAAACTATGAGAGAATAACAGCACTCTTGGATGTTTCTACAGCATCAACTTCAGGGAAGAAATAGGAAAGCTCTGCAGCACTAACCTGCTTGCAAATCCCTCCAGTGTGACCCCATCCTTCCCAGAATTGGAAAATCAGGAGTCTGGGCAAATGCAGCCCCGCAGCCCAGTTGGAAATGCTGGGGGTGCCCTGCAGATTGACAGCCAGGATGATTGGCAGGTGAGTGGCTGACAATGACAGCCAAGCGCTGGGGTCTGTGTAGGTACTGAGAGGTTGAAGGGATTCAGGAAAAGCCTGGATGCTGCCAGAGAAACCAAGCACAGGAAATACCACAAGGTCTTCCAAGGAGGGAGAACATTTCCAGAGGAGACAGCAGCAAAGCTTTCAAAAAACCCCACAGGAGGCTTGCAAGATTTAATTCTGCTGGTTTGGTTTTTTTTTTAAAGCAAATTTCATTTACACAAAACCCAGAGTGTCTCCAATGTCCCCTTCTGCCTCTCACAACGCAGAGCCAAGAGCCAGCGAGGAGGCAGAGGAATAAACCAGGGAAGGTTTGAGCACAAGCTCAGCACTGCTTCATTAGGGCATGATTACCACTTAATTGGCACAGCAGACTTGATGAGATGGCTTGTGTGCCTGAAATATTAATAGAGAAGTCCACAGTTGGCTCTGGAGGAAGAGTCTCACCCCGGAGGAGATGGTGCCTCATGGCATCCCCTGCCAGGAAGCCTCCAGGACACAACTCCAGAGCTGAAAACCCATAAAAACCAAGGGAGAGGGAGGAGCAACAGGACTGAAAGGGACCCACAGATCCAACTCACCCTCCAGACATGGGCTCCTGGAAAATCCTGGAACAAACAATCCAGAAACAAATCCAAGCTGGGCTACAGCCAGTGTGGATCTGCTGAGGCCAAGATGCATGAGATCCCTCATGCTTCCTCCAGCACAGCCAGACCCCTGTGGGCTTCAGGGCTCTCAGCTCAGCTTCTAAGGGTCTCCAAGTGTCAGATGCCAGCTTGGGAACACAGGGGAGCTGAGCCTCCATGGCACAGACACAGCACTGCATGGGTAACTCACTCAGGGAGGGACCAGAGCTGGGATGGAGCAGTGTCCTGGGCACCTGGGGTGGGTGCAGCTTTATCCACATCTCCATGAACACTTCTGGCAGCTGCAGCAGTGCTTCCTGCAGCTGTAAGGTGGGAAGCTACAGGAGGTGCAAGTGTGCACTGGAGAAAAACTCAGCGTTCTCTCAGGAGACTGGAGAAATGGGCTGGGAAGAAAAGAAATAGGATGAAACTCAATAGGCAGCAGAGTACCATAACTGGAGAAAGGACCAGACAGGGCAGGGTCCAGCAGCTCCAGAGAGAGGTGGGTGACAAGCCAGGTCCGGGTTAGTCACTTCACACAGCTGCAGGCACAAACAAGAGCAGGACCAGGTTATCTGGCGCTGCCAAGGCTGCAGGCACAGCACCAACAGCACACCCAGCATCGTGCAAGGAGCCAGGCACAGCACACACAGCACCTGGGCCAGAGGGCACAGCCTGCAGGAGCTGCAGCTGGTCAGCCCAGGGAACAGAATAAAAATCATGAACAGTCTGTACTGGTTTTCCAGCCAGGAACATCAAGATCCACTGTGGTGTTTGGGAAAACTCACGATGAGGGTGCCCAAACCCTGGGAAGGACACCATCACTCCATCCCTGCCCTGAAAAATGGATGTTGCTGCTTTGAGGCAGTGTGAGCCCAGAGGCACCTGAGGAACCTTCTGGCCCTTCCACAAGGCAGCCCTGCTGCTGACCCTCATGGCAGACCTGGTGGGCACACACACCCCAGCCCAAAATCACCTTCAGCCTGCAGCTCCTCCCTGTCCCTCCTGTTTGTAGGCTGCACTGAGCTGTCCCCTGGGCACAAACAGCCTGTAGAAGCCTGATAACAGCAAGTCCCAGGTCCCACACAGCCTCCAGCCCAGTGGCACCTCCATTTGGGATGGAGAGCTGAGCAGAGCCAGCTGATGGCACCCAGGCTGGGGTGGCAGCTCAGGGGTGGCAGGGAGGTGGTGGCTGGCCAGCAGTGGCCTTCAGGTGGCCCTGACCCTGCAGGCAAAGTGCCAGAGGAGAACTGGAGCTGTGGGAGGAGGGCAGGACAGAGCCAGCCCTGGGGCAGCCCTGACCAAAAGGTGCATTCCGAGCAGAGCCTGCATTCCCCCAGCCCAGGCAGCAGCAGGGCAGCCAGACCCTGGCACCTCCTGGCAGGCAGAGGGATGTCACCAGGACAGACGCTGCTGGCAGCCAGAGGGTGCCCTGTGCTGGGATGGGCCCCTTTGGATCAGTCCCCAGGAGATTCCAGAGCCTGAAGCACGGCTCTCATTGAGGTTGCTGAACGATGCTGCTTGTGGGTACCACCCTGCCAAAGCTGCCCCTGACTGAGCTTTTTCTGCTTTTACAGCCCCAGGGAGCTTCTGTGAGCACGGAGGGGGTGCAGGGAGCCTGAGGAGGGGACAGAGAGGTGGTGATGGCACCGTGGCCACAGCAAGGGCCCCTCTCTCCCAGCGACTGCCACCCGTGCAAACCCCGGGCAGCACCGCGGGATGGGGATGGAGGTGACAGCCACAGCATCCCCCCCCTGCAGCCCCTGCCCACGTGTTGGGGCACAGCAGGTTGTTGCTGCTTTGACCCTTCCCCGTGGCCCCACGCAGCTCCCAGATCAATAATAGATGCTCTCTGAAACAGATGCCTCTCCCAATACACCCAGGCTCCCTGCCCTCCCGGCGGAAACCCGAGCCCCGGGCCATCAATCTTTCATTCCCTGGGCATCTTCTTCAACTCAATGCAACTGCTTCCCTTTCACTGCCTGGGGCACAGCCTGCCTGGGATGTAACAGGGAAACTCGGCCAAAAATCCAGCCACAAACCCAGGCAAAACTTGTCCAAGTTCCAGGGATGCGTGGCCAGACAGAAGTCAGGATGGTGATGAATAAAACATGGTTATACCTGCATTACCCACACTCTCCCTGCCCAGCTCCTGGTCTGGGCAGCCAGGAAAGGATACAACTGCAACAGGCACAAAATAGCTTTTGCTGCTGCTAACATTCCTTCTTTTCAGTCTATCCCAGTGTAACTCCTTTAGGCAGTGCCTGCTCAACTCGCTGCTGCAGAGCTTTGCTGCCAATGGACACGGTTGGCCAGTTTAAGCAGTAAGAGGATTTTATTCCTCACCATGGAAAAA
The DNA here is from genome assembly GCF_035770615.1 of Melospiza melodia melodia. Classification (NCBI taxonomy): domain Eukaryota; kingdom Metazoa; phylum Chordata; class Aves; order Passeriformes; family Passerellidae; genus Melospiza; species Melospiza melodia. The sequence continues at coordinate 16,900,815 of NC_086203.1, forward strand.
ATAAATATGTCCTTGCAGGGAATCTTTTCTGAGGAAAAAAGCTACAGATGTCAGAAGAAAATAGAAAGAAGGGAGTGGGGCAGGGGGGAAAGGGAGCAAGAGAGGAGACAAGTAAAGCTTTTCTCCCAATTTTCTGTGGGGCTAGACTGTATTCCTGCAGGATTTCACATGGACAGCTCCTGGTCCTTAGTGCAAATCCCACCCAGAGACTTGGAGCCACCTGCCTGACACCAGACAATTGCTTCTCAACACCTGATTTTCCAAGTGTGTTCAGGACCTGTGTTGTCTGCACTTTGCCACCTTGGATTGGAGTTACTCATCCCGTCCCTTGCTCCAGGGCAGGCAGCATCAGCTGGATGCTGGGGCACAGTCGTGGTGCAGCACACATGGTCTGTCCTGGCCTGCAGAAGCTGCTGCTGCTCCTTTTCTCCACCCAGTAAAGCCACCAGCTGAGCACTGGTTTGTGCACAGGCACCCAGGGACTGACCTGGCCACAGTCTCACTGCATTTAGTCTCACTGCACACTTCCCAAAGGATTTCCTCCATCCCATCACTGCTTCAAGGGGTTTGGCATCTCATTTATCTGGTCTGCCACTGGCACTGCCTCTCTGGCCATCCTGACGTGCCTGCCCCTTGGATCTGGGCCATACTCCCAGGGGACATCAACCTCCAAGGTGGCCCCAGAAAAGAGACTGGGTCTGGCTCCCCAAAAATATCCTTGCAGCAGCCCAGTGCCCTGTGTTCCCATGGATAAAAGGGCCATGAACCAGCCATCCCTTCTCCTTCTCCTCCCTCACTGATGGCACCTTGTGACATGTCTCTGCTTAGGGGGAGCCTCCAGCATTCCAAAGCTGCCCCCCAAATTTGTGCACCCAGGTGTCTCAGGAGCCAGTGCTGCCTCCCAGCACAGCCAGACGAGAGGGGCTAATGATGTGCTGATGGACAGAGAAGCTCCTTCTTTCTTCTCACCAGAGAGACAGGAAGCTGCCTGCTTTCCACCAAGACTTTGGCAGACCCAGCAGCTACTGAGTCCCACCTTATGCTCTTTTTTTACCCATTTGACAGCATTCCTGCTCATGTGCACCATGGTTATGTTCCTCCTGAAGCAAACATCCACTCCTACCAGATGCATTCCCACAGCAAGATCCTGGGGCAAAGTGGCAGCTCAGCTGAGGATGGGAGCAAAGGTTCTCCCCTACCCCCAGATCTCACCACCTCCCCCAGAAAGAGCAGGTACCAAACTCTATTTTTAGGTTAAAGAAACAAAATGCATTTGATTTCTCTACTTTCTAGATGAAAAAATACCCTCTAAGAGACTTTTTCTCTCTACCCAGTGGTCTTGAAAGAGCTCCCAGAAGCAGCTGAAAGCAGATGACCTCCCACCAGCATCAAAGCCCGGTTCAGCACTGCCTGCCCAAGGTTCTGAGCTCAGGCAGCAAATGCTGTTCCAATCTAATGCCAGCGCTCTCAGAGCCAAATAGGAACCACAAAACCACTCAAAGAGTCCTCCCAGCAGCAGCTAAAAAGCAGGTTTCCAGCCCCAGGAAGCCCACAGCACCCTTTGAGAGCTTCCAACCGCCTCCCCAGCCTGGCAGTCTCCATGGCAGCCTGGTTTTCTTGCCAGCACCTTCAAGAGAGCTGCCTGAGATACCTTAAAAAACAATAATTAGCCTCTTGGCCCTGCACGAAAGGCTCAGGCTTGACTGCACGCCCTGACCCCCCAGCTCTCCCTGCCAGAGCTTCCCCTGCACCTGTTTCTCCCCAAAAGCTGAATGAGGATTGATGGAGGGATGACATGGGAGTGTCTCAGCTCGGGGGTTCCCCACTACCACGTCACCCTGCCTCACACAGATCTAGCTCTGTGTCACGCAAAATCCCTCCCAGCTTGTCTGCAACCTCCCCTAAGGCAGCTGCAGAAGCCGATCACAACTCCCCTGGGAGCAGATGTCTGGAAATGGGGGAGAAATGGGAATGAAGAAACAGAAAATGCTGGGTGCACACAAAGATAATGAGGCCCCAGAAAGCAGGAAGAAGTGAATAATCCCTCCTCCTAGCAAACAAGAGACCTCAGTGCCTCAGCAGAGAGGATGAAAGTAGCAGTGGGATTGCTCTTCCTCATTCGGTATGGAATCTGCTCTTTGCTGAGCAAACAGAACAATTCAATCACCATGACGGGGTGGGGCAGACTGAAATATCCCAAACCCACCTCGAAGGGGGAGTTCCCTTAAAGCCCGGGGCACCCCAGTTTTGCATCACAGGTGTTGGAGGGGCAGATTTGCATTCAGAGAGGAAACAGCAGCTTCCGGAAAGAGAGACGGCGCAACAGGGCACGGAGAGAGAGCCCAGGATGCTGTGACAGAGACCACCCAACACAAGCTACTTTCCACAGCCACAGGGGGGATTTTACACCACCCCAGCCCAGGAATCTGCTGCCAGGGCAGAGTCATGAGGTCCATCCCCTCCCTGCACTGCAGCTCCCTGGGGGAAGTGGAGTCCCTTCCCCTTTGCCGCTGACAGGGCACGTCACATCCCACGGTGACTCCCAGCACTGGGCACAGTGGGCAACCAAGGTCAGCCAAGGGCAGGGCTCTCAGAGAGAGCCAAGCTGGCACATCTCCCTCCCTGGCAGCTGCAGGGTGCCACGGAGGACAGCACCAGCAGCACAGGAGCAGCAGGGCATGGCCAGAGAGCAACAGGCAGCATCTCCGGGGCACACTGTGCAACGGGCCCTGCCTGCCCAAAGCCCATGGACAGCTCTGCAGATGGGGCCAGCGCCCCCAGAGCTCGGGTGGGTGCAGGGCTCCATCCTGCTGATTTTTACCTTTTAAAAAATTATTGTTATATTTTTACAAAACAGGGAAGATTTAATAGAGCATGTGCTTCAGGATCTCAGTTTAAGCCAGAAGCAACGAACCAGAAGCCAAATGCCATCAACAACCACCAGCTCTCCTGAGCACAAGCAGGAGGAACATCTAAGCATCAACACTGGCCACTCCTCAGCTACAACCCCTCCAGAAGCAAACGGACAGGAAGGATGTTCTCGACCATGCTGAAGGAACAAGGATGCTCTTGCCAGGAAGGACCAGCAGACACAAATTCCCACCTCGGCACAAAGGTGCTGGCCAGAGGGACCTGCGAGGACACTGTCCCAGCTCCCTCCCGGGACACGCTGCGGGCTGCATTCACACCCGACCGCACAGAGCAGGGCTCCAGGGCAGCTGCTCTCACATCCCTGCTCGCATATTGATTCGGTTACATAAATTATGCAGCACCTCTACTCCTGATTAATACTGCTAATTGAGCTGGCGAGGCGAGGGGCAGGAGGGAAATACCGTGAGGACACACAGTCAGTCATGCACCAAGCACACTCAGAAATGCAGAAGCCGCCGTGTCGGGGTGCTGGCTGGGTCCTGTGGGGAGCGGGCGGAGAAATCGGGAAGCAGGAATTCACTCGGGCTCTCCCCCGGGCTGGGGAGCAGCTGGGGCCGAGCATCCCCGTGGGCAAGGGAGCGGCGGCCGGGGCTGCGGCCGGGCAGACGAGCGTGACACATCTGTCCGAGCACGTCGCGGCGGGTGCTGAGCATCAGCCCAGACAAAGGATGCGGGAGAGCCCCGCACCGGCGGCACCCGGGGCTGAACCCCTCCCGCCCCTCCCGCCGGCACCCAAACGCTCCCTCCGAGCCTGACTCAGTGTCCCCCTCCCCCGCCAACCGCAGGAAACCCGCCCGCGGGGCTTCCACCGGAGAACCGATGAACCCGAAGCTTCATCCTATCGCCCCCATCGCCGCCGCTGTCGCGACAGCGCCCGCAGCCGCCGCGGCGGGGCCGGGGATGCGCGGGGCGCGGTCCGGGGGTGCCGCTGCCGGGGGCGCGGCGGGGCAGCCCGGCCCGGGCGGGGGCCGAGCGGCGGGGGCGGCCCCGGGACGGGCCGGGGGACCCGAGCGCCGGGCGGGCGCCGCTCACCGTGGATGCCGGTCTGGTGAGTCATGGCTCCGCTCGGCTCCGCTCCGCTCGGCTCCGCTCCGCCGCGTCCCGGGCAGGAAACGGCTGGGCAGGCAGCACCGCCCGTTCCGGAGCGCGGGGCCGCTCCGCTCCGCGCCGCCCCGGGGCGGGACCGCGGCCGGGCCGGGAGGAGCCGCACCTGCCCCGCCATGTCGGGCGAGTGGCTGCGGCGCTGGCGGCGGGGCGGCCCCGCGGAGCGGCCCGGCGGAGCCCCGGCACCGGGCCCGGGCCCGCCGCCCCCCGCCCTGCGCTACCGCCGGCCCAAGTTCGTGCCCGGCGGCGGCGAGGAGGCCCCGCGGGGCGGGCGGGCCGTGCGCGGAGCCGCGCCCGAGCGGCCGCTGCCCTGGGGCGCGGGATACGCCGAGTGAGTGCGGCCGGCAGCTCCGGGAGGGCTCCGGGCGGGCGGGGGGCGCTGCCGGGGCCGGTACCGGGGAATAGGGCAGGTTTAGGGGGGTGGAAGGGGCGGGGGAGGCTTGGGGGGCTCCTGGAGGGGTGCCCGGGGCGGTCGCTCCCCACCTGCCCTGGCTGCGCCCCCCGGCTGCGGCCGCCCCGGGCCGGAGGGGCCGCCCGCAGGCACAGCTCGCCCTCCTGCAGCATCTGCGGGCCAGCGGAGAGCGGCTTTGTGCCCCAGAGCAGGCTTGGCGGGGCGGTGAATCCTCCGGCCCCTCTCCGTCCTGCCGGGGCCGGCGGGGACAGCCCTGGCCAGCCCCTGCCAGCCCAGTGCCGGCTCCAGCGCTGGGACAGTGGCCGGGACAGCCCGAGAGCGGCACCGCTCCTGGCACAGTGGCTTTAAAGCGAAGGAAGGGGATGGCCACGATTTTAGAAACCTCTTGGTTTGCTGTTTTAAATGGCAGAGGGATGGATCAGGCAGGAGCTGTTCCCACGCACCCGGCGGTGCTGGGATGGCACAGCGTGAAATGCAAGGAGAGCCCGCTCCCACCCAGGGACAAACATCACCGAGGCTGGAAGGAAAAGCAAGGGTGGTGGTTCTGCAATGCACTGTGTCAACAAGGAAATGGCACGGTGTGGGCTGCTGACAGGGCTGCCTGAGGCCAGGGTGCAGGTCTCTGTGTCCCCAGCTGGGCTTTCCCCTGCTGCACATAAATGACTTACTGTTTCAGTCATCAGCAGAGAGATCCTTGAGTTTGATCCTTGAGCAGGGAGCGTGGGGCTGGAAAGGAGGGGCAAGGTGCAGCTGTTTGCAGAGGCTGCAGAGCAGCCAGCACAGCTGGCTGGGAGCAGCAGAGGTGCAGTGTGTCCCCACACCTTACCTGAGTGTTTGCAGGGTTATCAATGCCGAGAAGTCAGAGTTCAATGAGGACCAGGCAGCCTGCTGTCAGATCTCTGTCCGGAGGAGAGAGCCAGGCCTGGAGGAGGATGAGGAATGGCTGATCCTGTGCTCCACACAGGTATTGCCCCAGGCAGGCTCTGGTGCTCACCCTGCTGCCATCCTCTTGCTGCCACCCAAGGGTGCAGGTTCAGGAAACACGGATTGCTCCATCAGTCCTACATGCCCACATGGCTGAAACCCTTCCTTGGAGGTATTTAGGGGACCTGTGTACCCTATGGCCAGCAAATACATAGCTCTGTAAATACCATTTCTACTTCTGTGGCCCATGACTTGCAGCATTTGAGGTCATCCAAGCCCTTGGTGCCCTCACCTTTCCTGTCCTCCCTGTGCTTTCAAGGGCCAGTGTGTGTTGCCCAGCAGCACGAGCTGGGCACACAGGATGCTCTCACCAGGCTGTGCTGCACTTCTGGTGAAATGGCCCCATCTCCCCTAATACAGCCCATGAGGGGGGTGGTGCAAATCCAGATGCTCAAATGATGGGTCAGGCAGAGCAGCACGTGGGCATCACCTGAGTTTGAGGAGATTCACCAGTGGCAGGGAAGGGAAGCTGGGGTGGAAAAGTCAGGCAAAATACATGCAGTGGCATGCTGGCTCTGAGCCTGCCCTCTGTACAAGCCCTTCAGCCCCTGTCTTGTCCCTGTTCCTCAGTTCCTGACTGGTCACTACTGGGCACTGTTTGATGGCCATGGCGGCCCGGACGCTGCCATCATCGCCTCCAACTATCTGCACTACTGCATCAAGCAGAAGCTGGAGGAGGTTGTGGGAGGCATCACCGAGGCCCAGCCCCCCATGCACCTCAGCGGGCGCTGCGTTTGTGACAGTGACCCCCAGTTCGTGGAGGAGAAGCACATCCACGCGGCAGACCTGGTGGTGGGAGCCCTGGAGAATGCCTTCCAGGAATGTGTGAGTACCCATGCAGGGCACCACTCCTGCTGGCCACAGCCTGACCCTCCCTGAGCCCTGCTAGGGCAGGGTTTGCTGTTCTGCTCACTGAGTAGGCTGGAACATTGGGCCAAACCTTTCAATGTGCTGGGATCACGCTGGGTCAGAGCCCAGGGCCTGTGTCAGAGTTGTGTGTTGGCAGAGCTGACCCAGAGCAAAGCTGCAGTAATTCTGAACAATTCTGTAGGGCAGGCAGGTGGCTGTTGTCACACTCATAGAGCATCTACAAGTCTGAGCTCTCCCCATCACCCTCCCAAAGCACCCATAGTGCAGGAGCGGCAGCTGTGTAGGCTGTACAGAAGCAGCATTGCCTGTTACTTTGCTGGCTTCCTGTGGCCCATCCACAGCCAGTTTTGGTTCTGGATTTCTGCTGGGAGGGATGAGACAGCGTGTAGAAAGCAGCAGCCCAGATCACACCAGTCTCCAAACTTGTTGAAACCAACAGGATGAAGTCATTGGCCAGGAGATGGAAGCTACAAACCAGACAGGAGGTTGCACTGCTCTGGCTGCCCTTTATTTCCAGGGAAAGCTCTATGTGGCCAATGCTGGGGATAGCAGGTGAGTCATAATAAAGGGGGAAGTTGCTGGGGATGAGAGCTGGGAGTTAAGCAGGGTTTGCAGCATCTTTCTGTCCTGGTTTCAGCTGGGACAGAGTTCTAGAGAACACTGTTGAACACCCACTGATGTCTGAGTTGTGCAAGCACTGCTCAGCACCTGCTCACAGTCAGGGACTTTTCAGCTTCTCACCCCACCAGCAAGGAGGTCTGGGGGCACAAGAAGCTGGGAGGGGACACAGCTAGGAGACCAGACCCCAAGGGATGTTCCAGACCACATGGCACCATGTGAACTGAGGGGAAAGGTGGCCTGGGGCCACTGCTGGGGAAGTGGCTGGGCATCAGTCAGAAGATGGTGAGCAAGTGCACTGTGTAACTGGTTTTTTCTATATTCTAATCCTTTTCTCATTATGATTTTCTCTCCATTCCTGTCCTAATAAACTTTTCTTCTCTCAACTGACAGATTTTACTTTCCTTTTTCCCAGTTACCTGCCCCATCCCACTGGGTGTGGGGGAGTGAGCGAGTGGCTGTGTGGTGTTTAGCTGCCAGGTTAAAGCACAGCTCTGATTTAATCCTACAGACAGTAAATGTGCAGCCCAGCCATCCCCCTCCTGCCTGGCACGGGACCTGTTGGAAGAAAGGCTCTCATGCCTTCTGGAACAGTTTGGGCATTTCAAGGGACTAAAGCTGCCCAGACACAGCCTTGGGGTGGTAATGCAGCAGCCCACTCAGCCTGGCAGGTGTTTCAAAGTGAAGGGTGATTTCCCTCACTTGGCTGTGGTCCCCATTCCTCTAACAGTGAGCTCGACCACTGTAAAACCAGGCAAGCACAGTTCTCTGCTTCAACAGTGCAATTGCAATGGAGTTATTTGAAATACAGTGGCATTTTTTAACAGTTTTGAGTGCACAGCTATTCTCTGGCACAGCTGAGCTCTGCCTCTTCCCCCTTGTAGGGCAATTCTTGTCCTGAAGGACAGCATTGTGCCCATGAGCAGTGAGTTCACCCCCGAGTCAGAGAGGCAGCGAATCCAGCACTTGGTGAGTGACTCCTTCCACACAATCCAGCTGAAGCATCCCACTGGGCCAGACAGGGCATGTGGCAAGAGGACCTCCAGCATTCCTTGAAGGCCACTGTGTGGCCATATTGTCAGCTGGAACCAGCCAGGGAGGGCTGGGGTAGAAATTCAGCCAACAGTCTTTAGTATGGGAGATGTTCATGTCCTCACTGGAATGTGCTTTCCCAGTTCTGGTCCCCGTTCTGCTGCTGGGAATGCCAGTCCTGAGGCAGAAGCAGCTCTGATGCCCTACTCCATTGAAGCAGAACAGGTGCATGCTCAGCCCTCCATTCCCTCCTCCAGGCTTTCCTTTTCCCCAAGCTCCTGGATGGTGAATTCACCCGCTTTGAGTTTCCTCGGAGGCTGAAGGGAGATGATGTGGGCCACAAAGTGCTGTACCGGGATTACTTCATGGAGGGCTGGTGAGTCCCTTCTGCCCTGCAGGGCTGCAGCCAGGGCAGCCTTACCTGCTCACACCCATGGGGAGGTGAGGGGACAAGGGGCACATCCTGCCAGTGAGAGCAGCAGCACGATGGTAGGGAAGCTGTGAGCAGCTCCCTCCAAAGGACCATGGCCCTGGCAGGGTGGTTAGAAAACAGTCAGGATGGTCCTTCTGGCATCCATGGGCACGGGGCTGCTGCAGGCAGTCCCAAGCTGATGCAGGTAGAAGCTGGGGAGGGAGAGTGAGGATCACCTTGCCCCCATCCTCAGTGAGCTGCCTGTGCATGGAGACACCACAAGAGTCAATCAGAGTCAAAATGCTCTGGCTGGGTTGTACTATCAAGTCAGACAAATCCCAAATCAACAGTGAATTCTCTGTTCCAGGGGGTACAAGACGGTGGAGAAGGCTGACCTCAAGTATCCTCTGGTCCATGGTCATGGGAAGCAGGTAGCTTAATGCTTTACACCTTGGGAAAGCACAGGCAAGTCTTCTGGGGGTCCTCAGTGTCACTTATGTCACACTCTGGGGCACTAGAGCAGACCTGGAGCTCTGTTCTCCAGCACAGCACAGTCCCACAGCCCTTTGCTGCCTGGCTGGTGTAACCCAGAGCCCTCTGGAGCTCCCTCCCTCCTCCAGAGTACAGCAGAGCAGAGGGCAGCCCTGAGGGCTTGCACTCACAACTCGATTCAGATGAGAACTTCATCAGCTCCCACTTGGGACTCTCTCCTTTAGCTCTAGTGCCTTTCCCACAAACTGTCCTCCTCGAGGAGAGGCTGAGCAATGAGCCTGGAGAGGGAAGGAGGAGGTAGGGAGAGGCAGTGACTGCACCCATCCAGCATCTGCCTGCAGGAAGTCCCAGCACTACAACCCATGTGCCACCACCTTTACTGAGTCAGTGCAGAACCCTCTTTGCCAGAACAAACAGACACCCCAAACCAGCCCAGCTGTCTTTCCTGCCACCTCAAACCAAGAGCAGATGCCACCATGGGCCTCCTGAGGTCTGCAGCATTACTCCAGAGCACACCGTGGGCCACATGGAGCCATTCACAGTCAGGCTGCTTCCACACTCCCATCAGGGCATTGCTTCTGATCATTCCTCCATCTCCAAAGCCTCCAGAGGCTGTTCTGGGTGATGCTTGGAGGAAGGTCCTAAAGCAACACATAGATCAGTCAGGACAAGCCACACACCAGCCTTGCAAGGCCCCACACCCTGACGTTTCAATCCTGTTTTGCTCTGTTTGGGGCCAGGCTCGCCTGCTGGGCACTCTGGCTGTCTCTCGAGGCCTGGGGGATCATCAGCTCAAGGTCATTGACACCAACATCGAAGTCAAACCCTTCCTCTCCTGCATTCCTAAGGTCAGTCACAGCACATGGGAATTGGAGGGTGGAATTAAACAAGCTGCTCCCCTGAAGGATGCACCTTTTAAAGACCTGGCAGGTCTTAGCATTTCTCCAAGCACCCTGGTCCCAGTGTGTCATCTCTCAGGGGCAGTCCCATCTCCCTGACCCCTGTTACATTGCAGGAATTGTCACAGATTTACTGCTCTGCTTTCCAGGTGAATGTATTTGACTTTGCTCTGCATCACATTAAGGAAGATGATGTCCTCATCATGGCAACTGATGGCCTTTGGGATGTTCTGTGCAACGATGAGGTGGCCCATGTGGTCAGGAGCTTCCTTGCAGAAAACAGGACAGATCCTCAAAGGTAATACCAGCTTTGCCTTTGTTTTCCCTTCCAAAGAACCTGGTCAGACCTAAAGCAGGCTGAGACCCCACTGCTTCCAGGTCAGCTCTGGCATGACCACTCTTTTCTGTGACTGCAAACTGCCTACTAATCTGTTCCCATCCTAAAGTAACAATTACAAAGCTGATATCTTTAAAAACCTTGTTATTTTGACAACATAAAGCCACATCTCGATGCTGTACTTAAGGGGAATAGTTGCTATATTAGCCCTTGCATTTTTCTACCCCCAGGTTTTCAGAACTGGCCAAGTGCTTGGTCTGCAGGGCAAGGGGAAAGAAGAGAGGCCACCAGTGGATGCTGGATGACAGCCACGAGGCATCCTACGATGACATCTCTGTATTTGTCATCCCACTACACAACAGGGAAGAGGACTGACTGTCAGGATGACACAGCATCTCTGTGTTCCCTTACTCTGGTGCCATTCTGCATCAGCCTGAGACTGAGGAACTTCTGCTGCTCTTCCAGCAAAACCATTTGCAGTGGGACCTGAAATGCACAGCCAGCACTTGGCACAGGATGAACAAGATTAGCTCCTTCACAACATGCAAGAGAAGCCCAGTGGGCAACAAATGACTCCCCTTTCTCATTGCTGGACCAAGGAGAACCTGCAAAGGGGGCCATGCACACCAAAGGGCACTTTTCCTAAGATCTTTGCGGTACAGTGACACTCAGATCCATATTTCTACTGATCCCTCTCCCTTTTTAATACTGAACAATAAGGATCAATTGAGATCCAGCCAGTCTGAAGAGCTGGCTTTTAATCAGACTTGAACTAAGCTGAACTGGATGCATAAGCTAAAGCATCTCTCGTATCCATTTGCTGTAATGTGAGATGTGCTGAAAACCTGGGAGCTGCTGCCAAGACAGCCCTGGGCACAGCCCTGCCTGTGGCATGGGAATGCTGGAGCAGTAGCCCAGAGCCCTTGAGACAGCTGCCATTTGGAGGCAGCACCTCAAACCCAGAGGATGTAGCCAGGTGAAGCTTCACCCTGGTGTACAGAAGCCTCCTGTGCAAAGATGCGTGCCTTACTCTTATTTAAGAACACTGAAGTGTGTTAGTAACACAGTGTACAGATTTCTAACAAACCTTAATCCACACTTGCTGACACTTTCTCTAATCAGGTAATTTCTGATAGCAAAGCAGGTTTAGTAGCAGCAGCACTGATGAGAACCAAGGTGTTCAGTACATCAGCTGATTCAGTAGAAGAGCTCCAAGTAAAATAAAACCGGTTTGTTGCAATTTGTCTGCAGTACTGAATTTCAAGCACTTATTCCAGCAGAAACACAGTGCAGCAGACATGCCAGAGTTGTCTTAAACTCTGAGGATCTGCTTCCCAACCTGTTTATTAGCCAGGCAAATTCAGGTCTGGACAAGCTTCCCCTCTCCCCAAGTCCCCACTTTGGTTTTCATTATTCATTACACAGGTTCCAGGATTCCCTAGAGAAGCAGCCAAACCCCAGTGTGTGTTTAAGTTCTGCAAGGATGAAAGTCCAAATAAAAGTACTTTGTTTTTTTCCCATGCATCTTACTGTGGTGTTATTCCTGCTGGGGGTTTTACATAGATCTGGGCTGGAGGAAAACAGCCTCAGAGAATCACTGGGGAATTTGTGCTTTTAATTTGTCTTTGCTTGTCACCAGAAGCATCCCCTTACTAGAACTGCTGCCAGGGCTTGGTGTTGAGAGATTATTTCCAGCAATGGGAGAAAATTCCCCCCAGGAATGGGGCAGCATTCTTAGTTATCTGCTCATGGTTTAGGCAAGGGGTAGAATATAAAACATTTTTCTCCTTCCCTCCTCTTAACTTTGACCTGAAAACAATGCACATGAGGATTCACCCATGGTAATGATACTGGCTGCTGTTCTCCCTCCAGTAGCTGTAAGACATTTATATGCATTAACTGTAATTACCCAAGATTCCTGTCACCCAAATTCAGGAAGTTATTTTCTCACCTTGCTGAGAAAGAGCTCAGACCACAGGCTGCTGTGAACACCTCTCTACCTAGGGCACCATAGCTCCATAGGTACCTGTCACAAGGCTTCCCTATCCTGATACATTCAGAGGCAAAAAAAACCCTCTTAAAATGGGCAATTTATGGAGGGGTAACTTCAAAGAACCACAATTTCCACTAAAGAATTTCTGACTCTGCAAAACAAAGGGAGATTTTAAAAAATGCATGAGTTTAACATTCGCCCTCTAAGAAACCAGCAAGTTGTATTAGACTGGACAAACGCAGAATTTACAGCACTCAAGTGGTCTCTCTACAAAATATTTATTGGTCACAGCCACAACATTGAATTCTCCACATAGGTAGTATTTTGTGACAAAGCATAATTTGACTTTATGTATTTACACTCACTGGCAGATACCACCGAGGAGTCCAACTCCCTAGAGCAGCTCACGACCACAGAGACCAGTTTGTGAAAGGCTCACCAGGTTCCTGCCCCGACCCAAAACCAAGGTGAAGTCTCTTAAAGTGCTAAAATAGCCAAGAGGCATTGGAAAAAAATACCCTGCTGCTTCCAAATGTGTCACTGAATTGCTCCCGCACCCTCCAAAGCACAAAGGGACTGAGGCACAAATCCAGGACCTGAGAGCTTCAATAACGGAATAAAAAAATCTTTCAAGACTGACTTGGAGAATTACACCTGAAATCTCCCCCAGCCCAGGCAGATGTGCTCAGCCACCACACTGCTCACTTAGAGGTGGGCTCTTGAGTCTCATTTCCCCCTTGTTCTGAAGAAAGCTCCTTAATTCATCCCAAAGAACATGGGGAGGATTTACATGTCAGATTTGGAGGGGGAATGCTGTTTGCTGCTTGGCCACTCTGTCAGACCTGGGAAGGCTGTTTTTCATCAGATCTGTTTCTCATTAGCTAGCAGCCCTAAAGAACACAGGAATTGCAGCCCTGGGACTCCTAGAGAAGCATGTACAAGCTGAAAGCTAAAAGCTTACTCACCTTTCCTGTCCAACTGTCTGAAACACACAATCCTCAAGTTCCCTGACAACACTTGGCACATTCCCCTCTTTTAAAGCCAGATGGAAAGCACTCCATGCTACATCAACAGAGATGTCTCTGCCTCCGTGGGTGGCAATGGGCCCTGGGAAGGTGCTCAGCTGCCACCCTGAATGGAGAACTACTGCATGAGCCTGAACATCCCTCTTCACTCCAGAAAGCCACTGATGTGCTTGTGTGTGCATCCTCCTAAACCACTCCTCTGGTTCCCTTTTCCTTCAACATTCCATGCCACAACACACCATGTTTTACAACACTGCAAGCAGAAGAGAGCTGAACAACAACCTCTAGACAAGCGCTCAAAACCACATTAACAGAGAGCTTTTATAGAATAAAAGACTTGCAAATGCTTCCCTGTCAAAAGTAACAAGGAATATGGCCAGAGGCTATCTGTTCACTTCCTCAGGCAAAAGACTTGAAAAACCTCAAAGATAATTTACTACTGGACGCTGAAGTTTGACGGTTAAAACACAATACAAACCCCAAATATTTGTATTTTACAAAGCACTGCAAATACCAATGAAGGTAAAATAGCACCAAACAGCCTGAAATGCAACACTGCTGAGTTAAAGTGACTGAGGCCCGAGAAAACCACCTCCCTTTGCACAGGCCAGTTTTATTTATAGGCAACGGTGGGACAGCACAGGAGAGGGGTGGCATGAACCTCTCATCTCCATCTCCAGCAGCAGGCCTGTGTGGCAGAGGGAAAGCATCCATCACCCTGCTGGAGGATGGCCAACTCACACGGCAGAGCTGTGGTTAGAAATGCCCCGTGTGGCAGCAGCAGCAGCAGAGCCACAACCACAGCACAGACAGGGTGACAGTGTGAGCCTGCCCCGTGTGGGCCCCAAGTGCTGCAACCTGAACCCACCCAGAAGCACGGAAATGCTCAGTGCCTGTCCCCAGCTCTTAGCACAGCACCTTTCCCTGGGCAAGGGCTGCGAGGGGACAAAAAGGCAAGAAACAGCAAAACAGAAGCAGCTGTTCTACAAGGCATTTACTTTTCCAGGGAGTCACAATGTGAATCGCATACAGCTGAGATGACTTTGCTGTAACAGGGGAACATCAGGAAACTGACCTAAGGAAAACGCTCCAGCATGGTTTGCCAGTATGGAGTGGCCCTGGAGAGCAGAGAGAACACGGCTGTTACTGCCTTGTCACCTTGCCAGCTTTTCATATTTATGAGCAGGGAAGCACATGTGGCTGGGCAAGGGAAAGAACAGACTTCCCAAGCGTGGTTGGAAAGGCAAGAATACAGTGAACACTATATTTTTGCCAAGCCTGTCCCAGCTTGCTGGTGAATGCGTTCCATTGAAGCAGCATTTCAGGAAAAAAAACCTGGAACTGGGTTTGAAGACCAGCCAGCTTTTCAGTGCTACAAGCCCCTGAGGCAGGAGAGCATGTCCCTCCCCATCACTTTGCAGGGGCATTCCTTGGAGCAGGGCCACAGCAAAGCAGAGTCAACACAGTCATGCCTAAGATTTTTTAAATTCATTTCTGAAGACACCATCTGACAAAGGATGCATGGCTCTTTTGCAGCTATCACCAAAAACCTGCAGACCAGTGCCAAACTGTGTGATGGACTACCTACATCAGTTTTACCAACAAAGGGATACCAGTCTAAGCCTGCTGTGGGATGAATTTCATGGAGCTTATTTACAAACCAGGGGTGGTAAACTGCATCGGTGAAAGTAAACAGCCTAGACACCTCACATTACTGGCCCACATCATATTCTTTTATATCTAAAAGTAAAAAAATATGGCCCATTCCCACTGCCCACCCACCCCATGATATTTACAAGTAGGATCAGCCAGATGGTACATAAGGAAGATACACAGGCAGACTGTGCTTTCAGTCTCAGTGTGGTTTCTCCATCTTCTGCTGACAGACTCCTTTATTGCTCGGGACATTGGCTGGACCTCAGCAGTGCTGTCTGCACCTCCAGGATGTTGACACAGCAAACAGCAGTGAGGCTTTGGCAATCTCTGACAGTGGATGAAACCTGTTGCAGTTGCACACTAAATTGCCAAAAAAAAGGATGAGAAGATGTATGAGGTACGTTCACAGCTACCCACACTTCTGGTGCATGTTCCACTGCAAGAGAATCCAGCATCTGCCGTTGAAAACTGTCAGTGTTCACATTTGGCACAGAAGTATTTGCATCTGTGGACTGCAGTGAAACCAGAGATCCCAGACGTTAAAAACATGCACTTATGGAAAGGAACTGCATGCTCCACATTGGAACATCAATAGCCTTGTGCATTTACAGCAGGAAAACACATAATTACAGCTTTAAAAAATGCCACAAACATTTTGTAGATAAAACAGACTTCAGGGCTCTAAGAAATGACACTGTGTCAGTTCCATCTTAGGCTAAAGCCTGCTGGGCCTGGAAGGTAAGAACTTGTAGCACACTGCATCTGGAGCGTGCCAGGAGGCCAAGAGGAGCAGTCTCCCAACGGAATGCTGTAGATAAAGGTAAGACATGGAAAATAGGCAGGAACAGGAACACAGTCTAGGAGATGGAGGCAATTCCAGAACTATGCTTGCAGCGACGTGCTGCTGTTAGCAGTATGGAGCCATCCACAGCGGCCGCAGCGCACCAATTAATCGTCGATAGTTGGCAACCAGAAGGCCTAGAGAGGAGCAAAGAAAACATCTTTTGATAGCAGAACACAAATCTCTCCTACAGCATCCTGTAGGAGCTGCTACCTTCTGCAAGCACACATGAGAGGCACTGAGCCTTCTCAGATTCATCTCTGAAAGGGTCAGCACCTCATGGAGCTCACAGGAACTTAAAGCCCATTTCCTTACCATATTGGAACATGCACTAGCGAAAGTCATGAATTTTGGATTGAACTGCAGACAGGTTATAGGACCTGTGTGTTTTCCATCTAGGACAGCCACCTTCATCCCACTTTCTCCATTCCAAACATGGATCTTCCCATCCTCTGAACCTGAAGGTAGGAATGGAAAACAAGATATGCAAGATGCACTGGAGATGTCAGCAGAGGAAAGAAAGAACTTTTTTTTTTTTCTGTCAGAACTTTAGGAACAGGCAGGTCTCAACTTCATAATACAACCTTTAGAGTTCTCCAAGTGCCACAAGGGCAGGTACAAAACATCAGAGTGTTGAAACACTCTTCAGGCAAAGATGTTAACTACTGTCACCCAGTAGTAAAGGAGACCTGACACCTCCAGCTGTAGAGGAGAGACCCTGGCCAACCTGCACCAATGTGCAGAGGCCAAGTGCTGGGGCAAGAGTCATTGTTCACACAAGTTCTCAGTTCAGACACAGGTAAATGTCTCACTCAGTGGGCACAGAATCAAGCCTAAGCTTTCACCATGGAAGGGAACCAGATTTCAATGCACTAAGCCAAATATCAGAAGCTCTCATGGAGATATCGACTCTCCACATTACTATAATGGAACAAGCTTTTCATTTTAAAATTACATTTTTCAAACTCTGAGGCTGAGAACTTAGAAAATTTTAATTCAGTTCTGCTTTAGACTCATTTTAAATAGGATTCCTAATAAAAATGCAAAGCATTTTCTTCTCCTTCTGTATTTATGTCTGTAGCCTTTCAGGAAAAAATTAAGAAGCACAAGTTGCAACTTAACCATATGTAAAAACTGAACAGGAATAAGTGGTTTGGAACTTCTACTACTGCTTTAATTTGGAAGAGCACAACAGGAAGGTAAATATGTGCAATAAAGTGCTCTCCAGAGACAAACTAAACAAAAACCCCACCCGTCTTCTCCGCAATCAGGAAGTTCTCAGCCAGAACAAAAGAAAGGGAGTTTTGCCAAGACCATCACTCATACAGGAAAAATGGGGATCTGGATATCAAATTACCACTAGGTTAAACATATTTGATATATCAGCCACAGAAATAAGATAAAGTTCTAGGATGGGGCAGCACCATACAGACTCATCTGACTTGTGTCCAAAGGTCCTGCTGTGCAGCAGGTGACTGAAGTGCTCATTGTGGGGTGCCCAAGGTGCAGCACCAGCCTGTACAGGAGTTTCAGGCTGATTTTTGCCACCTGCTTCCCTCAGGAGTCCATATTGCAGAGGGCCAGAGGAATCATACACTGGGAGCCACCAGACTGATGTCTACAGCTTCTATCAAGGGTTAAGAATTTGTTCCACAGACATGGGGGTTTATAAGAGCCACGTGAACAAACTGCAGCAGCCCCAGCATGTCACCAGTGAGAACAGCCCTGTACAAATGTACCAAGCTACAAGACCAGTCTCCCAAGCACAAATATGTGCTTTGGTCATCAGGGGATGGCCACAACACGGCCACAAAATGCTGTGAGGCAGCACATGAGGGCATCCTAGCCACAGGGAGAGGATCACTAACAAATTGTGTGACCAGTTTTCCCACACTACAACAGTTCCCTGGTTTCTTATCTATTTTGGAACAGCATTTATATATAGGAAAAGAAGATAAGACTTCTTGCAGGCTTTTTTATATTTCAGTCTAGACAACACTGAGCAATCTAACAAAACAGAACACTGTCAGTGCAAAGAAAGCTTACAGCTGCATTGTATTATTTAAATACATTCTGTTTCCCAACAGACACAGCTTTAGCCCTACATAACATGGCTAATTTCAGAGCACTGAAATTCTTGCCAAGAATTATCTTACCTATCATGATGAACTGAGAGTCTGGTGTGAATGATGCCTCCAGCGTGACAGCCTTACTATTGTTATAACCCTATGGCACAAAACAGGAGAATAGGTAGTAGAGAGTGTGTCCAGAGCAATCTCACAACCCAAGGGCACCTGCTCCCCAAACTAACAGCAGGTTTTCCAGCAGGTACCAGAGGCAGCAGGCTCACCCCAAACGTGTGCAAGACAGCTCCTTTGAAGGCATCGATGAGGCGGATGAAGCCGCCGTTGGTGGAGATGAGGATGAGTTTGCCATCATTGCTGAACTTCAGGCCTGTCCACTCACACGTTCGGTCATACTGCATCTTAAACGTGGCAAATGGCCCCTGCAGACAGGAAATGGGAAACACGGAGGCTGTTTGTTCATATTGCTGTTAACAAGAATCTGCTTTTAACCTTAGTGCAGGGAAACAGCTCAGATTTTTTAAAAGAAAATCCTTAGCCCTAAGATACCAAAAGACAGTGTTAAGTCAAATGTGACTCTCCATGTATAAGTTTCAATGTACGAATCCAGTTTCCAAAACAAAAAATGAGAGCAATAGACTGTTTCAATCCAACAGTTTCATACTCTACCACAATCAACAGCACAAATTAAATTAAGGTAGGAACAGGTTTTTGAACAAGGTTGCTATTGAAGTTACAGAAAGAATTTGAGCCAGTGTAATCATCATCTGAGTTTTGAGAACCATGGACCTAACTATGTTCAGTGTTTATTCAGTTCAGCTGACCACACCAGTACAGTTTCCTTTGAAATTTCCATCCTTTCTGACAGTCCTGGCTCAATCTTTGCCAGTGTTCTTCCAGAATAAGCAGCAAGGAAAGAAAGGCCAAAACCATACAAGAAAGAGCATGAACTGCAGTTTGGAGCAGGTTCAAGAGCTAGCACTTGAACATGGGTTAAGTGTACCTCAGGATTTGTGTCTCTGTCCATTAAATGTGTGCATAATGAGAACTCTCTGGATGACAAGGAGGCACCCAGACAGTAAACTCAGGTACCCAAATCCAGCTTCTGAGCACTGAGCTTAGATTACTTCTTGCAAGATCAAAGCTGTAAAAAGGGAAATCAGGGTACCTCACCTTGTCAAAAGAACGGAGATCATAAAGCTTCACCATTTCAGAATTGACTCCAGCAGCAAAAATCAACCCTTCTGGGTCAAAAGAACACACTGGCTTCCCTTGGAGATGCATTAAACCCTAGAAATAGAAATAGCCAGAATTATTTTCCAAGACTGATGCTTAAGTTTCTACCACCCCCCTTTGAGTCCACTGGGAGCAGGACAGCACACTAGGGGTGGAACAAATTAATTTCAATTGTAAATACTGAGGTTTTACAAGGGTTCAGAACTCAGCTTTCTCAACTTCAGGCCATCATATAGGGCTTCCAATTTGCTTCAGTGACAAAGTTTACACCAAAACAAATCAAAAACCCATTCAAGGTGTCAGGCACTCCAAAAGTCCCCAGAGAATGGAGGCTCATATGGGTGTGTTAATAACCACACCAGGCAGCACCACAAAACACTGCTGCTGGGATCAACAGCAATGCTCCACCACTTATGGCTGCACAAGGGGGAAAAAAAGTATTTTGAAAGCAAGGGAATATCACTGCTGAGCTTTACATGCCTGTTTAATGAAACCTCATACCTGCTGGAAGCCAACAGACCTTACATATGTTACAGATACATATTATAATATTGGCCCTTTGCAAATATGAAAATGAATACTCTATGTGTTATGTTGGACAGTTATGCTGTATTCATCTCTTTTAAGCAGTGTGGTAAACACACTTTTTAAGCCATAGCATAATATTAAAATAGAAACTATGTGATGTAAGATACTTTTTGTAACTAGCTCAAGGAATGGAAAAGATAATCAAGAAATTTTTCACATTGTCCTATCTGGATAGAGATAACAGCAACAGACACCAAGATTCCAAGAGAAGAATTATTGCTTCCTTATCAGGAAATCTCAGACTTCGAGGAACCAAGAAGATTGATTTACAATAAGGGGGAGGGAAGCCAAAATTAAGCAGAAACACCCTGGTTTGAAAGGAATGTTTGAATCATGTATGAGATATATGAATATGCAATAGGCTATTGCTTTTAAGGAGTAATCCTTTGTTAGCAAGGTGTGCTTTGTGGTAGAGTGCCAGGCACATGGACATCCATAATTCTTTGCTTTTTATGGTCTCTTATAGTCCTAATTTTTATTACTATTTTCATTACTATTAAACTTCTAAAATTTTAACAAAAGTGAATGGTGTTTTTCACACATATTAAAATTGATAGGTTACTACCAGTGCTTATTTTTAATGTTACCTTTTCTTTAAGTCACATCATAGAAAACACTTGAGGAAATTTGTTAAAAGCCAACAAAATATGTAATCTTCTGTATCCTGACTACCAGTCTGTGCATGTTAGTCAAACATTTTCATGAACTGCATGCACATAAACAAGAACCCATCTTTGATTAAATCCATAACACATTTAACAAGTTTCTGCATTTCTATTTCTTTCTGCATTCCTCTTTAGGTAAATCTGGAGATTTTACTGCTTCTCTTCTTTCCCTCACAGGTCAGTTTTCCCTGTGGTCTCTGAAGGTGAGGCAGAGAGCCCAGCCAGTGCTCAGGGCCCTGGTGAGTGGGCCAGCTCTGGTTTCCTGGGAATATTTCCAGGCAGTATGGCTGCCATCTCACGGACCAACTGAAAACTACAAGTAACACTTCCTCCACCTGTTTCACAAACTTGGCTGGATGCAGCTTCCAGTTATAAGTCTCAGTTTTACTATTCTTACAAGTTCAAGCATTAGCATAAGTCACAGAATGGCTACTGCACTTACAACCCTGTCTCATGTGCAGCAACTTGGAGATGGAGACTCATCCCAAGGGAAACATACATGCTGGAGTTAAAGGCATACTCCCAAAAAAAAAGCAGAATTAAGAAAGAATTAAGAAAAGGCTTGGTTTGAACAATGATAAAATATTTGGTAAGAAATGTAACTTTTTTCTTTCTCTTTCATAACAGTTCCATCATCTGGAACAAGCAAGGAGCCCTCTCTCATAAGCAAAACAGTCCCAGAGAGATGGGGAAATATGAGAGCACAACACTGTGTACCCAGATATCAGGACAAAACAACTCAGCCCCATTAAAGGTAGAGATTCTACTTCCAAACTTTCATTCTTGCCACTGCTGCCAGTTCTTGTATTTTTCTCAGCTCTTACAAACCTCCTTCCACTAAGAAGAGTAAAGCATTTCACAAAAATAAGTAAACAAAAACAGTTTTGCTATCTTGCTATCGAGTCAAACCTGCTCACAAACAGTTCTGATCAACAACAGAGGTGATGCAAGGAGGTGGCAGACCATATGGCTGCTGTGTTACTTTAGATCACCAGTTTCTTCATCAAATTTAATTGCATCAAGGCACCAATTTTAGACACACACACACTCAGATAAGATGGATTCTCAACATAGGAGGGATGCCAACCCTGAGAGAACACCCTCTGCATAAGGTAGCAGCCTGATGAACAAGCTGATGACACCCAGCCCTTCTCCTGTTTCATCAGCTGTGGGTGTTATTTCTTGCCCTCCCCAGTGCCTCTCCAGCAGAGACACAGGTGAGAGCAAGTGCTGTTACACAATGTGACACACACACACTCTGCAGAGATTCCTGACCCGGGCTCCTTCAGGAACGTGTCAACACTAAATCAGCAGCACACACTTCTGGCAGTATTTTTAGTTTGTTACAAACACACATCCCTTTTTTATTCTTTCAACTGAAAATTCAACACATTGTGCACATGAATTTTATAACCTACCTGGCAATTTGGAGAGCGGAGATCCCAGAGACGAATAGTTTTATCCAGAGATCCAGAAATAAAAGTATCATCCACTGGAGACATTGAAAGAGCAACCACCCTGCAATACAGAAACCCACATGCATCAGAGACAAACCAAAGAAGTGAATGCAGCAACACCCACCCCAACAGTTGTGGAAAAACACATAACTGAACTAAGCAAAAGCAGCATGAAGCAAGGGTAATGAACTCAAGCCCACCAGCATTCTCATTTCAGTTTCTCCTGGGCTGTCCCCAAGCCACAGCTCACCTTTTTGTGTGCCCCGGGAAATAGCGAATGTATTTGTTGTCATGCAGGGAGAGGTATCGGATTGTGTCTGAAACATAAACAAACCATAAGCTTTATTATGTATACCACCAGCCCAAGGTTATCTGAAAGAGATCACATAGCAACTTGCTCCCAAGAGCAATAGTAAACTCACCACAGTGCATTTAATTTCAAGTCATTTAATTTCAAGTAAGACTTCGAAAGAGAATCAAGTTGAAACAGAAATAAACCAACTCAGTTCTTAAGCAGAACTGAAAATTAGGCAACAGGAAAAGATACTTCTCACAGTCTGAAGTCATGTTACATTTTAAAAATAACTGTCATGTGATTTATGCAAGGTAATTTCAAAGGTGCTAAAATTTAAGTAGCAGCAGGTTTTATTCCATTGCTCTCACGAAATGGAGAGTATCACATTTACAGAGTTGATACCACTTTGTATTGCTTTGCAGCATGAATATTGCTCTCTTTCCTACATTCACCTTCAGCAAACAAATTTCCAACTAAGCAGTACACACAGGAAATGTACAAATTCTGGCACTCAGCTAAAGATAAAACCGTAACTTTGAAGCGAGGGTAAGATCATTAAAAATTAGCAAATCCCTCTTGTGTTTAATCTGACAATCAACAACTTCACACTTTCTCTGCACTAAGAAGAGGACAGAGTAGTCTAAAGCTTAGTGCACTTCAAGCACCCTTAAACATAAATTGAATAGATGACAGCAGTAGCACAACATTTCTCAAGTGCCAATTTTATCCAGAGTATAGGTGAACACAGCAAGAGTAGCTCACAATTCTGGAATGTGCTGTTGAGACTTCCTCCCCAAAATTAAAATAAATCCTTCTAAGAGGAAACAATTATTAAAAGACAGAAGCCACTTTTTCATCTTTATGTGCAGACTGTGTACTGCTGGAACAACCAGTCCTGCTGAGGGTCAAGGACATTTTACTTTTGACTCAGAAGAACATGTGCCAAGAGGATGCAACATGAACTGGGTGTTCAGACAGTCAGAGGGGCTACTGTGTTCAGAATGTTTTGAAAGGCTCATTCAGCAAAAGTTTCTGTCTGTGAAAAAACTGTCAAGTTCTCATTGTTGCCTGAGGTTGCTCATCAAGCTGAGACCAGAGGTCTAAACCACCTTCCAGCATTTAAGAAGCAAACTGAAGCTGCCTGAACGAGCTGGAAATGTGGTACTGGTGACAGTTCTGAAAAGCTCTAAGTGACCTGAGGTGATTATCCAAAATAGAAATCCCTAACACCAGTGTCACATCCCACACTGGATAGAACCAACATGCTCCAAAGCTGCTATTAGGGCTCATCTCCAGTTTCCTGCAAGTGTCATTACCTGATCTGAAGAATCCATGCAGAATTCCATGCTCCTGTGCTAAAAGGAAGCAGAGGGCAGTCGTGCTCCCTGTGATGTCACTGCTGGCAGGGCTCTGTCCCAGGCAAGGCAGTGGCCTGTACAGTTATCTCCTGTACCGGGTGGTATCATAGACCCTCAAACTGTACAAACTACTACCTCAGCCTGGAATCAGGCAACACGAGTTCAGTCCAGAGGTCTTGAGGAAATCTTCACAAGTAGATTGGTAGCAACAAAACATTCAACAGAAAGGAGCTCGCAAGCAAGCACCAGCATTCCTATAGAATGTTCCTGAGGTAATTTTCCCTCCCAATACCTGCAAAACAGGTTAATACAATGCACCTTGCCCATGACCACATGCATTAGGGAGTACAGAGTTCCTGGACTCCTACAGAACACACTGATGGGTTTATTAAGGTTACAATTTGTAACAGCAACAAACATTTTCACATTGCCTCTTTTTCTTTTCTTCTAATTAAGTGTTCACCATAATGCTACCCTGCAGCAGGAAGATTTGAGTCTTAAGGCTTACCATTGCTTGGAAACAAAAACTCAGTATTCAAAATGGTATTAAAATGCTTCATTAGATTGTTAATTGCTACTTATTGTAAATTTAATAACAGCCAAATTAAAAATGTGACATATAGTAATAACATAATTAAAAAAATAAGTAGGTTCTGAAACAGACTAAAAAGGCATGTGCTTCCTGTGACACTTTTAAACCTTTTACACCATTAAATCCCATTCTGGTGGAGACTTCCTTGTTCCTCTAGTTTCAGGCCCAGCTTGCTCTAGTTTAACCCAACCTCCTAACTCTTAACTTCCACCTTCTCTAAATTCACAGCCTTTGCATTTCCTTTAGTAGCCCAGCACACATCACAAGGCACCAGCATCTCTACTGTTAAGTTTCATCTGTGCAAAGGAAAAACCAAACCAAAACCTCTACTACAGAAATTATGAGTCTACAAGTAGAGTGTTAAAATCCATTTGTGAAGTGCTGTGCTAAGAGATGTGGTCACTGCAAAATTCTCAGACATTGACTGTGATGAACAAAAGCAGGACTGAGCTCTGTGAGCTCCTCCAGGCTGGGCTGTGATGTGCTGAGCTGCCTGAAGCTCTGCCCTCCTTCCTCTGCAGCTGAGCTGTGTGCACCAGGCAGAGCTGTGGCACTGGGCCCAGCTGCTGCTTGCACCTCACTCAGGTAGGAAATGAAGGGGCAGAGGCCGATGACAGCTCTGACACCAACAGCAAGCGAAGAGCCCAATGAAGAAGCTGAGTTTTATCTCCCTGACAATGTTTAACCCCTCTGTTACTGCAGCAGTGAATGAACATGTAAGGAAGCTCAAGGGACTAGCCCCAAGCTGTGCATGAGTGTTGGACATTAATTCCCTCCTCTGCCTCTGACAGAGTTCTCATCACTGAAGAGCTGTTATAACTTTTTCCCAAATCTTTAGCTCTAATTATCCAGACATGCAGTGTAAGGAGATCATTATGCTCCACTCCAGTGCATCACTTACCATCTATTTTGTTGGAGCTGTACACAACAGTGTTGGCAGCATGTGTGTATCTGATGAGGTCCACTCCATACTTCTTACTGTACAGGGTCCTCTTTGGCCTGTCAGGAGGAAGCACAAATAATTGCACTCTCTGCAACAAAAATCTCAAAACAAAACTCTCATCAACAAGGCCTGCTCCCACTGAGGCATTACATGATTGTTTCAAGAAGTCAGATGTTTTTATATAAAGAAAGAAAAACTTTTGTATTTTACTTTCAAACAAGCATCTTGTTTCTCCAAAACCATCCCTAGGCTTGAGGAGCTCTCTGCAACACCTGCTAAATGCATGTGTCTCCTCCAAAAGTCCTTTTCCTGTGACGTCTACTGCCAAAAGAGAAGGGGCAGCGACCATAACGAGCACAGCAAGCAGCACTGCCTTACTGTGCCCTTGCCCATTCAAATCTCCCATTCATCTGCTGCTTATTTTAGCTGAGTATAATTTGTCTTTGTTCTCTGTTAGTTCAAACCCTAGAACAGGGTGTCTCGTTCATGGGGTACTAACCCCAACACATCTATGCATCAGTCATCTCTAACAGACAGAGGAACACAGGGACTTCTCCAAACCACTGCAGAATTATACTTGCATCCAATCTTAGGGAAAGAAATTTAACATTTTGCAAAAGAATGAAAAATACTAGTGAGAGCAAACACAACCTACAGACCTGGGTTTCTGGGGGTCTGGTAGGCAGGTAAATTAGCACTAGAAATTCAAACTGCAGAGCAAGCTTGGAAGCAGCTGCCTCATAAGGGTATCTCAGAGCAGTGGTGCCTGCCTGAGCAGGGCAAGGTCTCCAGCAGCCTCCTTCCCTTTTCATCCCCAGCTGAGGGAGCACGAAGGTTTCAGAGCTGGGCAGTGGAGCAGTGAGGGCACTGATCAACACCAGAAATGCCATTCTTCTGGGAGCTATTTTTGTTCCAGACTCATAACTCTGGTTATTACACAGGCCCACAAAATATTTTACCCACACAACCAAAGACAAACAGCATGGGAACAGAAGCAAACAGCAGGAGCACTCAAAACTAAAACTGCTGCCAAGAGAAAAGTTTGTCAGACTACACCTCAGACAAGGTATTTATATTGCACTGGACTTTTTCCTTCTTCATAAGCCTCAACCTGACACACCCAAACAAGAGCACAAGTTGGAGACTTTTCATATCAAAACAAAAACAAGATAGTCATTCTTGAATAGCAATTCTCAAACACCAGAAGCCAGAGGGCTCTGACTTCAAACAAACTGGGGACAAGTTCCCATGAAGGGAAAGCCAATCCAGCAAGTGCAGTGAAAAGCCACACACCACCTGTACCACAGAGCAAATCTCAACTGATTCTTCCCCAGTAACTCCAGCACTTTTTAAAATCATTCTTCAGATCCAAACATGCCACACATGGAAAAAGAACACCTAATTTAAATTTTGACACACTATAACATTATGTGTGATATACTTCCCCACACTGACCAATCTGGTGGGAATAAAACCCAACAACAAACCAAGAAAAAAATCCTAATCTCAAAATATATTATATGTTTGAGATTCTCCCATGCCTAGTTTGGTTTTTCCTTTACTATTACAAGTTTAAACGTCAGAAGATCTATTTAGAATGAATTATCATAGAGAGAGACAATAAAGATCAACAGACAGACAAAAGTACATTTACCAAAAAGAAGGCAAAAGAGTTCTGTATTCTATGAAAGGTGAAGTTTTTCTGTCAACTGATACAAACAGAAGTGTGCCACTGCACACAAGACCTGTTGCCAGTCAACTATTTTAAACACAAACAAGAAAACTAAGTACTTTTAAACAACAAATCACAATCACTAAAACAATTCCAAAGTCAAGGTCAATCTATGCAGCCCACCTACAAAAAAAGCAATGTTGATAAAGAAAAATACAAGATCTCGGGCAAATCTGCTACAAAGATGAAACAAAACACAGGCAAGGACTGCAGAACCATTCATGCCTTGGTTTGAATCACTGCTGCTGTGGGTAAAACATCACCACAACCACGAGTGTGGGTGTGCCCAGCAAACACCAAAAGCAGGAGTCCCGATCTGCCACTTTATTTGCTTCAATAACACACAACTGATAGACACCAAAACACAAGCTAAACCTTTCTGGAGCCCCTTTCTACCACTGCAGGGTCACCAGTGAGCAGCCAGGCTGGTCCCAGCCTCAGGACTGCTGTACATCCAACACACAACAGCTCTCACAATCCTTCCTCAGCCCAAACAGACTCCAGACTCCAGCCTGCTGTGGAGGTGATGCAGGATGGGTTACAAATTCAGTGACAATAGAAATGGAATCTCAGGACCAAAGTCATTGGATGCTCCTGTCAGTTCTCAGCCCAGAGCAATACAGGATAAGGAGATAATCTTGTCCTGTCAGCCCTTGGCTACACAGCACTGTCCCAACTGTCCTGACACTGTCACAAGTGAAGAATGTGCCCAACCCCACAGGATGGGGCTGGGCACATTCTCACAGAGCTGAACAACTCATTCTGGGGTGGCAAAACACAGCAAACCAGGTGAAGATATTCCTGAAGTACAAACAGCTGCATTTTAATTCTACCAGCAGAACTGCTCATGGACAGAGGACACACACCAGATTTTCCCACTTTTACACAGGGAAAGGCATTTATTTTCAGGCCATTTGATGAAGCAGGGTATCCTACACTGAACCCCAGCAAGCAGGACATTTCATTTCCTCCTGGCCATTATATCTAAGCAGGTGAGAGTTCCGGGCTCTTGAAATTATGATTTATAAGGAAAAACAAACAAACTATAAGCCTAAAACTGCTACAATAATGATCACTCAGAGACCTGAAATATCATCCTCACATGGATTTCAAGTGACAAAGTAATTCAAAGTAAAACCTTCCAGGTTAGAGAATAAGTGTGCCCTGCATCCTTAGCCACCCCTAAAAATCACAGCTACACTTTTAAGCCAGCTGACAGTGCATGAGAAGCTTTCAAATAATTTTAAAATTTTATAACCACCAGAGAACTGCATCCTGACACAGAAGTTACCTTGAAACCACTCTCACTGCCATGCAGCACTGCAGTAGAAGACCACTGATCTACATTTAACTTAATTAAAGCAAATCCTCTGACTATAAAGCACATCAGGATTAGATGGAGATAGGAATGAAAGGGCCAAATGGCTCCCAACCCATCACACCGTTCTTGACATGTTTGAAAGGGGAAGAGCAATCAATACCATCTGCATTAACATCACTCAGCCCTGCTACTACTGTCTATAATTAAGATCTGGGATACAATCCATGGCACAATCCATATGTATAGAGTTACCTGTTCTTACAGAAATCAAAGTTAAATATTTTTATGTCAGAGCTCATTCTAGCAGATGGGGAACACCAACAATTTTACTGAGTAAAGCAATCAAACTACAGAGAAGTCTAAAATAATATATAATAGGTGTGCCACCAAATAAAGAGAATATGTGGGAGGAAATCTTTCCTCCCTGCAAGTATGATGTCTTGGCCTGCTTGGAAAAGCAGGAGCGTTGGGAATACCTAGTTTACTAGAAAATATATATATATTATGTATATATATACATAACAGAAACATACAACACTGACATATCTCTCTCTTGACACCCCCAAGCCATTTCTTTTTCATTCCTGCACTACCCTGACCCTTCTATTCCCTGCCCTATAACACACACACTTCTCCTTTCACGTTCTGTGTGGATGTGATGCTTCCCAGCCCTGACTTTACAAAAAAACCAAGAAAAACCAACAACCTCAGAACTACATCTCTACACCAATAAGCACGTGTAAAACTTAAAACCTGCAGGAATTTAAAGCAGACAAATGCACATTTGTACAGTGTGAGAAAGAGAAAGTACAGAGAAAGATTTTAACGGCATAATGACACCGTTTGGCTCAAATTGTTCCAACTCTCACTGACTACAAACACCCTTCCTTGGTGTACGTTTCCATCTGCTGAACAGGAGCACCAGATCTCAAGTGCTCTGCAGATTTCTGAGGGTTTGTCCCAAAATCAAGATGAGCAGCATGTGATCAATGGTAAAAGAAAGATAAACCCGGACAGTTAAATGAGAAACAGAAACACACCCTCAACTCATTGCCCTTAGGTAACAGAAATCAATCAACACCCTGATCGATTACACCCAAACAGACAATGTTCAAAGACACAGGCAATTCACACGGTGCTTTACAGATAAGGACACAACTAGAGAAAATTATTCAAAGCACAGAGGACCACGTTTGCCTGCAGCGATCCAAGACACCACTTAGGAATTGGGTTTTACGGAAAACACCACCAGGTTTTTCTTGTTTTAGTTTAGTCATATTATCTGCACCTTTTGGTTTAAAGCATTTAGCAAAGAAGTTACACTCAAACGAGGCATTAAAAGGGCACATCTGCACATTGCTCACAACAACCACTGCTCCACTAATTAGCGAGACGTGAGCCCAGAGAAGCCCGAGAAGTCAGTTCTACACCTGCAGCAACCCTGCAAATGTGACCAGACTGAACCCTTTAGGCTTGGGAACTGTTTCGCTCTCACAGAAGTGAACTTTCGCTTACACTGAGGAAAATATCACCACTGTCTCCAGCCTAACGATAACAAGTACACGCGTAGAGCAGCATGCCCACGCTGCTGCCATCCCTGCCGCTGGGACTCTACCCAGAAGCCTACGCTGAAAAACAATTAGAGAGAAGCTCAAGCTGAAGCTCACGGGCCAGATGTGCGGGGGCACAGCTTGTCCCCAGAGGACAAGCAGTGGGCAGTCGCCAGGGCCCCTCACACCCCGTGCCCCAGACACTGCCCCAGCCCCCGAAGGCCGCGGCCGCAGCCCCGCCACTCACTTGCCCTCCTGGCAGTCATAGAGAACGATGGAGTCATCGTCGCTGCTGGAAATGACGGTCTCGCCGTTGGGGCTGAAGTCGAAGCAGTTGATCTTGTCCGAGTTCTCGCGGAAGACCTTGGCCACGCGGAAGCTCCGCAGCACGTTGTCCGTCAGCTTCATCCCGCCCGCCGGGCCGCACCGAGCGAGGGCGGCGGCGCTGAGGGCAGCCGGGCGGGGCTGCGGGCGGCGGCGGGAACGGCCGGGCCGGGCGGGGCGGGGCGCTCAGGGGCGGTGAGGGGCGCTCAGGGGCCGCGGGGCCGGCGGAGGGCGGCGGGCTCGGCGCGGTCAGGCCGCGGAGAGGCGGCTCCCCCTCATTGTGTCCGCCATCTTGCGGCTCCGGCGGGGCCGCGCGGGACACGCTGGGAACGGGGGGTGCTGAGGGGGCGGGCGCGGGGGCTGCTGGGACGGGGGAGGGCGGGGTGGCTGGCGGCCATATTGAGTGTGGCAGGAAGAGCAGAGAGGCCCGCGCGCTCCCGGCCCGCCGCGATTGCCAGCATCTGCCACCGTCCCCGCCGCTCCCGGGGCCCGAGGTGCGAAGGGGCGGCGCAGGGCATGGTCATGGTCGAGCGGCTGTGGCGGGGCCGGGGTTCGTTATCCGTTATTTACCCACCCGCCCGTGCCGATTGAGGCGTAGGGGGCCGGGTTGAGGGCATGACGTCATCCCGTAGAACGGGCAATGGCCTCGCGCCGGGGGGAGACCGTGACTTCCGGTCGGGGCAGGGCGGGCTGCGGGCCGTGAGGGGCCCGGGGAGCGCGGGACGGCCGCGCCCTGTGCGGGGTGTCCCCGTGTGATGTTGATTTAAGGCGTCTTACGGGGTTTCCAGTGGAAACTAGAGAGAAACGCACCGGTCGGCAGCCGGCTGAACGTGAGCCCAGGCGTGCCCGGATGGTCTAAAGGGTCAGTGGCACCTGGCCTGTACCAGCCATAGTGTGGCCAGCAGGAGCGGGGCAGTGATTGTCTCCCTGTCCTGGGCACTGGCGAGGGCACTCTTTGAGTGCAGTGTCCAGTTCTGGGCCCCTCCGTTCAGGAAGGACATTGAAATACTGGAGCATGTCCAGAGAAGGGCAGCAGAGCTGGGGAAGGGTGTGGAGCACTATCATGTGAGGAGCAGCTGAAGAGCTGTGGGTGCTTACCCTGGAGAAAAGGAGGCTCAGGGGTGACCTTATATTCTCTACAACTTCCCCAAAGGAGGTTGTAGCCCGGTGGGGCTTGGCCAGCTAACCAATGACAGGATGAGAGGACACCGCCTCAATCTGTGCCAGGAGAGGTTTAGGTTGGACATCAGGAAGAATTTCTTCACAGGAAGGGTGCTTAGACGCTGGAATGGGCTGCACGGGGAGATGTGGGGTCACTGTCCATGGAGGTGTTCCAGGAAAGGCTGGCTGTGGCCATATGGGGTCAGGGTGGCACGGTGGTGCCGGGCCATAGGTTGGACTCGGTGTCTCGGGGTTCTTTTCCAACACAGGGGATTTTTTGTGCTGTGCCGGCATCTCGGCAGAGCCCGGCAGGAACAGCCTCAGGGCAGCCCAGGTGGCCAGGGAGTGTCAGTCAGCTCCCTCTCCTTTGAAACACACTGTGAACACTTTCTCACCCTTCCCCTCCCACTTTCAGCCCAGCAGTCAGCACATTTTTATTTCCCAGTAATCTTTATTCCTCTAAAAACTTGTTGGCAATATTACAGCAACACCACAGCTGTAGCACCGTGCTCCTACACCACGTGGGCTCTCAGGTAAAGGTGGGCAGCACACACTTAAGCCTTTGAGAAACACACCGTGGCTTTTGAGGATGCTGCTCCAGTACACACACCTTGGAACTGCTTTTTTCTATCAAATCCTGATGACAGGCTCAGTGTGCATGTTTTAGTGTATTTCTTACCTTTAAAAGCTGCTCTTGGACTATGAGTAGCTGTGAAAATTTCACCCCACGAAGTTTGCTGCTATTTTAAATTTAGAAACCAGCAGATCTTGTCACTTTGATCCCGCAGAAACACAATCAAAAGAAAAAAATGAACTGTAGATGCCTTCCTGAACGTTAATTGCATTTCCTCTCAAGGTGTCCAGAATAGAGTTTGATTTTGCTTTTGGATCCTGTTGCCCTCCTGTGGTCAAACCTCAGCAAGTCCAAGGACTGTTAAAGCTCTGCACGTCCTTCAAATGGGCTCAATTATTTTGTGTGCATTTATTTTTGTCTGATTAGTGAATTGTTTCTTTTCTCAGAGTCCTTGTCCTCGCTGTTTGCTTGCTGGAGCTCCCACTTACATGTTTGAAGATCTCATCCTCTCACACTGCTGTGGGTTTGGCTCTCAGAACGATTTACCTTTTTTACTTTGAAACAAAGTCAAGACTTTCACAGGGGAGTCCAGGGATACCAGAACACGCCCTCATTCCTCCCGAGGGTCTGGGGTCAGCTGCCCCTTTGTTAGGCCAGTTCAATACCCACAACTGATTTATTTTCCTGTGATAAGAGGGTTTAGAAAAGCTGGGAATGTCGTGCCTCCTGCACACTCTAAATTGCAGGATCAGAGCCTGGATTATCTCCTGCAGGCCCGGAGGTGACTCACCAATAACATCATAAGACAATTTACTTCAAAACACCTACAATACTTAGCTAAGTTTTAGAGTTGTATAACACCGTGGGTTGTTGATTTGATATTTTGTCACTTCCTTTTTATTCTTCTGCCTTTCTTCCTAATCGTTGGAACTTAGTTTGTCAGTTTATACCAAGCTGGAATTTAGCTGGCAGGATAATTGGATCTCCTAGAAAAATGTCATATTAAGTAGGAATTATGGATAATGCCCCTGCAAAATTAGTTAATGGAAAAAACGTTTAATTGCTGCTTGAGTAATATCGATCAAATGCAGTTATTCTGCCTATGCATTTCTGTATTAGATACCATGGAACCTGCACAATACAGGCACTTGTGCTTGCTCAGCAGCAAAAATTCACACTTCTCCCTGCTGAGGGCCCTGAGGCTTCTGTGGGCCCCGACCTTGAGTTTATCCCAGTTCCTCTGGAAGGTGCCTCCTTCAGCAGTTCCCCAAACTCTGTGCTGCTCTCTGGGTCCCTAATGAAGCTGTGGGGCAGCACAAGCACCAGCAGAGCCCCTGTTGATGACCAGCTGTCAGCTGGAGCCTGAACCATGCTTTCTGCCCTCTGAGCCCCTGGTCAGGCTGGTGTCCAGCTGGGATTGCCCAGCCCACCCTCCAGCGTGCTCACTGAATGGTGTCAAAAACCTCAGCAAAGTCCAGGCAGTTCACATCTGCTGCTTTCCACCTTCCCCACAGCCTCTTGTCTCAGCCCAGAGGGCAGCTGTAATTGTCATCCTGTGACTGATTAAGATTCCTGGCTCTTTCTCCTCTTATGTTATTTCCAGCTGAGGAGCTCATAATTTTCTGCTATTAATCCCAAAGACCATGACCTTGTATTTCGCAGCACTGAATTTCAACCCCTTTCTACTATTCCAGTCCTCAAGGCTCGCAGCTTTTCATCTTCTCTAGAATACTGTGATCCTTCCCTGGATTTTAAATGACTCTCATCTTTGATGGCAACTTGACTCAGAATAGGGAGCTTGAGAAATTACAGCATGAAAGGAAGTAAACTTGGCATGGGCTTGGCTTCGGGGTAGTAGTGTTCTGTGTTGAGCTACAGAAGAATTTTTAGTGAAAAATTTTTCTTCCTTGCAATCCCCAGAGCATGGGAAAATCATTTCCAAAAGGTATATAGGGAGTGAAGGGAGTGTGACCTAGAAAAGCTAGTAAGATGCATATGTCAAATCCAGTTAATTTTTTTTTTCTAATGATACTGATCTATATATATAAAATGCTGAATAGAACACTTATCTTCCCTGTGTTTGGCCTTAAGCCACATTCCCCATCAAAGGCAGAGAGACCCTGCTGACACTTTCCTGGTGAGTAAATCAGTCATGAGAGCAACATATTTCTTTTCCGAGCAACATATAGAGAGCCATGTACTGGAAACTAGGACTCCTGGCTTTCCCAGAGCTCAGCATATTCTTAAAACAAAGGTATCCAGGCTCCATCCTACTTTCTCCCTTGCCTGCCTGGCAAACCCTCTGGTCTCATCATACTGCTGCTGACCACCCTGATACTTTTTCCCACTTATGGATGCAGTGAGAGGGGGCAAAGGGCCCCTCACCCTGTCCCTGCACACCCACTTGTGCACTGGACCCTTCATAGCTGCCCATCCTTGCTGCAGACATCTTCTCTTTTGCCAGATGTGAATGAGGCCGTGCAGTAATTTTATGCAAATCCATGTGCAGATTAAAAAATTAATCAAATTCTGAAATTTTCATTTAAAGAGATTAGTCTTGAAAAATCCCCCATCTAATCCTCCCAGAATAGTGACTTGGAACAAGCCTTCAGTGCGTTGTTTCCCTCCTGGGTTTAGTGCATCTCCTGGAAAATTTTCTTGTAATGCTTTTGGGACCATGTGGAGCAGCAAGCTTGGGTTTGAGCAGGGCTCACCAGGCGAATTAAAGTTGATATATCAAATGATAGAGGAGATGTGTCAGTAAGTGGGAACAGGGGAGTTTAAGGCAGTAAAATCTCCACTTTGTTGTACTTCATAGGTAAATTCCCCTGGTGATGCAGGAGGAATTGCAGCAGGGAGCCTTGGTGAGCCTGTCAGTAATTTACATGCTGAGAGGCCAGGAAAAAGTCACGCAGCAAGAAAAACGAGGAACAAGAGACACTGCTAAAACTTGCTGTGTCTGGGAGTTTACTGCTGTAATCTGTCTCTTAGAGCTTGAGCTCAAAATTATCCTCCAACAACTGGGGTTTGATCCAGTGCTATCTCAAATATTTTCCCAGCCCCTCGGGGATTTTGAAGCTGACCCTGTAGAAGGTGTGCCAGCCACCAGTCCTGGAGGAAATCCAGAGGTATCCTGACAGCATTGAAACTAAAGTAACTTAGGTCCCTGTTCTCAGTTAAATCATGTATTCTGGCACAGCATCCTCTGATCTCACAGCACCTGAAATGCTCAGGATGTCTGTGTGGTTGGGTTGGCCTGCAATAAGCTCAATTGCCCCAAGTTCAAAAAAACCACAAGCCCAAGATGCAAATCCTTGAACAAACCTCCAACCACAGCAGCTGGAACAGCTCAGCTCTGCCCAGTGATGGCAGACTTGCCCCTAGAAGGGAGTAAAGGAGTATTTTTCTAGCTTTCAAGTACCTGCCATGGAGTGAGGCGCTGGCTCATTTTTCTCACTGCATGGGCATGGCCAGCTCATTTGTTCACTGTTTTCTTCCCCAGTGTGCCTCCAAGTTTATGGCTCAGACTCTGCCCTGCTATGTCCATGCTTTTGGTCTCTTGCCACCATCCAATTTACTTGGCAGCTTTACCACATTTCTGCCCCTACTGCTGGATTCTTTCTGTCTCCCTCTGACTTTGGCTCCTTGCCTGCAGAATTGCTTTAATTAAAAAGTTAATGAAAGGTAATGCAAACGAGCATTTTGCCTGTATTTTATCACAGTCCAGCTCCTTCCCCTGCCTCTTTCCCAGAGAAGGTGAAAATGAGAAGCTGGGGTTTTGCTGCATTTTGGTGTGAGAGCTAACAGTGGAAATTTCTACAGGCTTAGGAGGAGCCCTCTGAAGAAAGGGCTTATAATGGTGTGTGTAGATTATTATAAGTGCGTAGATTATTCATGAATGAAAGCTGAGGAAGTTTTCATTTAAAGGGGATTAATCTAAACCCCTTAGAATCCTCCAGCTCTCTTTGGAACAGGCAATTCTTAGCATCATTTTCATCCTAAGCTTAGTGCAAACTTACAGAAAACTTTTCAAAAGACTATATCCCAGCTCCACATTATCCCAACCAGGGACAAAGGGAAGGTGTGAAACCTGAACCTCACTTGTGCCTATAGCTTGTCACCTTATATCCATACAGAAGAGGGCTCATTCATCCTTAAGTGATTTTCCTGAGAAACTGGGGAACTAAGATTAGTGCATGAAGTAATATGAGTCACATCATCAGCCCCTTCTCCCAGCCCAGATTCCTCACAGCCAGCAGTGGGAAGAGGAAAAGGCAGGGATGTGAGGGTGTAATTTCCCCTCGTGCAATATGTAGCAGTTAACAGGCAATTACACCACTTCTAAACCCACCATCTGGGGAGGGAGCATGAGAGCTGCCATTTGGGTTATTTTTCTTTCCACTACTGCCTGTGTTTTGGGGTGATATTCAGTTCTCTTGATCTTGTTTTTAAAGCCTTAGTAAAATGAGTAGGAGTTTTATTTTTTGTTAATATCTACAGTGGATTCCATAGCACTGATTTATAGCTGTTCCCTGATGACATTTAGTACCCAGTGCCTGAGACTGTATAAATAAATTACATAAAAAGGGATTTGTGGTATCATTAGCAGCACCCCCATTCCAAGGGGAGTCTCCAGTGAGCCTGTGTGTCTAATCAGAGCTGACAAGGAGCAGAGTCACACACTGAGACATCCAAAGCAAATGGATCTGTGCCAAATTCAGCTCTCTGTTGCACTGGCATAAAGTTGGATAACCTCAGAGCACTAGGGGGTTTTACACTGTATTTACTCTGCCTTTACACCTGTGCTCTGAGATCAGTGCCAGGCAGTGAACCCCAAAATCCTGAGGTGCAATAGAAAGGTGCTTGCTGGCTCCCACTGGCTCTGGATCAGGCCTCGATGGTTAAAATATAATCTGAGTTCAGAGTGCAGAAAACAGATTACATGCCTGCTATTGTACTGAAATGCTTTCCAGAGTAAGCATTAGCAGTATGTACACAAGTGCCAGATGAATTAAGCTGGCATTTAGTTTTTCCACCTCCAGTAGGAGAGGACTGCCTTTAAAGAACTCCTGCCTGCTGTGTGGTGTCTGGAGCTGGAGCTGCCAGGAGGGCACGTGTGACAGAGCCACGGCTGCAGGTCTGCTGGTGCTCAACTTCCCCTGCAGGTCTGCTGGTGCTCAACTTCCCCTGCAGGTCTGCTGGTGCTCAACTTCCCCTGCAGGTCTGCTGGTGCTCTATTTCCCCGGGCTTCAGGGTCAGCGGCGCGCAGAGACATCAAGGCAGAGACAAAGCCTGTTAAAAACTTTGGGGCTTTATTTTCTTCAACTCCCCTGCCTCCCTTTAAGCTTTTCTTCTCCAGCCTTTCCTGCAAACCCTGTATTGCAGCTCAGACGAGGTGACCTGGGGTGTGATGTGTGATGCACCTCTGCTTTGTAGCACCTTCCTCTGATTGCACAGTGCCCGGGGCCAGGTGAATCAGAGCCCTGCTGGGAGCAGATGCTTATCTCAGTTCCTGAGAGGTGCAGGGCTGACCTCACTGCGGCCCTCAGTTACTCTGGCCCTCACTGAAGTGGGGTCAGTGGTTTCAACTGCTGGCAGCATCAGCTGCCATGAAGTTTAAGTCTGGTAACAAAGTGGTCAGGGCACCCTGTCTTTTGTTCTCCTGTCTCCTCGTGGTTGAAAAGCCAGTCCTGACAGCACCTAAAGGGAGTACACATAGGAAGTTAATCTGCCTTGGCTTTTGGCTTTAAAATCTGTTCCCTAAGCAATGAATCGTTTACTACTATCCTTGTTCTTAAGGGTCTTTCCCCACGTCAGTGATTCTTGGGGTTCTTTCTCTGACAAACTTTTGATTCTTTTTATAGCTTTACCTACAAGTCCCTTGTCCCAATATTTCAGAGTGTTCCCAAGTTTCAATGCCTGAGAAGGTGTGTAGAGGTTTTCTCTGTAGATCTTTTGGGTCCCTGCAGCAAAATAAGGCAGATTTAGACCCAGAGGAGCAGTTGAAAAGCTTGTCCAGCTTAATGATTAACACCTTGCAATGCTAGGGAGTGTCAGGACAAAGAGACCTCTGGACTCCTGAGCTCTCCTAAAAGAAGCCCTTGCACAAAACACATCCATTTACTTTAGAGAGGATTAACTCTCTCTCAGGGAATTTCAATGGGTCTGTGATCAAGTGTGTTGCCCTGGCTGCTTCAGCCTCCTGGCACCCTGCCTTAAATACCATGAGCAGGAGAGATGCAGATCACAAGGATCTTTGATCCTCAGAAACCAGCAGTGAACTTGCTGCCAGTTAACAGAAGGAAGGAGAAATGCTGGGAGGGAATAGATGTGTGTGTGCCGGCAGGGGCCACCTTTCCTCTGTCAAGACAAGTATCTGCCCTTGAGCAGCTGAGATTTTTTGGTCCATGCACAGATCTGTTGCAGATAATGCTAATGCTCAGTGGAGAGCAGCTCAAATGAGCTTTCACAGACACAGCTTTCACAGACACTTTGCCTGGATATGAAGTCTTATTTGGGCTCTAAAAGTGATTTTAATGGATAATGAGGAGTAAAAGAGAAAGGTAAATTAAGCCTTGTGTTAATTTGTTGTTTGGTGACGAAACCTCATTACTGGTCTCTCTGTGGCCACCAGCAGCAAGGGACGAGGCAGCCAGCAAGGCTGCTGTTTCTCCTCAGTCCGTGTCTGATGCTGCAGGGACACATGGGGCAATGCACAGCCAGAGGGTGACATCAGCATTTGGCTGGCATGGGGAAGGGAGTTAATGTAGTGAAAAGCTGTTCCACCCAGATGCCCTGCTCTCTCCAGGACAGAGAGCAGCTTCCACAGTTTGGAAAGGTGTCAAACGCTAAGCAAATAGAAATGATGGCTTGCCAGTGGCAAATCTACAGTGATGGAGGAGCTGGCTGGCAGAGCTCACCTTCCCTGCAGGAGGTGATGAGATTGCAGGGGAATCACAAGCTGACAGATAGTTTGAATGTGACACTGTCCTTCCCTTCCTCCTGCCTGGGGAAAAGTTAGAAAATGCTGCTTGTATGACACCTTAATCTAGGGGAAACAGGAGCTAGAGTTCCACAGTTCATGTTTTGACCTCTCTGTTCTTTCAGTGACAGCCCTGTCTCTTCTACTAGCAAAAGTGTTCACTTTCCCTTGCAGGTCGGAGGCTGCTGGCTGTTTCAGCCCTTGGTGCCTTGCCAGTGGTGGCAGGAGTGCAGAAGCCACCCCACAAGGCAGAGGGGCTCAGCCCTGGCAGCCTGTGCCCCATGTCCCTCCGCGAGCACGCGCTGTCCCTGTTCCGCGGCGCCCTGGGCACCGTCCGCCCCGCTCCCATGCTGAGGAGGGCTCTGAAGCTCCAGGGAGAGGGGAGCCCTCAGCTGCTGGTCAAGGGCCAGGCCTTTCCACTGAAGAGGGACCACCTGTACCTGGTGGGTTTTGGAAAAGCTGTGCTGGGGATGGCTGCAGCAGCAGAAGAGATCCTGGGAGAGCACCTCACTCGGGGCATTATCAATGTGCCGCTGGGGATCCAGGAGAGCCTGCAGCGAGCAGGAATGCAGTAAGGACTGTTTCTGGGCAGTTTTGGGGAGCAGGGAGGAGGAGTATAAGCTGCCAGATTTTTCTCTGTGGGATATTGCTATGAACACCTTAAGTCTTTCTGAGCTGCCCTTGCTTTGCTGCCCACCCCATCCACCCCACTGTTCTCATCTTCAAGCACCATCACATCCCAGTGACACCAGTAATGCAGCTCACCTCTTGTGCTGGGTGTGCTGCCTCTGGCTGTGGGGAAGAGACACTCAGCAAAGGCCTTGTGTCCTGGTCACTCCCTGTATGCCAGTGGAACCCCAGGCACCTGCAGGTGACAGCCTGGCTGCCTGTGTGGGTGCACAGATCCATGCTGTAATTGCCTCTCTTACCTCACCAGGGAGATGCTGCTGAAGCCACACAGCAGAATCCAGGTCATCGAAGGTGCCAAGAACAACCTCCCAGATGCAGAGGCTCTGAAGGGAGCAGTTGCCATCCAGGAGCTGGCTGAGGGGCTGACTGCAGATGACCTGCTCCTTGTGCTCATCTCAGGTAGTGTGGGGATCCCAGGGAGTGGGATCTGCTGAGGCCCCCAGCTGCCTGCCCACCCCTGACCCTGCAGCAAGGGAGTGCTGTGCTGTGCCAGCCCCTTCAGCACAGACACTTGCACCTCTGATTTTTCCTCTCCCTTCTGCCATCCTTCCTCCAGGCATGCAGCAGGGGAGAGCACAGGGCTTCCTGCTGCTGCCTCCCAGCACTGGAAAGAGGCTGAGCTGCAGAGGCTGGGTCCTGCAGCTGTGCCACCACAGTGAAGTGGCACCTCTGGGCACAGCCTGGCAGCTGTTCCCACCTCTTGGCAAGGAGACACTTTCTTCCTGCCCCCTCCTTACCTTTGGGGACGCAGACTTGGAGAAGCAAGCACTTGGTAGATTTGCATGTTCAGCCTTTGTGCAGGAGCGTGAGTCTGAAAGCTGAGCTCTGGGACTGACCTTTCCCAGGGCTTGGCTCCTTCCCAGCTAGTGGAAATGAGGCTTCCAGGTAGCACACAGTAAGCTGCATGCCTTGCAGGGGCAGCCCTGCACACCCCCAGGGCCTGGCTGGTGGCCCCCAGGCTGTCCCCAGATCCAGGGCTGTGCAAGAAGATGCATCAGAGGGATGCAGTGACATCACCTCATCCTGAGCTCAGTGGCAGAAGCATGCAGGGGCTTGGAGCAGCTCTGCAGAAAGGCCTTGTTCTCCTCTGCTCAGTGTTTATTCCCCTGTGGATGCTGCAGCCTGATCCAGTACAGAGAGAGCAGTGCCATTAGGCAAACACCCAAGTGACTGGAAGCTAGCTGTGCTTTCTGGGGATTCCCCTGGGCTTCCTCCTGTCTTCTGGCTCCAGGGATCTCCAAGAGACTCCTCAGCCCTTCAGGGAGCCTGTGCAGGATCTCCCCGTGGCTGTGACTCCCTGTGCATGTGCACTCCCACACAGCAGCCGGTCCCCAACTGCTCCTGCCTCTCAGCTAGATCCCTGGCTATTGACTGAAACACAGGCATTTGCATTTGTTTTTCTTGCTCATCATGTTTTATTGATGCTGATTTGTCTCAAACCTCTGAGCAGGCTTTGCATTTTGACAGTAGCATTCAGCTGTACTTCTGTGCACGTTCACTCTGTGCACAGGCCTTGCTCTTTTCTCCTCTGTATTTTCAATCCATTCCACTTTTCCATTAGAACCTTTCCTTCTTTTCCACATTTCCAATGCCTGCTTGTGTCAGACAGAATTCCCAGCAGTGAAGCTATCACCCTGGACTCAGTGTGTGCTTTGTCCTTTGCAATACTGTCCCCCCTTTTCTCTCCTCCCAGGCCTGGATGAGTGCAGTTCAGCAGTTTCCAATCTTGCTGCATCCCTAGCCAATGTTTTTACACACTGTCCTGAATAAATGGAGCCACCACATCAGGCAGTGTCCCCATGTGGCCAGCACTGGCTGCTGTGTGATCCATGGAGGCCATGGCTCCCTGCTCACACACCCAGGTGACCCCTCAGTATCAGTGTGAGGAGCCAGCTGCAGCCCAGTGCAGAGGTGAGGGTGGGTGCTGTCCCTCTTCTGTCACCCCCACCACACTGCAGGCTTGTGGTGCCCCCATGCAGCCAGGCTCACACTGCCTGGGTGAAGTGTAGCTGAGTGCAGAGAGTGCAGCACAGCAGTGATTCAAACCCACCACTGAAGATGACTGAATTCCCCAGAGATGTTAGCTTAGGTCCCCAGTCACCTCTGCCTTCCCTCCAGACACTGGTGAGGGAAGAGAAAAGGCTAAAGCCTTGCTCTCCTTTGTCCTCCTTCTCCTGCTATCCTGATGTCCTTGCCATCTCTTCTGCATCCTAGGGGGTGGATCTGCCCTCCTGCCTGCTCCCATCCCTCCCATCCTCCTGGAGGAGAAGGAGAAGCTCACAAAGCTGTTGGCTTCCCGAGGAGCTGCCATACAGGAGCTGAACATTGTCCGGAAGACTCTGTCCGTGCTGAAGGGTGGAGGGCTGGCCCAGCTGGCACATCCTGCTCAGGTAACCAAGGGAAAGCCCCTGTCTGCCCAGACATCTCCCATCTACCCTCAAAACACAGGTTTAAATCAGCTTGCCAGGTTTTTGTCCATACTGAGTGAACAGCTTTGCACACTGTTTTGGGGCTCTGTGGCTGAGATTTCACTTTGGACAGAAACTCTCAGGGAGACAGAGCTGGGAGAGTGGGAATTCAGACTTGGGAAACATCAGCCATCCCATCATGCAGACCCCAGCCCACAGCCAGCAGGCACTTCCAAGTGTTGGTGCTTCAGCACAGTACTTTCAAGGCTGGCCCTGACCTTGGCTCCCCTGGGGGCTGTTCTCAGCATGTCCCATTGCTGAAGCCACACTAGGTTGGGCCTGACAACTGCAGTGTCACAGGTTACATCTTCCAGCATGATAGTCTCCAGCTTCAAAGGGGACTGTAAATCTGTGGGTTTGAGAAGGGCAAGGTGACACTCACAGGTCCATAAATTGAAAATGGGTTAAGCCCTACCCTGTTTCCATCTGCTTTGATGTGGGGATGGCACTCAGAGCAATGCTTATGCCAGGGCTCTTTTGTGGTCACCTGTCTTTGCCTCCTGCAATAATCTGTGGGCATTTCTTTCCACAGGTGGTGAGTCTCATCCTGTCTGATGT
Source organism: Melospiza melodia melodia (assembly GCF_035770615.1). Classification (NCBI taxonomy): domain Eukaryota; kingdom Metazoa; phylum Chordata; class Aves; order Passeriformes; family Passerellidae; genus Melospiza; species Melospiza melodia. The sequence continues at coordinate 16,942,999 of NC_086203.1, forward strand.
GATAGGTGACCCCCTGGACATCATAGCGAGTGGGCCCACTGCTCCCAGCTCCCACAGTGTCCAAGACTGCCTCCAGATACTCACCAAATACAACCTGCTGCACAGCCTGCCCAAGTCAGTGGAAATGGTCCTCTCCAGCTCTCCCACCAAGCCCACCGCTCCAGAAAACTACTCCCACGTTTCCAACATCATCCTTGGCTCCAACAGGCTGGCTCTGGAGGAGGCCAGGCACCAGGCTGAGGGCCTGGGCTATGCAGCCCTGGTGCTGAGCGCAGCAGTGCAGGGGGAAGTGGGCAGTGTTGCCACCCTGTACTGCCAGCTGATCCAGCTGCTCTGCCTGGGCTTCAGCAGCCTCGCAGAAGGGCCCCTGGGGGACGAGCTGAGGGGCAATCTCCTGCAACTGGCAGCAGAGCTGCAGATCCCAGGCTTGCACCTGGAGGAGTTCCTACAGGCCCTGAGAGGATTGGGGCCTGACAGACCAATCTGCATCCTGGCTGGTGGAGAAACCACGGTCCAGCTCCAAGGAACAGGCAAGGGAGGGAGAAACCAGGAGCTGGCCCTGCGTGTGGGGCTGGGGCTGCACAAGGCCCAGGCCACAGGAGCCAGCAGCCCCCAAGGGAGGTGTGAGATCCTCTTCCTCAGTGGGGGAACAGACGGGCAGGATGGGCCAACGGAGGCAGCAGGAGCCTTCTGCAGCCCAGGGCTGGTGGCTGAGGCACTTCAGGAGGGCCTGGATGTGGAGGCCTTTCTCAGGAACAATGACTCCTACACATTCTTCAGCCAGTTCCAAGGTGGGCATCACCTCCTGGTGACAGGCTTGACAGGCACCAATGTCATGGACATCCAGGCCATTTTAATTAGAGCCACGGAGAGATCATGAGAGCTCCCTCTGCAGACACCCAGATGCACTTAATTAGGAGCAGGAGTAAATGAGAGCACCAATGCTGTGGACAAATGCAAACTACTTAAATTAGGGCTCACTGTTGAGGCTGCCAGTGTCTTTGACAGAAAGAATCCACTATGTAGACACATGAGTGAATGTCCACAGCAAAAACAAGCACTTCTAATTGGTGGGATCAGAGGAAGGTAAGGGGTCACATTACAGAGAAAGAAACTGGATTTAAGGCATGTGACTGCTCCAGTTAATTTAAGAGATGTAGGGAAGTTGAGGCCATTTGCAGAGCTACCATGGAGAGCCCTTGCTGCACTGTTGCACTTGCAGTGCCCCCAGCTAAGAGCAGCTCAGCAGTGGGGTTTTAGGGGTCCACTGGAGCAAATTACAGCAAGGCCTGCTCACATGAAGCATGGAGCTGCTGGGGGGATGTGCTGGGAAGGGGACACCCAGCACCTGCTCCACAAGCCAGCACAGTGCCCTGCAGCTCTTCCCACAGCAGGGTACTGAGATGACAGAGACCCCAGGCCCAGCAGGATGCACAGCCAGGAGTGTGGCTAAGAAGCACGCTGGCAGAGAGAAGTTCTTGATACTGGCTGGGTGGCACAAGCAGTGCACAGTGACAAAGAGGACAACATACCTTCCCTGTACAGTGTAAGGATGGGGATGAATGAAGCTCAGTGACAAGCCAGCTGTGTGGAGTCCTCCTCCAGCCTCTTTCCCTCCACAGCAACATCTTCCCTGCTGGTCCCTGTTGGGAGAGCCTGTATGCCAGCAGCATGTATGCTATGGGCTTTCATGGTGTTGTTTTCCAACTGTAGAAAACTGTCATGCATCCAGCCCGAGCCACTGACCTTTCCTCTGCACTGAGGCAGAAGTTGCTGTCATTCTGATTAACTCTGCTAATTCCACAGAACAAAAGACAAGGAAACCTTCGTGCTCAGCTCTCCTGACCCATACTGCTGAGCTGATCAAAGGGCAGATCTGCCAGAGCTGTGCTCTGACAGGGAGCTGCTCCCCCCACATGCACGAGGACACTGTGGTTATCACGTTTTTGTCACCTACTGCAGTGTGGTATGTGGGAGAGCAGAGATGAGCTCGGTTTCCCAGGACAGGGAGCTCACAGTGGGGCAGGATTTCAGGAGGGCTTTGCCTGCAGCAACAGGCACACTGACGGTTTGGCTGGGTATTCAAAGGGCTTTAGCTCAGCAGCCAGTATGACCCAGCACGTCCAACTCCTTTTGAATATCCGTCTGTTTGTTACAGAGCCTAAGTGGGAGCTGAGCTCCTTTGAAAATCCAGCTCTAATGTAATAGGACACGCTTGACTCAGACTCTTTCCAGACAGACCGACCTACTCCGTGTGCCTGATCTCATCGCGTGACATAAATACACCCTTGTGCCAACAGCCTGTGGTGTCTCACTGAACAGTCACTTGTTCTGCACCCCACTTCAAGGTGGATCAGAGGGTGGGGTTTTGTGGAGGATGCAAAACCTCCTATTTTGGTTTTGAAGCCAGTACCTAACAAGTAGGGATATCAGCAGGACCATCGTGGGGCCTGCTGTCGATGCCAGGCTGGCAGCTGGACATTCTGGGCTACAGCCCAGGCTCAGAATAAGGCACAACCCTGGGAATTTCAAAACCCCACTCTTGCCCGGTGGTTTAAACTCATCCATGCATCTCATTTGTCCTCAGAGTCTGAAGGTCTTTTGTAACATGCCTGAACTTGCTCACAGTGGCAAACAGCTCCCAGATCTGCTGGGGAAAATCTGCCAAGCGTTGCAGAGCTCGCTGTGCCCCTGTAGTGTCAGGGGTGGTTGTGCAGGAGAAGCTGCTTTGTGCCCTGTATTTTTCTCCAGAGGTCGCTGGCAGGTCGCCTGCACCGTGCCCAGCAGGGCAGCTCCACGGGGCACTAACATGGGCAACCACACAGCCACGAGTGTGGGCTGCAGCCAGGACAGCTGGGTGAGGCTGGCTCCACACTGCTGGGTGCTCCCTGGGCCACTCTGCTGGCTCCAGAGTGTGCTGGGTGCTCCCTGGGCCATTCTGCTGGGTGCTCCCTGGGCCATTCTGCTGGCTCCACACTGCTGGGTGCTCCCTGGGCCATTCTGCTGGCTCCACACTGCTGGGTGCTCCCTGGGCCATTCTGCTGGGTGCTCCCTGGGCCATTCTGCTGGCCCCACACTGCTGGGTGCTCCCTGGGCCATTCTGCTGGCTCCACACTGCTGGGTGCTCCCTGGGCCATTCTGCTGGCTCCACACTGCTGGGTGCTCCCTGGGCCATTCTGCTGGCCCCACAGCATGCTGAGCCCTCCCTGGGCCATTCTGCTCCAGCAGAATGCAGAGTGACTCCCTTTCAGGCTGGGGTGCCTGGCAGAAGGGTCACTTCAGCAGCAGACCAGTGTTTCAGCCTGGGCACACTGCCACCACTGCCACAGGGCCACCACAACCCCCTGCCCACAGCTCTGCCACACTGCTGAGCACCACCCTGGACTTGGAGCTGCTGCTTGTGCTGCCTCCCAGTCAATTCCAGAGGACCTTGGGCTCGTGCTGGCTGGCTTCTCCTGGGAAATGCCTGCTCCAGGTAGCCCCAGCAGTGTCCTTGCTTCCTGAATGGTGGCTTTTCATAACGATTAAAGAGTGTGTGTTGGGGAGGAGAGAAGTCTAATAAAAGCTTTGTTGAAAGGATGGAGCTGTTTGAAGTGCATTTCCCATCTACCTTTGCTTGGCTGCCATATATGGATTTTTGTTCTTGTCCTTTCTTTCCTAATGAGGAGATAACAGGCCAGGGGGAGGTTCAGCAAGAACACCCAGGCTACAGAAATACTTCTCTGATGCTTCTGCCTGGATAACTCAAAGCTCCATTTCCAAGGGGTTGCTTTGGTGGACCCTGTGCAACTTCTGCCAAGGGACAAAAGGAGCACTGGAGTGTGCTCAGCCCTCCCAGACAAAGCAGCATCTTAATCCTCTGGACAGTGCTCAGCAGGGAATTGTCTGCTATCACTCCAGCCCAAGGCCAGCTCCCTCTGACCTGCAGTGCCTTCACAAAAGGTCAAAAGGCCCCATGCATGAGCCAACATACCTTTGGGCCCCACTGGCCAGGTTTAACAGGATTTGTGAGATAACACAAATCTTAAGACAGGAGAGAGAGCATCGCTTACCTGCCTGGTAATGATTTGCCTCTGGGCTGGCAGGGCTTGGCAGGAGCAATGACTTTCCCATTGGAACTCAAGTGAGTCACCACAGCTGAGCAGGCTTTGCAGCTTGTCCTTGCTGTCCTGGATGGGATATTGGCCTCATGAGAGTAAAGCTGTGCAAATGAAGACACCAGAGTGTGGAGCAGCCCCGGTGTGTGGGCTGTGCTGGGACCAGCTGTGTGCCACCCTGGCTCTGGTGCTTGTGCCTAAGGAGAAAAGTCACAGAGAGAGAGAGTGAGGACAGTAAGAGACACAGGGGCTTGATGCTCACAGTCCCTTCACTTTTTATCAGAAAGCAAAACTTTCTACACCAGCTGGCCTTCAGGAAGGAGGCAGGTGGGTGAAGATAGCCAGCAGCTCCCCGGCCATATCCCTACACATGGGCAGGGGACAGTGGGTGGGGGAAATGTGCTCAGATGCTGTGTGGGGAGCAGGTGAGCAAAGTCTGGGTATGTTCAGGGCTGATTTGCTCTCCCAGGTGGGCAGCTCGTAGCCAAACAGGGCTAACGGCCGGGGGAAGTAACAGCGTTATTAACAGCACGAGCTTCTGGCAGTAAATTAAAAATCTTGGCTGCCGCCCTTGGCTCTGCTCTTGCCTCTTAGAAGACATTAATATCACAGCTCCCCAGCATTCCCATTATCACTTCATTAAGGATCCAATAATGATAAATGTGGATGGTTTTATTTTGCACAGAGCCTGATTAATGGCCAATAATTCACTAGGTGTTAATGGGGCCCTTCCTTTATGGAGGCATTGGAAGGGGCTGCCTTTCATCTCCTCCACAAGCCACAATTTTCACCATTTTCGCTAATGTGACAGATATAACACAAACCTTGCAAGAGTGGCTGAGGCCTCTTGAGAAACCTTGAAGAGCATCGTGCCTGGGGCAGCCCTTGCTGTCGTGGCCATTCCTCAGCATCTTTTTCCTCTTCCTCCTCCCCTGTGCTGCTGGCAGTGCCTGCATATCCCAGGATATTTGGGGACGAAAGCAGAGCAGCAGATTCCCCAGGGATCAGCCCCGCAGTGCAGTCACTGAGGGTCTCCACACAGGTGTGGTGCAGAAGGGTGTTTGTGTGCCACCCTTGCAGGGGGGTGCAATGCAAGGAGTGGGCTCGTGCCGGCCTCACCCCAAAGCAGCCTGGCACCCCTCATCTGCATCCCAGGAGGGCTGGGGAGCCTGGGATGCAGGATGAGCTCAGGCTGAGGCCAGCAGTCCCCCTCCAGCCCCCGGGGACAGCTCTGGTGGCTCCTCTGAGGCCGGCTCCCGTGGCACAGGGGCTGCTCTCTGCCGCAGGAGCCCGGCGTAGTGCACGGCTTCAATCCCTATATGAAGTGGGATGTATAATCACATAGGAATAAAAAGCCATACAAGACAGCAGGCTGGGAGATGCTCCGTGCTGGAGGATGATGGGACAGTCCCTCTGCCCGGGCTGCCGCGGCCCTGCTGGGATGGAGCCGGACCCCAGGGAGCCCCAGGATCCCCCCAGCCCCTGCATGGGGTCTGTGGGGACACACAGGAGCCCTGCGTCAAGCAGAAGAGAGAGGCGATGTGTCAGCCAGGAGAAGGCTTGGGAGGCCCCAGAGCTGCTGCAGAGGGAGCCCCAGGAGGTGCCAGCACTTGCTCCCAGCTCTCCTAGCTAACAAGGGCCTCCCATCCCAACTCCCTGCTAGGGGCTGCGATAAGACTTGCTCTGTGCAGCACCCAGACCTCCTTCCCTCTCACAGTGCCCATGTGGGAGCACCACCCTGCAGGAGCTCCTCCAGCCTCGTATCCCTCTGCTTGTACCACCATTGTACCACCATTGTCCCCCAAGGCTTTACCAGCCCCACCAAGGCAGTGGGCACCACAACCCTCCAGCCCCACCAAGGCAGTGGGCACCACAACCCTCCAGCACCATCACAAACACCTGGTGAGGGGAGAAAAAAGAGCCAGCCTCCTCCCTGTGGCAGTCAGAGCATCCTTCTCCATCTTACCAGGGAGAGGAGCCCAGCAGCTGGAGCGAGCAGTTGCAGGGAGCTGTCAGCACCCAGCTGTCAGATCCCAAATCCCCTGGCAGCCCATTAGGAGCAGCTCCTGGCTGCCTGCAGGAGCTCTTGACAGGGGACCAGGCACTAACATGGATCCTCCTCTAAGGAGGTGGATGTGGGTGGAGGGAAAGCAGGGAGCTGTTCCTCAGTGAACACTCAGAGAGCAGCACTGGCACAGCCAGGGCAGGGAGCCCACCCAAGCAGTGCTGGGGATGTAGCCAAGGGTGGCCAGCAGAAAGGGCTGTTTGTGCCACCTCCTCTCCCCCTGCCTTTCTGCTCACATCCCAGCAGCAATTCTGGCATCCACAGGATGGGAGAGCTGGAGCAGTGCCTGGGGCAGGCGAGAATGGGTGCTGGGTGCAGGCTCATGCAGTGCAGCCCAGACTGAGAAGGGAAAGGTCTTCTAGCTAAAAACAAACAAACAAACAAAAAAAAAACCAAACTAACAAACAAAACCAAGACAGACAAATAAAAACTCCACACCAACCTCCCACCAAAAAAAAAAAAAAAAAAAAAAAACCAAACAACAAAACCCCCCCAGCAAAGTACCAATACACTCTCTGGTTGCCACACCGCACTAAAAAACTCTTTTTGCTGGCCCAAGACAGCACAGCCAGCCAGCAGCCTCCAGCTCAGCGCTATGGTGTTGTCTTAAGCAGCTCCAGAGGGGCTGAGCCACCCCAGAACCATCACCCTGGGCTCTCCTTAAGCCAGCAGGAGGAATTCCAAGCCTCAGGCTGCCTTTCCATGCCACAGGGTAGCACTGGGAACATCCACACTCTTCAAAACACTGCCAGAAGCCTTCCTCCACCCCCAGTGCCCAGGTTTCTCCAGGGGCTGGGGCTGTGCAGGAGGGTGGGCTCTGCACATCATCCCTCGTGGGATGTGTCTGCCCACACTGGATGGGCAGAGTCCTGAGGCAAGGCTCTCCACATGTCCCCTCCCTGGGCAGCGCAGGCAGAGGGCTGACAGGCCCCAAGGAAGGGGGATCCATCCCCACAGAAGCTTTTTTCAGTGTAAAACCTGGAGGGTTTGGCTTTCCACATCAGAATTCCAAGGCTGTCACCAAGAGCTGTGAAGAGGTGAGCGTCAAACCACATCTGTGCCACTTTTTGGGAGGATGGAGAGGACGCAGAGGGGGACAGCCCTGGCTTTCCCTCGGCCAGGCTGTGCCACGGAATTTGCCACATTAGGCACCGTGACTCTTTCAGAAGCACAAATCCCACAGTTTGAGGGGCCTGGCCCAACGAAATCCCCAACAAAACGCAGACAGGAACGGAATGGTGCCGGGCATGGGGGTGGCAGGGAGGGGACACTCCCAGGGACCCAACACCTGAGGGCAGCGCCGGGTCCCCATCGCTCCTTCACCGCCCCAGAGCGAGTCGGCAATTACGGGATCATCAGCTGATGAATTGTAGGAAAAGATGCGTTTGTGAATCACCGCACCCCGGCTGGCTACGAACACTGCCAGCGCTGTATTTGGGAGCAATTACTCTCCCCGAGCATGTGAATCATTAGGTATAATTACCCTAATAAATAAAAGGAAGATAACTCCAGTCTCTAGCCTAATCTAGAACAAGCGATTTTCGAGGAGAGCTGTATGAAATAAAAGCAGGAGCACAAGGCAGAGGGAAAGCAGGGAGAGGAGAGCTTCAAAACCTGGATGTGCTGTTAATCCTTCCCACAGGAACCAAAGCCAGCCGGCAGCAGTGGAGTCTCTCCCACAGGTCCTCACTGGAGTTTGGTGGCAGAGAATTTGCCACAGAGGGCTCAGTTTGGATGCAGCAGGGTTGTCCCTTCCCAAGGCAGCATCCCACCGGAGCACAACTTCTCTTGGCAAAAGTTTCCCTGCTACAAAAATGCAAACAGGTTAAAAAAAAAAAAAAGCCAAACAGATTTATTTTGGAGACGATGGCGGGGGGGCAAGAGTTAGTCTAATGAAACCGTTTTGCTTTTCCCCTGGGAAACACCGGAATGAAAAAAAAGAAAAAAACAACAAAACTCTAAGCCCACCCCACTCAAAGTTGACATTTTGAAACGAAGCAGCAATTTTCTTCTCCACTTAAAATGTCATCACAGACTTTTGCTGTAAAAAAAAAACAGCTTTCCCTGAGTGACATTTTGAGGGGAAATGTTGACTTAAAACCAGAAGGAAACCCCCAGTCCATGCAATGAAATGTTTCGAGCTGAAGTGAGACTCCTTGCAGGGAAATTGATATTTTTTGCAGAGAAAAAACAAAAAACCCACCCCCAGCTACACATATTTAGTGGTTTGAATTTCCCATGGGAAAAACCCATCTCAAGGAGGCAAGACTTTGGGAAAGGATGGAGCAACATCACCACCCTGTTCTGGAAGAAACAGCAAACGGCATCCCTGATTCTGGGCAAGGTTCCTCAAAAGCTTTGCAAAAAATCAGTAGTAGAGTCTGTTTGTCCTGGCAGGTGCCAGGCAGGTGGAGCTGGCTCTGTCCTGTCCCTGCAAGATGCCCAGCCCTCAGTGGGGAAGATGCCAAGGCCAGGGGGTGCTGGCACTGGATTAGGGAGCCCTGGTGAGCAATAGCAGAGTTTATCCCACAGCCTTTGGGGGAGAAATTGGATTTAGTCTGTGACTCATGGGAATCCTGCTTGTTCCCCAGGGAGAAAGAGGATTGTGGCTCACTCCGCCTGTGCTTGCAAGAGGGGCTGGGCTCTGCCCAGAGATGCTCCAGGAGATGGGGCTGGGCCTGCACTCTCCTCTTAGGTGGGGTTTGACCAGGAACAATCTGTGCTCGGGCTCTCCCTGGGGCCACAGTTATTGCTGCCTGGGTTCTGTTTTTTTTAATAAACCTGTAATATGAGAGGCCTGCCCAGGAGAGCACAGGGATTATTGGCAAATATCAGTTCCCATTTGCCAGGCTTGGAGGGGCTTTAGCCACATGGATTAGCCAGGAACAGAGGGAGGGACACAAAGCACCGGGATGGGACAGAGCAGAACTGACTCCTTTGAACGCAGGGCTGCAGCAAAATCCTGCAGACAAGGATCCTCCAGCCTCCAAAGGAAAGGCCTGGGTGGGAAGGGCTGTGGAATCCTAATTAGCTTTTTGATATTAATGACTTGGCACAGAAGCAAACAAGGCAGTAACAGTGCCTGGCACAGCTCCTGCTGCCACATCCCAGTCCCGGCACTGGGCAGCCTGCACGAGGGGCTTGGTGGCACAGCCAGGGACGTGGGGACCCAAAGAAGCAGCAGCAGAGGGGGAGACATACCACTGTGGGACAGGAACTGCTCTGGGATGACGGCACAGGGAGGATGCACAGCATGCAGGATGTGAAGGTACACAGCAGGACATGCTGTGGTTTCTGCCACCATCACCAGGACATGCCACCACTTGCACAGGGCCACCTCCCCTGCCAGGGGCTTTCTGCACGGCCAAGGCTGAGTCACTTCATCCCAGCAGCCCAAGGGCAGGGCACCCATCACCAGCTGTGCCAACAGGTACCTGCTGGCTTGGAAACACAAGGTGTGCAAATAAGTCTTTGTGCTGGATATCTGTGTCTAATCCCCTTTTAGGGGCTCCAAAAGCTTTTGGGGCACCCAGCAGGCAAACCAAGAGGAGCCATGGGGTGCAGGCCAAGGGCCCATGCCAGGGGTGCTGGGGACACTCTGTTATATTCATGAGAGCTGTTAATTTTCAAATGCTGCAGGGCAGGGAGGGGATGAGCCTCCCTCTTGCCCAGGAACACTCAGTGACCAACAACTTGTGTCCAAGGCTGACAGATGCTCGAGGAGGCAAAGGGGCTCCCCACACATCACCTCCAGCACTCTGCGTGCAAACCTAAGAGCCACCCACCAGCAGCTGCTGGATGCACAACCCAGCCACAGTCCCACCACCCCTGAGCTCAGTGTGATGCCAAAAACAAGCAACACAAGCACTTCTGTGCAGAAGCATAACCTCAGACACAGCTTTTGCGTCCAGCTCACCTCTCCCCTGCCTATACCAGAATGTCCAGCAACAAGCCCAGCCTGGGAGGACACGAAGTCTACCCCAATACCTGACTAACTTAACTCGACTTATCTACACAGCCCCACAAACAACACCACACCCTCCCCTTTACTGCTTTAACCTCTTATAAACCCTCCTGGAAAGGCAGGAATCGCTGTGTGCTGTGCTGAGCCACCAGAAGTTGATTAAGCCCTAATTAATTGCATTAAGGTCAGCCAATGTACTCTGTTGAGGAAGAAAGCCAATAATTAAACTCCACGTGTGGTGTGCTTCTGCCATTAGCTCCCCAGGCTCGGCGGGTCACAGGCAGCGCCGCTCGCCAGCACATGGCCCTGGCACTCGGGGAATAATGAAGTGCTGGGCATTAAACCATCAGCACTTCAGCGGCCGGGTGGCACAGCCCACCCAGCAGGGCTGGGGACAGCAGGGGGACACGGGCTGCATGGGGAGCATCCTCGGCAGGGCACCCAGAGCAGGAGGTGGCTGTGCCCCTGGGGCTGGCACCGGCCCTGCCTGGGAGGGAAAGGCTCGGGGAAGGCTCGGGGAAGCCGACAATGGGGTTTTGTGTGGTCCCGACAGGAGCACCTGCCCCGCGCTGGGAGCCGGCCAGGGGCACCATATGGAGGGGAGCTGGCCCTGGCTTGGGGCCAGGCCGGGTGGGACACAGCCCCGAGCCCGGGATGGGACCCTGGGAGTCACTGCCCCTCCAGCCTGGCAATGAGACCAGAGGCACAGAGACGGTGGGCACCAGGTGGGTGTGAGCACCGGTTTGGTCACGGCCACACCAGCCCCAGGTGCGACACGGCCTGAGACACTGCAGGAGGGCCCGACCTTGGGGAACCTTGCCTTGCCCTGGGGCTTGGCAGCAGAGCAGGGAGTGACCGAGGGATGGGCAATGGGGTCCCGGCATCTGGGGAGAGGAAGGAGTGCAGGGCACTGGGGGCTCTGCCCCGTCAATCCCGCCCTGGCAGCAAGCTCATTTAAGGCTTTTCTTTGCTCCCAGCTGAAAAAATAAAGGCCAAGGTAATCTGCCTGCCTGTCCCTCTTTGTCTCGGGGATAACAGCAGCCAGCGCAGTGTGGAGCCCCCCAGGGCTTTGCAGATTAGAGCTTTCAGAGATGTCTACAGTGAGTGCCTGGACAAAAACGAGAGGTGGTGGAGCAGAGCAGGACGAAGGGGACCTCACAAGGTCACCCACTCCCTGCCTAACTGCATCTCCCCTCTCTGTACCCTGCCAGTGGCCAGGTGGGTGATGGGATGGTGGCCAGCAGATGGGACAGTGGCACAGTGCTCCTCTGGGCCTCCCAGCTCCAAAGGCTGACCTCTCTGAGGGCAGAGTTATAACTATGTCACAGCAGCTTTTTTTTTATAATTTACATTTTGATGATTCTGATAGTTACACATCTGAACTGGGGATGGAAATAGAGACAAAACCACGTTAACCTGCCACAGAAACCACAACAGTGTGAGCTGCTGCTCCTGTACTCACAAGGACTTCTCTGCAGGCCACCTACAGAGCCAAAATGACTGGCTGGAGACATGGGAATCGCCGTGCAGGGCTGAGCTGCAGCTGGCTTTTCAATAACTCAAAGGGTCAAGACACCAGAGAAAAAATCCCAAACCAGTTCCCCTATTTCTCATGAGTTTTGTCTGGCAGGAGGCGTTCCAGCCCCGGCAACGAATATCCACTCAGGAATGTCTCATGTTGAAAAGCACACACACAAAAAAAAGGGGGGAGGTGGGAGGAAACCCTAGGCCCGGCCTTCTTTCCGTGTGGCCGAGTTCAAGCGGCTCGCAGAGGGCAGGCAGGGGCAGGCAGGGCTCGGCAGCGCGCAGGGCCGAGCACAGGAGACGCCATGCCTTGTTCATCCCCCTCCCCACGCTCCGCTCGGGCTGTGCGTGTCCACGCGAGCCCCGGGATGCGGCCGGTGCCCGACCGTGCCCTGCTGCCCTCCGTGCCGTCACCGCACGCGTCACTGCTCCGAACACGGCCCGTGCAGCCGGCGGGCCCGGCCAGCGCTCCCTCGCCACGGGGCTCGGAGCCCCACACGCCGCTCCCGCTCCGCCCGGGTTCATCCAGCTGAGCAAAGCCAGCGGTGCCCAAAGCCACGGCAGCATCCTGTACGAACTTTCTGGGGACAAGGGAGCGGGCGCTTTGTGTGCGCACCCCGAAAAGCCCCGCATGCCCTCTGTGTGCTGCCCACCGAGCATCACCTCCTCCCTGCCCGCCAGAGCCAGCCTAGCCATGGAGAAGGAACCAGACAGAGCAGAGGGCAGACACAGACGCCAGACAATAAATCCATGGCTAAACCTGTGGTCCTCGAGAGCCCAGCTCCGGGCTGAGCAGAGCCCACCGCTGCTCTGCCCCCTCGGGGTGCCCACACCTTGCCCCGGGCGCAGCACCCACGCCGGCTGCCGCCCGGGGTGATCCACGGCATGCCACTGAAATTTTAGCTCCGGCCTCCGTAGCAGATGGAGATAAGGACAAAACTACTCCCTCGCTTATAAACAAGGGGCCAGATTCTGCCGCCAGCATCCGGCAGGCGATACCCGAGCCGGCGAGGCCGAAGGCAGCCACAAAGCGGCTCCATGCCGGGATCGCAGCCGGATCCGGCAGCCTGCCCGCGGTTCGGGCACGGAGCAGCCCCGGCTTCTCCCTTCACCTGGGGCTGCTGTGAATCCCGGCAGCGCAGGAGGAGCCACGCAGAGCAAAGGCGGCTCGGGGAAATGGGATCCCCGCCTGGGGACGGTATCAAAGACACATGCAAAAGGGAAAATAAAAGACCAACCAAACCCCCCCCACCCCGCGTCCCTCATCCTCGTCCCTGCTCCAAACAAAGGCAAACCTGGGCATAGCAGCACACACCTGAAACACAAGCCCCTGAGACCCCAAGCCCCCTGCGAGCCCAGGCCGGCTGAGAGGCCCCCAGCCCCACGGGACCGCCGGGGACCAGCAGCACACACAGACCTGAGTGACAGAGATGCCCAAACCGAGACACGGGGCCCGTGACCAAAATCATGCCGGGAGAAACGCCCACCCTGGGGAAAGCAGCTCCGTGGAGGTACCTGTGTCAGAGCGGCAGTGCCCCCAGGCGCGGGCCATCCCGACACCGGGAGGTGGCAGGCATTTATTGGGGCTGTCCCCCCGCGCTCGGCACCGCGGCTCCGGGGCGGCAGGGGCTGCCATTGGCTCCCGCGCCACCCGGGCAGCATCGCTCTCCAGGGGCTCGCTCTGCCACGGCCAACTTTACAAGGGAAGCATTTTTTTTTTTTTTTTTTTCCCTGCTGAAACAAAGACGAGGGCTCCAGCGAGCGAGAGCACGGATGAGAAAACAGGAGAGGGAGGGGGGGAGAGTGGGCTGGAAAAAAAAAAAAGTCCACACAAACCCACGGATCTTGAAACAAGAGGGAAGGATAAAAAAGAAACCAGAGGCTGCAGAGGTAGACGTGGAGATGGGAGGATGAAAAATTGCAGAGGGAAGAGGCGGCAGCCGGGAAAGGAGCAGGGAGCTCAGCCGTGTCACATGTATCACATCCCCTGAGAGCCACCGGCCACCCCGGCAGCCCACCGAGGCCACCCGGGACGATGCAGGGAACCTACAGGGAGTCTCTCGCGGGCCGGGGCTCTGCGGGGAGAGGAGATAAGGGCTCGGCCCCTCCGGACACGACTCCTGCCTCCCAGGGTGTCCCCGCTCAGTGGGCTCTCCCCCAGGCGCCCCCGGCCCCACCGAGGTGGCCAGAGCAGTGACCGCTGGGGAAATGGGGGCCACAGCGAGCGGCCCGGGGGTCCCCCGAGGTGTCCCTGCCCCGGATCCACCTGCCGCCAGGCAGCCGGAGCCCGACCCACGCCCACGCCAGCCCCCGCCATCCCCCGGCCTCGCTCCCCGCGGGCACCCGAGGAGCCCCATCACCCCGGGCCGCCCCCAGGACCACCGATCCTCCATCCCGGAGCCTTTCCGCCCCGGCCGGCCAGGCAGCCGCCTCCCTCCCGGCAGGACCCAGCCCCGGCTCCGGCCCAGCGCCCCCGGGCAGCGGCAGCAGCGGGAACACCCCCGCGCCGCTCCCATCCCCGGCCCGGTACCGCCGCTCCCGCCGAGCCGGGGCTGCCGCACCTGCCCCGCCGCCCGCTCCTGCCCCGCTCCGAGCTCCCTCCCCTGGAGCGGCCGCGCCGCCGCTGCCGCTGCCGGTGCCGGTGCCGGTGCCGGTCCTACCTGCGCGGCGCCGCCGTCCCCGTCTGCAGCCGCCGCCGACTCGCGCTGCCGCGGGGGCGGGCAGCGGGAAAGGGGGGGCGAGCGCCCCCTCCCCGCCCCCGGCCCTGCCCGGCACCGGCCCCCAGCCCGGCCGGGGCTCCCCGCCCCCTCCGCAGCCTCCGCTGCCCGACAGCCCCTCGGGACCCCCACGGGCTCCGAGCGAGCGCAGGGGGAGCCCGGCCCGGGATGGGGACACGGCCCGCATGGAGGTCACGGCACACATGTGGGCACAGGGAGCCCGGGACAGGGATGCCCACCTTGGGAGACCAAAACATCTCAGGCGGGATGGAGCTTCGCCACCGTCCTCTTTCCCGCTGGCTTCCCTCTGAGCAGCGGCAGGTGCAGGGAAGGGCTGTGACTGTCCCCACACACATGGCAGCGGGGTGCTGCAGGTGCATGCTGTGCTGGTGATGCAGCTCTGGGCCCCAACATGCACTCAGTCCCACAAACCACACACACATGAACACTCGTCTGTGTCCTCCAGTTGGCTACTGCCACCCCTGCCAAACCCTCCCGGGCAAGGTGGCTGTCACCCACCGTCCTGGCTGAACCAACTCAAAGGGGACATTGGGGGACATGGTGTTGCACCCCATCCACATACACACAACCTCTTTTGATGTCTCGCCGCTGGTTTGTCTCCCTCTTTATCTCTGAGGGCTGGCATCAAGGTGGCAGAAAAATCCAAGGGGAAAGTGCAGATGTCACCCAGGCTTGGTGCCATTCATCCCCTGCTTCATTCATCCCCTGCTCACTCCCAGCCCCACAGCGCTGCTGGCTGGAGGGTGGCACAGATGCCAGGCCCTGAACCACGGTGGCAGAGGTGGCCCTGGGGCTTGCCCTGGAAAAGGAGGGGATGGCAGTGTGTGGGAGCTGTGTCCCACCAGTACCAACTTCCCAGGACAGCCTCAGGCTCTACCTTAGCAGATAGAATTCACCCAAACTCCCCTGCCTCTCATGCCCCCTGTCCCAAGCCATGCCATCCCTCTAGCATTAATAAAGCCATCAATTAGTAGATTGGAGATACGGGTCAGAAATGCCACTTTGGAGCAAGCTGGAAGTGCTGCAGCTGGGATCACAGCGATAAGCAGGTTCAAGGAGGCAGAAGACAAGTTAATACCGGGGCCAGTGTTTAATACAGGCAATTCCTGCCCAGGCCATTCTGGAGCCACGAGCACACCGAGCCCGTGAAGACGAGCAGGGCCGGGCCGGGCCGGGCTGGGCTGGGCTGGGCTGGATCCCTCGGGAGAACCGAGGGGGAGAGCGGGGCCGCGGCTGCCGCGCCGAGCACGGAGCACGGAGCACGGAGCACAGAGTACACAGCACCGAGCACCGAGCACCGAGCGCAGAGCTGCCTTTCATTACAAAGGGCCGGGAAGCGGCTCCGAGCTGCCAGCAGCACTGACACCGTGCAAGAGGGGATTTTTCAGGCTGATGCAGCAACAAAGGCAGTTAAATCTAGCCAGGTAAGAGGCTTTCGAGGTTAGCTGGCTGTTCCCACAGCACAGGCTTTCTTTTCTTTTCTTTTTTTTTTTTTTCGTTCTCCCCCTCCCTCTTTCCTCCCTCCTTTTCTAGGGGGAATTATTTTTGGTAATCCATGTGTTGCTGCTCGTTGGGCGCTGGAGCAGAAGTAAGCAGGTAAGCGGCACTTTTATCCCCAGCCCAGCTTCCCACCACGGCCAGGACTCCAGTGAGGGGCTCTGAGCTCAAAGAAAAGCAGCGAGGCTGGGCCAAGGCAGCTGGAGCGGCGCTAAGCTCACAGCAGCTGGGAATTCCTTCTCTTTTTCCATTGAAATGATGGCGGGGGAAGCTACCTGGAGAGGAGCAGGTTCCACAAGAAGCACCTGCTGCACACTCAGTGTGCTGAGGTGTCACTGGGGGGTTTAGGGTGATGGCACCCACCTGGAGTGCCTCGCTGCCTGGCAGGGCCCAGGGGTGCTGGGCATGGAAAGCCACCCATGACACCCACGTCCGTCCTAGGGCAGGGGATGCTCCCATCACTGCTTCTGCAGGGAGTCCAGGAGGTTCAGGCATCTCAGTGGGACATTGTGGAGATAGATCAGGATGAAGCCCAGACTCTGGAGCCTGTTGAAGGCCTGGAGGGTGTTTCTGAAGGGATTTGTGTTTCTGGAGACCTGCATGTCAGCCCCAGTGCTCCCTAGGGAAACACCCTGGGCTCCCACCAGCCCTGCCAGGTGGAGGATGCTCCAGTGGCCTGTGACTCATCACGTCCTCCCAGTGCTTCACACCAGCAGGGGGATGTGACAGGACCCTGGAGGCTGCAGCGAGCCGTGGCAGTGATCAGTGACTGTGCTGCCATGCAGGGACCCACGGCCCCCTGCCATCCCAGGCTCATGGCCATCACAGCGTGGCCACAACTCACCTCCCTGATGGAGCTCATCATCTCATCCTCTTCTGGTGGCAGCTCCTCACACGTCAGCTGCTGAGCCCAGGAGCCCCTGTGTGGGTCCAGCTGGGGCAATGGTGTTGCTCCATTCCCTGAGGATGCCTTTGCATCACCCTGGTGCCATGCAGTGCTGGCTGCTTCCTGTAGCTTGTGCCCACACTGTGCTCTGGTTAATGGTGCAGCCACCACCACCGAGGTGCCCAGCACCCTGCCCAGACACCTGAACCCTGCCTTGGTGTGGGATGAAGGTGGTTGAAAATCCCTCTTCCTCCCCATCATCCTCCTCCCTGCCCAGCCAGCGTCCACCACTGCAACAAAATTAAACCAATTGCACCATTATTTGTTCCATATTTAATAAGGGTTTGAGGAGCAGATCTCCCAGCAAGCCCCTGCTATCAATCAAACCCGCACAGAGTCCCCCTTCGTGCCTGCCTTTCCAAGAAGAAAGAAAACAAAATTGGTCTAATTTATTATTCATTTGTTCATTAAGTCTGTATTAACCAGATATATTATAAAGGAAAACAGGATTGCGCCTTTTGATCAGCAAACCCTCTGCTCATGAATATCCATGAGGCTCCCCCCTGCCCCAGCACCTCTCCCGTGTGATGGAGGGGGCAGTGGTGGGTGCTGGCACCGGGCTGGTCCTGGCACTGCTCAGGGCTGGGAAGCTGCTCTCAGCTCTCAGCTCTGTCTGCTTGCAGGGCACTGGGGATCAGCTGTGCCATCCCACGGCCCTCCAGAGCTCAGCACTGACAGTGCCCACAGCTGGCAGGGAGAGGCCGAGCCCTGCTGGGCGCAGGAGGCCGTGGGGACGTGCTGGGGGGCACTGGGGTGATGGGCTCCCCTCCCTCGCTGCCTGGGGCTGAGCAGGAAGCCGAGCAGGTGGTGTTTCCTCGGCGTGAACAAGCAGCATATGTGCCTGGATCCCCGGCGCGTGGCGGCGGCGCCGATGCCGCGACTCCCCCTGCGCTGGGGGAGGCACACGGGACCCCCAGTGCCAGGGACGGCCTGCAGGACCAGCGCAGACTGCAGGACCAGCAGCAGCACGAATCCCTGCTCCCTGGGATCCTCCATGCGCCTCCCGGGCCATCCCAGGGAGGATGGGAACGCCAGGAGATGTTGCAGGGACTGGCTGGCACCAGGTCATCAGCTCATGGTGGCGTTCCCCCAGAGCCAGCAGCAGCGTGTGGAGAGCCGTGTCCCAGCCCAGCAGGATGGTGGATCCCAGCCCTGCCCGGGAGCTGTTGCACCCTGCAGCAGCAGTGGGCGTGCACGCAGAAATGCCACATCCTCATGGATGTCCATGCACCCATGCAGTCCAGCCAGACCTGAAAATAGGTTGGTTTAAAAAATGCATCACTTTGAAGTTATGTAAATGAAAGGCAGCGGCAAACAGAGCATGCTGGCAAAAGGGTTTCCAATTTTTTTTTTTCCTCCTCGCCAGCTTCCTCCAGTTAAAATTGGGTTGCAATTCATTAATAAAGGAACAGTTGTACTGAATAAGCTCCCGTGCTTAAATCAGGACAGAGAAGCGTAATTAACCCAGCTCCAGTCTGATGTGATGGAAGAGGAAAATGCTCTTCTGTTTTGGTCCCTTCCCTTAAAAGCCCGCTGCGTTCTCCCGGCCTCTGGGGAACGGAGCTGAGCTTCTTATTTAAAAATGAAGCTCGCAGCCTGACAGAGCGGGTTCATGTATATATATATAAAAGCTGTCATGATGATATTTTATTCATACCCCTCTTCCCCTTCCCTTTGCTTGGAAAATCCAGGAGCAGCCAGCAGGCAGTGTGGAGAGAGAGAGAGAGAGAAAGCAAGAATCCCCTTTTAAAAGTGAATTACAGATGCAAGTCACATTAGTTGAAGCCCCACGAGGCGGCAGATTCCTGAGTGCCAGGGCTGGCCCCGGCGGCTTGGCCAGCGCAGCCCTGGCACCGCAGCTCCCACCCGTGAGACAGCGGGAGGGGACGGGGGGTGGCACCGGCTGCACTCCACTCATTTGTACAAGATTTGTCCTCGCTCCTCTGAACGCAGCGACCACCTAAATTGCAGCCTCATTAAGGGCCACAAAGGGCTCCCTCTGGCCGTTCCTATAAGTGGGGTTCAGCCCATTGTCCTGGGCTCCAGGTGAGAGGATTCCTTCTCCACCATTGTTTCCGGGGCTGGCTCTCCACCTCTCCCCCAGCAGTGTGTCTGGATGAGCCAGACGCTGTCCGGCCGCCGTGGAAGCGGCACGTGGCTCTGCATGTTGATGGAGCATCCCTGCGGCTCGGCTCGGCTCTGCCCGGCCCTGCTCCCCCTTCCCCCGCCGCCGCCGCCTCCCCTGCTGCACAAATAGCTGCTCAATGGGGGCATGGGAAGGCAAACTGCATTTTGGGGGGGGTCTTTGGGTGGCGAAGAGCTGCCCACAACAAGGGTGTTGGGTTTGCTGTACAGGGCAGGGAGTCTGGGGAGGCAGAGCAGGACAGAGCGGTCCATTGAGACTGGGAGTGCTGCAGGACTGGCTTGATGTGAGAGGCTGAATTCCACACAGGAGCAGACCCATCAACATCTCCTCTGCCCCTGCTGAAGCCACACTGTGTCACCTGTCCCTGTGTCACCTGGGTGAGGGGAATGCCCAGAGGGACGCAGCCAGTGATCCCCAGGGCTGTGGGAGCACCCCAGAGGAGCAGCCCTGAGATGGGGACACACAGAAGGAGCTCTGCCATGGGGAGGTGCAGCAGTTCCCCTGTGCCACAGGGCTGCCCAATTACTCTGGGTATGGAGCTGGAGCAGGGGTGGCACTGCTCCATGGCACAACTCCCCCATTCTCTGGGCACCTTCTCCATATTCCTTCTGCTTCACTCCCAATGCCTGCCCGTGTCCACCCCTTGTAGCTCTGCCCCAGGGGATTTTGAGGCTGTAATACTTTTATTAAAACTAACAGGTTGTGTCCCAGATCCCAGAGATGCTGGGCCCTGCCATGAACCCATCATACCCCCCACGAACAGCTGGGTACTGGCGTGGAGGGAACAGGGCACTGCCAGGGCTCATCCTGCCCTGCGCACACCAGCATTCCTGGAAAGCCTTGATGGGGCAGACTGAATCCTTGGGGATGAAGGAGATGTGGGTGATGCCAGCTAGCCCTTTTGTAGCAGAGATGTTTCTGGTGAGGAGAAAAAAAAGAAAAATCAGTGTTTGTTTCTTTCTGAGAAGATTGCTCTCTGCGCGCTCCTTGTATTTAGTTATTATTAAAGGGTTGTTTTGCTGTCAGTGAAAGCCTGCAATTACAGGCTCTCTCTTCTTTTCCTGGCTGTCACTATTCCCCATGAAAGCATTGCCCACAATTTTAGCATTTCTGCATTTCAATGTAAAGAAAAAGAAATTGGGATTTGGGCTGACACTTGCCATGTGCGCGTGGCTGGTTTCAAACTCCTCTGATTGTCCCCCCACCAAAACCCATCATTTTGGGGGCTCAGACCACAGCAGAATGTCGATGTGTGCACTAGCAGAGGCTCTTTGGTCTTTGCTTGTTCAATCCATATCCAGGCAAAAAGCTCACAGAAATCCTAACAATGCCAATGCTGTGGTCAGGAAACCAACACCACCTCACACCCTTCTCCCGTAAGTGTGCTGTGCAGAAAAAAATACACTATTTTCACTGAAGATCCTTATAAATTTCCCTTGGTCAAATAATTCGAGGCTGATGGCTGGAAACACACTTGGTGCCCTGTATCTGTCTGTGCCAGCTCCACATTGTGCCTGCCACACCATAAATCCCTTCCCTGACCCCGTGAAACATGGGATATCCCCAGCCAGAACCAGCATCCATGTGGAGCCAGAGATGCAGCAGATGGGGCAGACTTGGCTCTGCTGGACCCCAAATCCTCAACATTCCTGGAGGAATCCCCCCAAAGTTCACGGGGACGCTTCTCCTCCCTCTGAACCCTCCTCCCCGGCTGTATCACCACTAATCTAATGTGGCTAATTTTAAACGAAGCTGCCCTCCCTTGACATGCATCTCCCCGTGGCATTGAAATTAAATGTAGGCTGTAATTTGGCATTTGAGAAGCGAAAGGGATGGTGGCCCTAAGGGAAAAGATAACAGCTTGGCTGTTTGTGTTAAATAGCTGTCTGCGAGCTTCAAACTGCAGCCGGAGATTCAGCTCACGGCGGGCAGGCTGCCAGCCCCCGGCCTGCTTTGGCTGCAGCTCCTCCACAGCAGCAAGCTCGGAGGGGGGATCCAGCCCCGACCCCCCAGAGCATCTCACAGGGCCTCTGCTGCTCCCCAGGCTCCGCGGCTCCTGCTGAACTGTCTGGCGGGATCCTCGCTCCAGCTCCAGGGATGGATGCATAGCCACGGGGAGGGAGGAGCGCAGGGCTCTGGGCATTCTGAACCTGGCACGGCCATCCCAAGCCCATGCTGCCCCCTGTGAGGTGGTGACATCCCTGCCGAGTGCTGCACCAGTGTGGAATTGCAGCTGGTGATGCTGGGATGTGGCCTCAGCACGGCACACAGGTCCCCAGATTGGCTCCAGACCCCAGCTCTCCTTGCAGGTGAAAGCTCTGTGCCACCTGAGGGCTTTGCTTGAAATAAAAGTTTGCTTCCCTCCAATCCAATGTTTCTCATGGCCTGAAACAAAAATTAATTTTAATTTCAAGCTCGCTTTTTTTTTTTTTTTTTTTTTTTTTTTTGTATTTTAATAGATGCTGTTAATAAAAGGGAGACTTTGAGATGGCAATTTCCAGCAGCAGAACATGCCTGTTTTGGGGGCAGTTTGTTATGAACTGAAAAAATTTGCCAAGGCAGTGGGAATTTGCCTGTGCCCCTGGGTTCACTGGGGGCACGGGGCAGGTAGGGGATGGAGGAGGCAGATGTCCCCGTGGCCAGGGCCAGCTGCAGCCCAGGGATGGGGATCCGCGATGGGATGGTTACCTGGGGCACCCCCCAGCCCTTCATCCTTCCCAGCCCACCCACCTCCATCCCTCTGCCCTCCTCCTTGCCCGCACCCAGTTCCCATTCCCCAGGAGCTGCTCGTCTCTCCCAGCCCTTTGTACCGCTTGTCTCCATCCTCCCCTTTGTTTAGCATTTTAATTATTTTAATTACCTTGTTTGCCAGCTTATCGCGGCGCTCAAACCCATCTGTGTGCGAGCGAGCAGACACAGACTTTTATCTGCAGCCCGCCGTCAGCCCCATTAGCATTTTTTACTCCGGCTTTGGTGGAGGAGAGGAGAAATTTGCATTTCTGCCTGGGCCGGTGGGGCTGGCACGGCCGTCCCTCGCCTCGCAGGGTCACCTCATTCTTCCCAGAAGAATGGGACTAATTTATCTCTCCCCCCTCCTTGTATCCATTTCAAATGAGAGATTAATATAATGACAAACATAGAGCCCGAGTGGGGGCGATGCCTGAGCCCTGCCATGGGGTTTTCCCTCTCCAGGGAGGCAGGTGAGGTGGATGCTGTCCCCAGGAGCACCCTTGCGTCTCCAGGAGCAAGGTGTCTTTGGGGAAAAGCTTCTTTTTGTTGAGTTTGGGTGCTAAAATGCTGCTTGGTGGCAGGGACAGGGGTCAGAGGCAGGGATGCTGGACCCAGCTGCAGATGGGAGGAGATTGGGACATGGCTGGGGCTTCAGGCTGAGGTTAAACAGCAATGCTGCTGCAGTGGCAGCTGCCTTCCAGGTGGGCTGCATGCCCCCCACTGTACTTCAGGGACAAATGAGAGATGTCACTGCTGGAAACCCTCTCCCAGCATCCTTTTAGCAGTACTTAAATGCTCTCCCAAAGAGGCCCAACCACCAATAAACCTGTATCAGCTCACCTTCAAATGCACTTCGGTGCCCTATTTTCACTGCACAACAACAAATTAACAGCCCCAGGTTTGGGAACGACTGCCAGTCCCCCAGCAGGGCTCCCCTGAGTGGCCCAAGACCCCTTTTTTCTGCCCCAAAGCATTGCTGTAATCCAGCTGTGAGCTGCACCTGGAGCCCTCTCCCTGCGTGCCAGGCTGGGAGAGCAGGGGTCCCCGAGGGAAAGCTGGGTGGCCAGGGCTGTTCATGGGTACCCAGCTGTGCCACGGTGTGAGCAAGGTGGAAAACACCCCTTGGAGCTGGGCTGGGCAGCCAGGAGCTCATCCTCACACAGGACACCTCACGGAGAAAGAGCAGCCCATGGAGACAAGCTGTTCCATGGAACCAGAAACCCTTGTGGAGAGAGGACGTGCACCCAGGTCAGGATAACACTTGGGGACAGGATATTCCTTAGGCACAGGGCCTCAGTTTAGGACAGGGTGTTCTTTGGGAACAGGAGCCCATCCATGACAGGGCATCCCTTGGGAACAGGATCCCCTGTTCCAGGATAAGAATGCCTCTGTTGGACAAGAGTCCCATCCAGGGCAGGATGTCCCTTTGGGACAGAAATCCCATAAGGACAGACAGGATGCCCTCAGAGCACAGGCCAGGCCCTTTGCTGCCAGGACTCTCAGATCCCCCAACATCTGCTTCTAAACCCTCCTTTAAACACTCAACACACCTCAGTGTGTGAATAAAGGGTCTCACACTTCTGATTAGAGTCACCACGAAAAATGGAGTGAATCAAACAAATTCCAGAGCAGAAGAAATCTCCTAAAATCCTGCATACCTTTCCTGCACCCAGCAAAGTCCTTTAAGACCCAGGAAAGGCAATAAAGGCAATTCACTGGTTCCAAATCTGTTAAACAAAGGAATCAGAGACAAAAGGATCCATCAGCCCAGAGAGTCTTGAGGGAGACATGGAGGACAGTGACCCCAGCAGTGAGGAGCCCACCATGTCTCTCCACCACCTGGGAAAGCAGCAGGCCAGTGTTTTACTGAGGTCTGGGCTGCAAAACTTAACAAGGAAGAAATTCAAAGGAGAAACTTTACTAAAATAGCTTTAGGAAATCATCTCACCAAAGGGATAGGAGGAAGAACAAAGGAAGGTGGAGGGAGCAAACCCAAGGGAAGGGAATATCAGGACATGGCACCATTCACTGAGTCTGCTAAGGTGACGATGCGGAGGGGAAGGAGGAAGGACTGCCCAGCTGCCTCAGCACAGCCCAGTGCCACTTGCTGGCAAGGCCAGGCTTGGCCGTGTGGTGTGGGTGGTGGTATTGAAGGGCAGGTGAGAGAAGAGCAGCAGCCCCAGTGTCCAGCCATGTCATGCTCTGGGTCACAGCCACTTCCTTCCCAAGCACGTCACCAGCTCCGTGCTCCACTGCTGCTGGAAAGCATGGCAGATTCCATCCATAATTTACAGGGATATCCATCTGGGAACTGGCTTGACAGGCCTGGGAGAGCAGCACTGCTCTCCTGGCTCCTGCTCTTCTTTTAATTTAAAAATCCTTTACATTGAGGCATGGGATGAATAAGGCCAGGGGCAGGCACCATCCCCTCCCTCCCCTGTCACTGCCTCCTTGCCTTGCCACAGCAGGTCCTTGCAGCTCCCCAGGACACAGTTTGGAGGTGACTCCCACACCTTTAGCTCAGCTTCTCGGGACAGGCTGTCTTGGGAAGCTCCCGGAGATGCTGCAGCTCCAGGGCCGGGCTGGAGGATGCTGGTTGCTGTGGAAACAGCAGGGCCAGATCCAGGGACAGCAGCATTTCCCTGCACCTGGGACCAGCTCCTCTCACCTAGCTTGCAGCTGGAGAGCACAGGATGCAGAGAGCTGTTCTGGTGGCACTGGGCTGTTCCCAGCCCCAGTCTGTCTGCTCCCAGTCCCATTTTCCCCAGGGATCAATGGATTTACCCCCTGCCACCCTGTGTATGTCATGCACAGCATGTTCATTGCACAGGGCTCCCTGGGGTGGAACAAAATGCTTTGTGCCTGGGCCACCACCTCTCCTCCAGCCACCTGGGGGATCCAGCCATCCCCCAGGAACAGCGTGGCACAGCCTGGCAGCTGCAGGCCACCACAGCCCAGGAAAGCCTTTTGCACCAGCACCACGACTTCACTCAACCAGGGCGCCACCCAGGCTCTCCTAAATGTCACCCAGACCTGCAGGAGCTGGGACACAGTGGGACAAGGCACACAGCACAGCCAAACCCTGCCATCAGCCAGGCTGTGTGCCAGGCTTCCAGGCACCCCAGGCTCATCCCTGCTCCACTCTGGGGCAGCTCAGCTCCTTGCAGGAATGCCAGGATGATGGAGGAGCGTGCCGGAGTGGAGGAAGCCAGGTAAACCTCTCCATCCATCAGGGCCCCCACTTTCTGCTAAGCACATTAGGGGATAATTAAGTAAAAATAGGCCTTCCGACCAGTGTAGCTCATTAAGGGCTAATTAAGTTAATTAGTGCCAGGTGTGGATTGCAGCGCTTGCGCGTGTGGCTGTTGTTTGCTGTAATTGCATTTTCTCAGCAGCTTCCTCCGCCGGGCTGGAGCGCTGCCAACAAGGAAGGGATTCAGTGCCCGCTGTTGGTGCAACACGGGGCAGCTGATGGGCACCCGGCGATGGCACCGCACCAGGGACAGTTAACCCTTCTGTCCCCGTGCCCCCCGAGCGCCTCTCCCACCCCAAAGCCAGCGCCTGACCGTGCCTGTCCCTCCGGTGTGCTCCTCCTGCCTGCACGCAGGACATGGACAAGAGCCGGTGCCACAGCAGTCCCCAAAAGCAGCCAGGAAGGCGGGGGACAGCCCCCAGGGACCCAGCACCGAGAGCAAGAGCCCTGAGGGTGTGTGAGGGTGACAGGCAGGGATGAAGGGCAGGGATGGAGCAGCGAGCACAGCCATGTGTGCTGGTCATTCTGGTGCTGAAAGATGAAAGAAGGATGGTGGAGAAAAGGGTGGGGAGGAAGAGAAAAAGGCAAGAAGGAAGCAGAGAGGGTGAGGAGAGATGCTGGGCTCTGATCTCTGCTTCCCGCACCTGGGAGCAATTAGAGCTCCTCTGCCTGTGCCCCGCAGAGACACTGAAGGGATGAAGATGTGACAAAGACCAGGCTATTTTTTGCTGAGGTTACTGTCACTAATAAATGGAAACTCTCCCTTGACACGTGTTCCTGTTCCTTCCAGCGTCTGGGCATTTTGCATCCTCCTGCAAGCGCAGCCTTGGCGGTGGCAGCCTCACTTGGAGCTGACCCACACTCCCCCCAGGGAGGCAAGACTGGTAAACAATTCTGTGAAATACAGCTGAAAGGCACTGAGGGGATGGAGAGGCTGTGCAGGCACCCCATCCCTCTCCCCACACCATTAATCCACCTGCAGTGAGGCAGGAGCCAGGCAGGGAGCTCCATCCATAGCCCGGGATGGAGGCTGGGGAGCACAGCCAGCGTTCTGGGGCTGCCTTTCCTGCAGCCTCCATCCGTGGAAAGTTCCTGCTGCCTGCACAACTGTGGCAAGGAGATGGGGAAAAGGGAGCTGAAGGGGAGGCAGGAAGAGAGCCGGGTCCTTGCATCCCCACAGTGATCTCTCAGCACTGAGATAATTGTCTGCTGGTGACAGCTGAGGTCAGGCATGACAGATACCTTGGGAAGAGCTCCTGGCTCCGAGGCCTCCCTGCAGCAGCCCAGTTCAATACTGGGGCTGAGAGGTTATTTTCCCACTCTTCCCCAGCACAGGCTGTCTCCGGGTGGATCCAGGTTCAGGTGATGATCCTTCCATCATCCCTGCCTCCAGAGGGCACAGGGCCCCACCAAACAGCTCCACACGTGGGCTGTAATCCCTGGGGAGGGACAGGGAGTAGTTGGGTACCCAGCCTGAAGGCCTGGAGCTCCCATGGGGTGTGATGAGAGCACCCAGGCAGGAGCAGTGCCCACCTGGAGGTCAGTGGGGTGCACATGGATCTGCCTCTGGCCTCTATCCTCCCATGTCCAAAGGAGGCTTTTTCACCTTCCTCTGATGCACCAGGAATGCCTGGAGCACCAGGCAGCCCCACTTCCTCTGCCATGGGAAAGGGGCTGGGCTGGAGGGTCCTGCAGCCCCCTCGGATGGCTGGGAGGCCGGTGGGCACATCCTGGGGCTGGTAACTCATCCCACATTCCCTCTGCACTGGCTTTGCTGCAGGGGGACTTGGCTCAGCTGTCTCCTGCTGCAGTGCTGAGAGTGGGGCAGGGCAGGAGAGCTCAGTGCTGGGCATGGAGAGGCCAGGGTGAGACACGGAGCCTGATGCCACCAGCTTGGCACCTGCAGCAGAGAGCTGTGGCCAGGCAGGGCAGCAGACAGGGAGGGAAGCAGGAAGGGCAGCAGGCAGGCAGGGAAGGAGGCAGGGCAGCAGGGAGGGCAGCAGGCAGGCAGCGCTCGGCGGCGGCTCCGCAGCACCCTCGGCTCCCGTCCCCCGGTGCCGGGGCGGCTGACAGGATCATTACAGCCGCTATCTGGGCTCACGGGCTCATCCCTCTCCCTTTCGCCTTTTGCATAATGGATAGGCTGTGAGTAATGGGAAATGGCAGCCCAGCCGCGCTTGCTGGCAGCCCCTTAATGAAGAATATGGAAATCTCATCAGTCCAATCAGGCCAGCAAATGAAACTGCTTTCCCCCGCCGATGTGAGCAGAAGGCTAACGACCCGCGCTCCATCCCGCGCCCAGGAAGCCCCCCCTTCCCTTTTCCGTGTTGACAAGTGAGCTGTGAACTTCATTTTTTCTGGCAAGCAGAGCCCCAGCTCATCTTCCCTGCTCCCCTTCCCCAGGCCTGGGCCAGCAGGTGTACCTGAGCCTTCCGCTTGCTCCTCAAGGGCATCACTCCTCACTCGTGGTGGGGTCACCATCTGCAGGTGTCACCCATCCCCAGCTCCTGGTCCTGCCTTGCATCCTCCTGCTGTGCCCGAGCCTCCCAGCACCAGCTTTGCCATAGGTGCAAGTCAGTAATCCATGGTGAGGATGTGGGACATAGGTGGTCCCCCAGCTGCTGTCACCTGGTACCACTGTGTCCCCACAAGCACTGAGGTCTGCTGGGCTCGTGTCCATAGAATCCCAGCACAACTGAGCTTCATGGACTTGTGTCTTCTCCTGGAGTGACACTTGCAAAGAGCTGCAGTGTGAAGAAACCACTGTTTCCTCTCTTCTCTCCCTTGCCTGTCACCCACAGCCTTGGGCCTGGTACAGAGCACAGGATTATCTCCACTCACCTCCTGCAGCATGCACCACCTCTGAGCAAGACCTCCAGTCATGGCACCTGCACAGTGACACCCCTGGTTGTGCCAGAACTGGAGCATCTTCCAAGGGGCTCTGAGCCCCAGCCACACAGGGGCCACCTCCCACTTTGGTTCATCTGCAGCCTTGATGATGTACCTTTTGTCCCCTGTCCCCATAAGCACTGTCCCGGTCCTGAGCAGCCTAGAAGTGCCTCCACTTCAGGTCCCACAGGTTTTGCTGTTGCTCTGGGCTTCTGAGCTGTTGTCTCCATGGAGCTATAAAACACTGTCAATTTGGCTACCATGGTGGCCTAGAACTTTGACTTGTGTGTCTGAGAAAGCCTGAAAGACTGAGAAAGTCTATAGTGGGGCACAAGACATGGTCAGTGCTGGGCTCTCAGTCCACACTGGGATCTGTACAAGGATGGTCACCTTGGATAAGGACCTGAGGGATGCGGGTTCTGCTCTGCCTCAGACTCATTGCACAGGCTGTTTGCCCTAAATTTGCAACACTTCATAGCTGGACTTGCCGAATCAAAAATGTGGCAAAAACTGGATATTCGCACAGCAGGTCCTGACCTCCTGGGCACCATCCTCTGGCCTTTGCAGCACTTCAGGCAGGGGAGAGCAGCAGCATCCTCGCCTGCATCTGTCTGCTCCGTGGGCAAAGGCAGGAGGCTGGCAGGGAACTGGCCACTCGCTGGTTTGGGGGAATGTTTAATTATTGCTTTTCACAGGCAGTGTGTGGCTCCTAAACTGACGGTGTGAATTTGCCCAGAAACACTGAGGTGGGTTCAGGCTTTAATAAAATCCCCAGCTATGTGTACACCCAGGGCATTCAGCCATGCATAAATACCTTCCGTAGCATATGCTTGTGCTACAGCAGAGGATGCTAGCTCGGGGCTGGAGGAAGCCATTCGTTTCCATGAGTTATAAGATCATATCTGGAAACAACTCTAGCAAGCCAAGATGAGCGCAGCAGCGGAGCTGGCGCTGGTCCCCGGCGCGGGCTGTTTGCACACACCAGTAATGATGTGAACGAGCGGCTGTTCAAGGGGCTGATCAACATCAAACCATTGAAATTAAAGGCTGAGGAGAAGCAGAGCCATAAACATTTATTGCAACACTCTGCATATCATCAGCTGCTGATTTGGAGGCAGTGGGAATGTGCGGCTGAAATAATAGGATTTATCGGAGTCTGAGATGAACTGTCCTTGATGGATGGTTGGAGAAGGGAAACAATGTGCCATCTCCAGCACAAGGCCATTCCTAAAATACAGCAAGGGGGTGGGGGGGCCGTTGCCTTTATTAACACTAATCTCTCTCCATTTTAGAGCCCACACCAGCCATCAGACCCAACTGCAGCTGAATGAGGAAGCCAGCTTGAAGACAATGCGCTGGAATATCCCAGAGGACTGGAAATCAGAGTTGTGGTCTCTCAACACTGAGTGTGTAATTTGCTGGAAAGTTGACACCCTTTCTGCTTTGTCTTGATGCCTTTTCCATTTGTTTGATCCCCTTTAAATTTTAGTCTCTGTTCTTCGGACAGAAAAAGCAAATCTAGGAATTTCTTCAGCTGCTCTCTCTTTGCTTCCCATTTTTTTTCTGTTGCTTCACTAACACAACTCAACTTCATTAGTAATGACACTGACAGTTTGCCTTTTAAAGCAAACTCCATCTCCTGTCACCCACCAATGCAATGGAACCCCACCTTTGGAGGGGAAGCAGCTGCTGTGCTCCCCCCAAACAGCAGGGTAAGGCAGGAGCCGATGGCACTCAGAGCTCAGCTGCTGTAATCAAATCGTCTCCTGTCACCTTGAGCACCCTGTAATGCTCCTACAGCTAACAGGCTGGGAGGAGGAGAGGGCTGAGAAAAGCAGTGTCAGAAGAATGTAGGAAGAGAATAATTTGATAGATTTTTTTTAGTTTGATGGGTTTGTTGTTTTGGTTTTTTTTTTTTTAACATTGATCTGAAAATTGAAGTTATGGATTGTTTTTTAAAAGGGAACTTCAGAAAAAAATCTCTCTTCCTCCCTCTTTCTTTCTCTCTCTCTTCTAGAAGTGATCTCAGGGAAGTATTTCCAGGCAAAAGCCTCTGACTTACAGATCATTCAAGGTGTTCATGCACATCAAAGTACCTAATATTTGAAACAGGAGAAAAACCGAACTTAATCAGATTTACAAACAAGTTAGCTTTGGCTGCATTGAACATCTGCTGCAGCCCCCATGGAGAGGAACTGTCTCATACCTCTCCTGGGAACTTTTGGGCAAAGCTGGATGCAGAAAGATCACTGCTGTGACAAACTGGCCTTAATTTGCCCTCTAAAAAGAGGGGGGCAACGTTACAGCTAACCTTTCGTCAACACTCTGTGGCACTGACAGGACAAACACATCTGGATCAAGGCAAGAGGAAATGCAACGCTGTCACTGTCCCATCTGAGACATCCCTGAGAGCCCCAAATTTAGAGCACCATTCATACTTCACTGGTCTCTCTACTACCCCCTCAGCACCAGCATCTCTGATAAAACAAGGCTCCCCAGGAGCCTCTAACTCATTTTTCTTGCTCAAATGGGTTGCAGAAGGGACTTGCTTTTGTTTCCACCAACACAAAGCCGAAAAAAACCCTCAAAGCTACATCCGTATGGAATGTGGGTGGTTGGAGAAAAATGGGTTTCCTGCTGCTTTGTATGTCCTAAAGCCTATTAACTGGTACTCTGTCTCTACCACTTCTTGTTTTGCCTGACAGGTTAAGGCCGCGTTGGCTTGATGAGACATTAGTGGCAGAACTTTTCCTGTGCCAGCCTGACACAATTCCCACTCCCACAGCTCCAGTGTCCCCCATTGCTCTTGAAGACACCATTTGAGGATGTTGCACCACATCTTCTCACTGAGAAGGGAGTCTGTAACCCTCTGAAGATTGCTGTGAACTGTGCAGAAACAGAACTGGTTTCCTCAGGGCTGGTGCAGCGAGGGACGAAGGTGGAGTGGGGGAGCAGGGACACCTAAGCAGAGATTTTCTCCCTGTTCAGCTGCTTTGGGCATTTGGCTTCTTGTGGCCCAAGTTCCTCTATCCTCAGTAGTGACAACTGCAGTCCTCGTTCCTGCTTGTGGTCCACAAGCAGCTTTCTTCTGCTGCACCTCCTGACAGAGATCTGTTTGTAAGTGCACCTAAGCCTGCTTCCCCTACCTGCCCTGACTTCCTCTGTCCCACAACATGGAAACATTAAAAACATGAATGCTAACACTCCTGCAAATGCAAGAAAAGGGACCTTTTTGTGTGGCTTCACATCTCAGGCTTGCTCAGGAGCCATTTTCAGCACTTCAAGTTGGAGTGCTTTTGAAAAGGAAAATCAATGCTGAGGCAACGTGCCCAAAAATGAGGGGTCAGTAGGCTGGCGTGGGGGAGGTGCAGGTGATGGAGCAGCAACGGGAGAGTGCCTCCAGTGTGTGATCCCTCATTGTGGCTGAATCACTAACCCTAAACACATAAATCAAGCCCAGCTTGGGGATCACGCCTGCAGGCACACTCTGTTTGATCCAGGAAGGCTCACTTCAGCAGCAGCTTTTGGAAAGACTTTGCCAAGGCTGCACAATGGGAAGGGCTGCTGTGTGTTTCTGTTTTAGCATTGACACATTTGCCCCATTATTCATGGCTGGTCTGCATTTTGCTTCCTCTTGGTTCTCAGCCTGCTTTTTCAGTGGGTTTTCATGCCTTTGAGGCAAGCAGCACTGAAATGGTGCCAGTCCTTTGTCAAGAGCCAACTGGGCATACCCTGGGCTTTAGTTTTTGCTGGCGACAGTCCCAGGAGAAGGTGTCTTGTGGTCCTCCATCACATGTGTTGCCTCTCCTCTCTGCTGTCCAGCTCACTAATCAATTTTTAAATCTATTAGCTGATTTTTTTATTTTTAAGTAGACATGATGAAAGAGTAGGGGTCTTAAAGACAAGCGTTAGGAAAACTGGTGTCCAGACCTTTTTCCTCCATCTTCTTGCAGCGCCAGCTGAAGTGAAAGGCTATGATGTATGAGCTCACTTTTAATCAGGTAATCCAGCTGGGAGAGAGCAATACCATAACAATCCATTCAGGATTAAAGAAAAGCTTCTGGCAGTCCCTCTCACCATCCATAAGACATCCATTGTCTCTGCTACGAGCTGCAGGCTCTTCTCTGCTGGGCAGAGTCCCCCAGGATGGCCAAGAACTGGGACACTGCCCACAGCAGGAGCCACTCACTTCTCAAGGGGTCCTTATCCACTCAAACATCACCAGCTTGGCCTTTATCTTCTGTTTATGCCCCCAGCAGAACTGAACAAAACCCAGTGGCCATCCTTCCCAGCATCCCATCTCTGCCCACGCCTTGGGCTTTGCTCAGGTGCCCTGAAAGCAGAGCAGAGTGGGGCAGGTTGAGTGGGAAACACAACTGCATTGCCAGGAATGGATCTTCAGAGTCTTCTGCCCAAATTGTGGGTTGATTTGAGTGCTCCCAAGACACTATGAAGTCTGAAAGCCAGGAAAAGAGTGGTGTTCTGGGGTTCTCCTCTGAAATAAGCTACCTGAGCCCAGGCACATGTGTGGTCAAGTCAGGCTAGAGTTTCTCTAGGGTGGTTTGGCCACTGCTGAAGCTGCTAGCTGTGCAGGGGGACAAAGGGAAAGATTTGCTTGCCTTTCCTCCATTAAGGCACCACTTGATGTGTGCCCACATTGCTTCTTCTCTGAAATGCAGTGCCAGGAAGGTGCTGCTGCTCTCCCAGTCACTGGCACGAGGAAAGCAAACTGGCTGTCCTTGGCATTTGATATAAGGCTTTCCACAAACACCAGCTAATGGGAATTCCTCACTGGTGTCCCTGGGAGTTTCAATATTGGATGTCAAGGCAGACTTTTGTCTTCTCAGCAGGCAGTTGGACCTGATGTGCTTAACCCTTTGCAGCCCAAACCAGAGGGCGAGGGACTGAGCCTGGCAAGGCCTCAGAGTGGACTCCAGCTCCCTGCTGTGCTTGGCTGCTCCATGCCCTGGCCTCAGCTGCACAGCACTCCTGCTCCTGCAAACTCAGTGCACATCCAGCTTTGTTTTATTGTCAAGGTGCCTCGGAGGACGGGGATCCAGGAGGATTACTGAATGCCTCGCAACTCGGAGCTGGCAGGCGCACGGGGCACGCTGAAGGGTTTTGTTTGTGCCTGGTGAGAGCAGCTGTGGGCAGGAGTGGGTAAGCAGGGAAGTTACCAAAAGAGAAATAAGGAAACAAAAGGCGAGTTGGGGCAGGGGGGGTATGTTTGCATGGGGGAGGGCAGGAATTTCTTTTCTTTGTCGGAAAGTCTAAAGTGCCTTTCTTTAGTGCCTCGGTCGCTGCATGGGGCCTTGGTCAATAACATTCCTCCCTCACCCTGCGGAAGGAGACGGGCCAAGCAAGACACGGCTGAATGAAATTCCTCTCACCTCACCCCGTAAACATCCCAAGAGTCTGGCCCCATTATGGCTGGGTACAAAAGTCTGGGTCCGAGGCCGAACAAAAGGATGGGGAAGAAAGTGCAGGTTGCCAGGGCAACGCTGTCCAGGCTGCCTGGTTTTATCAGCAAGGGGCCTGGGTTTTCTGCCTGAGTTACGGGAATATGAGGCAATTTATTTCCACCACAAGACAGAGGCTTTGGAGGGCAGCCTGGTGAGGTCTGGCTTTGCTTTTGGTGCTCGCAGCAGGGCAGGTGAGGTGGGAGCAGCCCGGGCAGTCTCCAGGGTACCCTGACAGCCAACAGCATCCTGGGGAGCACAGCAATGCCCAGGGAGTGTCCTGCAAAGGGTAACACACAGTGGGGACCCTCCAGGGGGTCTGTCCAGTCTGCCCTTACAGGGTGTGGGGATCTGTCCCAGCCTCCTCTGCAACACAGGGAGTCTGCTCATGCCTCTGTTCAGAGCCCATTCATCTCCCTTGACTGAGGATGGAGTTATCCCAACTTGGGGATCCCAGTACCCTGGCAGGCTGGGTTAAATTGGGGAAAACTAGTTTTTCAGTAGCTTGACAGAGAGGGTTTTACAGTTTAATTCAGACAGGCTTTGCTATTTGCCTTCCAGATGAAGGCATGGAAAACATGCCTTGTTCTAGGCCTAGTGTTGTCTGCACTAGAGAGGATCTGGTTCATGCCCAGAGAGCATCAAAGTTGCCTCTGACAGGTCTGGATTGCAGTGGGAACATCTGGACCCAGTGTCTGAGGGTCAGAGGAAGCAGGACTGCCAGGCCCCCTGGCACAGCATTTAGCAAAGCTAATGCAAAGCCTTAAAGCTCCCTGAGCCCTTGAGGAATGGACCTGGGATGTGTTGGCCTCACGTTGAAAAGGATGAGTTCAGCTCTGGGAAATTCAGTTCCAGCTGGATTCATATCCTCCCCTACCTGTTTTGAAACAGAATACCCAAGAAAAAGAATACTCTAGAGACCAGGAAGCAGTGTGGACAACGTCGCAAACTAGCTGACCTAAATCTTAACAAAGGGTGTTATGACACTAGGGAAAATATCATTCAGGCATCCACTCATTACAGTGGCTCTATTGAGTAGCAAAGGTGTTCATGATGTGCCTCCCAGTCAGTCTGAAGAGGATGATAATGCTGGGTGTAGGGTCAACATGCAAGATAATGACAGCACAAAGCCTGAATGGAATAACAAAATAAAACACAACAGTCAGACACGTTGATGTGTTACAGCCAGGACAAGCAGGTATTTGTCTGATTTCCAAACAAGCCAAAATGCCAAAATGCAGGTGTGATGGCAAGGTTTCCAGAGGCAGAACCTCTTGCAGAAGAGAAAGAACCACACTGAATGTTGTGAATGCAGTAGCCATTCCTGGTTTGCTTGATGTTTTTACTGTGGGGCTTGGGGAGTGTGTAGGATGGGTCAGCAGCATGCAAAGACCTGGAACAAAACTTGCAGGCCAGCTCAGTTAAAGGGCTGGAGCAGAACCAGCTCAGCAGGCCGTGGAGAGCATTCGGCCGAGACTGCCTGCTCATCTCAATTCATCTTGACAAATTTCTAGACAAATGCACCAAGCTGTGCTCAATGGAGTGACAGGGAAATTACTAATTAAACTGAAGATGATGGGATTAGTGGGAAGAAATAGAAGTTGGGCACAGAAGCTGTACCTCTGGACAGAGGCAGTAGCAGGCTGGACAGAGTTCACCACTGGAGTTTCTCTGGAATCGATCCTGGGATTGATCTTGTTTATTCTCTCCATGAATGATGTTGTCATAAGAAGTGGAAGCGCTTAGGTTAAGCCAGCTGATGACGCAGAAGGGGGAGGCATTGTGAATGCAGAGGAGACAGGAGATCAAACAGAAAGCAGCAGACAACCTTGAGCACGGAGACGCAGGAACGAGTTGAAATTCAAGAGCACGAAATGCAAGACTAATCACAGGGTTGGGGTTTTTTGTGCTAGACAGGGAGTGTGTCAGTTGGACATGACTGAGGAGGAGGTGAACTTCGTTGTAGCAGTCATGGGTGATTATGAACCACCAATGAGCTAAAGGCACAAAAAGGCGAACGAGACCCGAGGGGTTTGGGATATTGCCAGTGGAAGCAGGAAATTATTAATAGCATTTGCGAAGTACTGACAAGACCTCATCTAGCATTGGGTAGGAGTCCTGGACAGGTAGGCTGAAATGCTGCCAGAAGCGGTGCAGAAAAATTCTCTGAATATGATCAAGGGAGTGGAGATCCTGTTTCACAAATAAAACAAAAGATGGAAGGAGTTATCTTCTCCATTGGTTTGCTAGTGATATCCAAGCACACCAGAAAACCTCAGTGATTAGAAAGCAAGGATCCTGACAACCCCAGGCACCCCATGTCCCTGTGTATCCTGCCCACTGAAACCACCTGAGCTCTTGCCCTCCACAGGATCTCTCTTGCAGAGAGACCCTTTGCACGCTGCTCCTTCCCCCTCCTCGCCTTCTTCCCTGGAAACTGATCCCCACTTCAACTCTAAATAGGCAAAAAGAAAAGGAAAGCCAGCAGACTGAGGCTTTTGTACAGCAAGGCAGATTAGGGGCCTCCCAGGGACTTGCAGCTTGTAAGAGGGAAGGGCTTGGAAATGGAGGGAGGTAGGGGGGTGGCCCTGCTCTCCTCCACAGACAGTGAAACTCAGACCTGCCTTTGGTCTGCTCCTTGCAAAGTCTTTTTTGTCCACCTTACTTCCTTTTCCCCCCCCGCCTGACATTGTGGATCAGCTTTTGGGGGACTAGGATCTTTTCAGTTCCTGCAATGGATTTAATTCCTGAAACGTGTGTCCTGTTCCCCTCTTTCATGCTGAATCAGCAAAGCATTCACCCAAACAAAAGCCAAATCTCCCTCCTAGGGGCAATCAGGAAAAGGGGTCCCTGCAGTGGTCTCTGGTTTGCAGACAAAAGGTTCCTTGGACTATAGACAAGCGGGTTAGTGCCACCATGGATTATAGAAACAGCTGTGGAAGAAGGATTAGCCACCACCTGTGTGACAAAGGCTACAGGTCTCCAGTCCCATGGCAGATGCTTTGTGCTACCTGTCTGCCCAAGCTTGACTCTCAAGGTGCTTTCTTTACTCTCAGCTTGCCTCCCTCAAATGCAAAGTGCTTAGGCTAGGATGAGCCACACTTGCCTAGACCCAGGCTTGGACAATCTCAGCCTCTTTTAATTTGAATTGACCCATTCCCTCTTTCCTACAGCCCAAGGCCTCTTTCCCTGTGGGCTGTGGGAAATGCAATGCTGGGTACAGGGCAAGCACAGGCCCTGCCAGAGCAGCGCTGGGCACAGGGCAAGCACAGGCCCTGCCAGAGCAGCACTGGGTACAGGGCAAGCACAGGCCCTGCCAGAGCAATGCTGGGCACAGGGCAAGCACAGGCCCTGCCAGAGCAGCACTGGGTACAGGGCAAGCACAGGCCCTGCCAGAGCAATGCTGGGCACAGAGCAAGCACAGGCCCTGCCAGAGCAATGCTGGGCACAGAGCAAGCACAGGCCCTGCCAGAGCAGCGCTGGGCACAGGGCAAGCACAGGCCCTGCCAGAGCAATGCTGGGCACAGGGCAAGCACAGGCCCTGCCAGAGCAATGCTGGGCACAGGGCAAGCACAGGCCCTGCCACTGCCCCCCAGGCACTGAGCTGCTCCTCGTGCAGCAGCTTGGTCTGCCATGGGACACTGGCTTTATTAAAGCCTCTTGACCTGAAGGGAAGTTGCCACACCTTTCAAATGCTCTGTAATGTCCTACCTGTTGGTGTGTCCATGCAGCACCCCATCCCTTTAGCCCTTCTGGGCTCAAGCTTTGTCCCCAGCCATAGTGTAGACCCATCCTCTGGTAGGGAACATCCAAAGCTAAAATCATTACCAGTTTTGAAACATTCAGCTATTTCAGTGAACTCAATTGAAAAGCTTTTTAGGAGACTAATAATCCTACCTCTCTAGCAGAGATTGAATAATGTGCAGTAAATCCTGCCTCAGGCTTCGTGCACTGAACAACACTGTGGAAAAGCCTTGTGAGACTTTTTGCTAACAGTGAAAAGTCTGTCCTGTGTGTGGGATGGACATGGGTCCTCTGCAAAATATCTCAGCTGTGAAATGAACACTGAACTTGCTGCAACCAGATTGTTTCGGACAATTTCATGTGTAAATGCATGTATTGTTCTATAACAGTCATTTATACAGTCCTTTCTGTCAAAGAGTGTTTGAGTTAAACTTTAAACAAAAAACTTCACCAGAAGAATAATCCAACACTGGAACTGTCTGCCCAGGGAGGCTGAGAGGTCTCCATCCTTGGAGATACTCAAAACCTGCTGAGATGTGGTACAAATCAACCTGCTTCTCTGTCTCTGCTTTGAGCCAGGTGGTCGGATGAGGTCTCCAGAGGCTTCTGCCAACTTCAACTGTTCCTTCATTTTCAAAAAGCTGTAAAAGGATGATTTAGCTCTAAATTTCAGGACACAAAGTTTGCCATGGGAATGACCATCCAGATGCAAAAGCACAGAGCCTGCAACCCCTTGAGCAGAGGGCAAGGAGACACCCTGCTACCCACAGAGCATGAAAAGCCTCTTCGCTTCTTCCATGCAGCCAAGAGAAAAAGACAGCAGTGGTGGCCTGAATTATGGCACTTGTGGGTTTTTCCTGTTGCTGACAATAATGAGGGGCAGCATTAGTTTCCAGGCAACTGATTTGGTGTCCTTCCAAAGGCCTCTGGCAGTGGGGCTTCTCACTGAGGACCCTGTTTTCTTCCCTTCCCTTTGTAAGTATTACACTTTCACCTAAATTGCACTCCACTCTCCTGGTTGCAGGTTTTTTGACATCCTTGCCTTCAATTTTCAGATCCTCACAGTTCTTTTTTTAAACACAGGCTCTCCTTGTGGAAACCCCCATAGTGGGTGGATCTGCAGGGGCAGCAACACCAAGTGAAGCAGAGATGAAAAACTGGGCTGGTGAGGGTGGCAGAAGACACAGTGGAAAGGCACAGCCACAGAGAAGGGCATGAGAACCTGGTGCTTCTTGTAATCTGGAATGACAAGACTAAAGGAGAAAGACTGGGAAACTGGGATCAGCACACAACTTTGGCAGACCTTCATGTCTACAAACCTAAAAATGCTACAAACCACTCAAAACAGTTTTATTTTAACTAAACCAAGTCCTCACCTTGGATCGTGGTGATACTGCAGCAGGACCTGAGGCAAGGGGCACCCATGAAGCTGCTAAATGCCACAGCACATTCCCTGCTAAAACTGGGACCACCTCACTGCTGAGCCTGAGACACCTGAAGGAGAATAAAAACAATGGTCTTTACCAGATAAAGCTTAATAAAGCTAGGTATTTCCAAGAACAAAGGAAATTAAATTCTCCAGACTACACTGTAGAAGTGACCCCCAATGTTCTGTGTCCCAAACCCATGTATAATTGTAGATGTAATTCTTTTAGGCATAGAGACATGACTTTTTAGAATCAGAATATTTTTCCTGGAATTTTACTTTTAGTCTTTGAAATGGAATGTTCCAGAAGGGAAGGAAAAGTTACCAGTTTCTAGGAATATCAGGGATCAACTGTTTCCTAGCAGAAGGCAAGCCAGGAGCCAAAGGTGATCCCAGTACAGAATCTGCCCTCTCCAGCCAGGGGTTACATCCTGGGAAATGGGGGAACTGGAGCTGGGAATCAGAACGTTCAGACCAAAACAGGGAGGCAGCAAACATTCCATTTCATACAAAATGAAATGAGATCCAACAGGGAAGAGGAGAGGGAAGGTGGAGGGGGATCCATTATTCATGAAGGCAACAGTAGTACAACAGAGCTTGCACAGACCCATGCAGAGCTGGATAAGGTTACTGCAGAAACAAGGGTTGGTAATGGTATGCCAAAGCTCTGCTTCTTGGGTGTAGAAAGAGAGAGCCATTGAATCCTTCCTTTTCCTTTCTTTTCCTTCCCTTTCTCTTTCCCTTCCCTTCCTTTCCCAGCAGATAATGCTGTCCTGGTGTGTATGACATCAGAAACAACCTTCCTTGGAAAGCTCCATTCGTGGTCCTTGGAGGAAGATTTGGGAAGTTAGAAACCTGTAGAGCACAGGAGGAGGGAGAAGCAGACCCCAGAGAGGTGGCAGACACGTGAGATCAAGGTTCTCTGCCTCCCACCAAGGCTGATCCTGATTTCCTCAACAGGGAAACCTCTCAGGGCTTGGTGCTTGTCTCAAATGACAGCATGTGTTTGCTATGGCTCTGTGGTTTCCCACAAAGCAATGATTTTTTTTCTTTTTTTCCTGTTTGCTGCTTTTTCTTTTTTTTTCTCCTGGAAACCAGAGCTGCTGGCTGCTGTCTGGCAGGCTGGCTGTGGGACACCATTTGCAGATGGATGGGTGAGCAGGTACCTGTGTCATGCTGACTGTTACAACATGGAGGGCATATCCCAGCAGCTGTCCCGAGGAATTAAACATCCCTGGCAGGTTGGACAGGAAACTGGGCTCTGGCTTTGCCCTGCTTGGCTTGGAAGCATCCTGAGAGTGAAAAGGAGGGTGAGCCAAAGGGCTGGATTGGTTTGCAGAGGAAGGGCTGCAGCCTTTATAGCTTTTAATGGCATCACCTGCAGTGGTTTCTGGGGCTACTTAAACTGTGTATGATGGGCTAACTCTAACCCTTCTTTCAGGCAACAGTGGTGGCTGTTACCTGCACCACTGTTACTGCTGGAACTCAATCAGGTGTGTGCAAGGAGGGGATTGTTTTCTGGGCACTGGGTGGTGTGTATATACAACACAGATGGTGGGCAGGACAAGCAATGGGAGCATTTTGCTTAAACTGGTATGCTCCTGCTCACCTTTTGGTTGATGTGTAGGGGAGAGGCAATAGGGAGAGGATTATCTATTAAAAACACAATCAGATGTGGAATGTGAATATGGACTGTGGGCTATGAACCAGGGGAAAAAAATCCACCACTCACTGCAATGCTTTTGTTTTGCCTTGAGTAGAAGCAGATCTGAAATCGTGGAGGTGGTAGGAAGTATTTCCTACCCTGGGCAGCTTGTGGAAGGCAGGAATGCGTGCAGCTTGTACAGTGCAGGTGATCCCTCCACTCAGCAGCTGAGGAG
Source organism: Melospiza melodia melodia (assembly GCF_035770615.1). Lineage (NCBI taxonomy): Eukaryota > Metazoa > Chordata > Aves > Passeriformes > Passerellidae > Melospiza > Melospiza melodia. Next base: position 16,983,357 of record NC_086203.1, read on the forward strand.
GCAGCAGCAGCTGCAAGCTCACGCCAGCAGCGTGGTGGCCCTGGGATTGGGGCACCCTTGTAGGGGCCACCTTGATGGACCAGAGCATGGGCTGAATCAGGCCCTTGTGCAAAAAGAGCTCTTCCTCAGCTGAGGGAGGCTTTGCAGGATCAGACCCTGCTGGTGCTGCAGGAGGTGCTGACACCAAATCAGTGCATGTCATCACCAGGCTGTGCCTGGAGGGAGGTATGGCTTGAGCACACTGCCTTGGATCATGTTCCATGCATGGTACTAGGGCTGCCAGGCACTGCAGCCAGAACATTTAGTGCTCACCTGGAATACATTGCATGATATATTTAGAAAGCCTTTTTTTTTCCCCCCATTGTTTTTAATTGCATTCAGCTTTTTTTGATATTTCTGCCGGTGGTCGGCCACATGGTTTTGCAAAAAAAAAAAAAAAAAAGCCACCACTGAGCAGCGTGTGGGCCCTGTGTCTGCCTGTGAGCCAGGTCCCATCTGGCTGTAATTACTAGCTTCACATCAGCAGAAGAGTGTAATATTTAAACACAAATGTTTGATGTTTGCATAGCAAACCTCAGGATGGAAAGCTCTTGATAATCAGCCTGCAGGGAGGAGGTGGGCTTGCTGCAGGTGAGCACTGAGGTGTGTGGGATGCAGCAAGGCTTTGTGGGGTTTTATGGGGATAGAGAGAAGAGCAGCACTGAATTCAGAAGCCCTTCATGCTCCACACAGCATTGCACTCCTCATCCTTAGGCCTTTGGACTATAAGCCATGCAGAGCAGAGTGGTGCAGGGCAGGTGACCCTGCCAGGGATCTCCCACCTCCTCCCACTCAGAACATGTCAGGAGGTCACTGGAGCCTGCAAAATGGTAGAAGAGCTCCTGAAATCAATACAGGCTCCTTGCCCTGAGTAGTAGCCATCAGGATGGATAACAATCCTCGTTAGGTTTCAGCAGCTCAGGCACCGGCTATGCCTGGAGAGCAGGGAGCTGGAGCCAAACTCGTAGAAAAATGGACAATCTATTCCACTGGCCCCCAAAAATTAGGATTGAGACGACAGCAAGCATTACCCACCTTCTCTGGCAGAGATAAGATCCAATCCACACAGTACCCTTCCAAAGAACCTTCCCCTGCTTGTAGTGGACACAGTGTGAGATCTCATGTGTGTGGCACTTTGCTTCCCTGCCCTTCAGTCCCAATCCTTGGGGAAGGAAAACAACAAGCTTGTACTTCACCCTGCTCCAATTGGGACGACAAGTGAGAAAACAGCTTTGTCTGCTCCCAGGCACCTCTGGAAGGTGACAGACACATGTGCTGCCTGCAGCATCCTCTGGTTAGCATTAAGGTCCAAGCACAGCCATGCACACCCAGCCAAATGAGAGTCCTGGAGCTGCTGGCCCCTGTGCCACCTCCTGTAGGGTACACAGCACCCTGGCTTTGTTCCTGACAGAGAAGAAAATCCATGCCTGGAGATGGCTTTTGTTCATAATGCCATCATGGTGCTAGCAGCTGGCTCTTCCTGAGCTTGTCCAGACAAGGTTCAACCTGTCACAACTTGTCATTTTATAAGTGCAGGAGGCTAGAGCCTAGGATAACAGGATAATAATAGGATAACAAATGCCTCCTCACTGTCTCAGGGGGTTTGGGGACCTATTCTCTGCAGCTTGCACACCCAAGGTGAGCCAGCCCCACTGTCGTCACTGCCTCCGAGGAGCATTGCTCATCTCAACAAACTTTAAAGCTGCATCCTGACAGACCAAAATAAATCAATCAATAAATAAATCGTCCGTCTCGTCTACTGGATCCTGCAGTTTATTTCCTCGGCGCTGATGAAAAATAGTTGGATGCTTAGTAGCTTCATGAGACTAATTATGATAAACGGCCCCATCGCTGCTAATATCCGGACATTAATTCCCAGATGGAGCTGCAGAAAATGTCAGGAATGGAAATGTCAGCTCTCTAAAAGGACCTGGCAGGTATTGAAGTGGGGACTGGAACGTCAGCAGAGGAGGGACTAGGGGGAGATCTGGGAATTAGCAGAATGTCGGTACACATTTGGAAGCTATAATTCCTCTCACTTGGTTGCCCAGTTCCTCATAGCAATGCCACAACTGCAGCTTTCTTCACATTTTGCCTTCTCTGAGCTCTGCTCCCTGGACTGAGGCAAAAGATTGGCACTCACTAAGCAGGTGACAATTTCTTTGTGCAGAAGAAGCTCAGCCTTAAGCTTCAGGAATCTCCTTCCCACTGAGATCCCCAGAAATGTCACCTGGTCTCTGTCTACTGGACACAGCAGTAATTCCCTTTACACTGGGTGTGGGGCAGGCAGGCAGAGAGGCAAAAAAAGGTCACACCCAAACTCTGCTCCCATCCTCCTCTGGGTTTCATATCTGCATTCATATTTACATTTCTACAATTACCAGTTGAATATAAAAATACGATGGAAAACAGCAAAAATATCTCTTAGGGTTTTTGTTCTGGTTTTAGGGGGGTTTTGTTTGTTTGTTTGTTGGTTTGCTTGTTTATTTGGAGGGAGTTTGTTTCCGGTTTTTTGTTTGTTTTTCACCAACGGTTTAAAATTGTTTCTTGTATTTAAAAGAGCTATTTAAGGAGAATATTCCCTGCCAAGTGAGAGGTACTTCAAGGTAGACGGACCAGCCAGACAAATTGTATGAATGCTCAACTACTGACAGCACTGTGTCAATGATGACAGGAGTCAGGCTGGCACCTGGTGCAATAAATCAGCTGATAAACAAGTTCAAGAAACTCTGTTTTGAAGCCATTTTAAATCAAAAAATATTAGGTTGTCCTCTCTTGGTGCAAAGACATGCACTGGTTTTGCAGCTCTGTTCAGCCTGCTGGTTTAGGCCCTGTTCTCTAGAGCATGTAAAACAGCAGTGTTCTCATGATGATCTATTCCAGCTTTTGGCACATGCTTCCTAGTGGAAAAAATATGAACAGGTTGGGGATTCCTTGATCAGATGCCAGTTGGTTGAAAGAAAGGCTTTTCACAGGAGTCTGTTGCTGTTTGTCAGCAAAGGCTGGAATTTTTGCTCAAAGCCAGATCATTTCAACATTTACCTGCTGAGAGGAGATTTAACATTGAGCCTGACAGGTCTGGTTCAGACCACAGACTTGAACCAGAACTCTCCACAGCCCCCAGCAAGTTCTCTTGAAGCCAAGATGCCTCTGTCTCTCATGAAAAGCTTGAAGTTCCTCTGGAAGCTTCAGGGAAATTTTCCTTTCTATAAAGAAAGCAAGTAATGGGGAAGTAGCTGCACCATATTTGCTGTGGAGCTACAGAGCTCCAAACCTCCTCTGTGTGTTCTGACAGATGACATCTGCATGAAATCTGGCCATTGGTCTGTTGGGATGTCTGAGGAATGTAAGGGTCCAGCTCCAGGGAGTTTGGGAGCTGGAGGGTGGGATACTTGGGAGCATTATAGGTATCATTATTCCAGAGAGGGTTAGTGGCAGAGGTGCTCCCCAGTATGGGCTCTTCTTGAAAAAATCTCCCAACTTACTGGGAGCTTCCTGCCGGCAAGCTCTTTCTGTCAGCAGCCCCATGGATAACAAGAGCATTGCATTTGAGGCACTTCTGGCCAAATCAGCTGAGCCAATTGTGTGAAAATGGCTCCTGCAAGCTCCTCTGCCCACCACTGCTGAGCTCTCATCCCTGAGGCTTGTTTATCCTCTCCATCCCCACTGCTTCCTGCCTGCTCAGGCTTGGCCCTGGTGATCTTCACTGTCATCTTCCTCCTTCTGGACAGCCCCGTGCTTTTTGTGTGTCTTTCCTGGGGCAGTAACCTCTGCCTGCAAGTTCCCTGGGGAAGCCTTCTGGCTGGGTTAATGGTGTGATCCCCAAAGTGAGAGAACACACAGTGAGGAGATGATGTACTGTGGCACAGTGGTGGAGGTGAAGGATAAACTTAGTTAACAAGAATGTCACTATCAGAGCCAAAGTCTCATTCGCTTTCTGAAGCAAGAACTGGCTGCAAAATACAGAACTTGCAGCTACAAACTGTTCCCTGGTCCCAGCCTGACTGAATTCAAGGTAACAGCCTTGTGTCAAGAGAGCTGTTGAAAGCAGCAGGAATATAAAGAGAATCTGGCTCGATACCACCTCCTCAGAATCAACCTGCCCCTTCAGGAGAAGTGCTGAGGCAACAAGAAGCCAGACCTTGTCCTGGCTCTCCCTGCTCTGTGAGTTTCTCAGGGGTTTGTGTCTTGAGGACTTTCTGTCAAATGTACTTGTTAGCATTGTCAATATGTGGTGCTTTACTCCACATTAATGCTGTATCTTGTGTGTAGGAACACATGTAGGTGTGGAGACAGAGAATTCTAGGGCCTTATTCTCTAGTGGCCTTGTGCTTCAAGGATCATTTACACTTTCAGCAAAATGTGTGTGGGGTGGGGATGGAAACACTGCTAAATCTGATGGGGCCTGCCACCCACGGCAGGGGGTAGGTGCAAGTGATGGAACAAAACAACCAGCACATCATCTCCAAGGTCCACAAAAGTCAGGATTTTTGCTATTTTATTCTTCCTCCCATAACTAAGGGAAGGATGTTTGTAGAAGCGAGTTTTTGTGTGATATGGGGTTTTCTGGGTTATTGGATTTGGATAGGTGCAGGAAAGCCAATTGAGTGAAAGTGCAGAGCAGGAAAAGTGGCTTCCACAGCTCAGACCATGTACAAGAAAAGCTGGGCTCTTCAGTCAGAAAACAGCCCCAGACACAAAATGAGCCACTAGCATGTTTTACATATTTCAGCTCACATCCTATCACTTACTGAAACTGGTTTGATTCTCATGTCTGGCAACTGTGTGAGAGCTCTCTCCCTCCCTGTGAGTCCAGACTCTGCTAATCTTGGCTCATGCTTCCACTCCAGTGCTGTGACAGGAGACAGGGAGAACAGTGTATTCCTTGTCCCAGAACAGCCCTGCACTAATGAAAATACTGCTAAGTCACTGACCAGTGTGTTTCAGCAGGGACTCAGGAACCTCTTCTTGGAGAACTGTTTTCGTGGGAACTCAGCATCGAATCTGTGGCTTCAAAAGAGCCTATGGAAGAAAAGGAGCACTAAGAGGAACTGTCAGAAGAAAGACAACACTAAACCTTTTGTGCAGAGCCATCCAGGGACTGGATCTCAGCTCAGACTGATATGAGAAGGTGAAAGCACAGAGATGCTCAACTGTGCCAGCCATCACCACTGCCACTTGGAACCTGCCCTTTGCAAATGGGTAAGGAACACATTCCCCTGCCTGGTCTTCCTGGGCTAAAGGAGCACCCATAGAAGCGGGACACAGTGCCAGAACATCCTGCAGCAAGGCTCTGAGAACCAGAAAGGCCTTTTGAAGGCAGGTCAGGTGGCAGCACACAAATGGAGAGCAGGTGGCTCACGCACCTCTCTGCTTTCTGTTCTGGCCTGCTGGGTTTGTGAAGGCCCAGCCAGTCAAATCAGTGGGGCTTTCACCTCCTGACTTGCTGAAGTATTTTGTGGTGAACTTTGAAAGCCTGGTCCAAAAGGAAGCCCAGCTGACCACAGGAAGGGCAAGACCTGCTGTGAATTCCAGCCCACTGCAGGGGGGTGAAGCCAGCACAAAATGGATGCAGATTTTTCCATGCAAAGGGCAACGGGGCTCCACCATTGTTTCCTCTCAATCAGAGAAGCCATCTGGGATGTGACTCCAGGGAACTCCAGCAAGAGCTGTAATTATATCAAACATAATTGAGGCAAGCCAGCAGCGCTCCTTACTTAAGTAAAGCTATGAGGCCAGCAATATGACAGAGGACATACACCTGGGAGTTCCTCCAGCATCCGCTGCTTCCAGTGGGGTGGGAGCAGCTCAGCATGGAGAGCAAACCCCCTCAGAGATCTCCTTGCTGCAGGGGGCTGATCCTGTGCCCACCCTGGCAGCAGCTGAGCATTGCTGTGAGCGAGCTTGATTATCTGGAGAAGCTTGTGCTTCTTGCCTGAGGCTCTGTCTGCCCCACCTTTCTCTGTCCAAACCTCACAGTGCAAATTTTTGGGTGGCACAAATGCCTCACCCCCTTGACTAGCAGGCCCTTTACCCCCGGCAGGTACCCAGGCAGGGAGAGGAGCCAGTGCTCTTGGCCTGGCTCTGCTGCCTCCCATGGCATGACCCCCATCCTGTGCCTCTTTGCCTAATTCTCTGCCCAGTGGGCATCCCTTGGGCCAGCCTGCCAGCTGTGATGTCCTGCTCCTCTGGCCCTGCTTTCTAGGACTTGCACCTCTCCCAGGGGCACAGCTGGGAAGCAGCAGGATTCACTGTCAGCCTGGACTGGACCAGCAGGCATTTGGGGTCTCAAAGGAGCTACAAAGCAGCCCCTGCTCACCCGCCTGCCACAGCTCTCCTCCTGCAGGAGCCTGCACTCCTGTTTCATCCTTCCCTCCTCCTCCTCTGCCCTTTGTACTCCTTCACAGTAGATCTCTTATGGCTTGGGGTTTTTTTTCTCTTTAAATCTTTTCCTCTCTGCTTTTCCACCTCCTTCCTCTGCCCCAAAATAATCCAAACCTGTTCCTCCTCACTCCCCCGCAGGGCTGGCACTGCTTGTCCCTTCCCCACCATTCCCTCTGTGGGGGACCAGCTTGTCAGGGCCTGTTCAACAGGACTCAGTGCCACTTTTCCCTCTCTAGGGATGACATATTCTCCAGGCCCAGCAGTCCCCCATCCCCACCCAAGGCTTCCATGGGCACACAGGGTTCATTTAGTCTAGCCAAGGTGCAGCTCTACATCAGCACCCCGCCTGCCTCCACTTCTTCTGGGGATGGGACAGAGGAAGGATCTGCTGGACCTTCCTGGTCAGCGACCGGCAGGGTTGGCAGCCAGCTGGTGCGGGAGGTGGCACTGGGACAGCAGTCATGGCGAATGGGGCTGTCCCCAGGGCATTCGGTGGCTACTTGCCGGGATGCCGAGCACCCTGGGGCTGGCAGCCACGGGTTGCTGGTGGCTCGGTGGCACTGCTCCACAGCCGTACCCTCTGCTGGCGTTGGCCCTAGTGCAGTGACTCAGTGGTGACCCTGAAGCGGCACCGGCGACTCCGTAGTGTCGCCGTGGTGGCAATTCAGGGACGCCAGCGGCAACTCCGTAGCGGTGACTCTTAGTTTGCTACAGGGGCTCTGCGATGTCCGTGCGGCGGCAGCTGAAGTGGCACCGGGAGCTTTGCGGTGTCCCTGCGGTGGCTCTGGGGTGGCAGCTGCAACTCGGGGTAGACCCCGCTTCCCCAGGAGAGCGCTCTCCCCCCCCCCCGGGTCGGCCGTGGTGCGGCCCGCGGCTCGGGCCCGCGCTGCCCCGCGCCGCCTCCGGACCAGCCCAACGGCCCGCGCGGGGGGAGCGGCTGTCTCGGGCCGGAGCCTTCTGCCCTCCCCTGCTCCCGTGGCAACGCCTGCGGCGTCGGGGCGGACTCGGGCCGGTCGGAGCGCACTCGGGCCGGTCGGGGCGGACTTGGGTCGGTCGGTGCGTACCGCCCGCAGGCAGAGCCGGGCAGGGTCCCACCGGCCCCCGGAGCAGGGGGCTGCAGGCTCCGAGGAGGGGCTCGGGGGCCGGGCCGGGAGGGCGGACGGACGGGCGCGCAAGTGTGAATCATTGAGGGAGTTCCCCGTGCATTCAGCACCTGGGAGCGGCGGGCAGGCCGGGTTCCCCGGAGCCCTGGGAGCGGTTGGTGCCCAGGGTGGGCTCCGGGAGCAGCTCTGGCGCTGCCCCGTCCCCACACGCCGCACGTTAACAGCTCCCGGGCTGCTCCTCCCGCACGCGTGGGCTCTCGGCAGTGAAACCTACAGCAGCGTTTGTTTCACCCGCGCTGTGCCTGGTCAGCGACACAAACCACGTTGTGCCTGGTCAGTGACACAAACCGTGCTGGAGTGACGGTGTAAATGCCTGGCGGGCTGTCCTGCGGCCCCGCGGTGGCTGAGGGCCCAGGCCGTGCCCTGAGCCCCGGGTAACGAGCGGCACCGGCCGGACCCGCCCGCGCCGCTCCCCCCGGGCCCGGTGTGCTTGCCCGGTGCTTCCCCGCGGAGAAAAGAATGCCTTTAAAAACCCGGAGGAAAATCAATTTTAAAACTCTGCAAATTGTTGGAGGGAATGGGCTGCTATAAAACTCGAAATTACTTTCAACTCTCGTTTTAGAGTAGAAGGGTTTTGAAGTGCGGGATGATGTTTAAAGTGGTTTGTTGAGAGCACATCACCTTGTCTGAGCTTATATTGTAGGGCTTAAATTATAGGAAGAGGGAATTTCTGCATGTTGGTGTCCAGATGGTCTAGTAGCTGGGATTCTGGCTATGCACAGATAAATAGATTTTAGATAAATACTAGATTTCAATCTGTGGTTTTGCTTAGGGGTTAGATGATATTTAAAGTACTATTCTCTAGTTCTGTTGCAATTTTTAGCCATTTTAAACCTTATTTGAAAGAAAAGAGTCCCATTTTGTCAAAGCTTTGGATCAAAGAATTGAAGTAGAGGCAACAGATCAAAAAGCTCATACCAGACGTTGAGCAAGACGTGGGAGTTTGACTCTTGGATGTGTAAAGCCTGGATTTACCGAGAAATTGTAATTATAGTTTTGCCACAATGACACACAGACGCTGTAACTAATGTTGTGTCAGCAGTGCCATAAGAATATGCTCTCACTTTGAATAGTTCAATTTAGCATAATACCTCGTACCTGGTATATCTAGGAAACATGCTTTTCAGGTGTGAGGGAGCATGACTAAACTAGTGCAGAGATAGGTGTCTCAGCAGTCAGGAAAAGATTTTATAGCTAAAGATGGGACAGCTTGGTGCCAGCCTGATGTTTGCCAGCAAAGAGCGGGGAGATGCTCCCAGGTGTGCAAGGGGTAGAGAAGGGTTACTGAGGAGGGCAGAGAAGCTGCTTTCAGGAAGAAAAGATGAACTGGATTCCTATTTCCTCCACCTTTGTGCCCCTCCTTGTCAAAGGAGAGCCTCAGTCCTGAGGAAAGTGCTCCAAGTAGGGAAGGACTGAAGGCTGTGAATGTGGCAGGTATCCAGGCTCTTGCCCCCAGCTGGACTGCGAGGGGGCACTGGGCAGTTTCACTGCTCTTCTTCAGGATCCCTCAGACAACCAGGGAAACCTTGAGCACAAACTGTGTGGTACCAGCAGCAATTGCTGGCTGAAAGCTTGAACTGCCATGGTGTGCTCGCTGCGGGATGGAAGGTGTTGTCACCCTGGCAATCCATGCCAAGCTCTGCTGGCCTGGGATGTCACCCCTGGATGGAGGGAGGGGAGGACAGCCCTAGGTCTGCATGCTGCCTATTCTCTCAAGGCAGTTGGTGTGGGAAGCTTGGAAAGAGGGAACTGCTCTGCAGTAAACTTCTTGGCTCAGCAGTTAGGCCGAGTAAAAGAGAGGGGGTCTCTTCTCATCACTGAAACCAGCGTGGAGACCATTCCTGAGAGGTGCATGGGACCAGCCAAACCTGAAGTTAGCTCCCCTCCATACTCTGGGAACCTCCTTGTTGGAAAACCCAGACACATCCCAGCAGCTGGGGTGGCAGGAGAGTAGGATTCCCTTTGTGCTTAGCAGTTCTCCCATATCCACATCAGCTTTAGTGCTCTCAGACAAGCTGTTTTAATGATTTCTTTGGGGAGTTGCTGGGAGAACTTTGGATGCCTTGTTTCGTTCTTTATTTTAAGTGGTGTGTGTCAGGTTTTTTTGCAATTGCAAACACAGGGACCTTCCCTCTGGGCAGCTGGGAAAGCATGATGGATGTTTCTGATCTGGACACTGGGTAGGGGTTTGTTTTATTTTGACATAAGCTCTCAGGATGGACTTTGCAGAGGTGTGAGTGAGCACACAGTGAGCAAAGTAGAAAGAATTAGGCTTGCTGTGGGCTGTGTTGGTACACTCTTCCCCAGTCATGGAAACTTGTCCATCATGGGCAGCAGCCACCTTATTTTGATTCTAGGCAGAGATTGCCAGTCCTGCTAAACTGGGAATGGTTTCAGTCCCTCACCCCTACTAAAGGTTCAGATGAACCTTGTGTCCTGGAGCTGGCTGCTTTAACTGGGTAGTTATAGGGTTCTGGTGGTAGGAGGCACAAGTCCAGCGAGCCCTGTTGGCAGGCTGGCCCTGCTGCCAAGGACAGAGAGGGTGCTCAGGTGACACATCAGGAGAGGCCCCGCAGGGCTGTTCCGCCTCGCTGCTGCTCTCCCAGCCAGTGCAGCAGGCACCAAAGAGTCCAGCAGTGATTCATCAGGAATCCTTGGATCTTGGCTGATTCCAATCAGTCCTGCTGGGCTGCTAAAATAGATATGGCCAGAGCATAAAATAGCTAATAAAAACAAAATCCTCCATGGAAAATTCATTCTTCAGGGTGTGAGGTTCCAGTTGCCATGCCAAAGCACAGCTGAGAGGAGAGAGATTGGAGATTTTCTAGCTTGAAGGAGGGGAGGGGGTATTATTGATCTCATCTCCCAGGTCTTTCCAATCTGTTCGTTTACTCCATTTCACTTAAAAGATTCGCATCATGGTAACCTTGATTTATTATCTGATTTCTTTTTTTGATTCAACCTCTCAAAATTGTGCACTGGCTTGAACCTGCAGTAATAAACCATCACAGTTATTCCCTCTTATCTCCAGCATGCATGTAATGCTTTCTGTGCTGTACCCGGTTCATTCTCACAGGCAGGCAGCAAGGTGAAATTCTGGAAAGATTGCCCTCTCTCATCAGGAGTATAGGGCAAGCAGAGTTTTCACTCCATTCAAGAGCAGAGCAGAGAGGGCATGGCAGGAAGGGATCTGCTGGCGTTGTCTGCGGGTCAGGATGGGGCTCCAGACAAGTACTGTGCCAGCTGTGGCCTTCAAGACCAGGCAAGGTCATTCCAGAACTTAGCTGTGCAGAGCTGGAGGACTCCTGCTGCAGAGGCTTGGCTGCCTAAGAAGGGTCCTAGCAAGGGTGCAGGAGACAAACCACTAGTCAGGTAGGGCTGGGTGAGGAGGCTGGGTCCAGCCCTGAGCAGGAATTGATCAGTAAGCTGTACTGGCCTGGAGTACCTTTGAGAGACGCCATGGAAAGCTTTGACTCATAATTTATAGGAATAAGCTACACAGGTATGTGTGCACCATTATATCAGTGCATGCATGTGCAGGCTGAAGGGGTTTGTGTCACTTTAGCTGTTCTAGTTAGTTACAATAGCCATCTCTGTGTTTAGACAAGCCTAAAACCAAGGGTTGCATTATCCTCCTGCCAGAAGTCTGAGAGCTGTTCTTAATTGGTATCTCTGAGTGCACAAAGGTTTTTATAAAATAAAGCTGTACAGCTGTGATATTTGCCCGGACTTGAGTCTCCCAAGGTGGAAGAGCAGAAATTATTTGTGAGCTGAGCAAAAATATCCCTTGCAGGAGGAGAAAGAGGGGAGCTTCTGGCAATATTTTAATATGTGTTAGGTGATGCTTAAACATCTGTCATGAATTATTTAAATGAAAGAGGCAGACTTACACCTGGGAGTAGCTGTGTTGGTATCCTAGGCTGTAGCCTGCTCCCACTGGAGTCAAGTGTGACTAGGTTTTTAATGGATTTGGGTGCAGCAAGAGTAGTACTTCTCTTGTAGTCCCAGTTTAGTCAGATTCTCCTGGCAGCCTTTTGAATGCTGTCACAGATCCGGGAAGCCCCTGCTGCTTAAGGAAAGCAGCTTTTCTTGTGTATGCTGCTGGTTTTCCCACTCCAAACCCCACCTGGAATAATAAAGTGATCTGTTTCTCCAGGGTTAGTGAGCCTTTGAGGCAGCCACATGAGTCTGATGGCCCCCAGGTCGTGAATGGTGTGGAATCAGGGGATGGAACCTTCCGTGTTACCCACTCATTGCAGCAAGTCAAGGATGTCCAGCACTGTGGGAGGGTGTGGAGGAGTGCCAAAGATACACTGTGTGCCAGGCTCAATGTCTTTCCACTCACAGGAAGCCCAGGGTTACGTCACAGCGTTGTTGTCCTGAGAAGATGGACAAAGCAAGGAAGGAATTGAGGGATTTTCTGAATAGGAGCCAACCTAGCACCAGCAGTGGGGCTTCTGCTGATGTCCCTACTCCAGGACCCTCCACTAGCTCGGGGGTAAGTGCAAAGAGCAGCTCTTTCTCCAGCAGTGTCCTGAAAGGAAAAGCCTGATGGTACAGCTGGTGTGGACATATACAGGCTTCACCCCAGGTCCCAGCCCTACCTTTGCTCCAAGGCCTTTGTGCAAGACCTTGATCTTTACAAAGTGAAGCCATGAGGCTCATCCTGGTCAGAGCTGTGCTGCCTTCCTCTGTAACCAGTGACAGCACTGTCACAATTGCCTGGTTTGGGATGCCAGTATGGCAGGGCAGGCTGTGGTTGTGGTGATATATGGCAGTAAAACCCTAATGACTGGCTGCCTAATCTGCCCCCAGCCAACATCCTAAGCTGACATCAGGCCACATGCTGCTGGGAGATCCCCTGCCCCTGTGCATTGGGCTGAACTTTTCAGGTATTTGTGTCTCTGAGCCTTTTCTGACCATTACTCACAGTCTCAGTTGTCCCTAAAGTCTGGTAAAGTCAGTCTTATAGAGACATTTTATCTCTGTACCTCTATGATCCCCACTCACACTATGCCACAACTGTGCTCTGACACTTCCCTTACATTCCAGGGTGCCTCTGGTGGCCCCCACACGTCCCAGTCTTTGGTGAACCAGGCAGAGCAGGAGCAGCACACCCCTAAAGGTAAATGCACTGAGAGGGAGTGAGGTGGGGCAGGAAACTGGGCCATAACTGTTCAGGTTGCCTATAGTGGGCATGCTGGGAATTAGGCTGCTGCCTCTGGGTTCCTGCTCTGCTTTCATTTTCAGTGCTCAGGAATGGTGCTGAGCTGCTTGAATATCCCATGAAAAGTGAATTTCATTTAGAGGTGAAGCAAAGTGATCTGAGTGGGTGATAAAACCCTGCTTCCTTTTCCCCTGGATAGATCAACTTCCCCCAGAGTTCAGGGTGGACTGTGCTGGTGCCTGTGGGAGTTCTGGTCCTGCTGCCAGGAGAACACTGAATTTGCATGTGTTCTTACTGTGCATGGAGCCAGCAGTGTCCCTTTCCTGTGAAAATCATGGAGTATTCTGAGTTAGAAGGGACCCACAAGGATCATCAAGTTAAACTGCTGGCCCAGCACATGACAACCCCAAAAATGGGACCTGCCTGTGAAAGCTGTATTTGGGATTTAGATATAGCCAAAATCATGGTCTTCCCTCATTTATTTATTCTGCACCCAGCTGCACCCCAGAGCAGATTGTTCTCCCTAGATGCAAGGGCTCTGTGTGTACAGAGCTGCTGGTGCCACCTGCTTACAAAAACTTGTGTCATGGATGCTCAAATATAGGAACAGAGAATGGTTGAAAGTTTGCCAGCACTCTCCTGGCCCCTAGAGCACTCCTGGGGATATGGATCATAGACTGGCAGTGGGTGGGAAGAAAGTGTGTGTGTGAGAGGATTTTAGAGAAAGATGGGAGCTGTATATACCACCCTCCTGTGCTTAGATGTGACATTTATTTTCATGAGTGAGGACAAATGACTGCTTCCTCAAGTGAATCTTGACAAGCTAGACTCATCTTTAACAAGTGGAGACAGAACTATTTATGATCTGCTGCTTCTTCAAGGGGGAAGAAGCCATCAGGTTGGAAATGTAAATGCAAATGAAACACTAAGTATTGACATAAATAGTTGATAGTGCACAAAGTGCCATAATGGATGGTGCCAGGATTTGGCAACAATAAAGTGACTAAATTGGAACAGCTGTGCTCCTTGACAACAAATACAAATCAGGGCCATTCTGTAAAGACCCCGGGCAAGAGATGTACACGAGGCTAAAGAGCTGCATTTTAGGGATTCCTCAAAATTACTTTATGGACCATGCAAGTGTTTAAGAGCACGTTCATGCCAGGCTAGCTGCCCTTCCTGAGGGAGGGAAGTAGAGAGAGAGGAGCCCGTTAGTGGCTGTTTCCTTTAGTCTCTAAGCAGATAACGTACAGCTCCAAGGGTTGAGCCAGGGGGCATTTTAGAAGGACAAGGGAATGACCTCTTAGAGGACCCTTCCTGTACCTAACCATCCTGAAACATGTCTGGCTTTGGCATTATTGGCTGCTCTGCACAATTGCTTTGAAATCAAGGGTCACATCCATGACTCCAGAAGCACATGCAACACAGTGAACAATTGGGTTCAAAGCCTGACATTCAAAATACCCAATTCCAAACCAGAACCTTGGGTTTCTCCTTGATAGAGTGTGAAAGTTCATCAAAGGAAAATCTCTCTCACTCCACTAAAATCTATTTTTAGTTCAATGCTTAGCTCTGTCTAGGGAATAGTGCTTTTTAAAGCTTGCATGCAATTACTTAATTTAGGTTAAGCTTCAAATTCCCAGTTTGCTGCTGTTCTATTATTTGCAACTTGTTTAGCAATATAAACAGTTTGGTTTATTTATGGGGTAAATGACATGGTTTAATTTCTGCCAGTTCTTGGAAATGTATACTTTTTTCTTAGTCCAAATTTCTGTTGAAAATGTTTGGCCAAATGGTGAGATTGTTGGCTGTTTAACTCAATTTTTTCTCACACCATTGCTGATGTGAGTGGGTGGTTTGATTGAGCAAAAGCTGAGAAGAGAGAGGTTTGTCCCAAGGTGTGAATAGGCACTTCAGGAGACAAAGATGACCTGTGCAGCTTCTTTTCCCCCATAATATTCATAAACCCTTTATCACTACCTTGACCAAGCTCCTCTCAGCTAGGACTGACTCTTGGTCTCAGGGCCCCCCAGAGAGGCAGGGGGATCCTTTCTGAGGGTGATGGAAGCTGTGCATTAGAGACAGTAATTGCCCACTGTTATGTAGAGAGTCTGCAGCAAAGCTGGGAACAAACAGAGCTCCTTAGAGCCAGGTCAGTGCCTTGAATCCCAGAAATCTGCATGACAGTAATTCTCAGTGGAGTTTTCTTCTATACTATTATTTTGATACTGGAAAACCATAATCACATATTGTAGCAGGAAAAAAAAGGTCTTTCTTTCTGTTTCTAATTTGATGTCTGCTTGATTTCTCTTACAAATCTAGTGAAGTGACTTCTACAGACAACCCAGTACACAGCAGAGTTCTCCTTTGTGTGTGAATGTAAAGCAAAGTGATGCCTGGTGGTTTCAGATGTGTTTCTCTTTGTTTCTTAGTCACAAAATTCAAGGTGCCTGCAAGCTTTAAAAGCCTCATGGAGGATCAAATGGTTGGACCATCCACTGAGATCCTTGCTGAGACAGATTTCCCTGAACAATCATTTAAGCCCAAAGTGCAGATGCCTTTCAAACGTGTTCCAGGGCAAAACCCTAGGAAGGTTGAAGTAGAGAGGTGAGTAACCAGAAAGTGGCTAGAGGCATCACTGTGGAACAGACACAGCAGATTAGGGTGTTCACTTTTGCTTTTGAGGCATAACATGTCAAAAATCCTTGAGAAAACCTTTTCCTGTAAGGCAGTTGTCTCCAAAGTGGGATGTGTATGAATTGCAGAGGGTGCAGAAGACAATTCACTGGGATATGGGAAGAAAACATTGTTTATGTCATCTTTTTGTCATTCTTTTTTAATTTCTGGTTTTGTGTATGCTCTATAATGTATTAGTACTGTAGTACAGTATATAATTTATAGATTGGAGTACCTGATCTTTCTAGGCCACTTCCACTGAATTATTTTTTGCTATAAATGAAGAAATATACATGGATGCAATGTGTACCAAAAATGTTTTTACCAATAGGGGTGCACAGTGAAAAACTGGAGTTGTAGGCATGGGAATGCTTGTAGGCACATTAAGTGGTTATTTCCTCTTCTGATGTAATCCAGGAGGAGACGGCTGTATCTCACCTTTGACATTGCTGAGCTCCTGGCCAGCAAGGGGATAGACTCCAATCAGCTGATGCCAAGGCACTATGACCCTGACAGTATGCCACCTATTGAGGACACAAAAGATTCTGTGTTTCCCATCTACCTCCCATTACAGGTAAGAGAGGACATGAGTACCTGTGGTCTGTCTCATTGCTTATATCACAGGAGGTTTCTGAGGACACTTAGCCAGTATTGACACAACAAGCAACAAAGCAAGGAAATGCTTTGGAGCTGGCTTGGGCACTGAAGGGTCTCTACAAGATGCTGAGCATCTTCTGCAGGGTGCCCACAACTTCTATCAAAACTAATAGTGCTCCTCACTGGCTTTTGTGTGTCCAAATGAAAGGTGTCTCATGTTTCCTTCTGAATGCAGGAGTCAGCAGTATTGCTGCAGGAAAACTCTCCAGGTGTTGGTTTGTTCTCCCTAGGAAAGGGCTGGAGGTACAAATACTGCTGCTTGGGAGAAAATTGTCAGCCAAATATCAGCACAGATTTTGCACCTGGACTGATTTCCATATTTTGTAGCCTATTTAGGAACTGCATGTTAATGTTTTCCTCTCATGAAATTTTTTATTGGGTGTTTTCTTGTTTCTGGAGTAAATCCTAATTTCCCTCATGTCTTTGCTTTTTAGGTATTTGACAATGATGAATTTGACTGTCGAACTCCAGAAGAGTGGATGTCACTAGGGCTGGAGCCAGGATCTTCTGATAGAAAGCCAGTGCCTGGAAAAGCACTTTTACCTACAGATGATGTACTTGGACATGGTAAAACTTGAATCAGTTCCTGCTCAAGCAGGGCAGCACTAATGGTTACAGGCCTTTTCAGCAGAAGGGAACATGTAGATTCTGATGAGTGTAGCTCTGAAAAGCTGTATCTCATTTTGGCCAGGCTCAGGCAGTCAGAGCCAGAGACCAGGATCTCACTGACTGCCAGTCCTGCCCTGGACCATTTCCACTTTGTTAAAGTTGCCTTTGCCTTTTGGTTTTCTGTCAGCACAGACAGAATTTCTCTTTAGTGGTGCATAGCTATCTTCATGGAGTTAGGGTGTTCTAACTCCTAGGGCACAATATGTTCTGCCTGGATTTCTCTGCAAGTGCAGGATCAGAAGACTGCAGTGAACATACAAGTAGTAAACCTGGGCCAAATTAAGTGATGTGGACATTGTTTTCCAATCATTTGGAGCCTTCTCAGTGAGAAGGCATTACTAGGTACAGTTGTACTGATGCCCAGCTGTGGCTGCAGCTCACTTTAACACATCTGCAGTAGGTTTAAAGCCTGGGAGCTGGCATCTGCAGCTCTGGAGCAGCCTCCAGAGGCTTGGCTGTCCGCAAAACTGAAGCATAAAACATAAGCTCTGTGTATCCTTGGGCAGGCAGCACGTGATGGCTGAGTTCTGCCTGCAGCTGTCTTGGGGAATACCACACCTGATCACTCCTCAGGTTGAATGGACAGCAATATGCTGCCCTGACCTCCAGTATCCATACTGATATCAATATAAATAGATATCTGTCTGGTGTGTGCAAAACGTTGAAAAGTCTAACCTGTAAAACCTAAGTTCATTATTTAATTGGTCACACAGAAGCTCTGTGAGATTGACTGATATTCAAACAAGCAAATGGATTTGACTGTGGCATCACCACTTGGATCAGGAAAGTTCATTTGCTGGGACTTCAGGAGAACACACTAACCCTGTTTTAATCCTTGGCTCTCTCAGACGACCCCAAAAGCCAGGAGTTGATCTACAAGTGGATTGATGTTGGTGTTCTGGATTATGACAAGGAGACAGATCTCTACTTGGTCCATAAAACAGATGAGAAAGGTCTGGTGCGTGACGAAGAAGGGAGACCCATCATCAATGGAGGAAGAACTCCAGAAGGTGTGTTTCAAATGAGGTCTTCTGGGACCTGTCATATAGTCTGAGAGCCAGTTTATTACCCATGCTTGTCCTAGCTGGACATGAGAAGGACACCAAGAAGTCATTTAATCCCTTTAACTGTTATCTCTGTTGATATGTGTCTGTTAAACTTATCTGAAAAAACCTCCAGGGAAGAGAACTCCACATCTTAATTTGATCCCGTTTGAGGTTTTCCCTTTGTAGACACCTTTCTTTTTATTCCTTCTCCCTATCCTTCCTGCCTTCAAGAAAAGTAAAATGTTGGGCTTTCTGGGTCAATGCCATTTTGAAAGGGAATGTGGACAGATTAAAATGAAGTACCCTTCTCCTGAAAGGTTTAGAGATGCTCCTTATCTCTTGCTGTCCTCTGCTTTGGTCCCTCATTTTGATCTCCCGCAAGCAGCCCAATTATCCTGTCTATCAAAAAGCTGCTGTCAGCACTGCGAGCCATTCTGAGTTTTGTTGTCCCTGCAGCCTCTGGCAAGCTGTACTTTGATTTCCCAGGAAGAGCTCCACTGCTGCCATGTCAGTACTGGGTGCCTCGGGTGTGCCTGCAGTTCCTGGCCGAGGACCCGCAGGTGTTTGCGGAGCGCGTGGCCTGCGCCGACAGCCTGCGCAAGAGGACGCAGGGGCTGCTCATGTACCACCTGTACGTGGACTGCATGCCCACAGAGGGGCTGGACACCATCAACGAGAAAAGCCTGCAGAGGGTGAAGCGCTTGGCTGTGCAGACTCCCAAAATGAAGGATGAGAAGAGGTAAAGTTTTGGGGTTTTGTGGTTGAGATGACTTCTGAGGTATTAGAAAGTTTCTTTTACTCCCAGCCCCACGACTGAAGAAGTCGAGATTCATTGGTTCTGCATTTCAAGGTTGTTTATTTTTTCTTATTTATTGCATTCTTTCTCTGACCTGCTGAGATTTGTCCTGCAGGTCAGGTTGTGGCACAGCCTCCACCCTTGGGGTGGTGTTAACTTTTTATACTAAGAACTATGTGTACTTTATTTACAATAATTTTTCAATACCTATCACCTATGTTAGACAGTGTGTTTCTACTCTAAACCAATCAAAAAGTGTCACCATCTTAGCAGAAGATGGAGGACAAGAAGGAGGAGGACAGGACACGCCTAGATTCTTCCATCTTGCTTCTTAAACCCCCATTCTAAAACCGCAAAATTCTACTTTTTCACTCTGTGACAAATTAACTTTTATTCTACTCCAACTCTTGTGGCTTGTAAATCCTCACACAAAGTTGGTAATTGTTTCCATGGTCTAAAATCAAAGGCACGGGTCTTTTTGACTCCATGCCAAGGTCTCTGAGCCCCTTGCCAGGGCCTCGAGTCACCCAGGGCAGCCAGAGGAATGTCCTGGGTCCCAACAGTAAAGCATCCTGTACTTGTCTGGGGGCTCAGCCTTCCATCCATAAACATTGTGGGACTTCATAGGGCTGCAAAACAAGTGTAAGTGGAGGCAGGTCTTGAGCAGCCAACTCACGGACCATGGGTCTCACCTGCCTTCCATTCTGTGCACAAGCACTCCATGCAGTTGCCCAGAGTGGCATCAGAAGGAGGCAGATGGCAGCCCCAGGGACACATGTACAGGTGGGCTGTCAGTGTTCCCAGCTGAAGTAGTTTCCATATGCAGACCCACCAAGCCATGCTTACACCTGCAGTTAAGTGGCCTTCAACAGCAAGAAGGTTGACAAAAAATGGCATGGCTGACCTTGCTGTCCTCCCTGTGCTTTTGAGGAACAGATCAGTCATTGCTGTACTGATCTGCAGACCACCCGTTGTCTCCAGAGACCTGGCTGTTGTCTGCTGGTGACCCTTCTACCTATTAACAGCTGCTAAAACAAATCAAAATAAGATCTGCACAGGGGAAGGCAAACAGAACAGGAGATCTCCACCTGAATATAATGGAGTATCTCTTTGTGATGCAGTTCATATTGGGGAGGCATTTTAATGTCCCTGGCCTGATGAATCATGAGCCACTGATGGTGTTGCTGGGAATCAGCCGTGACTGATTGCCTTGCTCAGAAATAGGAAGGTGTGAAGAGCTGCATGGTCTGCCAGCCTGAACTGGAAAGTAGGAGAGTAATTAGTCTCTGTGAGCAGAACTACAGGGATAAAGAAAAGTACTCTGTCTCCTCGAGGTAAAGGATGATGATTTCCTAAGGCAAATGGAGCAGGGTTTCAGCACTTATGTGAGTGTTCTGGCTGAGGAAATGGACAACAGGAGGCAAATGGGAGGCCAGCTTGGATAGCCCACTTTTCCAGAACTGCCAGCTACTTTCTTTAGTTGGTGGTTATTTCTCCTTCCCTCTGTAATGCTTCTACCCAGTGGAGATGTTGCTTTGGACTGAAAAGACACTTAGAGAGGCTACAGTCCTAGTCCTCAGTCCCTGCTTGCCTCTATCATTAAAAGCCCAGTTGATACCTTTGCTGGCTGCTTCATTGTCTGCACAATTCTCCTGATGTGTTGAGTGGTAGGTGGGCTTCTGGGTTAGCACATTTGGGAGGGAGGGAGGGGTGGAGTTTGCAGTGAAGCTACAGACATACACATGCTCAGATGCCATGGGTTCTCAGTGTTTCTGTGTCTTGTAACAGCATGTTAGACCAAATAAGCACCCTGGAGAAAGAAGTGAAATTAGACTATAAACACACCATGAACATGATCAGCTTTGACAGAGTCGTCGCTTCCAAACCTGAGATGTTTACTTTTGTTACCCTTCCAGACAAAGAGCAGAAAGAAGCACCAGAGAAAGGTAGGGGACACAATGAAGCAGTTTGCTTTCTTGTCTTTGATAGGATTCGTGGTTTGCTGTAGGAACTCTCAGGTTCAGAGTAATAATTAGAGCTCACAAGAGGCAGCAACAGGAGATTATGTGGGACTTTTGAGTATGTCTCCTCTTTTTTAGGGTATATTTCCATGCTCATGTTACCTCAGTATAATTAGAACTCATCAACTAAGCTGCAGTAGTTCTGCAAGTGTACCCTTAATGGCACCAAATGTTTGGCAGTGTGATTGGCTTACCACTGTGCTAGGGCTGACTGCCTTGCCTTTGCTGTGCCCAGCTGGGAAGTGCCTCAGGTGGGGAAGAGGGCTCAGGCTCCTTCAGAGCCCCAAACAGGAGGAAAATGGCCCCACTAAAAGATGGGAGGGGAGCACATTTTGTGCACTTCAGTCTTCCAAAAGCAGGAAGCTTTGAGGTGCTTCACAAGTGGCCTCTCACAGATGAGATGACTCAGCTGTGCCTTGGAGCCTCAGTAGGAAGTTTCTTGAGTTCCAATGTTCTGTCACATGGAGACTTCATGAGCCAGAGCCTTGGGAGGGTCAGGCACCAAGACAGCACCTCAGCCCCTAATGGGAGGCTGCAGAAGGTCTCTGCAGCAGAGCAGAGACTCCCTCTTTCATCCAGCCCTCTGCTGAAGCTGCTGC
The DNA here is from genome assembly GCF_035770615.1 of Melospiza melodia melodia. NCBI lineage: Eukaryota > Metazoa > Chordata > Aves > Passeriformes > Passerellidae > Melospiza > Melospiza melodia. Next base: position 17,004,574 of record NC_086203.1, read on the forward strand.
ATGATAAGGCCCTGTGCATTGGAGCAGAGTCCTTTTCACAAGTGTCCCAAAGGGACCTGTACTCTAAAAACAGAAGCTGAAATGGCTGTTGCAGGCAATGACATTATTTCTTTTTTTGGTGCTAGGGATCGTTCCTATCCCAGACTATCCTTTCCGTAAACGACGGAGAGAATTCAACTTCCTCTCACTCCTGGCCAGGCCAGAAGCCATCCATCTCTTTGCACAGGTACAAGATGAGTGCAACAAGGCAGCTGTCCTGTCTCTGTTTAACACAACTGTAACCAAACTTGTCTCTCTGGAGGAATTTGAAGAGATCCAGACTCAGGCCTTCACTCAGGTGAGCAGAGGAGGTGTGAGGGATGAGCACATGGAGCAGGCAGCAGTGCTAGATGATGCAGCAGCTGCAGATTGATCTTCTGGAAACTGATGAGCTGTCAAAGGAGACATCATGTTTGGGGCAGGGAGGAATTTGCAGGTGCCTGTCAAATTTATTGGGATATGGGGAGAGTGGGCTGAAAGAGTCATGGTGGTTAGGATCAGCCAATGCTGACCATGCTCTTAGTGTGTTAAACAGGTGCCCATATAGGGCTGCAGCCCTTCTTTCCTTCACCTGGTTTATACACAGATAGGGGTCCTGGTTGGCACTCAAGTTTCTCTTTAATTTTTTTCCTTTTATTTCTTTTTTATTATTTCTCCATCCATCCAGCTGCAAGGCACAAGATCTTTGATTCCTCCTGAAACACTCATGGGGATAATGCTTTTCTACACTCTATGTTCTTTATATGCTTAATTAAATTACTCTGTTTGCAATGCCAATAGAGAGAGTAGGACAAAAATTTGCAGCTCTGTGGTAATTCTCACCAGAGGTTCTTCATGTCCTCTGACTGAGAGCAGCACATTGCACCCTGGATGTGGCCACATGGAGTAACTTGCACAGGGTTGCACACTAAATCAGTGGCAGAGAATGTGCTGGTCCTTCCCAGTCCTGTGCTGTTTCAGCTAGGCAGTGTTGTCATCCACTCAGTGACTAAGGTTCTTTTAGTACACACAAGCAGCAAGCTGCCTGTGGAGCAGAAGTGACACTTGGTGGTATTTTAATAAATTAAAATACTGCAAACTGCTGCTGCCCTTGGCTTCTTCTGCTCTTTCTTCTCACTTGTCAAGAGAAAACAACATTCTGTCCTTTATGTGCTCATCACACTGTCTACACAACTTTTTGTGAGGGACCCTGACACAGACAGCTCCAGGGATGCCACTCTGTAGAAAAGAGGAAGGAAACTGTGAGCAAAACAGAGAATAGAGCACTCCCACTTTTTAATATCAGGCTTTCTTTTTGTAGGTCTTTTATCAGTGCAGGAGATGTATGACCAGGTTCAGATAACTCATGTGTGGGGGGGGGATGTTGAGAGCTACTTTTAGCTACCACAGCTCTGAGAGAAGAGTTTCCTTTCACAGCAGAGAAAGCTCCAACAACCCCCGTTAGTAGCTCACCTTGCCATACTACTTTCCCATCAGCCCTCAGAGGATTATTCAGCTTGCTTTTTTCTTTGCCCTAGGTTCAGGAGTTTCTCAAGGGTACTTGGATTGATTCCATAAAGACTGCAATTAAGAGCAGCCTTGAAGATGCAGGCAAATGGTTCAACCTGGAGGAGAGTGACTGGGATGCCTACCAGAGCTCCAAGCTGTGTAAGCTGATGGAGCGCATCAGGTTCATGCTCCAGGACTCTCTGCGCTACCTGGTGCAGAACTCGCTCATCAGCTTCACCCAGTTTGTGCTGGATGCTTGCCAGTGTGTCCTGGACTGTTCAGAGGACATGGAATGGGGACCTGACATCACCAACAGTCCCTACGTGTAAGAAAGAAAGAAAAATAAGAAATAGAAAGAGCAGAGGAGAGTAGTGTTGTTGTTTTTTTAACTACTGTTCTGCAAGTGAGCTTTGCTCTGTGTGGGGCCTTTAAGCTGGGCAGTTTTCCCTAATCCTCCACCTGACATGTTCACTGGAGTATGGAGGAAGGACACAGAGCTGGCTGCTCTGTTAGCACAGCTTTCCAGCTGCAGTTACTGATATGGAGCAGCCCATCAGATCCAAGGTCTGCTGCTTTGATGTACTGTTCTAAAGATCAGCCACCTCCAGCGTTCTTGGGGGAGCAAATTGTTACTGCTGATTTTTTTTCTGAATGCCAGGAAGAAAACCAGGAGCATGGCTGCTTAATTCTATTCTTAGATGAAACATCAGAATTGGAATCTATCCTGGGATCTTTAAAGAATACCAAATTTAAGTTATCACAGTGGCTAAAATTTTATTCAATTGGACATTGATTCAAGGATTTTTGCTTTCAGTGATATTAAAGAAGGAACATTTAGAAATGGAAAGCCAGAAGTAAAAAAAGAAAAAAACAACAACCTGCCGCTCACATGAGGCCTCTTACTTTTAAATCAGTGGAAGTCTTGACACTGACTTCAGCTAATCCTGAGCCAGGCTGGTCACATGCAAGATTAGAAATACTAATATAACTTCCAGAAGGTGCATTTTAGGAGTATATTGGAGATACTGAATTTGAAAAACTACTCCAGTTTTTCTGTAAAGCAGCTCCAATTCTCAAGATAAGGTTATGACTTTGGAGGACCCTGATATGTCATGATTGATGGTTCCTTCACCTTTGATTAAAAAGAGTTCTCAGTGTCTTTACTGTTAAATTGAGAACACAGTGTTTTGTATCTTCATCTGCATGAGACAGTCCTCTTCTCCTCTGCTTTCCTTTCCTGTCCAGGAGGCATTTCCGTATCAGCACCAGAGCAATACAGTTGTGTATCATATTCTCAAAAAGCATCCCTGTTCTTTCTTATCTCTTCCCACCACAGGTCTCAAAGGAATCCACTCTTTTTAACAGACATTGAGCTAGACATCACTGGTGTCCTCTTCAGCCCCTCTGTGGAGAGTGTTGAGACATCTCTCATTTCTCTGTTTGACAACGGGATCCTGGCGACCCACAGCATCCCACAGCTGGAGCAGGTGAACACTTCTGCATCACCAGGGATACAGCTGTGCACGTGCCAGTGCATTGCAGCTCAGCACAGACACCCCTGAGCTTGTACTCAGGGAGGGAGGGAGGTGCACAAGTGGGTGCTTGGGAATTCAGTTAAATTACTCTGGGCACAGCACTGTGCTAATGCAGTTCTGTTCTGACAGGATTTCTTCAGTCTCCCCAACCTTGTAGCTCTTTTGTCTGCTGGTTGTTTCTGCTTTGGTGCTGCAGGTTGTGTGGACACATGGACACTCTGGTTGCCCTAAGTGCGTGGTGGCTGGTAAAAGCAGACTCATAAAGGAGTTTTTCCTTCATAAAGGAAATAGCACCGTTTCCAGTTCTGTTTGATGCAAGTGCCTTCTGCATATGCATCCTTCTGTCTGTGAAAGCCCTCTCTCCCTAGGTCTTCATTCTTTGAGGAGGAGGGCACATAAAACTGATCAAACAATTCCTGACACAATGTAGAAGTGTGGACTGCAAGAGTTCCCAAAGGTGCCACCAGGGATTGCTTTGCCCCTCACCTGAGGAGGCACAATTAGCTCTGTTTGTCCTGAAAGACCTCTCCCCTTCCTCTTGCAGTATGTGTTGGTGAACATGGAGATCCCAGGCACCCCCATGCTGGAATCAGTGGGTTTGCAAGAGCCAAAAGTAGAAGAGCTACGTGAGGCTCTGCGCTCTGCCATTCGAAAGACTCGGATCCCTCTGCAAGCCTATGGCAAGAAATACGAGAAGTTCTTAGAGATAAATAACAATGACATCCAGTACTTCCTAAAGTAAGTGGCTTCTGACAAAACCCCTGTGACCCCAATGACAAGCCTTTGTGGAAGCTGTTGTGTGGATGTGCTGATGTGAGGGTGTGGGGCTGTTCTGAGACCACGTGCCTCCAATGTGAGATCAGGCCCCTGTCAGAGGCTGCCTTCAGTCATGGGTGACAGTCCATGCTTTTAGAGGACATTGGTGGTGGCACTGGGAATCTCTTCCTGCCTCTGACAGCAGTCACATTCCTGTCATGCTCGTCAGTGTAATTGGAGATATTAATGGCCCTAAAAATGAATCATCCTGTTTGAGAATCCAGTTAGCATACTTGACTCTGACCTCCCTCCTATAGTGTCTGCTCAGGCTTGATAGCATTCTGTAGAAAGTAATGTTTTCTTTTGTTTCAACCTCATTGTTTTCATTGCCAAAACTCTTTCCACCTATTCTGTCCTTTAGCCTCTGTTACTTTAATGGACTTGTGTTTAGGTCTTCTGTTTTCTCCAAACAGTGAGAATGAAGCCCTTTTCTTTTTTCTTATTCCAGCTTAATCAATTTACAAATCCCATCTGATAAATTCCTGTCTCTCCCCAGAATACACTGAATTGCCTACCCTCCCCTGAAGTGCCTCCTTATCTTGCCCTGTTTACACTAGTGCTTTTATTTTTTTCTCTCCCTCTCTTCTTGCCATATTTCCTCTTTCATCTCTTCTTTCTACTCCTTTTCTGCAGCTAGAATATCTGTGTTCTTATTCCACTCTGCACCTATTGTGTAAATGTATGTCTTATTAATTTAATGTCTTGATCCTTTGAGTGGACACAAACAGCCTGGATGCTGAAATATTCTAAAGGTCTACACAGCCATTTTTTGTTGGTCTTTTAATTTACAGAAGCTATGAAGAGCAATTTCCACCCACTCAGGAGGTGACAAAGATAGTAGAAACATATTTGTCTGACAAGGAGACCCTGGACCACCTTCTACCTAGTTCTATTATCATTGGCCCCTTTCAAGTCAAGATAGAGCACATTAGGCTTAGTCTGTCTGATAAACACAAAGCCCTTGCCACTGCCATGTTGGACATGCTGGCTAAAACCCTCCATTCACAGGTGCAGAAAGTAAGTTAATGGTTCAATTTATTATCTGTTTCTGTCTTGTCTTGTCCTGCTTTTGAAGTTGCTGTGTTTTTGTGAAGTGACTAGAAGGCCACGTTAATGAGGGTGTTTTAAAGATCACACTGGGCTGATTACTTAAAATTGAAATTATCGAGGACATATGCAAACCCAACCAAATGAAGAATTAAATATATTTAATAAATTACATGTCTGAAAGCTGTAGCTCTTGAGATTAAATTCTTCAAGACTTTGCCATTTTACAAAAGTATGTTGGTGAATTGAAAAGATCTGTCTAGCAGACAACTGAAAAGTCCTTCTGCTTCATCTGAGGATAACTGGAATATAGGCAACGGCCTCTGCCAGCTGATTGTCTAAATCTGTTATTATCATCATTTTCACTACATACCTGCAGTTCCCCTTCCTCTTTTTTTGGCAGTCTCATTCAGTTTGAGCTGCAATGGGTGAGATGGATGGGAAAAGAAAAACCAGAGCAGGACTGTGTACTCATCCCTTAGACACCTTCAGAATGGGAAGTGGGTGGATTGGGGCAGGTTTCCCAGTTTGTCTATTAGCGCTTGGTGACTCTGATGGTGTTTGCTGTGTCCTGCTACAGATCTGTGAGGCATATGAAGCCATCAGCACCAAAATGCACGAGAGACCAACGAACATCGAGGAGCTGGTTGAGCTGAGGGACTGGCTGAAGGGAGTGCCCGAGCAGCTGGCAGTGCAGGAGGTGGGGCAGGCTGGCTCTCCTTGGCACAGGGCATCAAGGGAAGTGAGGAGGAAATTTGTCAATGCAATGTGTGGTGTCTCAGAAACAGAACTCCAGTATTTTTACTTGCATATCTTTGTGTGCAATGCCACAAGATTCCTGGCTTTGTATTTTTATAATTCCTAAGATTTGTATTTTTAAATATACATATCATAAATTTAAATCTCTTTGCAAAACAAAATAGCAGTTAAAAATCTTGCCTAAAATAGTTACGTATGCATTTTGCTGCATTCATGATCCATTCTGCATTTGTGTACTGAATGGCTATCTTCTAAAAATGAATCCTCTTTTCAAGAAAATCTTTCTGTTACCTAGTGCTCAAATTGCTGTTAATATATTTTTTCTAATAGGACATTTTAGCACTGAGTTATTTCAAAGTTATTTGAAGTGTAAGTCTTTTCCCAGCTGAACAAATGGGGAACAAAGGCATCAAGCTGTAAGCTGACTTGTCCATGCCAATGAGGGAACCTGGAGGATAACCTAAAACACTCAATTTCTGTCCAGCACTTTATCCACTAGGTCACACTTCTTTTCATTCCCATAGAACAGAGGGTGATGATGGCATGATCATTCACAGAACAAGGGGCTGTAAATCCATTCCCACTGTTCACACGGCACTGAAGCAGCCCACATCACTTTAAGCTTGTGTGACTAACGCTCTTCAAAGGCACCTCATGAAAATGAGGTGTACACCAGAGACTTGGAATCAGCATGGTCTAAAGGTGTCTACTTTTTTTCTCTTTCTCTCACCCTGTGCAGCAACTGATTGAGGAAGTCATGGAAGATTACAAGGTCATGGAAGACTTCCTTTACAATCTTACCGAAGAAGATTTCACTGACAAGTGAGCACAAGGCATTTCTCCCACTGTCAAAGTGGGACTCTTCAGCAATTACCATTCTCAGTGCTTCAGGGGCCATGTGTCTATCAAGGGCTCCTGCAGAACTTTTAAGTGTCTCTCAGGCTATATGAGCACTGAATTCTTGAAATGAAGTTTGTAGACAAGAAGTGTGAGTTCATGCTGCCTTCTGGCCTGGGGCAAGGCAAACTGATAGCTATTAACCTGTTTAACATAGTAAAGCCCTTTTCTCTGGGTGGTTTTTTGGGGTTTTTTGGATTTTTTTGAGATACTTGTAAAGTCTCAAAGTGCACAGTTTAGTCTGTGCCTGAAACTAAATGAACACTTCCAAGATAGGAACACTCCCAGGGTTTTCTTAAAGACTAGGAAGAAATTTGAACCCTTATTATTACTGCAGTTCTTCTCCAAGCATCTTCCTCTTAGTTTTATTATTCCAGTTGTGGCCTGACTATGTCCCAATAGCAGAGACAGCTCACAAACACAACTACAAAGTTTCTAAAGCTTGCTCAACCCAGGAAGCACTTCTCTTATGACATGTACTTGGTCCAGTATGTCTGCAACCTGAGTGAGTCTGTGCAGAGTGCTCCTGAAACTAGAAACATGGGGTGCAAGGTGCAAAAACCCCACAGCAGCTGCAGGAAAGCAGGTCAGCCCCAGGCCAGCTTGGAACAGGCATGGCTGTATTCCCACTGCCCAGACCTGCCCCAGGCAGGACTGGTAGGAGATGGCTGCATCCCCAGGTGCTGGAGGGGTGTGACCTCCTGTGAGTGTAGTGTGCAAACCTTGTACTGGCACTGCACACAGGCTGAGGGTCCAAGTGGAGGCAGAAATGGGTGGGCTATGGCTGAGCAAGAACCAAGAAACCTGCCTTGGCGTGAGCAGCCAATTCCTGCAGCCTTTCTTGGATCTACAATGCTCTCCCCAGGGCACTCTGCAGAATCCAGGGCTTCCCTGTATCTGGGTTACGCTGGCCCCTCACTGCCCTGCTTAACAGGAGACTGGCTTTTTCAGTAGCCCTGAAAAGCCATAAGCTGAGACTCTGACCCCATTTTTTTCAGTTCCTTGCAAATACATTCAAAGACAGACATTCCCTCTGGATGCCAACTGTTATTTTGCTGTCTCCTAGCTTTTCAGCAGTGTAGTGGATTTGTTCCTTTTAAAAAGGCCCTCCACTTCTCCCCAGCTCTCTCCAGCTGAATAGCCTAGTCACAAGGACTGCATATCAACAAGACAAGCTGGAAAAAAATGTTTTGTTGAAACCACATGTGTTTCTGTTGTTGTAAAGCCTCCTTGTTTGGTGGGATTTGGCTTTCTCATTCTGTGATTTTCAGCATTTCAAACATATGCTCGAGAAGCTTGTCTCTTTGTATCATGTGGGTGCAGGTGGACTGCCAGTTACTGGCCAGTGAAAATGTCCATGGAGTCAGAGTCCGTTCGGCTCCAGCACGTAGACGATGAGGAAAGATTTCGCAAAACACAGATTGCGGATCAGAAGGCATTTCAAGAGAAACTGGAGGAAATGCAGGTATTAAGCCACTGACAGTGAACTGTCCATAGAAGGGCATCTTGAAGCTCTTGTCATCAGCCAAGAGGGAAACTTTCAGATGAGATTTTACTCAGATGAGTTTTGAGGTGAATGTGTTGTTAGACCAAATATTAACACACCCTCCCTTGGTTTTTTGTTGGCTTTTGATTAAGAGTTTCCTTTTTGTGTGAAAGACAAGACTCTGCAGAAATATTCATTTTTCATTGAGAAGGTGTTTATACAGTGCTCCAATTCTTGGTGCTCAGGCAACATGGGCACCTCCTTTTTCTTTTTTGTGTGTTCAGTTCCCTGCAGAGCATCTCCTGTGGTGCGCTGCCATCAAGGGGGAAAATACAGCATTCAGCCATGGAACTCATCTTGTGGGAAAAGACCCTGAAATAACTGCAGAGTTTTGGAGCTGAGATACCTCTGGTGTCTGCTAAAACAGTCTGAATTTTATTTTTTCCTCAGAAACTCTTAAATCCAGGGAGGATAAAAGCCATTTTAGAAAGGTGGAATCACTGACGTAGATTTTCTTGGAAAGAGGTTCCCAAAATGATAATACCCCAACACTGGATAAAAAAACCCAAACAAATAAAAAAACAAACCCACACAAAATACCAAAGCAAAATCCAAACCAAACAAACAAACCCAAGCCACCGAAACAAAACACAAAATTTATTAGAGAAGCTCTAGATATGTGTTGTTAAACAATTCTTAGAAACAAACTGAGTGACTAGTAGAGCTATCATTTGCACTTTACTGGTTCTGTAGCAAATATCAGCATAAATTCAGCATCAAATTTGGGCACAGACTTATTGTTCCTATTCCTTGGGGATTAAGTGTTGTCACAAAGAGGACAAGCAGCTGGTCATTGCATTTGCAGTTTCCTCCACCTGACCAGTGGTTATTGCTTCTCCTCACCACTTTCATCATGGTCTAAACAGAAATGAAATTGTTTTGGAGGAGGTGAAATCACAAGCATAAAAATCTCGCCTTTGAATGTAACAAAGAGCACACCAGGAAGCTGTTATCTCTAGAAGCAGCACTCAGCTTCAGAGTCCCAACTTATGCCTGCCTTTTCTCTTCCAGCTGACTGTAGGTGGATTTTCTGTCCAGTCAGACGTTAACCAAGCCCATGAGCTGGCTGAAGATGCAAGGGATGTCCGGAAGCAGCTGAAGGAGCTCCAGGAGTTCGCAGTTCTCTACAACAACAGGGAAAGACTCTTTGGCGTCAAAGTTACAGATGTAAGTGTCAGGTCCTGTACCCACAGGACTCTGATTTTTGCTGGGATTTCAGGGTGGTAGGTAGAGCAAATAATGAGACATAGTTCCTCAGGGAGGAGTCTTTCATGCTGCTTTGGTTTATCTGGCAAACTGCTCCTCAGTCCTGTAGATGGGCTACACTGCTTCATCACTCCACTGGGCTGCAGAAGAGCCAATCCCAGGCAAATGTGGAAGGTTGCTCAGGGTCTGATATTTCCACTATTTCTGTGAGAGACTTTGGATGCCCACAGTGAGATCTGGGAGATGTTCATGAGGAGAAATTGGTTGGGAAGGTCTTGAAGCAGCACTTAGGATGCATCCATTTCTGTGAGGCTGTTGCTGCAGGTCTATGGGTGTGAATGCAAGTGGTTGCAGAGTGGGTGCTGGCAGCTGGCTGGGCTTGGAGCGTGGTGTTCTCCTAAGGCAACAGTTTATATAGTTGTAAACACTCATTTTGCTTGTAGCTGCTCAGCTGCCAGTGAGTCATTGTCATCCACATCCAGCCAAGTCTGGCTGCAGACCAGAAGTGGAGTTCACATGATGATCCTTTCCTACCCTTCAGTCTCTGGTTACTTCTCCTTCCCTGTAAGGAGCCAAGTTTTAATATGATAATGGTGTGTGCTTTCACTGATGGTGTGTGGCCTGTCCATCAAAATCTCCTCATTGTGCAGGAGAGCTTTGTAGAGGCAAGTGGAAAGAGTGCTTTCCATGCCACACACATGGTGCAGGCACAGCTCCACTGGATGTACGTTGGCCTGAATGTGTCAAGCCCAGCTCTGCTGGTTGCTCTCCCTTATAATACATATTGTTGGCCCAGGAGAAGGTAATCTGATATATCCTCTTGGAATACATGTTTTCTCATTGCTGGCTTCAGATTCGAAAAAGAGGTAGGTTTTTTTGGCCTTTGACATGTAGCTGTTGTTTGGAGAGGAATACACTTGTTGTTTACGTTGTTTTTAATTTCTTTCTAAAGTACAGTGGGCTGAACAAGATGCTTAAGGACTTCCAGCCATACTATGATCTCTGGACTACAGTGTCAAACTGGATAAAGTGGAATGTGAGCTGGATGAATGATTCTCTCCTTACAATTGAGGCAGAGGAGCTAGAAAAGAATGTCACTGACTCTGTTAAGACCATGCAGAGATGTGTGAAGCAGTTCAAGGATTCACCAGGTAGATGCACAGTCTGGGGAAAGGAAGTTGGTGCATATCAGCATTTTCATGTGAAGCATGTCACAGAGTGCTCTAAGCAGGGATTATCAGGAAGTCACATGTGTATTAGAGACAGCTGGGAAAATGCTAACAAAGTTATTTTCCGCTTTTTTTCCTGAAACTATGATGATTCACATCTAGATACTAGTTACATGCTAGAAGTACCAGCCACCCTCTGATGTTGCAGTTAGTATTTACTAAGTGTATATATATATATATATATATGTATTTATATATATATATAAAGTGCAGTAATCCAGGCTAGTCACAGAGAGTTACTATATAGCCCACTGGCTAGACGTGTGGGTTTCAGCCTTCATGCAAAGTCAGGCAGCAAGGGAACTTGAATCTGGGTCTGTTTTCAGCAGGTGCTGTTTTCTTGGTCAGTCTTATTTTCTTTATTGGCCAATGCATTTATGGAAAGCCAGAAGAGGTCTTGATTTTTTTATGAATAAAATGAAATTGCAAAATCTGGAAATGATCTCTGCAATATAATAACAATTTTCCTTCTTGCCTGAATGTGTATGAAGTTGAGATGATTGCGCTCAGCCCTTGCAATTCACATGAAGGTCTTTTGACCATTTCTCCTAATAAAGCTGAAATTGAGGCTTCAGTTGTAGCTTAACTTGCCATTCCCTGGTTCTCAGAGATGTGTTGGTCATTCTTTAGAGCTAATTCTAAAATCTCCTGCCAGATGGCTTAGATTGAAATATATTTTGCTGTGGGTGATTTTTGATTCATCCTTTTTAACTTGAACTTGCTCTTAAACAATGCCATGAATCAGCCCCAATGGAGGAGGTGATGAGTGGATGCATGAGTAACTATGAATCATTATGATAAACAGAAATACTAAGAATACCTGCTTATGTTCATTGCAATATTCTTTGGTACCTGGATATTTGTTCTGTCCTTGGCATATCCCCAGCAGGGAGCACGAGGTGATCACATCTTTGCTGCAAGCACACAGTGCAGCCGTGCAGGGTGCAATAAAAGGAGGCACACGCTATAGCCAGATTTTGGAAAGGAAGCAAGTCCCATGTTTTTTACCTACCCGTTGTTTTACTCACCATAGCACAACCCAAAAAAAAAGGCATGATGTGAACAGTGCAGAGGCTTTCTAGGATGCTCCCAAAGAGAAAAACCCTTTCCCTCACTTTGTCCTTGCTATGAGGCAGAAGTACATTTGTCTCTAGCATGGCCATAGGCTGGCAGGGCCTCTCCTGCACACTTTCTGTTTCCAGGCTGGGATCCCAGCCTGCTTCTAGCTCCTTAGTGTCCATCTTCTCTTGAGGGTGACCTGAGCTGTGCTGTGAGATAACTGAAAATGCAGGTTTATTAAGAAGTGTCTTGAAATGATGACTGTAACTTCCAAAATATCTGCTGGCAGATTATATGCTTCAGTCTATATCAAGGAGTTAAATTTGTCTGCCTCTCTTCTTCTGGTGAGCTCTAGCCTAAGGCACACTTCAGCTTAGCATGGGCTTGCCTGTAACAGGCTTTTGGTAATAGGCAGATCTGCTTTTTGGGAGCGGGCTTGAATCCTGGTTTAGTGGCCATATAGAGAGAGCCTTCCTATCCTCCTTACTTCAACCTGCATTTTCCAGTGCTCTCACCTGCTGCTTACCTCTACCATGTGACTGCATGCACATCAGGCTTTAGACAGGCTTTAGACAGCTTCTAGAAATTCCTTAAGGCAACTTCCTCACACACTGTTGTTGCTGATTTTCTCCCTGTTGTTCTGATTCTCTCCCTGAAAGACTGCCAGAGTGTGGCCAAGGAGTTTCGAGACAAGATGGACGACTTCAAGCAGTACGTGCCCTTAATCCAGGGGCTGCGCAACCCCGGCATGAGGAGCCGGCACTGGGAGATGCTGTCCAGCCAGGTCAACGCCGAAGAGAAGCTGGACCCCAGCATGACATTTGGTCACTGCTTGGAGCTGAACCTGCAGGACCACATGGAGACTGTTCTCAAAGTGGCTGAGACAGCCAGCAAGGAATACGCCATCGAAAGTGTGAGAAGAGAGGACTTGTTGTGTCACTGCTTGCTTCTCAAATGGGTTTCTGCTGAGCAGGCAGTCATTGCCTTGGGTGATGTTCCTGCTGTCCCAGAGTGTTAGACACATTCTGCAGCACAAGTAAAAAGGTTGCTGTCCTTACAGAAGGGAGTGATGACCGCACAACTTCCACACAGTAGAAGAACTTATTCTGTCTTGTGCAGAATTTCAGTTGTGGCATTAACAGCACAATGCCTTATGGTTATATTGATCCACTGCTAGGGTCTCACTCATCACTGTGGGATTAGTGAGTGGTTAAGTTAAAATAAATTGATTGTCTGCACTCTGCCATTCAAATGTTATGTCAGAAGGATTAGCTGTGACTGGAAACAGAGATGGCAAATCCTTTAAACCAGTAAACGTGCAGGGAAACCTTTCTAGCTCTGGAGATTCATAGATTAAATAGTCTTTCAGCTTCAGTTCATCAGTTCAGATGTGATCTAAGATGGTCTTGACCTTCTGGCAGCTCTTGTTCTCTGAAATCTCAGGCAAGTTCCCAATGGATAGTTCCCATTTTGTCAAAGCTGTCATTAATCATAGTCATTAATAAGCCCTTTGCTGGCAGCCTCTGTGCATCTAGAGCATAAACAGACCTGGAGGTGAAATTGCCATATTTTCCCCTCAAGGCGTTTGTTTCAGCACTGGCGTAGAGGTGTTGAACCTGTGGGCAATGCAGAGGAAATGTGCTGTTGCTGATTGTGTCATGCATAAAATACAGAGCTGCAGTTTCCAGTGGATTCCAGGAGCAAAAATCTGTCATTTTCTAGAGAGTGGCATTAAGAGAGTTGTGGAAGCTGGGATAACCATTTGCAGAAGTTGTATCTGAAAATTAAATTGCTTGTCCCTCTGTTCCAGGCACTCAACAAGATAGAGGCTGAATGGAAATCTGTTTCATTCAGTGTGGTGCTTTACAAAAACACCAATACCTACATACTGAAAAGCACCGATGACATTTCTCAGCTCCTAGATGATCATATTGTCCTGGTTCAGAGCATGTCTTTCTCACCCTTCAAGAAACCTTTTGAGGAGAGGATGAACTTGTGGGAAACTAAGCTGAAGATAACACAGGTACTGGTTTGTACCCACACACGTGTGGGAGGCAGGCAGCTGGGCTGTGCGGCTGTGCTTGGATGTGGACACTGTGCAGTTGCTGCTGGGAACTGGGAGGGCAGTCAAGTATGAGAGATCAAGACAGTATCAGTCTTTAGGGAAGAATAGGGCCTGTGAAAGCCCTCTGACTCTGGGAAAGTAATGCAGCCTTTTTGCTGCCTATTGCAACATGTTTTGGTGGGGCCAGAGCTTGCCTGTTGCTGTGAGTAGTGTTACTGGTCTCTCTAGTCACACTGTACTAAGTGGACTGTAGAGATTCTTACAGACCCTGTGAAATCCACTCTAATCATCCCCATCTCCGTGTAGGAAAGCACATGGGAGACTGCTGTTTAAGCAGGATCTGCCAGACTGTGCCAGTACTTGCTCATCAAACCAGGAGCACCCAGCAGGACTATGGCAGCAAAACAGCAGTGCTGCAGGAGAAAAGTTCCAAAACTTTTGGAAGGGGGAGTGCTAGGAAGTTGTTAATCATTTGGAAAGCAAATTCCACCTCCTGACCCTGTAGGTAGATTTTAGAAATATGGAAGGTGTAAGTGCTGCATCACCTTTTCTTCTTTCTTTCTTGTTTTTTTTTTTTTTTATTATTTTTAAACATGTTCCAGTGCAGTTTGAATGGTTTTGTTGAACAGGTTCATAGCATGGTGTCCTGATATGCTTTTCTTGCTTCCCAATAGGATGTCCTAGAGGAGTGGCTGAACTGTCAGCGCTCTTGGCTCTACTTGGAGCCAATCTTTAGATCAGAGGACATCAAAAGACAGCTCCCACTGGAAAGCCAGCGCTACAACATCGTGGATACGGATTGGAGGGACATCATGAAGAAGGCTAATAAAAACCCTGAGGTATGTGCCTTGATGAAAGCCAGTGCAGGTATCTCAAACACCTTGGAGCTGTGCTCACACAAGGACTGTGTCTTTGAGTCATTGTTTTCATAATGGTGTGGACATGAGCAACACTGTTAACTGCATAGCCTTGCCCAGGGCATTGTGCTGGGTCTCTTCTCTTGGAACTTGGCCTTTTTTTCTGGTGTCTGAATGGACAGATCCACTCTCTGTAGTGCCTTCCACCAAAGTCTCCACCCCAGAAGTTTCCTCCTCCTCAACACACAGAATCGCTGCCTCTTAATCCCTGCCTCACTCTAAAGTAAGGATTCCAGCAACCTCACTTTAGACATTTCTTGTAACCTGCAGTGGTTGTAACCCATAAGGTAACTCCTTCAATTTCTCCTCAAGACTGATTCTCTAAGTTTTTTAGAACCATTGTTTTTGCCTATTTTGGTGCCCTGGTGGCAGTGCTCTGCTCTCTTCTATTCTCCAGTCTCCACTTCCCAGGACTCCTTCGTTGCTTGTATTCCATATTACAAATGTTGGTATATAGGGGAAGCCAGAGATGCTTGTCTCCACAAGGGCTGTTTACCCTTCTTACCCACAAAGCTTACACCTCTCCAGATCCCTGAGAATTCCTGTGAATGAGTCATTTAAATCCCATCAGTAACATCACTGGGCAGCCCAATTATCTCCATTGCCTTATCTCTCACATGCTCAGAATACTGATGCTTCCTCTGTTACACATTCTGTTGTAGGTGATTTCTTTGTGCCCTCATCTAGATCTACTGAAGAAGCTGCAAAATTGTAACCAACTACTTGAACTTGTGCAGAAAGGGCTGAGTGAATATCTGGAGACAAAGAGAACCGCTTTTCCCAGGTAACCCCAAATTTCACTGGGCTAGATTGCACTCCCTCTTTCAGAAAATATGAAAGGAGAGGCTCAGTGCAGTTCATTCTGCCAAGAAAGAGCAAAACCACCTAAGCTTAGGATTTATGCATGGCCTGCAAACATATGCAAAGCTGTGCCTTTCAATGCTGCCATCTCATGGGGAGAAAACAGGCACACACAAATGTAGTGAGTTAAGGGCAGTCTGGTAGCATTGTTGCATATCTGTGCCTCAGGATTTATGTAGAAAGGGTGGGGTAAAATGAAAATCTCCAAGTAACTTCGTCTCATTCCCTGAAGGAAGACTTGTATTCTTTGATACTCATATAAACCCTCTTTGCTAGGAAATAACTGACTTCTGCAGAGGCAGAAGTCTGTCTCTGCAGAAAGGGAGAGGGCTGGATGGTGGCTGCTCACCTACACAAAGAGATCAGTGAGCAGTCAGCAGCAGTGTCTTTAGCAAAAGGCTTGTTCCCCATCATGCCAGCACTTAGCTCTTGCTGCTGCAGTAAACAGAGCCTCTCCTCATACTTCTCTCTGTGTTTGTAGGTTCTACTTCCTTTCAGATGATGAGCTGCTGGAAATCCTGTCCCAGACCAAAGACCCCACTGCTGTACAACCTCACCTGCACAAGTGCTTTGAGAACATTGCACGGGTAGGCACAGCCAGCACACGGGTGGCTTGGCCCACCTTTGGGAAGCTGTGTCGTGGGAGCTGGAGATCTTCTGAGGTCTGGAGGAATGTTCACATTCTGCTCTATGGAAATGTGTCTCCTGGAAACCTGTACATAGGCATTGGAAGGTGCTGCCTGTCCTGAAGTGGGATTCCAGCAACCTCACTTTAGACATTTCAAAGCCAGGCATCTGCCCATGAGCTGGGTACCCTTGGTTGTCCTTCAGACAATGGGGGGAAATAGGCATCTGCCGAGGGTGTCTTAGAGAAATTCACTTAGATAGCCATCCTAGGAAGGGAGGACACTCCCTCTGGAGATGTGTCCATCTCACTGTGAAGGCCAGGAGAAATTGCTCTGACTTAGCTTTCTACTCACAGGCACCTTGTTAGGATTGAATCCCACTACTGCTGACACCCCCAGAAGGGACAAGGACTGAACAAGCCTGAGCTGAATTAAGTTTCTGCCTTCATCCCTACTTAGGAGCTGGAGTTACCTAGCTATTTTTCCTCTTTGTTATTCCTAATAGACTTCAGAGTCCATAGCTAGTCACAGCTCAAACCACCACAATACTCAGACAGTAAAACCAATCTCCTAGTCATTAGTTTGGAAAAATAGAAAGGAAATTGAACTGGAAACATGGTGCAAAGCCATTGGAATAAATAAGGGGACTTTCAGTGATATGCTGGGGCACCAGAGAAGCTGTTAAAATTTTACTCTTAAAACCAGGCACTGTGACATCAAGGGAAATTGTTTGAATCTACAGAATTGAGCAGGAGTCAAGGGTCTGAATCCTAGACAGGCAATGAGAAATGTTCATCCTACCTATAATTTGATTTGCTTCACTCAAGTCACACCAGCAATGTGAATCTCTTGTTTTCATACAATCGTTTTCCGTTATTTGGAGAGGTCATTTTGCACGTCTGTCTCACACTTTATTATCACTACTGGCAACCAAGTTTGGCACCAGGTTTATAATGAGCAAACACTGGTGTAGGCTGGCTGTCCCCCAGGGGCAGGAAGGCAGGCATAGAAAAGAAATCCTTCACTCATATCTCCTGTTGTGCTTCTTCCATTAGCTGAAATTCCAGGAAGACCTACAGATCACACACATGTACTCTGGTGAAGGAGAAGAGGTGAAGCTGTCTTCTGCCATCATTCCTACTGAGAATGTGGAGGACTGGCTGGTGGAAGTGGAGAAAACCATGAGGGCCAGTGTTCGGGACAACATAGAAAAATCAATTGGTGTTTATCCAGAGGTAAGAGTTTTATCATAGACTGCCAGGTCTCTGATGTGTTGGTTCCAGGCTTGCCATGGAGGTCACCAGAGGTGGGGCTGATGAACTTGGGATCTGATCTATTCTATTCTATTCTATTCTATTCTATTCTATTCTATTCTATTCTATTCTATTCTATTCTATTCTATTCCACTTTCAAAACACAGCCTTTAATACATTTGTGTGACTGTAAGTGCAGAATGGGCAGCTGGGCAAAAAGCTGATGGTTTAGCAGAATGCAAACCCTGCACACTCCCTCACAGCTTTCCTACAGCATGTAACAACCCTGTATGAACCCCATATCTATTCATCTCTCCAGACTACTTCCTCTTTGAAAGGATCTTCTACTTCAGCTCTCATGTCTCACACAGTGTGCTAAGGGCTGGTAAAAGTAATCAAGGCACATGAACTGTTGGTTTCAGTCGGTGCATAGGGGATGCATCATGGCTCTGGTTTCTGTATAAAAGTTATGCTGGTGTAAAATTGAAATTTTTAATCTAGGTAATCTATTTCTAATCTATTTTTCAGAAAGGCTGAAAAATAGAGGCCTCAGATGTTTCTGTTACTCTTTCTTATTCAGACTGAAAATTTGAAAGTTAGAATAGGCCAGAGGAGGGGAAACATACTTTTGGGTCTCACAGATTCCTGCTCTTCACCTGCTAATGGCTACTTGTAACTGGTTACTGCAAGTGGCATAGTGGAGAGAAGGTACCTGCTGTACCTGGTGCCTGAAGGTGATTTCTTCACAGCAAGAGGAAGGGAATGAAAAGGAAGGCCTCTTACACAAGAATTCAGTGCTGATTTGTTAAGCATGCCTCTTGGAGCAAGAGGACATAGAAATAAATAAATAAATAAATAAATAGTCTTAGCACCTTTTTTTCCCCCTTTCTCACACCTAATTTTGTTTTCTTTTTTAAGACTCCACGTACCAAATGGGTCTTGGAATGGCCTGGCCAAGTGGTCATTGCTGGCTGCCAGATTTTCTGGACAAAGGAAGTGTCTGAAGCTCTGGAGGCTGGAGATTTATCCAGCAGGCTTTACCCACAGCTGAGTGCTCAGGTATGAAAATGAATGTAAGGGTGAGGTTTTGCCAGGTGGAGGCTTTTCAGTCATCAGACCTCAGACAAGTTATAAATAAAGCCAGGACAATACTGGTGGGGAAACAGAGACACAGTTTTGCATAGGACTGTTCAAAAAAAGTGATAAAACAGGTTGTCTTCTTAATTATTAGGGTATTTGTCATAATAAACCTCAAAAAATATACAGGATTGATAATGTGATCACCACCTGAACACTATAACAAGGTGAAAGATAACTTCTCCAGGATTACCCAGGAAGCAAAAGGCAAAGAACTGTAGTGTTGAACAGTGGAGGAAACTGCATCCTTCATATCAGTTCTGTGCATCTAATCACACCTAATACCTGAGAGTTATTAGCTCTGGACTTCATACTGGCTCTAACTCATTCTTTTCACCTGAACATGGTAATGCTGTAGGCAAAACTCAGCTCTGAGCCAGCCCTGAGTAATATTTGCTTTCTGAGCAACCATTTGTACTTGTAAAAAGAGAAGAGGCAGAAGTAGCCTGAGCACAGCGTATGATCTGAGGCTCAGCATGCCCTGAGTTTGATTGCATTGTGTTGGTACAGAGTGCATGGCTTCAGGGTACTTTCCTTTTGTTCCCAGCTGGGAGATTTGGTAGGCCTGGTCCGTGGGAAGCTGTCCAAGATGCAGAGAGCAGTGCTGTCAGCTCTCATTGTCATCGAGGTGCATGCCAAGGACGTTGCAGCAAGGCTGATTGAGGAGAATGTAACGAGCATGAACGATTTTGAGTGGATCTCCCAGCTCAGGTTAGAGAGCACAGCTGTTGAATCTCATCTGGCTTCCCTGGCCAGTCTCCATTCTCCTTACCCATCAGTTGTGTCCATGGCAAATGGAAGCGGGAGTATGAGACAGATCTAGCTTTGATGGCATCCTCTTTGGCAATAGGAACTAACCCATACCATGATGTTTGACTGTGAAAGGCTGTGCTGTTGCCCAAGGGGTGCAAAGCTTGATCCCAGGTCCTGTGAGAACTTCTGTCCACCCTGTTGTGCTACTTTATCCTTTCTGCTCTCGAGAGGGAAATCCCTTGACAATCAGGTCTCCAAACCTGCAGGCTGTAATCTTGTGAGCTGCTGCTTTGTCTGCCAGGCACTGTTTGTCTTTCTGATGCCATGTTCACTCACCATTAGATACTACTGGACCAGAGGAGACCTGTACATCAGAGCAGTCAATGCTGAGTTTATCTACGGCTATGAGTATCTGGGCAACACTGGCCGTCTGGTTATCACACCCCTCACTGACAGGTAAAGACATTGATTTCTGGGTAACAAATGCACCTTTTTTTCTCTTTTCTTTTTTTTTTTTTCTTTTTTTTTTTTTTTTTTTTTTGTTCTGGATGAAGAGGATTAAACCAAGGATCTGACCATTCAGGTCCTACATCTTGATGTATGTAAATAGAATCCATTTGTACAGTAAAGGACTACTTGAGACAAGTGCACAGGAGCACCCTGGCATTGGTTGCTACTGTATTCCGAGTGGGCAGTGCTCAGACTGATTGCTTCCACTCTCCTAATTCTTAATGTAGTGCTCTCATATAAAATGCCCACCTGATAGCTAAGGAGCTCTTCTAGAAACCAGCTAGTGCTCTAGAATATGCAGCAGAAATAATAGTTTTACCCTTTTGTAACTGTCTTTTTTCTGCAGAATGAATTTGTAGCCAGTGGCAGAAGGATTTATCCATGCAGGCCCCCCATGAATACTAATCAAGGCCACATAGCTCTAACTCCTTTGCAGAATGCTGCATATCTAAGCAGTTTTGTAGAGTAATGAATGATGGATTCCTCCTTGTCTCCAGCTGTATAGATCATATGTCTCCTTGCTGAAATCAGAAGTACAAATGCTTTTTTTTTGTCATCTGGCCTCTGCTTTGTTGTAGGTGTTATCTGACACTTACAGGAGCTCTGCACCTGAAATTTGGAGGAGCACCTGCAGGACCAGCAGGAACAGGCAAAACAGAAACAACAAAAGACCTGGGCAAAGCACTGGCAATCCAAACTGTAGTGTTCAACTGCTCTGACCAACTTGACTTTATGGCAATGGGCAAGTTTTTTAAGGGACTAGCCAGGTACAGTGAAATGCTGAGTGTCATTATTGAGGGATGCTGCACACTGGGAATTGGTGGGTATTTTTCATAGTAGCCCAAAAGAACAAAAAAAAGCCCTAGCCAAGGGGGTTACTAACTTCCAGAATGAGCAAGGTTACAAAATTCCAGCCAGAAAGGAGGAACAGTTGATCCAATTATAAAAAAAAAAAGAGATAAAAAGAGATCCTTGTTCGTTTAAGGTAAAATTAAAATGCTTTGCACTAATCCACAATGCACTAATCCACCTGTGCAAATGTTTGCAGCTTTGGCCTTTATTTTAATATCATCCATGTTGGACTGAGATTCAGCCCACAAGCTGCTTAATCTTAAGAAGAAGAGAATCTGCTGAGAGTATTCAGAATTGAGCAGCCAAGAGAGACTGCTCTAAGCCCTGAGGGATCCTCTCAGAGAGGCTTCTCTCTTCTCTACATTTCAAACAGAGCTGGTCCAATTAGTCTGTTGCACACTGGTGAATCTGAATTAGTTAGTCCAACAAAAGCTGATATTCTTTTCTCAGATGTTTTCTTTGTAAGTAATTTAACTTCTTTCTTAAGCCATGCCTTGTGGGAAGATCACCTTCCTCATATGCATGCTTCCAGCTTTATATATAGTTTTCCGAATTCTGAAAAATGTACGTAAGTGTTGTCTAAACTGTATGTGCTGCACTTACAGCTCAGGTACCAACCAGGAATTCAACATGACATCTCTTTAAAGCTCAAATGTGTAACATGGAGAATTTGTCCCAGGCTCCAGGATTGGATACTGCCATGGGCTCTCATCACATGCACAGCTGGGGTGTCCCCTGAGCCAGGACACAGTGGCTGTGTCACTGTTTGCCATGGGACATCAGGGCCCTTTTGTGTTCACTTCCAGTCTCTGTTATGCCCACCCAGTATGTGGATATATAACTTTTAGAAATTTTGACTGCAAGTTTGCCCCTTGGTGGTGTTCCTGACTCCCTCCATTATTCCTTCCCTGCCCAGCGCTGGTGCCTGGGCTTGCTTCGATGAGTTCAACCGCATCGACATCGAGGTGCTGTCGGTGGTGGCCCAGCAGATCACAACCATCCAGAAAGCACAGCAGCAGAGGGTATGTAAGGCACATGTGGATGCAAAGTCAGGCAAAAAAATCTCCACTTGAGCTAGTTCAGGCAAGTCCTTGTCTCTACACACACCTTCAAGCTTCACTTCTCAGGGGCAACCCTTAACAGACATCCTTGAGGAGAGGTTTGAACAGTGTCCTAACTATGGCACATCACATCAGTCCATTACAGTCAACATCCTCAGGGGAATTTTTAACTTCACCTTAGTCTGTGCTGCCAGAGTTGCCCACACTCTCACAGGCTGAAGTACCTCTCAGCTTGAGCTGTAGTGCCATCAGGCTTTGGTGTGGGAGACGCTCTGATACAGATCCACTGAGCTGATCAAAATTGGAGCTGTGATAAAGGCAGTCAGTGTTCTGACATGAGTTGCTCAGCACCAAATTTGTCTAAATGTGTTAACCAAGCTTTGGTGGATTCACAAAACCCAGTATATATAGAAAAACCCATATTGGTGCACACAGAGTTGCATTGTAAAGTGAATTGTTGTGAACTGTTGGTTTTAATGGAGATTCAGCTGTCAGCCATTCTAGCAGCCAGCCTCTGCTTTGTTCTCTGGAGGCCCAGAAGGGTTAAGACCTGAATCTCCTTGACTTTGGCTTGGAATTAGAAACTTGCTCTCTGTAAATTCTTCTGCATTACTTTATCCCCCATCTGAAATTACTACCTACACAGCTTTAAAAAGGATTTAGGTTTCTCTTTGCCCTCTTTGCCATGAATTAATTCAGGTCTGATCTCTAGTGCAAAATAAATGGAAAGATGTTTGTTTACAGCTGAAGGGATAGAAGTCTGTTCAAGAGTTTAAAGGAAAAAAAAGGAAAATTTTAACCTATCAGTAAATCTTCCACAAGCCCAGTCTTGTATACAGGGAAAAATATTGCTGGTAATACTGGCTTCCTGCAATGGGACCAGATTGAGTCACTACTGTTGTGGGCAGCTGTGTGTGTTTGTGCTTTATAATTTAACAACTAAAAGCTATTGTTCTCCTCTTGGAAGATTCTGTTACACTATTTAGTTTGCAGGTCAGACTCTGTTCTTCAAGGATGATCATATTTTTAATTTTCCAGGTGGAAACCTTCATATTTGAAGGCACAGAGATCCCACTGATGCCATCCTGTGCAGTGTTCGTCACAATGAACCCAGGGTACGCTGGGCGCACGGAGCTGCCCGATAACCTGAAGGTAAAGAGGGCAGGCTGCACAGACAGAGAGAAGAGGGGCAATAAAGGTGCTGGGTGCTAACTGGACCCACCAGTGTGTCCATGACAAGAGTTAGGGTGTGATGCTTCTGGAGAGTCTCCAGGATCACTTTGAGATTTGAACCACGTGTAAGGAAATTGCACTGTTCAGATGCAGTCTGCAGGGATGCTGCAGTGACAGCTGCCAGGCACACTAATCTTGTGTCCTCTAGACAGTCTGGAATGGATACTCAGCCTTTTCAGTTTGCTGGGGAAAAAAACAAGAAACGGCAGTGGTTTGAACATTGTGTTGGATCTGTGTGTTCCAGGCTCTCTTTCGTCCTGTGGCTATGATGGTCCCAGATTACTCCATGATTGCTGAGATCTCACTCTACTCCTTTGGGTTTAATGAAGCCAAAGTCCTTGCAAAGAAGATCACCACAACATTCAAACTATTGTCAGAACAGCTCAGTTCCCAGGTAGATGCCTTAATGTCCAAGATTGTTTTTGAAATGTGAGACTTTCCCAGCCTAGGCATGAAGTATCCAGGTTTTCTTGGTGCCTTGTGCCTTGATAACATATCTCAGAAAGGTCACTACACCCTTCCTTTCCCTTCCTTTCCCTTCCTTTCCCTTCCTTTCCCTTCCTTTCCCTTCCTTTCCCTTCCTTTCCCTTCCTTTCCCTTCCTTTCCCTTCCTTTCCCTTCCTTTCCCTTCCTTCCTTCCTTCCTTCCTTCCTTCCTTCCTTCCTTCCTTCCTTCCTTCCTTCCTTCCTTCCTTCCTTCCTTCCTTCCTTCCTTCCTTCCTTCCTTCCTTCCTTCCTTCCTTCCTTCCTTCCTTCCTTCCTTCCTTCCTTCCTTCCTTCCTTCCTTCCTTCCTTCCTTCCTTCCTTCCTTCCTTCCTTCCTTCCTTCCTTCCTTCCTTCCTTCCTTCCTTCCTTCCTTCCTTCCTTCCTTCGCCTGCCTGCCTGCCTTCCTCCCTCCCTCATTTCTGCTCTTGTGGCTAGACTTGGATTCACCTTAAATCCTATTTAGGATTACAATAACAGGACAGTTTAGATAAACAGCCCTGCCTGCTTTTCCTTCCATCTAGGATTTTTCATTGTGTACTTCTTCTCATCTTCCTCATTCATAGACTGTACAGCTGAGGACTAATTAGTTGGCTGAAGGATACTGAGAATAGGGTTGGATGAAGGAGGAATTGTTCTGAAGGCATGTCATTTTTCTTTTCTTAACTGTTAGCTGAGTGCATGCCTAAGTTTACTTTTTAAGATGGTGCTCCTCTGTCTGATGATACTATTTCCTCTGTGCCTTTTTCAGGATCACTATGACTTTGGGATGAGAGCTGTGAAGACCGTCATCTCAACAGCTGGCAATCTCAAAAGAGAGAATCCTGATATGGATGAGGTAAACATGCTTGTATTTCACACTGACATAGATTATGGAGCCTTTTCTGCAGCCTCATACTAGAGGAAAGATCTCTGAAGTCCTGAATTCTCAAATCCTTGCAGGAGCTGATCTGCCTGCGAGCTATTAGGGATGCCAATGTACCCAAATTCCTGCAGGATGACCTCAAGCTCTTCAATGGTATTGTCTCAGATTTGTTTCCTAATATCAAAGAAACACCTGTTGATTATGGCATCCTGGAAGAGGCCATCCGCAAATCCTGCATCCAGGCAAATCTGAAGGATGTTGATGGTGAGGAGAAAGGCTCTCCACAAGCTCCCTCTGGACCTGGGCTTTTAGTCCAGCATGCTGCCCTAGGAAAGAGGTGTGTGCCCAGGCCCACTCTGCATCATCTTCCTGTACAGGTTTTGTGATTAAATGCATCCAGCTGTACGAGACCACCGTAGTTCGTCACGGCCTGATGCTGGTGGGACCAACAGGTTCTGGGAAGACAAAGGTATGGGTGAGACACTGTGCTGGCCCCAGCAAACCATCACCTACCTAGTGATGCAGTGGGTTGTTTCACAGAAGACCCATACTGGCATTTAAAGCTTCTCTCAGATAGAAGTCAGGACACAAAGATGCTGCCTGTTAGTAATAATTTATAGCCATGGGGAGGTATATTACTGGTTCGCTTTTGAGCTGTGAGATTAGACTGAGGCTCATTAGTTCTGCTCATTAGTTCTTTCTAAGGTTGAGACATACTTTGACCTCTCTAGGTGCTTTAGGCCTCTTCCACAGATCTAACTTCCTCCTCCACTGCATATGGAGTGCCTAATTTCTGTGCTTTTATTTCAGTCAAGGGTCTCCATACTATGATACCCTTCACTATGTGTCTTTTCTCACTGCATTTGAATGCAGTTGCTGTAAGAGCAAGTGGCTTTGTTGCTCTGGAGCCATGGCAGTTAAGTCTCTGGCTGTCCTGCTTTTGCAGAGTTATGAAGTCCTGGCAGCTGCAATGACATCACTGAAAGGTCAGCCTGCAGCCAGTGGTGGGACTTACGAAGAAGTCCGCTACTTTGTACTGAATCCCAAATCCATCACAATGGGCCAGCTTTATGGAGAGTTCAACTTGCTAACGCATGAATGGTAAAGTACAAAACCTTCTTTCCTTTCTTCCAGACAGAAAACACTTTTCTGGTCTTGAGCGTCTTCTCTCCAAGGCTGAGAACCGTTTGGGGTGGTGGCACAAAACCAGAAGAGATCAAGTCCTTATCCCCACCAAGCTACAATAGCCAGTCACGGCGATTTAAGCTGACATCCCTCATTGTACACTTGGCCCGACTGCCAGCACATGCCCAGACAGTTCCTGCAGCTCAGCTCGCAGCATTAACTGCAGAACAATAATTCAATAGCTTTGGAGCACATGCCCCTGCTCCTAAGATACAGCAGCTTAAAAGAACTTGCTTTGCTTCTGATGAAAAGTGACCTCCGTACTGCGCACTTGAATTGTTCTGTATAAATACTCTGGTATCCTTGAGTGATGAGGAATGACTTTGAGACATAAAGAGAAATTTCATTGCTGTTGCCAGGGCTTCTGCTTGCTTACATGGTTTGGGAACAAGAACCAATAGCCCACTTGGCCTCTTTATAGTCAGGTCCTACTGCTTGTGTTTCCATATGTGACCCGAGGTTGACTTTGCAGCTCACTTTATCCATAAGCTAGGATGTGAGAAGTAGTGTGAATCTCCCTTTGGCCCTGTCAGCCAGCACTTGTCTCAGGGCAAAACTAATAACTATGTTCTGTAAAATGAGGGAAATTAAACATATATAAAACTAACTACCTCTAGGAAAAGTGCAAGCCATTAAACATTACTGATTCTGTGACCAGAGCTTCCCAGCTTAGGATGTGGTACATATTTGCTGAAGGACATTTTATAGGAGCTCCAATTAAGCTCAACAGTTTATTTATGATGTGACTCTACATGGGCATGTCAATGTGACAAAAAAGAAAATACAGCAATTGTGTAAAATATATTTACAGACAAATCCATCTGCTTTAATCAGCTGAGCTTTAGAACAGACTGTTTTCCCTTGATCTCAATAACAATACCCTGGAATTCACTAGTACTATAAAAATAACAAATAATTATTTAATAGCAGGAGTTGAGTCCAGGGTCTGAATGGAAACTGTGCTCAAGGTTTCCATGTACAGATTAAATTCTTGCTGTCAACAGCCAGCATTCCTTGTGTCTGCTCTCCTGGTCACCAGCTCCAGCATCACCCGGGTTCACAGGCAGCTGAGGATGGGGAACTTCAGTTATAAAGAGGGTAGGGTCATGCTCTTTAGCCTGGATTTATCCTTTTAACCTTGAGAAAAAAAGAGGCACCTCCAGAGAGCAGATGATCTGCCTGTAACCTGAACTGGATGCTAGCAAGGCCTCTTTATTCTTCACTGAGGACATAGATGTTAAAGGGAAGCTTGACATCTTATAGTTAAATGAATTCCAGATCCTGATGCCCAAAGAAGTTGTTTTGTGATGTCACTCAGGCTGAGATGTGTCTCAGTAAAAAAAAGAATGAGGTGCACCTTTCTGCAGCTCATGGATAAGAGAGACATATGAAGCAGGATAAGATTGCCTTTTGTGG
Organism: Melospiza melodia melodia; assembly: GCF_035770615.1. NCBI lineage: Eukaryota > Metazoa > Chordata > Aves > Passeriformes > Passerellidae > Melospiza > Melospiza melodia. The sequence continues at coordinate 17,031,411 of NC_086203.1, forward strand.
AGGGAACTTTGCCATTTATTTCAGCAAAACCAGAATGGGCCAAGCCCTGCCTTCCTGCTGCCTTTCAGGACAGACGGGATCTTCTCCACACTCATGCGTCGGGGAACCGTGGCCAATGACTCCAGCAAGAAGTGGTACATGTTTGATGGGCCAGTGGATGCTTTGTGGATTGAGAACATGAACACAGTACTTGATGACAATAAGAAGCTGTGCCTCAGCTCAGGGGAAATCATCAAGATGACAGAGGTAACTCATCCCTCCCACTTTTGCTGCATGTAGTCTGTACTCCTTCCTCCCTGCACTGAAATACGTATCAAAACTGAGCAGGTCTTTATGCTTTCTTTTCTTTTCTAATTTCTAGGGCATGACCATGATGTTTGAAGTCCAGGATTTGGCTGTTGCTTCCCCTGCTACAGTCTCCCGCTGTGGTATGGTTTACCTGGAACCCAGCATTTTGGGGCTAGACCCTTTCACTGAATGCTGGCTGAAAAATGTGCCAGAAGTCATGCAACGCTTCGCACCCCAGCTGGCATCTCTCTTCAGGAGATTCCTCCAGGTGAGCTTCTCTTCTGTTCCAGCCTTTCCATGTCATCTTGATCATCAACCAGTCCAGACATGTCAAGGCCTGGATTTAAATGACATTGTGGGAACATTTCCTACCATAATATCTATCATGGAAACTTCTCTGTGTATTTTGTGGCTTTAATACAGGTTACTCACTGATCTCTGTAGATGTGACTAAGTCTTATTGGTCATTGTAGTTGGTTTTATTTCATTTTAAAATTATCTTCTGGACAAAATCATCCCTAGTGCAGTTCACTAGCTTAGAGTGGAGTCCCTCCAGGGAGAAGGTTGTACAAACAAGTCTTGTTATTTTTACTCTGCTGATAAGCCATTATTTTAATGAAGAACCTGGAGCTACAAAGGAAGGCTCTAAAGGGAGCAAACCATTTAACAGCAGCGATAGCACAAGATGCATGTAACTGTTGCATAGAAGCAAAAGGGAGGCCCAGAGGTTTCTTGGTGTTGAGACTGAACCAAGGGGCTTGTCTTGCTTTTCTCCAGTAAAAAATGGTGGTACTTGGGATGCAGTTGGAAACAGCATTCTCAGTCAGAGTCTCCCTGCTAAACATAACATGATGGAGGTGAACAAGCAGGTAAAACCAAAGACAGCTGTGCTGGATTGTGATACTGAGCTGTCCCTGCCTGTCTTTCCAGGAGTCCATCGACTTTTTACGAAGCTCTGTGAAGGAGATAATTACTTCTACAGATGGTAACCTCACAATGAGTCTCCTCGTGCTCTTGGAATGTTTGTATCAGCCTTTCATTCCCATCAAGGTAGATTTTCCTACCTCTATCACTGTTCCTTGTGTCTGTAACTCTTAAGGACACTAAGTCATGGAAAGGGTTAGTCACCAGAGAACAAGATGTTGGTGCAGAAAGGTCATGCTGTAGCTCATCTATGTGGCAGAAGGTAATACAGCATCCAGCAAATCACAGGTAAACCTGGAAGGATTATGCTCTGCCCACTGAAGGAACACAAGATAAGCTCTGTGCCTACCAGGCTGGAGGGTAGAGGTTCACTTTTATTTATATAGAGGGAATTGGAGAATGAGGGGAAAGCAGAGATCAGAGCTGAGCAGTGATGCACTTCAGATTGCAGGTCCTTTGGGAATTAGTATTGAAGAAGGCTGGACAATTTTCAAATTAAAAACCTAAGACTAAATTCTTTTCCCATCTCCTGTTGAGTGACGTTAGTTCAGCAAAGGGAGTCTCTCAAGTACACCAATGAAACAACAAATTTTAATCCACATAATATATTAACAAGGCCTCTGAAAAACTGGCTAGGAAAAACTAGAAGCTGAATAGAATTATGAGCAAATTAAGAAGAGTCTGGGGTTTGTGTGCCATAATTATACCTGAGAATTTTTCTTCTACTTGTCTCTGGTTCTAAGGGACTTAAAACAATTCCCCGGGAGAAGATGGCTCGTATGGGTGAGCTGATTGAGCCTTGGTTTATATTTGCCTTGATCTGGAGTGTGGGAGCTACTGGAGATTCCCAAGGTCGTGAGGCCTTTAGCTCATGGCTCAGGAAGAAGATGTCAAAGGAAAGGGTGAGTAAAGAAAAAGCAGATCTTCTCTCATTGTAGAGAAATTAGTAGCGAGGAATGGGGATCAGAGCTGAGTGCCTGGATATTGCAATGCTGAGAGGGCCCTGACAATGGAGGAATGATGAGGAGGACTCCATTGATATCAAAAGACTAATTAATTGTTTTATTATACTATATTGTTCTATACATCTAAAACTGAATCTGCCAAGCACTCAACCCTGCACACAACTCTCACACTTCACAGAATCTTGGGACTGTCACCCGACAGTCCCGACACACACACACTCCTGGCCCTGATAGTCCAAGAAAACAAAACACCATCACTTTGGATAAACAATCTTTAATATTGCATTCTACTTTTGCACAAACACAGGCACAGCACATGATAAGAGTTGTGTTTTCTTTCTCTGAGGTTCAGAGAATGTGAATCCCAGAAATATTCTTGGGAAGAATTGTGCCTTGCTTTTCTCTGTGAAGAGAAACGTGGGGCTACTCCTGGAGGCTTTGGATGGACTTCCTGTGGGCATCTGGTATGCCACTCTCTCACTGGGACCCCTGGAGCTGGAAGTTCTGGGAGAGACCTGAGCCCCCTGGCCTGGGTAGCATCCCATTAGTAAAGTGTTCCTTGAAGTTGTGCAATTCCTCCTGTGAAGTGAGCTGAGTGGCAGCCAGGTTCATCACAGCTTTATTCTCACAGATCCGCTTACTCTTCCCAGAAGAAGGACTGGTTTATGACTACAAACTGGATGATGCTGGGCTTAGCAGTACTGAAGAAGATGATGAGGATGTCCATAAAGAGGTAAAATATTTAACTTTTAATTCCAAGCTGAGTAATTTAGGAGGAGGGACCAGGAAGTGACACAGTCCTACAGGATTTGGTAGGATTTTCTCATTAAGGGCAAAGAAGAAAGGTCTATGGGAAGCAAACAGGTATGTTTAAATCAAAATTTTCATTGAATCAAGAAGGCAATTTCTTGCCTTCAGAGCTGTGAACCAGATCTTTCAAAGCTGAGCTGAGAGCTGGTCAGTTGAGACCTATGTGTCTCTGTCAGTGCTCAGAAAAGTGGGGGGTGGCACAGGTGTGGCTGCTGGAGGACAGGGAGGAGCTCATATGGATAGAGCTGTCTGTGTTAGAAAGCAGTGAACAGCAGCAGAAGAGCTATGTGCAGCAGAGTCTGGAATAGCAGCAAGGCAGATAAATATTCCATCTTTTTCACAAGAGACAGCAGTGTAGGGCATGTCAGGGTCATCTTGACTGACAGTCATCAGACTCTGGACTAAAAGGAATTTAGGAAGCAAGGAAAATGCTTCCCCTTCCTGAAATGAAACAAAGAACCCTACGTGACTGTAAGATGCTTAACAGAAGGTACCAGTGTGGTCTCTTTGGGAAGGCCACATGGGGTGGTCAGGAATGCAGATTTCTCCTGTATTCTCCAGCACTGCCCTGGCAGAAGCTCTATCTCATTTGTATAGTGGCCTCTGGGAGGCTTATCTGCAGCTTCAGTCTAGCACAAGAGATCCATATCTTGTACAAGTAGAAAACCTCATGTGCCTCTGAGTGTGACATGGGTGATGGCACAGAACAGGAAGACAGGAGCCCAGATAAGCCCCCTTTGGCCCTTTGCCATGGACAGAATTCCTGTTCTTGCAGATGTCACAAGTTCTCCATCCAGCTTTGATCCCAATTCTCAGAAGGCCGGGCAGATGTGTTGCTGCTGGGGCAATGATCTCTAAGTCTTGGGCTCTGTCCCTCCCAAAAGTAACGAGTCAAACACTCCCAGCATTTCCATACAGAAAGGTAAGGGTGGCAAGGCTCAACAGAGGGGCTGGAAACCTGAATTTCTCTTCAGAATCTGAGCTATTACACAAGGAGCAGTGACAGGGAAAATAGCAGAAATAGTTTTCCTTTCCGTAGAAGGGATAGATGCCCCCTCTAAGCAGACTCCAATCTTGCAGGTGCACTGGGAGGTGTGGCTGGATGCTACAGCAACGTTCACCATGGTTCCAGACACCAACTTCTGTGACATTATTGTGCCCACAATGAACACAGTCCGAATGGCCTATCTGCTGGAGCTGCTGCTCACCAACTATAAGCCAGTACGTGCCCAGCCTTGTTTTTGAATTTTTGATTCAATCTCTTCTTCTCCCAGTGCAGTCAGAACTTAACAGCTGCCTAATACTTTGAGATTATATCCCACTTCCGTGGATTTGTATTTCTCTGCACCAAATCTGTTCTTAAGCACTAAGAGTTATCCATTCAGTCCCCAGGCACCATGTCAGCACCCCAAAGGGATATCAACACACAGTTGTTCAACCAAAATGCAGCAATTGCTAGATAGCCCATGACCATCCCTCTTTACCTGTTTCCCACAGTTCCATTTTGTACTTCTCTGGTTGGATTCCATCCACACCAAGAGATTTTGGTGTTGGGCAGCTGACCTTACTGAAGAAGCAAGTCCAAGACACCCTCTCCCAACCTTCAAATGTCTAAAAGAGCAGTAACCTCTTTTCTGGCTGCATTTCCTCCAGCCAGTGTCAGAGTTCTGGAAAACAGGCTGCTGCCTATGATCATGCTGCATTGCTGATTGTGCTTCTAGGTTCTTTGCATTGGTCCCACTGGCACAGGGAAGACTCTCACAATTGCTGACAAGCTCTTGAAGAACTTGCCTAACAAATACATCGCCCACTTCCTGATGTTTTCAGCACGCACCTCTTCTAACCAAACCCAGGATCTCATCGACAGCAAACTGGATAAGAGGCAAGATTCCTTTCTCTGTGTGCAAAGGCAGTATCCCTGAGCTCAGTGTTTCTATCACCTTGACTATTTAGTTTCACCCCAAGACCTGAAGAGGCCCTGAGCACGGATGGCTGTGGATAACATGTAGGACACACAGCACATTTGAGCTGGGATTGTGAGCACCAATAATAGTTTGTTATAATGGCAAGGAAGTGAGAAGGATTAGCGAGGGTCGGTAAAAGTTGCTCCAATTCTAGTTATTCCAGAAATACTACATTTCACAGCACAGGTGTTTGCAAACCCTGGTGTGGGATCTTTACAGAAAGTGATGAAGGGAGAAAATGCGGCTGCCCACCCGTAATCCCACTCCCCACAGTAAACAGCTTCCATTTCACCTCCCTGGTCAGCCACTGGTTTGAAGTTTCCAACAGATTCATGGGCTCAAGCTTTGCTTTTATTTGCACTCATTTACTCCTTGGCATTGAGCATAAGTAGACAAAATTTCATTTGGAGAGAAGCCAGTGCCTTGAACATTGCTCCAGATCTTTTTGGTGCAAAGGCCCTTACAAAGGAGTGTATCAAGTGTAAAAAATAGCTAAAACTGTTGACTCAGAAAGCATCCAGAGAAAAAAAATCATCCATTTGAATCGAGTTAGAAGTACCTTTCCTGTGTCCTGACATGGGTTCTGTCCTTGCAGGCGGAAGGGAGTGTATGGGCCTCCAGTTGGTCGGTATTTCATATTTTTTATTGATGATTTGAACATGCCCATGCTGGAGCAGTTTGGAGCCCAGCCTCCCATCGAGCTGCTGCGGCAGTGGATGGACCACCACGGCTGGTACGACCGCAAACAGATCGGTACGAGGCACATCCCTGGCCAGAGCTCTTGGCAAGAGCTGGCCTGTTAGATAGGTGTACCTGCCCTGGAGATCTGTGGTGAGGGATTTTAGCTACAACAAAATCATTCCTGATTTTGCACTCTCAAAGGTACTTTTAAGAAGCTGGTAGATATTAATTTCGTCTGTGCCATGGGACCTCCTGGAGGGGGGAGAAATCCTGTCACTCCACGCCTCACTCGCCATTTCAACTACCTCTCCTTCACTGAGATGGATGAAGGCAGCAAGAGGAAGATCTTCTCCACCATTCTTGGCAGCTGGATGGGTAAGTCCTGCAGAAAACTGCCACCTTCTCCTCATGTTGAAAGTCACCTTGATGGCAATGGAGTTTGGAAGGGGAGCAATTAATATTGATGATCTGATCAAAGTGTTGAAAGCTGGAACTTGCAGTAGTCACTCAAAGATGCTTTAGGGAAAGTGTTTTATGAGGCTTAGAAAACAGAGAGTTCATATCCTATTTAGTCTCAGGGCCAAACTCTGCTGGTGCAAATCAGCAAACTTCAGCTTTGCCTTTCACAGTTTCATCATGTTATCCTATAAGCCTGGGCCTTTCAAAGAGGATTTTGTTTGTGATGGGTGATGCAGATATTCTTAACCTCAGCAGGTAAAGCTGGAACTAATTTTTTTGTCTTTTTTTAGATGGACTCCTAGGAGAAAAAAGTTACAGAAATCCAGTGCGTAAGTAAGAGCAGAAAGAGGAGGGGGACTGTAAACAGAACGAGCTGGTGAGCACAGCATGGCACAGCTTACCTGTGCATTCAGCAGACAGACACTTGTCCAGACAACAGCCTTCTGTGGAAGCAGAGCCTTCTGTTACTCTCCATCTGCTGCAGCCTGTGGACAGCTGAGCAGGGTGGATCTGAGCATGGTGCTACAGCCACCATGAAAAAAGGGTTCATTTGGAGTGAAATGAGTCCTCTTATACTTGACAGGGTGGGAATTGAGGATCATCTTTGCAAATATGCCCTCATCTGCAAATCTGCCAGTAGAAAGGAGTGAGAATAGTCAGCTATGGGAGAAGCAAAGCAGAGCTCTCTGAGTGCTTGCAATATGCAGAAGCATCAGTACCTGACTGTGATCTCAGGGGCACACTGAAACACCTAGCTGTGATTTAGAAAGAAATTAAAGGATTTTTGAAAACATGCAAAAAAGTGCAAAATGCTGGGGTGTCACAGGGTTTTACTTCTCCAGGAGTGTTTGTAAAAAACTTCATTGGGAGAAAAAAATAATTATGCTCTAAAACTGGCAGCTGTGTTTAAATCTTGCCAGACTATTGCATAAGAAATTATTCCTCAGTGGCTTTGCATTTGCTGAGCATAATGAATTGCAGGGGGTGTAGCTAAGAGGGCACTCACACCTTCTAGCTTAAAAGTAGCTGAGATTTCACTGCAGGAGTGCAAGGAAGGAGAAGGAAAACCTGTCTGGAATATTTCAGGTAGGCATCAATTACCTGTCTGGCAGTGCCTCCTCTGTTCCTGGGGGGCATGAAGTCTCCACACCACAGAATGGCTGTAAAGCATTCTTCCACCCCCAAATCTGGTTCACATTAGTTGATAAACCCATTAGCAGCTGTGCACTGCAGTGGAGCAGGTGCTTGGACAGGTCCCTCACTGTCTCTGAGAAAAAAGCAGAAAAAAGTGTGTTCCTGCCCAAGTGCTAGCCAGCCCTTCTGCCCCTTAGTGCCACCTTCCTGCACCACAAAGACCTTCTCAGCCCAGAGTTACCATCTTGACATCCTCTCTGACTACTTCTGTCTCTGCAGCGGGAGCAGATGCAGTGAAGGACTTGAACGAGCCCTTAGTCGATGCCACGATCTCCGTGTATACGATCATCACATCCCAGCTGCTGCCCACACCAGCAAAGTCACATTACACCTTCAACCTGAGAGACCTCTCTAAGGTGTTCCAGGGCATGCTCATGGCTGAGCCTGGCAAGGTTGAGGTGAGTCTTCCCATCAGCACAGCCCTGCCACCCAGGGCAAGACCAGAAGTCACAGAATCACAGGGTTGGAAGAGACCTTTAAAGGTCATCAAGTCCAACCCATGCCCCAACACCTCAATTAAACCATGGCACTCAGTGCCACATCCAATGTTTTTTTAAACACATCCAGGGATTGGGACTCCACCACCTCCCTGGGCAAACCATTCCAGCACTTTATCACTCCTTCTGTAAAAAACTTTTTCCTAATATCCAACCTATATTTCTCTTGGCACAGCTTAAGACTGTGTCCTCTGGTTCTGTCAGTGCTGCCTGGAGAAAGAGACCAACCCCACCTGAGCACAGCCACCTTTCAGGGAGTTGTAGAGAGTGATGAGGTCACCCCCGAGTCTCCTTTTCTCCAGGCTGAGCACCCCCAGCTCCCTCAGTGGTTCCTCACAGGGTTTGTGTTCCCAGCCCCTCTCCAGCCTCATTGCCTCCTCTGGATGAGCTCAAGTGTCTCAACGTCCCAATCTGAGGGGCCAGAGCTGGACACAGCATTCAAGGCTTGGCATCAGCAGTGCCGAGCACAGGGGCAGAATGACCTCCCTGCTCCTGCTGGCCACACCATTCCTGATCCAGGCCAGGAGCCATTGGTCTTCTTGACCACCAGGGCACTCTGCTGGCTCATGTTCAGTCAGCTGTTGACCAGTACCCCCATGTCATTTTCTGCTGGGCACTGTCCAGCCATACCATCCCCAGCCTATAATGTTGCAGGGGGTTACTGTGGCTAAATAAAAGCATCTTCCAAAAAACATACAATAAAACTGTACAAATTAATTCAAATTGGTGAAAGATAAGAACAAAGAACATAAAATTTAAATCTCTCAAAGAAAGCCTGACATATGGACAAATAGAGGGATATAAACTGATGCTGTAATGAGCTCTCTGCAAAGCAGCTGTTTTGACAAGAGTTGTTTTTGAGAGGGAAAGCAGCTTCCTCCGCCCAGTTCTTTCTCTGCTCCAGTTGCCTTGTAATGGGAGTGGAGCTGGCCACATGCTGGGCAGGAACCAGCTTTGCTGACAGCAATGCTCATAACACTTCTCTGCTTCTCTCATGGGGGCTGTTTTGCTGGGATTTCCTACCAGAACAAAGAGCACCTGCTGAGACTGTGGTACCACGAGAGCTGCCGGGTCTTCCGTGACCGCTTGGTCAACGACGAGGACCGGAGCTGGTTTGACAACCTAATGACAGAGAAGATGGTGGAGTTTGGCACCACTTTTGAGGAGGTCATTCCTACCCAGCCAGTTCTGTTTGGAGACTTCATGGAGCCAGGTTCCAATGTCAAACTGTACCAAGCAATCGAGAGCCAGGATAAGGTAGGGACCCTGGGAATCACGTTGGGAACTACATTCACATCTTCCCAGTCTTCTACAAACAAAGGAAAACAGTAATAGTAACAATAGTGGTGCTTTAATTAGAGGTATCTGAAACTACAAACCATCCTAGGGGTCTCCTGTGGAATCCTACCACATATATGAATAGTGGCTGTATTAGTTATGATGGGCATTTGAGGTGGAACAAGCTGTCTCTGCATTGCAATCCTGGAGGCAGCCTGCTATGCCAAATTTCCCAAATGAGTCACACTTGGGACTGAAAAGTGAAATTTGCTGGAAAGAAATGGCACATTACCCCCAAACAATACTACTTTCACCATTAAAGACTTCACAATTGACCTTTACAAGTAATTAATGTTACTGCCAGATTCCCTGTTGGAGAAGATACTGGGAGTACTTGGATAGTGGTAATTAAGCAAAGGCAATGAGTGGTGCGTTTTGCACTCATTATCAGAAACAGATGATTATTCTGTTGTCTCTCCTCTTGTGATAGCTGTGTGACAAGGGCTGGTAATTAACTGAGCTTTCCAACCCCTTTTGCAAAGTAGGTAGGTCTGTCCCCCACTGAGGTGAGCACAGCTGGGACAGCCAGACATAGAGGCAGCTGCACAGTCCCCACTGATGCACACGGGACTTTGGCATCTAGGCAGGGATCTCAGCACTGTATAAATTCCCGCTGGTGTTACTTTCCCAGCTTCACAGGGAGATTGCTGAGGGGGTAGGATCCAATCCCAGATGTCTTCATGCTTCATCTCCTTCTCTGGCCTGAGGGTGCTGTTGAGGGGACCCTGGGAAGGGCAAGAGAAACTGCTCCTGCAGCTATTCCATGTGATGGCTGGACTGGGAGAGGATTGTGCTCCTCTACTCATCTACAGCCTGTGTTGTTTTCTTCCCCAGCACCTGTACTTTCCAGTCAGAATCCTAACCACAGAATTCAGCAGGAGGCAGTGGTCAGCTATAGAGCAAGGAAACTAACCCAGAGGGAGGCCCTGGAGCAGTATGGATCAGGCAGACATAAGCTCTTTTATTTTGAACTACACCCTGCTGTTTCTCGAGGCAAACAGCACAGTTGGGAACAGCACACTGTAGTCACTTGCCTGAGTTAGTTTAAGGTCACCATTGAGCAGCTGCTGCCACCACTACTAACTAAATTCAGCACATCCAATGGCAGTTCCTTAGGAGCCCAGAGAAGAGCTGCTCCCAGACTCTGTTAAGCCCCAGGCTCTGCCCTCCCCTACTCCTGGCTGTGCCAGCAGACAGTAATCCCCCCAAACACACACAATTGCTTTTATCTGATAGCCACAACTGAGTGTTTCTGCCCACAGCTGAAGGTGGTGATTGAGGACTACCTGGAGGAGTACAATCAGAGCCACACCCCAGAGCTGAAGCTGGTGCTGTTCATGGATGCCATTCAGCACGTGTGCCGCATCAGCCGGATCCTGCGGCAGGCTCCGGGGAATGCCCTTCTCCTGGGGGTTGGGGGCAGTGGGAGACAGTCTCTCACCAGACTGGCATCTCACATGTAAGTAATGCACTCCCACCTATGCATGGAATGGGGAGCAGCTCCGTTGGGGTTGCCTTCAGAGAATTTCTTTTTCTGCCCTTCCCATGCCAGTTACATGTTTTTCTGGCTGCTGACTCCTCAAATGAGTCAAGAGCTAGGACTCAGTTAACGTGCACGTCTGCACTGGGTTTCTGGCTAGCTCAGATATCTCTGCCTTGTGTAAAACATGCTCCTGGGTTGGTGGCTGTCCTTGGTGCACAAGGACAAGCGTGTGCTCAGGACTCACTGTAGGAGAACAACTTGCTTGAGTCCTTTCACCCTGAGTCCACAAGACATACTGGGAATTGACAGAAGAGAATGTTTTAATTTGATGTAACTCCACAGGCTTCTCTTTCCATTAGGGCAGAAAATGAATGTTTCCAAATTGAACTGTCCAAAAATTATGGCATGACTGAATGGCGAGATGATGTGAGGAAGATTTTGATGAAGGCAGGCCTTGAAAGTCTACCCAAGACCTTCCTCTTTGTAGACACACAGGTACAGGACTATTAGCATGGTGGATTCCATCTCAAAAGGAATCAGAACACACATCTCTAAGCTCCATAAATTCCCCTACGTGGTATTAAGGAACTTGAAAAAAATGGACACAACTTGTATTTCTTCAGTAGCCCATATTCATCAGCTTATAAAATAGCCCCAGGGAAACTAGAGGTGGTGCATTTATTGCTAGAGGGTCTGTAGAGCTGTGTGTGAGTGGGTGGAGTCTTGTCTTGCTCAAGGAAGCTTTCTTCAGCTCCATCCAATGGTTTAGTAGGCACATAGATTTCAGCTGTCTGAAACTAAGCACTACTGGCCACTGATGTTAGAAGTCCTAAGTTAAATGATTCTTTCCCTTTTCAAAAAGAGAGTAGATTTAGAACCTTACGCCTGCTGGTTCCACAGGATAATGCTGGCTGTAAACTGTAACTTGCTAATGAGTAGGCCAATTTCCACTTCTGGAATCACAGTTATGTTCCCCATAGGCTTTTTTACTGCCTTCATTATCATAGGAACCATTCCCTTGTGGCAGAGCCCTAAGCAGTGAGATGAGCATCAGTCAAATGCTACTTGTTCTTGCAGCCTTTTCCCTGCAGTGAGAAGCATATGTGGGAGCAAAGGGGCCCAGGAGGATGCATTTAGTCAAGGAAATAGATGCTGTGTATTTCTGATGTAGCAAAGGTGGAGAGGTGAATGTAGCACTGGAGGGAGATCGTCCCACAGCCTGTGACACATCCCTACAATTACTCTGTCTCCCACATTGATAAGCTTTATTCTAATAATGAAGTGCTCTGTGCTGGAGGAATGAAGACCTGGAGCAAGCAAGGTGTCTGGGGTCTGGCTGCAGAGGCAGGGAAAAAGAGCCTGAGCTCAATTTGTTTGTAAGGAGACAGGGAATGGGCAGAAGGATGGTTTTTCTCAAACACATCCTCCCACCCCTGATATGGCTGAAATATGGCTGTTTAATTGGAAGTGCTGGACAAGAATCAGAGTGTGCCTTTCTGAAGCCAAGTCATCACAAAAATTGTTTCTTATAACTGAGGCTGAGAGCTGTATTTATGCAGAAATTATCTTCATGGCATGTTTGACATGAGTGTCTTCTGAATTGAGAAACTGCCTTTTTTTTTTCTTTTACCATCTACTTAGATTAAAAATGAATCCTTCCTGGAAGACATCAACAACTTGCTCAACTCTGGTGACATTCCCAACATTTATAGTCCTGAGGAGGAAGACCAGATCATGACAGCTATGAAGCCCATTGTTCGAGACCTGGGCCAGCAGCCCACCAAAGCCAATTTGATGGCTGCATACGTAGCACGGGTCCGCAGCAATATCCACCTGGTCCTGTGCATGAGGTACACTTCAGCCTAACCTCCATGCTTTGAATGCTAATTATTCCCTCTTTAGCCTTTGCCTTTTATCACTGTGTAATGGGATCTTTATGTCCAAGCCCCAGCCTTTGGAGAAGGAGGAAGAATAGGAATATGGTTTGCATAACACCTTCCCCTAAGACTAGAATTTATTTTTTTTTTTTTTACACTTTGCTGGTCCAAGATGAAATTTGAATTTTTCAAGAGTATGATTATGTGTGATTCAGGTGAAACACAAGGTGTCTCCTCCTCTCTGCACCATTGAATTTGGGGCTCAGTTGCACCATGTTTACTCATTAATCCAATGCATAGTCCATAACCAGCTTGCTCCCCTGCCAGAGGGATACCAGAAGGTACAGGGCATTCTCAGTGCAAGAACAAGTAGAAAAATCAGGGCCATGGTTATGGTTTGATGATGTGATCTTTGCACACACCTGCTTGAAATAAACTTCAGAACACATTTATTTTTTTATCCCTTAGGTTTGTCCCTAGAGAGGCACCCATAAAACATCACCCTACTACGATTGTAATACTTCCAGAATATCCCGAGCCAAGGAATGAGCTCAGACATGCACCTTTGGGCACACAGCTCACTGCCTGAACTGTCATTCCCCTTTTCCCGCCTTCCCTGGGTGTATTCCTGTCCCTCTTGCTCCACAAAGTATCAGGGTGGTTCTGTGGAAGGAAAGATCTTTTGTCCTGTATGCAGAGCCAGCTGTAACACATCTTCTCTGCACGCCTTGCCCTCAGCCCCATCGGAGAAGTGTTCCGTGCACGCTTGAGGCAGTTCCCCTCCCTGGTGAACTGCTGCACCATTGACTGGTTCAATGAGTGGCCTGCTGAAGCCCTGCAGAGCGTGGCCTCCTCCTTCCTGAACGAGCTCCCACTGCTTGGCAGCGGCAATGAGGATACCACCGGGATGGTACGTGCCACATGTGAGAATACTCTGCTCCCACGAGTTCAGTGTGCTGTGTCTCTGCATGCACCAAGGCAACGGGTGCAGGGCTCACCTTCAGAATAGTCCTACCCTGCAGCAGAAATGTTCCATGGCAGGATCATTCAAATGCAGAGCTGCATAGCTTTTGTATGTTTTGAAACAGGCTTGGCCATTTGTCAGCCCTCTGTGGCACTAAAGCCCCACCACACACATGTGCTCTGCTCTGGCTGTATGGTTTGGTTCTTCATAAGCCCCTTTTGCGCTCTCTGGGCATCACATAGATTTGCCTTTCATATGTTCAGTACTGAATGTTTCTTTCCTTTGTTTCCTTTCCTTTCCTTGTTTCTTTCCTTTCTCCTTGTAGATTCAAGTATGTGTAGCAATCCACCAGAGTGTGGCAAAGAAGTGCCAGTTGTTCTTAGCAGAATTGGGCAGACACAATTATATCACTCCCAAAAGCTACCTGGAGTTCCTCAGCATCTTCAGTTCCCTCATTGGAAAGAAGCAACAGGAACTGAAGACAGCCAAGAACAGGATGCAAAGTGGCCTAGACAAGGTTTGTCCTTCATACCCAGGAAGGTTTTGGGGCCACCCCTTACACCCTCTGAGCAGTGTATTTACCACTGCAGAGATGCAGTAAGATGTCCCACACATGTCCTGTGTAACAGGAAAAAACTCAGGCTAAAGCAAGGGGGAACTCTGCCTTCTGCCAGGGCCAGGCTTTCTGAAGGTCTGAGTCTGTAACAGCTCTAAACAATAGTGATCCCCAGTCTTTGGGGACCACAGACCTCTGTGTAGCTCAGCTCTTAGTATGTTCCTTATTAACCTTGTAATTGAAAGCCCTCTAACAGAAACATTGTTCTGCTGCCTCATTGCCACGAGCTTTATGAAGTAATGCCTAACATGTGCAGGCAGCATCAGGCACTGCTGGTTGTAAGCACACCAGTGTCAGATTGTTGCTTAAGCAGGAGCCAGGGCAAGACCTGTGCTTTGCACAGCCCAACATATGGCAGGGAGCACCCTCCAGAGCAGCACAGCCCTTTCCTAGGGCTTTCCATGGCTGCTGCCCCTGCTCTGAGCTCTGCTTTGCTCCCACAGCTCCTGCGAACAGCAGAGGATGTAGCCAAGATGCAGGAGGAGCTGGAGTCCTCCCGCCCTCTCCTGGCACAGGCAGCCAAGGACACCGAGGCAACCATCGAACAGATAAAGGTACTGCTGCAGGCAGCCTGCGCTGACTCTGCTCAGACGGGACACAGGCTGCAGGGGCCTGGCAGGGATTGTGCAAAATCCTGCTTGTCCAGAGGTAAAAACGCCTCAGACTGGCACGGCAGATATTTGTGCAGAGCTGCAGTGCCAGCACAAACTGCCTCCTGCTGGAGTCCTGCTCTGCTGCTGGTGAGCACCAGTTGTTGCAGAAGCAATGGTTCCCGTGCTCCTGTCTGAAAGCACCACCCAGGGTCAGTCAGCCTAGACCCTTGCAAGCACAGTCTAGCAACACTAACACAATCCTGAGGGGACCTGAGCAGCTCTAAGCAAGACTCATTGTTGAACAGGATCATTCCTCCACATCCCATCCCCAGGGAGCTGATCCAGCTGCAGCGTGTCCCTCAGACCTCAAGGACCATCACACAGCCACTCATGCCACTTCAGAAGAGGGAACTGTTCTGTGTTGTTGTCACTGCCTTCTCTCCTTGTGTTCCTCCTGCCTGTCTCCTGCTGTGGGACAGGAAACAGGGACACTAACATAACACAGCTCTGCATGCAGAGTGGAAAGACTCTGCAATCACCTCAATTCCCTCCTTCCACACAGCAGATAAGGATTTGGCTGTATTCCACAATTCCTTTATGCCTCCTGGTAGTGTTTTAACCTTCGGGGTATGCAGAAGTGGTAGTTTTAGAAACAAATCCCTAAGCATCACTTCCTATTCCTCCATCTCCCTACAAATTTGCAACCCTATGCATCCTCTACTTGTGCCAATAGGAAAATGGGCAGAGCAGCTAATTCCTGCAAGACTAACATCACTTCAGGCACAGCCAGAGCTGGAGCTTGTGGATGGTTTATACAAGCTGACAAAAACCTTCTCCCAGTATGGTGCAGGAAGGGCATCCCCTGCAGCAGTTAGGTCCCTGAGGTCACACAAGCTGCCAGGACAGCTGTGATCCTTTCCTAGCAGTGCCAAGCCAAGCTCTGCCTCCAGCATGCTCCTGAGGCTGTCTCTGTTGCAGGTGGACACAGCTGTGGCTGAAAAGACAAGAATTGCTGTGCAGGCTGAGGAGGCAAAGGCCAATGAGAAAGCTCAGAAAGCCCAAGCCATTGCAGATGATGCTCAGAAGGACTTGGCTGAAGCCCTCCCAGCCCTGGATGCTGCTCTTGCCAGCCTGAAGAACCTCAACAGAAATGATGTTACAGAGGTAACTGTGTCAAGGGAGAGGGTGGCAGAGCTGGGTCTGGTCAAGGACAGCATCTCCTTTGCAGTAATTCCCTTTCAATAGGCTTGCAACATCCCCAGCCTTTTCCTCCATCCATCCATCCATCCATCCATCCATCCATCCATCCATCCATCCATCCATCCATCCATCCATCCATCCATCCATCCATCCATCCATCCATCCATCCATCCATCCATCCATCCATCCATCCCCCTGGGCTCACCCTGGGCAGCTGCCCATGCAGCTCCTCACCTTCACTCCTTCAGATGCAGGGAAGGGCAGAAAGGCAGCGAGTGGCCCCTGTGTGTTTCTAGCATGTCCTGGAGAGGCTGTGGAGGAGAGCTCACCCCACATGCCTGTCCACAAGGGTAGGTACCACCAAGTAACCCCAAGTACTGGCTGTGCAACACAGGGACAGAGAGCTGGCAGCACCCTGAACCTGCAGGTTCTTTGAAAAGGGATCCACCACAGGCAGAGAAGAGGGAGCAGGCTGAATTCAGGGAATACTGGCTTGAAATAGGCTAGTGAGAGAAGGAAGGGTGATTCTGAACCTCCAAGCATCACAGCCAAGACAGCACACTCAATAAGTACAGATTTCACCACACAGGTACAGGCTTATTGCTCTGCAGTTGAGAGTAACAGACCTTTTTATTCTCCCAAAAACACACAAAACCCCTTTCCTCAGAAAGTAGGGAAAGACACAGACAATGTTGGTCCACTTGCCCCCAGCACCCATCCTCTTGTAGAGCTGGCACAAGAAGTGTCTTGTCTATCCAAAGCTTCCAATGCCACAAGATGCCTCACTTTCTTACAGGTCATCTAAACCAGCCCCCAGAAACTCTGTATTTAAGGATTAAGCTCCTAGTTTCTTTTAAATCCAGCTGCCAGGTCATGACACCAGAGCAGAGACCACAAGAGTTCTCTCCCAGTCCAGAATTAAGGACCCAGCCCAGCCAAAAGAGAACACCACTACTGTGGCAGGGAGCAAGGATCCCTGGGACGTACTCCTTTCCATAGGGCAGCTCCCTCAGGGGTCCCTTGGAGGAGGCTGATGCCTGCTTCTCCAGCTCCTCCACCTCCTGCCTCAGCCTGTCCCCATTGCAGTAAAAATGCACATAAAGGCTGCGCTCTGCCTGCAGCATGGGGCTCTCCAGAGACCTGTGCTTCACCTCCAAGTCGCTCAGGAGGTCTGCCAGCTTTTGGTAGAGGTCTTTCTCCACGATGATCAACTGCTCCATCAGCTCAGAGATCTCCTGAGGGACAGAGCCCAAACTCATGTGAATATGGAGAAATAAGGGGATTTTCCTAATACCTGTGGAACAGCCCCCCAGAAACAAACTACCCACCCAGCTCTGGCCTCCACACCCTCCCAGTCTAAGGGGAGGCTTACTGGGACACCTTGGCTAAGGCACCCCAATCTCAAAACTGAGCAGCACATGCGAGACATAGTGAGAATCACCTTTATCTCACAGCCATGCACTGCCTCACTGGGTGTTTCTGGGACAAGACAAGGATCACGCCCAGCTCCCCTCCCTCTGTGGCTGAGAGGCAGCCAGGTGTCCCCCCTGCACCCAGGGAGGATGGCAGGGGGTCCCCAGTGTTGGCCCTGCCACCCAGCAGGGCCCAGGGGAGGGGCAGTGCTGCCTTACCGGCGAGGAGAGCTGCAGCTGGTTGGAGCTGCTGTACAGCTGGTGGTAGAGAACTTCCATGGAGGACTCCAGGGCAGACACCTGGGGCAGAGGAGCTTCCAGCTGGGCTTCCAGTGCCCTCTTGTCCTGAACCAGCTGGGAGCATTTGGCTGCCAAGACCGCATAGCTGCAGAAGGGCTGCTGCTTCTTCTGATCCTTCCCCGTCAGCATGTCTTTGCTTTCAAGTCCATATGAGCCACCTTCAACTCCTGCTTCACCACTTTCTTCTCCTCCTCCAAATACTTCTGCTCCCACCGCAGCTTGTTTGTCCAAGCCAACAGCTTCCTGTACCTCCAGAGCTGGAGGTCATGGTAGTGCTTCAGCTCCTGAAGCTCCTGCTGCAGGGCCTCTTGAGAGGGCCCCTCATCCACTATGGAGCTCGGGAGCTGCAGGACCTGGCAGAACATCTGCAGGGCCTCCTCCAAGGCATCACCTTCCAGGATGGGTTTGCCTGCAGCCAGCCGGGCCTCATAGGCCTCCACCTCAGCTGGGCTCAGCACGTTCTCCTCACCCACTGTGCTGCAGAACCACTCGAGGAACTGCTTTGTCTCAGGACAGTCAAAGAGCCACTCAAAGTCCTTCTCACAGAGGGTATCTGCATGGGGGTAGATCTGCCTCAGTTTTGCCATAAAGTCTGCTGCTCTGTTGACAGTGTCCAGTAGGAAGGCCTGAGAATACCTCCAGCTGAACATGGCAAGGATGGTCAGCACTAGGAGAAAAAGCAGAAGTCATCCTCAGAGGTCCTGACAGCCACAGTCATCCCAAGGCTGCTGCAGCAGCACTGCTAGGTGCCTGATTGAGGGGAGACTCAAGCAGTCCCTCCACAAGTGCTGAAGACCAGCTCATGGCTGTGGTGGGGTACAAGAAAAATGAGAGCCCACAGAACAAGGGAGAAAGCCTGCCTGTGTCCCATTTCCATAGAGCCTTCTCCCTAGGACCATACAGATTTATCTCCTTTGCCAATAAATATTCAGCCCATAGCGACACACCTATTAGAGTAGCAGAGCAGGCTTTTTCAGCCTGTTTGGTTTGTTCCATGCCCTTTCTGATAACCAGCTTTCCTTTCAAATGCCTCTGTCCTTCCTGCCTGTGTATTGCATCCCTGAAGTGTCCTGCCTCTGGTGCCAGTGTCCTCTGGCCCAGCTGAGGGAGGGATGAGCCCCCCATCTTGCAGAGAATCAGGTTAACCCCGTTTTCCATTTGGGTTTTACAGGTACGAGCCCTGCAGCGGCCTCCCCTTGGTGTGAAGATTGTGATTGAAGCTGTCTGCATTATGCATGGAAAAAAGCCCAAAAAGGTGGCAGGAGAAAAGATAGGCACCAAGGTGGATGATTACTGGGAGCCAGGCAGGGCCCTCCTCCAGGACCCAGTGCAGTTCCTGAACAGCCTGTATGATTATGATAAGGTAAGCAGTGGCAGAAGGAAGCTGTGACTGAGATCAGGTATTGCCTCACAGACATCTTCTCACAGAAGTAACAAACTGAGCTCCTTGGGGGCAACACTCTTCAGCAGCACCAAGGGTATTTGGCCTGGAAGCCCACATGTGAGTTGGGAAAGGATTTACCCAATCCCATAGTTGTGTCTCCCAGACCTCAACATGCAGTCATTTGATTCCTCTTGCTCCAGTTTGATGCCTTGATCATCCTGTCAGGTCCTGGGGTGCTGCTGTCTCTGGGGGAAACCCTTAGGAGATCAGTGATGAGCATGCTAGAGATCTGACTGAGGAGAGTCTCCTTCTCTCCCACCGTTCCTTGCAGGACAACATTCCAGACAGTGTGATCAAGGCCATCCAGCCCTACATTGACAATGAGGAGTTCCAGCCAGCTGCCATTGCCAAGGTGTCCAAAGCCTGCACCTCCATCTGCCAGTGGGTGCGTGCCATGCACAAGTACCACTTTGTGGCCAAGGTCGTGGAGCCCAAGAGGGTAAGAAACTGTGAGCCAGCTGCCTTTGGTGTTCAGGAACACAGTACTGGCAGCTCCCTTCTGCAGGAGCTGCTGGCAATCACTGCATTCTACAGGTCAGGTTGCAATGCGTTCGTCATCCAGGGATTGGATTAACTGAGATATTGAGATATCAGTAGCTAGCCCTAATCAGCAAGAGCTTTTATGGAAAACCAACTCTTGCTTCAAGATCTCTGGCTTTTGGGGGAAGAGCCTGACCACCTTCCCACTGTTTCCTTGTGCATGTCCCCAGAAAGCCTTGCGGGAGGCAGAGGAGGACCTGCGTGCCACCCAGGCGGTCCTTGACGAAGCCAAGGGACGCCTGAAGGAGGTTGAAGATGGCATTGCCAACCTGCAAGCCACGTACGAGGCCTGCAAAGCCAATAAGGAGGAGTTGGAGAGGAAGTGTGAGCTGTGTGTGGAGAGATTGGCCCGTGCTGATGTGGTAAGGGACAGAACTAGCTTCTGCCTGCTTATATGAGGCAACTGAATTCCAGATCAAGCAGCACAGTGGAGAAAACATCCCTGTGCCTGCAGCTCATGACAATCCTAGGCTGAAGCTACCTGGCCTGATCCCAGCTGCTCAAACAGGTCTGGAAAGCTAAGCTAGCCAGGCACTGATGTAAAAAGCTGCTGTCCTCCTGTGCACAGCTTCCTCAGCTAACAATAGGTCTTCCAGGACCTCTGAAAGCTGCCCAGTAATCCCAGGATTGAGTGCTTAAACCAAATAGAATTTAGAATATGTCAGGGGTCACCCCAACCTCTGGTCACCTGCAGCATTACCCAGAGAGCAGCAGGTCCAGGACACAAGGTTAGACCTCAGAGCAGCTCTCACATGTGCATCTTATCCCACAGCTCATCAACAGCTTGGCTGATGAGAAGGTGCGCTGGCAGGACACTGTGGAGAGCCTGGATGACAAAATCACCAACAGCTCTGGGGACGTGCTGTTTGCAGCTGGCTTTGTGGCCTACCTGGGCCCTTTCACAGTAAGTGTGCAGTGGTCAGCACACAGTTTGCAGCTCTCCTGGCCAGAGAGAAAGGAATAGGACACAAGGGTGCAAGATCGCTCCAGGATCTCTGTCCACTTGTGCAAGAGGCTGCACGGCGCCCATTTGAATGGGAACAGGAGGGTTTAGATACTCACAATAGACTGGGTACAACTTAAAGGAGGGCTGAGATGGTGTTTCTCATGGCAGGGAGACTACCGTGCAGCACTGTGCAAGGAGTGGATGGAGGAGCTGACCAACAATGACATTCCCCACAGTGAGGATGCAAGCCTCATCAGCACCCTTGGAGACCCCGTGGAAATCCGCTCCTGGCAGGCAAGTCTCAAAAAAAACCCCAAACCAAACAATACTTGAGGAAGAAGGGGCCTCAGGTAAAGTCCAGAACTATCAGCTCAGCACTCCCCAGGATCCCCTGGACCAAAGGGGCAGGCCCCCACACCAAGGAGCTGGATAATGGCCACACTGCAGAACTGGAATTACTGCAGCAGTATAAACAGCATCAACAGCATAAAGAGCATCAACCTTGCCCTGTAAGGCTTGTCCTTTACCAATGCGAGGCCCAGAGCCAAGCTCTGGCCATAGCCTGCCCAAGCCTGACCCCACAGCACAGCCCCACCCCAGGGCTTGGCTGCTGGCAGAGGTACCTTCACCACCATGCCCTGTCCACTCTCTGGGAGCACTCAGGGGCCAGGGCAGCAAGGGCTTCTCTCTGGTCACCCATGCACACTACCAGGTGTGCCAACAACTTTTTCTACCCTGTCAGATTGCTGGTTTACCCAACGATGCCCTGTCTGTGGAGAACGGGGTGATAACCCGATTCTCCCTGCGCTGGAATCACTACATAGACCCACAAGGACAAGCAAACAAGTGGATCAAGAATCTGGTAAGAGGTGTGGGGAGGAAAGCCAGATCTGCCAGGACAGGGAAAACAGCTTTCTGCCAGGAGCTCTGCTTTCTGCAGAGCAACCTCAGGCTTTGGGCTCTAGAGCTGCAATGCCTCATGCTGTGCCAGCCCAGCCCAACAAGCACCAGACAGTCTCCACACCCACATTCATCCCAGGTGGATTTCCCTTCCCAGGGAATGCAGCACAGGGCAGGAAGAGCCCTCATATAAGCAAGCAAGGCAGCAAGCAAATCCCATTCCCCACTCTGATGAGTGTCCACTAACATTCTGGGAGGCTTCACCTCACAAAACAACACTAGCATCTCCCATAATGATTTTCAGTTTTCTAGCACAGAAGGATTAGGGTGGCTTTACCTGGCTGCCCAGTGCATTCCCTACTGCCAAAGTGCTGAAAACACTGACTAGCACCTCTTGTACCCTTCTGAAGGATCAGGCAGGAAGCTGAGGCAGCTGCTCCTGCTTTGCTCCCTGAGAGCTTTTCCCACCCACCTGCTCTCACTTTGTAGGCTCTGCCCTGAATTAGCAGTGTGGGGCTCCAGAAGGATATGGCTCTGTGAAGGAGATGGTCCCTATTGCCCCCCTTTTCTGCTGCCTCATTCAGCTGTCTCTAGTGCCTGCTGATGTAGGATAAACTTGCCAAAATAGCCAAAGTCTAGCTGAGCAAGACAAGCTGTTATTTCTGCTGCCCCAGAGAGCTAAATCAAGCCAGTGAGAGGTGTACTGTGCACCAGAGCTGGATGTGAAGGTGGCAGGACACCAGAGAAACCCTGCCCTCCCCTACTGCCTTCCAGGAGAGAGAAAACAGCCTGGAGGTGGCCAAGCTGAGTGACCGGGACTTCCTCTCCACTCTGGAGAACACCATTACCTTCGGGAAGCCCTTCCTGCTGGAGAACGTCGGCGAGGAGCTGGATCCAGTCCTTGAGCCTGTCCTGCTGAAAGAGGTCTGGTGTCTCCCCTTGCCAAGGGGGGCAGGGGGTGCCTGGCTGAGCTGTAAGGGCCAGCTGGCCAGGGTGCCATGGAGTGGGGTGTGTTTGTAGGTCTCCGTGGGCAGGCAGAACTCACATGGATGGGTGAGTCCCATGCCTTGGCCAGGGCTCCAACACCCTGACAGCCTCCTGCACACACTGGTGCTCTGCCAGCAGGCACCTCTGCCTGGGAGGCAGGGCCATGAAACACAGCTGCTGTCTTCACATTCAGGCCTTTAGTCCCACAGGCAATCTTGGAGCTCCTCTGTCCTGAGAGCCTTCTGACTCTCCTGACTGCAGAGCCCGGGGCAGAGCAGGATGCCTTCCCTCACAAGAGGGAGCCATCCCAGCCTTCCTGTGTTTGTCCTTCTCTGGTACAGACCTTCAAACAGCAAGGCAGCACCGTGCTGAAGCTGGGGGATACAGTGGTCCCCTACCATGACGATTTCAAGATGTACATCACCACCAAGCTGCCCAACCCTCACTACAGCCCTGAGGTCTCCACAAAGCTCACCCTCATCAACTTCACTCTCTCACCCAGGTACCTGCTTTCACCCCATCAGTTGCCCGTGCTGCTCAGCCTCATTCTGCAGTCCCCAGCCCCTCAGGCATGCTGCCCCCACACCTACCACCCTCACATCCATGGCTTTTGTTGTAGTGGCTTGGAGGACCAGCTGTTGGGAGAAGTGGTGGCTGCAGAGCGGCCTGACTTAGAAGAAGACAGAAACCAGCTAATTGTTAGCAATGCCCAGATGCGTCAGGAGCTAAAGGTGATAGAAGATCAGATCCTGTATAGGCTCAGCACTTCTGAAGGAAACCCTGTAGATGACTTGGAGCTCATCAAAGTGTTGGAGGCCTCCAAGCTGAAGGCAGGAGAGATCCAGGTCAGTATTAAAGGTGCTGTCCCCCCTGCAGCTGTGCATCCCCTGCCAGCACTTCACTAACCATGACATCGCTTCTGTCCTCCAGATCAAGGTGGCAGTGGCAGAGCAGACAGAGAAGGACATCAACATCACCCGCATGCAGTATGTGCCTGTGGCTGTCCGCTCGCAAATCCTCTACTTCTGTGTCTCAGACCTGTCCAACGTGGACCCCATGTACCAGTACTCCCTCGAGTGGTTCCTCAACATCTTCCTCCTGGGGATCCGTAACTCTGAGAAAGCAGGTGCCTGCCCAGAGCAGTCCTCTCCTCTCCTCTCCTCTCCTCTCCTCTCCTCTCCTCTCCTCTCCTCTCCTCTCCTCTCCTCTCCTCTCCTCTCCTCTCCTCTCCTCTCCTCTCCTCTCCTCTCCTCTCTGTGTGTGAGAGCAGCATCTGTCCTTCCTGGGCAGGGTGTGGGTGTGCCTCTGTGACCAGGTACCCAGAGGTGACCTGGATGGCACCCTCCACATCCCCCATGGCACCTGCCATCCTTGTCTGGTTGTTGCCTTTTTTCCAGACGAGCTGACGGAGCGGGTGAAGAACATCAACAACTACATCACCTTCAGTCTGTACTCCAATGTGTGCCGCAGCCTCTTCGAGAAGCACAAGCTCATGTTTGCCTTCCTGGTCAGCGCCCGCATCCTGATGAACGAGGGCAAGATCAATATGGTGAGCAAATCACCTCAGTCCTTGAGGGGATCCCATCAGGGCAGCTCAGGCACAGCCTGCTCAGCCCCTAGAACTGTGTGCTGGGTGGGAAAAGAGCCTTGTTTCCTGGGGTTAGTGACAGGCTTGGCAGCCTGCTGGACAAAGACAGGGCCTCTCTCTTTATTCAGCTTTCCAACTGTTCTCTGTGTCTACATGCAGAGCTGCCTGAATCCCCTGCAGCTTTTGCCAGTTTGCTGCCTGGCTGCTGCAAAGGTTAATGAGTTCAGAGGGAGCAGGCAGGGGTTAGCAGAGAGTGGCAGCTGAACAGTCACTGTATTGATCTCACCAGACCCTCCAGCTCAGCTACCCCTTGACACACACACCTGGCAGGGGAGAAGCCAGAAGGATACAACAGGATTTTAATTGGATATGGCACCCTGTGCCATGGGCTCAGGTGGGTAGGCTGTTATCCATTACCAAATCCTATCCTGTTCCCAGGATGAGTGGCGGTACCTGCTGTCAGGAGGGGCCATAAAGGAGATGAAGGAAAACCCAGCTCCATCCTGGCTGAATGAGAGAGCATGGGGAGACATCCTGGCCTTGAGCAGCTTGAAGAATTTCTCTGGCTTTGACAATGATTTTGCAGGCAGCCTTGAAGGGTTCAGGACCATTTTTGACAGCCAGAGCCCTCACAGGCAAGTGTCCCCTGCTTTGTCAGCTTAGGTCTACTGCACGTGACATCCTTGGGAGAGCAAGAGGAGCTGATACAGCCACAGTGCCAGCTCTGCTCCCAGTGCAGGGCCATGCAAGGGAAAGGATGAGGCATTGCCTTGCCTCCTCCCGGGTGGCCATTGCACAAGGCAGAGCCTTATCCCAGTGCCTTATCCCAGCAGAATTTGCTGCTTCCCAGTGGAAGCAGTTCTGGCTTGCCTGCTGATGGTTTCAGAGCTACAGACAACAACCTCAGCCAAGGGACTGGAAGGTCCTTGTCCCTTATGAAGCCCCAATGGCTGCTGCAGGCAACTTGGGTACTTCTCGTGCAGTGTGGGATCTGGCACATCCCCCCAAAATGCACCTAATTGCTTTGCAGAGAGCCTTTGCCTGGGAAGTGGGAAGAGGAGCTTGATGCCTTCCAGAAGCTGCTGGTGCTGCGATGTCTGCGTGGAGACAAGGTCACCAACGCCATGCAGGACTTCGTGGTGCGGAACCTGGACCAGCGCTTCATCGAGCCACAGGTAACCAGCCAGGAGCAGGTGCTGCTGGGGACAGGAAGGGAGCAGGAGGCCTCAGGCTTGTGACAAATGGGCCACCAATTGCAGAGAGGTGGCCCTCTACAGCCACAGTGTTCCTCCCACAGCTGGTTTTTCCGTACCTATGTCTCAGATGAGGGATAGCCTTTCTGATGCCCACCAGTTAAACCACACTAGGAGGGGGCAGATGCTGCAGGTGTAGAAGGGAAGAGTTTGAATGACAAATGGGAAAGTGTTTCATGGCCTGACCATAATGCAGCCAGAGGAGAGCTGTATGTGGTTCTCACTGATCATGTTCCTGGCCTTGGCACCTAAGAGGACACTGGAGTCTTGGAGGAGAGCTGGAGGCCAGGAAGGTTGAGGAAGTGCTGAGGTGTGTTCCACTACAGCCTCCCCACTCTAACCAACTCTCAATTGCAGACCAGTGACCTCTCAGTCGTGTTTAAGGACTCCACTGCCACTACCCCCCTGGTGTTCGTGCTGTCCCCAGGCACTGACCCCGCTGCTGACCTCTACAAGTTTGCTGAAGAAATGAAGTTCTCACAAAAGCTCTCTGCCATTTCTCTGGGCCAAGGACAGGTAGGCTGTCAGTGCATTCCTGGAACAGCAGTGTCCTGGCACTCATATCAACCTCACCAAGCTCCAAGTAGGTCAAACACTTGCAGCACTGTGAAAATACCCTCATGCCCCAGGGCCCTTACTCACCAACCTTCTGCTTCTACCCCCTTGAGGTGGGAGCTGCAGCAGCTCCTACTACAGTGCCTTCTAACTTCCCAAATCCATCTGCAGACCTTCTATTCCCTCCACCCTCCCTCACAGGCTTGTAAAAGCTGTAAAAAATGTTGCTGTGCCATCAAACAGCAAAGATCCAGTTGAGCCATGGGGGCAGAGCCAGGCCATAGCTCTGGACAGCCAGCTCCAGGGAGCTGCCTCCCTGTCCTGCTCAGCAGAGCACAGCACGCCATGGGAAGGGTCTGTGAGCTCTCCCTTTGTGCCTCTGCAGGGCCCCCGTGCTGAAGCCATGTTGCACAGTGCCATGGAGCAGGGCAACTGGGTCTTCTTCCAGAACTGCCACCTGGCCCCCAGCTGGATGCCTTCACTGGAGAGACTCATCGAGGCCATCGACCCCAGCAAGGTGAGATGTTTTATAGCAGGCAGGAGGCTGGAGCCTGGGAGGAGGCCAGCCCTAGTTCAGACCCATCCATAGGCTCTTAGAGCACCAGAGGGTCAGTGCAGGAGCAGCTGCAGGGGCTGTGCCTGCACCCTCTGAGCACTTGCTGCCTTCTGGACCTCCAGGTGCATCCAGACTTTCGCCTCTGGCTCACCAGTCTGCCTAGCAACCACTTCCCTGTGTCCATTCTCCAGAATGGCTCCAAGATGACCATTGAGCCCCCCCGGGGGG
Organism: Melospiza melodia melodia; assembly: GCF_035770615.1. Taxonomy (NCBI): domain Eukaryota; kingdom Metazoa; phylum Chordata; class Aves; order Passeriformes; family Passerellidae; genus Melospiza; species Melospiza melodia. Next base: position 17,057,973 of record NC_086203.1, read on the forward strand.
TCAAGGCCAACCTGCTCAAGTCCTACATTAGTTTCAGTGATGACTTCTTGAATTCTTGCTCCAAGGTAAGACCCAGATTGTGCTTTGGCTTGCTGTCCCCATTCTGTGCCTGCTCCAATGTATGCTTTCTACCTGGAAAGCTCCTCTCCAGGCATAGATCCTTCTCCCCATTAGAGAATCCATGTGCTAAAAGAGGTGTTTCTCATAAACTCACATCTGAAAGTTTTACTTTGAGAAACGGAAGCAACAGTATTTTGGAGGCCTGGCATAAGGACTTGCAGCTCTCTTTAAGCAAGGAGTGAGCCATGGCCTTCCCCAGCACAGCACCAGTGACTGAGGTTTCCCCCTCTCCAAGCTCAAGCTGGCACTCCTGAATTGGCATATTTGCTCTGCCAGGTCCCAGCAGGACCCAACTCCCTCCAAGGATGTCTCCTCCCAAGCTGAGCAACTCTCCCTGTTTCCCACAGGTCACGGAGTTTAAATCCTTGTTGCTGTCACTTTGCTTCTTCCATGGGAACATGCTGGAGAGGAGAAAGTTTGGGCCTCTGGGGTTCAATATCCCCTATGAGTTCACAGACGGAGACCTCCGCATCTGCATCAGTCAGCTGCAAATGTTCTTGAATGAATATGCAGAAATTCCCTACAAGGTGAGAGCTGCCCCTCCTGCAAGGGAACAGGCTCAAGATGCAGACATGGATCAGAACCATGGATCAGAACCACGGTGGGGTCTCTTGCAGGTTCTGAAATACACAGCTGGGGAGATCAACTACGGCGGCCGCGTGACCGATGACTGGGACCGGCGCTGCATCATGAGCATTTTGGAGGATTTCTACAAACCTGAGGTTTTAAGTCCTGACTTTGCCTATTCAGAATCAGGTGTCTACAAGCAGATCAGTACCTCTTCTGACCTCAATGTAAGTATTCAAGTCACAAATTGCAGCTCATAGTTCCAGGGGGATTGTCACAATGCAAAGGGGATCTCTCCTCTCCAAAACCCACTGCATTTTCAGGGCCCTGGGGGAATATAAGTTTGTAAGAACCTAGGGATTTTCAGCTGGTCTTGGTCTCAGAGTCTTTGTGGATTCCTCTCTAGGGCTACCTCCAATATGTTAAGGGCCTGCCTCTCAATGACAGCCCAGAGCTCTTTGGTTTACACGACAATGCTGACATCACCTTCGCTCAGAACGAGACCTTTGCACTGCTGGGGGCCATTGCACAGCTGCAGCCCAAGACCATCTCACTGGGAGGCCGCAGCAGGGAAGAGGTGGGTGCCCCAGTGCTGACAGTGCTCTGGCAGCCAGTGCCCAGTGTGGGCAGTGAGCCCAAGCACCAGCTCTCAGCAGGTGCCACCCTGCCTGCTGGGTGCCAGTGATGGCACTGCCGTGCCAGCGTTAGCTCTCCCCCTTCTCAGCAGCCATGGGGCTGGATTAGAAGGGTGCTGCCACTTGCTGCTTTCCTTCCAGATTGTGGAGGAGACCTCCAAGGACATCCTGGCAAAGCTGCCTGACACCATGAACGTGCAGGAAGTAATCGAGAAATACCCACTGCTCTATGAAGAATCCATGAACACAGTGCTGGTGCAGGAGGTGATCAGGTAAAGCTCCTGTGGGTTCATGTCCTAGGGAACAGCAGAGATGTGCAGGCCCCTGCTGCCACCCACCTTTGGGGAACCTCAGCACAAGAGTGGGGTTGGCAGTCACAGTAACAACTGTGTTGTCCCAGCCAGGACCTTTGGCTGAGTCTGTCTCCATCTGTAACAGTCAGCAGTTTAGGGCTGGGGGAGCAGCTGAGACCCTGTTGAAGAGGACTGGGGCTGGCAGTTACATGGAGGAGCTTCACTTGTGTATAAAGATCCACACCCTCTCTGGGCAGGCAATGGGTGATAAACCACTGTACAGAGTCACTCTGCTCCCTCTGCCCTTTCTCTGTAGGTACAACAAGCTCCTGGAGGAGGTTGACTTAAGTCTGAAGGATTTGCTGAAAGCTCTCAAGGGCCTGGTGGTGATGTCCTCTCGGCTGGAGCTGATGGCCACCAGTTTGTACAACAACACTGTTCCTGAAATTTGGAATTCCAAGGTATGTGCCCCAGCCAGCCCAACTGCTGCCAGAGCTCACCCAAAGCAGAGGAATGGGTTATCAGCTGCTGCTGGACTGGGCTGTCTCCCATGGAGCTGGCTCTTGGTGCCCTGGCACGGAGGTGTCTCCTGCCCAGTGCAGCTCCAGTTGTTCGCAGCCCCTGGGCTCTGGGCAGCTCTCAGCAGCTGAGGCACAAGGTCTAGGCTGTCCTTGACTGCATTCAGCACTCCCTCTGTGGTGCCCCACAGGCCTATCCATCCCTGAAGCCACTGGCATCGTGGGTGAACGACTTGGTGCAGCGGATTGAATTCATGCAGAACTGGATCAGCCATGGGATCCCCTCTGTGTTCTGGATCAGTGGATTCTTCTTCCCCCAAGCCTTCCTCACCGGGACACTGCAGAACTTTGCCAGGAAGTCTGTCATCTCCATCGACACCATCTCGTTTAGCTTCCAGGTCAGTAAATCAGGTGGAGAGTCTGAATTTATTTGGAATCTCCTGCTAGAAAGCCACAAAGGCCCTGACCTGCCCAAGAGGTGAAGCCACCAGGCTACCCAGCTGCCTATGGCTCCATCATCCTCTTTGTGCTTGGATACACCCACCCACCCACATTGCCAGACACCTCCCCAACGCTGGCAGGGGCTTCTGCTCCCAGACCTGCCCTCATCCCCCTCCACCAGCCCTGTCCCAGGCTGTCCCTCTGAGAGCTGTGGCATGCTGTCTTTTGGCAGCGCTTAACTAAGAGCTGCTTAAGAGGCTTGTTGGGGCTGAGCCGCCAGGGACACGCCTTGAGCCAGGGCCCGGCGGCCCCTCCCCGTGGCAGGTCTTGAAGGAGTCGGTGAAGGAGCTGACGCAGCAGCCCAAGGTGGGCTGCTACATCCACGGCTTGTTCCTGGAGGGCGCCCGCTGGGACGCGGCCGAGGGTAAGCTGGCGGAGTCCCGCCCCAAGGAGCTGTACACGGACATGGCTGTCATCTGGCTGCTGCCTGTCGCCAACCGCAAGCCTCCGGAATCCGGCTCCTACCTGTGCCCCATCTATAAGACTCTCACTCGCGCAGGTAGGTGCCCTAAAGGCAGACTTGCAGAAGCAGGGGAGCTGCAGGAGCGGCTAGGAGGGGCAGCAGGGAGTTCCTCCTGCCATACATGGGCATAGAGAAGGCACTGTTGGCAGTGGCCAGCCACGGAGAAAAGATTTCTCCTGCTGTGGCTGGGAGACGGAGCAGCAGGCACCCTGGCTCTGCAGCAGTGCCCGTGGCCAGGCTCCCCTCAAGCCCATTTGCCCCAGCCCTGCTCAGCCAGTCACCGGGCTTTGGGTGGGGACAAGGGCTTCTGGATGGGGTCAGTGTGCAGCAGCAGCACCCTCTCACCCTCGCTTCCCCCATTACAGGCACGTTGTCAACAACGGGCCACTCCACCAACTACGTGATTGCTGTGGAGATCCCTACGGACAAGCCAGAAAAGCACTGGATCAAACGGGGCACGGCCCTGATCTGTGCCCTGGACTTTTAGCCAGAAAATGCAGTGAGCCGAGGAACCCACTGCAGCTGAGGATCTGAGCCGGGCTGCTGCCCCCTCTCCTCGTGCCCTCCTTCTGCTGAGGTGAGTCCTGCCCTTCCCCTGCTGAGGTGTGTCAATAAATGGAGCCTGGTATTGTTGCACTCTCCACGATTACTTCAAATCTCTACACCAAACAGAGCTGCCAGCAGGGGTAACAGGGCCTGGAGCTGGCACGTGGTGCTCCCAGCCCCACTGCCCCCCACCCCCTTCCCTCACACACCTCTTCCATGGCTGGCCATTACAGGATAGCTTTATTCCTTCAGACAGATCCATTATTTACAGCACTTGATATTAGACACAGCAAGAGACAGAAGGATTTTCTTTCCTTCAACAAATACCAAAAGAACTGTTTCATAGTCAAGATCTGCACACATATTGAAAAAAATTCCGTCCTCTCCTGTGGCAGCTCCACCCCAGGACAGTGCTGGGGAGCAGTGCTCACCTCTGGTATCTCAGATTTCTGCCAGGCTCCTGGGGGCTGGCAGGAGGCAACCAGGCTGTACCAGCAAGCTCTGGTTAGCAGCCAGGGGTAAGAGATGTGGGCTCCCTCTGCTGCTGCCCCCATCCCACCTCCACCATTGCAGCAACCCTGCCAAGAGGCTTTACCAAGCCACAGCCAGAGTCCACCCTCGTGCCATGTCCAGCACCCCCACGGCCACCATCTGCACCTGGTCTGTTCACAATTCACGGGCTTTCTCTGGGGCTGCTGCAATGCTGTGTGACCCACAGGCATTGCCAGGGCCACAGAGCTGGTCCCAAGGAGAGCAGCCAGGGCAGCAAGAGGCACCGGCCACTCCCAGCACTGCCACAGAGGGCTGGGGACAAGAGCTCCAGAGATGAGCCTACCCACCCTCATCCAGCAACAGAGCTGCCATGGTCCCCTGGAGAGCCAGGCTACATGGGGAAGGTGTCACCATCCCCAGGAGCTCAGCCAGCCCTGGGCAGAGCAGTGTGGGGTGGGTGCAGAAGCAGCTCTGTCCTGAAGCCACCTTGCTAAGAATGGCCAGAGTCTGGGTTAGGACCAAAAATCAGTTTGGGGAAAGGAGGGAGATGGATAAAAAACATGAACATCATGAAAACATGAACATCCCAGGGAAGCACAGAGCTGAAGGCCCAGACACAGGAGGACACAAGCCACAGCCAGCTGTGGCCAGCACAGCCTCACGTGGGCATTGCCAGTGTTCCCACAAGGCCAGACCCATCCCCAGCTGGGTGGGCTCTTTCCCTCCAGTCACAGTCCTCAGCCAGGGTGCTGAGACAGAGGTGACAAGGTCTGGCTGCTGCCATGGCGTGGTCAGGCAGCCGAGCACTCCAGACTCCCTTTGGCTGCAGGGACTCCTCCAGACAGGTTCTTGCCTTTCACAGCTCAGGCGCAGAGAAAAACCCGATTTCCCTTTGTCCCCAGGCTCCACCTGGGCAGAGGGCTTGTCACTGTGGTCCCTTTCCTTGGGCAAAAGGTAACATAGATGCAAGTGCCAGTGCCCAAAGCCACAAAGCCCAACTGCTGCTTGCAGCCCTGGCTACTGGCGCTTGGCCTTGTAGGGGCGGGAGCGTTTCCGGCGGTCCGGCTTCCTCTGCTTGTGCAGGCGGCCGATGCTGACGCCCTGCCGCCGGCGCACCGAGATGTTCTGCTCCACCAGGCTGGCCAGCATGCCTGCAGGGAGAGCACACACACGGCCTGGAGGGCTGGGATCTCCCATCCCACAGGGCAGCCCTGCCTCTCTCACTCAAAAGCCAGCACTGGGCACCCCTTGGGACTATGAAGTGGAAGGAGAAAGCAGAAATCTGTAGCTCCCCAGGTGGAGCGTCAGCCTGTGCCCCAGGCCTGGCCTGAACAGGGAGCCAGGCAAGGTGAGCAGCCCAGGCTCCCAGCTGCTGCTCCATCACACTCAGTGCCCCAAACCCTCTGCCCCAGGAACTCAGCTCACCTTCCTGGGCCAGCATGGATATGAAGGTACAGATGAACTCGTCATAGTTGTGGGTTCTCCTCTGATCATCGATCTACAAAGAGACAAATCCACAAATAATCCACAAGCAGGGGGCAGGGAGAAGGGACAGTTCAAGGTTAACAGGGGACAAAGAACTGGAATGCCTGGCCCAGCCCACAGACTAGGGAGACTGAAGCAGGAAGGGACCCATCTCCCAGCCTATCTTAGGCCAGTGCACAACTGGGACTGTCTCCATCCCAGTTCAGATGCCAGCATGTTCTACAAAGACCAGCTGGGAAGAGGTGAAGGTGGGCAGGGGAGGTATCTCTGCTGACTCTCCCAGGCGTCCTATCAGTGCTGATGTTCATCCCAGCACTGTATCACCCTCCCCCAGGCTGCCAGTGCTGGCCCAGGGCTGTGGTCTGTCCTGGTAACAGCTCTGCCCTGCTGGGCTCTTTGGTAACAGGGACAAGACTGAATATTCCTCATCACCATTCTCAGGTGAACCACTCTCCCTCCATTTTTACATAAAAGCACCCCAGACAAAAGCCTTTGGGCAGCTAAATCAGCAGTGCAAACAAGCCAGCAGCACACCTTGAATTTCTTCCTCTTCTCTACCTCCTCCTTCAGGCAGGCCTCATAGTTTGCAATCTCTGCTTCCACACACTTGAGCAGTGCCAGCAGCTCCTGCGGGATCAAGCAGACCAAACATGAGCACAGACCCAGCCACAGCCCAGGAGCCAGCAGGGTGAGCTGGCAGGTGCTCCTCTCTCTGTTAGGAGAGGGATGATTCATCAAAGGAAAAACACTCGCATGGGGAAAATGAGGAGATCAGTTCATTGTAGGGAATTCACTATGGCTAATCCCAGGGGAGATGAGTTCTGCCCCAGCCCCAGGGTTTTGGGACAGGAGAAGGGCTGCCTGTGTCCCAGAATCCACCCCCCCCACCCTCCAACCCCAGGGCTGCTTCCCTTCAAAACTAAAATCTGAAGACTTCCCTTGGGAATAGCAGTTCCTACCCAGCTCTCTTCCAGGCAGCCCTTGGTGCCCTTGTGCTGCCTCAGCCTGGTAGTGCCCCTAGCTGGAGGGCACAGACAGGCTGTGAGTTACCAGCAGGCTGGGGCTTGGGGTGCAGGGTGTCACAAGCTCCTGAGCTCCTGGCCCAGAAGAGAGCACAGCAAGCTGAACATCTCAGCTGCAGAGACAGGGTCTGTGCCCACTACCAAGGCAAAGGTCCCCAAGATGACGCGAGGCACAAAACCTGCACTGCCCTGTGCCTCGAGGCACGGCTGCGACGACACGCGAGGGGACACCGTGCACATGCAGTTCAGCCACTGCCAGCGCTGCTGCGCCTCCGGGTGAGCTCCACGTTCCCAGGGCTGTCGCAGCACAAAACTCACCTTGGGAGAATACTTTTCCCCCCCAGGGTGATCACTGGTCCTGCCAAGTCCCACCTTCTCTTTGCTGTCACTGGCCTCACTGCCCTCCTTCTCCTCCAGTTTGATCGTAACCGGGGCCTCTTCACCGGGCTTGATGGAAGAGGGGGAGTTTTTCCCATCTACACACAGGGGAAGGAAGCATTAGGAGCCACCACAAAGGACTGGCATCCCCCTCCCGAAGTCAAAGGACGCTGTCCTGTCACCCCTGTGAAGCAGGCACTGACCTGCAGCAGCCAGCGGGCAGAAGACGCCGTCCTCGGTGAGGTGCAGCAGGCCGGAGCTGACGATGGGCCCCAGGTCCCTGACGGCGCGGTTGTAGCGCAGGCAGTCGAGGCGCAGCAGCCCGTCCTCCTCGCCGAACAGCACCTTGGAGATGTGCGAGGTGACGGGGCTGGAGGGGCGCGTGGCGTTGGCCGAGCGGATGGGCGAGCGCAGCGGCGAGTTGAAGGCGCTGCCGATCTCGGAGGCCGTGTCCGTGCTCTCGTTGCTGGGCGTGGGGGACGGCTGGGAGTGCGTGACCACGGCCACGGCGGCGCCCCCGCCGCTCGTCTTGATGGACAGGGGGATGGAAAGGTCCTTCTGAGACTCCTTCAGCTTCTCAGCCAGGACGTTGATGGTGTTGGGCTGCAGCACGGAGAGCTGGCCATCTGCGGCCCCTGCCACGTGCTCTTGCTTCACTTGCCCTTTCCTCTTGTACCTGCCCAGAAACACAGCGGGGAAGTGAGTAGCTGGTGGAAAGAGGTGAGGCCCACCATGGACACTGCCAGCTCTGTGCTCAGCAGTCCAGGCTGCCTGCCGGGATGAAACAAGGACTGAAACATCACCCACAGCACCACCAGCTTCTCTTGCAGCACCTCAGCACCACTGAGCCCCACAGCCTCAGGGCTCCCTACACTGCTGGGGGGCACAGTGTGCTGTGTACCCTCTGCTCTTCTTCCAAAGCCCCCAGTGCTCCCTTGCTGTGACCCCAACTTCCTGGCCTCAGCAGCAGTCCAAGCACACCAACACTGTCACCAGGAGCTGAAGTGGCAATCAGCACTGTGGAACCAAGGTTCCTCAAAGCCCCAAAGCCTGCTGCCAGTACACAGTTACTCTCAGGAGGCTGAAATTCAGAGTTGGCTGTAAAGAGCTACAGAAGGACTTTACAAAACCCAGTGAGTGAAAAGTAAAATGGCAGGTGAAGAGAAGAATGGAAGTATCAAGATCTAAGGAAGGAGGTTAGGAAAGTCCTTGTTGACAGGTCTGCAAATGTCAGCTCCCAGCCCCCCACCCACAGCTCAAGCTGTCACCTGATGGCTGAGTTGGTGTTACGAACTTCCTCCTCATCATCATCATCATAGTCATCCTCATCATCCGAGTACTGCTGGTGCTGTCGGACTGGGACCCGGTTGCGACCCACTCCTGCTGCAAGGTCTTCCTCCTCCTGCAACACACCACTGCTGAAGGCCTGCTGACAGCAGGGCAAGGAGGAAGAACCCAGTGGACTCATCCTTGGTCTAGCCCAACACCAGGACTTGGCTCTTTAGAGAGGAAACAGGGACCCCTCCCCATTTTTGTTCAGTTTACCCACATTAAGGTAAATCTCCTTTGTCAGGTCAGTCCTTATTTACCCTCTCTCCCCCCAGCCTGGGTTAGTGCTGGGCCAGGCTTAGGCCAGCTGACAGCTGTGGCCCCAGAGAGGGGAGGGAGTGCAGGCAAAGAGCTCAGCTTGAATCAGCTGTGCTGCCAGCCTGGCACTCCAGCCTACCTGCATGGGGGACTTGGCATAGTTGTGGTTATCCAGGAAGGCTGGCAGTCTCTGCACAATGGGGTTGGGGTTTGCTGGAGGGGCCCCATTGATGCCGCTCGCTGCTGTCTTTGGCACCGGTTTGGATTTGCTGGGTGGGCTCTGCGTGGCCGTGGGGTGGCCCTGGCTGGTGGCTTCATCAGTGTCATCTGCCACACAAGCACAGCACAGCCTTTCATCACCAGCACTGCCACCTTTTACTCAATGTTTTCTACCACCCCTTACCCAGGTGAGAGAAGAGCTCTAACACTCTCCCAGACTGCACCTCCATCTGTCACCAGTGTCCCCAAACTCCAGCCCTCCCACTTTCAAGCTTCACACCCGCCAACACAGCCCCAGACCCACAGGCATCACCATACCCAGCACAGTGCACATAGAGCAGGGCTCACAGAAAAGAAAGTGAAGCTGACAACAAAACTGCCCCAAGCTCCAGGTCAGCCAGCTGTTGTCACCACCCTGTGCTCACCCCACGGCAGGCCAGGCTGGCAGCACTGCTGGTACAAGGCCATACCTGGATGAGTGCTCTCTGGAGTCACAGTCTTGCTGCTGGCTGGCTTTGCCTCTTCACCAGGCTGAGACTCCTGAGACTTCTGGGTCTGGATCAGCTCAGGCTGAGTTACACGGATAAGCTGTAAAGCAAATGACAGAGAAGCTGCACGCTGGACCAGCAATGACCCAAACCACATCCTTCCCACTCAGTCACTGCAGAGCTCATGGGGGTGAACCAACACCAAGTGCCCAGGCCTTGCCCTCCCTCAGGGGCTGGGCTGCCCTACCTGCTGCAAGGCCTCCAGCACAGTCTGGCGGTTCATCTTCAGGATGTGCAGCTTGGACTCGTACTTCATCCTGCGGTCAGGCACCACGGCCATCAGGTTGAAGCGGATGTCGTGGTACGGCTCCCTGCAGGAAGGGCAGAGCCCTCAGCCACAGGATCATGGTGACAGCCCCATCCCACCGCCTGCCCAGGCACTGAACACTAACACCCATGGCTTCTCCCAAAACCAGGTCAACCTCACAGTGGCCAATGAAGCAGTACAAGGTTTCTTCAGCTACTACACAAAACACTCTGAGAGTCACAGGTTAGCTGAGGTGAGAAGAGACCTATGAGACTCATCTGCTCCAGGCCCTGCTGCAGCAGGATCACCCAGAGCTGGTCACAGGACAACATCCAGACTGCTACTGAATAGCTCCAAAGATGGAGATTCCATCTTTAGGCAACCTGTGGCAGTCACCCTCATGCCCAAGCATCCAAGAGGCCCAGCTCAAGACCAGAAGCACCACTCCTTCTCCTATGGACTTGAGCTAACACAGACATAACCAGGCCACTCCTAAGGCTGTGCAGCATTTGCAGGGACTCTGCATCACACAGGGAATGCATGCTGTACAGGCAGAGCACCTGCACCTCTCCACAGGCCACCTCCACTTCCACAAGCTGCCACTCAGAAACCACAGGACAAATAATCCAGGGGAACATGGCAAGGGGCCAGTGCTTGCCCCCTGGGCCAGGACATTACCCTGCAGTGGCCAGGCCAATGCGCTCCATGATCACTCTCCTGGCTTTGTCCGTCCATTCCTCGTCATCTGCCCACGGCCCTGTGAGAACAACACACAGCTGCACTTAGCAAAGCAGGCCATGCTGAAGTAAACCAGGTACAGGGAGTGGGTACCTTACCAAGGGACTGACAGACAGAAACCTGGCAGGGATAAATAACTGCCTGGATGATGGAACTGAGGGGTCAGGTTGTAAGAGAAGGGAGTAACCTGGGCAGCCCAGTGGGATCTGTTTGGACCAGCTGTCTCAACACACAGTGGTTATTTTACACAAGGAGAGAGCAAGGAGATAAATTTTCCTTTTTCCTTGCTATATGAAGTTATTTCAAAGCTGAAGGACCTTATGGCCCCGAGCAACTGGGAGGAAAATGGAAAAACAAAAGCAATGCATGTAGAAATAACGTTCTAGGCACAGTCCCCAACCTAGAACGCACAGGCTCCAAAATTAGCCGTCAAAACTCAGGACAAATCTAGGAGCCATTGGAGTCTGGGAGCCAGTTAACTAAGAGGCAATGAAAAACAATACACTTGAACACTCCAGGGTGCTATTCATCCATGTCAAGAGGCAGGAACAGGTGGCTCTTACCGTGGTCAATGGGATAGACCTTCAGCCCATCGAGCTCAAAGAGCCGTCCCTTGATGGGCACGTAGCTGACAAAGTGAAACGCCTCCATGGTCCGCACGGCGCTGATCCCGTTCTGCTTCTCCGGCAGGTGCCGTGGCTCTGGCCTGCGAGGGACAGGGGCCATGGAGAGCCTGCCACTCCAGATGGGGGCAGCTGCAGGCCCCTCACTCACCTGGCATGGCTGTTGTGGGCCTTGGCCAGCTCCGGGGCGTTGCCGATGGCATAGCCTTTGCTCTGCAGCCAACAGCAAGAGAGGACAACAGCTGAGATGTGACAGGGAACAAATAAAATGCTTCACCTTCCCACTCCCTCCCTCCATCTACCCACAGGAGCAGGACAGAAACCCTCAGGCACATCCTCTACCCTTCTGAGTTACAGGTAAAGTCCAAGATGGAAAAAGCACACAATTTCTACAGAATAAATTATAGCTGGACAAAAACAAAGTTCACAATAGGTCTGAAGGGAGGAGGACTTTTGATTACAGGGAGTAAATGACAGAAGGCTCAGAGCTGCACCCAGCCTAAAGGGGACCAAGGCTCTGAGCAAGGCAAGGCAGGAATATGAGAGAGAAGAGGCAGCCACAGAGGCAGGGAAGGAGCCAGCTCATGAAGAGCATCACCCCAAAAGGGGAGCAAGAGGCAGAGCCAGCTGTGCCACCCCTGCACAGCCCTGCCCAACCCTGCCCCTACCTCAGGGCTAAAGCCTTTGGTGAAATCCTTCATGCGGCTCAACGTGGGGCCCAGGTCAACATTGTTGCAGTTCAGGAGGACGCTCAGCAGGGCATGGGTGGCACAGGAATTGGGGATCAGCTAGAGAGTAACACAAAGACCAACTTAACCAGCAGGAACAAGGCAGCCTTTCAACAACCCCTGTGTTGACAATTATCAACTGAAAGCACTGATGCAAGAATCATCAGCACTTGTGAGAGCAGCGACCTGACCTCAGCTCTCAGAGGAAGGAGGAAAATCAGTATCACTGAGTGAGCCTCACCATGCCTCACGAGCATCTGCTCACAGTGCAGGCCACAGCCTCCCAGCCTTCACTGGATTCTCTCCAACCTGGAGCTCACGGAAGAGGAGCTGCCCTCATGACCAGCAAGATCAGTGCAGCCTATCAGTCCCACACAGCTTCCCTGAGGTGCCACAGGAGACACCCCACACACACCTTCCCCCAGGCTGGAGCCTACCTGGTGAGCAAAGAACATGTTATTGACGATGTCATCGTCGATCACCGACGTCTCGTCCACCAGCGTGGAGACCTTGCGGCGCGAGCGGCGCTCCTCAATCCACTTGAACAGGAAGATGAACCCATACACGGGGCTGCAGAGAAAGCAGCAGAGCTCTGCACCAGCCACACCACTGGGCTGCTCTGCACAGCATCAGAAACCTCTGATTCACAGCACCAGTGCCATCCTTCTGGCACTGACCATCCCTGCCACAACACTGCTGAGGACACTCCCGAGCTGATGCTCCAGGCTCAGCCTACAATCAAGCTTGAAAACTTTGGGGATTGACAAGTCTTAAGAGGCTGAAGACAAAGAAATGGGAAAATCCCCTCTGGACACTGAATGACCCTACTTTTACACTCACCTTGGATTCATTTCTGAGAGGAATTCAGCAATGGCTTTTAAGAAGCGACAGCCTCAAAGCCTTTTCACAGGACCAGGACAGGGAGAAAGCCCACACTGCAGCCACACCACCTCTCCATGATGAGAGGGAGTTGAATCCCTTGGAGGATGTCCCCCAGCTGCCCCAAACCTGAGGAAGCCCTCCTGGTCCATCACTCACAGCTCTGATCTCCATGACAGACAAGCTCCTCTGAACACATGGCCATAAGTTCCCAGGCCCACAGACCACTCTGCTCAGCACAACTCACACTCTCAGGCCTCTGACTCACCCTTGGCATTTGCTCTGCAGATCATAAATCTCTTCTACCTGCACTCCCTTGACCCCTGCAGACAAAGGAGAGAAGCTGGTGTAAGGCCTACCAAAAAGGACAGGGTAATACCAGGCACAAAACCAACTCCTCAGAAAGGTTTCTAGGACTTACCAAAATCTTCAACCAGGAGTGTGAAAAGACCTGAAAGGAACAAAACCAACAGGTTACTTCTGGCTGAAGAGAGCAGAGAGGAAACCCACTGCCATCATCCCCTGAGAGTCCCTCATGGTCCCAGGCCAAGGCACAGCCAGAGATTCCACAGCAGAGGCACCAGGATCACACCCAGTGCCAGCAGTGGGGCTGCTGAGCTCAGAGTGCTCCAACAACCTTCATCCCTCCATCCCCACTGACCATCCTCTTCCTCAAGGGAACCTGAACCAACTCTTCCCTGCCAGAGCCCACTGCAGCTGGCTGCCAAGTGAGCAGTACTGCAGAGAGCACCTAAATCACATACACACTTGTAACCAGAGAAATAAATGACTGAAGATATCACTAGATACTTTAAAAAATATAATTTCGGTTCATGTTAGTGAAAATCATTGAGGGGAGATCCAGATCACAGTAACAGGGCTGCAGGGAAGTCCAAGGGCTGAAAGAAGCTCATCTTCATCTCCTGGTCTCTTTGGGGGGAACCAAATCCAACAGCCTGTCTCCAGTGGCTACAAATTACAGGAGGATATAACCAGGGACACAGAGACAACCACAAGAAAACAAGGATTATCAGATATCTGAGCAGCAGCTGCCCCTCTGATGCTGGAGCAAAGGCAGTCAGCCCAATTCTCAGGCAGTCACTCTGCCTGTGGAGGAAGCGAGTTCGAGACTGGAATAACAAATCTGCTTTCTTAGCTCCCTTAGAAAGGCTGCTGAAAGCCTGGGAGGAAGTCCAGGGAATACCAATAAGAAGGATTAAATCCAGAGAAACATCCCTGTAAGCAATGGATTTAAGGACCCTGATGTATGTGACTCAATTAAGAAGAGCCCAAGGGGCTTCCACACCAAAGCTGAAATGATTCAAACAGGGAGGAAACTCTTGGGAGCAAAAAGTCTTCATTAATTTAGCAGAAAACATTGTATTTCTTACAAAATGGTCAGTGAGAAGCAATATGCTGTGGAAATAACATGCTTCAAACCAGTGGGAGGCCAGGCCATTACACCACACCCCATCACCCTCCTGGTCCCTTCCAGCCCCACTGTTTTCTCTGCCATATTTCAGCATTTCATTTTACCTCAGCACCCACAAGAGGCACAGCCCTGCTGCTCTCCTGGAACACTCCAACACCCACACCACATCATAGGGCTTGGCTGGACACATCCTGGTGTCCACGAGCTCACACAACACTATGCCAGCAGCCTGCATGTCCCCAGGGCTCTCCTCCCCACCCAAACCTGGATCCAGTGACCCTTCCTGACCAGTAAAGCACCCACAGATTCCACCCCAAGCCCTAAGCAGAGCCAGTGGGGAGAGACTCAGCTACTGGGATGTGCTGGAAGCAGAGAGCAGCACATGGGTCACTCCTAACTTCTGTCCTAGCTGCCACCCCTGCATCCAAACTGCCACACAGACAAGAAACCTGCCTCTGCCCAGGCATTGTCCCCCAAGCAAATAACCCTCCCTCCCAGCTGTGGGAATCCAAACCATGTCCTGGGACTTTCTGCCATGATGAAGGCCAGGAGGGGAATGATTTCAGCCTTTTCCAAGTACCAGTAAAGAGAATAAAGAGCAGCAAAACTGGGGGTGACTGGGACACCAACACCAGACAGAATCCTTTGCTGAGTGCAAGAGACAAGGATAATTCCAGACGTCACATTTCCTCACCCACAGCCCCAAAAACTCACCACCCCATCCCAGAGAGCAGCTCCCAGCCTTGCAGAGGACAGCCCCATTCCACACTACAGCGACCCAGAGGGTTAAAACAACATTTCAGACAACACCAGCTTTAGCCCTAAATCCCAACCCTGAAACAACTCCATCACTCTGCCACAGCACCCACCGCAGGGCAGCGGGAAGGGGACAGCCCTGCCCTGTGCTCCCGCACCGCCCCAGCCCCCAAAACTTCACCCGCACACTCCACACCCGCACCCCCTCCAAACTTTACCAGCTCACCCCCAGCCCCCCCAAAACTCCCCCCGTGCACCCCAAATCCCATCGCTACACCCCACACCCCCAGCCCGCCTCTGCAGCCTCCCTGGCCCGTCCGCCACGTCCCCCCCAGCCAGGCCCCGCCGCCCGCGTGTCCCTCAGAGCCCCTCGGCCGCCCCGAGCTGTGCCTCGGCCCGTCCCCGGCCGCGCCCGCTGCGCGGAGCGGTGTCCCGGCTCACCGGGGTCGCTCTCCAGCTCCAGCCAGCCCTTATTCATCTTCCCGCGGGCCGGGCCGCGCCGCCATGTCCGGCCCCCGCTGCGGGCCCCGCCGGCGCTCCCCGCGCTGCGTCACCGCACGCGCTGATGTCACCCGGCCGCGACACGCCGCCATGCTGGGGCGGGGGGGGACGGGCGGGCCCGGGAATGGGCCGGGATTGCCTGGGAATGGGCCGGGAAAGGGCCGGGAATGGCCTGGGAATGGTCCGGGATCGCCTGGGAATGGGCCGGGATCGCCTGGGAATGGGCCGGGAAAGGGCCGGGAATGGCCTGGGAATGGCCTGGGAATGGTCCGGGATCGCCTGGGAATGGGCCGGGATCGCCTGGGAATGGGCCGGGATTGCCTGGGAATGGGCCGGGAATGAGCCGGGAATGGCCTGGGAATGGTCCGGGATTGCCTGGGAATGGGCCGGGATCGCTTGGGAATGGCCTGGGAATGGGCCGGGAATGGGCCGGGATTGCCTGGGAATGGGCCGGGAATGGCCTGGGAATGGTCCGGGATCGCCTGGGAATGGGCCGGGAATGGCCTGGGAATGGTCCGGGATCGCCTGGGAATGGGCCGGGAAAGGGCCGGGAATGGTCCGGGAATGGCCTGGGAATGGTCTGGGAATGGGCCAGGATCGCCTGGGAATGGGCCGGGAATGGCCTGGGAATGGTCCGGGATCGCCTGGGAATGGGCCGGGAAAGGGCCGGGAATGGTCCGGGAATGGCCTGGGAATGGTCTGGGAATGGGCCAGGATCGCCTGGGAATGGGCCGGGAAAGGGCCGGGAATGGCCCGGGATTGCCTGGGAATGGGCCGGGATTGCCTGGGAATGGCCTGGGAAACTGCTCTGAGGGAGAGCTCGGGAATGACCTGGGGAACTGCTCTGAAGGAGAGCCTGGGAATGGCCCGGGAATGGTCCGGCAGGGCCTGGGAATTGCCCCGGAATGGCCTGGGAAACTGCTCTGAGGCAGAGCCCGGGAATGGCCTGGGAATGGCCCGGTGTTCCCTGGAAATCTGCTCTGAGCAGGAGGAGGCCCCGGAGCTTTTGCTGCTACCCAGCTTTTGCTGCTGTAACGTTAGGTTTTCGTGAATATTAAAATGGATTTACATGTGTGGTGTTAAAGCAACTTTGTTGTAAAGATACAGTTTGTATTTCTGCTGCTAATTGAGCTTGGTGAAATAGCTGATGTGAGCGTGCCTGTGTTACACTCCCTGCTGGCATGGGATAACATCCCATGGACACAGGATGAGGACACCTGTACAGGTGTGCAGCCATCAGCACTCACTGGCTGAAGGCACTGTGGGCCAAAACTGCAGGTGGTGATAAAATGGATTAAACCCACAGCCAAGGAATACACGTGCTCTAGAAGGGTGGAACCAAGGAGGAGCCATGCTAAACAGTTCCTGGAATATGTAAAATAGTTTGGGGAAACGTTTAGTATGCATAATTGTTTATGAATATGTAACTGGCTAATGCCATAGAAATGGTACATGAAGGGTGTTTCCAAATAGCAGGAGTGCTCTTGGCTGAGACACACCTGGCCATAATAATCTTTACTTTATGGGCTTTATCTCCTATTGTCCTTTATTAACTGTTTAAAAGTTTTACAGGACAGTAAATGTGTTTTTCACAGCACAGTGAATCTGTTTTACATTCTTTCTAGCGCAGGGTGTGCAGGAAGGATGGATGTCTGGAGCTTATGGCCCCTAAAGCAGTAGGGTTTGTCACATCTCTCTGTTTCTGGTGACTGATTTCCAGCCTCTCTTCTCTCCCTTTCCTCGCTGTGTGCTGCTACTTCCCTTTATTGTCTGGGGAGTTCAGCTATTGGCACATGCTCATCAGCTTTATGACTGCAGTTCTCCAGACATTTTAATGTCAGTTCTGCCCTGTGCCTCAGGGACCCTCTGCTCCCTGTGACACCCCACAGCACTGCTGGGGACAGGCCTCCCCCAGAACAGCAACCTGCAGGGCTGCAGGATGGAGCCCGTCCCCGTGCTCATAACGGGGGCTCTGAACATTTACATGTTGGGCAGAAAGAAATAGCAAGAATAATAATGTGGGTGCATCTGCCTGCTGGGGCTGTGGTGTTGTTTTGTTTGTCTGTGGGGTCTTTTGGGGATGGTGATGATGATGATGGGGCTCACTCAGGCTCAGCAGCCCGGGCTGCCCTGTTGGTGAGGGCTGCACTGCCCAGCCTCTGATGGTGATGATGATGATGGGGCTCACTCAGGCTCAGCAGCCCGGGCTGCCCTGTTGGTGAGGGCTGCACTGCCCAGCCTCTGATGGTGATGATGATGATGATGGGGCTCAGACTCAGCAGCCCGGGCTGCCCTGTTGATGAGGGCTGCACTGCCCAGCCTCTCCTCCCGAGCAGCTGTCAAAGGATGAGAGGGACACAGTCTTCAGCTGCACCAGGGGAGGTGTTGGACATGAGGGAGAATTTCTTCACAGCAAAGGTGATCAGACCTTGGAACAGGCTGCTCAGGGAGGTGTGGGGTCACTGTCCCTGGGGGTGTTCAAGGCAAGGCTGGCTGTGGCATTTGTGCCATGGTCTGGTGACACAGCAGTGTCGGGTCACAGCTTGGGCTCAGGGGTCTGTTCCAGCCCAGTGGGGGCTGTGATTGTGTGCTGAAGGTGTGAGCCCTGGCCTGGCCAGCAGCCCCACCGTGGCTGCCTGGGAGGCCGGCAGGCTGCCAGCACTTCCTTGGGAAGCGGGATAAAAATAGGAGTGGCTTTGTTCTGGGGCCGTTCCCACGCCCGCCCGGCCTCAAGGATCCCCTCACCCCACCCTGCCCCGGGACAGTGCCAGGCCCAGGTGGGACTGCTCCCCCTGCAGAAACCGAGGTGCCCGGGGTGCTGCCTCCTCCCAGCCCCAGGTGCATTGTACTGCATGTGTGTTGTACTGCACACGGGTTCTTACACACGTGTGGGTGTGCACATGGCTGCTCAGCCCCTCCCTGGCAGTTCCTAGGGTCACAGGTTGCCTCAGGTGGCTGGTGATCACCAGAGACAAGGCTGCAGAATGCTGCCCTGAAAAAATCTCTCCTGCTCCAGCCTTAGTGGTAAATCCACCCAGGAGCACCAGGCTGAGCCACCCCGGAGATTTACTGGGAGCAGGGACAATGTACCCCCAAAAGGGGGGACTAATTAGGGGACTGTTTGCTCCTGGTGTCTGCTCCTGCTCAATCTGAAGCATTGCTGGCCCTTGTGCCACCTCCAGCCTGTCACAGCTCACCTCAGGCCAGGTCCCAAAGGCAGCAGAGCCCTCAGAGCCCCTCCTGCTGCCTCCCCCAGCGTGGGCAGCCCAGCCCTGCTCCGTGGGGCACAGGGGTGCACAGGTCAGTGCAGGCACTGCAGAGCTCTGTAATCCAGGCCCTGGGGAATCACACTCCTGTCTCATTCCAGGCTTTTCACCCCGGTCCCTCCCTGTCTCTGCATGCTGGCTGCTGTTCACCTGTGCCCCCCAGGCCTGCAATTATCCAGATCCAGGTGCTTGGCTCCATAAATCATCACCACCCGCACTGCTCCCATCCCTGCAGAAATGTCCCAGCCTGCCAGCCCCACCACAGCTCTCCCATCCCAGGAGGTTGCAGGACAGGTGGGACAGGGAGGAGAAGAGGGCAGGACCCCCAGTCCGTCTCTGGGATGGGGCAGTGCTCCCAGGGAGCCGCTGCTGCAGCACAAACACCCACGGGGAGGAGAGATGATATCACGACCTGGCTTTGTGTGAGCTATTTAGGGCCTTTTAATTATTATTACTATTATTATTATTATTATTTTTCTTTCCCGTTCCTGCAGCTCTGAACAATGCCGGGCCCGGCGGGGCGGCGGTTCACACCATTGTGTGGGGCTGCCCTGCCTCAGGAAGGGGCCGATCTTTATCACCCCCGGCTCAGTGAGTGAGCTCATGCCTGCTGAGGAAAGCAAGGAACACCTTGCTGGCAGACTGGAGGTGCCCTCCATGCTCCTACCCCCAACCCCTGCGTTTGGGGGAGGCCCTGGGTGCTGCTTTAGCTCTGCCAGGCAGCAGGAGCCCACCCAAACCAGCCCTGCCAGGCCACCCACCAGCAGAAACCAGCCCCGGTGTGCTGCAGCCCCCCAAACTCTGCTGGGGCTGCCCTCTGCCTGTTCCTGCTCCCACCTGGGCACAGTGACAGTGGTGACATTATTGATTCTCCCAGTGTTTACCCAGGAACAGGTCTAACCTGCCCACAGCCGTTTGCTTTTCTCCCCAGCCTGTCCAGCCTTAAAACTGTGAGATGTGTAGTGGGGAGCTGCACCCAGGAACAGCTGGCACTGCTGAGCATATCCCAGTGCCGAGGGAAGATAGGCAGGAGCCCTGTCCCCCAGGACACACCCTGGGTGGCACAGCACAGCTCTGGCTCCCCAGGCACAGCAGGTGACAGAGCTCCTCCTGCACAGAGGCTTTTTGGGATGATGCTGGCTTTCCCCCATACAGATGAGCAGGCATCATCTTCCCCAGGCTCTGTGCTGGTGTGGGAAGAGCCTGGAGCCATCAGCCGCTCCCCACGGCGCCACACATGGCCCCAATATTCACAGAGGGACCCAGGCAGCACCTGGGTGACAGCATGGCCTGGGTGGCACCGTGCCACTGTGCCCCAGCCCACCCAGGCACCACGGCCCCCACCTGCTGCATCACCTGCAAGAGCAAGGGGGGCCAACGTGTCCTGCCTCACTGCCTGTTTGTGAGGTGACTCTGCAGCCCCTGAGGGTGACAGGGACCTGCCCATCCAGGGGCACCAGGCAGGCAGCACTGCAAGCCACCCAGCAGCAGGTGAAGAGGCCCCAGCAGCAGCACAGGGAGCTGGTCCCTGCCCACGGCTGCCCCACGTCCGTCCCTGCCCTCCCTAAGTGGCCGGTGCGTGCCGGGGCACGCGGCTCCTCTCGCTGTGGGCTTTGCCTGTCCGTCCCTTCTTGGCCACGTCCACGCCAGCCAGGACCAGCTTGGCCTGGGCCAGCTTGCTCTTGCGGTGCTGGGGGCGGCTGCTGCACCAGAGGCGGGCGCAGTACTCCTCCACGCGCCGCGGGCTCGGGGAGCTCACCAGGTGCATGATGTCCTTGAACCAGCTCTTGGGAGCCTGTGGCACCAGCCGGGGCTCGGGGCACAGCAGGGCCGGGAGCTCGTCCCCCGGGCCCCGGGGGAAGGAGTGAGCCAGCTGCTGGCTGGGGATGACCCGCAGGGCGGTCTTGGCCACGGTCTGGGTGAAGCCGTGCTCCAGCGTTTTGCAGTAGTAGGTGCCGGCGTCGTGCCGGTGCAGCCTGCGGAACAGCAGCCCCTGCTCCGTCTGCACGATCCGCTCGTCCGTCTTCACCTGCGGGCCACCGGGGGTTGGCAAGGTCCGGGAGTGCCCCCACGTCCCTCCCGTGTCCCCCCAACGGGAGCAGGGCAGGGCAGCCTCACCTCGTCCCGCTGCTCGTCGGGCGGCCTCTGCACAAACCACTGCACGCTGGCCTGCGGGGAGCGGGGCACGCACTCCAGGAAGGTGCTGTTGTCCTCTGCCCCATAGAGCACCTTCTCCTCAACGCTCTCAAAATCGTCCACTAGGGCAAACACAGGCACGGGCTGGCAGGGAGGGCACAGCCAGGCTTCCACCTGCCCCCACCAGGTGCCAGCCCCCCTTGGCCACCTGCCCAGGTGCCATCCCCCTTCTCTCCCAGCAGCCAGCCCCAGCTCCAGCAGCACCCACCTTCTCTCGGGTCATGCCCTGGTCTCTGAGATGGGCAGATGAGGATGCCCACATGGCACCCTCTGTGTGCTAGGGCTGTGCATGTCAGGCCATCCTGGGGCACTGTGAGGAGCCCCCAGCCCTGGGGCCCCCAGTGTCTCACCGGTCAGGTTCTGGTCCAGGCACTGGTGGGCAGGGTTGGCGTGGCGCCCGTCCTGGCGGCGCTGGCGGCGCTTGCCCGAGGGCTGGTAGTGGGTGCAGGCAGTGCCATCCCAGGCACAGTAGGGATCCCTGGCCAGGCAGCACTCGGCACAGGCAGTGCCGTAGGACTCGCACTGGTGCAGCCGCACCTGGGCCACGCCCAGGCTGGAGCCCACGTAGAGCGTTTGCTGGGGGAACAGCACCAAGGTGGTGAGGTTGGCAACTCCCATGGGCTCAGTGCCTGGACACCCCAGGGCACACATGACATGGCTTTAGGAGGCTGTGACCACAGCTGGACACCTGCCTGGTCCCCAGCCCCGTGGCTGAGCCGTGTCTGTACTCACACGTTTGACAGAGATCTCCATCTGGGTGATGGGCACAGGCGTCTGTAGGGGAGGGGAGTGGACATCAGGCTGGCATAATCCCCACCACAGACAGCCTGGCTCATTCAGAGCCACCAGGGCTTGGCAGAGCATCAGGAATGTTTTGGGGAGGGTGAAAATACCCCCAGCCAGCCTCTGCCCTCACGACCCTGAGACCTTCCAGTGGCCAACAATGCAGTGACAGCCCTGACCCTCCATCCCTACATGTGTCCCCAACCTAAGCCCACCCCACTGCCCCTTCCCTTGCAAGTGGGGCAGTAAATGTCACCTTAAAAACCTGCAGCTCCTCCAGGATGACTTCTTCAGTCATGGCTGAGTTTGTCTTCTGCATGACCACCACCTTGAGCACTGAGCCAGCATCTGGGGGCCCAGGAGGATGGAGGTGTGAGCACCCTGCATCTCACAGCCCAGGGGGTGCCCACTGGGACCCCCAGCTCTGCAGCTCCTTCCTGCACTCTGCCCCTGCTGCTCACCTGTGCCGAGGAAGAGGATGTCGTGCTGCCCATCCTCGGCCTCCACCCTGTCCACCACGAGCCGGCGCGGCCGCTGGGGCAGGTCAGTCTTCACCAGGAGGGGCCGGCGGTGCCGGGGCAGCACGGGCTGGAACATGAGGGGGTGGGCACGGGCAAAGTGCAGCACCTCGTCGGGGAAGTCCTTGGTGGTGCCGTACTGCCGCCGGGGCTGGTTGGTGGTCTTGCTGGGACACTGCAGGGACAGAGGGGACCAGCTCAGCCCAGACACCCAGCACCCATCACTCCTTCCCCCTCCGTCGTCCCTCAGAGATGTCTTGGGCCCCTCTCTGCCTTCCAGTTTGGCATCCATCTCTTCCAGCCCTGTGCCAGAGCTTGGCAAAGCACCAGCTGACCTCTCCAGCAGGTGAGAAATGGGCATGGCTCCACCACCAGCCCAGAAGAGCAGCTGGAGGAGGGGAGGGACCTGGATCTCCAGGGAGTCACTCACCACGCCCGGCCGTGGGTAGGGCACCCTGCCCTCGTAGGCAGCCCACTGGTGATGGGGGCTCTCACGGTGGGCAAAGGGCCCGTTGAACACCTCCCTGATGTCAGCCATGCGGTACACACAGACAGCAGAGCCCCGGAAAACGTGGCTGCAAGGGGATGGACAGGGGGTTGAGCAGAGCCATGCTTGGCACTGCTGGCAGCAGGGGCACTGACATCCCCAAAACACATGGGGAGCAGCCAGCAACCCTTAGTGACAGTGACAGGGCAGGTCATGGGCAGCTGCAGCTGGATGTCCCCAGAGGCTGGAGCTGGAGCACCCACCTGACAGTGCTGAAAAGGGCATAGATCTCTGGGTTCTTCCTATCCTTCGTTCTCAGCAAGAAGACATCCTCTGGAAATGAAAGCATGGGCTTTTTCCTGAAATCCAACCAAGTGACTAGCCCCAGTGAGATACAGCTCCATCTGTACAGAGCTGTTTCTCACTTACCCAGCTCACTCCTTACCCAGCTCATCAAAGTAGGTGTCAATGCCATCAGGGCCAGGGACTGAGCACACCAGCCGGGCCTTGTTGAAGGTGCTCCACTTGTTTACCAGCACCCTCTGGCCACCCGCATCGTTCTGCAGGGACAGGGAGTATCAGGGCCACTGCTGTGACTGGTGCATCCCTGTCCCCCACGGTCCCCACCAGCATCCTACCACGCAGACACGCCCCACACGGCTGACAATGGCGTGCTCCCTGCTGTCTGCCTCCACCACCTTCTCCGTGAAGAAGAAATAGGCTTTGTCATTGTCCCGGTCATCATTGTCTGGGATCAAGTGGGCTGCCACAAACTTGGGATCTGCAAGCAAGAGCCGGTCACGTCAGGTTGGGAGAGAGGGCACAGCCACCACCTCCAGAGCCCCAGTCCATGCTGGGGCTGGGTGCCAGCCAGCAGCACACCCAGACCTTGCTGTGCTGGTGCCTGTCCTTGCTCTTAGCTGGCATGGAGGATGCTGCAGCATGGCCACAAGGTTGGTGGTCCCTGTCTGGGGGCGATGGAAGGGCAGAGGGCGATGGAGGGGCAGAGGGCAGCTGTTACCGTGCAGCAGGCGCTGATCCACCTCCGTGCGCAGGGCGGAGCGCGTCCCCATGCTGCGGAACACGCCGGGATCGCGCCCCAGGAAATCTGCCGTGAGGCCGGCGTACAGCTCCCCTCCTGCAAACACACCCAGCTGCTGCCACGGGCACCGGCCCTGGGACACCCCCGAGGTCCCACATCCCCAGGAGGACACCCACCGATGACGGTGCTGGCGAAGGCGCGGCTGGGCTCGTGCGGGCACCGGCCCCGGCCGCTCTCCATGCTGGCAGCGTCCAGGCTGAAGGTGTGCTGGGGAGGGAGCAGGCAGGTGAGCCCTGGGCCATGCTGGGGCCACCTCTGCTCCCTGCCCCACCTGCACCTCACTCAGGGCACCCAAAGGACCATCTGGAAGCAGCATCCACGCTTTCTGAGGCAAGACTGATCCCATGAGGGTGCATGGCAGCTGAAGGGGACCCACCAGCCCTGTTGCTTGCTCGCCTGCCTGGTCAGAGTGATCATGGTACAGACAGGGCCAGGCTGTGGGGAGGGCTCTGAGGGGTGTGCCATTCCACCCCAGTCAACTTGATTTATGAGCAGTGAGCTGGAGAGGAGAAAATGCCACCCCTACCTCAGCCCCTAGCAGGACACCAGCCCCTGGGGACAGGTTTATAAAGGGGATCCCAGGCCAGACAGGTGGGAAAGCTGGACAGGGAGTAGCAGAAGGACAAAGGGACAACAGGGAGCTGGTTCCTGACACTCCCCCCACCACCAGTACTCAGGTTAGAGCAAACAGCACATCCAGCATCCCCCTGCAGTCCCAAGGCCCCTCAGGAGAGAGGCAGGCAATGGGGACCCACATTCCAGGGCTGTCCTGCTGGGGATGCTGCCCTACCTCACCACGGTGCCCCACGTAGATGAAGGTGCACATGGGGTGGAAGGCGCCTGTCCCGCAGGCCAGCAGGTGTGTCCGGTTGTAGGGATGCAGCACACGGACATAGTTGGCACAGTCAGTCTGGGGGCACAGCAGGGACAGGAAGGGTCACTGGGTATTGGTGCTGTGCCCACCCCAGCTCCCTGCCTCAGCCTGGGGCCCTGCCACAGGGGGTGAGCCCCAGCCCTGGCTCCCGGGGCTCCACCCAGGCTCCCTGCCTCCAGCCTGGTGCCAGGGATCTGGGGTGGCAGCCTGTGCCCACTGACAGGGCTTGCATGGACTTCATCTGGGTGGGCCCCAGCCCACTGCAAAACTACAGGGCTTTTTACTGCTCCTCCTGCTGCCCAGAGCATCCCAGGGAACCACACAGGATCCAGCTGCCATCTCCTGCCCACAGGCGCCTGTGCACTCACCCTGTGGCACAGTGCACGCTGGCCAGGGCACCAACATCACCTGCCCTGCAAGCTGCACACCCTGCCCCGAACCCCTGGCGCCCAGGACGTGACCAGATGCAGGGACATCCTTCCCCGTCACGTTCCTGCTTACGCCAGGGATGAAACAAAAGGAGGAAACAGTGGAGACAGAGACCCACAGGCATCCTGGGCTGCCTCCAGAACAGCCCTGCTCGCTGCCGTCTGGAATTGTCCCCTTCTCTGAGGGACGGCAGCAGTGACATTCCCAGGCTGGAGACCTGCCACCTCTGACTTTGTGCATTTTCTCCTGGCAGTTCCCATTGGAAAGGGCTCCCATCCTTCTCCACCATTAGCTTGGCAGCTGCCCCGGCCAGCACCAGCCCTGCCTGCCCTCCATTGTCCCCTGCACAGCGGGATGCAGGCCCCTCCTCTGCTGGGAACACCGCTGCCCAGCCGCCCCGGGGGCTCCCAGCCTCCTGCTGTTTATTTTCCCTTTGCAAAGAGCCTCTAAAATAGCAAGGGAAAAAAAATATACGTTCAAGAAAAATAAAAAGTTGAGCCTGGCCTGGCTTGGATCTGTCGGTGAGAGCTGGTAAAATAAACACAGAGAGCAGAACAGGGACTCCTGGGAGTAATTTGTCTGGGCCAGGGGAGCCTTGGGGACTTTCTCCCCGCCACAGTCCTGCTTCATATTGGGCAGGAGGATGCAGAAACGGGTAAGGTTTAGGGAACAAGGTCACCAAACCTGAGCCAGTTACAGATTTCCCACCATCGGGGACAGCCAGGATGGGGCAGGCAGTGTTGCTGGGGTCTGGAGCACAGCATGGGGGTTTGGGTCCCTCCAAGCTGCAGTCCCAGAGCCCAGCTAACCCTGCCTGCTCGTGCTGCCACATTGGGACATGCTGGCCACCACTCTGTGGCCACAGGGCTGAGCAGAGCAACCAAGACAGGTTTCCAGAGCCTGGAGCAAGCCTATTGCATGGCCAGGACTGGCCATGGACT
The DNA here is from genome assembly GCF_035770615.1 of Melospiza melodia melodia. Taxonomy (NCBI): domain Eukaryota; kingdom Metazoa; phylum Chordata; class Aves; order Passeriformes; family Passerellidae; genus Melospiza; species Melospiza melodia. Next base: position 17,083,847 of record NC_086203.1, read on the forward strand.
CCCAGCCTCAGTTTCCCTCTTGCACAAGGATTAACTGGCCCCTGAGCCCCAGGGCCATCCCTGGCAGGTGACATGGCACAGCCCCAACATGGGAGGAGCCATCTGTCACAAGGGGACCCATCTGGCACCCCCAGCTCACAGCAGAGCACGCATGGGGAGAGACTCACCCCTGGGTCCTTCCCCTTCTGAAGACACTCCTCCGTCTGCCCAGGGCGGGGTGGCCAATAGATCTGGAACACAAAGGGTCTGCTGGAGCAGGGAGGGGGGACAACAGGCACCCAGCCGTGCAAATCCACATCCCCAGGCTGCCAATGGCAACGGGACAGAGAGAGAGGGACCACAGCTCCCTGGAGCCCACCCAGCCCAGGACTCCCACCCCACAGCCCCAAGCAGGACCCTTCCTCCTGGGCAGATGCAGCCTGGCAGTCACAGCCCACGGCTGGGCTGGATCTGGGTGGTCATGCTGGGAATGGCTGGAGCTGCCCTGGAAGGGAGTGGGCTTGTGGGTGGCCTGGGGAAAGGGTGCCCAGGGGACAGCAGGAGTGATGGAGTCCCTGTCCCCCACAGCCTTTGGCAGCTCTCAGACCGAGGGCAGCTTGGGTACACAAGCCCTTGACCCCACTGCAGTGACCCAGCTCGCTGAGGGGCACTTCATTTCCTCCTCCTCTCTCTTCAGCTAGAAACAGCCCAGAGCTGTGTTTGAAAAACAAAAAGTCAAAGTGGAGAGGGTGAAAGAGGAGGGGAGCCAGCACCCAGCATCATCATTCTGATCCATCATCTCTCCCACCAAGGAACCAGGAGAGATTTGGGGGCATTGCCAGAGGACCTCTAGCACAATTTCTTGCAGTGAGGGATCCTTTTAGCTCCTTGTCTCTGCAGGCTTTCAGGTGAATATTTGCCCTGTGAAAGGGATGCCCAGATGGGGATGGGCATCACTCCATCTCCCAGTGGCAGTTTCTTAGAAGAGTGGAGTCCAAAACAATGCGCAGTGCCCAGGAATCACTGGTGAGCTGCACCACCAGTCTCCCAGGCTGATGATCATGACTAACTGCCAGCTAATTTCCCTCCAGCCACCTCAGCCAGCCTGCCCTTGCCAGGCACTACAAGTTTACAGAATAATTTCGAGGCACTTGAGATGAGGCCATGCCCAGGGCAGGCCTTGCTGCAGAGTAACTTTGCCCGGCTCAGTTGGACACCGACAGGCCCACAGGGGGCCAGGGTGGGGACAGACACCCCAGGAGCACCCAGCTCACCTCCTTGGCACCTGCAGTGGCCCCGTCCAGGAGCAGGGAGTAGAGCACATCCTTGCCCCCGAGGAAGAGCCGGTCGCGGTACTCATCCAGGTAGAGGCAGCGCAGGCCCAGGGAGCCACGGTGGCCAGAGAACAGCACGGAGCGGTTGGAGGCTAAAAGCTCTGCCAGGAAGAGATGAAAGCATCATCAGCAGGAGCCATCCCAGCCCCAAGGGTTCCTCTGAGCTGCTGAGTGTCATGGAGCCATGCTGGAGTCAGCAGAGCTGCTCACAGCCACCCCAGCCTGCAGCATCTGCCTCATGGACACCCCAGCCCCAGCCTGCCAGGAGTGCTGCTCTCCCTGCCAGCCAAGGACAAAGCTGCAGAGCCAGCAATCAGCAGCAGGGTCCCAGGAAAGGCTGCCACCCCCAACAAGGTTTGGCTGAACCAGCCCAGACTCCCACTGTGGATGTGCCACAGCAAGCTGGGCTGGGCAGTGGCACCAGCGCCAGGCTGGGATGGAGGCGAGGCCGGACACGGGGTGGGTGCAAGGCAGGTCCTGACCCTGCTGGGTGCCAGCCAAGGACACAATAGCAGGCACCCAGCCAGTGCCATGGGGAAACTGCCACACAAAGCCCGCTGCTGCCACTGCCACCAGAACTCACTGACAGGAAGGTTTCCTCCATGGCACAGACCAGGCACTTGGGAAGAGGCACCCGCATGGGGGTATCCCAGGGATGGACATCACATCCCAGACAACAGGGTCTGACAGCCAAAGCCCCCAAAGCAAGTCCAAGCCTGAAACTCGTGCAATGCCTCACAGTGATGATGACATGGGGGCAGTGGCTCAATTAGTTTCAGTAGGAAATTGCTTTCAGGGTCATCGAGCTGGCACAGTGGTGCCCACAGAGCTGCCACAGCTGCCAGAGGGAGAGGGCCAGAGGGAACGGCTCGGCTTCACAGGGCTCTGAGAACCCATCCCGACCCCAGGCCAGGCCACTGTGCCTGCCAGACAGAGAAGGAGAGGACAAAGCACCATTGATGAGCACAGCTCTGTCCCCAAACACCCTCCAGCCCGGAAGAGTGCCAGCCACTGCAGCTGACCCCAGGGAAAACCCAGCCCCAGCATCTCCCACACACGTCCCCAGAAGAGGGAGATGGTGCTGGGACAAACCCAGTCACCACAGGTCAGGACACTGGGCTACCAAGTCCTGCTCTTGCTGGGGGGACATTTGTCGCTTCCAGGAAGGAGGTGGCCAGTGACATAATTCCCATCCTGGTGGAAATGCCTCTTCTAGGCCCTGCAAGGGAGACAAGGCCCATCCCCAGCAGGGGACAGCAGACACCTTCACCCCACCACACATCCTATCCCTGCTCAGGGGCAGTCCCAGTGCCCCAGGGGCATGGGGGATACAGCCCCAGCGCTCCATCCCCATTGGAAACACCTCTGTGCCTGCAAGCAGGGCTGGCTCCAGGCAGTGCTGGTCCTTCCACCCAGTCTGGCACCCTCCTCCCTGTGTCCCACAGCACCAGGTCCTCCCACATGGCCGGGTCCAGCCCAGGAAAACGCTGTCGTCTCCTTCTATTCTTGCCCAGCAATAATATTTTCCCAGCTCAAAACAACACTGGCAAAGTCGGCAGGCTCCTTTCATTGTTTCAGGCAAGGCTTCCCCTTCTCCCCCAGACCTGGAGAATTCCTCCTGCGCCTCGGGTTACAGTGGCTCAGGGCTCCTTCCCCTGTAACCCCCAGGGACCAGCCCTTTGCCATGCCCATCCATCCTTGGGACACCCTCACCCCAGGGTGGGGGTCCCAGGGGAGGGACAGCAAAGAGCCCAGGACAATACTGCTGGTCCTCACAACAGCAAAATGTTCTTTCCCCTCTCACATGAGCCACTGCTGGAAGCTGAAACAAAAGGGAAAGAGTGGCTGGAAGTGTGAGGGAGGGCTGGCTACACGGCCACCCCTGCACCCACAGCACAGTGCCTGTCCCTGTCACCCCACAGAGTCACCTCACAGCCAGAGCCAGCAGCCACGCAGAGCCCAGGACGAGGAGCTCTGCACAAACAGCCTCAGCTCACCACGGTTTTCATTTCAGAGACTCTAATGTCTTTAATTGAAATTTTCTTTTTCTTTTTTCTTCCCCCGGGGAGAAGGCGGTGGCAGAATTTGTTTCATGGGAAATTTCAGTTGCTGTTTCCAATTTGGAAAACGAATGGAATAACCAGCTTAAGGGAAAAAAAAAAAAAAAGAAAAAAAAAGAAAAAAGCAGCTTCCAAAGGTGGCTGGCTTCCCGTGGGAGGCTGAGGAGCTTCCACCCCGCCCCGGGCAGCTCCTCGCACCTGGGAAATGGACTTTGTGCTGCACAGGATCAGACACTGAGCCAGACACCGAGCCCCGCGATTCACCCCTGCTGAGACCCCAGGTCCCCTCACCCTGTGCCAAGGCCAGCCTGAGGACACCAGGTCGCGTCCCGGGGCAGAGCCATGAGCCACGCCGGCCTCGCAGGATGAGGGATGGGGGGCACTGTGTGCCTCAGTTTCCCGTTCCACAGACCCGCAGACCCTGGGGTCACCTGCTGTGCCCCAGGACAGAACAAGGGGTGCAAAAACCCGGGAACCCCCAGCCCAGGCAGCAGAGGAGCGATTTCCCCTGGCCCTGCAGCTCCCGAGGCTCTGGAAGTGCTGGGCTGCCCAGGTCTGTCCCCGTCCTGGGAAGGAAGGGGGAAGATATACACTATATAATTTATTTTATGTTGCATTTTTTACAGCAGGTTCATTGCTTTGAGGCCGGGAGGAGACTGGGGCGCCCCAGGCTCTGTCAGGTTTGGCTGGAGCAGCCCGTGGATTAGGCTGGCAGAGCGGGGGATGCGGCGAGCCAGAGCAGGATCACAGGGAGAGCTTTAATTAAACCCGAGCGCTGCCCCCGCACCCCCGAGGGGCCCCGGCACCCGCACCCCAGCGCGACGGGGCTCGGGGGTGCACCGGGACCCCCAAACAGCCGGGGGCAGGATGCTGAGCACCCGCCCGGCACAGGAGCCAAAGCGTGCGGGGCCAGCACACCGCCGTGCCTCAGTTTCCCCGCACGCCGCGGGGGAGCCGAGCGCCCACGGCAGCGGCGGGGCTGGCGCGGAGCCCGGCGGCACCGGCACATCCCTGTGCCCTGTCCCCGGCACCCCGCTCCTCTCTTCCTCCTCCTCCTCCTCCTCCTCGGGAGTCCCCTACGTCCCGCTGGGGAGCGGAGGCTGCAGAGCGGCCACCCACGAAACCCCAGCACAATTTGCCCACAAACCGCACCAAAACCCCGCATTTGGGAGCAGTTGCCGCAGCTGAGGCTCCCCAGGTCCCCAAGCCTGTCCCCTGAGGTCACCCTCGCTGGGCACCCCCCTCCCGTCCCGCAGCAGGTGCCCCCGGCCCGGCTCACCGCGGTAGGACAGGCGCAGCCGGGGCAGGCTGAGCCCCGCCGCCCAGAGCCAGCACAGCGACAGCGACAGCGACACCGCCGCGACCGCCCGCATCCCGCCGCCGCGCCCTCGGCCCGCCGCGGCACCGAGCCTTTATGGGGCCGCCATCCGACCGCCCCCGGCCCGCCCCGGCCCGCCCCGGCCCGGCCCCGCCAAACCCCGGCCCCGGGCGGCGGGGATGCGCGGGGACACGGCCCCATCTCCCGGGGGGACCCGAGAGCTCCGCGCACCTCAAAGTGTCTCTGCCGGCGACGCTTTAGTGCAATACAGCAGCTTCTGACCTCGCTGCAGTCCCCTTCCCCCCAGTGACCCTGGGGAGCAAGGCAGGGAAGCTCTGGTCCCCCAGCCTCGCACTGCTGGAGGAGCAGGAGAGGCCACACAGACCTGCCCCCAAGGAGGATGCTCGGCGTGCTGTGATCGCCCAGCATCAGCAAGCACACAGCTGTCAGTCCCATCTCAGTGCCAGGCAAGCTGGGGACAGCAGGCCAGATGGGGAGGGGAATGAGCAGGGTGCCATAGCGAGGGCATAGGGTGCCACAGGTAGCCCTGGCACCCCGACAGGGCAGGGGAAAGCAAAGGTGCCAACATGCTGGGCAAGGATCCTGGCCAGCAAGGACCCCACGGTACCCACACCATTCCTGTGCCATCCTCCCCCTGGGCTGCTGGGTCACTGGATGTGGTACTATGAGACTTCAGATGCCAACTTCCCCTGGGAACCTCATCACACAGCAAGTGTGTCCTGCACCCAAAAATGTTGGACTTCCCCCTGCACTGGATGGAGGGAGGGGAAGGAGGAGAAGAGCTGGTGGTTTCTCCCTCAGTGCTTCATCACCACCAGCCTCATCTCTTCTCCCAGCCCAGCACAAGGTACCCTCATTATCCCCAGCCCCCCAAGGGTTCCAGCAGCTTTTTTAATTAAAACAGAGGTCAGGAGGCTGGGGAGCCCTGGCTCAGTCCCACCTTTTGTAATGGAGCAGTTCTGGCAGCCTCCTGAGCCGTGTAAAACCACCTCAATTCACTCTTGGTTTCCCCAGGAAGCCACACGGCCAGGACAGATCCCACACCCTGGGGCACTGGGAGCCGCACAGGGCTGGGAACGAGCAGGGAGGAGGAGGAGCAGCAGCCAAGGCAGCTCTGGCAGGTGAGCAGAGGTACCTGCCCAGACCCGCTCGCTGCCTGCCCTGACCAGAGGGTCTGTGCAAGCGGCAGAAGCTCAGGAGGGATGGAAGGAGGGAGGGAGCAGGATGAGCCCCAGTGCCCGTCCCCCGAGGCTGATCGGGAGCAGAGGCCCTCAGCCTGCCCGGGCAGGATCCTGCCTGCACTGCTGTCATGCAGGCAATGAGCCCAGGGCAGGAGAACCACCCCAGCAAACTGCACTGCACCAGGAAATCTGCAGTGCCTCAGTGAGACCCCGTGGGTAGCACCAGCATGGACAGACAAACAGACACACTGCCCCGCTCCAGGCTGTGCTTACCACTGAGATTTATTGATAGGGAGAGTGGGCAGCACTGGCCCCAGCTCCCCCAGCAAGGGGGCAGGGAGGCAGGACAAGGCATGGGGAGGCAGAGTGGGGCACTGGCCAGCCCCTCACCACCCAGCCAGTGCAGCCAGAGATGGCACAGGGAGAGGGGGAGGCACTGACAACACCAGGAAAGGCTGGAGGCACCTGGGCACGAGGCTCTGCTGGCACCTGACCACGGGGGACACAACCCTGTGGGTGTCCCCATCAGGCCAGCCCTGAACACAGCCAACATGGCACGATGCCATCTACATCCCCAGCACCAGAGCAGGTATTTGCTGTGCCCAGAGCCCCTGCCCCTCTTTTTCAAGCCTGTGTCTCTCTGCTTGGCACTCCCTGCCCCTCGCCAGGCGCTCAGCCCTCCGTGGGCAGCGGGGGCACTGAGGCCAGGGCAGTCAGGAGGCGGGCGTAGATCTCGATGCCCCGCAGGAAGATTTGCTCGTTCAGGAACTCGTTGTGGTCATGGAGCAGCACCGGTGTGCGGTTCATGGGGGAAAAGCCAATAGCAGGGTGTCCTGCCTGGAGATGGGGACACACAGAGTGAGGTCACAGCCCCCTTTCACCTGCACACAGCTGCTGCTCGGGGCTGTGGTCTCACCCGGGCGAGGCCCTGTGGCAGGCTGGCAGCACACTCACCGCTCGGATGTAGCGGCTGTCAGTGGCAGCTGGGAAGATCTCCAGCTTGAGCTGCAGCTTCCTGCCAAGACAGACCCTGTGTCAGCATGGACACACAGCCAGCAGAGTCCCCTGTCCTACTCACACCCCGTGGGCAAAGAGACTGTGCCAGGACATCCCTCAGCCCTGCAGGACACTCAATCCCACACCTTTTGAGGGGCAACAGGGAGATGCTTTGGCAAATCCCCATCCCAGCCCCTGACATGACCTCAGAGGCCCCCAGGGACCACCTGGCTTCCACCAGAGGATGTCCCTGCCAAGGTCCTGCCCTTCCTAGGGACACTACTTACATGTCCCTGCAGACCCCACTGAAGGCCTTCCACCATGGGTCCGAGTCCTCAGTGGAGGTGATGTGTTGGTCCATGCATTTCTGACAAGAGGCAGAGGGCAGATGAAGGGGCGAGGGGGTGGCACTTGGCAGGGGAGGGACAGGGGAGGCCAGGTAGCTGAGATCCCTCACCTGGTGGAACTCAAAGGTGACACCTTCCCCAGCATCACGGCACCACGTGGCCACCTGCTTCTCGAAGGCCTGGGCAGAGACCAGAGGAGGGGTGAGAGCAGGGTACCCTCATCCCACTCCTCTCCCGGGTGGGGCTGGCATGGTGCCCACCTTCAGGTCCACGGTGGGTGGGATGCGGATGTCAAAGCTGGCAGCCATCTCGGAGGGCACCACGTTGAAGGAGACACCCCCCTCCAGCATGGTCATGTTGAGAGAGGTGACATCCCCCAGGGTCAGGCTTGAGTCGGACTTGAGCCTTGGGGGATGCAAGGGACACTCACTATCTGCCACCTGGGGAGATGTGCTTCCCTACCCTGCTGTCACCCAAAATGGGGAAACTGAGGCACAGGGCAGCAGCACCAGATCATAGCCTGGCTTGGGATCCCAAAGCCCCCCTCCATGGACTGAAATAATCCTGCTGCCCATCTCCTACCTCTGCTTCTCGCTCTCCCTGAAGGCCAGGAAGGAGGTGATGACTTTGTGCTGGGGAGGGAAGGGCAGTGGGTGAGGACCAGCCCCATGGGCAGGGGCCTGGCAGCCCAGGGCAGGCATGGGGGTGCACAGGAGGTACCCCCTCTCTCACCAGCTTCTCAGCTGCCGTGTTGCTGATGAAGCGGGACCCATGCCCGGGGCTACCCGCGCACTTCACCTTTATCCCTGCAGGCGTGGAGGGAAGGGTTGAGCAGAAAGCCTGGGATAGCATCAGTGCCCCAGCACCCAGGAGAGCCAAGGACAGGGCAGTGGGCACACAGATACTCACACCATGGGCTCCTCTCACCATAGAAGACACTGAAGGTGTCAGATGGGCTGGCCAGGCCTGTGGTGCGCACAGACAGAGGGTGAGTGGGACATGGAGGTACCAAAATACTGCTCTGTCCTAGCAGCATTTTCCTCCAGACTGGCACCTGCCCCAGGGGAAGGATCCCCCAAGGGGGTCCCTGGAAGCAAGTGGGGTGCTGGTGCCTGGGGAGTGATGCCAAGAAGAGACACATCCCAGTGCCAGCCCTACCAATACTCACCCTCATCCATGGCAAAGCCCACGTTGAGTGCTTTAAACTCAGGGCGCTGCACGAACATCTCCATGCCCTTGTGTCCTCCCACCTCCTCATCTGTGGGGGAGAGCCTGGCATGGAGGGAGGAACTGGGGCATCCCCCAGCCCACCACCTCTAGTCCTCCTTCCATGCCAGCCTGGATGCCACCAGCACAACTGATGTCCTTGGACATGGAAACCTCTCCAGCCTTGAGCTAGGGGAGGTCAGAACCTGGGGAGCTTGGCTGCCATGGGAGACTCCCCAGCACCACCCAGCTGCCAGCCCCCCTGTACCTCCTGAGAGGGGACAGCCTGGGGACTCACCAGGCACAAAGGTGAGGTGGATGGTGCGGGCAAAAGACTTCCCTTCTGTCTTCAGCCTCCGGATGGCCTCAAGGTACCTTGCAAGGGAAAGCAGTGTATGGTCATTGTGGAGGAGAGGGGCTTGTGTGCTCTGAGCCACCTCAGGGCAGAAGTAGCACCTCTGGCCCCAGGGACCCTGAGGATAGTGGCATCCTGTCCTGCATCACTCAGGGACACCACCAGCACCGTGCTCACCCAGCAGGTGCTGAGCCCTCCACTCACTGGATGGAGACGCACTTCATGTCCTGGGCACCCCGGGCGTAGATGTTGCCTTGTGAGTCTTTAACTGCCTCGAAGGGGGGGTAGGTCCAGTGCTCCTGCAGGGAAGAGCGTCCACGATGGCAGAGGGGCACAGAAGGCGCCAGCTCCCATCCACCCTGCCTCCTCTCCGTGCCCTTCCCACCCCTCGCTCTGTTCCAGCACCTCAAAGACAGGCACAACGTCAGTGTGGGAGTTGAGGAGGATGGAGCGCAGGCGGGGGTTCGTGCCCTGCCACGTCAGGACCAGCACCACACGGCCCTGGCACACCTGTGGGACAGAGGCAGGATGTCACCAGGGTCCAGGAGGGGGACAGAAAGGTTTGGATTAGCAAGCTGGAGCCAAAATCATCAGCTTGGGAAAAGTTTCTGGATGCCACCTGCCACCCCCTTCTCCACTGGGAGAGGAGCAGGCCTGCCTAAACCCCTACAGCCAGACAGAACCTGGCTGCAGGTGCCAAACCTGGCTGAAAATTCAGAGGAGGGAAGACAAACGCAGCATGTTCCCCTGGTGCAAGGGAGTCTCCCAGGACAGCCAGTGCCCAGCAGGAAGGATGGCCCCAGCCAAGGTGACGCTGCCAGGTCCCCTGCTAATCATAGCACAGGCAGCTGCAGAGGTCAGCAGGGAGCAGCCGGAATAGCGGCTCAAGGAAGGGCTCAGGTCAGCAGGGGATTACAGGCAGAGGGATTCACTCCTGCCTAGCTCTGGGTGCAGGCAGAGGAGCATTGTGGTCACTGAGGAGCCAAGCACTGGTGGATAGATGGATGGATGGGTGGGTGGACAGACTGAAGGCTGTTTCTCAGCTTGCTCACCTCCACTTTCTGGCAGGCCAAGCCCAGCTCGGTGCCGACACGTTCCAGAAACTGGACAGCTGCATCTGGGGAAGAGTGGGGAAGGCCACATTTACACTGGGGTCATTCACTGCAAACCCCCAGGGGCCCCAAGACTCTGTGGGGTTCCCAGAGCAAGGAAAGAGGTGACAAAAGAGGACAGGTGCTGCAGGTCCTGGACACAAGAAGTGGCCATGAACAAGGATGGGAGAAGCTCATCACCATCCCTTCGGGGTGAGAACTTGGGAAATATGAAAAAAAAAATTTGAAAGGGGGTGAGTTCAGGGGGAGTGTTTCTCCAGTGGAGTTTAGGGAGCTCCTCAGTGATAAAATATACTTTAGTAGGAAGACATAAATGTTAACAGAAAGAGATCTACACAGAAGGAAATCACCCATCCCAGGGCAGCATGGAAAGTGGAGCAAGGGACACGGGGCTAGAAGAAGCAAACAGCAGCTCTGAGGGCACTTGAGATGTCCCTGCCCCAACCAAAGGCACCAGCAGAGATAAGGCACAAGGAGTTTGCTCCTTAACACCACGATCAAAACAGCCCCAGTACAGGACTTGGGCACCTGGGTCCAAAGATCAGAGCTGCAAAGCTGCATTACCCAGTCCCCACATGGCTCCCCGTCCTGTCCCCCCATCCTCACCGTAGTCAGGTTTAGGGTGGACAGTGTCAATCCTCAGGTACTCCCGGAAAAGCGTAACCGAGGGGTTCTCTGAGGCCCCCGCGCTCTTCCCAGGCTTCCCAGGAGCCATGTCTGGGAGCAGGGCTGCAAAGCTCTGGGGAAAGAGCTGCAAGATGGTTAATCACCCACCAGCCCCTCCAAAGTCCGCCTGCACGCTTGGTCGTCACAGAAACCGAAGGGAGATGGGGCAAAGGTCTCCCCCATAGGACTCTGGGACATTGCCACCATGGGAGAAATCCCCCCCACTTGGGTACAGGGCAGGATGGGGTGTGCCCATCATTCATTCTTCCCCCAAAACACATGTTCCTGCCTCAAACACAGTGCCAGGACAGGCTGTGATGCCCAAGGGGTGAAATCCAGGGAAGGGCTAGCTGGGAGGAAAGGGGGGCAGCTAGGTGGGGGAGTATGAAGAGGAGTAAAGGGGAAGAATGGTATGTTGGGTGGTAGTTGGGATTATCCAGGGGTTAGAGGTTTGTGGGAATGCTGGGGCATGCAGGCAGGGAAGGCAGCATGCTGGTGTAAGGGGGTGCAGGTAGGGAAAGGGGGCTACTGCCTGGCTAGGGGGTGCAGGAGAGCTGCAAGGAAAGGCTCTGGGGGTGCAGGGAAATGGGGATGGGGAAGGGGGATTGAGTGTTAACTGAGGCCAGATGTACTGGGGGACCACACGAGGGTGACAGGCTACTGTGGGAGCTGTTTGGGGAAAGCTGGGGGAGCAGGAGGATGTGGGGTGCTTAGGGGCACATGGGGGTTCAGCAGGAGGGGTGAACGGGGGGTATGGCAGCAGGGGGTGCACAGAGGCCATGAGGGTGCAGTGGGACTGTGGCCAGGGGGGCAGGGGTACGGTGGCTGGGGGTGCCAAGGGGCACACGCAGGGGGGGTACAGGGGTACCATGGCTGGGGGGCAGGCAGGGGGCACAGTGGGGTGCAGGGGCACTGCAGCTGGGATGCAGGAACACCACGGTTAGAGCTGTGGGCAGCGCAGGGGCACGGGCAGGGCTGCAGGGGTACTGTGGCCAGGGGGGTACGGGGGAAGCAGAGGGCAGGCAGGACACCGTGGTTAGGGCTGCAGAGCTGCGTTCCTGGGGTGCAGGCATAGAAGTTACAGGAGTGCACGGGCAGAAGGGCAGAGGGGTGCTGGACAGCGTGGTTAGGAGTGCAGGGGGTGCAGAAGAGCGCGGCAAGGGAGTGCAGGACAGGAGAGGAGGGGTGCAAGGGGGGGCGCAGGGTACCTCGGCCCGGGTTTAAGGGGGGGCCAAGGCACCGCGGCACCCACCCGCGGGGTGCCCGGCCCCGCTGCCCGGCCCCGGCCCTACCTCCGCGCTGCCGCCGCCGGCGCTGCCCGCCGCGCTCCGCCCGCTCCGCCCGCTCCGCCCCGCCGGCAGCAGCGGGCAGGAGGCGGGCAGGGGCGGGTCGGGAGCGCAGGAGGGGCACGGGGCACCCTCCTGGCCCCGCACTAGCGGCAGGGAGATGGGGCTGGAGCTCGCGGAGCCCCGCGGCGCTTGGGGACACACGCAGAAACCAGAGCAGCATCAGTTTATTGGCCTCGTGACAGACTGTCCCTCCTGCCAGCAAGGGACACCTCCATCCCACCCCCCGCCGTCCTGGGGATATCCCAGGAGGGAACCGCATCCCTCATGCCAGCTGTCTGCGGCTCCCAGCCGCCCAGAGGCCCCTCTGTTGGCAGGGAGGAGGCAGTGCTCACTTCAGCTGGCGCAGGAAGCCCAGCAGGGCCCGGTGGAACTCCTCTGGCTTGTCCAGGTAGCAGGCATGGCCAGCACCTGACAGCACGGCCACACGGTGCTTAGGGAGGTGCTGGAGGTTCTGCAGGGCCTGGGGAGCCAGGCCAGTGTCACGGTCACCATATAGGATCAGAGTGGGCGTCTTGGTAAGGGGAGAGAGAAAACAAGAGCAGCTGTCAGAGGGGTAAATGGCCACCACACTCCCCCTGGGCTGTGCCCACCTCCATCCATCATCACAGGGGCTGCAAAGCTGGGGGGAGGCAGGTGCCAGCACCCCCATGAGCTGGGGGTCACAGGTCCCCCTCACTCACCCCAAAACAGTGCCACCCTCCACATCACCCTGCAGCCAGCTGGCCCACAAGGCTCACCAATACCCAGGGCAGCCCCCAAGAGCCCAAAAACCCACCTGGACTGCACGGTACTGCTCAGCAGTGAAATCCTTGGTGCCCACAGGTGCGATGGGCACAAAGCCGGCCAGCCGGTCCCCGTCTGCCAGGAGGAAGGGCAGGGAAAAGCGGCCACTCATGGAGGGGCTGATGAGAACAGGCCTCTGCATGCCCAGCTCCTGCAGGACACGGTCCAGGAACGCCCTCCGGCCCTGTGCTGTCAGCGCCATCTCCGCTGGGGGAGAATCCCCGAAGCCTGGTATGGGGAAGAGGGCATGGGGTGGTCAGGGGGCATTGTGCAGCCTGCAATGGTCTCTCCTCACCAGGGTTCAGGGGCGTGGCAAAAGATGGACACTCGATCAAGCCCCAGGGTTGTACAGTCACAGCCATCAATGCCGCAGGACACAGAGAAATCCCAGGCACAGTGCCCCAGGGATCACCAGCAGCTACCCAGAGCCCTCCCTGAAGAGATCCAGAGCCCAGCAGTGACTAAGGCAAGGGACGGGATCTGCCCAAAGAGATCAGCTAAGCACAGCGCCATGCTCCTACCGGGCAGATCTATGGCAACCGCACGGTAGCCCTCTCCAGCGAGCAGTGCCAGTGTGCCCAAGGCCTCCCACGTCTTGGAGGTGAACGCCTGGCCGTGCAGGAACAGGACATCAGGCCTGAGGGGGGAAAGACAGGTGGGAAGGGGCTCAGGAAGGCTGCTGTGCCTGCAGCGTCCAGCAGACCGGCCCCAGGGCCTCCACCTGCAGCTGCCGGCGGGCTGACCCACCTCCCGGGGCCCGCAGCTGCGGCGGGAGCCTCCCTGTAGAACACGGGGGGCTCTCCCGCAGCCATCCCCGTCCGCACGGTGCCGTTGGCCGCTCGCCAGGCCCGCTTCCCCTCGTCAGGCCGTGAGCGCCGGGCGGCCGGGAGCAGGAGGTACAGGAGGAGAGCGAGGAGCGTCCCGAGGAGCAGCAGCCACAGCCGGCTGCGGGCAAGCAGCATCTCCGCTCCTGCTGGAGGAGAGCGGCTGCGCGGGGCTGCGGGACCCCAGCCCGGCTGCTGCGGGGAAACAGGTCCCGGTCCCCGCTGCTCTGCTCAGCTGCGGCCCAGCTCGAGCCCCCGTCCGGCTCCGCCGGCCCCGCTCGGCCCCGGCCCTGCCGCCCCCGGCCCGCCGCGCACGGCGCCGCTGCGCCCTCGGGCCCCGCCTGGCGGCAGCCCGCGGCACTACTGCCCCGAAGGACTCAACGGCCGGGGCTCGTAGCGGAGCCCGGCTCGGGCGATAGGCTGGGGCTCGGCCAAGCTTGGCAGAGCTCTGCAGAACTCGGCTATGTTCGTCAAGGGCTCGGCGGCTCTCGCCACAGCTCGGGCAGGGCTCGGTACTGCAGGGCAGAGTTCGGGCCCTGGTCTGCAGCGCTCGGCCTGGCTCGGTGGAGTTCGGGTAGGGCTCGGTTTCGCTCGGCAATACTCGGCTCTGCTCGGGAAAGCTCGGCTTCACTCGGCGGGGCAGGGCCCGGCCCGGCGGGCCCCAGCGGTTCCCGGGGCCGCCCCGGACCTTGCGCTCCATGACGCGGTGCCGCCGTTCTCTCGCCCGCCCCGCCGCTCTTTGGCCCCGGGGCGCGGCACCCCCAGTGCCGTGGTGCGGCGGGGAGGAGGCGAGCGGCGGCCGGCGCCGTGTGCGGAGCAGCAGGTAAGGGCTGCAGGCCCAGCGATGGACGGGGAAACTGAGGCAGGGGCGGGCCCCTGAGGCCGCCTGGCACATCGGTGACGCCGGTGGTGCCACCACAGTGAAGATGATGCCGGTGTGACCCTTCACAGCCCTCTTGCCACCACCGGGCAGAAGGTCCATCAGCCCTCCCGTCCTGTCACCCCAGTTAACAGCGCCCGGGTCCCCAGGCATGGCCGCCCCGCGGGTCACCGAGAGCACCGTCACGGTGCAAGGACAGAGCCTCTTCTACCGCCGAGCTGAGCCGGCCCAGGCAGTGCCCAGGCTGACCGTGCTGCTGCTGCATGGCATCCGCTTCTCCTCCGAAACCTGGCTGCAGGTGGGGACTCTGGCCACGCTGGCCGAGAATGGCTACCGAGCCGTGGCCATCGACCTGCCGGGTAAGGTGTGGTGAGCACAGCCCTATCAGGCAGGGTAGCCACCCGTTTGTGGTGGCAGGATGGCAACGCCCGTGTCCTGCTCTGCTGTGCTGGCTTCTCCCTGTCATTTGGGCAGAGTGGAGCCTGACAGGGCCACTTGTGTCTCGCACGATTCAGGGCTGGGGCGCTCGAAGGATGCTGTGGCCCCAGCACCCGTGGGCCAGCCAGCACCAGCGGCGTTCCTGAAGGCAGTTTCAGAGGCTCTGGACCTGGGTCCAGCTGTGGTGATCAGCCCATCGCTCAGTGGCATGTACTCGCTGCCCTGCCTCTTAGAGCACAGCCAGCTGTTCAAGGCCTATGTACCTGTGGCACCCATCTGCACTGAGAAATTCACGGCGCAGCAGTATGCCCAGATCAAAGTACGGCCTGGAAGGGCACTGGGGAGGGCAGGGAACTGGGAGGAGATGGTGCAGAGGGGACCCTGGCACTGGGGTTGAGCAGGGGAAAGGCCAAACAGGCCAAGAACCCTGTTGCCACTGAAAGAGCAGAACCTGATGATGAAGGAATGTAAATGTGGGATAGTGGGAAGAAGGGACAACTGGAGACCCAGGAGTCTGAGCTTCAGTTTCCCTTTGTCATACTGGGTGGGGGAGAAGGGCAAGTGACTCCCCACCAGGATGTCCCTGGCAAGGAGGAGCAAGTGCCTGTCTGGGTGACCCTTGCAGGCTCAGGGTGCTTTCCCCCTCTACAGACCCCCACGCTGATCGTGTACGGGGACCAGGATGCAGAGCTGGGGCAGACCAGTCTGAACAACCTGAAGCACCTCCCTGAGCACCAGGTGCTGCTGCTGCAGGGTGCAGGACATGCCTGCTACCTGGACAAGCCCAATGAGTGGCACCGTGGACTCCTGGACTTCCTGCAGCAGCTGAAGTGAGGAGGATGGGACCACAGAGCAGGAGGATGTGACCAGCCTACCCACCCCTCTGCACATGCACCCTTGTGCCAACCCAGGCACTCACACTGCACTGGCCCACACCAGCACCCACTCTCTTGAGACCAAATAAAACCCCAAGCTCTGCCACTGCTTTCCTGCCACATTCATCCTGCTTCTTTTCCACCTTTCCCACCTCCTTCCCCCAACCCTACCTTCATGGCTGCTGTCCCACACAGGTTTGGGGGCTGACAGCAGGGAAGATGCAGCCACTGAGGGATGGTACATTTGGGGATTGTGGATGAGTGAGTGCCAGCCTTGCTGGAGCCCACGCATCACTCCTGATGGGACCCCCATGAACCTCAGAGGGTGCCCAGGGAGCCCTGGGGCTGTGTTAAGGGACAGGTAAGTCTCCCAAGGCAGTGACATCCGTGTCCCCAGCTGGCCAGCTTCCTCTTCATCCTCCTCTTCCTCCTCCTACCCCTCCTGGCATGCACCCAAGTCCAGAGTAATCCACATGGGCTTAAAAGGGAGCTGCCAGGCCTGGGAGGCTCCTGCCCGTGCCCAGCACCCAGGGGAGATGGGGTGATTTACCCAAAGAGTGGCTGCCATGGACAGATGAGGGGGTGGGCAGGGAGGCTGGACAGACAGGGGCAAGACCCCTGCCTGCTCTGCCTTTGGTGCTGCTGCACCGGGCACTTGGGGGCACAGATGGAGCCGGCAGCAGGGTGCCCCCCCAGTGCCCCCCCTTCCCCAAGCTTGCCTGGCTTTAGCTGCTTACGCCAGGGCCCAGGAGGATTTAGTGGGGGAGGTAAGGGGCGGGGGGGCACTTTTCTGTGGGTGCAGGATGCCCGTGTGTGGGACACAAGGCAGTGCCAGGGGTGCAGGAGCTGGTCTCTGCCCTGGCAGTCTGGCAGCACCCCTGTATGGAGCATCCCTGGCCCCCCAGATGGCTCAGCTCCCCTGTTGCTGTCCCGACCCCCCCATTCACGGGTGCCTCCTGCCCCTGCAGGCACCACCCCGCAGCAGCAGCCCGGGGTGCCAGCGGGCCTTGGGGTGCCAGCTGCCCCATCCCTGCCCGCTCCGGTGTCCTTGAGCCCTCGAGCCCTGCCAGCTGATCGGCTTCCAGGAAAAAAAACACGCAATTACAAAGAGGGGCGATGTGTGAGCCAAAGGGAGGGGGGCCGGGGGGGCCAGGAATGTCCCCAGCGGTGGCAGATGGCCTTACCCAGGGTGCATTGTTCCTTTTAGTGTCTCTTATCCGCTGTAATAGGATCCCGGAGGGAGGGATGTGGGAGAGGGGAAGAGCGAGGGGGGCCCCGGCGTGGACCGGGGTGGGGGCCGGGGCTGCCAGCTTGGCCCTGGCCTGTCAAGCGGCTCATTGTTCCTGCCCCGGGTGTCACTGGGCGCCGCCGGGGACAATGTGGCACTGAGAGGGGCGGCCGGCGGCGGAGGGACGAGGCGCACACAAAGGTACCCGCCCGGCCCCACTCCCGCGGGGACCAGGGGGCTTGGGGCAGCCGGGAGGGCGAGAACTGAGAGGTTTCCCCAGGGACGGGGTGGGGGCTTCCTCCTGTCGTCCCCCCTCCCTTTGTCACCCGAAGGTGCCCCGAAGGACGGGCGGTGCCCAGCTTGGTGGCTGTCCCAGTGCCAGCCGTGGCAGGTGGCCTGTGCCCATCACCGGGGCCTTTGGCGTCTCTGCCAGCCCGCCTCACCTGGGGGAGAGCCCCCTGCCCGCAGACCCCCCAGGCGTTGTCTGTGGCAGCGGGGGGGACACCCGTGGCCCCGCTGCGTTCCCCTGTCCCATCGCCAGCCTCATCCCTCTTCCCGCGGCGGGGTCTTTGTCCCTGGCGGGCTCCTGCTGCCATTCATCCCAGGGGAATGGGGACCCTCGCTGTCCCTGCCGGCACCCCACACCTCTCCGGCTGCCGCGGGCAGGGTGCATCCCTGCCTCCCCCTCCGCCCCACTCCGGGCTCCCTGCACCAGGATCGGCAATATTCCCCCTCTCCAGTGTCTCCACCTTTCCCCAGCCCGCGGTAACGGGGGGTGCAGACTGGGTGTTCAAACCCCTCCGGGGGTGCGGGCACGGCGCTTGGGGGCTGCGACCCCCCGTTCCCCTGATGCAGGAGATGTGCTGTAGCGGTGACGAGTCCTGCCAGCACCTAAAATAGCCGCCCCCCCCGCCATGCCCGCGGCCGCGGCCCCAGCCTCAACACGGGTGCTTTGTTTCAAAGCTGCTTGGCATCGCCCAGCCCGCCGGGAGCCAGCGGTGCCGCAGCCGCCCACCCGGGCCTGCACACACACTGATTGTCCGGCTCCCGGGGCCCCGGCCGCCCACAGCCGCCCGGGCACACGGTCCGGGGGCCCTGGGGAGCTCCAGGAGGGGACACGGTGCAGTCGCGTCAGTCAGCAGGCAGCATGCTGTGCTTTGGTTGGGGTGGTCCCCATCTAGGAGCTTGCCTCAGTGTCCCCTGGGGCTTTGTGCATGGGCACGGGGAAGGGAGGAGGAGAAAGAAGGTGGCTTGCCTAGCTTGTGAGACCACCCAGGCCACCTCTGTTCTCCCCACTGTTTGCATTTGCAGACAGAACCCTATCCCACAGCCACGCTCCACACGCCTTGCCTCATCCCCCTGTATCCATCCAGTTCTGACTTTGTGCAGCTCAAGCACGCACATAGCAGTGGGTCCCTTTTGGGGATAAAGGGTGCCTGTGGGCTGCCATGGGGCCATGTGAGCCTCGCCTGCCAGAGGAGGGCACAGTGCTGCCCCTGCCTCAGTTTGCCATTCCCCAGCCATAGGATATTCAAGCTGCAGATCTGGGGGTGGGGGGTTAGCTGGGGCATGTCCCCTTTCTGAAGACCACCGTGTCCCACAGGCTCATCTCGCCCTCCCGCCATGGCATCGCCGGACGGAGCCAGTGGCGTGGGTGGCAGTCCCGAGGAGACAGAGCTCAGCATCACCCTGACCCTCCGCATGCTCATGCACGGCAAGGTAATGGCAGGGGGCTCAGTGCCACTGAGGGGACAGCCATGCCTGGGCTGAGGGGCCAGCTGGAGCTCCAGCTCCTCACCAGGCCCTGTTTTCTGTGCCCTGTTTTCTTCCCATGCTCCCAGTCTCCCCTAGGAATAGCATTCCCAGAAGGATTTCTCTCCCCATCCTAAGCCAGGGAGGGGCACATTCCCATGCCCCAGTGTCACTAGTTAAGTCACCAGTGTCTCTGGGGCAGTCTGCCTGTTGCCAGGCTGTGGGCAGAGGAGGGATGTGGCATGCAGGGAGCCACCTCTTGACAGTTCCACTCTTCTCTGCCTTTTCAGGAGATCGGCAGCATCATTGGCAAGGTAAGATTTGGGGTCCGGTGTGTTGCCAGCACTTGGCCCCCCTGGACCTGACCACCCACTCTGTTCCTTTATCTGCAGAAAGGAGAGACTGTTAAGAGGATACGAGAGCAGGTAAGGGCGTGCTGGTGGGCTGCCAGGTCCTGCTGCCTGTCATGCCTGTACCTGGCAGCTCCCACGTGCCTGCCCCCCTAAATCCCAGGTGGGGAAAACAAAGCAGCACCCCAGGGAAGGCTGCCTGGAGCAGGTGGGAAGGCATCCGTATTCTCCTGTGAGGCTATCCCTGGGGGAAGTCCTGAAGCACAGGGCTTGTGACGTCCCTAACGGGGTGTGACACTGTCCCCAGAGCACTGCACGCATCACTATCTCGGAAGGGTCCTGCCCCGAGCGCATCACCACCATCACCGGCTCCACCGACGCCGTCTTCCGCGCTGTCTCCATGATCGCCTTCAAGCTGGAGGAGGTAGAGAGCCCTCCTAAATCCCCATCAGGTGCCCCCACACCTGTGGGATCCTGGGGTCTGACGCTGCATCCCACATCCCTCACAGGACCTGGGAGCAGGGGGTGACGGGGTGTCAGCAGGCAGAGCCCCGGTGACCCTGCGCCTTGTCATCCCCGCCAGCCAGTGCGGCTCCCTCATCGGCAAGGCGGGAGCCAAGATCCGGGAGATCCGGGAGGTGAGCCTGAGGGGAGCCTGGAGGGCACAGAGCCCTGGGGGCACAGAGCCCTGGATGTAGGGGCTGACACGGTCCCACAGGGGCTGAGGGAGGTGATGCAGGAGAGGGAGCATCGCTCTGCAGGTCCTGCAATGGGCCCTGGGGGCTCAGGAAGGGGACAGCGGAGGTGTGAGGTGCTGAGCCCTGGCAGGGAGCTGTTGGGGAATGCCAGCATCTCTCTGCTTCCTGCAGAGCACAGGGGCACAGGTGCAGGTGGCTGGTGACTTGCTGCCCAACTCCACTGAGCGGGCTGTCACGGTCTCGGGGGTGCCGGACACCATCATCCAGTGCGTGAGGCAGATCTGCGCTGTCATCCTGGAGGTACCTGCCAAGCCCCCTGCCCAGCCCAGGGGGCATCTGCTACCTACCTCTCCCTTCCCAAGGCTTCCCATGCCCATCTGGACCCAAACACCAGGGTTCCCCTGTGTGGAAACCCATAGGAGCACTCTGCCTTTGTAGTGCTGGGGGCTGTGCCCAGCTTGCTGGGGGCATAAGGGGGCAGAGGGTCCTTGGGCTACAGGGGCATTCAGCTTCATCTCTCATCTCCTCCACCTCCTTCCTTCTGTCTCCAGTCGCCTCCGAAGGGGGCCACCATACCCTACCACCCTGGTCTGTCCCTGGGCACCATCCTGCTCTCTGCCAATCAGGTAAGAAGCCACAGCATCTCTGAGGGCATGAGGTGGCCAGGAGGGCAGCCTCTACCAGCAAGGGGCAACTCTGGTGGGCTCAGGGTTGTCTCTCTGCCCCAGGGGGGAGTGACCTGAGGCAATGGTCCTCACCTGACTCCCCACTGATGCCCTTTTTTTCTCTCCCCAGGGCTTCTCCATGCAGGGCCAGTACAGCGGGGTCTCTCCTGCAGAGGTGAGTCTGTCCATGAGGCAATGGGGTCTGTGCCCACCAGGATGGGTGCTGCTGGGAATGCCTGCCTTGGAAGGCACTGGGGCACAGCTGACTCTGCCATCACCCCTAACACCACCTTCCTCCTCTTGGCACTGTCTGGGCAGGTGACGAAGCTGCAGCAGCTGTCAGGGCATGCGCTTCCCTTCGCCCCCCTGGGCCATGCACCCACCATGGTGCCAGGTGAGCATCTCCCATGCTCCCCCGAGGCTGGGTGTGCCCCTCCTGATCCTCCCTGACACCTGGCCCTGATGAAGGGGTTTCCCTCCTCTGCACCCTTTCCAGTCCCAGCCCCCCCAGCATGTCTGCCTGCCCCTCCAGCACAACCTTGTCGTTGTTTTCCTGGGGTCACTGCACCCACCAGTGCTCCCCAGGCCTGCAGTGGGAGAGCACCAGCACCAAATTATGCCTTGTGTCTATGTCCTGTCTTCCTTTCCTCTCCCCAGCAATCCTCCAGGTTTGTCCTCAGGGCCACTCACCATCCCAGTATGGGGCTGGGGTAAGGGCACAGAGCTACTGGAGAGCTGCCCCTTCATTGCTGACATCCCTGTCTCTCTCTCCAGGTCTGGATGCCAGCTCCCAGAGCAGCTCCCAGGAGTTCCTGGTGCCCAATGACGTATGTATTGATCTGGGAATGACGAGAGCGACCACAGCTTGTCCCCACCCATGTGGCACTTTGCAGAGGCCAGCACCCACTGATGCACACAGTGGAGGCTCTGCCAGAGCTTAGGAGCAGGAGGGAGTAGCTGGGGCAGAAGAAAGGGGAAACTGAAACACAGGACAGGGGGAAGAGTTTGCCAAGGAAAGGCCTTGGCATGTGGCACAATGCCAGCAAGAGGGTCTTAGGTGAGACCAAAAAGCAGGGTTTGCTCAAGGAAAGCAGTGTCCTGCCCTCCTAGTGCCTTCCACAGTTTCACCCCTGAGGTGTAGGTGGTGTCTGGGTGAGCCCCTTGGAGCTCCCTGCTTGGCAATCTGCCCTGGCTGCTCCTGGCTCAGCCCATGCCATCCCTGCCCTTTCAGCTCATCGGCTGCATCATCGGCCGGCACGGCAGCAAGATCAGCGAGATCAGGCAGATGTCAGGTGCCCACATCAAGATTGGCAACCAGACCGAGGGCTCCAGTGAGCGGCACGTGACCATCACAGGAACCCCTGTCAGCATCACCCTGGCTCAGTACCTCATCACAGCCTGGTAGGTGCCACCCTGGGGGGACTCATGCTGGGTGCTAGTGAGGGGTGGGAGGATCCACAGCATCCTCAGGAAGAATGAGCTGGGTGGTGCTTTGAGATCCTGAGGTGGCAGGTGCAGGACCTGTGACCCACCAGATCTGAGACCCAGTTTTTTAACCCAGGATGTGCCATGGATACTTGTGCCAGAAGGGATGGGGTGCGCAGCTCCTGCTCCCCAACCTTGTGGTGGGAGAACAACTCTGTCACCATGGTACTCACCATCATCCTTCTCTCTTTCTTCCCCAGCTTAGAGACTGCTAAATCTACCTCCCAGGTGCCACCAGGCCCTGGCTCCATGGACCTCGGCATGGGCTTCTCGCAGCCCCTCGGCCCAGGCTCCGGTGCGGCTCTCCCCACCGTGGCCCCGGCGCCCCCGGCCCTGCTGGGCACCCCCTACGCCATCTCCCTCTCCAACTTCATCGGCCTCAAGCCCGTGTCCTTCCTGGCACTGTCCCCCTCCTCCGTGGCAGGTCCCAATGGTGGCACCACCACCTACACGACCAAGATCTCGGCGGCCAACGGCACCAAGAAAGCTGACCGGCAGAAGTTCTCGCCCTACTGAACCCCACTGGTGGCTGGGCCAGGGGGTACAGGGTGCTACTCAGTAGCAGGGACACCTTCCTGCCACCCACCCTGATCTCAGCCTCTGCCAGGTGCCCCATGTCCCCCACCCCAGGGAAGGGAAGGGTCTTCCTGGTGATGCCTGCTGGAGGAAGGGGCAGTTTTGTTGCCTGCTGTCCATCCCAGCAGCTCTGTGCCCCCCTCGCTGATTTTCTGCACAGAGACCATGTGTCCCAGTATTGGGTGGAGGGGCTGTCCCTGCTGGCCTAGGGTCCCTTCTCCCAGTGCCCTGTGCTGGTGTGAGACCCCTACTTCCTGCTCCTCACCCTGCCTCCCCTGCCATCCTGCTCATGCCCACACTCCATCTGGCACCCCAAAGCCAGGTCCCACTGGATGAGGGCTGCCTGGCCTCTCCAGGAGTCCCTCTTCCACTGGCTCTGGTGGGGGGCCCTCCCTGGGCCAACCCCATCCAAGAGCCAGTCCCTGCTGGCTTGGAAATGCTGTATATATATGAGTCTATATTTTTTCCTCCTTTGTAACTTATCAATGGTTTAATAAAAAGATAAAATTTACAAGAAAATGACAATAATAATAATAATAATATCCCCTACCCTGGGTGGAGACTTCCCCCAGAGCAGAGGTGGCCCCAGCTCCTGGGTACTTGGGTGGTGGATGGAAAGACATCCCTGTGTCTAGGGGGGGATGCTGGCCTTCAGCCCCATCTCTCTGGGGGGTCTTCCTGGAGCCCCTCCCTGCCACAGGGAGGCCATAGGGCAGTTTTCCCTCAGGCCTTCAGTTACTTCTGGAGTAGGACATCTCCAACCCACCATGCCAACACCATCCCTGGGACCTTTGTGGGCAGGCAGAGCGTGATGGACCCCTGCAGCATTCCCCAAAAGGGTCCAGTCCCCCTTCTAGCAGCGGGGACCCTATGGGAGTCCCCAGGCCCTTCAAAAGCAATGAGACTGAAGAGGAACAGCAGGTCCTGATCCCCTCTGGCTGCTGCTGCCCTGGGGCAGCCCACACAGCCACCCTCCACCACCCTGTGTCACCAAGTCCAACCCAGCATGCCCTTGGCTGGCAGCCCAAGTTGGCACGTGGCACTGCTGACCAGGCCTCAAACTGGGCAGCTGTGTCCATAAACAGCCCGGTATGGACCCCCAGACAGCCAGTTCCCCCCCAGGGGGGTGATCCCTGCCAGCTGAGAGGGACAGAGGGCATGGCCAGGCATGGCCACAGGCATTGCACGCTGCCATGCCAGCAGGACAAACAGTGACACAGCCAGAGCCAGCCCTGTGGGTGTGTCCCCCGATCAGTGTCACAGGGAGCAGAATCTCCTCCACACAGACATTAGTTTTGGGTTAAACAGCCAAGGATGGAAGTCTCTGTGTCTGCCATCCAGGCTCAGCAGGGGCTGGGCCCTGGTGTTACTGGTGTTAGTGGCATTAGCTGGAATGTTGCCCCTGGATCAGGGGACATCGGCCCTTCCTGTCGGCCAGGCGTGCTCCCACCCAGGCAATGGAGATGGAGATGGAGGTGTCCCATCCCCTGCCCCTGTGCAGGAGCCCCCTGGCACCCCATGTCTTGAGGAGAGCTCATCCCTAGAACTGGGCTGTGCTGGAGCCAGAGACAATTCCAGCCTGCAGAAGAGAGATGTGACTTCCTCAGATCTGCTACCTTCTCCCAGCAGAGAAAACATCTTTCAACATAAGCTCAGAGAAGAGGCAAAACCTGCACAAGGACTCCTCCAAATCCAAGAGATTGGGTCCGAGCAGCGCTCATGGGTCCCTGGCAGGTCTCCTGCCCAGCACAGTGGGACAGATCCTCCCTCTCAGCTGCTCTCTTCCCCAGGAACTTGACTTGGGGTGGGGAAGCTTGTTGTGGTCTGGTCCAGCCTGTTCTTGGGGCTGGGGCTGATGCAGCTGGTGTGCATCTCCAGTGTGCAAGTTGCCCTCTGGAGGAACTGCAAGAAGTTTTCCTGCACAGAAGCCTCTGAGATGGTAAGACAGAGCTCCTGACCAAGTGGATGGTTGAGACAGCTGCGCCGCAGCCGGGCCAGCTCCTCGCGGATTTGGCGGTTCAGCAACCCGTAGAAGAAAGGATTAACAGCAAAGGAGGAGTAGGCAATCCAAGTGACCACCATCTCCCCATGCCCACCACCCACAGTGGCAAGAGGGACAGAGGAGTGCAAGTGGAAAGCAAAGAAAGGCAGCCAGCAGCACAAGAACTGTCCCACAATGAGCACCAAGGTGAGGATGGCCTTGTTGCTTCCCAGCAGGCGATCTGGGATCAGCCTGGGCAGCATCAGGATCCAGGCAGTGAGGATGGTCACCTGGCTGGCGATGGAGTCACATCGGTGTCTGGGTGCCACTGCCTGTGCTGGCACGGGTGCCTGCTGCAGGGACGCAGTCCGGGCCACGCGGTAGATGCTGGAGTAGACAGCGAGGATAATGATGGTGGGCAGAATAAAGCAGGTGATGCTGAAGAGGATCACAAAAACCTTCTTGTGGGCCCCGGGGCTCCAGTACACCGTGCAGCGGCTGGCACTGGTGGCCCCGTTGCCATGAGGCCATGCCACTAGTGCCAAGACAGTGATGAGAACAGACTTGACCCAAATGAAAACCACTCCAGCCACCGCCAGCCTGATGGTCATCTTGACCTCATACCTCAGGGGGTGGATGATGTAGTAGTACCGCTCCACGCTGATGATGCAGATGGTGAGAATGGAGGCACTGATGAAGCAGATGTTCAGGAATATCACGGCCTTGCACTCAGCAATGCTGTAGATAACCCAGTTGAAATAGGAGGAGCTGGAGATGATCCCCAGGGGCATGAGGAAAATGGCTGAGAGGAGATTGACCATGCAGAGGTGGCAGACAAAGATGAACTTCCTGAAAAGGGGCGTTTTGAGGATGATGACCAAAACCACGATGTTGGCCACCAGGGCGGTGAGGGTGAGCAGGATCATGCAGAAGAGGCCCACCACCTCCTGGCCAATGGAGTGCTCGGGGATGGAGAGCAGCTCTAGGCTGTCCGTGGTGTTTGACCCCGTCCAGCTCGGCATCCCCCTCCAGGGCTAAGCCAGCAGCTCTGGTGCCCGGGCAGCAAGGGCTCTTCTCCTGTGTCCCAGAGAGGGTAACCCCACCACAACCATGGCTGCTACCTTCTCCTTGCCTGTTGGGATCAGGAGCCAGGTGTGAAGGGAACGAACCAAAATGGAGAAGAGCCACAGAGAAACACAGAAACAACCAGCACACTTCCCAGGTGCTGGAGGAGGGAGAGGTAGCCAGTGAAGACATATCACCCTGGCTCTCCCAAAGCTGCCACCCAGGCTGTCCCCAACCCTGCCAGGGACCCCATCCCCCCTCTCCAATGGCACCAGTATGTCCTGAGGTGGGACAGCACAACTCGCCTGTCCCAACCCTCTCGCTCTGGCCACAGGGGCCCCCAGGGTGGGTGGGATTCAGCGCACCTTTGCTCCTGGGGAGATGGGCGATGCTCCTCTCCTCACTGGGGTCCTGCTTGCTGCTGTTGCTGGTTCTGTTGCTCCCGCAGCAGAGCGGGGCTGCCGGCCCTGTGTGAGGCCACGCTCGCCCGTCCCCGCTCCCGTCACCGCTCGTCATCCTGTTTGCCTGCAGCCCGCCAGCTGCGGATGGCACCAGCTGTCACTCCCGGCACTGCCTGCACTGCCTGCACCCGTGGCAGTCCCACGGGCACAGCTGCTGGGTCCTAGCAGCCGGCAGGGGCTCAGGAAGGGGGGATCGGGGTTCCTGAGCCCTGTGCCCCCCAGAATGGCCCCCCACTGCACCAGGCCTGGTCCTTCCACAGGAACACCTCAGCCCTTCCTTGGGCTCAGGGGACAGAGCTACAGGCAGGTCTGCAGCAAATCATCTCCACTGGCACAGGGTATCACAGGGTGACTGATAACCAGGAGCATCAGGGTGACACAGCTGGGAGTTGCCCTTCCCTGGCAGCCTGGGCACCTGGACATGTGTTCAAGGGACACACGTGAGCACAGAGAGGGGCTTGGCATGGGTGCCAGCCTGGGGCAGGACAGCAGGCATGGCATGAGGCATGGCACTAGAGGGAGGGCAGGCACTCACCCTCAGGATTGATGGAGGAATTTCTCCATGCCCAGGCAGGGCAGCAGATCTCGCTCATCCTCTGTAGCTCTGATGCCACAGGGCAGGCATGAGCCGTGTGCCTTGCTACAGTGATGAGAGCAGCTGGCTCTTAAAAACAGCAGTTTTCATCTGAAGGCTTCAGCCCCTCAAGAGCCACCCATGCCATCCCTTCAGGGACCCACTGACACCCCTCCCTCTAGCACACCCGCCTTGCTGGGCAGGAAAGAGAGAGCAGCACCCAGTGCAAGGCATAGTGCTTTTATTGACAGTCAAAGCAAGCTCAGTGCCCATGCCAGCCTGTCCCTCGCCAAGTCTCTGGTGGGGTGGCCAGGGAGTCCAGATCACTGTGCTCTGGGCTGGTGGGTGTGACCTGCTGGCGCTGGGCCAGGGCCAGGGTGCTCCCAGGCACCCTCAGAAGCGGAGCTGCACAAGGTAGCGGAGCCGGCACTGGCTCTCCTTGTAGATGAGGTACTCGCTCTGGCTGAAGGAGGAGTCCTTGTAGGCGGGCATGGGGATGGGCTTGCCTTGGCACACCAGCACCTTCTTGCCATCCAGCAGCATCTCCTCGTCCTGTGCAGGATCTGGGCCAAAGACACCCCGGCACACGTGAAACCTGAGATGTGGCCTCTCTCCCCCCGCCCTGTGTGCAGCACAGCCCCGGAGCTGCCACAGCCCTGCTGCCCGCAGCTCACCCGGCTCCGTGCGGCCACAGGCCAGGACACTGTCATAGCCAGCAGGTGGCTCACGCAGCGTGGGGTCGTCGCTGGTGATGCGGTAGGGCTTGCCCAGGGCCACCTCCGACAGGAACATGATGCCAACATTCTTAGATGTACGGCCCACTGCCATGGGAGAAAAGGGAATGATATCACCATTCCTGGCACTCCCATCTGGTTGTGCCCGGGCCACGCTGGAGCACCGGCACCAATCACCATGGCAGGGAAGGGGCTCGGCAAGCCCACAGCTGCCTGGCAGGGGGTATGCAAGGGCAGCCAGGCTCACACAGACCCTGTGGGCATCACAGGCAGCCCAGCCTCACCATAGCTGGCTGACTTGCTGTTCTCAGAGGCAAAGTAGATGCCCCTGCCCACGCGGCCGCCGGAGTGGGGCATGATGCGCAGCCCGCTCCTCAGGATGGCCGCCACCACCGCCACGCTCGTGCCGTGCCACAGCAGCCGCCGGTGCTCCAGCAGCTCGTGGGCCTTGAAACGCTCATCCTGCAGAGATCAGACATAAAGGCTGTCCACAGATGGACACACGGGGCCCAGGGGTGGAGGATTGCCACCCACCTCCCCAGTCCAGCTCCAATGCCTGGCTGGAGGGGCAGGAGAGTGGGTGCCTGTTCAGCCCTGGCCAGCTGGGCTGAATGCCCTCCTGGGTGGAGAAGCCCTAAAGCAATCCTGGGGGGCAGCCATGGCTTCCCCACTGTGACATGGGAGATTCACCTCCTCCTCACCTCGCCATCTCGGGCCACCTGCCAGATGTTGAGGATGTGGAGTTTGCGCCCAGTCTGCATCACATAGGTCTGGATCAGCTGCCAAGGGGGAGGCAAAAAAGCTGTGTCATTCCAGGCAGCCGTCTCAGCAATGCCCACGATCCCCCTGGGACTGTAGAAGCCTTTGGGGTGCCCACAGGCCTGACATAATTGTTTCCCACTATGGGACACTGTGGCACAAGCAGCACCTGGTATTCCCGGGAGGCCGGGTCAAGCAGGGAGAGCTGGCAACACAGCAGGGCATAATCCTGATCCAGTGGATGGGCAACTTCTTTCTCCTCCTCCTCCTTCTCTTTCTGAGCCTGCAGGCTCTGTGCAAGCTCAATGTCAGCCAGCACCTGGCAGGGACAGAGCAGGGACATCCTCAGCACCAGTGCTGGGCACTGTGCCAGAGAACCAGGGCAAGCCCAGCCTCCTGCCAGCAGTTCCTGCCCCACCAGGGAGGGATGCCAGGCACCGTGTGCTCTGGCACCTCACCAGCAGCATGTCCTTCTTGGCACGCAGCAGCTCAGGGGAGTTGATGGTGGGTGGCCGTGCCCGCCCAAAGTTGTGTGGGACAATGGTGTAGAAGCGTGAGGAGAGTTCCTCCAGGCGGGTGGCCTGGGGGGGCTGCTCCCTCAGAGCTGCCTCCAGCTCCTCCAGTGCCTCAAAGCCCCTTGCTATCTGCTGCTTGCTCAGCTTCCCCAGAGGCATCTTCTTCACATCTGCAGGGGAGGACAAGGTGAACCCATCCACCCCACTCGCCCTGCAGCTACCTCTAAGAACCTGCAGTATCACCACGGGCAAGTGTGGGCACCCAGCATGGGGTGTCCACAGTCCCACCAGGTGCCAGGATATCAGAGGGGGTGCTCTAAAACCCATCAGCACCTCTGCTCCGTTCACCTCCCCACCTGCACCCCCCGACAGAGCCCATGCCACCCATCAGCCACCAGCTCCTACCGATGTTCATGGTCTGCATGGCATCCCGGAACATGTCACTGCTGAAGATCAGGGACACCAGGTCCTGCGTGGCTCTGTCCAAGGTGCAGGGCAGCACCCGCTGCTTGCACACCTTGTCCCCATCCACGGCATCCACCTGCAGACATCCCACATCAGCTGTGGGCCTGCAGGCGGCTGTGGGAGCACAGCACCAGGGCTGCCCTCTCTGTGAGGAGAGCCCGGTCCTGGGGCAGCAGAGCAATGAGCAGGTGCTGCCTCCACTTCCATGGCCACCCACAAGGCCGTGTTTCTCATTCAGGATGCCCTCGTACTCCATTTTAACCCATTAGCCCCAAATCTCTGCCAGCAAGCTGCTTCAGCAAGCACCCAGACCGCCCTCAAAACCCATCCCATCCTGCTGACCCTCTTGGATGTCCTGGTGTTCAGTGGGCCAGGAGTGCAATGAGGACCATCCCACCACGGGGACAAACTCTCTCAGTACTCACCCTGAGTGTAGCCTCCACCTCCTGCCCAGCCCCTGGCTGCACCTCAATGAGCGTGTACTTCCCAGGGTGGGCAACAAAGTTCTCCCTTGTTGCCCAGCTGTTCTTGGTCTTCTCCCGAAACTTCTTCTCAAAGTCCTTCTTGGCGGCCTCCAGGGAGGCACAGGGCATGAGCTTGGACTGGCCTGGCTCTCCCTGGCAGTGGAGAGCAGCAGTCAGGAGCTCCCCTGCATCCCTGCTCCACCAGCCCCATGCCAGTGGAAGCGGGCAGGCAGGAGTAAGGGGATAGCAATGCTGTGGGGCAGTGAGCAGGAATGTGCTGAGCCACCAGCTCAGGAAGACACCCCAGGACCCCTTGCTGGGCTCTCACACTCACATTCACTGCAGGGACAGGTGCCACATGCCCCAGACAGGCAGGCTATGTTGTGTGGGGAAAAGTCCTTTAAGACCCCCATTAAAGTGCTATAGCAGGACACTTGGGTGCTTGCTTTGGGACCAGGCACCACCAGGCTCACCCTCAGTTTTTGGGGCTCTGAAGGCAGGGTGGGGCCAGCTGAGGTGCAGGGGATGAGCGATGCCGAGGGGGACTCACCACGCGGCCCCAGCGGCTCCAGACACTGTAGGCACCATCGTGCTCCAGGAGCTGGAGGATGTAGAACTTGTTGTTGTTGGCACTGATGTTGGTCTGGTTCAGGGTGCAGTCATAGTCCTCATAGACCTACAGCGAGTGACATGGCCCGGGCTGGCACCTAGGAGCGTTCGGGGAAGGAGAGGGGGCAGAAATGTCCCAGTGGGAACACACGGGGTCTGCAAGGGAAATTGGGGCTGCCCCTGTGTCAGCAGGGCAGGGGCTGGTCTGAGACTGCCCCAAGCCTCCCCCCCTGCCCCTCTGAGCAGCCCAGCCCTGCTCTCACCCGGGCACCCGGTGCTGAGCTCAGCGGGCACAGCCCATCAATCGTGGCGGGCGGCTTCTCCTTGGCAGCGGTTTTCAGGGTTGCCAAGGTGGAGCTCCAGGTGTCGTCCTCCTCTTCCACTTTCGGTTTCTTTTCCCTGCTGTCTGGCTGCTTCGAGGAGGAAGCTTGGCGCTTGGAAGCCATGACTGAGCCCCCCCTGCTGTCACCGGTCAGCACAGCCTTAATCCCTCAGAAAAATCCTTGGGCACAGCAGAGGGAGAGGTGAGAGATGCCATGCTGCCCTTCCGGGAAAGTCCAGCGGGCTGTGCCCTGCTTTCCCTGTGCCTTCAGCCCACAGCAGGGCTGGAGGAGGGGATGGGACCTCTGCCCACAATCCTGCCAGTGTTCAGGGTGGGTGGAAGAGCCTCTGAGCACCCTTCAGCCCCTGAGGGACCCCAGAGTGGAAAGAGCCCAGTGACACAGAGCTGAGGGGGAGCACAGGGGAGCTGTGTCCCCACCTCCCCTCACCAGGACCCCCCAATCCACAGGAGTGTGTCCCCAAGGCTCGGCCAGCTCTGTGCCCCCAGGGACATACGAGAGGGGAAACAATGCAACTACACACCACCTGACACGAAATGTCATCCCTCAGTCGCTCTCAAGAGCAGTGAAATGCTTTGATTTGGGCAGGAGGGGGCTCGGACAGCCCCTGTGTGCTGTGCCCCTGCCATCCCAGCTGAGGACAGCAGTGGGGACAGGGGGACAGGCTGTGTCCTACCTGCTCCTGCTGCCCAGGGCTGCCTGCAAGAGCTGCCGGGAGCCTCCAGGCTGGCCGGGCAGCCTGCCCAGAGGAGAAACTTTTTCCTTAGGCAGCACCCGGGGATGACAGCGGAAACAGCTGAGACGCCTCCGGGCAGCAGCGCATGCACCCTGTGACAGAGCTGCCTGCTGCTCGGCTCCACTGCCTGCACTGTCTGTACTGCCGTCTGTCTGTCTGTCTGTCTGCAGCGCCTGCACTGCCTCTACTCTCTGTGTGTCTGTCTGCACTGCCTGTCTGCTTGCACTGTCTGTACTGTCTGTCTGTACTGCCTGTCTGTACTGCCTGTACTGTCTGTCTGCACTGCCTGTCTGTCTTGCTGTTTGTCTATACTGCCTGTTACTGCACTGCCTGTCTGTCTGTCTGCACTTCCTGTCTGCCTGTACTGCCTGTCTGTCTGTACTGCCTGCACTGCCAAGCAGTCCCTGGATGAGGTGTGACCCTGACCCCACCCTGCTCTCCGGCCAGCCCCACTCCGCCATGCCCTTAGACTAACAAAACAGTCTTGAAAAAAATGAAGATGGCACAATTTTGTGTATCATTTTAAAATATATTTTGTTGGGTCCCAAGCAAACTCTCAGGACTGAGGGTCAGGCAGTGAGGAGGACCTGACTGCATTTGAATGTGGTTTGATGGGCTCTCAGCAGCCTCTGCCTGCTCCTGCCATGCTCCGAAGGGTCCAGGTCCAGGCAGGAGAGCTGTGCAGGAGCAGGGACTGTGCTGGTACCATGGGAAGGGGGCAGAGGGGACCTTGGTGCTGGGAATATGGAGAGGACAACATTGCTGGGGCCAAAGTCTGGTTGGCTTTGCAGGTCCTGGGCTTGGCCATGTGAGCCCAGGCAGTGCAGGTGGGGATACAGCCCCATGTCCTCCCTTGGGGACAGAAATTATTCACTTTTAACTGAGGCAGGTGCCCCCCAAAGGGACCATAGGCCATGACAACTATTTAGCTACTGACAGGGGGAGGAGCTGAGGTTCTTCACTGTGGAGAAGAGAGGACTCCAGGAGGAACTTAAGACCCCCTTCCAGTCCGCAAAGGGGCTCCAAGTCGGCTGGAGAGGGGCTTTGGATGGGGCATACGGTAACAGCACAAGGGATAACTGCTTTCAACTGACAGCAGTTTTGGATGGTTCATGAGGAGGAAATGCACTGCGGCGAGGCACGGGGAGCTGTTTCACAGAGCAGTTGCGCTGCCCCATTCCTGGCAGTGTCCAGAGTTAGGCTGGACGGGGCTCAAAGCATCCCGCTCCCATGATGGGGGGGGAGGCCGCACCGCAGGGCCCTTAATGGCGGCAGCGCCTCTCCCCAACTACATTTCCCGGCGTGCCGCGCGGCCGCTGCGCCTGCGCCCCGATTGGAAGCTTCCAGTCGGGGCGCGAGGTGGCTGCTGGGTACAAGACGGGCGGTCCCTTAGGCGCCATTTTGTGGCGAGGTAGCGAGAGGGACTGTGCGGGTGTGCTTGGCGTGTGGTGCCGGATCGTGCTGTGCCTGGTGCCTGCGGATCCTGGGCGGCGGCATGGGCTCGGACAAGCGGTGAGTGGCGGCGGGAGGGCGAGGGGAGACGGGAGGAGGCGGGAGGACGGGTGGTGGGGGTCGCGGCGGGCGCTTCACGCTCTGAGCTCGGCCCGCTGTGCCCCGCAGGGTGAGCCGGACGGAGCGGAGCGGCCGCTACGGCTCCATCGTGGAGAGGGAGGACCGCGACGAGCGGGAGTCCCGCAGCCGGCGGAGGGATGACTACAAGAGGTCCAGCGAGGAGCGCCGCGGTGACCGCTATGATGACTATCGCGACTACGATAGCAGAGACTACGACAACCGAGACTACGACAGCCGCGATAGCCGAGACTGCCGCGACTACGACAGTCGGGACTACGACAGCCGAGACAGCCGGGTCTGCCGAGACTACGATAGTCGCGACAGCCGCGATTGCCGAGACTACGATAGCCGAGATTGCCGCGACTACGACAGCCGGGACAGCCGAGACTACGATTGCCGGGACTACGATAGTCGGGATTGCCGAGACTACGACAGTCGCGATAGCCGAGACTATGATAGAGACTACGACAGCCGCGATTACGATAGCCCCGAGGTGAGCGGGGCCGGGGCCGGTACTGCGGGGCGGAGGGCGCCGGGAGCGGGTTGGAGCCCGGAGCGCTGCCCGGGGCCGTGCGGAGCAGCCCCGGGCCGGCGGGCCGTGTCGGTGTCACCGTCCGTTCGTGTGGCACTGTGGGGACACCGCGGGGAATCGCCGTGCCTAACCCTGGCCGCTGGCTTCCAGAGGGAGCGGGAGCGCAGGAACAGCGACAAGTCGGAGGACGGGTACCATTCCGATGGCGACTACGGCGAGCACGACTACCGGAACGATATTAACGATGAGAAAGAAAGCAAGACCATCATGTTGCGTGGGCTCCCCATCACGGTCACGGAGAACGATGTGAGTAGCCGGGCAGGGCCGTGCCTGCCTTGCCCCCGGGCAGGGCCGTGCCGGAGCGGCTGCTGCCATTTTGTTGAGCGCTGCATCATGGTGGCCGCTCTCTAGCGCTGTCGCGCTGCCATTTTGAGTTCTGAAAGCATTTAAACTCCCAGTGTTAAGTAATAGAGGTCAGTTCAATGTTAAACAGTCCCTTTCAGAGGGAACGAACTGTGAATATTCGTTTTTTCACGGATGTTTTTTTCTAAGAGTGGATTTTAAACTATCTGCTCCTTGCCGCTTTTCTGTGTGGGAGGGAAGAGGCGGATTTTTTCTGCTGCTTCGCTCCATTGCAGGGAGGGGGGAGGGGGACAGAGACAAAGAGGTGGCAATCACCAGTTTTTCTGCTCTTTATCGAGGCCAGAACTTGTGACCGATGGGGTCACACACAGTCACCGAGCTCCTTAGCCGAGCACAGCCCCGCACAAAGCTGCTTTGTGTGGGCACAGCTGTGGGAGTCAAAATGGCTGCTGCCGAGCCGAGGGAGCAAGTGCTAAAGAGCTTGGTGCTTGCTTGTCTGACGTATTTATGTTAAAGCTTTAAGGTTTCTTATCTATGGTAACTTTTTAGGGTTTCTCTTCTTACTGGGTTATTTTGGTTACCAACATATAAGCTCTATTTGAGAGGTAAAAGCTGAGCCCAGTTTGTTTCCAGTCAAGACTCCGCCTCTGCCTTCGATGTGTATATGCCTTAATTGCTAACACGGGGAATACATTTGCACCATTTCTACAATGCAGATTTTTTCCTTTGCTTTTTCGTTGATTGCTTGTTACCCTCTTGATATTGAGGGTTCCTAATCACCATATAGTGCTGTAACATTTTCGTGAGTGGTTGAAATCAAGTGTAGGTTCCTGCATACAAATGAGACAGTCCAATCGGACATTACACAGAACACTTTAGAAAAGCTCTTGTTTGAGATAATGGTGCAGTTCTACAGTTGTGCAATAACTGTAGCATAATTTATAGGAATGGTTAGTTCTGGACTCAGAGTGTAGACAATGCATCTTGCAACGTGGAGTTGAATTCTTACATTAAAGCTACTTCTGGTTGTGTACACAATTCTCTTTTTTTTCTACATTTTTCATAAGAAAAATTCACTTGCATACTGGTATTATTTCCAGTCAGCATATAAATGGGCAGCTTTAGATAAGTTTTTGTTCTGATGAGCAGCCCTGTTGCATGTAATGTACTTTGAATTCTGTGAAAGCTACTGAAAAACCTTGTGTCTTCTGCTCTAGAATGAAAGAATTTGTTAGTGTTTGTTTTTCCTCCATGCCTCTGCACAGTGGCTGAGGCTGCCTGTGCCACAGCAGCTTTGTTACACCAGAAGAACTGACATTTCTTTGGCTTTTTATGGGATGACACGTTCTTTACAAATCTGCTTTATCTTGAAAAACTGATGAGATCTTTAGCATGAGGCTTAGGAATACATTGATCATGGAGCCTTGCAGTGCAGGCTTCTTGTTTTTCATTGCTGGGAGCAAAGGGATACCAGTACTGTTCTTTTTAAAATCTTGGAATCATGCACAGATCTATGACCAAATACTGAGAACACTGACCAATAATCTGTTCTGTGGCTGAGAACACACAATCATAAGGGTTCAGGTTCTGGATGATTCAATGTCCTGAGCGAGAATTACAGTTACGGACTTGGATGCTCATCAGCCCCTGTTGGCTTCTCAGTAAATGTCTTCTTTGTCTTTGACATACTGTTAAAAACATTGTTTTGTGTATCTCTTTCATGGTACTGCAAGGTAGGTGGTTTCTGTGACTTCTTTCTGCCAAGCTATGAAAATTTTAACTGTTGGATCAAAATCTCCTGCAGATTCGTGAGCTTATTGAGTCCTTTGAAGGTCCTCAGCCTGCAGACGTGAGGCTGATGAAGAGAAAGACAGGTGAGAGCTCTTAATCCAGTTTTTGACATCACCTTCCTCTTCCCCAGCCCAAAAGAGTATCCAGAATTGTCCCCAAACTGCAAGCACATGCAATTAAAAAAAAAAAAAGGTTTGCCATGGCTAAGGAATGTGGCTTTTTGGAAGACTTAGATAGCTGGTCAACATGTTAAAAGAAGTCTGTCTACAGGGGGTTTTGTTAACAGGTATTGGTAAGTAATAATAGTGTAAACCCATTTAATAGTATGTAGTGTGTTGCATGGTTACCCTTAAAGATGGATTCAGATGGAGTGAAATGTAGCCAGTTAAGGCAGCTTGGTTCCTTGCCATGGCAAAATAACGAGCAGATCCCAGCAGTTGACTGACGTCGCATTTGTAAAGCTGCTTTGTCATGAAGTAATGAAGCAGTTGGAGAGAGATTCACCTGTTTTAAAGGAACTGACTAACACAAGTATCCCGTCTATATCTGAATGCTGTCTCTAGGTGTAAGCCGTGGTTTCGCCTTCGTGGAGTTTTATCACTTTCAAGATGCTACCAGCTGGATGGAAGCCAATCAGGTTGCTTCACTCACCAAGTCTAGATATTCCTGAAAATGGAACAAGTCTGTACAGTTTAATGAGAAAAAAAAAAAAAAAAAAAAAGGAAAAAATAGAGGTGGAAGGAGTGGTTTGTTCCATAACAGTGATTTAAAGAATAAAAGCTTTGTATATATTAAAATTTGTAACATAGAAGATAAAATTAAGAGAAGAAGTTCTACTTTGGTAAAAGGTGCCATTGTTTTAAATGACTTGGTTTCCATTTAATTGGTTTATGAAGATTTGGCTAGTATTTGTTAAAAATCCTAGCTTATTTCCACTTGATGTTTCCTTCTCTGTTGTCAGAGAAAGCACCACATCTCTGTGTTGCATTGGTATTAACCCTGAAAGAGAAGTGTCAGTTCTTGGCAATAATCTGTTACCCCAGTTAAAGAGGGGGAACTGGCTCTTATAGAGAAAAAAGCATATTCATTTCAACTAAATTAGGCAGACAGTAAGATCTCACATCTGTTAGACACTGTATTTTGGCTTTTTTGTTACTATGACTTGATAAGGAGCCAAAATGCAGTAAGAATCCTCTGGTTTGTTTTCCTGTGAGATTTTCCTGTAGCCCTGCAAACAGTTTCACTTGCTTTCGCTACTTTGAGATTCATAACCTATTTTAACAGCAGAACTTAAAAATACTCTCAAAGTGAGCAAAGTGTCAAATCACAGATTTTTTTTCCCTGCACCTGAATATTTGATGCAGCAGTCCTATGACAACATTATGACTGGTTTTCTGCTCTGTTGATGTTATAATAAAGAAACGGCACCATCATGGGATTCATGGCAGTTCCAGCAGATGGAAGTTGTCATATGCCTTGTGCTGGCATAGTGTTTCATATGTCCCACACTATGGATGACATCCCCAGCCAGAGAGCAACTTTCAAATTCTGTTTCCTGACGTGCTGCTCAGTAGGGCAGGTGGCTGTTGGGGAGAGACCAATACCAAGAAATTAATGCTGAGCATATTTTCAGAAATTAATTTTTTTTAATATATACAAAGCTATACTGATGCATAATTTATTGAAATACACTCAAATTCACTCCAGTAAGCAACCACCTTAGTAGTAGGGAAAACATAGCCTGTCCCCAGCAGCCGGGTTGCTGCCTGTTAGATGACAGAACGATGTATTGCAACTATGCCAGCAGCCTTGTTTCTATGTGTGCACATCCAGTGAGTGCTGGGCCCTCCAACCCTCCCTCCTGCCGGTAGGAGCAATGGCTTTGCCCTGTTCAGTCGTGCAGAATGTGAGAGCCTTATTGATGCTACGTGCTAGATCTGTGTCAGACCCTGTTATCAGAAAAGCCACTGGTCCTGACACTGATACTCTGCAGAAAGCCAACCTGCTATAAAAATGGTTCTGCCGTTGCAGTGTCTGGGGTGTGGCCTCTAATATGCACTTCCTCACATGTGCTTCCACCTGTTTGACCAAAATATGTTGAGAGCCATATTTTGAAAGGTCCTTCTGCATACCCACGCTTGGCAAAGCGTGAGGCTGAGAGTCAAGGCTTCTTAATAGCTGTAAATTCCTAACTCCTCTGAAGTCAGAGTGAGAGGACATGCTGAAAGCATTATGAACTTTTCCTACCCCTGGAGAAGCTTCACGTGCAATCTAGTTACTCATTTTGGAGAGCTCTTGCCTGAACGAAGAACACAAACCTCTTGTGCAGGCTTCCAATTGAACTGATGCAGTAGTCAAATGAAACCACTCTTGAGTTATGTTTCAGTTGATGGCACTTGTAATCCAGCCTTCAAGAAGTCTAAGCAGGGTCCCTTTGGGAGGAATTACTGTATTTTCAAGGGGACACTTCTGAAGTGTGCTTGGAAAAGTAAATCCAAATGTGGTTAAAAGGTCTGGGGTGTTTGGAGTAGGGGATGAAGTGAAGCAGTCACCTAAGGACGTGTTTAAAAAGTCTCACAGTGCTATACCAGAAGTGAATAGAAATGGGGCCAAAGAGACTCCTAAAAATGTGTTAATCTGAATGCAGCAGATTAGGACTCTGTCTCCTTCGAGACACTTTCTGGTTCAATGTCAGCGTTTAGTGTTTGGCAGCTTTTTCTACACTCCCTGATTCTGTTTATCTTTGCTCCACATCCCATTCTCTTACTGCCCTCGTCCTCCTCTCTGCAGGATTGGATGGGCAGGGTGTAGGTGGCGGTGGTTGTCCTCCACATCCTCCCCATATGTTGTCCATTTAATTCAGGAGCACTGATTCCTCCGAAGGGTGCTCTGCCATGGGAAAATGGACGTGTGTGTCTTGATACAGGAATAATTGAAACCACTTTTTTTGCAGAAAAAGCTGGTGATCCAAGGGAAGCAGATTGCAATGCACTACAGCAACCCAAGGCCTAAATTTGAGGATTGGCTCTGCAACAAGGTACAGCACATGTTTCTGTGAGAGTTTGTCTTACTCTGGAGCTCACTGCTTGCTCAGTGGGTTAAAGAAAGTGACACCTAAATCAGACCTGCTCCTGCTCCCCATGAAGTTAAATTATTCCCCAGCATGTGTTCCCTTCTAACACTGCTTTTAGTGACTGTGTTGTGACTACACTTGGGATTGTAAGCCAGAGACTACTCAGTTAAAATAACTAATGTGGGATGACTAGGCAGAAAGTAGCTGGGATGTTCTGGAAAGCAGCTGTGTTGCAGATAAGGGTGGCTTTTGATGTTCTGGATTATTCTGGTGGGTGGGGCTTTGTTGTGTTACTTTATGTGACTGTCTGGGTTTTGTTAGTGTACAGCAAATGCAGCATTACTAAAATTACCCAAGTTCTTACTGGGCTTCTGTTGTTTGTCACAGTGCTGCCTTTACAACTTCAGGAGGAGGCTCAAATGCTTCCGCTGTGGAGCGGACAAGTTTGGTATGTTACCATCATCTCTTTCATGGCCAGCTTGTGGGAAACTCTCTGGCCTATGTAGGAACCAGAGTTCCATGTAGGTTCTAGACTGGCTTATGAAATGCTGAGCTTGAAGTGAATGAACCATGTCCTGACTGAAATATTTTCTCTTCATACAAAGATTCGGAACAGGAGGTACCACCTGGGGCAGCAGAAGCCGTTCAGTCTGTGGATTATTACTGTGATAGTAAGTGATCTTTGACTTACTCTAGAATGTGAAACCTAAACACACATACTAAAAATCCTTTCTGTACCTCAGCCTGCCTGCTGCAGGACTTGAAACACTGCAAAGCTATGATGTGCACTGCTAATGTCATCCTTCTTCTCCTCAGCCATCATTCTTCGAAACATTGCTCCTCACACAGTGGTGGAATCCATCATGACTGCCTTGTCCCCCTATGCCTCTCTGGCCGTCAATAATATTCGTCTCATCAAAGACAAGCAGACTCAGCAGAACAGAGGCTTTGCGTTTGTGCAGCTGTCTTCTGCCATGGTGAGGACTTTACTGGTGTTCTGGAGAGAATCAGCTGCTTAACCTCCTTCTCTGCATTGCAGCATTTAGAGCCCTGAGCTGTCTCTAGGACTGTCCCCCTTCAAGGAGTGTTGATGGATGCAGTGTGTCAAAGCTGATAATATGTAGCTGCAGTTTGAAAGGTGGTGGGACGTTGGGAGCAGGTTGAAAATCTATTTTGGTAGCAGAGTTCTGTTCTGAATTGCAGCTTAGCTTCGTGCTTTGATTGCAGAAGTACTGCTGTGGGATCATACTTTGACAGATTCTAAGATCTGGGGCATACAGTGTGGGAACACGTGCATAGAGTTAGGCTTCTTCCACCTGGAGAAGAGAGGAGGAGGCAGATGTTGCTCTTCTTAGCAGCATCCAGTGGGAGGGTGTAAGGACAGCAGAGACATTCTCAAGGAGAGGACAAAAGGGAGTAGCCATAAATTGAAACACAGGAAATTGCAGAGATATGAGAAAAGCCTCCTAAGTTTCAGGGAGGTCATGTGCTGGCATGGGGTCTATGAAGGGCAGTGAATCTCTGTTCTGGATGTGACATAGTGCTGGCTGGGTTAACCATTGGATTGAATGATTTTAAAGGTCCTTTCCAACCTGAATGATTCATTGAGTCTGTACATGAAACTCGAGCAGCAGTGTGATCTGTTTGGACCTGCTTTAATCAGAGGAAAGGGTTGGATTAAAACAGGTGCCTAATCTCAGTTTTTGCTGTTCCATTTGGAGTAGTTGGTGTCTTGATGAAGCTAAGCTTCTGGAATATATTTAATACTATGTGACCCAGGGAAAGGCTCAGTATTTTCACATGGGCTAACAGGGGTCTCACTGTGCTCTTCTGCACATGTGTAATGTGAGGAGATGGAGGTGTTTTTAAATCTTTAGCTCTTTTCAGTGGCTCTACATGAAAAGGTGGAGTTTGGGGGACTTATGGATCCCCCTCAGTATAAACTGCCCTTCATAATAATGAGTTTTTTTTTTTTTGTAGGATGCTTCTCAACTGCTACAAATTTTACAAAGTCTTCAGCCACCGCTAAAAATTGATGGCAAAACAATTGGTGTTGACTTTGCAAAGAGTGCCAGAAAGTGAGTGTGATAGCAGTCAATTGCAATTTTGGTTTTTGCTTTTTTTTTTTTTTTTATTCACATACCCACCCCTTCCCTTTATATTGGATGGTTTCTTCTTGTCACCCACGCTTTTATTAAGCTTATTCTAACTCCAAAGTTTTACTTCCCATAAGTCACTTGTGTTGCATGCATCCTGCTCTTCACTGTGTACCCAGAGAGTCAAAGCAGTGTTCCCCACAACCCTGCTTCCATCCTCTGAAGATAACACTGTAACTGTTTGTGTGCACAGCACATTTGTTTCCTTGGAGACCTTCTGACTTGTTACCAACTCTACAACAATGAACCTGAAGTTCCTTTACTTGCCAAGCAATGTTTTGGCTCGTGTTATAAAACATTCTGAATGTTTCATAACTGCCAAGAAATCCATGTGTGAGGGCAGACTCCACCTCCTTGCATAGGGAGACACTTCAGTAAAAAGCAGAACTTACTCAGTTGCCTGATTTTTGTGATTGCAGAGACCTGCTTCTCCCAGACGGTAACAGAGTCAGCGCCTTCTCTGTGGCAAGTACAGCCATTGCTGCAGCCCAGTGGTCATCCACCCAGGTATGATTTGGAGACTGCTACTCATAGTCCTGCTTTCCTGAAAATTGAAATGCAGACCGTGTAATTGCACTGCTGGCCACCTGCTTGGTTCAGTTTGATGGCAGATTCAGCCGTGACAGATCTGGTCCACACACAATCAGTTTGGAGCCTAGGCAGTGAGGTGCATGAAATTATTTGAAAAAAGTCCCTGACAAATTATTTAACCTGTCCCTGACCAATAGTATCTTCTTGAATTTCAGCCACAGACTGGAGAGGGCAGCACCCTTGACTACAGCTATCTCCAGTCAGGACAGGAGGGATACTCACAGTATGCTCAGGTTAGTAGTAGAGATTATGCTCTAAGCAGTAGGTTGTCATAATTTGGGTATGCAGATTACTCACCTTGTGTTATTATTCATTTCCCTTTACAGTATTCCCAGGATTATCAGCAGTACTACCAAAATCAAGGAGGAGTGTTGGACACAGACACAGCTACCATATCAGGTAGTGTTTCCAACATCTTAGAAGCAGTTGTTTGTAATTATAATTTTGCAGTAGTGTTTTGTTGTTTGGCTGCACAGAAGACTTGGCTCATTTTGCTCTCAGGATGTCTGAATGAGGATGCATTACTAGAGAGCTGTAGCAGATTTGTTGAAGTAGAATCTCTCGTGCAAGATGAGAGAGAAGCCTTAGTTTCAGACTGTTGACAAAGGCTTTGAACTTATGCTAGCAGTGTAAGCAGCTCTAGCAAATGTTCGGCACTAAGAGCTGTAGAGGCCAGGAATTGCTGACTTTGGGAGCAGAATGTTTCCTCCTGAAAAGGAAACTATTCCTTCTCTGGGTAGAAGATACCCACTGTGTATCTGTCTCCTTTAGAACGTTTATTTCCTTGTTTGGCTGCTGGAGCTGGAATTAGTAGCTGGAACTATAAACACAGTAATTTTAGCCCTAGGATGCAGTAGTTTAACAAATTAGTTGGCTTATACATTGCTGCTCTCTTTTGGCAGGAGCTCCGGTCACTACAACAACAGCTGCAGTCGTGTCCCAGAGTCCTCAGCTGTACAATCAGCAGACAAACTCACCTGACTCTCCGGTAATTACAGCCCCGATGAGTCCTTGCTTTCAAAGCCTGGCATATGTGGCTTAGCTGTAGCCTTTGATTTTTTAAGTGGGTGGTACAGCAAAGCTTCTGAGTGTCCGTGGGTTAGTCACAGTGCTTGTGGTCATAAGTCACCTGCCATTTCTTTGGAATGGTTTTGTTCTTCGCTAAAGGTGAGTGCCAAGCATGCTGGTGAGGAGGAGTTAGCTGTCGTACGCGTAGGGTGCGCTGCTCACGCCTTGGCTCGCTGTCCTTGTTTTCTTGGTGACAGATTTTCTAATTGAGGGTTGTGGTTTGGGTTTTTTTCAGACACAATCAGCACCACCTACCACTAGCACTCAGGCACAGGCAGCTCCTCCGACTGGCGTAGTGCCTGGAACCAAGTACGGTAAGTGCTCGGGAGCTGCTCTTGGGGACCGGTTTCTGTCACTGTAGCAGTAAAGCTCAGCTTTGGCCATGTGCTCCATCACCCTGTCATGGTGAAGCTGCCCCTGGAGAGCGTTGGCTGCATGAGCCCTTTACAGACGTGTCTGCCGTTGTGGCTGCTGTAATCTCCGAATTTTACCTGAAATGTAGAAAGATACCTGTCTGAATTCGTCTGGAACGACCATGTCCCACGCTTTAATTTTTTTACAGCTGTCCCTGATACTTCCACCTACCAATATGATGAATCTTCAGGATATTATTATGATCCTATAACAGGGCTCTACTATGATCCTAATTCCCAGGTAAACGCAAGTTCTTCCCACATGTCTTAACTGTTAAGGTCCATTAGTTTCCTATCTCTCATCATACGAGTGACATTTGAAGTGCACAACATACCAAATGTTGCAGATAACTCTCAGCAGTGTGTGTAGGGCTGGGACTTGATTTCCCTCTGGTATAGCCCTGCATTTTTCTCTCCTTTTCCTTAATTTTCCTCCACATTTGGCCCATATAGGATTAGCACTTGTCACAGCCACTATAACTGAGCTATTTTGTTGCGGAGTGCCCAGCAAAGTGCACCCAGCTCTGGGCTCTGGTGGGTCGTCTCTTGGGAGAAGCAAAAGATTCTCCATAGTGCTGTTGGGCAGAACCACCTGTGTTTGGGGACAGAGGCTTCAGCCACTTCCTGCCTTTCGACTCCTCTGTGGAGTCTGCAAAACTTGTTTGGACTCTACAAAACGCCTTCCCGTGTGGTGCAGTAGTGTGAATCAGCTTGTTTGGGTTCTCCCGTGGACACTGAGCTTGTGTGAGGTGTTTAACTGCCTGCTTCTCCTTTCCTCTGGCAGTATTACTACAATGCCTTAACACAGCAGTACCTGTACTGGGATGGCGAAAAGGAGACCTACATGCCTGCAGCAGAAGGTGTCACGTACCAACAGACAGCTACCACAACCACCACCAAAGAAGTGAAAGAGAAGAAAGAGAAACCTAAAAGTAAAACAGCCCAACAGGTAAAAGACAGAATGGGTTCATTACTGGAATGAAATCTTCTCTGTGGAATGGGATATTTCTCCTTTCTCATGAGAAAGGAAATCCTAGGTTATTCAGTGAGGTGCATGCCTTCAATTTGCAGGCACTGTGGGGGGCTGAGGAGAGGTGGAGTTGGCAAGGCTTCAGTGCAGAAATAAGCTCTGCATAGGAGTGCTTATGGAATGCTGCCAGGATCAGTGGGAGTATAACTGAGCCATCACATAGAGGATTAGCTTGATAAGAAGGGTTTGTACAGTAAAAGCAGCAAGCCGTGTTATCTTTGAACGCTGTATACAGGGAAACACCTGCACTGCATCCAGTGTTCTGTAGTTTAAAAATAAAAGGTAGTGGGTTG
Organism: Melospiza melodia melodia; assembly: GCF_035770615.1. Classification (NCBI taxonomy): domain Eukaryota; kingdom Metazoa; phylum Chordata; class Aves; order Passeriformes; family Passerellidae; genus Melospiza; species Melospiza melodia. The sequence continues at coordinate 17,127,911 of NC_086203.1, forward strand.
ACTTGTTCTGAAACTGCATGTGAGATTGAACGGGTGTCATAAGAGATTGATAGCTTTGAGAGGAGCTGTGTGAGCAAACCACTCTGCATTTCAGATTGCTAAAGACATGGAGCGCTGGGCAAAGAGTTTGAACAAGCAGAAAGAGAACTTCAAGAACAGCTTCCAGCCACTGAGTACCAGGGAGGAGGAGCGGAAGGAATCAGCAGCTGCAGATGCAGGCTTTGCCCTCTTTGAGAAAAAGGTGAAGGTGCTGGCAGTGGTGTGTGCTGGGGTTCCTGTGACAGAGAGCTCTGTGCTCATGGCATTCTTGTCTCATCCAGGGAGCTCTGTCTGAGCGACAGCAGATCTTGCCAGAGGTGTTGAAAAATGGAGATGATGAAAATCCACTAAAGGTGAGTATGGTAGAGGAGCTCTAGCCAAAACTTGCTTTCAAACCTGGATTTCCATGGCATTACCTGTAAAAAGTGGTGCTGATGATTGCAGCGATGTGGTCCAGGTGCAGTAGGTTGGGTGACTGAGATACACTGAGGACAGCTGTGATTCTTCTTAGCCTTGGGCTCAGTTGGGGTTTTGAGGTTTCTACATAGGCTGTACTTAGAAGTATTGTTTGGCTAAGGGAACTGTCTTGCAGTTGGTGTGTGGTATGTACGTCTTGTGAGTTGCAGTACTCACAAGTGTGGGCCCAGTACTTAATACACCTAGTGAGGGTGGCTTGAGGGACCCTGCAACAAAGGTGGCAGAGAACGCTGAACTACTTAACACGTTTGTTTCAGTCTTCACTGCCAAGGCCAGCCCTTAGGAATCCCTGACCCAGGGGAACATGAGAAAAGGAGCTAGCACTGGAAGGCTTCCTAGAGAGACTCTGGAGTCTCCTTTCCTAGAGATGCTCAGAGATCATCAGGACACAGTCCTGAGCAGTATGTGCTAGTGGCAGACCCTGCTTAAGCAGGAGGGTTGGACTGGATGACCTCCAGTGGTCCTCGCCAACCTCAGGCATTCTGTGATTTCATCCTTAGTAATGGGAGCATGCTGTTCCTCCTGTGATACACATCTGCAGCCTTTGTTCCCTCTTTGTGCTCTCTGAACTGTGGCACTGTTGCACTCCCCTAATGCTGTCTTTGCTTTTCAGCGTGGCCTTGTGGCTGCCTACAGTGGTGACAGCGATAACGATGAGGACTTGCTGGAAAGAATGGAGAATGAGGAGGAGAAGCTGACTGACTGGAAGAAGATGGCTTGTCTGCTGTGTAGAAGGCAGTTCCCAAACAAAGATGCTCTGATTCGTCACCAGCAGCTGTCTGACTTGCACAAGGTAGTTACGCTATGTAGTGAGGAAAACACTGGGGTTGTCATAATTAGGTGTGTAAACCAAAAACCATGAGGCATGGTGCTGTTTGGAAAAGTGTTTTTCTTAAAGCAAAAATCAGCAGGTGGATTTTTGCTCTCCCAAAAGTCAGCTACTTCATTTAAGAAGAACTGTTGTGGATTTCATGTTGTTAAAGTGAATCTCTCTTGTTTCAGCAAAACATGGATATCTACAGGAGATCGAAGCTTTCCGAGCAGGAACTTGAAGCCTTGGAGCTGCGTGAGAGAGAGGTCAGTGTTGAGATGAGCAGATGAGTAGCTAATGGAAAACCTGTGCAGGTGATCTGTTGAGCTCTCCTTATCCTGACACACGTCACTGGAGATAATCCTTGTAAGCCAACCCCTTTTCCAGTCAAGGTTCAGAGCTGCCCTGTTAGATGGAGAGAAGTGTCCTGTGTCCCACAGATCTGGCTTAGCATGGAAGGCTCATTCCACCTCTAGCTCAGGGCTGCCAGGCTGGGGCTAGAAACCTACAAGTCTCTTCTTACCCCAGTGCTGGTTCAGATGGTGCTCCAGGGACTTGGGTCTTGGGCTCTGCTGTTGGTGGTGTTGGTATTAGTGGGCTGCAGTCTAAAGCATTCTGACTCCCATTTATCTGACTCCCATAGCTCAAAGCTGAACAAAAGTGTCTTGAAGTCCATGCTCACTGTCATTGCTTTGTGCAGATGAAATACAGAGACAGAGCAGCTGAGAGGCGGGAAAAGTACGGCATCCCCGAGCCGCCGGAGCCCAAGCGCAAGAAGGTCTACGATGCAGGCACAGTGTACGTATCTGAGAGCTCCTCAGCAGCTGTCTCAGTGCACCATCAGCAGTGAGGGTGGCTTGTTAGTTAACTCTTCTCTTCTTCCTGCAGGAATTATGAGCAGCCCACCAAAGATGGCCTTGACAACAGTAATATCGGGAACAAGATGCTGCAGGCCATGGGCTGGAGGGAAGGTTCAGGCTTGGGAAGGAAGTGTCAGGGCATCACAGCACCCATTGAGGTAAGTAAAGAGGGATGTCTCCTTGAGGAGGTTTGGTGCCTTTGTTTTTTTCTTGTTTAACTAGAAGCACTTGTTGCTGAAGAGCTCTGAAGGAATAAACTGCCAGCCACTGCAAAGCTGCCTCTGTTTATGTTGGCCTCTGCTAATGTTTGTCCCATTGCATGCTGAAGCAGAGGCATGGCTGTGCCTTCCTCCCTTTGGCATTTGAGTCCTGAGGCACTCTGGCCCCAGTACACCAGGAGGGGCTGCCCTCCCTCCAGTTGTTGCCTTTCCTGGCCTTGCCTGTGCTCAAGCTTGTGCTGTTAGGAGCTGTTCTGCACAGTTGGACTGGGGCCAGAGTAGTGTGAGGTATGGGGTATTCCGTGTGCTCCAGTCTCTTGGTGTCCATGGTGGTATTTATGGCTGTAGAGATCCCCAGGGAAGCTGGGTGGATTGATGGGATTTTTGGTGGTGGTTTGGCCCCTCACTGCAGAGCTGAAGTGTGTCCCTTCCCTTGCAGGCCCAGGTACGAATGAGAGGAGCTGGCTTGGGAGCCAAGGGCAGCTCCTACGGCGTCTCCACGGCGGATTCGTACAAAGACGCGGTGCGGAAAGCCATGTTCGCTCGCTTCACGGAGATGGAGTGACCCCTGTCTGCAGAGCACTTCTTGATAGCAAGAACTGACTGTTAAACTCTGTAGCCTTGGTGACCTGGCTGTATGCTGGCTTTGGTTTAGAGTTGACCATTTCATTCCCTTGGACGTTGTTCCCTGCTCAGCATGTAACAAACACTTCCATGAGCAGATTGTTTGAACTGACTCAACTTCATGCTGGAGAGCTCCTGGTTAGACCAAAGGGGATGGCTGATCTTTATATGGTCGTGTATATAGTGTAATGTATTCTGTGTTCTAGCATGTTGTCCAGGTGCCGCTCCTGCCCCCTGGAGCAGCAGCAGGACCTGTTAGCTGTGCTTTCAAACTGTCTCTGCTCTCCTTTTGTTGTATTGTCTGTCTTTGTTTTTTTGGAGAATTTTCCTGTACATTTTGTATGATACATCTTTGTATAGACTTTTTGAAGACTTTGATTCTAGTTGCCAATTTGGCTCATTTCCAAATGAAATACATCCAAAAATTATCCTATTTCTGTTTCTCGGTGGGTGAATGAAGAATTAAGTTGCCAATGCTACTTGTCCTTTCTGTCATTCTGCTTCTTCCCTGATGAGACTTCATCCTGGAGTTTCCGTTCCATGCAGTTCTCCACTCACCTCCCTCCTTTCTCCCTGTGCTGTGCCTTGTTCTCAGCATCTTTCTCACAGCTCCAGCCTGGATGGTGGCTGGTGCAGCATCAGATCTCTCTGCAGCCCTTCTTGCCATCACTGTGGGAGCAGGAGAGGTGCAGCAGCAGTGTCTGCACTTGCCCAGAGCTCTGGGTGTCACTTGCTGGCCCTTTGGTGGGCAGGGAGGGGGGTGACGTGTGGCAACTCTGGGAAGGTTCCTGTGCTCCACCTCGGCTTCTTCTGGGCTGCCTCGGTGCTGTGGGGGAGCTGCAGGCTGGGTGATGGGAGGATGAGGTTCCCCAGAGGTGTCCTGCAGCCGTCCCGTTACTGCCTTTCTGTTCTCTGCTGTGCTGTGCCTTGTTCACGCTCCTCTTCACAAGAGCCAGGGTAATCAGAGCCCATCTCAGCCCTGAGCTCTGCCTTTGCTGGTGCTGTTAGCTGTGGGGCTGTGGGGTCTTGCTCAGCCTTCACACACAGCTGAGCCGGCAGTGGGCTCTCCTGATGTCCAGGTGGGTGTAAGAAGGGGTAGGATGAAGCAGGAGCAGCTTCACCGTTCATGCTTGGTGCAAAGCCCTTCTGGGGGTCAAGGCCAGCATCCTCTGGCTCCTTTTTGGAATGGGTGAATCCTGCTTTGCCGGCTGCTCTAGCTGCACCTCTGCCCCTGTTGCACTGTCACGCTGCTGCCTGATTTTTGAGGGGTGCCTGGCTTGGGATGAGCTAAGCTGGGGAATGCCCCCGGTTCTGCATCAGGACCGGGACCGCAGGGCGTGGGGACCCTGCCAGAGTGGCCGGGCCGTTCCACCAGGTGGCAGGCGTGGCCCAGCTTGACAGTGTCTGTGCCGGGCTGCCGAGCATCGCTGGGGCTCCAGGGCTTCTCCCTAGCCTGTGACATTCCCTCTTCGGCTCCACAGAGGAAGCCGGCTGGCTTGAAACAACCTCAAAGTGACGGTTCCAGCTTCCCCTGAGGGGGGTGACAGGGAAGGCAGCCCTGGTGCACTGCGATGGGGCCCGTGTGCCCTTGGCAGCCTCCCCCCACTCCCTGTGTGTCCCACTGGCCGCTGAAGTGCTCTGCTGCTCTGGGCTGTAAATGGGGGGGTTTGTTTCCCAGCAGGTGGGTTCGATGGATCGATAAAGTGCATTTGTGTAGCTCAGCTTCTTCCCAGCCCATCGATCCCTGTCCCAGTGCGTCCTGCCGAGGGGTGATGCTGCGGGCACGGGGGGAGGGCCTGCAGTGGGCACAGCGGTGTTCTGTCAGATTCACTCCTTCCTTGCTCTAGCCAAGTGCTGCCCCAGTGCCCATGCCCCAGGAGCATGCCATGGGGGCACAGGGATCTGCTGATGGGGATAACTGCTAGAAGGGGATGCCCAAAGCAGGGTCCCTTCCTGGGGCAAGGCTTCAATGGGGTCCTGGGCTTGCAACCACCCCCTCTTGTCAGATGGTTAAAGCCGACATTCCTGGGCTAGGGCGCTGCTGCTGGGTGCCCAGGGAACAAGAGAAGCTGGGGAGAGGGGGGTTTGCAGCCTCCCCACTCCCAGGCAGGCCCTGAACCCCATGCCAGGCGCTGGAGCAGGGCACGGAGGCACCACCGCCTGCCAGCGCCCGCGCCTCCAATTTAGGCAGCGCAGCGCGGCTGTTCGTGACTGAATGCACCGTGGCCCACAGCCTCCAGAGGGACGTGGTGTCCCTGCCTCCCCGGGGACCGACCTCTGCGGGCGGGAGGAGAAGCCCTGGGCTGGGGCCAGCCCCAGAAGTGTGCAGTGACAAGGCAGGGTCCCCCTCGGAGCAGGGAGGGAGCTGCCTTGGGCATGGCTTGCAGGGCTGCCAGTGCACCAGTTCCACTTGGGGCTGAGCAGCTGAGCCTGAGCCAGGATGCCCCAAAAAGCTGCAGGGGCACTGTCAAAGTGCTGGGGGGCTGAAGCTGGTCCCACCAGGAATGCAGAGGGACACAGCATACTGGAGAGAGGCTTGTGTAGCCTGGCAGGGGCAGGAGGAGATGCAGCTCAGTCCCTGGATGGGCAGAGCTTCACTGCACTCCTTTGCTTCAGTTTCCCTATGGCTGAGCAGCCTCAAGGTCTGTCTGTGGCTGACAAAGAAAAAGTAAAGGCACCAAGCCCCAGAGCAGGTGGAGACCCCAGGCTAGGGAGGAAGGGGGGACGCTCAAAGGTGTGACATGAGCCCTTTGCCATGGGCAACAGGTACATGGGAGCAGGACTGCAGCCAGGGGCTCTTTCCAGGCACAGGGCAGCTGCAGGGTGATTTTTAGGGCCTCAACTCCAACAGGCCTGCAGCTCCTTCCAGCACCTACAATATGCAGAATCTAAGGCCCCTGTTGGAGCAGTTACAAAGTTTGAGATTTTTCTGGCTGGCTTTCAGCATTATTAATGTCAAATTCCCAAGCCTGCTATGCCCTGGCTTTCCGGGAGGCCTTTGGAGCTCCTGCGTGCTAATTGAAGCGAGGAATGCAGCCAAACCATCAGTGTGAACAGCTTTCCTCCTGAGTGTTCCTTAATCACCGGAGTTACCAACCCATGGCAGAGCTCAGCACTCTGCATGGCCAGCCCCAGACTCTCCTGCACTGTCACTGGAATTCTGCCTGCAGGCAGGAACACATCCTTGTGTTTGGGGCTGCCAGAGTCTCCATGACTCTCTGTGGATTGGGTTGGCTTTCCTGCATTCCCCCCGCCAAAAAGCCTCCTGTGCCCAGCAGGACAGGCATGGAGACAGCTGGGACCATGGGCTGTGCTCATGCTGAGTGTCAGCCAAAGCCAGGCACCCACAGCTCCATGGGGTTTGTATCCTGGTGCCAAAGGGGCATCTGAAGGGGGAGGTGGTGTTTGCTGCCATGGGAGAGCCTGGGGCAGGGGCACAGTCAGCGTGTGAGGTTATGCACCTGCGTGTCCATGTGTGTGCTCCTGCTCCTCTCCAGTGCCTTTCCCCACTGTGCCTCAGGCTGCTTCCTTTTGTCTTCCCCACCATGTTGGTCCATCCTCTCCTGAGCTACTAAATTACTTTGTAATTGCCCTGGAACGGTTTTCCCTCTTTTACCCAAATGCCCCACAACCCCCTGGCCCTGGTTTCAGCTGTGGGGCTCTGCTGGGAGGATGGGCAGGGCCATGGTGCAGCATCCTGCCAGCACACCATGGGTGCTGCTGTGGCACCCTGCCTGTTTGGGATGCTCAAAGGGCAGGAAAAGGACACAGGAGGAGGAGGATGCACAGATAAAGGGGGTTGGGAAGGGTGTGGGCACCCTGCTCCAGGTGCTCACTACACCAGCACCCCTCCTGCCCCTTGGCATGGAACACCTGTGGCCCTGCCCCAGCCGCCATGTCATCCTGGACACTTCATCCCCAGCCCCACAGCACCAGGCTGGGTGAGGAAGGGGAGGTGTGTCCCTCATCCCTTGGCTATTCTACTTGGATGTGATTTTGGGAACTGCATGGTCCAGGTTTCTCCACTGGGGTGGAAAGAAAAGCATGGTTTTAATTGACTCGCCATCTGCAGCAACGTGGACACCATTTGCAGCCCTGGGGGGTGGGGTGTGGGGGCTCTTGTTGTTGGGAAAAACTAAAAACAGATGGAGGCTGGGATCCCGGAGCCTGGGACCTGTGGCTACATCCAGTACGCTTATCCCCTATCCAGGCAGCTCACGCTGTCCTGAGCCCTTGGGCATCTTCCAATGCCAGGCTCTCCCAGGGGAGATGCTCCAGCCTTGCAGAAATGCTGGAACGTGCAGATTTGGAGGGTAAAGAAGCGGTTTTCCCAGCAGAGACTCTTCCCTGCCTGCGGCAATGAGCCGTCCATCAGCAGCAATGAGCCCCGGGCTGGGCTGGAGCCGCGCTGAGCCCCGGGCAGCGGAGAGGATGGAGAACAACGAGGGGGCTGTGCGGGGGCACCGAGGGGCTGCGGGCCGGCAGTGCCAGCCTCGCTGCGGGCAGCCCTGGGGACGCAGGGAGAGAGCCAGAGCCTGGCCGTGGGGAAAACCTGAACCCCGTGAGCCCCACAGAGCCCGCGGGCTGACAGCGGTGAGCAGCCCAGGCCCTCACCAGGTGTGGGAGTGGGGGAGGAGGGAGGGGAGCTTGAATGGGAGACGATTTCATGTCAAAAACGTTTTCACAGGAATTTGTCACCACCTACAAAAATCTCTTTACCTCCACCCATTTTTTTTCCCCTTTAGCAGCAACCAGACCTGCGAGGTGTGTGCATGCAGGTGCAATTGAGAAACTGAGACTGGGCCTTTTTTGCTCCAGTTCCTAAAAAAATTTATATGGTGCTTGTTCCCCTCCTCCAAAGCCTAGTTTGGGGAGAGACAAACTGCTTCCTGCAGCACCAAAAACCAGGCAAGAGAAGCATTTTCCCCAGCATATCCCACTGCAGTTCTCCCAGGACCCTGTCCTGGGCACCCCAAAACATCTGTCGGCTCTGGAAGCCGCTTCAACCCCGCGGCCCCAGCCCCATCCGTGCCCCCGGCGGGATGTGCCCGCAGCATCATTAGCGCTCGTCTGGCCGCCGCCGCGGCGGTTTGAACCTGTTTGAAATGCACTTGAAAAGGGTGGATTTGATGGGAGGAATGTGACGGGTTTTTGTTCTCCGAGCCCCCCGGTTGAAGCTGCGCGTAATGAAGAGCTGTGACTTTCACTCGGGTTATTTTGGGATGGACTACTTTTTTTTTCCGAGCTGGTGGAAGACCATCAAAGCGGCGCTTTGAAAAATGTCCCAGTGTATAAATAACTCTGCTGAGAGCAGAATATCGCGGGCTCCCGCGCGCGGCGCGCCGAGGCAGACGGCATCTGCCGTGCGACGATGCATTATAAAAAGGAATTATTCATCCCTTCCTCTAATTAGCTGGGTACAGCTCCCCCGCGCAGCAGCAGCCGCGGCCCGGCATGGGGAGCGCTCCCGGCCATGCCAGCAGAGCGGGAGCTGCTCCCGGGGTCCCTCCGTGTGTCCCCCCAGGCCCCCAGCAGCGGCGGCGGGTGGGAGCAGCGAGCTGGGGCTGCCATCCATGGGGGAACTGCGAGGTGGGCGAGGTGGTGCGGGAAAACCCGGCTGTCTGCGGGACTCACTGGGGCTGGAAACGCCTGATCTGCTGCCTCGGCATCCCTCCCACCGAAACCCCAGCAAAGGGAGCAGGGTGGGGGCGAGTCCTTGGTACCCTGCTAGCTCACAGCTTTCAGAGCTGGGGGTTTTGGTGCCTGCATCTCGCTGGGTGTGTGCGAGTGTTACATGGGGCATCCCCCGAGAGACAGCCTGCAGCCACAGGAGCCACATAGCTCAGACAGAGACTCGGAGATGCACGGCACAGTCACACCCAGGGGTGGGTTTTCAGGAGATACGGGAGGGATGGGACGAGCAAAGGGAGCCCTGTGCCCTAGAGAGAAGTGGCCATGGTGGCAGCAGCCAGGCAGGCTCAGCACCACGGCTGTGCCCT